>NC_138771.1:589639825-590932325 GCF_965119305.1 Pelophylax lessonae
TTGCACTGGAGTGCTGGGGACGGTTTACTCTCTCTTTCTGTGGTCTACACTGTGCCTCTTTCTAGTTCCACTACAAGCACCCATCGGTCACCAAGGTTAAACCCTGCCAAGAGTGCACTTCATACCTACACTGCTCCTTTGTCTACACATCTTGTGTTAAAAATTGGCACTCTTTCTAATCTCAGAAAAGTTGGGGAGGTTCATAGATAGGCAGTTGGGCTGCTATAAAAATCTTGTTTCATATTCTATATTCTATATTCTACCACAGTTTCATTTTTTGATTCTTTTTTTTTTTTTTACTGACAAGCTTTACATATATGTGGCTTCTTACCAAGTTTTACTGTAAATTATCTTTTACTTTTAATAAACATGTATACGGATACTGCACTATAAGAGCCTCTTATCCCTTACATACATCTTCATCCTGATATCTACATACTACACCTGATGGCTCCGATTTGTGGTCTCCAAAGCCATTGTTGACTACCTATGCATGGGGGACATACTTACCTGAATATTACATCATTTAACGGCTCCGAGTGTTGGTCTAAAGCTGGTGTTGACTACCTGTATTGGGTGTCAATTTTCATCTGGTGAGTGGACTATGCATGTGGATGCCGGTGAAGAAGTGGATAATTTCACAAGTCGCGGGTGTTTTTCTTCGAATGTTTTTAGGAAAGACAGTATATTATTTGGGAATTTATGAGCACTTTTTTCTTCACTTTGTAGATATATATAAAATATAATATCCATGTACTGTTTATGAGCGCAGTCCTCTTATTTCATATTCATCCTTAGGCAATAATTTTTTGCTTTTAGACGGGTCGCTCTAAACCACCTTTTTTTTCTAGTGTTTTTTTTTTGTATTTTTTCACATGTTTTGCTATATATAGATTTTTGTTGGTTAATCCTGTGTGCAGATGTAGAGGTGTATTTGCAGCATTTTTCAAATATATTGTTTATTTCACAATATTGCGTCGGCAGCTTTCTGTATCATTTAAATCTTTTGCAGATTATTTCCTTACTAGGCGCAGCAGTTATAAAACCCTTCTAAGTGTATGTTATTTGCACTGGAGTGCTGGTAAGGGTTAATCTCTCTTTCCTGTGGTCTACGCTGTGCCTCTTTCTAGTTCCACTACAAGCACCCATCGCCCATCGGTCACCAAGGTTGAACCCTGCCAGGAGTGCACTTCATACCTACACTCAATGCTTTAAGTGGGCCGGTATGCACTGGTACTCAGTACCGCCACTTCCAAATATGGCTCTTGAGCATACCGCCACCTCTCCGTGCGCCTTACGCTAATTTTGGACACCTGCGCCCTCAATTGCCCCCCCCCCCAAGAATATTTCCCACTCCAGAGCCAGACCAGTCACCACCAGTGAGTCCCCCTGCTCCGGAGTCCCAGCCCAGGCCAGGGGGGGGGGTGCTCTGTGGGGACCCTGATGTGGGGTGGGGACAAAATTTATAGGCTATAATAGAGTACCGGCACCTCTTTTGGGCCACTTAAAGCACTGCCTACACTGCTCCTTTGTCTACACATCTTGTGCTAAAAATTGCAACTCTTAGAAAGTTGGGAGGTTCGTAGATAGGCAGTTGGGCTGCTATAAAAATCTTGTTTTATATTCTATATTTTACCACAGTTCCATTTTTTTTTTATTATTATTCTTTTTTTTTTTTTTCACTGACAAGCCTCACATATATGTGTGGTTAAAACAAGAACAAATGATGGAGTGAACATACTCCTGAAGGACGTAGGCCATACTATTGATGACTTGAGGTCACCGTTCCCTGGTAGGTGAGACAGTGCCTGGGGGAAAGGTTTCCTTCACATCTTATCCTCCGCAATAAGAAGGAAGCAGCAGTTATTGAATTTGTGGTAATTACACAGCAGACATTGTCACCGACTTGACCTGTTCATTCTATTCTAGCTTACACATGATGCAGCAGACGATGATATCTTTGTGGTATATTCGCCATTCTACTCTCAAATGCACCACGGAACTTGATTTGTTCTGTTCTAGAGCAGCAATAACATTATTAGAGCGTATTTAGAGGAGCATAAAGTGCAAGGGACCCCTGTCTAAACAAACAGGCTGGATTGCTCCCCTGATACTAATTATTGTTAGTTATGCTGTATGTGCATTCCCTTCTGCTATGGTGTCACCTTTTTACAGGATCTAACATTGCTGCTGGAATGAACTATCATTATTGTAGTGCTGGAGGAGTGCAGGGGCGCCACAAGGTTCATTCAACATGTTCCGCTTCAGCTCCGGAGGCCAGGCCATTTTTTGCGATACGCGTTACTTTAACCACTTCTGGACCGGAAGGATTTGCCCCCTTAATGACCGGGCCATTTTTTGCGAAACGGCACTGCATTTAACGGACAATTGCGTGGTCGTGCAATGCTGTACCTAAATACAATGTATGTCATTTTTTCCTACGAATAGCGCTTTCTTTTGGTGGTGTTTGATCACCTGTGCGATTTTTATTTTTTGCGCTATAAACAAAAAAAGGGCGACAATTCTGAAAAAAAAAAACTATATTTTTCACATTCTGCTATATAACATTCCCAGTAAAAAAAAAATGTAAAAATCTATTTTTTTTCATCATTTTAGGCCAATTTGTATTCTGCTACATATTTTTGGTAATATTTTGAGTTGTTTGCGCAAAAGTTATCGCATGGCAACTAGGGGAAATATTTATGTCATTTTTATTTATTTTTTTTTTTTTACTAGTAATGGCAGCAATCAGCGATTTTTAGCGGATCTGCGATATTGCAGCGGGCAATTCTGACACGGGGTGACACTTTTTGGGGACCAGTGACACCAATACAGTGATCAGTGCTTAAAAAAAATAATGCACAGTACTGTATAAATGACATTGACAGGGAAGGGGTTAACATCAGGGGCAATCAAGGGGTTAAGTGTGTTCCTACGGAGTGCTTTCTAACTGTGTGTGGGGGAATGGACTGACTGCAGGAAGAGAGAGATCTGTGTTCCTGATTACAGTAGTAGGAACACAAGATCCCTCTCTCCCTGTCTGACAGAACAGCGATCTGCCTTGTTTACATAGCCAGACCGCCTTTCTGTCATTCTCCTGAACAATCGTGGGTGGCCAGTGGCCATCGCAGACGCCTGAACCGCTGATCGGCTCCCGCTGTGTGGAATCACAGCGGGAGCGTGGCTCCGGCAGCGCACACGCACCCCCTAGAGTCTTTCTAATGTGATTTTGTGCTTAAGGACCGCCCTGCCACAGTAAATGTACATAGGGCGGTCCTTAAGTGGTGAAAGGGTATCTAAACCCAAGAACAGACGTAATATATTGCAGCTTAGCATATTTTCCACAAATGGTATATGCAGTGTATGTGGTATGTTTTTTATAGAATGATTGTATAATATATACCTTATTTCTGACATTTCGTCCATGAGATTTAAAAAAAGAAACTTCTTAGAATTTTTGGGGATATGACTACCAAATGTTAAGAAGATAAGTAAAAACTTGGAGGAAGGGATGGGGCGGCAAAATGTAAATCCAATCTGGGCAGGGGCGGCTCCAGACAATGTTTTTTGGGGGGTGTTATGGTGGTGCTTGAGGTAATAGTGAGGGTACCAATGCGGCGCGCAAAGCGCTGCTACTGCACACCTGTGGGCGTGGCCAAAAAGTGAGTCTGGCCAGTAAGTGGGCGTGGTCAGCAAGTGTTTTTTCTTAATGGCGTACAATGGTGATCAGTATGTCCTGGCCTCTGTATACCAATAAAAAGCCAAAAAATGCAGCACAACCCTACACTTCCTTTATACAATTCTACAAATGGACTTATAAGTGCAATGGTAAAAGCTATAAATGAATATCCAGTGCAAATTAACCAATGTATTGCAATATAGTAGTGACGGAGTCACCCTCTCTGCAAAAGGTAAGAAATATTGCAGAGCTGCAATGTGCAAATAGTGGGGAAACCCCCCCCCCCATATATAATCATAATACAATGAACAAGTGATGTACATATTGTACCTTTTATTATTATTATTATTATTATTATTATTATTATTATTATTATTATTATTATATATAGGGGCACATTACAGCTCTGCAATATTTCTTACCTTTTGCAGAGAGGGTGCCACCATCAGTACTATGTTCTAATACACGGGTTGATTTGCATCTCTGGTATTATTATTGTATGTGGGGGGTTTCAACATTATTTGCACATTGAAGCTCTACAATTTCGCAAAATATTTTTGCAGAGGGGGTGACAGCATCACTTCTATGTTGCAATACATTGGTTGATTTGCACTGGATATTCATTTAGAGGTTTTACTTTTGCACTTATAAGTCCATTTGTAGAATTTTATAGATGAAGTGTAGGGCAGCGCTGCATTTTATGCTTTTTATTGATTTGCATTAGATGAGGGAACCAGCCAACAAGATTCTCTTATTTCTTTTGAGATTTTTTTTAGCTACATGGTAGTTGTTTTACTTTGTTGTTATGTTATGTTATTTATTATTATTACTATTATTATTATTATTAGTTATGTCCTCTGTATACTGGTAACCACTGGCCTTGCATATTGGTGGTCAGTGTGCCCCTGTATGCTGGTGGTCACTGTGCCCCTGTTTGCTGGTGCTACATGCAGGGTGCAGGAGGATGCTATGTGAAGGGTGCAGGGTTCAGGAGGATGCTATGTGAAGGGTGCAGGGTTCAGGAGGATGCTACGTGAAGGGTGCAGGGTTCAGGAGGATGCTACGTGCAGGGTGCAGGAGGATACTATGTGCAGGGTTCAGGAGGATGCTATGTGCAGGGTGCAGGAAGATGCTACGTGCAGGGGGATGCTATGTGCAGGGTGCAGGGTGCAGGGTTCAGGAGGATGCTATGTGCAGGGTTCAGGAGGATGCTATGTGCAGGGTGCAGGGGGGTGCTACGTGCAGGGTGCAGGGCTCATGAGCATGCTACACTTCCTTTATACAATTCTACAAATGGACTTATAAGTGCAATGCTAAAACCTACATGCAGGGTGCAGAAGGATGATACGTGCAGGGTGCAGGAGAATACCACGTGTAGGGTGCAGGAGAATGCCACGTGCAGGAGAATGCCACTTGCAGGAGGATGCCACGTGCAGGGGGCAGAATTATGCCTCATGCAGGGTGCAGGAGGATGCCATGTTCAGGGTGCAGGGTTTAGGATGATGTTATGTGCAGGCTTTAGCAGTATGCTATGTGCAGGGTTCAGCAGGATGCTATGTGCAGGGTTCAGGAGGATGCTACATACAGAGTGCAGTGCTCGGGAGAATGCTACGTGCAGGGTGCAGGAGGATGCTACGTACAGAGTAGGGATTTGTGAACAGTTTAGCCTGAGCATAAGTTCGGACTGAACATTTGCTTTTCGCCTGTTCGACAAATACCCGAATTATCAGGGCGTTTGACCATTTTTTCGGCCCGCCGAATGACCACAATGCACTGCGCCGCAGCACAGTGCATGGGAAGCCCTGATTGCCTGAAGCAATGAAAGCTTTGCCCAATCAGTGCACAGAGCAGTGTCAAAGCCATGATTGGAGAAAGTAATGATGACTCTATCCAATCATGGCTCATTGCTCTTAGTCCCACCCCACACTATAAAAGTATTCTTTCAATAGCGGTCATTAGTAGTGTGATATCAGTGTGGAGAGAGATAGAACAGGACTCTGTTTAGTGCTAGTAGTGAGTCCCGTGTGCTATTCGGATTCTATTGTCAGTGTAGAACATCAGTTTAGTGTGAATCTAGAGATAGTTCAGTCAGTAAGAGAGTAGTGACCATTCATTTTTACTTTAGTGTCAGTTTGTTTTGTCAGGGTAGGTTTACTGCATTATAGCTCAGTGTGTTACTGCACGTTTAATGCAGATATTTCTGTGCGTTACTGCACATTTAAAGAGCAAGGAAACTCTTCTTTTGTTTTTTTTTTTCCCTGCAAAGAAAATCTATAATGTGCTAGTATGCATGGCGTCTATAAGAAATCTTGGTCAGCTTGGCATGGCATCTGTATTGCATTGATACATGTCCCCCAGGGCAGTATCCGGGCCCCCATACACTTTTTATGGCAATAACTTACACATAAGCCTTTAAAATTAGGACTTTTGGTTTTTCATGTTCGTGTCCCATAGACTTTAGTAAAGTTTGCATGTTCGCTAGAACTTTTTCCCTGTTCGAGATGTTTTGGTGCGAACCGAACAGTGGGGTGTTCAGCCCATCACTACTCCTCATTCTGAGGTTGAGAAAGGTAGGAACATGAGCCTAAAGAGAGAGGGGAGGACACTGGTACATAAATTGGCAGTCATGTTCCCCCAGCCACAGCGTATTGCCAAGTTGTTTTCAGGGACCAATTTTACACACTTTTTTAGTTGGCCGGCACAGTGCAATCCCCCTGCATTATACACACCGAGCAGAGCTATAGATATCTCAATTGTGATGTACTGATGGCCGGTCCCATTTATGGAGGCTCAAAAATGACACAAAGATCATCCAAATGACCCCGTTTTGGAATGTAGACAGTCCAGCATATTTAAATATTTAAGTGTTCCCTGTAAAGATACACCTTTGAAAGCCTGCTACGCCCGGTCTGAAGGGGAAGGGAACAGAATACCTTTTGCAAAGGTGGTTCCAGAGCCTACTTATTATATATTTCTGGTAAGAGGCCAATTTGGTTTTTGCACCGGTGGTGAAGAGCACAGTTTGGTTGTTGTCACATAAAGAATGTTTCTTGGATATTATTTATTGCACTTACCTCTCGTCCGCCGGGTAAGGAGGAAATCCACCAGGTGGAGGGATCTCACAACTATCAATTTGATATTATTTGGTTTTCTTGCACCTTGATTTTGCATCATATTATCACAGATTGAAATACTTTTTACTTTGGACTGTTGGATTTTATGATTTTTGCATCAGATTCACTTTATTTGAATATCACTTATATGTATACTTAATTTATTTAGATTTAGCGCACCATATACCTACTCATCTAATTTTACACCTGTTACTTCTAGCCAAAGTCTGTGGAAGAGGCACCAGAATTTATCCAAAAAATCTCTAATCTTGTTCCCAGTGCACTACAGGGTGGCCTCATCCTACAGACAGGCTCCCCAAGCTGTTGTTTACAAAATAAAGAAAGCTTGTAGGGAAAATGTTTTTTTTTGCTTTATAAATGCAATTATTTCTGCAGCAGCTTCTATACACAGTACAGATGTAACACTTACAGGTAGACTAAGAGGACTCCCCTGGGTACTATATTGAAAGGAACTTATTTTGTTTCATTTTGATGCTTTCACTTTAAGCATCAGTAAATCACTGCTCATTTAAAAATGAAGTTTTTTTACAAACTTTTTTCTTCTTGATAGGTGTCCCCCAGGGCAGGGCAGGGCAGGGCAGGGCAGGACCCCCGTAACCATTGTACGCCCAATTACTTGCATACAAGCCTTCAAAATTGACACTTTTGATTTTTCCAGTTCAGGTCCCATAGACTTCAATGGGGTTTGTTATTCAGCTCCAAACTTTTGTTAGGCCCAGGGTCAGCCTTAGGTGTTCATGTGCCCTGTGCGAGCTAATCTTGTGGCCCCCCTTGCCCCCTGGTTACCTAAACATACACAAAGAGGAAAAAAATATTTGTAACAAATAAGAGAGAGATGCAGGGGCTGCGGGCATGGTACAGGAGATGCAGGGGCTGCGGGCATGGTGCAGGAGATGCAGAAGCTTTGGGCATGGTGCAGGGGCTGCGGGCATGGTGCAGGAGATGCAGGGGCTGCAGGCATAGTACAGGAGATGCAGGAGCTGCGGGCATGGTACAGCAGATGCAGAGGCTGCTGGCATGATGCAGGGATTGTGGGCATAGTGCAGGATATGCAGGGGCTGCAGGCATGGTGTAGGAGATGCAGGGGCTGCGGGCATTGTGCAGGAAATGCAGGGACTGCGGGCATTGTGCAGGAAATGCAGGGGCTGCAGGCATGGTGTAGGAGATGCAGGGCTGCAGGCATGGTGTAGGAGATGCAGGGCTGCAGGCATGGTACATGCATGGCTGTGAGCATGGATTATACAGGGCTGTGGGCATGGTACAGGAGTGGCAGTGCTGCGGGCATAGTACAGAAGATGCAGAGGCTGCGGGCATGGTGCAGGAGATGCAGGGACTGCGGGCATTGTACAGGAGATGCAGGGGCTGCAGGCATGGTGCAGGAGATGCAGAGGCTTTGGGCATGGTGCAGGGGCTGCGGGCATGGTGCAGGAGATGCAGGGGCTGCAGGCATGGTACAGGAGATGCAGGAGCTGCGGGCATGGTACAGCAGATGCAGAGGCTGCTGGCATGATTCAGGGATTGTGGGCATAGTGCAGGAGATGCAGGGGCTGCAGGCATGGTGTAGGAGATGCAGGGGCTGCGGGCATTGTGCAGGGAATGCAGGGGCTGCGGGCATTGTGCAGGAAATGCAGGGGCTGCAGGCATGGTGTAGGAGATGCAGGGCTGCAGGCATGGTACATGCATGGCTGTGGGCTGTGGGCATGGATTATGCAGGGCTGTGGGCATGGTGCAGGAGATGCAGGGACTGCGGGCATGGTACAGGAGATGTAGGGGCTGCAGGCATGGTGCAGGAGATGCAGAGGCTGCGGGCATGATGCAGGGGCAGCAGGCATGGTGCAGGAGATGCAGGGGCTGCTATACAATGCTGGCACACTGAAATCCGTTATCTCTCTACAAAATAAATTTAAACTTTCCAAAAAAAAAATGTTATTAGTACCTCCTGCTATGTCATGGGTTGAATGCCCAGGTCAGCATCTCTCCTCCTTGCTTCTACGAGATTTCACTCTTGCTTCCTCCAAAAAAAGAAACTTAATTTCCCACATTTATACTTTTCATGTATATCTAAATATACATCTTTCATCAACCTACCATCCAGATCACGCTTGCTTCCCCAAAAAAGGTTGCTTGATTTCACACATTTTTGCTTTTCGTATATCTAAATGTATTTCTTCCATCAACATACCATCCAGATGTTTCTGGGCAGAGGATTTCGGCTTTTTACAGAAGGAGGAGTGGAATTCTGCTTTGTCCCTGCTCTCCTCTTCCCAAAAACGTGCGTATTATATATACACTATTCACTTCCCGCCTGCTGGACGTCATATGATGTCCTGGACTTTGAGTAAAGATATCTGAATAATGCCTTTTCAGATATCTTTTTTCTGCCGGCGATTCCCTGCACCGTAAAAACAATCAAACTCCCCCTCCTGCCACCTTCTGGTGTTTCTACCGGCTCAGCCGGCGGAGGAAATTTACCATAGAGAATACCGCGGACCAGATGATCCCCAGCAATCTCTATGACCTTCTGAGGCGTGACCCTAGGAATATGTATACACTGATGTTTTTTTTAACAGGAAAGGCTGAGATCACTTTTTTTTTTCAGTCTTTCCAGGCTAGAGGAGAGATGTGAGGTCTTATAGACACAACATCTCTCTGTAAAGAGGACCTGCCCTATTCCTATTAAAAGGGATGTTTACATTCCTTTTAATAGGAATAAAAGTGGCAAAAAAATTTAAGGGAAAGTGTAAAAACAAAAAAAGTAAAATGAAATAAACAATAGAAAAAAAAAGCCCCCCCCCACCCCCGCGTATTAGCACGCAGAAGCGAACGCATATGTGCGTCACGCCCACATATGTACACTGCCTTTACATGCACATGAACTTTGTTGGCATTTCAGTCTTAATCTGTAGGGTTCAATATTGAGTTGGCCCACCCTTTGTAGCTATAATAGCTTCAACTCTTCTGGGAAGGCTGTCCACAAGGTTTAGGAGTGTGTCTATGGGAATGTTTAACCATTCTTCCAGAAGCACATTTGTGAGGTCAGGCACTGATGTTGAACAAGAAGGTCTGGCTCACAGTCTGCGCTCTAATTCATCCCAAAGGTGTTGAGGGCAGGACAGTCAAGTTCCTCTACCCAAAACTCGCTCATCCATGTTTTTATGGACCCTATTTTGTGCACCGGTCCAAATTATTTGGTGGAGGGAGGATTATGGTGTTGGGTTGTTTTCCGGGGGTTGCGCTTGACCCTTTAGTTCCAGTGAAGGGAACTCTTAAGGCGTCAGCATACCAAGACATTTTGGACAATTTCATGCTTCCAGCTTTGTGGGATCAGTTTGGGGATGTCCCCTTCGTGTTCCAACATGACTTCACACCAAGCAAGGTCCATAAAGACATGTATGAGCGAGTTTGGGTTGGAGGAACTTCACTGGCCTGCACAGAGTCCTGACTTCAACCTGATGAAACACCTTTGGAATGAATTATAGCAGAGACTGTGAACCAGGCATCTCGGCTAACATCAGTGCCTGTCCTCACAAATGCGCTTCTGGAAAGATGGTCAAACGTTCCCATAGACATGCTCCTAAATCTTGTGGACAACCTTCGCAGAAGAGTTGAAGCTGTTATAACTGCAAAGGGTGGGCCAACTCAATATTGAACCCTACGGATGAAGACCGAATGCCATTAAAGTTCATGTGCGTGTAAAGGCAGGCATCCTAATACTTTTGAAAATATAGTGTACTTATTCCTGGCTCCTGAAAAAAATTATAGGTGTGGTAAAATAGATAATCCTGACCATCCAAAAGGCTACTACTAGTATGTTAAGAAACTGCTGCAAACGCATGTATTAGACAGCGATAGTACAAACCATTTCTATGAACCTACAAGTGAACATTTATCTTGACTAGTGTTGAGCGAACACGGACTGTATTATTCGTGTTCGTACCGAATAATTGGATTTTTTGTACCCGAACACGGACACGGACACTTTACTGTATGTTCGGGTAAAAATCCGTGTTCGGTCGTTTTATTTCCGGGTTTTGCATGCTTTGGCGCTCTTTTCATGGCGGGCTTTCAACAGCCAATCAACAATCGTTTAACTGGTGTGCCTTAAGCCATCCCAGCCATGCCTGCAAATGTCTCAGTAGCTGTGATTGGCCGTCTGAAGCATGTGACCAAGTCTTTATAAGTTCGAGGCAGCCGCAGCGGCGTCATTATGCTGCTTAGATTCAGGGACAGAGCACACATCAACGTGCTGGCTGCTGATTAGGGAAAGATAGGCAGGAAAAAACCATTTGTGTCCGGATAGAATTGAGGGACAGGTCGGAGTGTTTAGGCAGGGCGAGTTGTAGGCATTTTAGGGATAGAGTCTGCTGAATTATATAGGGTCAGTGTCTTCTACAAACTACAATCGATATTGCTGTGTGGGGGGTGGGGTCTGCACTCAATCCTGATCTACGATCTCTTCTCAATCCTGTTAGGGACAGAGTCTGCTGAATTTTAGGGAAACTGTGTTCTACAAACTACAATCGATATTGCTGTGTGGTGTGGGATTGGAGATAGGCAGGTGTCAGTGATCCACATCCATTTTTCTGTGTGTGAGCTGCAGTGAACACAATCTTTATGGGCTGCAGTGAACACAATCTTTTTGGGCTGCAGTGAACACAATCTTTTTGGGCTGCAGTGAACACAATCTTTTTGGGCTGCAGTGAACACAATCTTTTTGGGCTGCAGTGAACACAATCTTTTTGGGGTGCAGTGAACAAAATCTTTTTGGGGTGCAGTGAACACAATCCTTTTTGGTGTGCAGTGAACACAATCTTTGTGGGGTGCAGTGAACAAAATCCTTTGTGGGGTGCAGTGAACACAATCTTTTTGGGGTGCAGTGAACAAAATCCTTTTTGGGGTGCAGTGAACAACATCCTTTTTGGGGTGCAGTGAACACAATCTTTTTGGGGTGCAGTGAACAAAATCCTTTGTGGGGTGCAGTGAACACAATCTTTTTGGGGTGCAGTGAACACAATCTTTTTGGGGTGGAGTGAACAACATCCTTTTTGGGGTGCAGTGAACAAAATCCTTTTTGGGGTGCAGTGAACAAAATCATTTTTGGGGTGCAGTGAACACAATCTTTTTGGGGTGCAGTGAACACAATCTTTGTGGGGTGCAGTGAACACAATCTTTTTGGGGTGGAGTGAACAACATCCTTTTTGGGGTGCAGTGAACAACATCCTTTTTGGGGTGCAGTGAACACAATCTTTTTGGGGTGCAGTGAACACAATCTTTGTGGGGTACAGTGAACAGAATCTTTGTGGGGTGCAGTGAACACAATCTTTGGGGGGTACAGTGAACACAATCTTTGTGAGGTGCAGTGAACACAATCTTTGTGGGGTGCAGTGAACACAATCATTGTGGGGTGCAGTGAACTCAATCTTTGTGGGGTACAGTGAACACAATCTCATACTGAAGGTTTGAGGGTGCTGCCTGTTCCATACTCCCCCTACTCCTCATCTAGCCTTTTAGGGGTACAAACAATAGTAATTGGGGCCTAGTGTGGTTGTGTACGTGTGATATACATACACTTTTTTGGGATCATATTTTCTATTCCGCTATTTAATCAAAAACCTTTGGGGATCAGTTAAATTGGGGGATAGTCTGTGTTGGTACGTGTGAGAGAGATCCACCTTTCCAAGTTGTTGGGGTTCATCTCATACTTCTGAAGGTTTGAGGGTGCTGCCTGTTCCATACTCCCCCTACTCCTAGCCTTTTAGGGGTACAAACAATAGTAATTGGGGCCTAGTGTGGTTGTGTACGTGTGATATACATACACTTTTTTGGGATCATATTTTCTATTCCGCTATTTAATCAAAAACCTTTGGGGATCAGTTAAATTGGGGGATAGTCTGTGTTGGTACGTGTGAGAGAGATCCACCTTTCCAAGTTGTTGGGGTTCATCTCATACTTCTGAAGGTTTGAGGGTGCTGCCTGTTCCATACTCCCCCTACTCCTAGCCTTTTAGGGGTACAAACAATAGTAATTGGGGCCTAGTGTGGTTGTGTACGTGTGATATACATACACTTTTTTGGGATCATATTTTCTATTCCGCTATTTAATCAAAAACCTTTGGGGATCAGTTAAATTGGGGGATAGTCTGTGTTGGTACGTGTGAGAGAGATCCACCTTTCCAAGTTGTTGGGGTTCATCTCATACTTCTGAAGGTTTGAGGGTGCTGCCTGTTCCATACTCCCCCTACTCCTAGCCTTTTAGGGGTACAAACAATAGTAATTGGGGCCTAGTGTGGTTGTGTACGTGTGATATACATACACTTTTTTGGGATCATATTTTCTATTCCGCTATTTAATCAAAAACCTTTGGGGATCAGTTAAATTGGGGGATAGTCTGTGTTGGTACGTGTGAGAGAGATCCGCCTTTCCAAGTTGTTGGGGTTCATCTCATACTTCTGAAGGTTTGAGGGTGCTGCCTGTTCCATACTCCCCCTACTCCTAGCCTTTTAGGGGTACAAACAATAGTAATTGGGGCCTAGTGTGGTTGTGTACGTGTGATATACATACACTTTTTTGGGATCATATTTTCTATTCCGCTATTTAATCAAAAACCTTTGGGGATCAGTTAAATTGGGGGATAGTCTGTGTTGGTACGTGTGAGAGAGATCCACCTTTCCAAGTTGTTGAGGTTCATCTCATACTTCTGAAGGTTTGAGGGTGCTGCCTGTTCCATACTCCCCCTACTCCTAGCCTTTTAGGGGTACAAACAATAGTAATTGGGGCCTAGTGTGGTTGTGTACGTGTGATATACATACACTTTTTTGGGATCATATTTTCTATTCCGCTATTTAATCAAAAACCTTTGGGGATCAGTTACATTGGGGGATAGTCTGTGTTGGTACGTGTGAGAGAGATCCACCTTTCCAAGTTGTTGGGGTTCATCTCATACTTCTGAAGGTTTGAGGGTGCTGCCTGTTCCATACTCCCCCTACTCCTAGCCTTTTAGGGGTACAAACAATAGTAATTGGGGCCTAGTGTGGTTGTGTACGTGTGATATACATACACTTTTTTTGGATCATATTTTCTATTCCGCTATTTAATCAAAAACCTTTGGGGATCAGTTAAATTGGGGGATAGTCTGTGTTGGTACGTGTGAGAGAGATCCACCTTTCCAAGTTGTTGGGGTTCATCTCATACTTCTGAAGGTTTGAGGGTGCTGCCTGTTCCATACTCCCCCTACTCCTAGCCTTTTAGGGGTACAAACAATAGTAATTGGGGCCTAGTGTGGTTGTGTACGTGTGATATACATACACTTTTTTGGGATCATATTTTCTATTCCGCTATTTAATCAAAAACCTTTGGGGATCAGTTAAATTGGGGGATAGTCTGTGTTGGTACGTGTGAGAGAGATCCACCTTTCCAAGTTGTTGAGGTTCATCTCATACTTCTGAAGGTTTGAGGGTGCTGCCTGTTCCATACTCCCCCTACTCCTAGCCTTTTAGGGGTACAAACAATAGTAATTGGGGCCTAGTGTGGTTGTGTACGTGTGATATACATACACTTTTTTGGGATCATATTTTCTATTCCGCTATTTAATCAAAAACCTTTGGGGATCAGTTAAATTGGGGGATAGTCTGTGTTGGTACGTGTGAGAGAGATCCACCTTTCCAAGTTGTTGGGGTTCATCTCATACTTCTGAAGGTTTGAGGGTGCTGCCTGTTCCATACTCCCCCTACTCCTAGCCTTTTAGGGGTACAAACAATAGTAATTGGGGCCTAGTGTGGTTGTGTACGTGTGATATACATACACTTTTTTGGGATCATATTTTCTATTCCGCTATTTAATCAAAAACCTTTGGGGATCAGTTAAATTGGGGGATAGTCTGTGCTGGTACGTGTGAGAGAGATCCACCTTTCCAAGTTGTTGGGGTTCATCTCATACTTCTGAAGGTTTGAGGGTGCTGCCTGTTCCATACTCCCCCTACTCCTAGCCTTTTAGGGGTACAAACAATAGTAATTGGGGCCTAGTGTGGTTGTGTACGTGTGATATACATACACTTTTTTGGGATCATATTTTCTATTCCGCTATTTAATCAAAAACCTTTGGGGATCAGTTAAATTGGGGGATAGTCTGTGTTGGTACGTGTGAGAGAGATCCACCTTTCCAAGTTGTTGGGGTTCATCTCATACTTCTGAAGGTTTGAGGGTGCTGCCTGTTCCATACTCCCCCTACTCCTAGCCTTTTAGGGGTACAAACAATAGTAATTGGGGCCTAGTGTGGTTGTGTACGTGTGATATACATACACTTTTTTGGGATCATATTTTCTATTCCGCTATTTAATCAAAAACCTTTGGGGATCAGTTAAATTGGGGGATAGTCTGTGTTGGTACGTGTGAGAGAGATCCACCTTTCCAAGTTGTTGAGGTTCATCTCATACTTCTGAAGGTTTGAGGGTGCTGCCTGTTCCATACTCCCCCTACTCCTAGCCTTTTAGGGGTACAAACAATAGTAATTGGGGCCTAGTGTGGTTGTGTACGTGTGATATACATACACTTTTTTGGGATCATATTTTCTATTCCGCTATTTAATCAAAAACCTTTGGGGATCAGTTAAATTGGGGGATAGTCTGTGTTGGTACGTGTGAGAGAGATCCACCTTTCCAAGTTGTTGGGGTTCATCTCATACTTCTGAAGGTTTGAGGGTGCTGCCTGTTCCATACTCCCCCTACTCCTAGCCTTTTAGGGGTACAAACAATAGTAATTGGGGCCTAGTGTGGTTGTGTACGTGTGATATACATACACTTTTTTGGGATCATATTTTCTATTCCGCTATTTAATCAAAAACCTTTGGGGATCAGTTAAATTGGGGGATAGTCTGTGTTGGTACGTGTGAGAGAGATCCACCTTTCCAAGTTGTTGGGGTTCATCTCATACTTCTGAAGGTTTGAGGGTGCTGCCTGTTCCATACTCCCCCTACTCCTAGCCTTTTAGGGGTACAAACAATAGTAATTGGGGCCTAGTGTGGTTGTGTACGTGTGATATACATACACTTTTTTGGGATCATATTTTCTATTCCGCTATTTAATCAAAAACCTTTGGGGATCAGTTAAATTGGGGGATAGTCTGTGTTGGTACGTGTGAGAGAGATCCACCTTTCCAAGTTGTTGGGGTTCATCTCATACTTCTGAAGGTTTGAGGGTGCTGCCTGTTCCATACCCCCCCTACTCCTCATCTAGCCTTTTAGGGGTACAAACAATAGTAATTGGGGCCTAGTGTGGTTGTGTACGTGCGAGATACATACACTTTTTTTGATCATATTTCCTATTCCGCTATTCAATAAAAACCTTTGAGGATCAATTGAATTGCGGGATAGTCTGTGTCGGTACGTGTGAGAGAGATCCACCTTTCCAAGTTGTTGGGGTTCATCTCATACTTCTGAAGGTTTGAGGGTGCTGCCTGTTCCATACCCCCCCTACTCCTCATCTAGCCTTTTAGGGGTACAAACAATAGTAATTGGGGCCTAGTGTGGTTGTGTACGTGCGAGATACATACACTTTTTTTGATCATATTTCCTATTCCGCTATTCAATAAAAACCTTTGAGGATCAATTGAATTGCGGGATAGTCTGTGTCGGTACGTGTGAGAGAGATCCACCTTTCCAAGTTGTTGGGGTTCATCTCATACTTCTGAAGGTTTGAGGGTGCTGCCTGTTCCATACCCCCCCTACTCCTCATCTAGCCTTTTAGGGGTACAAACAATAGTAATTGGGGCCTAGTGTGGTTGTGTACGTGCGAGATACATACACTTTTTTTGATCATATTTCCTATTCCGCTATTCAATAAAAACCTTTGAGGATCAATTGAATTGCGGGATAGTCTGTGTCGGTACGTGTGAGAGAGATCCACCTTTCCAAGTTGTTGGGGTTCATCTCATACTTCTGAAGGTTTGAGGGTGCTGCCTGTTCCATACCCCCCCTACTCCTCATCTAGCCTTTTAGGGGTACAAACAATAGTAATTGGGGCCTAGTGTGGTTGTGTACGTGCGAGATACATACACTTTTTTTGATCATATTTCCTATTCCGCTATTCAATAAAAACCTTTGAGGATCAATTGAATTGCGGGATAGTCTGTGTCGGTACGTGTGAGAGAGATCCACCTTTCCAAGTTGTTGGGGTTCATCTCATACTTCTGAAGGTTTGAGGGTGCTGCCTGTTCCATACCCCCCCTACTCCTCATCTAGCCTTTTAGGGGTACAAACAATAGTAATTGGGGCCTAGTGTGGTTGTGTACGTGCGAGATACATACACTTTTTTTGATCATATTTCCTATTCCGCTATTCAATAAAAACCTTTGAGGATCAATTGAATTGCGGGATAGTCTGTGTCGGTACGTGTGAGAGAGATCCACCTTTCCAAGTTGTTGGGGTTCATCTCATACTTCTGAAGGTTTGAGGGTGCTGCCTGTTCCATACCCCCCCTACTCCTCATCTAGCCTTTTAGGGGTACAAACAATAGTAATTGGGGCCTAGTGTGGTTGTGTACGTGCGAGATACATACACTTTTTTTGATCATATTTCCTATTCCGCTATTCAATAAAAACCTTTGAGGATCAATTGAATTGCGGGATAGTCTGTGTCGGTACGTGTGAGAGAGATCCACCTTTCCAAGTTGTTGGGGTTCATCTCATACTTCTGAAGGTTTGAGGGTGCTGCCTGTTCCATACTCCCCCTACTCCTCATCTAGCCTTTTAGGGGTACAAACAATAGTAATTGGGGCCTAGTGTGGTTGTGTACGTGTGATATACATACACTTTTTTTGGATCATATTTTCTATTCCGCTATTCAATAAAAACCTTTCTAGGGCAAGATCTTAAATTACAGAAATATGAGGAGACCGTCAAATAAGGGCCGTGGCCTGGGTCGTGGTGCTGCTGGTAGAGCTCCTGTTGCAAGGAGAGGACATGGTCGATCTGTGCCAGCTACACGCACAAGTGAAACACCTTCCTCAAGTGTGAGTAGGCGACAGAACCTGCATCAGTATTTGGTAGGGCATCAAACGCCCCTAGAAGTGATGAGGCCAGAACAAGTTGAGGCGATAGTAGATTGGTTTGCTGCTGACAGTGCCTCCAGTTCCTTCACATTGTCTCCCACCCAGTCTACTGCAGAAAGGTCAGAGTTGGCACCTGCAGCCAATGTCCAACCGTCTTTCACCTCACCCCCTTGCAAATCAGGCCAGCAGTCTGAGCCCCAAGCCATACAGCAGTCTCTTATTCTTTTTGAGGACTCTGTCAGCAGGGTTTCCCAGGGCCATCCACCTAGCCCTGCCCCAGAAGTGGAAGAGATTGAGTGCAGCGATGCCCAACCACTTATTTCTCAAGATGAGTACATGCAAGGATCATCGCAGCACGTCTCCGATGATGACGAAACGCAGGTGCCAACTGCTGCGGCGTTCAGCATTGTGGAGACCGACAAGGAGGGCAGGGGTGAAGACTGGGTGGAAGATGATGTGGAGGACGATGAGGTCCTCGACCCCACATGGAATGAACGTCATGCAGGTGAACTGAGTAGTTTGGAGGAAGAGGCGGTGGTCGCACAGAGCCACCAGCACAGCAGAAGAGGGAGCAGGGTGCAGAAGCGGAGCGGCCGTGCCCTAGACACTACGCCCGCTACTGCCCAACGCAGCAAGGGAACGAGCGCACCAAAGTCAGCTCAAAGGAGTTCTCTAGCGTGGAAGTTCTTTAGAAAATGTGCTGATGACAGGACACGAGTGGTTTGCACCCTGTGCAATCAGAGCTTGAAGCGAGGCATGAACCTTCTCAACCTGAGCACAACCTGCATGATCAGGCATCTAAGTGCAAAGCACGAGCTGCAGTGGAGTACACACCTTCAAAACCAAGAAACGTCTCTGGCTCATCCTGCTTCCTCTTCTGCTGCAGTCTCGGCCGCTCCAGCCACATCTGTAGTGATACCGGCACCTGCCACCCCGCAAACAGACGATCTGTCAGCAACACCACCACCTGGGTCACCAACAACCATCTCCACAATGTCCCGTGGAAGCGTTCAGCTTTCCATCTCCCAAACACTTGAGAGGAAGAGGAAGTACCCCCCTACCCACCCGCGATCCCTGGCCCTGAATGCCAGCATTTCAAAATTATTGGCCTTTGAAATGCTGTCATTCCGTCTGGTGGAGACGCACAGTTTTAAAAACCTTATGTCGGTGGCTGTCCCACAGTACGTCGTGCCCAGCCGCCACTACTTTTCCAGGCAAGCCATCCCTTCCCTGCACAACCAAGTGGGGGAAAAAATCAGGTGTGCACTGCGCAACGCCATCTGTGCCAAGGTCCACCTAACTACGGATACGTGGACCAGTAAGCACGGTCAGGGGCGTTATATCTCCCTAACGGCACACTGGGTAAATGCAGTGGCGGATGGGCCTGAGGCGGATAGCAATTTGGCGCATGTCCTTCCACCACCGAGGATTGCAGGGCGCTTCAGTTTGCCTCCTGTTCCTAACTCCTCCTACTCCGCTTCCTCATCCTCTACCGCCTCCTCATCCGGACAGCGTAACACCTTCACCACCAACTTCAGCACGGCCAGGGGTAAACGACAGCAGGCAGTTTTACAACTTGCCTGTTTGGGGGACAAACCACACACCGCGCAGGAGTTGTGGAGGAGCATGGAACAGCAGACAAATGAGTGGTTGCTGCCAGCGAGCCTCAAGCCCGGCCTGGTGGTGTGCGATAACGGGCGAAATCTCATAGCAGCTCTGGGCCTAGCCGGTTTGACGCACATCCCTTGCCTGGCGCATGTGCTGAATTTGGTGGTGCAGAGGTTCCTTAAAAACTACCCCGATATGTCAGAGCTGCTGCAGAAAGTGCGGGCCGTTTGTGCGCACTTTCGGCGTTCTCACCCTGCTGCTGCTCGCCTGGCAGCGCTGCAGCGTAACTTCGGCCTTCCCGCTCACCGCCTCATATGTGACGTGCCCACAAGGTGGAACTCCACCTTGCACATGCTGGAAAGACTGTGCGAGCAGCAGCAGGCCATAGTGGAGTTTCAGCTGCAGCACGCACGCGTGAGTCGCTCTGCGGAACAGCACCACTTCACCACCAATAACTGGGCCTCCATGCGAGACCTGTGTGCCTTGTTGCGCTGTTTTGAGTACTCCACCAACATGGCCAGTGGCAATGACGCCGTTCTCAGCTTAACTATCCCACTTCTATGCCTCCTTGAAAAAACAATTCGGGCGATGATGGAAGAGGATGTGGCACAGGATGAGGAGGAGGAGGAGGATGAAGAGGTAACATTTCCAAGGCTTTCAGGGCAGTCATTCGCAAGGGGCTCCGAGGGTGGGTTCCTGCACACGCAAACGCCAGGGACGCAATTGTCCAGCAGGGGCACAGTTCTGGAGGATGAGGAGGATGAGGAGGAGGAGGAGCTGGAGGAGGAGATGGAACCATGTTCACAGCAGGGTGGCACCCAGGCCAGCTCATGGCCATCACTGGTGCGTGGCTGGGGGGATACAGAGGACACGGACCATACACCTCCCACAGAGGACAGCCTTTCGTTGCCTCTGGGCAGCCTGGCACACATGAGCGATTACATGCTGCAGTGTCTCCACAACGACCGCCGAGTTGCCCACATTCTAACTTGTGCTGATTACTGGGTGGCCACGCTGCTGGATCCCCGTTACAAGGACAACGTACCGTCCTTAATTCACTCACTGGAGCGCGATCGCAAGATGCGCGAGTACAAGCGCACGCTGGTAGACGCCATGCTGCTGGCATTCCCATCTGACAGCGGGGCCACAGTGGAAGCACAAGGCAGAGGAGGAGGAGGAGGAGGTCGCCAACGCAACCAGGGCACCGCCAGCACCTCAGAAGGCAGGGTTAGCATGGCCGAAATGTGGAAAAGCTTTGTCAGCACGCCACAACAAACAGCAGCACCAGCAGCTCAGATGGAACGTCTTAGCAGGAGGCAGCATTTTACCAACATGGTGGAGCAGTATGTGTGCACACGCCTACATGTAGTGAATGACGGGTCTGCCCCCTTCAACTTCTGGGTCTCCAAATTGGGCACATGGCCTGAGCTTGCCCTTTACGCCTTGGAGGTGCTGGCGTGCCCTGCAGCCAGTGTATTATCTGAACGGGTATTTAGCACGGCTGGGGGCGTTATAACAGACAAGCGCAGCCGCCTGTCCAGAGACAATGTGGACAAGCTCACGTTCATTAAAATGAACCAGGCATGGATCCCACGGGACTTTTCCGTACCTTATGCAGAATAGCAATGGATACCGACCTTACCCACCCATTGTTCCATTTTTGCTCTTTCTCACTCTTTTGGGGTGTACCCTCATTTAAAATTTGTGAAAAGAAGCAGTGTTGGCTACCTCGTCCTCCTCCTCAGGGCCAGATTAATGTAGGGGCTATTGGAGCTGCAGCTCCAGGCCCCTACCTTTTATATAGGCCCCGGGTTGGCCATATTCACTGTTACCGCTCTTCTGTCACTTGTAAACACAGAAGTCTGGCTTCTATGCTCGCTTCCCCAGGCAGCACCCTCAGAACCTCCCCACACAGCGTGAAGGCCGGACAAGGAGGGACAGTTGGCGATGCATGGATGTGTTTATGGGCTTCAGAGACAGCATCCCATGTTGAATTAGGCATGCATGGCTGCACCCTTCCTCCTCTGGGTGCATGGCAAGGCACGGCCCTAAGGCCCTTCAAAATCCTCAGCACCAAGCCCATGATGCTGTTAATCCGGCCCTGGTCCTCCTCCACCGCCGCTTCCACCTACACCGCCCATAGGTGTGCGCAGCCTATTGCATTAAGGTGTGCACCCCAAAGTTGAAATACACATGCATGTGTTTGCCAGCAGGGAGAGTAATGTATCGGGGCCATGTACCTGTAGGCAAGGAGAAATAGAGCAGAGCAGGTCCCAGGGAGATCTTTCCCATCTCCTCACTGGCAATGCTATGTGCCCTAGGTGATTAGGGTGTGCCCAGGCACACCCAGCACACCCTGTGCGCACGCCTATGTCACCGCCACATCCACCACCACCTCAACCTCCCTCCTACTCCATATGGGCCTCGTCCTTCAGAGATGAAGAAGAACATTGTTTTATTTTTCTGTTTTTTTTTGTTGTTTTAAGTTATTTCCCTATCCACATTTGTTTGCAGAGCACTTGCCATGCTCTTAATTACGTTTTGCTGCCATTTGCAGCACTCTAGCCCTTTCCTTTGGTGTTTTAGAGCCATTTTAGTGCCTTAAAGTTCGGGTCCCCATTGACTTCAATGGGGTTCGGCGTCCGGGAAAAGTTCGGTAAAAGTCCGGGACACGGACCCGGACTTTTTTTTAAAGTTCGGCCGAACCCGTCGAACACGGACATCTAGGTGTTCGCTCAACCCTAATCTTGACCTATAGATCTGTATACTGGGAACACTTGATGAAGGGCATTATTTGCAGCATGTTTTAGCATCAGTCATTTGGCTGCTCGAAATTGCAAGGAGGCTAGTGGTACAAAATTGGTTTTCCCCCATCGGCCAGAATTGATTGCATGGAAGAAGCTGGTTAATACAATTCTATTGAGGGATAAATTAAGATATCAGTGCAGAGATGGCCCTTAAACATTTATGAGATTACGTTGAAGCTGATTAATGAAGCTTGCTGATTAATGTTTTGGCGCGGTGTTAATGGCGCGGTTTCAACAGCTGCAGGGCAGCCAATCAACAAGCGTTTAACAAGTGTGCCCTTAGAAGCCATCACTATGGCATGGCTGTGATTGAACAGTGCAGCATGTGACCCAGCCTCTATATAAGCTGAAGTCACATAGCGCCGCTATTCAATTTTTTATTCAATAGCGAAATAGAACAACAACAGTATCCAACCTGTTAGGCATGTGGCGTGTAGAAGCCATGTAATGCAAGCTCAGTGCATATGTGTCTGCTTTATCTGGATTTAAAAAAAAAACTTTTTTTCCTTCATATTTTACCGTGACATACAGTGTTTAGACACTGCTGTTCTAATCTGCTCTTCAAAAATCACAAATTAAAGGGAAAAATAAAACATTTTCATTCATACGTTACTGTGAGATACACCCTTTGGATACTGTTGTTCTATTCCGCTATTCAATAAACACCCATTTAGGGGAAAGAAAAATTAAATTGTGGCCTAGTCTGCATATTTTACTATGAGCTACACCTGTTGGATACTGTTGTTCTATTCCGCTTTTCAATAAAAACCAATTTAGGGAAAAAATATTAAATTGCGGCCTAGTCTGCATATGTTACTGTGAGATACACCCTTTGTATACTGTTGTTCTATACCGCTATTCAATAATCACCCATTTAGGGAAAAAATATTAAATTGTGGCTTAGTCTGTATCTGTATGTATGAGATACACCCTTTGGATACTGTTGTTCTATTCTGCTATTCAATAAACACCCATTTAGGGGAAAGAAAGATATTAAATTGCGGCTTAGTCTGTATCTGTACGTGTGAGATACACCCTTTTAGATACTGTTGTTCTATTCTGCTATTCAATAAACACCCATTTAGGGGAAAGAAAGGTATTAAATTGTGGCCTAGTCTGTATCTGTACGTATGAGATACACCCTTTTAGATACTGTTGTTCTATTCTGCTATTCAATAAACACCCATTTAGGGGAAAGAAAGATATTAAATTGCGGCCTAGTCTGTATCTGTACATGTGAGATACACCCTTTGGATACTGTTGTTCTATTCTGCTATTCAATAAACACCCATTTAGGGGAAAGAAAGATATTAAATTGCGGCTTAGTCTGTATCTGTACGTGTGAGATACACCCTTTTAGATACTGTTGTTCTATTCTGCTATTCAATAAACACCCATTTTGGTGAAAGAAAGATATTAAATTGCGGCCTAGTCTGTATCTGTACGTGTGAGATACACCCTTTGGATACTGTTGTTCTATTCTGCTATTCAATAAACACCCATTTAGGGGAAAGAAAAATATTAAATTGCGGCTTAGTCTGTGTCTGTACGTGTGAGATACACCCTTTTAGATACTGTTGTTCTATTCTGCTATTCAATAAACACCCATTTTGGTGAAAGAAAGATATTAAATTGCGGCCTAGTCTGTATCTGTACATGTGAGATACACCCTTTGGATACTGTTGTTCTATTCTGCTATTCAATAAACACCCATTTAGGGGAGAGAAAGATATTAAATTGCGGCTTAGTCTGTATCTGTATGTGTGAGATACACCCTTTTAGATACTGTTGTTCTATTCTGCTATTCAATAAACACCCATTTAGGGGAAAGAAAGATATTAAATTGCGGCCTAGTCTGTATCTGTATGTGTGAGATACACCCTTTGGATACTGTTTTTCTATTCTGCTATTCAATAAACACCCATTTAGGGGAAAGAAAGATATTAAATTGCGGCTTAGTCTGTATCTGTATGTGTGAGATACACCCTTTTAGATACTGTTGTTCTATTCTGCTATTCAATAAACACCCATTTTGGTGAAAGAAAGATATTAAATTGCGGCCTAGTCTGTATCTGTACATGTGAGATACACCCTTTGGATACTGTTGTTCTATTCTGCTATTCAATAAACACTCATTTAGGGGAAGAAAGATATTAAATTGCGGCTTAGTCTGTATCTGTATGTGTGAGATACACCCTTTTAGATACTGTTGTTCTATTCTGCTATTCAATAAACACCCATTTAGGGTAAAGAAATATATTAAATTGCGGCCTAGTCTGTATCTGTACGTATGAGATACACCCTTTTAGATACTGTTGTTCTATTCTGCTATTCAATAAAAACCCATTTAGGGGAAAGAAATATATTAAATTGTGGCCTAGTCTGTATCTGTACGTATGAGATACACCCTTTTAGATACTGTTGTTCTATTCTGCTATTCAATAAACACCCATTTAGGGGAAAGAAAGATATTAAATTGCGGCCTAGTCTGTATCTGTACATGTGAGATACACCCTTTGGATACTATTGTTCTATTCTGCTATTCAATAAACACCCATTTAGGGGAAAGAAAGATATTAAATTGCGGCTTAGTCTGTATCTGTACGTGTGAGATACACCCTTTTAGATACTGTTGTTCTATTCTGCTATTCAATAAACACCCATTTTGGTGAAACAAAGATATTAAATTGCGGCCTAGTCTGTATCTGTACGTGTGAGATACACCCTTTGGATACTGTTGTTCTATTCTGCTATTCAATAAACACTCATTTAGGGGAAAGAAAGATATTAAATTGCGGCTTAGTCTGTATCTGTATGTGTGAGATACACCCTTTTAGATACTGTTGTTCTATTCTGCTATTCAATAAACACCCATTTAGGGGAAAGAAAGATATTAAATTGCGGCCTAGTCTGTATCTGTAGGTGTGAGATACACCCTTTGGATACTGTTTTTCTATTCTGCTATTCAATAAACACCCATTTAGGGGAAAGAAAGATATTAAATTGCGGCTTAGTCTGTATCTGTATGTGTGAGATACACCCTTTTAGATACTGTTGTTCTATTCTGCTATTCAATAAACACCCATTTTGGTGAAAGAAAGATATTAAATTGTGGCCTAGTCTGTATCTGTACATGTGAGATACACCCTTTGGATACTGTTGTTCTATTCTGCTATTCAATAAACACCCATTTTGGTGAAAGAAAGATATTAAATTGCGGCCTAGTCTGTATCTGTACGTGTGAGATAAACCCTTTGGATACTGTTGTTCTATTCTGCTATTCAATAAACACCCATTTAGGGGAAAGAAAGATATTAAATTGCGGCCTAGTCTGTATCTGTACGTGTGAGATACACCCTTTGGATACTGTTGTTCTATTCTGCTATTCAATAAACACCCATTTAGGGGAAAGAAAGATATTAAATTGTGGCCTAGTCTGTATCTGTACGTATGAGATACACCCTTTTAGATACTGTTGTTCTATTCTGCTATTCAATAAACACCCATTTAGGGGAAAGAAAGATATTAAATTGCGGCCTAGTCTGTATCTGTACGTGTGAGATACGCCCTTTGGATACTGTTGTTCTATTCTGCTATTCAATAAACACCCATTTAGGGGAAAGAAAGATATTAAATTGCGGCTTAGTCTGTATCTGTACGTGTGAGATACACCCTTTTAGATACTGTTGTTCTATTCTGCTATTCAATAAACACCCATTTTGGTGAAAGAAAGATATTAAATTGCGGCCTAGTCTGTATCTGTACGTGTGAGATACACCCTTTGGATACTGTTGTTCTATTCTGCTATTCAATAAACACCCATTTAGGGGAAAGAAAGATATTAAATTGCGGCTTAGTCTGTATCTGTACGTGTGAGATACACCCTTTTAGATACTGTTGTTCTATTCTGCTATTCAATAAACACCCATTTTGGTGAAAGAAAGATATTAAATTGCGGCCTAGTCTGTATCTGTACATGTGAGATACACCCTTTGGATACTGTTGTTCTATTCTGCTATTCAATAAACACCCATTTAGGGGAAAGAAAGATATTAAATTGCGGCTTAGTCTGTATCTGTACGTGTGAGATACACCCTTTTAGATACTGTTGTTCTATTCTGCTATTCAATAAACACCCATTTTGGTGAAAGAAAGATATTAAATTGCGGCCTAGTCTGTATCTGTACGTGTGAGATACACCCTTTGGATACTGTTGTTCTATTCTGCTATTCAATAAACACCCATTTAGGGGAAAGAAAGATATTAAATTGCGGCTTAGTCTGTATCTGTATGTGTGAGATACACCCTTTTAGATACTGTTGTTCTATTCTGCTATTCAATAAACACCCATTTAGGGGAAAGAAGGATATTAAATTGCGGCCTAGTCTGTATCTGTACGTGTGAGATACACCCTTTGGATACTGTTTTTCTATTCTGCTATTCAATAAACACCCATTTAGGGGAAAGAAAGATATTAAATTGCGGCTTAGTCTGTATCTGTATGTGTGAGATACACCCTTTTAGATACTGTTGTTCTATTCTGCTATTCAATAAACACCCATTATGGTGAAAGAAAGATATTAAATTGCGGCCTAGTCTGTATCTGTACATGTGAGATACACCCTTTGGATACTGTTGTTCTATTCTGCTATTCAATAAACACCCATTTTGGTAAAAGAAAGATATTAAATTGCGGCCTAGTCTGTATCTGTACGTGTGAGATACATCCTTTGGATACTGTTGTTCTATTCTGCTATTCAATAAACACCCATTTAGGGGAAAGAAAGATATTAAATTGCGGCTTAGTCTGTATCTGTACGTGTGAGATACACCCTTTTAGATACTGTTGTTCTATTCTGCTATTCAATAAACACCCATTTAGGGGAAAGAAAGATATTAAATTGCGGCCTAGTCTGTATCTGTACGTGTGAGATACACCCTTTGGATACTGTTGTTCTATTCTGCTATTCAATAAACACCAATTTAGGGGAAAATTAATAATTTTGCAGCGTTTGCTGATTATGTTACTGTGAGATACACCCTTTAAATTTGTTTGGCGCATCTCCTTCCACCACCGAGGATTGCAAGGCGCTTCAGTTTGACTCCTGTTGCTAACTCCTTCTACTCCGCTTCCTCATCCTCATCCTCTACCGCCTCCGCATCTGGAGCAGTGATCATTTCAAAGGCTTTCAGGGCAGTCATTCATAGGAGGTCTGCTGAAACAGATCACCCCAAGTACTAGGTGGGGCTCTCCCGAGGAGAGACCCCATGAGAGAGGGTGAACCAAGCCAGAAGGCCATATCCACCCCCTCCCAAGACTTTCAGGGACAGGCCCAAGGACCTACACCCTACTAATCACGCTGTGCAAAATAAAGTGTACCGCCACAATAAAAAACACAAAACGTGAGACACACAACACATAATAGTGGGGAAAGGGATAGTGAAGAAGAATGCAAGGTTAGTGCCACGTTGCAATACTATGGCAGGCCCTTCGGCCAGGAATAAAAAATTCCTCTGGTCCTGACTCCTGAACAAAATGCCCGGTCCTAGAGGCAGGTGTGAAAAACGTGTGTAGGAAGTGCAGTGCCCTATGTGCCATACTCAGTGTTGCCATCCACCGTGAATTATGGCACCCCTGGACTGCCACTCCAGGGGCACATACACCACAGGCTTTTCAGAATCCCGGTCCCTGGCAAGACCAGTGCAGCCCCGTCCCTACCAGAAGGCCTCAGAACTTAGACAGCTTTGGGAGAGCCTGGCCCACAACCAGGGACACATACCTTTTTCAAGGCCAGACTCAACCCAGAAGGGGGAAAAAAGCCCCCCCTCCGCCATCACCGTTCCTAACCATATAACATATACAGTTTCTTACCGTTCCTTACGTACTATACACATACTGAATGACGGGTCTGCCCCCTTCAACTTCTGGGTCTCCAAATTGGGCACATGGCCTGAGCTTGCCCTTTACGCCTTGGAGGTGCTGGCCTGCCCTGCTGCCAGTGTATTACCTGGCTGCGGGGCTGGGAGCTTTATCGCAGACAAGTGCAGCTGCCTGTCCAGAGCCAATGTGGACAAGCTCACGTTCATTAAAATGAACCAGGCATGGATCTCACAGGACTTGTCCGTACCTTGTGCAGAATAGACATGTATACCGGCCTTACCCAGCCATTGTTGTATTTTTAATCTTTCTCACTCTTTTGGGGTGTACCCTAAATTAAAAAGAAATAAAATTAAAAACAAAAACCAGTGTTGGATACCTCGTCCTCCTTCCACCTACACCGCCACATCCACCGCCACCTCAACCTCCTACTCCATATGGGCCTCGTCCTCCTAGATCAAGATGATTCTTTTTTTTAATGTTTTGTTATGATATTTTAAGTTATTTCCCTATTCATATTTGTTTGCAGAGCACTTGCCATGCTCTTAAGAAGATTATGCTGCCATTTGCAGCCCTCTAGCCTTTTCCATGTTTTTTTTTAGAGCCATTTTGGTGCTCAAAAGTTCAGGTCACCATTGACTTCAATGGGGTTTGGGATCGGGGTAAAGTTGGGGTTAAGTTTGGGTCACGAACCCAGACTTTTTTTTTCAAGTTCGGCCAAACCCGCCGAACCCGGACATCCAGGCGTTCGCTCAACTCTACTTGCAATACCTCATATGTTAGAAATGAGTGCCACACACAAATATCACTGGCTGGTTTATACGCATATAGACCTTGCGTAGCTTCTGTTTGCTATGCTGCCTACTATATTTATTATAATATGATTATTTGAGAGAATGATGAATATTATGGCTTTATGAAGGAATGTCAATTTTATGATTGTTCAATTTGTTTTGATCTTCCATTGCTTTGTGTGTTTCTTTTATGCAATTGTACTTCCCCTCCCCTCATCCCGATTTATGGGGTAAAGACAGCAGAGGAACACATTTTTATATAAGTTTGTTTTTCTGTCTGTTTGTTAAAACCACAAACCATGTAAGCACTTCAATAAAAAAATAAAAAAGTAGCTGATTTAATAATAAAAAAAAAAATAAATGACTTTTAACAAAATGAATCATTTTTTGAAGTAAATGATGTGTAGTAAAACTGCATAAAACTCCAGTACATGCCTAGACTCTGATTAAGAGCATTATTCACAAAACGCATTAGAGGTCTTAGTGGTTTTACTAAACATTGTTTGCTTCAATAAATAATTCAAAGAGAGTGGATTGAGTGCATCATTCTATCAACTAATAGTATCGAAAACACATTAAATATCTTTGATTGCTTAAATCAAAACTACAGATAGACTTTAAAAAAATGTTTCACTTATGTATTCATTAAAAAAAACAAGTATTTTTAAATTCTGCTAGTTAAAGTTTCTGAATTTTTCTTGCTATCAACCCCCTGTTTTCAACCAAGTAGCAGCACTCTGGATAGTGAGGCCATCACTAGTTGCCAATCAGACCCCAAAATGTTTCTGTCCAATTAGCAGGCCGGGGAGGGGGGGGGGGGTTGGATCCCACTATATGTACACTGGAAATCCAAGACCAGGATATGCCATCTATCAGGGTAGCTAGATCCCAAATTTGCCTACAGAGTGTTATAAATGCTTATCCCAGTAAAATGGTACCCCTTTAAATTATGCAGTTCAACTGTAATTGATTATTTGCCTAGAAATCAACTTTAAAAACACACGTTTGAACATATTTAGACATAACTATGCATTAGTAGTAATAAAGTTACATATGTCCAGGGATTCTTATGTCAACCCACACTGTGAGACACATACTAAACCATGGAGTACAACTATAAAAGTTGATAAACACTGCTCTAGCTATACAAGATGTTTGTATTACGTGAGTTTCTCCAATGCTTTGCTTACAAGAATATCTCTTTCCATCTAATTTTTTGGCATGACTTGGGGAATCATCGAGCATGAATTAGAGTTGACCACAGAAGGCCCTATTATATACACATTATAATGAGAAATAACAAAACATACTATATGTATAACATATTTTATCAGCAAAAAATACTGAATAACCAGCCAATCAACAACTATGACCTATGACCATTAGCGCAATTAAAACAGGAGGGGCACACTATTATGAAACAACATGTATTGTACCTAGGACTGCTTCCAGCTACACCACACTCCCTCAAGGGAATGTATTGATATACAGTATCTCACAAAAGTGAGTACACCTCACATTTTTGTAAACATTCTTTTATATCTTTTCATGTGACAACACTGAAGAAATGAAACTTTGTTAAAATGTAAAGTAGTGAGTGTACAGCTTGTATAACAGTGTAAATTTGCTGTCCCCTTAAAAAAACTCAACACACAGCCATTAATGTCTAAACCGCTGGCAACAAAAGTGAGTACACCCCTGAGTGAACATGTTCAAATTGGGCCCAAAGTGTCAATATTTTGTATGGCCACCATGATTTTCCAGCACTGCCTTAATCCTCTTAGGCATGGAGTTCACCAGAGCTTCACAGGTTGCCACTGGAGCCCCCTTCCACTCCTCCATGACAACATCACGGAGCTGGGGGATGTTAGAGACCTTGCGATCTTATACTCTATGTTTGAAGATGCCCTACAGATGCTCAATAGGTTTTAGGTCTGAAGACATGCTTGGGCAGAGCAAACCTCTGCAGCAATGCTGGCAGCACTCATACGTCTATTTCCCAAAGACAACCTCTGGATATGACGCTGAGCATGTGCACGCAACCTCTTTTGCTGTAACACTATCCTACAGTTTAACAGAATAGGTAATCAAACAAATAATCATGTAGGAAGTAACTTTTGCAATTTACTAAATAGGTGCAAAGTTAGAAGCAACAATGAAAAACAGGTTAAGAATGGCAAAAGTCATGTATACACTTAAGAATGATAATGAAAAAAAAAACAGATTAAAGGAGAAGTAGGGTCAAAACTCTCTTGGCCCTACTTCTCCTGTAGGTCACAAAAAAGCATTTCATTTTGCACTCCTGTGACCCGTTTTCACGCGACAGCGGTAATCCCATCTTTTAAGTAAGGATCAACCCAGATTTCTGACTGGTAGCTTGCTCTGCTTCTCTGTGTGCCATTGAGACCCTGACCCAGCCCCCCACTACTGTCCGGGGGGTGAAAAGCAGAGCAGAGAGTCTGTGATTGACAGTTACCGGCTCTCTACTCACTGAAGACAGAGAACTGAGCGATCAGCGGTCTTTGATCATTCAGTTCTCAGTGTAGGGCCAACAGTGGACACCTGCAACCTGGATTAGTGCTGCAGCCATCTAGGTGAGTATGATTGTTTGTTTTTTTCAATTCCCAAACATCTCTTTAAAGAAAGCTGTAGAGACATGGGTTGTTAACAGCAATATCTCTGTGAATCAGTCAGTGTAACATGTGGCTGCATAGCATAGACTTTATAAGATGCTATACCAAACAGTCTAGCTGGGAATCACTACTTTAGTAAAACAGTTCAGAACACAGCTATTAACAGCATTTCTCAGAGCGAAGTGCAAGGTAGCTCTAATACCACAGATGGAGATTGGTGGAATCAAAGGCCCAAGGATGAAGTGCCATCCTACTGGAATTTGTGTACTCTGGGGCAATGGTGTATTTTTGTTTTGTGATGTCCTAGGCAAGACTAAAATTGAGCGCCCCCCCCATCTAAATTTGTCTTATACCAGCTGCTTTAAAATTGCGCATGCCCAACAAACAATGTAAATTTTACTATCTATAGGCTACGATTTAAAAGCCTTTACAGGTTACTACTTTAGATTTAAAGAGATCTGGTACTAGAATTACTGCCCATGATCTGACATTCTCAGAGATACCTCACATGTGTAGGACAATCTATGTTTGCATGCATGCGGGACCGACACGCGTTTTCGCCTTTGCATGCAAGCGTAGGAGGACTAGGGCACTTTTAATTATTCATTTCCTTTTTCCTTATTTTTACACTGTTGCTTTAATTTTTTTGTAACCGGTTGTCTAAAATACCCTAAATTCCTCTTCTGCACTTAAAAGCATTCAAAACACTAAGATTGGGGTTTTTGAATGCTTTACATTTTTAAAAACTGACGCAATGGTTTCCGTCATGTCATCATTTCCAGTTTACTGTTACGAACAGCCAATCCCGGTTTTGCTTGGTTGTCTGGCCATCTGCCAGCTGGTTGCTCGGGTCTTCTGGTGGGGCGGGAGAGCCCGAGAGAACCACGGAAGACGGCAGGAGGGGACAGGATGCCTCCCCCCCCCACTGCTTGTAATAGAAATTGAGCAGCTGTTACAAGAGAGCCTGCTTCCGGCTCTAAAAAACTATACTGGGGCAGCTGCAGGCATCATCCTGGTTAGGCCCAAGCAAGGCAAACACCTTGTTTGCCTCACGGTACATACATGCTCTGGGGGAGAGGCTTCACATAGTAGTTAGGTCTTCCAGAGAAGCTGTGTTCTCCTACCCACCTGCTCGCACGCTGGTTCTGACAATGAAGGGCTATCCACCTTGCTGCAGATCAGTTGCATATGTGTCTTGGCACAACTGTTTGTAGTCTCTTTCAAGGGCACATGTGTCAGGGTGACAACACAGAAGCACAACTGGAATACTCTGTATGAGCTCACAGATCATTGCTACCAAGTAGAAGAAGGTACTACTGACTATAACATTTCTATATAAAGATAGTATAATTAGAGAAACAAGCAGTGGCGGCCGGCGTTATTAAATTTTTTTGAGGGGAGCACAAACAAACCCCTTCAGGTCTGCACTCACCAAGAGGATGCTGTGCTGTCAGAGCTCCCCTAATACCCGGCGGCTTCCGTGCCTTTTCAGACTCCTGATTTGCTGGAACGAGAAGCCAAAAGTGACGCAATGGCGAATATTGAATCGCTATTTGCTAAAATCCAAAGTGGCAGGGTTCGAGGCGCAGTGCTCAGCCCCCTGAGGACAACGTAGGACAAGCCAAATAGAGCCTTGATGCTTGCCAAAATTTGATGGACATCATAGAAGCACATTAGTTCCAACTCCCCACACAGTGCAGTGAGTGCACACACATAGAACAATTTAATATTTAATAAATCACAATATGACTAATATTTCTTTAACTTTAAGATGTTAAAGAATATTGGGAGCCTGATATGTAAAAAAGAAAAAGGGGGGGAAGGAAGGGAGGAAGAAGGAAAGGAAAGGAGGGAGGGGGGAGGGAAAAAGGGAAGGGAAAAGGAGGAAAAGAATGGGGAAAGGGGGGGGGAGGGGAGAAAAAAGGGGGGGGGAGAGAGGGGGGAGGGGAGATGAGGAGGGGGGGGGGATAAGGGGACAAGGAATAAGGGGGAACCAATGGTGATACTGATAGCACTGGGTATCAAATGATAAAAAAGTATATCATACCAAATAGGTCTGTAGTGTCTGTAACGGATATTCCACACATAGGAGGCCAACACCTATTTGGTATTTTATACTTTTTTATCATATGATACCCAGTGCTATCAGTATCACCATTGGTTCCACCTTATTCCTTTTCCCCTTACCCCCCCCTCTCCCCCCTTCCCTCCTCATCTCCCCCCCCCCCTTTTTTCTCCCCTTCCCCCCCCCCCCTTTCCCCAGTCTTTTTTCTCCTTTTCCCTTCCCTTGTTCCCTTCCCCCCTCCCTCCTTTCCTTTCCTTTCCTTTCCTTTCCTTCCTCTTCCCTCCCCCCCTCCCCTCTTTCCTCCTCCTTCTTCCTTTCCCTTCCCCCTTTCCCATTCACATATTAATTCCAACGATAATGATTTCTGACATCATCATTAATTTCATACCAGTGTGTACTATCGTCAAAGGTCTCCCATGTCCGCCGGTGAGAGATATTGATGGGCCGGTCCCCCTTAGTGATGGGCCGGTCCCCCTTAGTGACCACAGGTGAGGTTGTTTTATTTCCCCACATTCATTGTGATTTACTATATAAATAGACAATATCTTTTACCTTTTCTCTTATCATCCTAGATGCAAAATTTAACCCATGAAATCCTCCTGAGGAAGTGGCGAAACATGTAGAGGAACACGCTGAGACAATTTGGTCTCTTCTAAATATGGGATTGTATCAACACAAGTTAGCACTGTATTTATTTGTTGACTCCTTGTAATGTTTTGTGTGTGCATATGATTTTAATGTGTACTTAATAAAGATATCTTAATTGTATCTTTTCTTTTCTCTCTCTGTATTGTACGATTAATTGGTACCCAAAAATCCAAACCCATTTCCTCCTTTTCCCTTCCCCCTTCTTCTTTGTTTGGGCTCCTCTGTTTTGGGGAACTGAGGCCCAATTGATTTCCCTTCCCCGTTATTTTGATTTTATGATGTTAAAAAAATGTAAGTCATATTATCATTTTTTTTTTAAATAAATCATTCAATGATTACCTTTCTTTATAGGCAAACTAACTGGGGGGGGGGGGGGATAAAAAATATCGGGAAGGTACAGTATTACTATTTTTTGTTTTTGGGTTTAAAACAACGTAGGGTTTCTCCATTCCACTGGAGGAGCAACAGAGATGCGTTTGGAAAGCAGCATTGTTAATCTGAAGAGAAGGAAGTGCTAATTGCAGATTTAGATGAACTTGAATAACACATTAAAGAGGAACTCCTGCTAACACTTTTCAACCACTTGCTGACTGCCAGCAGTACATATACTGCGGCAGATCGGCTCTGTCCTGCGAAACAACGTACTTGGACATCGCTTTATGGGACCACTAGCAGGGGCGCGTACCATCGGAAGCACGCGTGCACTCCCATTCGCCACAGGGGAAGCCAATTTGCTGGTCCGGCAGCCGCGATTACCACCGGGCACCCGCAATCACTTCCCGTTGAGACAGAACGGCAGTCTGCTGTTGTAAATGTAAGGGATGTCAGGTACCCCATAAAAAAAACACATTTCCGTTTTATGGCATTTCTATTAAATCACCAGTAGATGGCAGCACAAAGTTCAACTGCAAGCAAGGCATGGGAGGAACTAAAAGTTAGACCTTTTGTTCTTGGGGGAACAGAATAGCAGTTGCTGTGTCCCTCAGAATAAAAAGGTCATCATACCTCACTCATGTCCTTGTAATTGCAGGTAAGAAGGAGTATATTTAGGGCTATAAACAGGGCGAAATTCATTTAATTTACATCCCTGTGATAAGTAAAGGCTCCTGTCACTGCTGTGTGATTGAATGACATACTGCACAAATGTTAGTGGGTCACACTGTCACATCATATGACTACAGTGTACCAGGAATGTGGTTATTATAATGTTATGTTTTTATATCTTATATTATTTTATTAGATGTTTTATAAGACCACTCTGATGCAGGAGGAGTAACAACATATCAGCACATGTTTAATTGGTTATTATTTTCTATGAATGTTGATTTTGTTATATATATAGATGTGTAATAGTATGTATGAACAGAATAGCAGTTGCTGTGTCCCTCAGAATCAAAATGTCATCATACCTCACTCATGTCCTTGTAATTGCAGAAACGTTTTCAATAAAAATAATTCTGGTTTCACCCGGTCCGATCCCTTCGCACATTGGAATTACTGACCATACTTTCAGCATATGTGCAACATAAACAGGGCAGACTGCTGTTCTGTCAGTTATGAACACAGGGATCCTGTATTCCTCCTATTTAGGAACACAGGTCTCTGTGTTCATGCATCAAGCCCATCTCCCACACCCTTATAGAGCACCTCCTGGGAATACATTTAACCCTTTGATCACCCCTGGTGTTAACCCCTTCCCTGCCAGTGTCTTTATTACAGTAACAGTGCATATTTTTGATTTTTTAATTTTTTTTTATTGGGAATGTTATATAGCTGAAAGTAAAAAATATATATATATATTTTTTTTTAGAATTTTTACGCTTTTTTTGTTTATAGCGCAAAAAATAAAAATCGCACAGGTGATCAAATACCACCATAAGAAAGCTCTATTTGTGGGAAAAAAGGACACAGCATTGCATGACGGGGGAACTGTCAGGTAAAGTAACGCAGTGCCGAATCGCAAAAATGGCCTGGTCATTAAGGGGGCAAATCCTTCTGGTCCAGAACCAGAATTGGTTAAGCAGTTACATTGTTTGTCTCAACTCTCTAACTGCCACTTTTGCTAGACAGCTTGGCCTGCTAACCCCTTAAGGACTGCCCCACACAGATATACTGCCATAGGGCGCCCCCTCATGCGTGACATCCCGTACCTGTCTGTAATTTCATGCAGTGGGTTTGGGCCCGTGCACACATCGCTGGCGACCCGCTCCAGCTGCTGGGACCCACCGATCATTCTCAGAAGGGGCAGAACGGCAGGTCTGCCTATGTAAACAAAGCAAACCCGCTGTTCTGTGAGAGGTGAAGACAGACATCTTATATTTCTGCTAAGCAGAAGCACGGATCCCTGCCTTCCTCCAGTCACAGCATTTCCCCCCACACAGTTAGAAAGCACTCTCTAGGAGCACACTTAAACCTTTGATTGCCCCTAATGTTAACCTCTTCCATGCAAGTGTCATTAGTACAGTGACAGTGCATTTTTTTTAGCGCTGATCACTGTAATAATGTCACTGGTCCCTAAAAAGTGTCAAAAGTGTCAGATGTGTGTCCGATTTGTCCGCTTCAATATCAGTCCTTCTAAAAATTGCTGATTTCCTCAATTGCCAATAATAAATATATACAAAAAAATTCCAGAAATGTATACCATAGTTTGTAGACACTATTACTTTTGCACAAACCAATGAGTATACGCTTCTTGGGATTTTTTTTTACCAAAAACATGCAGCAGAATACATATTGGCCTACATTGAAGAATAAATTACATTTTCATTTTTTTTTTTTTATTGGGTAAGTTTTATAGCATAAAGTAAAAAAATACAGTTTTTTTTTTTTTTTTTCAAAATTTTCGCTCTTTTTTTGTTTATAGCACAAAAAATAAAAACCACAGATGTGATTAAATACCACTAAAAGAAAGCTCTATTTTTTTAGGGAAAAAAAGGACATCAATTTTATTTGGGTACTGCGCCGCACGACCGCGTAATTGTCAGTTAAAATGATGCAGTGCCATATCGCAAAAAATGGCCTGGTCATGAAGGGGGGGTAAACCTTCCGGGGCTGAAGTGGTTAAAGGAAGCTGAAAAATAACAGACTTATTATAGGCTGAATCAACTGGTGAAAATAAGAGAAAAAAATGCATGAAAAGGAAACGAATGCAGCCACCACATCTAATATAGCTAATAAGCTGCAATATATTCAATTTTTTGTTTGTGGGTTTAATGCTGCTTTAATAAAAGATAAATTTTTTTGAAAAAAGTTGATTTTTTTAACCCATGGAGGGAATGAGATTCATTGGGTTTAGCTTTGATTTTAAAATCTTTAATTTCAAACTACCCAAAGCTCTTTTCCCCATCTAATGTCTTTTAATGATCATTGATTCAGAAAATAGTTTCTCCTTAGCTTGTTTGTTACACACTTGCATTCTCTATACGGTGAGGCACAATCGCACAACACCAGCCAAAGATACCTTCTTCTTTTGATGGTATAAACTTGCAGTTCTGCCGATGACTTTTGTCACTGCGTTACCATAGCAAAGTGACAGAAAGCGTTCCTGGGGTCTCCCGGGACTGTCTGTAGCTTCCAGCATCTCTGTCCTTTTGAAACCGAATGACTTCCATTCAGAGCAGTTATGACAGTTTGGAAGGCCCCTGTTGGCTAATTTTCAGACCTCAATCTGATGCCACTGAGTTTTCCCATAATCCATTACATTGCTGGAAAAATAATGATCAGCCTTACAGATTAACTAGAAAAGTTTTCCCGTTCATTGAATGATGGAAAAATAGAATGGAGAATACCCATCTGTATTATGACAGATCATAGTGTCTTTTAGTATGAACCACTATATTCTATTCATAGTCATATTATGTCTTTTAGTATGAACCACTATATTCTATTCACAGTCGTATTATGTCTTTTAGTATTAACCATTATATTCTATTCAAAGTCGTATTATGTCTTTTAGTATTAAACACTATATTCTATTCATAGTCGTATTATGTCTTTCAGTATAAACCACTATATTCTATTCATAGTCGTATTATGTCTTTTAGTATTAACCACTATATTCTATTCATATTGATTGTGTAAAGCCTCAAGGTAGGGTATAATAGGGTAGGTATAGCGCTTGCTAATTAATGATTATATGGTGTAAACATGTGCCACCAAAGTGCAAACAGTAAGTGCCGGTTCACACTAGGGCGACCTGTGAGGAGACCTGGTCGCCTCACAGGTCGCCGCAGGTCGCCTCCATTAGGGAAGCTGTGGACCCGTTCTAATAGGAGCGACACAAGTCGCTTCGACCTAGAAAAAGGGTCCGGAGCTTCTTTGGGGCGACCCGGAGGCGACCGCCATAGACTTCAATGTTATGAAGTCCGTGGCGGCCGCTCCGGAGGTCGCGGTGCGAAGTAGCGTCGCTGCAGTGTGAACCGGCGCTAAATCAATAATAAATACAATATATCAAAATAGCAAATTAATAAATTAATAAATAAATAGATAAATAAATTCATTTTCGTAAATAAATAAATTCTAGTACAATATTGAATGCAATTTATATTGTGGGGACGTGTTAAGTGCTACTGTACCAATTGGTGCTCAAAAAGTTCATATATTGAGTTCATGATAAAAATCATAAAGTGACTTTTGTGTAAACAGTTCAGTATTGTCCTTAGAAAAAAAAAGTGTAATGTGCCCCCACTTCTTTACATCCTCCAGTCCCTTTTACATGAAAGCCCCCCCCCCTTACATCCTATTTCCCCCTTTCAATCATAACCTGTCTCAAGCGTTTCCACTTCTACCATGCATCGCGATTGGTGTGTGTGTGGGGGGGGGGGGGTCTGGATGGGGGCGGGTCTGCCTAGCTTTCCCTGTTGGTGGGTGATTATTTGGTTGCTGGGACTGCCCCATGTCCTGGTGGCAAGAAACAGGCTTGTGAGCTTGGAGGGTTGGGCGGTCCTATCACCCGGTCCTTTCCTCTGTCCCAGCATGCCAAGCCTTCTGCCTGCCAGCAGGGGAAGAAGGTTATCAACTGGGAGAGGACACCCAGGCTTCTGGGTGGCAGAGTCACGGTCCCGATAGAGCTGTCATTCAGTCCGGGTTTGGACCATGGCCCACCATTTAGGGACCCCTGCTTTATCTGCTGTCTGCTTCCTGCCAGCCTGCCAAGTGCCTGCTGTCTGCCACCTGCCAGCCTGCCAAGTACCTGCTGCCCTGCGTCAGGATTCAGCCTGCATCCAAGTACACACAGACCTCACATCTGCAGCCTTCATCATCTGAACTTCTAGGCACCCGTGCCACTCCGGGCTTTCGTGCCTCCTGTTTACATTATCAGGGGTACTAGGCACATGACACCTGCAGTCTCATGCTTGTGATAGCATCTGTGACATGTGCTCCAAGCTTTCCATTTGTCTGCCCTGCTGTGTGGATTTCCTTGTTTATGACCTCGGATTGGAACTCGGACTATTCTCTGAACTCTGCCTGCCTTTTGACTACAGATTTGACCTTGACTATTCTAAACCTTGCTTGCCGTGTACCTGGATTGTGAACTACTCTGCCTGTCTGCTAACCGCAAGTGTCTTTTTGCTCTTTTTCGCCTGCCCCAGCATGGTAGCTAGGCACTATAGCTTTGTGTATAAGACCTGGGGCAACTGAGTATCAGTAAGCCTGCTTGCCTTATGGGAAAGGAGGGCTGCATTAGGTGAAGAACACAGAAGCCAGCTACAGTGCCGGACCACCTGTGCAAGGGGTAAGTATGACATGCTCCTGAATTTCACACAATTTGACTTTTGGTTAAGTATTTTAGTTGCTTTGTGTTGCTTTGAAAGCTTATGTGTTAATAACTATGTGTTAACATAATTATTAAAATATACCCACCTCTTTTTCAGATATGGTACATTCTACTGAGTAGCTGTAATTCTAATACTAATCATCTTTGTAGATCTGTTTGCAATTGTGATATAGTTACCTCAAAATTCAACTTTTCCATTTCGTGTTTCTGTTATTTTAACAAACCCCTGTGTAATTTATTACATTGTGCCTACTAAAAAACATGTGCGAACAAAAGGGAGTTGTGTTAAGTACCAGCTTATTCATCTGCTGTGTAGTGAAAGGTGTTAACAAGCTTACTGTTAACTTTTGCAATTCAACAGAATCACAATTCTTCTGAAAATTACAGTTGAACATATTGTCTAATTGCTATCACATTAGTAAAAAGATAATAATCAAGAGGAGGCTTGCCAAACTTTCAGTAAATTAATTTAGATCTAAGTGTGTAAGGAAAGAAGGTAGCCCTCTCTGGGATAGCAATACAACTCTTGAGGACATACAGCTGTGTAATAAAAAATATGCCTCCTTAAAGGGGTTTTAAACTCAAAAGGTTTTACTTTAATTAATTCTCTGCTTTAAGGTAAAAACTTCCAATACCTGTTCCCCCCTCTTCATTCCTGAACACTTACTTGAGTCATCTCATGCTCCAGCGCTGTCCTTGCTTCAGAACCACTGTTCCTTGGTCCTATTCTCCCAGGTGACTCTGAGAGCAGTGGGAGCTATAGGCCCATGCTGCTGTCTGTCAAATCCAGTGAGAAGGGAGTGGGGGGACACAAACACAGCTTGGCTGAGGAGCGCACCTGCACAGGTGCCCCTATAGCCCACAGCTTGCTAATAGGGCACTTGTAGAAAGAAGGAGCGGACAATGCCAAAAGGGGACTCCAAAAGATAAGGTATGTGGACGCTCTGTGGCACTTTAAATATTGTTGACATTTTTAATACATTTGAACAGGCAAATGTATTCTTCAACCAGTGTCTGCAGATAAAAGTAATATACTTGAAAAAAAAATATTCAGCTATATCAATAGTTGTAAGGGCATACCATGGAAAAGACAAGTACACCCTTGCTTACAGAAGCCGTAATAGCCCCCTTTAGCGAAAATTACTAGGTTGTTGGATAGTATGCTTCAGGTGATTATCATGTTAAAAGATCTATTTCTAACTCTAGCCATATGATGCAGAATTTATAGTTGGCTCAATGACTGCAGGTTGCCCAGGCCCTGAAGATGCAAAGGGACCTAAAACCATAACATTTCCACAACCATGCTTCACAGGTTAAATGAGTTTCTTCTCATGCAATGTTGTCTTCGGTTTGTGCTGAACATGTCCATTATTACTGTGGCCAAGCAACTCTATCTTTGATCCATCAGTCCACAGCACATTGTTCAAAAGCAAACTAAAGTCTTACTCTAATGTTCATTTTGGAAAAGCAAAGTCTTTTTTTGTGGCATATCTCACATGCAGGTTAAATTTCTTTTTCTGTAGATACAGGCACTTTGACATGTAGGGCTTGTAGGCAGGTGCAGGTTGACCTCACTACACAGAGGGTTATTTTGCCTCCACCTTGCAGAGAGAGCTGGGGGCAAAAGGCATATCTATTCCTCTTTTGACTCCTCATGGTCATCGTGTGGGCTGCTGTCTATTGCCACTCGGGTGACTTCTCAGCCATCTTTAGTAAGGGCAATGCTTACAAAAGCCCTGGCTCACTGTGGTTGACACACATTCTGTGTATGGTTAAGTGAGAGATAGGAACCCATTTGATAAGGAAAGTGAGCCTAGCTTAGGGAAAGGTTCCAGAGGAGGAAGGACAGCTTTGGGATTATGGCAGAGCTCTTTGAGGACTTTACCGCTACTGTGCTTACTGCATCGACCTCCCAACCACTCACTGCACAAGCTGCTGCCAACCTTAGTGTACCTCTCTCCCTCTGTGAGTTCTGTATACTGCTGTAAGAGGTTGCTGCTCAAATCTTACTCTTGGAAAGACTCTGTTGTATCTGAACAGGTGTAACAATATACTACGCTTTCTCAACCACTGTGTGTGGTGTGCTATGCCTTTTCTCCGGGTGCCTACTATCTATGTCTTTTTTTTTTTTTACCCCTCATACCCCTCAGCCTACACCCTACCCTGGAAGGAGCTGCTGGATTGCTTGGGTCCTTCTGCCCTGCCTCAATTATGATCTACCCTTTTCCTGGATCAGAGTAGTACTGAAACACCATGTATAACACTGTAGAGCAGTACCAAATAAGGTCACTGATGGCGATACAAATAACTGTAACAGTAGCTGAACAGCCTATCTAATATTATCAGACATTACCTAGCCATTGACCATTGAATCATGTACTCAGTTCTGCTGGCATTGTAGCCCTTTCATTTACTCATGGTTTAGCGCTCTTTCGAAGATTTGTAGTTCACTGAGTAAGAGGAGAATTTAACAGTCCCTTCAAGATAATAGTCTTCTCAAAGCAAACTGAAAAGTAACAACAGCACATAGTACATCACGGTAGCCAATAGGCCTCTCACCACTCTTACACTCAGTTGAAAGCCTTCCAGATCCAGTCTGATCTGGTGATGATCGCTTCTATATTCATGATGGTTAAAGCTAGATCTAGACCACACTCATGAGGGTAAACAGACAAAAGATACCTGGCAAGTTGTTCCTCGCAGCAGCCCTGAGCTCCTGTACACCCAGGCTCACAGTGTCATCCCTGGGCATACACATCTCTCTTCCCTGGACTCGCTCAGCCCGCAGGTCCCAGCAATTCTTCTTTTGGGTATTGGATGAATTTAAACAAAGCTGCAGCAGTGGCCAACAGAAGATCTTCTGTTTTAGTTGGTACAGGCGAGTCCAGTCCCTTGGCTGTGGAGGCAGTCAATGACAGTCTTCTTACTCCCCTTCTTTTTTCCTTTGCAATATTCTGCCAGGTGGCTTACAGGGTCAACCCTGGATAAATTAGCAGTTGTGAAGTGTGGGGCGATATCACATACAGTAATTCTGTCTTCATATTCATATCTTCATCTGACATATGCTCTATCCACATAGTTGGCATTTACATCTCAGGAGACCACAATGATATCTCATGGTACACTGTTGCACAGTGTCTGAACTCCCTCTGTAGTGCTCAGTGACTTTAAGTGGGGCAGTAGATAGTGGACTCCAAAAAAAAAACGGAGTAGCCCTCCTCTTAACTTATTGTAGAAACGTTGCCATGTATGGTGGCAGATTGACAATGTCATCTGATCCTGTTCTATTCATTCAACTTCACATACACAGAAACCCGCGCTTCACAGCAGCTACAGGGATACTTTTGTAGCACTCTCCTACTTAGGTGCTACTAGATTTAGTAGGATGTAGGTAATTTTAGTTTTTTTTTTGTTTCGCTCTGCTGCAGTCAGTGGAGCTGGGTACAACTGATTTGGTCTATTCTGAGTTCTGCAGCTGCAGGATTGCCTGTCTCCTCCTGTCTTTCCAGAATGAGATGGAGCATAGTGAGTGGAGAGGGTATAGCCTGAGCTGGTCAAGTATACAGCTTCAGCTAATCCTTGGCTTGGAGAGTGACCAGCAAGGTGTTGAGAGGTGTATATATGGTCTGGAGCCCGGAACAGTAGGGTTCTTGCCCTCTGGGGAGTGACCCAGCCTGGAAGAGCTGTTAAACCTTCCAAGGCATTTTAGAAGCTGCAGGAAATTTTTGAGAGGGCTCAGTGAAGAGCTGAAAAAATATCTAAAAGCTGCAGGAACAGTTGGAGCAAAGTCTAATAATAATTTGGCCGGGAGGCTTGCAGTATAATGTAGGCTGACATTGGAAGAAGGCTTCCATGTATGCAGTGACACAGTGAGTAGTGGCTTGAGAGAAATCCTGGGGAGAGACTGGTGCTATTGTGCTCTTTTGTTACAGGGACTGTTCCAGACCTACGGGCCACTGTTGTTTCCACTTTGGGATCCCCCTGTGTGCAATTGTTCAAATTTTCTACATTGAAAGCCTTTTCTGCAGATGTTAACTGTTTGCAAGAAGGTGTCCTCAACCAAGTTTGTATTGATTTTGGGTATCCCAAGGCTCACCCTAATCCATATCTCAGCTCTACAAACCATAAAAAACACAAAATGACACTGTCTGTCTGCTCACCGACTGCGAGCATGGCTGAAAATACATACAGAGTGACTGGCTACTTTGCAAAAATCTGGTATCAGAACCTGAGTGTAGCCAGGACCGGACTACCATATTCTGAAAGTGCAGACTTATCTTTGATCCTTTGGATTGTCTCTACATCCCTCTAGTGTTGGATCCAAGATTAAACCGTGATATTGCAGAGACTGAGAGAACGGCATCGTGGGAACTGTTGTCCTCTGTAAAGTGGCGACTATGCAGCTGGATCATTTAAGAACTACCTTTCCCATAAACCTTGGGGGACAGTGAAGCATCTTGGGATAGACTATAAAAGTATCTGCTAAACCAAATTGAGGCCTGGGACTCGTCGCGTGCACACCGGTTGGCCGTGCAGAGAGAAACAGCAGACTGCGGCCTACTGCACTTTGCCTGACCCGCTTGCAGACTCAGCCCGGGCGGAACGGATGTCTGTCGAAGCACTGCAGACATCTTTGCAGGATCTCTGATGGAGTGGAGTTGGCAGAACCCCCTGAGACAGCAGAGCGCAGCCATTTTAAGACCACAGAGCGTGGAAGACTGCATTGCCTGTTCCCCAGGGCCCTTGGAGATGGACATCAGGATTTGGTGAGAGGGCACCTGCTCAAAGTTTAGACTGCATTTATCACAGATTTTAAAACACTGAACACAGACACTGGGAAACAGAAGCAACTCCAACATCTCTTAGGATTACAATCAGATACCTTGTATTACTTGTTGTACACAAAGTCATACTGGAAATTGTTCATTACAAGAGCTCCAACTGCCGGTGAAGATTATAGCAAGGCCTTGCAAGGGAGGGACATTATTGTACAGTTTTTCTTAAAGGGGACACAATTCTGATGCTTAGACTAATATATCTCTCATTATGCTACAGGTGGTATAGGCCGGTCGGGGGTTTCTCTTTAGTTTGAGTGCTTCTGGGTACATATAATTGAGAGATTTACTGGTACGTTCTAAACAATTGTTTTCATTGATATGCTTTGTTGTTATAACAATTTGTTTATCCTTATTTTCTTGATGTCAGTTCTGCTGAACTCTGGTAGCTTAGTCAGAGTTTAGCTGAGATATATAATTTTACACCTTTATTTCTTGAGTAAAGTTCATTTATATACTGTGTCAGTGTATTACTTAAAGGTACATGCAATATGTCTGAACCTAGAGTGTCAGGAGGGCTGCATGGGTCACAGGATCAAAGCAGTGCAGAAAAACATATACTAAGCAGCAACCCTCAAGGGGGTAGTGCTACATGAGAAATTCAGCAAGACCAGTTTGGGTTCTAGAGTTACCGGATTATTGTGACACACAGACATATCTCTTCTTACTCTGCACTTCCCTAATAAATCCTTGGTATTCGAACGCTTCTTATTAGGATTTTACTTTTGTGTATGAGATTGTGCATTTGTCCCTGAGTAAGCACACCAGTACAATTAATTAAGAGTGAAGAACAATTGTGTATGTTGGTATTAGGTGTACCGATGCAGAATGGTCATTCTGAGCCCAGTCCGCCTGCAGAATCAGGGTACCCTGGGTTGCTGTGATGACTGATCTTGTGATGCTAAGGCTAGTGAGGGGGCTGGATAGAACAGGAGCAGCACAAGACAGTTGGCCAAAGGGGCAGTATTAGGGTATATCTAAAGCCAAGAGGGATCCCACTGTGAAGATTTTCCTTACTTTCCTGTTCTGCAGACACAACAGGAAGTGATGGGAAATGTCTCCAAAGTAAGGGGAAATGCAACGCTGACAGTTGTCACAGGAACAGGTGTCCCCATTTTCTGTTGAATTTTCCATCACTGTAATGGTCACCAGAACAAATTGGGAGGGTCAGTCTACAGGGTGACACATAAAACACAAAAAACTCTTTATTTTTCTATCCAAACAAAAAAAAAACAATATGTCTTGAGGCTTTAGGTACAGTTTGGTTTACTACTAAAACTGGAGAGTGGAAAATATGGTGTGGCTCTGCATAGAAACCAATCAGCTTCCAGATGTTTTCTTTTTGTCGAAGCCTAATTGAACAAGATGAAGTTGGAAGCTGATTGGCTACCATGTACAGCTGCACCAGCTTTTGCACTCTCCAGTTTTAGTAAATCAACCCTTTATCTTTATCTGAAATCAGCCCTGTTTAGAATGCTTTTCATACGCAAGAATCGAAGAGTTTCTCAACCCTAGAAAACAAACTCATGTAAAATATAGCTGCGGCAAGCTGACATTTCAGAGGAAGCAGATGGAATCACTTGTGAAAGGTTTCATTTTCTCACCTGAACAGTAAACAGGAATACGGCGCAAGAGAGACACATACCCTATGATTGATGGGGCACTTCTATTGCTGGTAAGGCGAACTGAGAAAGAATAATACGCATTGTTCGAACCTCCTCCATTGCCTATGGGCCTGGAGATTCCAGATTTCAGTAAACTTCAAAGGTATTCTGCCGCAGTACATTGAATATTCCTGTCCTATTCCAATCACCGTCCCTGTTTTATTTCCTTGAAGATGCAGCTGCCACCAACAGCTTTGTTTTTTAACCATCGGATCCCAGTCATGCCATTTAAATCAAATTAACAAACATGTTTATTTATTGCGGTCTGCAGCAGCCTGCCTACGTGGCAGCCGATGCTTATTTACTGCACCCTATTCATTGTCCCTGTCTTCCTCTAGACAAGATGGAACAGTCTGCAATAAAAACAACAAACACAAAAGAAAATGATTCTCTATTTATATCCAGAAAATATTCCTTTTTTTGTACTTTCTCTAGGTTCATATAGGAATATGCTATTTGGCAGTTAGGCAGCATCATTACTGATCTAAAGTCTACCTTTCGATTGACAAATAATTGGGTGCTCTTAGGTAGTGATGTCGCGAACCTAAAATTCGCCGTTCGCGAACAGCGAACGCGAACATCGGCAAATGTTCGCGAACTGGCGAACCGGGCGAACCGCCATAGACTTCAATAGGCAGGCGAATTTTAAAACACACAGGGACTCTTTCTGGCCACAATAGTGATGGAAAAGTTGTTTCAAGGGGACTAACACCTGGACTGTGGCATGCCGGAGGGGGATCCATGGCAAAACTCCCATGGAAAATTATCTAGTTGACGCAGAGTTGTGTTTTATTCCATAAAGGGCATAAATCACCTAACATTCCTAAATTGTTTGGAATAACGTGCTTTAAAACATCCAGTGTGTGTATACGATCAGGTATATTGTATCAATCAGGTAGTGTAAGGGTTACTCAAAATCAGATTGGAATCCTGCGAGCTACCCCCCTAATCTAGATTTTACAACTGCCGCAAACACCTCACTCCTCAGAAAGTGCTCTGTGCTATATAAATACAATAAATAGTGTTGCGCAACAGTAAAAATCTGCCTAGTTGCTATTTCAACGATATTGGTGACCAATCCAGATTGTACTGTGTATGGTGTGCTATCCAAAAATATAAAATAAAATAAAATAAACCTGTGTGATATAAATTGTTTTGTGAAAAGTCAATGTTTTCATGTGATTCCAATGCTGCTGAGTATATCAATAAATGTGTTATCCGCTTCAATAATCATACAGTGTTACCAAATATAAAGTGCTGTTTTCAACAATTTATATCACACAGGTTTATTTTATTTTACATTTTTGGATAGCACACCATACACAGTACAATCTGGATTGGTCACCAATATCGTTGAAATAGCAACTAGGCAGATTTTTACTCTTATTTATTATATTTATAGTGTAAGGGTTACGCCCGCTTCACAGTGACAGTCTGACCAAACTCTGACATACAAAACTCCCCATTGTCATGGACATGCAATAAATGTCTGGTAGTTTACCTGTCCCTCCTTATCCTTCCTCATTCCTCATGTCTGTATTAAGGGCAAGACCATTCCTTCTGGCTGTTTTTATTATCTCTCCTCCCTGTTTGGCTCCACCCCAGGCCATTACAGGAAGTCTATATTAACCAGTGCACTGCAGGCCAGCTAGCTTTGCTGTTCCCTGTTGCTAGTTTCCTGTTTCCTGTGTGCTTGATCTACTGTGTACCGACTTTGGCTTGGCTCTGTCGCTGACTGTTCCTGTTTGGCTGTTACCCCGACCTCGGCTTACCCATCACCATTCCGTGTGTCCTGAGTGGCTGCTTCCCTTCTCTCCCTACGGAGCGTGACCTGGGGGACCCCAGGGGCCGCGACCTGGGCCCAGCTGCAGCCAAGTCCATCCTCACCACTAGAGGCTATGGTGAACACCTGCTGGGTCTTAGACTCCGCGCCCTGGGGAATCTTGGGCTCATGTTCCGGTCCATCCGCAGCAGTCTGCTATCGGGTTCACTACCTTGCGCTGCGCCCCTGCCTCCAACAGGGTGCAGTTGTCACCTGGCCATTGGCCAACAGTCAGTCAGTCCATTTGCACAACCGCAAACTCCCCATTTGCACAAGGTTGGATACCAAGCTAGCCATGTCCCGTTCCTTGTCCTCACTGACGTCATTGAAGGTCTCTTCCTCCACCCAGCCATGTACAACACCAAGGGTCCCCGAAAGGTGACAACAAGCCCCCTGGGACGCCTGCTGTGGTTGGTCTTCCACCTCCTCAAAGCCACCTTCCTCCTCTGACTTCTCTTCTTCAGACTCCTCTCACTGCGTTGCCACAGGTCCAGCAATCGACAACGACAAGGCTGCTTCTGGTGGTGATGGGGACCACAACTCTTCCTCTTCATGCTCATCTACGGCCTGATCCAGTACTCTTCGCAGGGCACGCTCCAGAAAAAATGCATATGGGATGAGGTCGATGATGTTGCCTTGGGTTCGACCGACCAGGTTTGTCACCTCCGCAAAAGGACGCATGAGCCTACAGCCATTGTGCATGAGAATTCAGTAACGCGGCCAAAAAATACCCAGCTCCGCAGAGGCTGTCCTCTTTTTTTTTTTAATTAAAGAAAATTAATGTTTTTTCTATGAAAAATTATCATGCTGATCGCTTTTGGTCTGTTCACAATGAAGCAACGACCTTATCATCTGGGGTGTGCCAACAGTGCCAACACACTCCTAGAGGTGATTGCTTAATTGTGATACGCAAGCCCCTTCACCACAACAAGGTAACGATCACGAAGGGGAATTGACACATGTATGTGCCTTTTTTTTTTTTTTTTTGCAGCCACAGTGTAGCACCAGAGGCCAGAAAAATTAGGCATGTACACATGCATGAAAAAATAGGTATTGTTGCAGCCGCTGCTGTAGCAGCGGCCGGAAAGATTGAGGTTTTCAAGGCAGAAAGTGCACTAAAACATTGCGGCTTGAACCGTAGTTGGTGGCGGAGACGTCACGTAAGTCATCTGGCATGCAGAGATTAAATACAGCAGCGTGTGGACCATTTTTAGCCCAAGGCATCTCAGAGTCATCAGGCCTTTTTTAGTCTAATGCATCCCCCACTGTCAGTCCCTTCGGGATCCATGCCTCATTCATCTTAATAAACGTGAGGTAATCAAGACTTTTTTGACCTAGGCGACTTCTCTTCTCAGTGACAATACCTCCTGCTGCGCTGAAGGTCCTTTCTGACAGCACACTTGAAGCGGGGCAGGCCAGAAGTTCAATGGCAAATTGGGATAGCTCAGGCCACAGGTCAAGCCTGCACACCCAGTAGTCAAGGGGTTCATCGCTCCTCAGAGTGTCGATATCTGCAGTTAAGGCAAGGTAGTCTGCTACCTGTCGGTCGAGTCGTTCTCTGAGGGTGGACCCCGAAGGGCTGTGGCGATGCATAGGACTAAAAAAGCTCCGCATGTCCTCCATCAACAAGACGTCTGTAAAGCGTCCTGTCCTTGCCGGCGTGGTTGTGGTGGTAGGAGGAGGATTACTTTCACCTCTTCCCCTGTTGGATTCCCGTTGTGCTGTGACATCACCCTTATATGCTGTGTAAAGCATACTTTTTAACTTATTTTGTAGCTGCTGCATCCTTTGCGACTGCCGGTAATTGGGTAACATATCACAGACTTTCTGCTTATACCGGGGGTCTAGTAGTGTGGCCACCCAGTACAGGTCGTTCTCCTTCAGCCTTTTTATACGAGGGTCCCTCAACAGGCATGACAGCATGAAAGACCCCATTTGCACAAGGTTGGATGCCGAGCTACTCATGTCCAATTCCTCGTCCTCACTGATGTCATTGAAGGTGTGTTCTTCCCCCCAGCCACGTACAACACCACGGGTACCAGATAGGTGACAACGAGCACCCTGGGATGCCTGCTGTGGTTGGTGTTCCTCCTCCTCAAAGCCACATTCCTCCTCTGACTCCTCTTCCTCACACTCCTCTTCCAGTGTTGCCGCAGGTCCAGCAATCGATGGTAAGGCTGTTTCTGGTGGTGGTGATGGTGACCACAACTCTTCCTCTTCCTCTTCACGCTCATCTACGGCCTGATCCAGCACTCTTCGCAGGGCACGCTCCAGGAAAAAAACATATGGGATGATGTCGCTGATGGTGCCTTCGGTGCGACTCACTAGGTTTGTCACCTCCTCAAAAGGACGCATGAGCCTACAGGCATTGCGCATGAGCGTCCAGTAACGTGGCAAAAAAATACCCAGCTCCGCAGAGGCTGTCCTAGCACCCCGGTCATACAAATACTCGTTGACCGCTTTTTCTTGTTGGAGCAGGCGGTCGAACATTAGCAGTGTTGAATTCCAACGTGTCGGGCTGTCGCAAATCAAGCGCCTCACTGGCATGTTGTTTCGCCGCTGAATATCTGCAAAGTGCGCCATGGCCGTGTAGGAACGCCTGAAATGGCCACACACCTTCCTGGCCTGCTTGAGGACGTCCTGTAAGCCTGGGTACTTCTGCACAAAACGTTGCACAATCAGATTCAACACATGTGCCATGCACGGCACATGTGTCAACTTGCCCAAATTCAATGCCGCCAACAAATTGCTGCCGTTGTCACACACCACTTTGCCGATCTCCAGTTGGTGCGGGGTCAGCCACTGATCCACCTGTGCGTTCAGGGCGGACAGTAGTGCTGGTCCGGTGTGACTCTCTGCTTTCAGGCAAGTCAACCCCAAGACAGCGTGACACTGTCGTATCCGGCATGTGGAATAGCCCCTGGGGAGCTGGGGGGGTGCAGTTGGTGTGGAGCAAGACGCAACAGCAGAAGAGGACTCAGCCGAGGAGGTTAGCAAAGAGGATGGAGTAGGAGGAGTAGAGGAGGTGGCAGCAGGCCTGCCTGCAAGTCGTGGCGGTGTCACCAACTCGTCTGCAGCAGAGCCACGCATTCCATGCTTGGCAGCCGCCAGCAGGTTTACCCAATGCGCAGTGTAAGTTATATACCTGCCCTGACCGTGCTTTGCAGACCAGCTATCAGTGGTCAGATGGACCCTTGCCCCAACACTGTGTGCCAGACGGGACATGATTTCCTTTTCCACAATAGAGTACAGGTTGGGGATTGCCTTTTGTGAAAAATAATTTCGTCCGGGTACCTTCCACTGCGGTGTCCCAATAGCGACAAATTTTTTGAAGGCCTCAGACTCCACCAGCTTGTATGGTAAAAGCTGGCGGGCTAAGAGTTCCGACAAGCCAGCTGTCAGACGCCGGGCAAGGGGGTGACTCTGTGAGATTGGCTTCTTACGCTCAAACATTTCCTTCACAGACACCTGACTGTGGGCAGGTGACGAGCAGGAACTGCTGAAGGTGAGAGGCGGAGGGGCGGGTTGTTGATAGGGGGCATGGAGGACAGCAGTGGTTGACGTGGCTGAAGATGCTGGACCAGGAGGAGGATGGTGGCTTTCAGTTTGTGTGCTGCTTTTACTCATGTGTTGATCCCATAGGCGTTTGTGATGTGAGATCATGTGCCTTCGCAAAGCAGTTGTACCTAGGTGGGTGTTGGACTTCCCACGACTCAGTTTCTTTTGGCACAGGTTACAAATGGCATCGCTGATATCAGAGGCAGACACACAAAAAAAATGCCACACTGCTGAGCTTTGCAAGGACGGCATTCTGGTGGTGGCAACAGCTTGCATTGATTGGCGTGCTGTCTGGCTGACCCCGGGTGCCGAATCTACATGCTGTCTGACTGCGCCACTAGCTCCTTGCGATGACCTCCTCCCCCTGCTTCCAACTCGTCTCCTCCTCCTCTCTGTCTCCCCATCTGAACTTTCCCCCTCTTCTTCTGCTCTTCGAGCAGGCACCCAGGTGACATCCACAGACACATCGTCATCATCAGCCGCTTCACTTGACAACTCAGCAAAGGCAGCAGCAGCAGGTACAACATCATCATCATCATCATCACAATGTACGTCCATGTGTATAATGCTGCCTGACTGAGACATATCCCCGTTATCTACATCCTCTGGCACTAATAGTTGCGCATCACTTATTTCTTCCAACTGATGTGAAAATAACTCCTCTGATGGATCAAGTGAAGCGGCTGTGGTGCTAGTGTTGGTGGTGGTGCCGGCGGGCTGGCGAGTGGTGAATTGAGAGGTGCCCGAAGCTGAGCTGGAGGAGGATGGTACATTAAGGTTCCGAGCGGAAGCTGTAGATGATTGGGTGTCCTGTGTAAGCCAGTCAACTATGGCCTCAGAATTTTTTGAGTTCAGGGTCTGTGGTGGCCTCTGAACACTGGGCATTATTCTAGGGCCTAAGGAAATCACAGCACCACGACCACGACGGCCCTTGCGGGGTGGCCTGCCTCTGCCTGTCATTTTTTTTAATGTGTTGTTACTGTTGTACTATGAGTGCAAGCTGCTGTGCCACCTTATATATCAGTGGTGGGTGGGCAGTGGCACAGTACACTCTCTGTGGACCTGACAGCAGTCACTGGCACCCAGGCAACTGCAATTTAAAAAATATATATATTTTTTTACTTTGCAAGCTGCTGTGCCACCTTATATATCAGTGGTGGGTGGGCAGTGGCACAGTACACTCTCTGTGGACCTGACAGCAGTCACTGGCACCCAGGCAACTGCAATTTAAAAAAATATATATATTTTTTTTACTTTGCAAGCTGCTGTGCCACCTTATATATCAGTGGTGGGTGGGCAGTGGCACAGTACACTCTCTGTGGACCTGACAGCAGTCACTGGCACCCAGGCAACTGCAATTTAAAAAAATATATATTTTTTTTTACTTTGCAAGCTGCTGTGCCACCTTATATATCAGTGGTGGGTGGGCAGTGGCACAGTACACTCTCTGTGGACCTGACAGCAGTCACTGGCACCAGGCAACTGCAATTTAAAAAAATATATATTTTTTTTTACTTTGCAAGCTGCTGTGCCACCTTATATATCAGTGGTGGGTGGGCAGTGGCACAGTACACTCTCTGTGGACCTGACAGCAGTCACTGGCACCAGGCAACTGCAATTTAAAAAAATATATATTTTTTTTACTTTGCAAGCTGCTGTGCCACCTTATATATCAGTGGTGGGTGGGCAGTGGCACAGTACACTCTCTGTGGACCTGACAGCAGTCACTGGCACCCAGGCAACTGCAATTTAAAAAAAATATATATTTTTTTTTACTTTGCAAGCTGCTGTGCCACCTTATATATCAGTGGTGGGTGGGCACACAGTGGCACTGCAGAGGGCACAGTACACTCTGTGGACCTGACAGTCACTGGCAGCCCAGGCAACTGCAATAATAAAAAATATTTTTTTTTTTTCAATTTATTGCAACAAGATGCTGTGCCACCGTATATATATCAGTGGTGGGCAGTGCACTGCAGTGGGTACAGTACACTCTGTGGACCTGACACAGCACTCACTGCAATTATGACAGAGGAAAAAAAAAAATATTTTTTAAAATGCCAGGTACTGTGCCTGTGCCACCCGAAATGAGTGTGGTGTGCACACAGTACAGTCTGTGGTAGGTCTTTGGCCTCTCACACACAGCGGGCAGGCAACTGCAGTGTACAATAGATATATATATATATATATATATATATATATATATATATATATATAGGAAAAACTCTATTACCAGTTACCAGACCTTAAAAGGGCTTTTGGGGACGCTAAATATATATATATGTATATATATATAAATAAAAAAAAAAACCTCAATTACCAGCCCTTAAAAGGGCTTTTGGGGACGCTAGAAATATATATATATATATATATATAAAAAAAAAAAAAAAAAACACAAATACCAGCCCTTAGAAGGGCTTTTTGGGGTGCTGATATTACAGCAGTAGTGGACCAAGAACACTGCAAGACCAGGAACACTGACTAACTGTCCCTAGCTTAACAGCAGCAGCAGCAGCAGCAGCAGCAGCTCTCTCCCTACTCTCACTACACACACTGCTTCAGAATGATCTAAGATGGATGCTGCCCTTGCTTATTTATAGGAGGTGGGAGGGTGTGGGAGGGAGGTATGCTGATTGGCCTGGAATGTGTCTGCTGACTGTGAGGTTCAGGGTCAAAGTTTGCCTCAATGATGTATTATGGGGGGGGCGGACCGAACATCGCATATGTTCGCCCGCAGCGGCGAACGCGAACATGCGAAGTTCGCCGGGAACTGTTCTATACATCTCTACTCTTAGGGTGTTTAGTGTATTTTTTTGGTAAGTACAAATTTTGAGTTATCGTTGGCACCACATTTGCTTGAAATTATATATTTTTTTTTAACCTCTTTGCTTTTCCACGTTTTACTACTGTAACATGTCAGAAATAAAAAAGACATTATTCATCCTTTATACGATAGAGGATGGACAATGCAAATCAGGCCTTTTTGGGCCAATTTTGGATCATAAACTTGACATAGTGCCTTGGGATCGTAACCTGCCAACTTATACAATACCCACACATTTTATATTCCGTGCTTAGTGTTACCGATAAATCCAAATCAATATGAATGGAAAGCAACCCATATAATATCTAGATATGGGGAATACAAAAACGTTTCCAAAAATCCTGTGGTACTTATATACATAAATCATTAACATGTGTAAATATATTTCATGTAAGTGTATAATGAACACAATTCAATAGAATATAAACATCTAAATCAATGAAAATGATAAAAAGTCCCATCAAGAAGTATAAAAAAAAATTACTATATACACTATCTCACCAAAAGTATTGGGACACCTGCCTTTACACGCACATGAACTTTAATGGCATCCCAATCTTAGTCCGTAGGTTTCAATATTGAATTGGCCCACCCTTTGCAGCTTTAACAGCTTCAACTCCTCTGGGAAGGCTGCCCACAAGGTTAAGGAGTGTGTCTATGGGAATGTTTGACCATTCTTCATGAAGCGCATTTGTGAGCACAGGTACTGATACAGTACCTGACTGGCAGTCTCCGACCTAATTCTCCCTAAAGGTGTTCTGTCAGGTTGAGTTCAGCACTCTGTGCAGGCCAGTCAAGTAGACTTCCTCCATCCCAAACTTGATCATCCATGTCTTTATTGACCTTGCTTTGTGCACTGGTGTGCAGTCACGTTAGAATAGGAAGGGGCCATCCCCAAACTGTTCCCATAAAGTTGGGAGCATGAAATTGTCCAAAAAATATCTTGGTATGCTGATGCCTTAAGAGTTCCCTTCACTTGAACTAAGGGGCAAAGCCCAACCCCTGAAAAACAACCCCACACCATAATCCCCCCTCCACCAAATGATTTGGACCAGTGCAAAAAACAAGGTCCATAAAGGCATGGGTGAGCAAGTTTGTGGTGGAAGAACTTGACTGGCCTGCAGAGTTAACGCTGTTATAGCTGCAAAGGGTAGGCCAATACAATATTGAACCCTACGGGCTATGACTGGGATGCCATTAAAGATCATGTGCATGTAAAGGCAAGTGTCCCAATACTTTTAGGATTATAGCGTGTAAATATATATATATATTTAAATCCATGTCATTGTTCATTTAAGTGTCCAATCCAGTGACTCTCCAAATCACCACCACCACAAAAACAAGACCTTTTATCAAAGAATACGACCCCTAAGATACTGAAGTAATTTGCATATTTTGCATATTTGAAACTTTTAGTTCATCTCATAGGCAGTGGAAGATGGCATCAACAGAAACCTCCCAGAATCTCCTAAGACACCTCAAAGAACATATGTCGCCATGGACCATATAAGAGGAAGGAAAGCACTCAACATAGTGTGAATCAGTAAAAACAATTTGGTTTGGTAAAATTGAAAATCACTCACAGACATAAACTAAGCCAGGCAGTATATCCCCATGCTGTTCTATCCAGCAGCGCTGGGCGTAATTACATCAGTGCATTATGCTCCAACCGACGCGCTTCATCATAAATAACATGACCAGCGGGTTGGGGTCATATACTTTTACAATGCTTCTTAAAACCTTCTCCATAGAAGCCATGCTTTCTTTACACTGCACAATACCCAACAAGCCTGATGTTTGGAAAAATGAATAGTTTTATAATTTTAGGCTGTATTTGTGCTATACACCTGTGGTTTTGTCAGAGAATGGTTTTCAGAAGAACTGGCACATCTGCTAATAATCAACAGGTTTGCAAATTGTGAGCACTCAGGCATTTCCTAGTGTCATGAACGGTCACGAATATTGATGTGCAATCAAATGGCACATGCAATGCCTGACAGATCCTGGTGCTCAGCAGCCTATTTAACCACTTACCGCCCGCCCGCCGTCATATGACGGCGGGACGGTGCGGCTATTATCCTGGGCGGACGTCATATGACGTCCGCCCATTCAAGCACGGCAGGCGCGCGATCGCGGGCGCGCCGCCGTGCACTGCCGGTGTCGGTGTGTCCCCGGGACACAGGCGGTCACCGGCAGGGGGGAAACAGCCAATAGGCATGGCTGTTTCCCACGTGATCGGCTGTGTTCCAATGACACAGCCGATCACAATGGAGGCGGCCGGGAGATGACCGCGCATGCGCGATCGGGAGCGCGCAGCGCGGTCATGTCGGTGGCACTGTGTTCCGTAGGAACACAGCTGTCACCGGCGGTAGTAAACAGTCACTGACAGTGACTGTTTACTATGTGATCGGCTGTGAATCCATTCACAGCCGATCACAAAATGTAAACACAGAGCAGTAACTGACTGTTACTAGCTCTTCTCTCCTCATACAGTTTCCAGTATGAGGGGAGAAGAGCTAGAAATAGTGAGTTACTGCTCTGTACACATGTACAAAGTAAAATCACACTAAAATCACAGTAATAAAGGTCCCCCCACACAGTCCTCAGCCCCCCCCAATGTCACCTGTCACCCAACAGTCACCTCATCAGTGCCCAGAAATTGACACCCATAACGTTCACATGTGAGCGCAGCGATCGCGGGCAAAATCACAGCGATTCTGCCCGCGATCCGGAAATCATTGCAAATTGCGGGACGCCTGTGCGTTGCCCGTGATTTGCAATAGCACCCCAAACGCTGTGCGATGTTGCCGCCATTTCCGCCTGCCGAATCGCAGTAACATCGCGCAAACATCGCATGACGCCCAAAAAAGTACAAGAGTTTCTTTGGGGCGTCATGCGTTGTTTGCGTGATGTTACCGCGATTCGGCAGGCGGAAATCGCAGCAACATCGCACAGCGGGCAACGCACAGGCGTCCCGCCATTTGCAATGATTTCTGGATCGCGGGCAGAATCGCAGTGATTCTGCCCGTGATCGCTACGCTCACATGTGAATGTAGCCTAAAGTTCACCGGTCACCAGAGACTGCCATCAGTACCGCCGTGCACCATCGCCCGTCACCTGTCACCCATCAGTGACCATCGCCCCGTCACCTGTCACCCCATCAATCACCGTCACCTGTCACCCCATCAGTCATCGTCATCTGTCACCCCATCAGTCATCGTAACCTGTCACCCCATCAGTCATCGTCACCTGTCACCCCATCAGTCACCGTCATCTGTCACCCTATCAATCATCGTCACTTGACACCCCATCAGTGATCGTCACTTGTCACCCCATCAATCATCGTCACATGTCACCCGGTCAGTGATTGTCATCTGTCACCTCATCAATCATCGTCACCTGTCACCTCATCAATCATCATCACCTGTCACCCCATCAGTCATCATCACCTGTCACCCCATCCGTCATCGTCACCTGTCACCCCATCAGTCATCGTCACCTGTCACCCCATCAGTCATCGTCACCTGTTTGCCATATACATGCAATCACTTACTGACCGCCTAACGACTATATGCGTCGGCCATTAAAAGCTAAATACTGGGGTTATGGCAGAAGATAGCCCCCATAACCCCGGTATTTTTTGAAACGGCGGGCGGTCGGCTTTCAGATAAGGGTGGTCCCAGTGGCGGATTCGCCGCGGAATTACCCTTACGGTGCAGGGGAAGAGGTGCCCCCCCCCCTCCTGCCGCGTCCCAGACGTTTTCCCAGCTTACCGGACCCGCCGGCAGCGGGGAAAACTATCCGGTCCCGGATCCTCAGAGACAGGAAGTCGAGTGAGGGCAAGATGGCCCTCACTCAACTCTATGGTCTTGGAGGACCGGAGCTACGTCAAAAGACGTTGCCTAGCAACCGGTTTAAAGGGCCGCTTTTTTTTTTGCTTTTTTTTTTTTCCTCTTTCAACAATTTTTTTTTTTTTTTCTTTTTTAGTGTAGTTGTGAGGTGTGAGGTCTTTTTGACCCCAGATCTCACAATAAAGAGGACCTGTCATGCCTATTTCTATTACAAGGGATGTTTACATTCCTTGTAATAGGAATAAAAATTATCAAAACATTTTTTTTTTTTTAAACTGTGTAAAAATAAAAAAATAATAAATAAAATAAATAGGAAAAAAAAAAAAAAAAAAAAATTAAAGCGCCCTGTCCCCGTTAGCTCGCGCGCAGAAGCAAACGCATACGCAAGTCCCGCCCACATATGTAAACGGTGTTCAAACCATACATGTGAGGTATCGCCGCGATCGTTAGAGCGAGAGCAATAATTTAAGCCCTAGACCTCTTCTGTAACTCTAAGCTAGTAACCTGCAGAAATTTTTAAAATGTTGCCTATGGGGATTTTTAAGTACCAATGTTTGGCGCCATTCTGTGAGCATGCGCAATTTTGAAGCATGACATGTTGGGTATCTAATTACTCGGCGTAACATTATCGTTCACATTATGGAAAAAAAATTTGCTAAATTTACTGTTTTCTTATTTTTTAGATCAAAAAAGTGATTTTTTTTCAAAAAAATCGCATTTGGAAGACTGCTGCGCAAATATGGTGTGATAAAAAATATTGCAACGATCTCCATTTTATTCTCTAGGGTCTCTGCTAAAAAAAAATATATAATGTTTGGGGGTTCCAAGTAGTTTTCTAGCAAAAAAATGATTTTAGCTTGTAAACACCAAGTGTCAAAAATAGGCCCAGTCTTAAAGTGGATAAATGGACAACTTTGTGTAAAGCGCTACTTGGATGTTAGGCCTATGTATGTGGCCAGGCTGTGAAAAAGTGTTACATATGTGGTATCGCCATACTCAGGAGGAATAGCAGAATGTATTTTGGGGTGCAATTTTTGCTATGTACATGCTATGTGTTAGAAATATTGCATAAATGGACAGCTTTGTGTAAAAAAAAATGTGTTTTCATTTTCTTTCCACATTTTCCAAAAACTTGTGGAAAAAAATGACATATTCAAAAGACTCATTATGCCTCAAAAATTATACGTTGGGGTGTTTGCTTTCCAAAATGGGGTCATTTTATAGGGGTTTCCATTGTCCTGGTGCTCCAGGGCCTTCAAAAGTACGATAGGTTGTCAGGAAATTATATGTGAAATTTGTGCTCCTAGAATGCCGGACGGTGCTGGTTGGATGTTAGGCCTCTGTATGTGGCCAGGCTGTGAAAAAGTCTCACACATGTGGTATCGCCATACTCAGGAGGAGTAGTAGAATGTGTTTTGGGGTGTAGTTGCAAGTATACATGTGCTGTGTGAGAGAAATAACCTGTTAATACGGCAATTTGTAAAAAAAAATAAAATAAAAAAAAAAATCTTCATTTTGCAAAGCATTGTGGGAAAAAATTACAACTTCAAAAAACTCACCATGCCCCTTATTAAATACCTTGGAATGTCTACTTTCCAAAAAGGGGTCATTTGGGGGGTATTTGTACTTTCCTGACTTTTTAGTGTCTCAAGAAATGAGATAGGCCTTCAGTACATCAGGTGTGATCAAGTGTGATCAATTTTCAATGATTCGCACCATAGCTTGTGGACTCTATAACTTTCACAAAGACCAAATAATATACACTTACTTGGGTTATTTTTACCAAAGATAAGTAGCAGTATAAATTTTGGCCAAAATTTGTGAAGAAAAATTACTAATTTGCAAAATTTTATGACAGAAACAAAGAAAAATGCGTTTTTTCACAATATTTTCAGTCTTTTTTTATTTATAGCACAAAAAATAAAAAACCCAGTAGTGATTAAATACCATCAAAAGAAAGCTCTATTTGTGTGAAAAAAAGGACACAATTTTTGAATGGGTACAGTGTTGCATGACTGAGTAATTCTCAGTCAAAGTGTGAGAGCGCTGAAAGCTGAAAATCGGTCTGGGCAGGAAGGGGGTGAAAGTGCACTGTAGGTAAGTGGTTAAAGTAATCTGGTCCACAAGTTGCTGGATGATCCTCAGCTCCCTGTGTGTTCCTGCTTCTGCTTTAATTGGATTTCCTGATACCAACTTGACTTGCCTTTGACCTGTTTTGTCTCTCTTCCTGGCTTTAACCCTCGGCTTGCTCTATTGAGTCCACTCCTGCCTGCTTACCTGTGTATGGCCTTGGCTGGCTCTCCTGACTCCGCTACTGCTTGATTCCGAGTGTATGACCCCTGTTTGATCCTGACTCTGTTTCCTGCCATTTGCTCCTGGCTGATATCTCGCGTATGACTACTGGCCTGGCTCTTGATTTTGCTTCTTGCTCTCCCTACTGTTAAGTATCATCTGGTACATCTGAGAGATTCCTGCCCTACAGTGCATCCTGCTCGTCCAGGCGCCATCCAGTGAACATCTCCTCTGCACTTCAGCCTGTCACAGCTGGCCATCCTTGCTTCTTTGGGAATAGCATTCCCAGTCACCACCTTCAGGGGTGCCCTGCACTCAGCCACAAGGGAAGCCCTCTCAGCACTCTAGCCTCGAACCAGGTATGCGTACAGTTGGCCAGCTATCCAACTAGCCAGATATCAGTTGTCTGTTCTAAATTATTTTTGTGATGGAAGTGAGGCATGCAGATAGTTTTTATTTTAGCTTTGCGCTTGAAAAAGAATGCTTGGACTAGAAAGAGAATAGCATCCTACACAGTCTACGCACCCTGATCCTTGAGAAGGAGGCTCTTCAGAGTTCCCAAACACATTGTTTTGCATTTTCTGCAATTTGTGATGAAATACATATATGTCGTTTTTTTTTTAATATTGGTCTGGGAGTTAATATGGTCATTTCCTGAAGGCCACTAATAACAATCTCCATTTTTAGTTTAATTATCTGAATTGTGTAAAAAGTCTGCTTTATCCTGTCTTCTCTGATCCTCCCCTTCTTCCACTGCCCCCAATCCATCTCCTAGAGCAGGGGTGTCAAACTCAAATTCATTGGGACCCGCATCAGCAATATAGTTGCCCTCAAAGGGCCGGTTGCACGGAGTGCGGGGTTCATGAGTGCGCTGCGTACAGAGTGCAGGGTTTATGAGTAAGATGGGTATGGGGTTCATGAATGCGCTGCGCACGGAGTGCGGAGTTCAGGAGTGCACTGGGTATGGTGTGCGGAGTTCAGCAGTGTGCTGGGTATGGAGTGCGGAGTTCAGGAGTGCACTGGGTACGATGTGCTGAGTTCAAGAGTGCGCTGGGTGCAGAGTTCAGGAGTGCGCTGGGTGCGGAGTTCAGGAGTGCGCTGGGTGCAGAGTTCAGGAGTGCGCTGGGTGCGGAGTTCAGGAGTGCGCTGGGTGCAGAGTTCAGGAGTGCGCTGGGTGCGGAGTTCAGGAGTGCGCTGGGTACGGAGTGCGGAGTTCTGGAGTGCGCTGGGTTCAGGAGTGCACTGGGCTCCCTCCCCAGACTCCCCCCCCCCAAAAAAAACCCCAAAAAACTCTCACATTTGTGCTTTCTCCTACCTTCCTATCTGTCCCCGCTCTGGTACAACCCCTGCCTGTGTATTGGGCAAAAAGCCCGCTCTCATGTTGCAGCTCGCTGACAGAAAAAAAAAAAGGCACTGACACTAATAGCCAGCGCCGCTAGAGGGATTGAAGACTGAGGAGAGAGAGCAGGAGACTGGTCGGCCAGGCATGTGCTCAGCTCAATCAGCCGGCGCTGCTAGAAGGACAGAGGGGGCGTGAGATGTCTACTTGGAGACCGGCCGGCCGCGCATGCGCTCAAACAAAGGCAGAGCCGGAGGATGCATTTGCTTGCGAGACAGTGACATAGAGGTGGCAGGCAACGGCCGCTACGCGGGCCGCATGAAAAGGCCTGGCGGGCCAGATTCGGCCCGCGGGCCTTGTGTTTGCCACCCATGTCCTAGAGTCTTTGAGTCACTCTGCACATGCTCAATTTGGTGTGTATTGCTAGAGGGGTTTTTTTTCTTGGGAGGGTGCTTGTGATTGGCACAGGGCCAATCAGCAATGTCCAGACAGAGGGTCAGTGGTCCTGCGGCCTCATAGGTCAGTCAGAGTAGAATGAAAACTCCTCCTACAAGCTTTAACCAGACACTCATAGAAGTCACAAGACTGCTATATGCTGCTAAAGAGAAGAGCTTATTTTATTTACTAAAATAATTGCATTTCCATGTTCCGTGTATTGTGGGAGACCAGATATAGTGAATGCAGGCTCCTGGGTTTAGTAACACTGTAAATGGTCATTAACAGTTTCCTAATGCCTTTTATTTATTTATATATCTCTGTGTTGGCAATGACTACTTTCTCCTTATACCCAATTAGCACATGTTTTAGTATGCAAGTTTCTTGAGCATATTGAAGCAGTTTGTGTGTCCTCTAAACAGTGAACATTTCCAAATTCCTTGTTGATTTTAAAGCTATTTAGTGACTTTTAACGATCATTTAGCGAAAATTTTAAAATACATAATTATAACCTTGAACTGAGAATTTTTACAGTTTTATGCAACAAGTATAATTATTACTTTTTTCCTCTGTTTTGTCACCCTACTCAAGTTAATTTTTTTGCTCCTACGTATTCTCCTGTGCAGTCGCATTATGTTTGGTGCACTATAAACAAATTGTTGCTGTAGCTTCAAACTCCTCCAGTTATTTTAAAGTGGAACCTTGGCCATACAGTTGCTATGAATATGCAGTTTCAATACAGATATATGAATTTTTGCCTTGACAAAATATGTTTATATTGTTCACAAACTTGCTATGTCACCTAGTCATAAGTGAAACAAAAAATTGTGTTTTTTTTATTTTTTAACTTTATTGCTATCACATTGGGGGCTATTTCAACGTAATAGCATGCTGTAGTGACAGGTTCTCTCTACTGAGATATGAGGGGCCTATTAGACCTTTGATATATCCCCTGACTTCCACTGAAGCTAATGGAGCACCGTGACCAGGGAATGTGACAGCCGAACCTGGAAGTGACATAACAGAAGTTTCTTCCATGTTCATTCACTTGAGGGGAGATCAGCAAACGGATGTTTACTGGTATCCCTTCATTATAATGGCCAACACCCATCACCATATGGGTATGTGGGTGGGGTGCATTGCCTGATGGGAACACCCTCGCAAATGCACTCACTAATGCCTGGGACACAGGAACGGGGCCATGGTCATGAGAGAATCAGCATTAAGGCAGCACCCCAACTTAGAAGGGAGCTACTGCCTTACACAGCTCCACTTGATACACAGAGAAATTTACTGTAAAGCACTTATCCTGTGTAACCAAACACCTTCTCCTTCCATATGAATGCAGCATTTCTGAGGGGACACATTAGAGTCTATTTCCTGCTCCACCAGCATGGCCATGATTGCCATCTCAGTCCAAGTAACAATGTGAGAATCCTGCTATTCACACAGCATAGACCTCTCTTAATAACGAGCCTCATAGTTTGCTTGGATTCACTTCTCTCTCTTCTCGTACCTCCAGGCTAGGTCCAAAGGTTCCCTGTGCTTCGATATCAGTCCCAAGTCTGGGGTACTGATTACTAGGGAGGGGTCAAACTCATCAACATCCTCGCTACCAGGGTTACCATCCCCCATGCCAAGGCACTCATCTTCTGCTGGCTGGCTTCTATAACATTCTACACCACTAAACTGGTTACTCATGACAGCAGCAATATGGCTGCATCTTCCGCCAACTCCTCTGCACAATTAACCCTTCATCGTGGTCATCTCTCATCTCCTCTTATTCCCCCTTTTTTGTACAACCCCTGTTCTTTTGATAAACTCTTACATGCACCCCTTTGTAGGAACTTCAGACCAGGCATTTGATGGCTTTGAGAGTTTTTACCTAAACTTTTTGCAAATTACAGAATTGATATATCACAATCTCTTACAGATTTCTCCCTACACAGTTCTATTTCATCCTAGCTCAGGCTACCCAAGACATGTGGAGGTTTAAGCCCCTAAGGGGTTAATATAGCGCTTGCTTCTATTTATTCAGGGGTGAACAATTCCTTCTTCACACACCTGAATACTAAAGGCAATCAAGTGAAAAATATAGGTGTTACACAGTGGATAGTGATAGTCCAAAGTTAACATAAAGTGTACAAAGTTACATGAAAATTAAAGTGCAAAGTGCTGAATAATAAACTTAGATAAATGCATCAAATACGTAAATAAATAAATACATCAAATATTAATAAAGTCCCAATAGTTCATAAGTGACTTTGTGCATACATAAGGTGCCACAATAAAAAGTGCAAATTCAAATTCTTCCAGTAGTCCAACTGCTGATCTTGAAATAATAGGGGTGCACACTCACCGGACTTGGTGGGTCTTAGATACCATATGGTAAAAAGACCTTTCGAGCTTGTGGCTTCCTGAGCTTAAAGGTAACTGCTGGGCCTTGTGGTTCCCTGTGGTCCGGTCGCTCCTAATTGTAGAAAACGATCCTCCAGGTCCGATAATGAAGGGAAAATAAAGTGCTCCAATAGTGCAGTACCGTTAAAAAAGTGTTTTTTATTGTGCTTGCTGATACGAAAGTGTACAGAAAAGTTTAAAATGAAAAACACGCCAGCTGCGGGTAATGCCTAAGGATGGAGAGTGGTGACTGCCGGCTTGCGTTCCACCAGGCTACCCTGAAACGTGCAGCGTGCGTTCCACCTGACGCGCGTTTCGTCAGAGCGTAGTGACGCCTTCAGAGGTGGAGTCTTACGCTACTCAGAGAGCTTAAATGCGGCAGTCGCCGCCCCTCATCCCTCCCCAACAGGAAGTCTACAAGATTAGCATCCTCGGTTGCCCGAACGATACACAGACACAGGAAGAACTATATAGGACTTCCGTGATCGGGACATTCGTTTGTTTAAACAGCTATTATATACCATTCAACCAATTTATAAATCAAACCAACATTCCATACATTAAATTAACCACTTAAGCCCCGGAGGATTTGGCTGCTAAACGACCAGGGGTTATTTTGCGAATCGGCACTGCGTGACTTTAATGGACAATTGCGCGGTCGTGCGACGTTGTACCTAAACGAATTTGGCGTCCTTTTTTTCCCACAAACAGAGCTTTCTTTTGGCGGTATTTGATCACCTGTGCGATTTTTTGATCACGCACTATAAACAAAAAAACAGCGTCAATTTTGCAAAAATAGCAATATTTTTCCCTTTTTTTTATATGAAATTCCCCCCCAAAAAAATGTAAAAATCTAGATTTTTTAACATTTTAGGCCGATTAGTTTTCTGCTACATATTTTTCGTAAAAAAAATCACAATAAGCGTATTTTGATTGGTTTGCGCAAAAATTATTGCGTTTACTAACTACAGGAAAGATTTATGTAATTTTTATTGTTTTATTTTTTTACTAGTAATGGCGGCGATCTGCGATTTTTTTGTGGGACTGCGACATTGCGGCGGACAAATCAGACCCCTAACTGACATTTTTGACACTTTTGGGGGTACCAGTGACATTACTACAGTAATCAGTGCTAAAAATATGCACTGTTACTGTAAAAATGACACTGGCAGGGAAGGTGTTGACATTACTGGTGATCAGTTGGTTAAATGTGTCCCTAGGGGCGTGATTCTAACTGTCGGGGGGCATGGCTTGTGAAGTAATCACAGAAACATCCTATATAGCAGGATCACATAGCCTCTGTGATCACTTCAAGGAGAATGACAGAAGGCTGTGTTTACATCAGCCGTCAGTCCTTCTCTCTCTGCTGCGGGAGATCGCGAGTGGCCGGCGGCCATCGGAGCCGCTGGTCACACGCACTGGCTCCCCAGCTAACGAGCAGGAGCTGGAGCATGCCGCCGGCGACACGCGCTTGCTCGCCCCCTAGAGTCTCCTGAGTGAGGGACGTAGTATAACGTCGATTTGCCCAGGAGCGGCTGCCTACCGCGGTAAAACTGCGGTGGGCGGTCGTTATGTGGTTAAAGTAAAACAGTGCAGTATAGCAAAAAAATGGTCAGGTCATGAAGGGGGGTACATCTTCTGGAAGTCAGGTAGCTAAGAAGGTTGGGTCCAGCTCCATTGTCTCCAGGCATTTGGACCCAGAAGTCTCTTCCATTACAACCATTGAGGCCTATGGACCTCCTAGAATATTCTTTACACTATCACTGAGTAAGGAGGCTTTCTGTACAACAGTTATGGTTGCCCCAGGGGGATAACAAATCCAGAAGGCGTGTTGGAGAGTATACCTTTTGTTGGTACTGTCCATTGCAAGTCTGTTTCCTGCCTATCAGCTGCATGTAAGCCTTTTCGATATCTGAGATATTGTTCACCTAAGCTGTTGTAATTAAATGGAAATCATTTCAAAACAACTCTTGTGTGGCTCTTCAATTCCCACCTGACACTGCATTATTATTTTTGCCTGGAGCTTTTTTAGGGCAATTTTGATCCATCACCCGTCACAAATTCGAAACTCTAGATTGCACCAAGCAGGTGTTCTGACTTATCTTATTACTATCTGAGCTGACATAAGTGTAAATCAATAAATGTATAATATAAAATGTCAATACTACTACATGTAATATGTGTTTAAATGGCCACTTTGAGTCAGTTAAAGAGTCAATCAGGGATTATTTTGAATGAAAAACGCAGATGCAAAAATACTGAAAATTACTTTTAAAATTCTGTTATGTTTTTTTAGAGATTGTGCTTAGAGCTACTTTAAAGATGAACTCTAAACTGATATAAGACATAAATAAAGCAACTCTGTTTTTTAAATTACTTTAAATGTATCCTCCTTAACTGCAAGCAGTGTAAGTAACTGAACTGCTTTATTTATAGGGAAATAATACAACAATCAATATAAATACGTTTTACCATCACCATAAAAGTAGTAACCACCATGTTGAATATACACTGCTCAAAAAATTTAAAGGAACACTTTTAATCAGGAGTAAAGCATCAAGTCAATTAAACTCCTGGGATATTGATCTGGTCAGTTAAGTAGCAGAGGGGGTTGTTAATCAGTTTTAGCTGCTTTGGTGTTAATGAAATTACCAACAGGTGCACTAAATGGGCAACAATGAGACAACCTCCATAACTGGAATGACCTTACAGGTGGAGGCCACTGACATTTTTATCCCTTCTCATCTTTTCTGACTTTTTCACTAGTTTTGGACTTGACTAGGGTCAGTGTCACTACTGGTAGCATGAGGCGATACCTGGACCCTATAGAGGTTGCACAGGCAGTCCAACTTCTCCAGGATGGCACATGAATACGTGCGATTGCCAGAAGGTTTGCTGTGTCTCCCAGCACAGCCTCAAGAAAATGGAGGAGATTTCAGGAGATAGGCAGTTGCTCTAGGAGAGCTGGACAGGGCCGTAGAAGGTCCTTAACACATCAGCAGGACTGGTATCTTCTGATTTGTGCAAGGAGGATCAGGGTGAGCACTGCCAGAGCCCTACAAAATGACCTCCAGCAGACCACTGGTGCGAATGTCTCTGACCAAACAATCAGAAACAGACTTCATGAGGGCAGCCTGAGGCCTCAGCGTCCTCTACTGGGCCCTGTGCTCATCGTGGCACCGTGGAGCTTGATTAGCATTTGCCATTGAATACCAGAATTGGCAGGTCCACCACTGGCAATTTGTGCTTTTCACAGATGGGAGCAGGTTCACCCTGAGCACATGTGACAGACATGAAAGGGTCTGGAAAAGCCGGGGATAACGTTAAGCTGCCTGTAACATCGTTCAGCATGACTGGTTTGGTGGTGGGTCAGTGATGGTTTGGGGAGGGATATCCATGGAGGGGCACACAGACCTCTACAGGCTAGACATTGGCACCCTGACTGCCATTAGGTATCAGGATGAAATCCTTGGGCACATTGTCAGACCCTACGCTAGTGCAGTGGGTCCTGGGTTCCTCCTGGTGCACGACAATACCGGCCTCAGTATGCAGCCAGTTCCTGCAGGATGAATAAATTGATACCATTGAATGACCCCCATGCTGGCCTGACCTGAATCCAATAGAACACCTCTGGGACATTTTGTTTCAGTCCATACAACGCCGCCAGGTTGCACCTCAGTCTGTTCAGGAGCTCAGTGATTACCTGGTCCAGATCTGGGAGGAAATACCCCAGGACACCATCCGTCTTCTTATTAGGAGCATACCCTGACATTGTCAGGCATGCACACAGGCACGAGGGGGCCATACAAACTACTGAGCACCATTATGAGTTGCTGCAACGCAATTTTAGCAAAATGGACTGGCCTGCTGCATCATTTTTTCACTTTAATTTTCGGGGTGTCTTTGAATTCAGCCCTCTGTAGGTTGATAATTTTCATTGCCATCAAACAATGTGGCATCTTTTCCTTCATAACACATTACCCAGTCCATATCAGTATAGATATCCAGCATGAGGGTTTTCCCCCATCTGATGTGTTTTCAAAGTGTTCCTTTAAATTTTGTGAGCAGTGTATTTTCACTATCATTTAAACCATGCTCAATAACCAGTTGGAAGTGTACATCTATTTTCATAGGAAAAATATAGCAAATAACAAACATAATATAGCACGTACAATTGCTACACAAGACATACTGTAATGTAATGCTATTAAATATTACCTTCACTTTTCAATCTGCAGATGTTGTAATTGTCTGTAAAATTGATATAATATGACAACCTTCAGGTGTTCTGTACACAGCTAATGTAAATAACTTCCTCAGAAATGTCATGTTTTGCTTATGTGATTGACTTGATGATTTTCCCAGAAGTCTGCACTACAATTCCTATTTCAGGCATCCTATGCAACACAAATTTCATTTTTTGTGAGATACCCCAAATGGTTCATTACTTCTTCATGGATGCAAACACTGCAACTTTCCTTATTAGAACCCTGCAAGTGCATCAGCTGATCCGTAATGAAAGTATTTCAAATTCTGAATTTGACCTAATCAAACAAACAGCTTTTCCTTCAGAGCAGAAATCAGTAGAAATCTGCTACAACATTTGTTAAAATCCTTCAATGTACATTGATCACCCAGATGGGATTGTATTTTTCCTTACCAAAGTTGAGTTACTTTCGAAAGTGGTTCTAAACGCTCAAGGTTTTTTTTTTTACCTTTGTGCATTCTATGCATTGACGTAAGAAAAAACCTCTGTGCAGCAGTCTCTCCAGCACCCCCTAATACTCAACTCATCTCAATCCAGAGATGTGCACAAGAGCCTCGGCTCTTTGGGGACTCTCCCACCTCATTGGCTGAGACAGCAGCAAGAGCTGTCAACCAGTGAGCCAATGAGAGTAGAGGGGGCAAGGCCAAGCCACGGCTCTGTGTGTGAATGGACATGCAAAGCCACAGCTCAGGAAAGCGCCTGCTTGGGTGGTCCCATTGCAAGCTGCTTGCTCTGGGGGCATTTGGCAAGAGGGAGGAGCCAGGAGCGCCGGCAAGCGACCCAATAAGAGAAGGATCAGGGCTGCTCTGTGCAAAACCACTGCACAGAGCACGTGAGTATGACATGCTTGTTATTAAAAAAATAAATCTTTTAGAATCACTTTCAGCAGTTTGCGGTTTTTAAACACTTTCAGGTCAAATCTCATTCCATGTATTCTGCTCTGTCATTGTTTCAGACAGGTAAGATCATATACTATATTGTCAAAAGTATTGGGACACCTGCCGAACCACACATGAACTTTAATGGCACCCCAGTCTTAGTCCGTAGGGTTCAATATAGAGTTTGCCCACCCTTTGCAGCTATAACAGTTTTAACTCTTCTGGGAAGGCTGTCCACAAGGTTTAGGAGAGTATCTTTGGAAATGTTTGACCATTCTTCCAGAAGAAAATTTGTGAGGTCAGACACTGATGTTGGATGAGAGAGCCTGGATCACAGTCTCTGTTCTAATTCATCCCAAAGGTGTTCTATCAGGTTGAGGCCAGGACTCTATGCAGGCAAGTCAAGTCCCTCCACCCCAAACTCGCTCATCCATGTCTTTATGGACCTTGCTTTGTGCACTGGTCCAAATCATTTGGTGGAGGGGGGATTATGGTGTGGGGTTGTTTTTCAGGGGTTGGGCTTGGCCCCTTAGTTCCAGTGAACGGAAATCTTAAGGCGTCAGCATATCAAAACATTTTGGACAACTTCATGTTCCCCAACTTTGTAGGAATGGTTTGGGGATGGCCCCTTCCTGTTCCAACATGACTGATTTTGGGGTGGAGGAACTTGACTGGCCTGCACAAAGACCTGACCTCAACCCGATAGAACACCTTTGAGATGAATTAGTGTGGAGATTGTGAGCCAGGCTTTCTTGTCTAACATCAGTGCCTGACCTCAGAAATGCACTTCTGAAAGAATGGGCAAACATTCCCATAGACACACTTCTAAGCCTTGTGGACAGCCTTCCCAGAAGAGTTGAAGCTGTTATAGCTGCGAAGGGTGGGCCAACTCAATATTGAACCCTAGGGACTAAGACTGGGAGGCTATTAAAGTTCATGTGTGTGTAAAGGCAGGTGTCCCAATACTTTTGACAATATAGTGTATACATAATAAATACAAACAAAGAAACAAAATACAGCTGATAGCTATACAAATAATATCTTGTAAGGGAATTAATCTGGAGGCTCTGGGCAACTTCTAATTAGTGGTAAGTTGCGTACAGGCTGAGCTGGGCTGCCTCCTCTGTCAGGCTGGAACCCCAAAGCTGTGAACTAAAAAGAACAAGACAACCATAGTGTAGTAAGCAAGTTTATTGTAAGGATAAAAAAAAGGATAAAAGTTGCACTCACAAACAAAAGTAGAATATAATGTGTCTCTTAAATCAGTGTGCAGTCTGGACATCTGTGGAGATGGAAGACCAGAGCACAGCTCCCTCCGTGGCTGCTATACCAGAGCTGCTGCAGCCAGGCACTATAGACAAGGGAAGAACCAGGGATGTGGAACACAGAAGACATGCCGAATAGTGTGCTCACAACTGCCAGAACATGTGTAGTTGCAAGGGCTGTCAGGAATTACATTTTGGTGGCTAGGACCCTCCTCCTTCCTCAGTCTCAGAGTCCGGACTGCACTCTGATTTAAGAGACATGCTTTTGTCTACTTTTGTTTGTGAGTGTAACTTTTATCCTTTTTTTTTAATCTCTACAATAAATACACTTACTACACCATGGTTGGCTTTGTGACCCTCTCTCTTTTCTTGGTTGGAGATGCTGTGTCTTGTCTGTGTCTTCTGTCCCATGCAGACTGTCTTCCTGTGCAGAGCCTTCCCCCCTTTTATTATCAGCACGGGAAAGAGGCAAAGCTCATTAGAAAGTGTGAGAAACAGGTTAACTGTTTCCCTCCCAGCATGGGCAGCAGCTGGCTCACAAACCAGCATTTCAACCTGCTTACATGCATTTTGTGAATGGGCTGTAAAAAACAGGCTGAGGTGCGGAGAAACCTTGTGATGTAAAATGCAAAATCAGTGTCCGCCCTCAGCTATAAATACTCGGTTTAGTTTGTTTATTTCCTGATGCCTTTTTACATTTCTGAATCCATATCCTACAGGACAATTATACTTAACATACCCAAAAAACAGTTTTTACATCCTTCTGTATTGGCCCTATAGTCTCGTATTTATATTAATAGAGTGGCAAAAAGTCCATTCTATTAATTGTGTTTTACTGTCTAAGTGGTAAACTTAAGTCTCATCATCAGAGCTCAAGTGTCTTTGTACATTCAAGTGTTATTTTAAATTTTACAAGTGTCTTTGTTCATTCAAGTGCATAGGTGTGTGCAGCCTATTGCATTAGGATGAGCACCACAAAACTCAAACACACATCATTTCTCTGCAGCATCAGCTGTATTGGACAGTGAATGAATGGGAAGTGCTGAGCGGCTTCTCGTTCATACACAAATTGAAGCACAGTAAACATATTTTACTATGCTTCGGTTATGAATGGACAACAGTGAAAGAGTGTGTTCATTTAGAAATTAAAGGGGTCAGTAAATGACATATTGACTAGCCCTTACCTCTGCTCTCCATCCTGAAACATTCCCCGCAGCAGCCGAGGGAAGAGAAAGGAAGTCAGCAGCACTGCCTGGGGGGGGGGGGGGGGTTGTCAACATGGGGGGCAGTATGAGGAGTCGGCGCCGCACAGAGTGAATAGAGTATGACTGACAACCCCCGCACATACCTAAGTTCAAGTGTCTTTGTTTGCCTCAAACATTCTGAGGAGCTCTACATACACGTTCCCCAATCTTTTCAATAGCTCAGAGGTTAACTGCTTTGAAGGCCATTTAGCACAAATCTTGTGATATCCTGAGCACCTCAATCACTGACTGCACTCATGCATAGGATGCTTCCTGAAGATCAGCAGTTTCCTGGATGGTGAAATGTTCTCGCCTGGAATAAGCTCATCAACTTTGAAGCTGTTGTCATCAGTAACTGAGGATGATGAGTGACCACTCCTTGGCTTGTCCACAATTTCAGCTTTTCCTTTTCACCCAACACTGCACACACAGTAATAATGTCAGCCCCTGGCTTAGCATTCTTCAACTATGCGTGGACGTCAACTACCTGAACAGACCTACTTTGCCAGCAATTCAGTGACTGTTGTTCCCGTAATAAACACAAAAAACGTACAAAAAATTATATTTAATTGGGGTTCATATTTACTATAACTTTTAAAAGCAGGATTATTTAAATGATATTCAGTTAGGGTTTACATCTACTATAACTTTCAAAAGCAGGATCATTTCATTGATTTTTGAAGTAGATATCAACCTTAACTGAGTTACATTTAGTTTAGCAAAGCACTGGGACTCATAAACAAAGGCTATTTTTTATTTTTCATAAAATACTCCTTTTCAAATTTTTAAATCATTGTTGCATCTCAGAACTGCTGCTTTACTGCAGCCTCCTTTCAGCCAATTCATATCTACATGGCTACATGGCATTTCACAGGGCAGGTTTTCTGAAGGTGAAAACAGTAGACCATGCCTAAGTACTGTGTGTTGAAATAGTCATGTGTAGTTTCATCGCAAGCATGTGTAACCGGGTAACAATGCGGGACCACAACTGATGGACAGGGAAAAAGTGTTGTCACCCCCATAACACAGCAGCAGGTGCATCAGAGCGCACATACTTTTTTGCATACTTCTGCATGTTGCGTTATTTATTTATTTTTTTTAAAATCATTTTTATTTATATTTTACAAAATACATCAAGGATGAGAAATAAAAAGCAGCACATGATTGGATAACATGTATAGATGAAGTTGGCCAACAGTAAAAAAAAAAAAAAAAAAATCACAAAACTATACAATAAACCATATCTAAATGTGGAAATGTTCAACCGATATGAGCAAAAGCATCCCGGAAATTTAAGAATGAACATACATATATAAAGGGAACTAAGAAGAGTGAATGATGATGAGGGTACCTTTATCTCATACCATGGGTCAAATAATGTTTCACTTACAAAGGTGTAAAATTGAGCTTACTCCAGACATAAACCTTTAGTTTTCACTATGTAGTCTACACAAAGACACATAGATCATGGGTGCAGATAGCTGGAGGGGTGTGACACAGCCTGTAATTGACAGAGCTCTTTATATTGTCAACTTTGGCTACCCTGTGTTATTGCGCACAAAAAAAAAAAAACGTTTGTTTTGAAATTTAGATTTGAATAAAGCCTTAAAACACTTTGTTGCTACTAATTATTTTTTTTAATTCTTTACTCAGAAAGCCTTTTTTTATATCATGTGACTGGCAGAGCACCAATCAAAGCTGTGCAGACGCAGATTTATAAATCAGTAAAATACTAGAAACTCCTCCTTCAGAACTTTCCCTGAGGACAGGAAAGACATGAGAATTATCATGTGACCTCTGAACAGCAATGAATAAGTAAGAAGAATTTTTATATTCAATTAAATACAGTGACATGAGTGTTATATATAAATAGAAGGGATAATGACAATTAAACATTCTATGTCAGTGGTTCTTAACCTGGGTTCGATCGAACCCCAGGGGTTCGGTGAGTTAGTCTTGCGGGTTCGGCAGGGGGGGCAACGGGGCAATTGCTCCCCCCGAGAAAATATTGCTGATTGTGAGGCCGAGCGCACCCCGGGAAATCAGAGCTGCGGTCGGGACAACTCACAGCCATTACACATAGACAATTGACTCTCCGCCCCCTGTACCTCCCCCAGCAGGTTTCCAGCCTATCTCCTGAAGGCTGCTTGCTGCTTGAGTGGGCGGGATGGGAATGTACCTGACCACGGAGATTGCGCCGGCCTGGAGGGAAGTGTGAGCAGCTGAGCAGAGGTTGCTGAGTGAATGTTCCTGAGGTAGGCTCAGCTAGCTGTACATGGTGGATTAGTTTGCAAGCACCTCTATGCTAAGTCTGCTGAGTTACTGCAGCTTAGCATAGAGGTGCTGTTAGCTGACAAATGGAAATGCATGTCCTTTTCATTTAGCTCAATAAAGCGTTGTGAATGCCCCCTGGTGTGTGCCCTCCTGATACCCCATGGTATGCCCTCCCAACACCTCCCCCCCAGTGTGTGCCCTCCTGACACCCCATGGTATGCCCTCCCAACCCCCCCCCCAGTGTGTGCCCTCCTGACATCCCATGGTATGCCCTCCCAACACCACCCCCCAGTGTGTTCCCTCCTGACACCCCATGGTATCTCCTCCCACCCCCCCCCCCAGTGTGTGCCCTCCTGATACCCCATGGTATGCCCTCCCAACGCCTCCCCCCAAGTGTGTGCCCTCCTGACACCCCATGGTATGCCAAGTGTGTGCCCTCCTGACACCCCATGTTTTAATGGTTTTGTTCTTTAATGGTTTTGTTCATTTTGTGCACCTATGTATAAATATATACCTAAATATATACCTATGTTTTGAATTTGAAAAAATCATATTTTATTTTTCCAATTAAGAAGGGTTCGGTGAATGCGCATATGAAACTGGTGGGGTTCAGTACCTCCAACAAGGTTAAGAACCACTGTTCTATGTTTAGTGTCACTTTAATTCATAACAGGATCACAAGGTAATATTTTATTAAAAGCTGCATATTTTAAAATAATGAAAATGGCATAAATAAAAGGTTTTAGTGGTTTGTTTAGATCCAAGCTTCCGTAAAAGGGGCCTTAAAAAGGTTGTAGCCCCCAAAAAAAAAAAAAATCCTGTTACTTTAAAGCAGGGTAAACAGCATAGTGCTTGTGCTGTCCAATTTGTCCCATTCTGTGCTGTAAAAAACCTGGTTGATCCTGCCTGTTTCTGTATCTTTAATGTGAGCTGACCATGGAAATCATGGCTGCTGATCCACAATACCATCGTCAGTTTACGCCCCTCCATCATTCCTCATCTCTCCCCCCGCTCCACCTCCCTCCCTGCCTGTCAGTTCCTAGTGTGTAAGCGATCTACAAACCACCCCCCCCCTCCTGACGCTATTTCTTGTGGCAGTAAAGTCAGTAAATAGCAATACTGCCAGCACCTCCATTATAACAAGGTCATGTGACCTCCCGCTGCTTTCCCACCTCGATCTAAGGACTATAGTGGGAAGGGCTGAGTAGGCAGCACATGTGACCTCCTGGCTGATGTCAGAGGAGAATCTTAGCTCCTCCTGCTGTAGTCCTTATATTGGGGGGGGGGAGCAGTGGGAGGTCACATGACCGCACAGTGGCACTCTAAAAATAAGGTATTTAGCTGCATAATTTTTTAAAAAACATTGACACTATGTATTATACCTTGTTATAACAAAGGGGATGGTAGTATTGCTTTTCACTGACTTTACAACCACTTTAAATATCAATGTGTTCTAATTTGACCAATGTAACTTAGGCAAGTTGGTTTTCAGCAAAATGTACTTTTGCATTAATCTTTATAATTATTTGTTGCTGTCTCTATTTATCTAACATGCTTCACTGGAAGAAATAACAAACTAAAATGATTCCATAGAAGACCTCCATCCTGTTTGCCATAGGTTAGATGAAATCACTGTTTTCCCCTGTAATCTTCTATCTGTCCCTTGGAGACAAATTGCCCATAGCAGGCCCATGTATAACATAAGGTTACAAGTGATAATCAGCCATAAACAGGACAAGGAGACTGACCTAAGGACAATGTCCCAGGGCACAATGCAGCTCAAACAGGATCATTAAATTGTTATTTATAATGAAGAGCCTGCTCTGTGATAAAGGAGATGTCCCTTTGTTACAAAGATTTCATGTTTAAAGCTGATCTCCAGGCAGATTTAGACCCTAATCACACTTTCAGTTTGGGAATCGCGGTGGAAGAGCTGCTAATCAGCCCAAGATTACAAATCACACGGCAATCGCTGCAAATCACACATTTGAGCGCCATTCATTTTAAATGGCTCCCCCAAATGTGGTGCGATTTTGCTGCTATTGTTGTGTGACAGAATCGCTTGGCAATCACGGCAAAATGCGCCTTAAAAAAAGTAAAAAATAAAAATGAAGCTTGTCACCCAAAAAGGAGCAGGACCTTTGGATTTAAATAATGAAACCTTGCGCTTAATTGTTATAGATATCAGACTACTGCAATTTACAAATTCTGAATAGTGGAATTAAACAATAATCTTAATTTTAAAAAAGTGCCTCTTTAAATATCGAACAAAATTATAAATCAATACCAATAATTTAATTCATAAAGGTGAATAATCAATAAAACAATTTCATCTGTGAATATTTGTTCTTTATAAGCGGTTTATGTCTCTGCATTTCTTTTATATTGCTAAACTCTTACAATTATATGTGAAATACAAAACCGCATGTATGTATGTTTATTAATGTGCCTAAAACTTCAATAAAAAAACGAGAAAACTATTTCATATTTTATACTTGTCAGATACTCATAATTGATAACGGTGAAGAAAAAATAATTTAAAATACAATTTAATTACTATACATTAAAACAAAATCATATAAAAATATAATTAAATAGATAAAAAATGTAAAGTTAATGTTAAAATAAATATAGTCCAAGGTGCCTTTCAAGCGCTCACTGCTGGAAAAATATAAAAGTGGCCTCTTACCAGACAGAAATTATCTTGAATTACAGAGATCACATGCGCTTTATATCAAAACAGAAGACTGATACTCTTACCATCAGACCTTCCAATAGGAATGCACGTCTTAGCCTCTGCTTGAATCAATCCTCTCCAGCATGGATATATATTAAGCTTAAAAAAGGAAAAGCCTCATAGTGCAGTACTGTAAAAACCTCTTTAATAATATGTAATTGCACTTACATGTAGATGAAATGTACAAGCAGTACACACAACCAAGAGCACGGCTGAGGGAACATCTGTCACGGCCATGCTTGCATGCGTGGTGACGTCACAGCTCTAGCACTGCCCAATGCGTTTCTCCATAATAGGCGTCCTCTGGCATTGGAGCTCCAAATCCCGAAACTGCACTCTGGTGTGAACGGGCCATAAGGCTGCATTTACAATTTACACCTGCATGTTTCCTAAACGTGTAACAAAAACCACAAAGGTTTGCATTCTGCTGCACATTTTGGAAACACACTGCAATCACAGGTCGCACTTACGATGCCATTAATTGTGATTGGCACTCCAAGCATGGGTAGCAGATGCTTGTTTTGCGGCAAGTTTGTTGTGCAACATAATGATCTGCAACTGTGCCAGAACACGCACTGAAAAAGGCCTGACGCTCCGTGGCTGAAAACGTTCTGGATATACTTCGGTGCGTTTGTTGCGCATAGGTGTGAATGGGCTGCCCTAGACATGGTTAGAGTTACTGCGTTAAAAAACAACAAAAAACTCACAAGCAAAAACGCGCATTCGTGCTACGCTGAACATGCCTAAATGTTAAAATGATTTTAAAGGCAGAAGTTTTTTTTATCGTAATGCATTCTATCCAAAAAGACTTCTGTGTGCAGCAGCCCCCCTCAGCCCCCCTAATACTTACCTGAGGTCCATCTAGATCCAGCAATGTTGCATGAGAGATTCAGTTGTTTGGGACTCCCCTCCTTATTGGCTGAGACAGCAGTGCGGTGCCATTGGCTCCCGCTGATGTCAATCAAAGTCAGTGAGCCAAAGCGAAGTGGGGCCAGGCCGTGTCTCCATGTCTGAATGGACACAAGGAGATGTGGCTCTGCTCAGGTGCCCCCATAGCAAGCTGTTTGCTGCAGGGGCACTCAACAGGAGGGAGGGACGGGCCAGGAGAGCTGAAGAGGGACCAGAGAAGAGGAGGATCTGGGCTGCTCTGTGCAAAACCACTGCACAGAGCAGGTAAGTACAACATGTTTGTTAATTTTTACAGAAAAAAAATAGACTTTACCATCACTTTAAGTGTCAGTGTACACTTGAAGCCAGCAGTAAGGTAGACTTGCCCAATGCTGGAATAAATGAAATTGTATGGTTACCTGTCAGTGAAAAACACATTAAAGGAATAAAAAAAGATTGAGCAAGCCACCCTTACTAATCATGTGATGATCAGTCCATAGAGAAAGTAGAATATCAAGCTAAAGAAGAATAAGCAAGTGTATTCTACTTGAATAAATGGCTATAGCCACTGATGGTGGGGCTCAGTAGAGGGTGCTTTTGGGTTTATCCTGTCCACCGTGTGCAATATAAATTCACAGACAGAAGGTAGCATATTTTAAGGGAAATTAAAAAGACATGCCTCTGCTGCAACTTCGATTCCGTTTTGATATTGCTAGCTGCTTCGCCGATATGATAATTCTCCAACTGTACTTGACATTAGGAGTCAATAACCTGGAACAATGATGCACATTCAATCAAAACATATAAAAATAAACAATGATGCATGTGTTCAGGAGCTGTAAGGCCCTGTTCACATAGGGGCGATCCGACTCGGGGGGGCGACCTCCGAGGTCGCGGTGCGAGCAGCGCGCCGCGACCTCGGAGCGGCCGCCACGGACTTCATAACATTGAAGTCTATGGCGGTCGCCTCCGGGTCGCCCCAAAGAAGCTCCGGACCCTTTTTCTAAGTCGGAGTGACTTGTGTCGCTCCTATTAGAACGGGTCCGCAGCTTCCCTATGGAAGGCGACCTACAGCGACCGGTGAGGCGACCAGGTCGCCTCACAGGTCGCCTTAGTGTGAACGGGGACTAACTCTATTCAATAAAGAAAATGAAAACAACAAATCACACTTAAGTCTGGTACACATGGGTCAAATATCATCCGGTATAGGTCAGTTCAGCAGAAACTGGTCGACATTTGGCCCGTGTGTACAGCAGCCTGTCCAACAGAAACCAGTTAAACGTCAAACAGGCATGCTGGAAAAACATCCACCAACAGGCATCCGATTAGTGCTCGCAGCCAATGACAGAGCACAATAGCTCAGCAGGGAGATTGCTGTACTAACATTGCATGGTAAGTACAGCAAGCTCCTTGCGAGTTCCTCCGTTTTTTTTTTTTTTTTTTTTTTGTTCAACCCAGCGGCTGTTGGTGTGTACCAGGCTTTATTATCTGTGATTTTAAAAATGTCTGGGCAAGAATCTGCTACCTTGGTATGACAAGTAGTGATAAGCTTAGGTGTGTTTGGACTAGGATTTGAACCCACGTGCGTGATCCAGCCAGGAAGCTGTCACTTGTATGGACCAATTATTTGTAGCTGGGGTAATTCCTGTGATTGGCCCTTACAGGTTGGCGGCTTCCTAGAGGACTCACACTTGTGGGTTTTGGATCCTAGTCCTGGCAATGATTGATCACAGACCTTCAGCTACTCTGCTATTGGCAAAACTTTGTAGCCTTCTCAGGGCTGGGGACACCCAGTAGTCATGCTGGAAAAAAAAAAAAAAAACATAGGGTGCACAAGTCATTATCCTTGTGATAGCTTTATTAAAAGGACAAACAGCATGAATTAACAAGCACATTAGTATCCACAGTATCCTGGACAACCATATCAACCAAACAAGTCCCAACCACGAGACAACCCTATAAATGGCTGATGCCTTTTGAGGGGAGATCCTCTCTTCCTCAGAGGCAATCTTCAATGTTGCATAGTCTGTACTAAATATACCTTGAAAGTCACATCACTTGACACCCCAAAATAGACTCCTCCCACTCGCAGATGGGCAGGTGTAACTAGACTGTTGGGATATATGACATGTACAGACAACATAAGTAGTTATGTACAAGTACAAAAACCATATTTCTGAAACCACATTAAATAATCACAAACAGATTAATAATATTAAAAATGAATACACTCAGTGGAAAGACATACCCATTTGTATTTTAGTCAGTGGAACACTGTACACACTCTGGCCACATGTGTATGCTTGTATATCGACATAAGGTCAAACAGTTGAAAAATAAATGCATAAGGCTGGCAAAAAAAGAAGAGAAGGGCTGCGTGCCAAGTGATTCGAAATGGCATGTAGATCATGCTGCAATGCATGCCGATACTTCTGATTTCCATGTTACTTCACTCCCGGTTTACCGAGTGACAACGTTGGAAGAAAAAAACAGCAAGTGAGAGACACTGCAGGAAGACTCATTACTAGAGGGTCACAGAAAGAGCCACCAGCATACCTAAACTGCATAACCTACAAAAAATGCATCACATTGCCCAGATAGTATGCCAATGTGCCCTCTGCTTCACATGTGACTAAATAAAGCTACCACAAAGGTAATGTGCAAGGCTGGTGCACCCTCTGTTTTTATTTCCTAGTCCAAACACGCCTGAACTCATCACAGGATAAGGGCAGTTGTTTAGTCAGCTGGCAGTTCCCGGAAACTCCATACCCCGCTCCTTTCCTCCACCTGAAAAACCGTCAGTACACACTCTTGATCTACTTGAAGCAATAGCCAATCTCTCTCTTGCAGGTCACCTTAGAGAGAACAGAACATCCCAACAGGCAAGGAGAGTGATGAGGAATTTACATCACTGGAAAGTAGATGCTAGAGGGTAAGAAATCTATTGGCTTTCCTAGGAAAGTCAAAATGTGCATATATTTCAGTCAACTCAAAAGCAAAATGTTTGTTGTTTGGTTAAAGGACCCCTTAAAACCAAATTTGATCGCCTAAATCCGCTGTTACATGGCAATCCTTGGGCACCTCTTACGATTGTGATAGTGGACTTTGCTGGGCCTTGTGTTGTAATATCATATCACTGCTGCTGGAATGATTCAGGACTCTGTGTAACATAATGAAGCACCCTCCTAGTTAGGTTGCTAGGATGTTAGGTAGAGATGGCCTTGCGGTTCACCCGGCGGTCGGTTCGCGGCAAATTTTGCTTGTTCGCTACCCGCCAAATTTGCGAACACATGGCGTCGTTCGCGGCGGCCATATTTGTTTACATTGGGGAGAACTTTGACCCATGACACGTCCGTCAGGTGGAACGGGACAGCCAATTGAAACATTCAAGCACATGGACAGTCCCCTACCCTATAAATAGACCCGATCTGGCGGCCATTTCACATTCCGCTTTCTGCCAGTGTAGGGAGAGGTCTGCTGTGCTCGTCAGGGAGAGTTTGCTAGACACATATAGCGTTGTGAAGATCCACAAAAGTCCTTTTCAGGGCTGGTATTTTTCGGTATATGTCTACTAGTATCTTTTGAGCTTAGGGAGAGGTATCCAGTGGTTGCTTTAGGGGCAGTTAGAGATCGGCTGCAGTCACAAATCGCTCTGTCAATGTCCACAAAAGTCCTTTTGAGGGCTGGTATTTCGGTATAGGTCTAGTATCTTTAGAGCTTAGGGAGAGGTATCCTGTGGTTGCTTTAGGGGCAGTTAGAGATCGGCTGCAGTCATACACAAATTGCTTTGTCAATGTCCACCAAAGTCATTTAAAATGCTCCAATGTCGTTTTAGGGTCTATTACAGTCACTTTACTATAGGGCTAGGTATCCTGTGGTTGCTTTAGGGGCAGTTAGAGATGGGCTGCAGTCACACAGAAATCGCTTTTTCAATGTCCACAAAAGTCACACACAGTCAGTCAGTTCTGGCTGATTTATGAAAAAAAAATATATATATTTTTTTGCTGTAAAAAAAAAAATGAAAAAATTTAGGGCAACTTTTTCAATTGCAATACTTCTGTTATGACATTGTCCATGTGCTGGGACTATTTGTGCACAGCTAGAACATCTTTTGTGGCTGAAAATATGACCTAAAGGTTTTTAAAGTTTGCCTCCCATTAAAGTCAATGGGGACTTTTGAGAAAATTTGCGGCTGGCGTTCGCAAACCGCCCCGGCCGATGTTCGTCCATCACTAATGTTAGGTAAACTTAGTTATCTTGGCTCCTCTGTAATCATTGTAGCAGTTGTTGATTTATTTTGGGTGTTCTGGATTTCATGGGCTGCAGGTTTGACTGCTCTCTTCTGCCTTTTAGAAAGGTCTGGAACATAGGAGTGGTGTATGGCAAATAGACAGCATAAAATATTTATTGTGCTGCAGCCAATCCCAGGAGAGGTGTATCAAGAAGGTGGCTGAGGAGCATATAAATAGCCTGAGCTTCAGAACAGCAGTGTCTTCCTGTTGAAGAGATTCAATCTGTTTAGGTGGGGGATGGCTACCTCTAGCCATTTTGCTGTTTAAAATTGCTGTTCATTAAGGTCCTTGCTGCTGGAGCATGTTACACATTGCACCCTAAATATGGGTGTAACATGCACCCCAAGGTGAAAAATATCCTTTAAAACCTCACTGATAATGAGTCTCTGCCAGAATCCTGTTGACTTGTAGCTATAAAAAAGAGTGATCACCTAACTTCTCCCAAACCACCTAAATAATCCTCCATACTCCTCCAGACCTGTTGACTACAAATCAGCAGGGAGGAAGAGGTCAATCCATAATGGGGGTACCACACTGTCTTCTTTCATTACTCTTGTTCAAAAGATCAGAGGAAATATGAAGTTCCAAAATATTAGTTCAGGGATATGAGAGTTATTCCTTCTGATAGTAGAAACTATTATCTTCATGCAGATATAAACCCGAACGGTTTTTCGATTATATGGACTCTGTCTTTGGCAGTTTGTTTTTGGACTCGCGATCAGGATGATGCACTTTTGTTAAATATCCTAACTTCGACCTGAACATAAGAAAAGGCTGATCCATAAAACCTATAGCCTCTTCAGAGGCAAGAACTTACCTCGCACCTGAGGGTTACCACTGCTAAAGACGATTGGCCAAGGGGGGAAGAGTCTGCCTACCTATCGAAAATAAGTAGCATGAAAATGAACAGCGTAACTCACTTGGAACTTGTTTATGCTTACTGGTTTTCCGCCATGCCCCCTCCCAACAGAATAAAACAATACTGGCAAACGGTAAAGTTTATTTCTGCTCTTCTCCCATTTTTATTTTATAGCAAATAGACAGTCTTTCTGGGTGCCATTTTTTCATCTATTAGTCATTTTTATTTCTGTACATATTTCTGTGCACTGTTCTTCTCGGGATATTAAACAAAACATTATTATGTTGGGTTTCTGTGTACTAAGCAAAGACTTTCAAACTCCTAAAGAGAATGTTGTACTGTATTACGCAATGCCTCTATGCTCTTTTGTAAGTTCCCTACTAATTTGTGACCAAAAAAACCCTAAAGCACTGTTCTAAGCGAGAGGAGAACCTCTTTCCCCTAGGTCCTCAGATGTATGGGTGTCGACAACCAAACCAGCACATCCAGTAGTATCACTATCAAGTGTGCAGTGTTATACTGCGCTCAGCCAGCGCTACTTTACTGACCACATCACTGACATGTTTTACCCCACCCACCAGGGCTTAGTTATAGAAGTGGAGGCTTAGTGTAGGGCAAGATATTTTATGCATCATCGGCCAATAAAGGAAACATATAAAGTGTTTTTTTTTTTGGATTAACCACTTGCCGTCTGCTCACTCGAGCACTACTGCGGCAAAGTGGTTCGTTATCGTCTGGCGACGTAGACCTACGTCGCCAGACACTCCCCTTTCTCGGCGGCGCGTGCGCGCCGCCAGAGGCTCGCTCCCCCTGTAGGAGTCGGGCCAGGGGAGGAGCAGCGGCGATCGCCGCTGCTCTTCCCCGATCGTCGGGGAATCGAGTGTGGAGATCAACCTGCTTGTGTAAACACAAACAGGCGGATCTCCTAAGCGACAGGCAGGATCAGATTGCAGGGTTCAGCATAGCTGAACCCTTGATCTGTCCTTGTGTCACTCAGTCACCTCCCCCCACACATGTGAGTAAGCACCAGGCATACATTAACCCCTCCCTCTCCAATAAAATTAACCCCTTCCCTGCCAGTGTCATTTTTACAGTAACAGTGCATATATATAGCACTGATTACTGTAGTAATGTCACAGGTACCCCCAAAAGTGTCAAAAATGTCAGTCAAGGGTCCGATCTGTCCGCCACAATGTCGCAGTCCCGCAGAAAAAAATCGCAGATCGCCGCCATTACTCGTTAAAAAAAAAAAACACCAAAAATTACAGAAATCTTTCCCTTAGTTAGTAAACGCAATAACTTTTGCGCAAACCAATCAAAATACGCTTATTATGATTTTTCTTTACCAAACATAGGTAGCAGAAAACAAATTGGCCAAAAATTTTAAAAAATTTAGATTTTTACATTTTTGGGGGGAATTTCATATAAAAAATGTGAAAAATATTGTTGTTTTTTCAAAATTTACGCTCTTTTTTTGTTTATAGCGCAAAAAGTAAAAATCGCACAGGTGATCAAATACCACCAAAAGAAAGCTCTGTTTGTGGGAAAAAAAGGACGTAAATTTCGTTTGGGTATGGCGTCGCACGACCGCGCAATTGTCAGTTAAAGTCGCACAGTGCCGAATCGCAAAAAGTGGCCCAGACGTAAGACAGCAAAATGCTCTAGTGGTAAAGTGGTTAATGAAAGTGTAAACTAGTCTTATGAAATTTGTATGAAATTGGATAGTATAGCTGTGCCCTCTTGTTCTCTGTAATTGCAGAGTTTGGCTGATAGAGAATGAAATGACTAATTTGATTGCATGCAAATTAGTGTAAGTATGTGGAAGTTATCATATCTACCGACGGAAAGGACAGATCCCATAGCCAACAACAGGGGTTTCTGTATATTAGGTTGCCTAGCAGTCCAGTCAGCTGACAAACTGCAGGTTGTGGCATTCTAGCCTGAAAAATGTGTCTGGTGTGTCAGTGGGAGGTGGCCAAGGTGACTGCTCAAGGATTCCTGCTCACAGAATAACTTGGAGAATCTCAGAATCATGTAGGAATCACCTAGCTGCTTTACAACCGTTAGAGGGCACCAGATTGTATATAAGATTTGCTACTGCCTGCATGTGTCCAGCCAGCTGGATTATTGGTAAATCTATCTAGTGGTGACTGATGGTATTGCAGGCAGTGATAACAGTTTCACAGTCTTGTTTTACCTTCCCAAAAAACTCTCTTTTCTCATCCCTCCTCCCACAAACATGGATTTTTTCCAGTTATCCAAGTGTGGGTGCAATCTCTTGAGCGTGCAGTCTCTAGAAACTAGGTGGCTGCCGCAGTGTGTGCATGATTCTTGTTGTGTCTAAATTGGGGAATTTTAGATTATTGTGCTAATTTTTTAGCATGTTGGTCAGTTTCTGAGGATGTGCAGTTGACAATGATACCTTGCACAGCATCCAGCCTTCCTTGTCCCTGTAAACTCTGTACCCCAATCTGTTACACCTTGTAGGGACCCCAAGGTATAGAATATTTTGAAAATCAAATGAAAGTGTCACAAGGGGCACTGGAAGAAGGACTCTCCTACACTGTACCCAAGAGGAAAGAAGACTAGAGACCCAGCCTGTGACATGACCACAATTTCAGTTGGGAACTTTGGGAATATTTTTTTTTTCACAATAAAAAGTAGTAATTAACTAAAAGAGCATCCACCAGGTGGTAGAGAACCCCTTCTTTTCTTAATATGGCTTATCCCATCATCTCAGATACTTGTTGGTGCTGCAGCCCCAGAGGGGGAACCCTCAACCATCTTTTCTGGTCCTGTTCCAGGTTAAGACCCTTTTGGGATGGAGTTAGGGCAATATTTCCTTCTCTATTAACCTTCTACGATGAAGTGAGCAGCCACCTAGATAAAGGTAAGCCTGTGGATGTGGTGTATCTGGACTTTGCAAAGGCCTTTGACACCGTTCCCCACAAACGATTACTGTACAAACTAAGGAAGGTAGGTATGGATCAGAAGGTGAGTACCTGGATAGAGAACTGGCTCCAGGGGAGAGTCCAGAGGGTGGTGATTAATGGGGAGTACTCGGATTGGGCGGGTGTGGAAAGTGGGGTCCCCCAGGGTTCTGTCCTGGGACCAATCCTGTTTAATTTGTTCATAAATGATCTAGAGGAGGGGATATCGAGTACAATCTCAGTATTTGCAGATGATACTAAACTAGGCATGCCAATATCTTCTATGCAGGATGTGGAAACCTTGCAAGCAGACCTGAACAAAATAACGGGGTGGGCAACTACATGGCAGATGAGATTTAATGTTGATAAATGTAAAGTAATGCACTTGGGGGCCAGAAACCAGAAAGCAAGCTACTCACTAGGGGGGGAACCTCTGGGTGAGTCTAGGATGGAAAAGGACTTAGGGGTACTGGTAGACAACAAGCTTGGCAGTGGCATGCAATGCCAAGCAGCTGCAAGCAAAGCCAACAGAATATTGGGATGTATAAAAAAGGGGATTCACTCCAGAAATAAAGAGATTATTCTCCCACTCTACAAGACTCTGGTCCGGCCGCATCTAGAGTATGCTGTCCAGTTCTGGGCACCGGTCCTCAGGAAGGATGTGCTGGAACTGGAGAGAGTCCAGAGAAGGGCAACAAAAATAATTAGGGGAATGGAGGACATCAGCTATGAGGAAAGACTACAAGCCCTGAACCTTTTCTCTCTGGAGAAAAGACGATTGAGGGTGGATATGATATCAATGTACAAATACTGTACTGGTGACCCGAGCATAAGGAACAAACTATTCAGAGAAAGGAGATACAATAAGACACGTGGCCACTCACTAAAACTAGAGGAAAGGCGGTTTAACCTTAAAGTGCGTAAGGGGTTCTTCACTGTAAGAACGGTAAGGATGTGGAATTCTCTTCCACAAGCAGTCATATCAGCAGGGAGCATTGATAGTTTCAAAAAACTATTAGATGGACACCTTAAAGACCACAACATACAGGGGTATACAATGTATGGTTAAAAGCAAACACACACACGCATCATAGGTTGAACTGGATGGACTGATGTCTTTTTTCAACCTCACTAACTATGTAACTATGTAACTATGTAAATTTCAAAAGTTACAGCCTACACAGCATTCTTTCTATTTTTAGAACTTACTGTAAGTCAGCCCTTTTTCACCTAATATATGCGACCAAGACTTGTAAGTGATGGAAGGATTCTTCACCACCCACAATTTCCAGGTTGGTCAACAAAGTGAAAGAAATTAGGAAGCTGGAGGACCTTATTCGCTCAACTCAAATGCAAAGCCCACACATGATTCCACTGGGCCTCTCTTATTGTCTCAGACAAGGATACGGCTCTATTGTTGAGGTACATCTGAATCATTTATATCCCTTCCATCGCAGAGCCTGGGGAGGTAACCATGTCCTTCCCTTTTCCCTACTCCCCTCTCCCCCCTTCCCCCTTAGGCTCCTTCCTCCACCCTTTCTCAGTCCCCACTGTTTCCACCTTTTTTTCCCCTCTGCCCTCACTTACCTCATCTTTTGTTTCACGCATCTTCCTCGTTTCTCCTTTTGTAAAATTTTCTCAAAGTTCCTATTAAAAGAACTTCAGAACGACACATCATTTTGAGCATTCCTAGCAGCTCTGAGTGGACGAAGTTGACCTTCTCATCTATGACTGCCTTACCCACAATGAGCGTTATAATATACTTGATCTCACCTTCTGTGGTGTCATTTATACAACCAGCTGTACTCATTAGTTATACTGTTTCTGAGACTTCAATACATAAAGAATTTGAAAAAAAAAAAAAAATATATATAAAAAAAAAAAAAGAAGTTGGTAGTTTTTTTTTTAAGCATAGTTTTGATATAGATCCAATAAACATCTATTGAAACAATGACAAAAAGCAAATTGGCTTTTGCCACAAGGCATCCTTTTGATTGTCAGCTCTTCAGCCCACGCTGCATGTTTTCTCACTGCAGCAAACAAATGCTTGAAGGCTGCATTAATGCCCCTGTCTTTGATGTGGTAAGGCAAGCCTATAATTCCCTTCACTGGGACTTCATATATTCCCTTTCCATATGTGAAAGTATGCAGCCGCAGCATCTCAGAGACTGAACAAACACCGGCAGACAGACAGTGGGAAGTGCCGAGATTTCCATCCTGTCAGTGCTGGAGGAGAGAGAGGCATAAGGAGAATGGGGCCCTGGGATTTATATAATGAAGGAAGAACTCAAACAAGGTGCTGAAATGGACAGATTCTGCCGCCATATCCGCGTTCTGCAGCTGTTAGAGTCAAAGTTCACTCTTGGCTGTCAGAACTGTGGTTATTTATAAAATACAGGACTTGTTAAAATCTCTACAATCTGATTAATTTGCCAGATTTTGAGCCTACGGAACAGATGTTGCAAACATAATTTACTTCACCCCAGCAATATGACAGAATAGATTTAATAGAGTTTATTGTTCTAAAAAATTAAACCTTAAAGGAGTTTTCCCATTGTTAGTAAAACCTCTCTTTGCATCAACTCCAGCAGAAGCCATGTATGACCACTAGGAATGCAAAGAATGATTGTGTTCAATTACTCCTCTTTTCCCCCTTTCTCTGTGAACTAATGCTTAAGGGTCCTTTCAATGCTTAAGGGTCCTTTCAGTTTTTTAGGCGGACCTGATTGGATCCTCCATGCATCCCTATGGGGCAGCGGATGTCAGCCAATGTCAGCGGAGACATCTCCGCTGACATCTGCTGCTATCTCATCCGATCCTGTCCGTGAAATCCGGACGGATGAAAACCCTATTTTCAACCGTCCAGCAGATCAGATTGGATGAGAACAGACAGGCGGTAGAGGACCCCCATAGAGGACAGCGGGGATCTAACAGCTCCATCTCTGCACACAGAGCGGAGACTGAGCTGCCATCCGCCTGGTCAGCAGAGATCGGTGGATCGATCCCCGCTGAGCAGAACAGAGTCCGCTGGTGGATGCGGACAGTATGAAAGGACCCTAAAGGAGATGTACAGCCAAAGCTTGTTTGGCTGTACATCTCCTATGGATCACAGGAGTGCAGATTGTTCTGCACTCCTGTGACCCGTTTTCAGCAGAGAGTGGTCTGAAGTCCGCTTTCTGCTGAGTCACAGATGTCAGTCCAGGCACTGTGTCATCATGACCACAGAGTCTGGATCCGCAGGGTGCCTGGACCGACACACGGCTCAGCCGCTGAGAGCCTGAACCGGTTGCTCTGACCTCTCGACAGCCCATCGCTCCAATGAGCGAGGACAGGGAAGAGCAGAGAGCTGCTGAGAGTCAGCAGCTCTCTGCTCTGGGAACTGTCAGAACTGAGTGATCAGTGGTCTTTGATCGCTTGCTTCTCAGTGCAGAGGTGCAAGGGGACTGATACAACATAAGGCCAAAGCTGCATCCACCTAGGTAAGTATAAATATGCAATAACCCCAAACCCCATACTTCTCTTTTAAATCCGATGCCCTTCCCCATTACCTCTTTCCTGAGGAGTATAAGCAGTTGCTTTATAGTGATGATGTAAAAGGAAGATCTAACATATAAGGAAATAAGCCTCTGAGCTGCATACAGAAGCCATTGGCTGCATTTTACAGCTAGTCATTTACACGGCAAAACTGGGATTATTTGAATTAATATTGATAACATCATGGTGATTTATTGGAGCAACATACCTTGAAACATATGAAAAGAAAGTCCTACTTGTCACTAACACTTAAATCCAGTCAAGTTTTAATAAAAAAAATAAATAAAAAAAACCCCAAGCTGTATTTCTACTAGCTTCCTGTAATCTACAGTGTGATGATGGCACTTTCAACCTCACCTTTCAGCTTGCAGGACAACAATCTGAAGCCAGAAAACTAGGGTTGATCAACGGTAGGGTCTGTTAAAACTTCACTTAACCCTTCCCTTACACAAACAATAGCTGCCACCACATGTTTTATTGGAAGCATGCATCACTTAAATTTCAACTGTAACAGTTCTGACATGTAAGCCTGTGACATCCACTGCCACTCTAGACAGGGATAAAACAGTTTAATCTAAGGTAGCTTTCTTTATGAGGCAATAATTCTTTCATTTCTAAATTAGAGCATTAGAGATAAGCTTACCAATTTTTGAATAGCAGTTAAAAAAAAGGCAAAAAAATGAATGCAAGCAAAATATTTTCAGAAAAAGATTTTGCAAACATGAATTTGAATAGCAACAGCAAAATACATGTAAATAAAGAAGAAAAGTTTTTGCCTGGTCTGTGGTTTTGACAAAGTTCAATTGTAGCATAAGTCCAGTTCTGACAGAGCCACTGGTCCTTAGAGTGATTCTCAGTTCAGTTGCTCAGCATTAATGGATGGAGGATTAAGAGGTTCAGAGTTGCAGTAGGTTTTTCTTGACCCTCCAGAGGGTGTTTACAGAAACAGCATGGCCAAGCGAAGGGTCTGAGGTGGTAGGTGGTAGGTGTGCTAAAACATTTACAATATTTTCCATCAGACTGTCACACAATGTCATTTTTCTTTGTAACTTGTAATATTTGTAATTTGCCACATGGTACTGTCTGATAACCCAGATATTATTGTGTAGCATGATATTCATGTGATTCATCCTCCTTCCTCCCACGTAATATCACTGGTGATTGGTGATTGGCCACTCAATGCACCTATCCCTCTCATGACATACATGTTATGACTTAAGCCCAACACAAATGAGCCTAAATGCCGGATGACATCAGGTTGGTTCAATAAAAAATGGCCGACATTCAGCCCATGTGTATGGCAGCCAGTCCGACAGAGGCTGACTTCTGTTGGACGAGCATGCTGGAAAATCAGCAGCTGACTGGCTCCCGGTCAGTGCTCTCAGCCAATGGCAGAGAACGCTGATTGGAGTGTTCTGGCGGGGGGGGGGGGGGGCAGTTCCCCTGTCAGAACACAACAGCCCAGCGGGGGAGATCGCTGTACTAATGTCGGAGCGTTAGTACAGCAGCTCTGATCGGAGCTGACAGCATACAGTCTTAAGCTTGTTTAAAACAGTGACACATTTACAATTTTGCCACTTCCTCTCAGCATGGAGGAGGTAGGGAAAAATAGTGAGACCTGCCAACCACAGTGATGAAAGTGTTAAGGCCAGCCACGACTGAGGCGGTGGTCTTATCACTTTTACCAACTTCACAGGAGATCTTCATGATTTCCCCACAGGTCTCCTTATGCGTTACAGTACAGTGCTCTCCATCTGGGATTCCTTCCCTCCTCCACACACCGTGGCAAAACTAAGCGGGAAGGCTGCTACAGCGCACCTCTCTATCTGGGACTCATGCCCCTACAGCAGGGTTGCCCAAACTTTTGAGGTAAGAGGGGCACTTTAGCAGCTTGGTAACCGGTCGCGGGCCACAATGAGCGGAGCGCACGGATGACCTGTGCGTATCCACTCAGCATATGCAAAGCAGACACAGACACAGCCCTCTCTACTCTATGGGCCCCTGATCTGATCCACCCAGACAGAAGGGGACAGATCCCCTTCTGTTTTTTTAAGTGGATTGGAGATAGGAGGGTGTAAGCGGACCAAGTCCATTTACATCTGCTGCTCTATAGAGGTGAATAAAGGGTCCAATTGGGTCTACCCAAAAAACAGACAGGCGTACCTGATTAGACTGATTGTGTGAAAGGGGCCTAAGGCTGCTTTCACACAAATGCACTGACGTTTACCTGCACCTCAACTGACCTCAATCCTCAATTCTTTTTCAGGATTCCTGCAGGTATCGGTGGCTGCTGCTGTTCCCCAGGCGGGTATGGCTGGTGGCTGCTGCTGGCTATCCTACAGGGCTGGTAGTGCTGGTGGGTACTGCAGGCTAGTACTGCTGGCTAGTACTGCTGGTGGGTTCTGCTGGCTGGTACTGCTTTGGGTACTGCTGGCCTGCTTACAGAATAAAAGGAAGAATCAAGTGATACAAAAGGTATTAACTGGGGGGGGGGGGAGGGGGGGGGAGCTGATGGAGAAAATTAAAGTACAGTTGTTAGGTGGAGACAGGATAGGCTTCCCTGAAAGGAAATGTTTTCTGGGAATGCCTAAAAGTGGACAGAGTAGGAGATATTTGGACAGATGGGGTAGGTAATTCCATAGGATGAGAGAGGCTTGGGAGAAGTCCTGGTAATTTATGAAACCTGCTCCCTTTTTTTCTCTTTCTACTTTCAGTTTCAACAATCACATTAAGACTTCAAGGCAGGATTACCTTGATTGGTAGCTGTAAGAAAATACCGGCCATACGTGGTTCAAATCTCGGCCGGTTCAGCAGGAACTAGCTGAGATTCCAACCATTAATGGGCAGGCTGAATGTACCAAGTTGATTGATCAATCAACTTGAGTACAGCCAGCCTGCCGAATTCTCTTGCGATAATCACTAGCGGCTGCTATAGCCGCTAGAAATATCCACTGTCTTCCCCTGGCAGGGAGGGCTTTCACTGTCCAACCCATGGTTGTGGTGAAAGAAATTTGCACTGTGTATAGCGCTGACAATTTTTTTTATAAGAAGGAGGTTGTAAGAGAAAGCCTGCCGTGGGAACATTTGGGATTTCATTGTCTGCATTACAAGCAGTTCCTAGATTACCACTTACCAGATTTGGTGGACCAGTGCACAATAGCTAAGATAAATCTGAATTAGCCCTGAGCAGGTAAACTGTGCTCACACCAACTGAGAAAGTACTAAAAACACTGGACCAGCATGAAAGCCTGAAAACTGGTGTTTTGAGGGTGAGAAATGTAATTCTCAATATTTCCTTAGTACAGACTCCCTTTAATTTTCATTTGGTACCACCATATGAGAAGGCTGTGGTACAATTGCAATTGCTGTGGTACAATTGCAGTATAATTGTCTTTTAGACTAATAATGTATATAATTGTAGGATTTCTCATAACTACAAATAACTGTTTCACCTGCCTAAAGATTTGTATTTCTGTCCATCCAGTCCCATCAAAAATCATAGCCAGAACAATGACACCACTTTCTCTTTCACATTTAAGGGATACAGTCATGTCCCTTTCCTAAAGGTGGTGATGAAAGGGCACTGGATGTGGATTATCATAGGTTGTCAAAATGTGGATAAAGTTAATACTTGAGCTCAATTGGCCTATATTCAGTAGCTCATGACCACACTTGTATAAAGTACTCGAAACCCATACTTGAGTAAAAGTACAAGTGCTCGATCAAAAAGTGACTTGAGTAGAAGTGGAAGTGCTCGATCAAAAAGTGACTTGAGTAGAAGTACTAAAGTATTCAACATTTTTTGGACTTAAGTATTGCAAGTAGTTTTTTTAAAAAAATTTTGCTACTCAAGTACTGAAAGTAAAAGTACCAGTAGTTTTTTTTTAAAAAAATTGCTACTCAAGTACTGAAAGTAAAAGTACAAGTACTGTGTTATGTAGTTATTAAAGAAAGAAGTCAAAAGTTTGAACATCATATTGGTTTTTATTATTTCAAATGATTAACCTAAAGGACAATCACAATTCCTTTAGCTGTAACTTTTTGTAAACAAAAACAGATAAAGTATGTCCCTCCCTTTCCCCTTTAAAGCATCCCTCCTTCTCTTCCCTGCATGTTTTTTTTTTCTCCACAGCTTATTGGTGCACAAAATCATATATAAACCAATGTGATATACAACAATATATTCCAATAATGAAATAAAGGAAGAATGTATGAAATCAAAGTCAATAAAAAGTTCATATATATAATGCCATAATACCATATATATGTGACAAAACAAGATGAATATATTTTCAAAGGTGCAGGAATCAAACAGGTGCTATTCCAAATAATAGGTGCAGACTCCCACCACCTTGTGGATTTCCCCCTTACCCGGTGGATGAAGGTAAGTGCAAAATAATATCCAAATAGACTCTTCCAGTGAAACAAAACTGCAAAACCTGTGCTCTCCAGTGAAAAAAGCAAAATCAGCCTCTTACCAGAAAAAAAGTCTATGTATGCTTGTGACTCTCCTTGGTTGGGGGAGGTTCTCTTTCCCCTTAACAGTAGATATGTAGACCATTTTATTTATACATACAGTAGCATTTATTTTCGTATGCGCTGATTTACACATGACATTATACACATTTTTTTGAACTTCATGAAACCTGCCATCTACTGTTCTGGCAGTGGTAATTTTTATAATTGTAACGAGTAACTATGCAGCACAAAAAAAAATATCGGAGTAGAAGTATTGAAATCATCGAAAAAATGTAGTGAAGTAAAAGTGGAAGTAGGAGAAAAAAATTCTACTCCAGGAAAGTACAGATACCGCCTTTCGGTACTTAAGTACAGTAGTGAAGTAGTTCTACTTAGTTACTATACATCTCTGCTCATGACAAAGGCGGGGATCCTCCAGGGAAGGACATTCACTCGAGTTGCGAAATCCAAGTGTAATAGGTCAAAGAGAGCACCAAATGAAAAATCCTGAGGAGTCAGAACTTTTTATTGTTTAACTGGTTATAACCAGTTAACAATAAAGACTTTGGGTCGCTAAGGATCTTTTTTTGGCACTCTCTTTGACCTATTAAACTTAGGTGTCTCTTTCCTGTCCACATTCTGTGATTGGACAGTAAACAAGCAGCAGAAGACTAATAAAATCATCTCTTTGTTCACTCTGCTCTCTCCTCCTCTTTCTCAGTACATTTGCATCCAGAACATCTTAATGGTCCTTAATGTTGCCCATCCCTTTCCTAGGAGATTGCAAAAGCCAAAGTCAAATTCAGGTACTTACACAAGTTGAAATAAAAAAAAAAATATGATTTATTAACTAATATCCGATTATTTTTTTTTTTAAGTAGCATATATTGGAGTGTAAAAAAATAAGGCTGGCCATACATTATGCAGTTTTTTTGATCAAATTTTCTTTAGATTTACCTAAACCAAATAATATGAGGTCAAACCTAAACACTTTCAATTTGTATGGAATCAGGCAGGCCCTTGCACTACATAGTTGAAGGGAAATCTACAGGAAATTGAACAAGAAAAATTGTATAGCGTATGGCCAGCCTAACTATTGTTTTTATTGTTAGTAAAATGCTGCTGTTATAAAATGAAAGTGTGCTAATATCTTATTTTATATAACATATTAATTTATGTATTTGAATGGCTTTCTGAAATTCACCTTTAAATATTATCATCTGAGGATTTGTTTTCACATTGGTGCATTTTTTGTTTTCTTTCAGAGATTCTTATTCAGTTTATAAACTTGATAGTTTGATGACCAAACCAGTAAAACTAAGGTGCTTACTTTTATCTTTTATATTGTTTTCGCTAGTTTATAAAAGTTTGACATGGAAAGTTGCAACTTCAAATTAAAGAGTAAAAAAATGATGAAAGGTACAGAGATTGGCAAAAACATTAAGCAAAAGAAAAAATAATGACTTCACCCGGAGGAAAGTTTCTTCTTAGCTTCCTTTAGTAAAAATGTTAGATTACCCCCGCTACATTGTCAGCAAAAAATTCAGTGCTAAAAAACACGTTGAAAGTCTTATAGATTGAGCAAATCTATTTGGAAAACACATTATACTGGATTTTTTTCACCTTCATTGAAATAAATGGTCAGGATTTCAATTTCCGGCTTTTATAAATAAGCCCCTGGGAGTGTTCATTAGTCTCTGTTGAAGAACAAGCAGACTGCTGTCTCCTGGGACCAGCTGTGTACAGTGATGATGTGTTTGCAGTACATTGCTGAGGCTTGTAGGAAAAATACTGTTGTGTTGGTAACAGCACACATATGTTACAAAGAGCTACCTAAAGTGACACTAAACTCCATTTCAGAATAGATAAATAAAAAAAAAAAAATATATATATATATATATATATAGACAGTATCTCACAAAAGTGAGCACACCTCTCACATTTTTGTAAATATCTCATTATATCTTTTCATGTGACAACACTGAAGAAATGACACTTTGCTACAATGTAAAGTAGTGAGTGTACAGCTTGTATAACAGTGTAAATTTGTTGTCCCCTCAAAATAACTCAACACACAGCCATAAATGTCTAAACCACTGGAGACAAAAGTGAGTACAACCCTAAGTGGAAATGTCCAAACTGGGCCCAAAGTGTCAATAATTTGTGTGGCCATCATTATTTTCCAGCACTGCCTTAACTCTCTTGGGCATGGAATTCACCAGAGCTTCACAGGTTGCCACTGGAGTCCTCTTCCACTCCTCCATGATGACATCACTGAGCTGGTGGATGTTAGAGACCTTGCGCTCTGGAGGATGCCTTACAAATGCTTAATGGGGTTTAGGTCTGGAGGCATGCTTGGCCAGTCTATCACCTTTACCCTAAGCTTCTTTAGAAAGGCAGTGGTCATCTTGGAGGTGTGTTTGGGGTTGTTATCATGTTAGAATACTTCCCTGTAGCCCAGTCTCCGAAGGGAGGGGATTATGCTCTGCTTCAGTATGTTACAGTACATGTTGGCATTCATGGTTCCCTCAATGAACTGTAGCTCCCCAGTTACAGCAGCACTCATGCAGCCCCAGACCATGACACTCCCACCACCATGCTTGACTGTAGGCAAGACACACTTGTCTTTGTGCTCCTTACCTGGTTGCCGCCACACACGCTTGACACCATCTGAACCAAATAAGTTTATCTTGGTCTCATCAGACCACAGGACATGGTTCCAGTAATCCATGTCCTTAGTCTGCTTGTGTTCAGCAAACTGTTTGCGGCATTCTTGTGCATCATCTTTAGAAGATGTGTCCTTCGGGGACGACAGCCATGCAGACCAATTTGATGCAGTGCACAGCGTATGGTCTGAGCACTGACAGGCTGACCCCCCCCACCCTTCAACCAAAAGATGAACTAAGAAATATGAACTATGGCAGGGGTGCCCAACCGCTGGCGCAGTGGCCCTCTGAGGTGGCACACAACCTCCTACTCTGGGATGGCAGGTCGGCAAGCCCAGATCACGGGTTCCTGACCCGCCATCCCAGAGCATCAGTGTTCTGAATGGAGCCAGCTCTAGAGGAGGCATGGCTGCGGAATGAGCAGAGCTGCAAAAAGCCGATGTTTCTGTATACCCGGCTTCTGTCACAGGCGAAGTGATACCAAATGCACTCCGTCTGAAACATCAACAGCCAGCAATACCTATAGCAAGGGAGATTCCTGAATGGAAGAATATTTTTTAAGGTCAGCTTATATTCCTAAATCAGTGTCTATATGGGCATATCTCTTCTGCAATGGTTACTGGGCTGCTTTCAAACTGATCTGCGGGTTACCTGCACTGAACCATAGACTTCTGTTATTATCTTGGGGTTTGGTGCGCTTTCTGAAAGTGCATCAAAACTCCTGAATGTAGTGTGTGTGCACCACACCTGCAACAGATAATAGAATTCTTTGGCAGAATACAACTAAACCGCAGGAAAGCCACAGGTGCACTTCGCTGCACTCGCGGTGCCAGTAAACTGCAGCACATCCGTGGGAAAGCAGCATTAGGCCCCTTTCACACAATCAGTCTGATCGGGTCCGCCTGTCCGTTTTTCAGACCGGCCCAATCAGATCCTCCATTCACCTCTATGGAGCAGCAGATTTAAACAAACTTGTGTCCTTTTACACCTGCCTACCTCCAATCCGATCCGCTAAAAAAAAACTGTGTCCTTGTCCACTGCATATGCACCGCTCCACTCATTGTGATTGGTTACCATGACACTTAAGCTGCACTCGCTCTTCAAAAGGTTGGGCACCCCTGAACTATGAAGTACGAGGAGTACGAGATTTTAAGTGTGCATAGAGCAACCACCGTGCGCTGCTAGTTCCAAACCAAAGTAATGGGGGGAAAGAGAGGTTTGAGGAAGTTACATGGAGGCAGGAAAACACATTAAGAAATTATTTAATGAAAATAGCATTGCAGGGCCAATAAAAAGTGCATGTGCATGGAACTTATTTGGAGAATAAGGACATTATTTAGTGTCACTTGTGCTTTGTACATGTATGATATAGCAACAGGTTCACTTAAAGAGACAATTGCACCAGAGGTGCAACTGTCCAAGAAACCATGAAGGGCCCCCCTGACTCCCCCCCCCCCCTTATGGACATCTTCCCAGAACCCTGCCTCCCGCATCCCCCCTGGGGCACGAATTCAGCGCACTCTGTTGACAGCTGATCACAGATCACGGTAAAGGGCCAATCACAGTGGCCCTTTATTATGTAATCAGCTGATTACATGTACATAGACTTGCCGGTTATCGGCAGTTCTTTCCTCCCAAGCTGTGTCTGTGTGAATTGTCAAAAACGCCAATTTTTAAGAACTTTTTTTTTGTCTGAAAAATAGTCCCTGGGGCATGAAACAGAACCATAGGCACGTTTTAGGGGCATTTATTGGGTTTTAGGGCTTTTACCGCAAAAAGTTTGGAATTCGGGCAAATTTCGAACAGCCAATGTTCGGGTCGAACTGATGGTCGACCCGAACCGTTCGATCATCCATAATAGGGAGATCATTAGAAGAAAATGGGGAGCTTATTTCAAATTATACTCACTGGTAGAGGACACCCGCACACCCATGGCTCATTACTCAATAAACAGTCCAGGGGTTTTGGTTTTTATATTTATTGTGGAACTTGGATGGGAGAAGGAAATAGTGGGATACTCCAAATGGAATGTTTTAAAGTTCATAAGGACAACTCTCACTTGGCCTCACCAGGTTATTTGTGGAAACAGACACACTTTAACCATACTGCCACTTGTATGTAGGAATTAGGTTTTTTGATCTCTCTAGCAGCAGACTTGATGCAACTATATTATCTTCAGGACTCTCTCTAGCATCCCCCTGACTGACACCCATCCACTGACTCTTCTAGCTGAAGGGATGGCCCTTTCTAGACAGGCCACATGACACAGATCTGTACTCACTGTATGCAGAATCAGATCCTTTCCAGTGCCTCCCTTCCAGCCAGCTCATCAGGACCTCCGGGTTCAGCTCCCCACTGACTCTCAGGTCCTCAGGTCGACCACCTGAGGCCGCATGGCACCCCCTCCCTCCAGAACCCCGTTCTCCAACTGCAAGACCTCAAGCACATGTGCCCTTGGCATTTTTACAGTATCCCAGCATTCACTGAGGCACTTTCCTCTGCCAATCACCAGGGCTGTACTAAGTGCCTGTGCACTCATTTGTCAGGTTTCCTCCCACTGTCCAATATGCCTCTCTATTGGACCAGTGTGAAACACTTCAGACAAACTGAGCTGCACCTGAGCACCATGAGCAGATCTCACTAGCAGATCCTAATCTTCTGGTAGGCAGAGAGCAATATAAATTTACCTGGCAATCTCTCTAAAAAGATCCAAAAACTAAATTCTCTCTTCTAGCACCTACCTAGGAGGGTGCTACACAGTATAATTTAAAGTGATTGGAAAAGCATTTTTTTAATTACAATAAAAAAGATGTTATACTTACCTGCCCTGTGCAATGGTATTCTTTAGGTTTAAGGGCTCTTTCACACTTGTAGTCCGTCAAACGGACTCCGCTTTTCTCAGCGGGGGATTGATCCGCCGATCCCCCGCTGAGCAGAAGGATGACAGCTGTGTCTCCACGCTGTGTGTGGAGACACAGCTGTCAGTTCCCCATACATCTCTATGGGGGAAATCGGGTGGGAACGGACTGTCGGTCCGTTCTCATCCGATCCCATCCGATCCGCTGGACGGATGGAAAATAGGGTTTCCATCCGTCCAGATTTGACGGATCGGATCGGGTCAGATGTCAGCGGACATGTCTCCGCTGACATCCGATTCCCCATAGGAATGCATGGGGGGACCGTTCAGATCCGACAAAAAAACGAACAGGCGTATCTGAATGGTCCGCCTGTGTAAAAGGGACCTTAGGCTTCACTTCAGTGACTGGACTTGTCATCGACCTGACAAAATGTAACACTAATCTGCCTAACTGAATCTTTCAGACAGGACAGTAATAGTTATATATATCAAATGTGCTATTTACACTCAATTAGATTTTTTTGCAAAGGCATTGTAGTTATTTAATATTTTCATGTTCACATTTTCTGATATATGAGTGTCTTTTTTGAGGGGAATAGTGATGGCATTGTTTTTTTCAGTTGTTATTTATCTTCCTTATATATATTATGGTAATCTTTTAATCCATCATTATTTTATGGGTAGGAAAATTCCGATGCTGAAGATCCATTTTTCATCTCCACTACTCTTTCTGCTTGTTTAATTGTTTATCGGCATGACAGTACCCTGCCGCTCATTAGGGCTCAAGTATGAAGTGTCTGATGGGAGGATAATCTGTCTTTCTCCTAGAAACACATTAACGTCTTTCTTATACTGTATGTCCAATCTGCCCTAGCAACAGGAAGGAAAGAAGCTTTCTTGTTGTTGTTTGGTGGAAATTCCAATCATTCGCTGGACACTTCATATTTTTCAGTTATATAATGAGGGAATGTTTAATTTTAGAGGGTAAAACACTTCCTTGACAAAAAGGAATATTTCACCATAAAACAATGGTGGTATATACTGTTCCTTTCTGTCTCTCTAATTCATTTTTATTTTATGCACTTATTTTTTTATTTGGTGTTTTGCAGGTTATTGCACCAGATTTTTCATTAAAACATTTGCACTATCAACATGTACGTCATTGTAACTATGTCCATATATGCTACAGACTGGATGCTGTAAGCTCACATAACAATCTATAGTGTGACCTTAATATATTTTTTATATAAAATGAAATTTAAAATGAGATCAATGGGTGTCACTACCCATGGGTACCGGCACTCCAGGCAATTGGAGACCAAAAATAGTCATTTTGACCAAAAACAGCACTCCCGGCCCTTGGAGACCAAAAATAGTCATTTTGACCAAAAACAGCACTCCTGGCCCTTGGAGACCAAAAACGGTCATTTTGACTAAAAACGGCACTCCCAGCCCTTGGAGACCTAAGTTTTCTCCTTAATGCCTCAAATTAGTGACACCAGCACTTTATCACTATTGAGGAGTCCTTGAAAAGCTGTAAGTTGTGTTATTCACCTCCATGCAGTAGACATTTTTGGTAATGTGCCTGTACAGACATCACATTCAGAGCAGCACACCAGTTCAGAATAAAGGAAAGGTTTCTTAGGCTCCTTCTTGTCCCAAACATGAAGAAAATCTGAAAAAAAAAAGCCTCGGAGGACTTCCTTTCACTCCCTTATTGTTAAATTTCCCTATCAGCTTGGCTACTGTGGCTTGTAGATAGGGAAGTAGACAGGAGGGTGGAAGAGGTGTGAGTGCAGGAAAGCACCCCTGACTGCAACTTTGAGAATTCATTTCTCCACAGTGCTTGCAGGTATATAGGTCAGTGAGGGCTCATTTACTGATATGTAGCATGGTCACTGGCTTATATTTAAAGTGTTACTAAACCCAGGACCCTGCATTCCCTATAGCCGGTCTACCACAATACACAGAACATGGAAATGCAATAGATTTAGTAAATATAAACTGCTAAATACCTTTTCTCATCTGGCAATACACACCACACTGAGCATGTGCAGCTTGTCCCCTAGCCTCTGTTCTATCAGGAAATGGATTGGGGACAGTGGAAAAAGGGGAGGATCAGAAAAATACTTTTTACACAGTGCAGAGGATTAACTCCTTAGATTCCACATTGAGTATAACAAGCATGCTTTACTGCATTTACACACTGATATTGCTGTCGTGGGTTTAGCAACACTTTAAGGAGATCTATCATTATATTTTTTGCTACAGTTCTGTCCCCTATTAAACAAAGTATGCACGGTACTATGTCCCAGTATATCCCAGTCCCACTATGGTCTGACCTGCCCCCTTCCCCTCCTGCCTTAGCCAATCTGATAACACCTTTGAAGGAGATGGCTGATTCATAGGTGTAGTTTGTCTTGGCTGAGGGCACTTTCCACAGACAGTCAGTGGGAAGAGGAATGCAGAGGGATGGGATATGTCAGGCTTTGTATTTCTCTTTATGTTGCTTGTCTGTGGAAAGTGTTCACAGCCAAGACAAGCTGCACTTATGAATCATATATCACCTTCAAATCTGCTTTCAGAGTAGAAAAACAGATTTGAAGGAGATATGTGATTCATAAGTTCATCTTGTCTCTCCCTCGTGACAAGGGGAGAGGGTGCAAGCCAGACTGCACTCTGAATGCTGTATGTTAAATACTCCTAACTACTTCACTATGTATGCTGAGAGTGCAGCAGCTAGGAGTATTTATCATACAGCACAGAATTCAGATTGTAACAGTCAGGTGTTCCTGACTGCTGTACTCTGTTCACTGTGCTATATGTTACATACCCCAACCACTGCACATTACATATTCCTAATGGTACAAACAAATGGCAACTACCCCAACCTATAACTGGCCTTAACAGCAAGGATCACATGGAAGGGCGTTGCATGCCAAATACCAACAAAGGAACATTTATAGCTCAACCTACCAGCCAGCCTGCAATAAGCCAAATTGTCCTGTCTAACAATTCCTGTTAAAAACAGGGGTTTAGTTTGCACAGATTTGCAAATACATGCGTAAGCTGCAGAGGCCACGTCGCAGCACACAAGTATTATCTGCAGTCCTAACTCTATAAATTTTGAGAGCCTCCATACTAGGAGCACATACAGTATATATATATATATATATATATATATATATAAGTGTGTGTATATATACCCCTATACAGAAGTTCAGATGTAATGCCTGCCTCCAAAGACGTCCACAAAAAAGCCCAATAAACGCCTGAAACAAAAACGCCCAGGCATGAAAGGAGCGGAACCCCATCACTGCGCTACTAAAAATTCTAAGAAAAATTATCTTTTTTTCTGGCGGTCACCCTGACATGGATGAGTTCGGTCACCCTGGCATATCAGTCAGAGTCAGTGCACCCTAAACTACACTACGTTCACCCTGACACCTAACACTTTCCCTACAGAAACTAGATTATTGAATCTAACTATAGTGGTGTATATAGTACCCTAACTACACTGCATATCCCTTTCCTCACACTAATAATTGCAAAATGACACTGGAGCAGCAGGAGTAACAGAAATGCTTCCACTCTATTCCACAGCCTCTTTATTACAATGCTAGAGATTTGGCGGGGCTATGTTATATACTGGGGGGCGTATTCACTACCCGTAGTCACTCCAAACACATTCCTAGCAGACTCCTGCCCCCTCAATTGGCTTTACTGACGTTTCTGGTTCAATCACAAGCTTTTAAAGCCCAGTTCCTGTCCCGTTGCATTTTGGGCGGTTCTGGTGGCCGAATTCCGAACTTTTACTGCAAAAAGTTCGGAATTCAGCCGAATTTCGAACAGCCAATGTTCGGGTCGAACCGATGGTCGACCCAAACCGTTCGATCATCCCTAGCTATGAGCTGGGTGTCTAGTGTGCCCCTGTGCCTTTAACCTCCCTGGTGGTATGATTCTTTTGGATTTTAGGTGCCGCTAGCGGTACCATCATTTTGCATGTAATTCTTGTGAATGAGCAGCCCAAACCAACTGTATACATTAATTATATATATATATATACATATACATATATTATATATATATATATATATATATATATATATATATATATATATATATATATATTGTGACAGGAAGTCAGGGGTAAATCTGTGGATGTAGTCACAGACAGGAGATACATTTCCACCTGGTTTAGAAAATTCACCAATTACTATAGGGTGTCGGCTGCAAAGGTAGCCAGAACTGTCTAAGGACGTTGAACAGACTTCAGCTGTTCAGAATGAGGAAATTAAGGCCTCTATAATTTGTCCAGAGGAAGTCTAAGGATGGCTGCCTCCTGACGCTGTGTGAGCTGGGGAGAGGAGGACAGTCAGATGTGTGCCTCCCGACGCTGTGTGAAGCCTGGGAGAAGGATTGCTGCCTCCTGACGCTGTGTGGGCATGGGGAGAGGAGGACAGTCAGATGTCTGCCCCCTGAAAGCTGTGTGAGCATGGGGAAGACCTCCTGAAGCGATGTGCGCTGAGGTGGGTAACAAGTGTGAAGACTACTCAAAGTGAGGTCTTGGATCATTTCTATGTGAAAAGAAACCAATGGACATTTCCTGTGTGAAGGGGAAATTAATTAAGACTGAAGACTACTCAAGGTGAGGTCTTGGACTATTTCTATGTGGAAAGAAATAAATGCACTGTTTTCTATGTGAAGAGACAAGCAAAGGAATGGTTGCTATGTGAAGAGTGTTAAGAGACAAACAAAGGGATGTTTTCTATGTGAAAGGAAAGTCCAATGAACATGTGCTGTGAGAAGAGAAAATAAATGGACTATTGAGTGTCTGCTGTAGGATCAGCAAAGTTTGCCCAACAGTAGGTTGGAGACAGACTCCGTAGGTAGGTTCCTGTATGTGAGAAGGTAGCCGCCCACAGTGGCAAGGATTTATTTTATTTATGTATATTTTGAATTATGCTGTTTTTGAAGCTTGCACTTGTGTGAAGAAAATTGCAAGAATAAAACCTCACACTGTTGTTTTCAACCACTTCTCGGCTATCTCCCTGTGTAACGAACCCCCCCAAGGGGTCATCCACGCCCACCACGAGCTAATCTCCCACAATATATATATATAATGTATACAGTTTGTTTGGGCTGGTCATTCACAAGAATTACGTGTGTATATATATATATATGGGGGGCAAACTAATGTGATTTTTTTTTTATTTTGAATGGTATCAGTGTGTTTGGTGTGTTTTTACATTTGAATTTGCCACCGTTTCCACCCCCCTGCGAACGTCACGTCGCAGGAGACGGAAGCCGGGCACGGAGACGATCGGGAGGAAGATCTGCCGCGAGACACGGCCGAGACACAACCTCTCTTACAGGATCCAGCGATGCTTCTGGCGGTACCCCGAGTGTGGCTCGGGGTTACCGCTTTTGGCTCTGAAATTTAACCCTGAGCCACGCTCGGGAATACCGCTAAGAAGGTTAAGGAGGAAAGGGCTCCCTCCTGGCTCACCTGCCCTCTGCCTATCCATTATAGTGTATGTGCTTCCACTGCGGAGGCTCTCAAAATTTAGAGTTAGGACTGTAGATAATACTGGGGTACTGTGAAGTGGCTCTGCAGGTACATGATTGAAACCTTTAAATTTAAACCTTTAAATACATTTAAATACCTTTAAATACATTTAAGTTATGAATGAGGAGCCGGAGGGCCATATTTTCTTGTTCAATTTGATTTTATTGAAAAAAAAACAGACAAAGAGGTTGATTTACTAAAGGCAAATCCACTGTGCACTGCAATTTTTTTTTATTCTTCTTGTATGTCCTCTTCAGATCTACAGCGACTGCACTTCCAAGTGCACTTGTAGTGCACAGTGGATTTGCCTTTAGTGAATAAACCCCGTTGGCTTACATACAAAAAGTATAAGCGTAAAGTATTCGTGAGAATTAAACGGTAGAAAAAAATATGAATTCCAGAGTATAAAGACATTCACATATTGAAGATACAAAATAAATTCTACAATTGTATAAAAACATAATATAAAGGGAAGAACAAAAAAAGGTGCGAGGCACCAACATTGGCATCATAATTAAATACGTAAGATAAATAATGACACTATTACACAAGTGCTCCTGGGGCAGGAGTATGATGGAGGGATCACACACTGTCGTAAATGCATCAATGAAACTATTGCTCCATGAATAGACATATATCTAATAGGAAGTAGTATAGATTAACCACTTGCCGACCCGGCTTTTAAATTTGTATTTTTTGCCAGAAAATTACTTATAACCTCCAAATAGGATATATTTTTTTTAACCTCCCTGGCGGTATGATTATGTCAGGAATTATGTACCAAAAGCGGTACAATTTTTTTCATGGAAATTTGGCGTTATGTATTATAGGCCTACAATTCTTAGTAATTACTGACTTAAACCTGACCAAAACAAGACTCTAGTAGACATCCCAGATGTGATAAATTTGAAACACAAACGCATGAATTATAATCTAATCAATAATATAATTTAATTATATAATATATATATATATATATATATATATATATATATATATACATATTATATTATATAATAAAATTATATTATTGATTAGATTATAATTCATGCGTTATATAATATATATATATATATGTATATATATATATATATATATATATATATATATATGATATATGTGTGTGTATGTATATATACATACACACACATATATATATATATATATATATATATATATATATATATATACTGTATATATGTTATGTGTTTGTGTTTTGTGCAACATTTGAATTTCCCTCCCTAGTTCCGCTCCCATGCACCACTGCTGCTGCAGGGAACGGAACCAGGAAGTCATCGCACGGACGAGCGAGCGGCGGGGATCTCGGCTGGCGATCACAGCAATGGGAGATCATCGCTGGATCGCCAGGAGAAGGTAAGAGACACTGCTGCAGGCTCTGCACATCTACCCCGAGCGTGACTCGGGGATACCGATAGTAGCATAAAAAATCCACCCTGAGTCACGCTCGGGGATACCACTAAGGGGGTTAAGCAGAGGTCATAGAGAATAAAATACTGATTGTTGAAATATTTTATGTCACACTATATTTGTGCAGCGTTCTTTCAGTCAATTTAAAAAAAGAAAAAAAATACACTTTCATAATTTTAAAAAACGAAACACTAAAGTATGCTCACTTTTTTGTAGAATGTGACAGATGATGTTATACTGAATAAATAGATACCTAACATGTCATGTTTTAAAATTGCGCATGCTCATGCAATGGCGACAAACTAAGTACTGAAAAATCTTTATAGGCGACGCTTTAAACAATTTTATAGGTTACCTGTTTAGAGTTACTAGTGCTAGAATTATTGCTCTCACTCTAATGATTACGGCGTTACTTCACATCCGTGGCCTTTAGTGAATAAACCCCGTTGGCTTACATACAAAAAGTATAAGCGTAAAGTATTCGTGAGAATTAAACGGTAGAAAAAAATATGAATTCCAGAGTATAAAGACATTCACATATTGAAGATACAAAATAAATTCTACAATTGTATAAAAACATAATATAAAGGGAAGAACAAAAAAAGGTGCGAGGCACCAACATTGGCATCATAATTAAATACGTAAGATAAATAATGACACTATTACACAAGTGCTCCTGGGGCAGGAGTATGATGGAGGGATCACACACTGTCGTAAATGCATCAATGAAACTATTGCTCCATGAATAGACATATATCTAATAGGAAGTAGTATAGATTAACCACTTGCCGACCCGGCTTTTAAATTTGTATTTTTTGCCAGAAAATTACTTATAACCTCCAAATAGGATATATTTTTTTTAACCTCCCTGGCGGTATGATTATGTCAGGAATTATGTACCAAAAGCGGTACAATTTTTTTCATGGAAATTTGGCGTTATGTATTATAGGCCTACAATTCTTAGTAATTACTGACTTAAACCTGACCAAAACAAGACTCTAGTAGACATCCCAGATGTGATAAATTTGAAACACAAACGCATGAATTATAATCTAATCAATAATATAATTTAATTATATAATATATATATATATATATATATATATATATATATATATATATATATATATATATATATATTATATTATATAATAAAATTATATTATTGATTAGATTATAATTCATGCGTTATATAATATATATATATATATGTATATATATATATATATATATATATATATATATATAATATATGTGTGTGTATGTATATATACATACACACACATATATATATATACTGTATATATGTTATGTGTTTGTGTTTTGTGCAACATTTGAATTTCCCTCCCTAGTTCCGCTCCCATGCACCACTGCTGCTGCAGGGAACGGAACCAGGAAGTCATCGCACGGACGAGCGAGCGGCGGGGATCTCGGCTGGCGATCACAGCAATGGGAGATCATCGCTGGATCGCCAGGAGAAGGTAAGAGACACTGCTGCAGGCTCTGCACATCTACCCCGAGCGTGACTCGGGGATACCGATAGTAGCATAAAAAATCCACCCTGAGTCACGCTCGGGGATACCACTAAGGGGGTTAAGCAGAGGTCATAGAGAATAAAATACTGATTGTTGAAATATTTTATGTCACACTATATTTGTGCAGCGTTCTTTCAGTCAATTTAAAAAAAGAAAAAAAATACACTTTCATAATTTTAAAAAACGAAACACTAAAGTATGCTCACTTTTTTGTAGAATGTGACAGATGATGTTATACTGAATAAATAGATACCTAACATGTCATGTTTTAAAATTGCGCATGCTCATGCAATGGCGACAAACTAAGTACTGAAAAATCTTTATAGGCGACGCTTTAAACAATTTTATAGGTTACCTGTTTAGAGTTACTAGTGCTAGAATTATTGCTCTCACTCTAATGATTACGGCGTTACTTCACATCCGTGGTTTGAACACCATTTACATATGTGGGCGTGACTTCCATATGAGTTCGCTTCTGCACGTGAGCATTGAGGGGCAAGGCACTTTTAAGTTTTTGTTTTTTTTTTTCTCATTTACCGTATTTTACTTTTTATTTTTTATTTTTACACTGTCCCTTTATTATTATTTTCTGATCACTTTTTTACTATTACAAGGAATGTAAACATCCATTGTAATAGAAATAGGCATAACAGGTCCTCTTTATTGAGAGATCTGGGGTCAAAAAGACCGCAGATCTCTAATTTACCCTTAAAAAAAAAAAAAAAAAAAAATATATATATATATATATATATATATGACACTTTGACTTTGTCAAGAAAAAAAAAAAAATCATCCCTTTAAGCCCAAGAGCCGAAAGCTAGCTAGTATTTAACTTCAACGTAATGATGTAAATGTGCTGATGATGTAAATGTGCTGTGGGCGTTTCAAGTGCTTAAGAAAGGGGAGTAAAGCAAGGGAAGAAGAGTAGCAGGATGAAGGCAGATAGCAGTTACACATTACCATGGCTAACCAAGAATGGTATTGGGATCGCATTCAGCTCATGTAACAAACCCTGATGAGTAGTGGAACGTGGACCATGCAGTCCAGATGAGAGAGAACCGATCTTCCTTTCCAACTTCCAACAAACCTTCCAAGTCTCTTATAGAGTCCACTGCACTTGCCCAGGGAAGGCATGGCCATTGATTTGCCAGTAGCATGGAATAACTGCCCTGGCTGCAGCCAGGAGATGTTTCAAAACATAATTTTTTAACAGATTTAAAGGGTGAGGGCCATATTTTCAGTATAAAGCTTAGATCAAGAACATGGGGACATGACCTCAAACTATCGGGACAAAAATTCAAAACTAAGCTTGGAAGGTATTATTTTGCCAAAAGAGTTGTGGATGCTTGGAACGGACTTCCAGGGATAGAGTCAACCAATAGTTGGATTAAGTCAATCAATAATTAGATGCTTTGGGTAAACATACAGTAAGTAAATTTTCGGTTAATAAGTTAATAAAGTAATAAACCCTTGGTCTTTTTCTACAGTCACTCTTCTATGTTTCAAACTATTCTAATTAGGATCAACATGAGTTTCCATTGCTTTTGTCAGAGTTACCTTCTTGGTTTACAGTAAAACACATCCCTTGTGTGAACACATCCCTTTTACACTCTATACAAAAAAGAGAATATATTGAATTTTGTTCTCACTCTTGGACAAGTAGACCTTTCAACTAGTGTAGCTGTATGAAGATTGAACTTTGGGTGGAAAATGACTGATTTTAGAACACATTTCTGCTTTGTGTCTTTCATCTTGAGTTGAGTCGAAGTGCCCTCATTGGTATTCACCAGATCATGCCTGGTATTTGAGAGCGGAATTTTCCCATCCGTCAATTTTACTAGGATTGTCTAGCTCTGAAATGCCAGCTATCCACTTTCTCCCCATAAGTAATCGGCACAAAAATAGGATTTTGACAACATTCAGGCCCATTAGTTACCCAGAGATTAAAAAAAGCAAAGCTCGTGCCTGTGAGTTACGGTACAGAAAGTAACAATGTTGCTTTCATAACAATTAATTTTGACAGGTCTGTGGGCATAATTTTTTTTCCTTCCAGGTACAGCATATAATTTGAATGGTGTTTAAATCACCTTAATAACACTGTTGTATTTTAGCTTAAAAAATATTTTTATCTAAATTTAACCTATTACATATTACGTTCATTGAGGTTAACTAAAAAAATCACCTATGAGATTGTTAAAATTAAAACGCATCTATGCAACAGTTTATAGACCAATGATTTAAAGAGGGACTGCCTCTAAAATTCTTGACATTTCCCAATATGCATTATCATTATCATTTTATTATTTATATCTATTTTTTTTACCATTAAAAACACTCTTTGAGCTCCAGTAAGTTACCTTGTCTAGGCCTGGGTGCTTCAAACTACAAGCCCATGGGCCAAATCTTACCCACTGAAAGGTTTTATCTGGCCCTCTGATGTATGAGGGGACCCTGATTTAAGTAAGCTCTGATTTGGGCTCTGATATAAGAGTGGACTGTGATGGGGACCATGATATGAGGGGAGACCCTGTTGTGAGGAGGGACCCTGATGGCGAGGGGCGTACCATGGGGTTGGCCAGACCGGCGCCGCCAGGGGCGCAGGCCGAGGGGGGGGTGCAAAAAGATTGGCAGTGTTAGCAGGGATGTTTGCTCCTTCCGCTCAGCCTGCGCCCCCGGCGCCCCCAGGCTGCGTGCGGCTCCAAGCCCGGAGCCCTGTGTGCACTCCAGGCAGAACAGAGGCAGTGCGGGCTCTCCGGAGCTCTGTCTCCACCCACACATACGGGCGGTCAGCAGTCACATGACTGTGACATCATTAATCGGCTCCAGCTCAGCGGCAGACTGGGGATGGGGACTGCGCTGAGCTGTCAGAGGAGCCCACACCACCGCTCAGCACAGGGGGAATCCTTCAACCTCCTCTCCACTCCCAGCCCGAAGAACAGGGTGACCAGGTGACCCCCTCTCTCTATGTCACCCCCCCTCTGTCACCCCCATTCCTCTATGTCACCCCCCCTCCCTCTGTCACCCCCTAATCCTCTCTGTCACCCCCTCCCTCTCTGTCACCCCCTCCCTCTCTGTCACCCCCATCCCTCTATGTCACCCTCCCTCCCTCTGTCACCCCCATCCCTCTCTGTCACCCCCCATTACTCTGTCACCCCCCCATCCCTCTCTATCACCCCCCATTCCTCTGTCACCCCACTCCCTCTGTTACCCCCCTCCCTCTCTGTCACCCCCCCATCCCTCTCTGTCACCCCCCCATCCCTCTCTGTCACCCCCATCCCTCTCTATCACCCCCATTACTCTCTGTCACCCCCATCCCTCTCTGTCACCCCCTCCCTCTCTGTCACCCCCCTCCCTCTCTGTCACCCCCATCCCTCTTTGTCACCCCCCTATCCCTATCTGTCACCCCCATCCCTCTATGTTACCCCCCCATCCCTCTCTGTCACCCCCCTCCCTCTCTGTCACCCCCATCCCTCTGTCACTCCCCTCCCTCTCTGTCACCCCCCATCCCTCTCTGTCACCCCCATCCCTCTCTATCACCCCCCATTACTCTGTCACCCCCCCCCATCCCTCTCTGTCACCCCCCATCCCTCTCTATCACCCCCCATTCCTCTGTCACCCCCCCTCCCTCTCTGTCACCCCCATCCCTCTCTGTCACCCCATCCCTCTCTGTCACCCCCCATTCCTCTGTCACCCCCCCCATCCCTCTCTGTCACCCCCATCCCTCTCTGTCACCCCTATCCCTCTCTGTCACCCCCATTACTCTGTCAGCCCCCATCCCTCTCTGTCACCCCCCATCCCTCTCTGTCACCCCCCATCCCTCTCTGTCACCCCCATCCCTCTCTTTCACCCCCCCCTCCTCTCTGTCACCCCCCTCCTCTCTTTCAGACCCCCTCCTCTCTGTCACCCCCTTCCTCTCTGTCACCCCCCCTTCCTCTCTGTCACCCCCATTCCTCTCTGTCACCCCCCATTCCTCTCTGTCACCCCCATTCTTCTCTGTCACCCCCTTCCCTCATCTCTGTCACCCCTCTCCTCTGTCACACACCCCCCTCCCTCTGTCACCCCCTATTCCTCTCTGTCACCCCCCCCTCCCTCTCTGTCACCCCCTCTTCCTCTCTGTCACACCTCTCCCTCTCTGTCACACCTCTCCCTCTCTTTCACGCCCTCCCTCTCTGTCACCCCCATCCCTCTCTGTCACCCCCCTCCTCTCTGTCACCCCCTCACCCCCTCTCTCTTTCTGTCACCCCCCTCTCTCTGTGAACCCTCCCCCTCTCTCTCTCTGGAGGGGGTGCCGGTACAGCTCCTCACCTGGAGAGAAATCTCAATAGGCGACGCTTTAAAAAATTTTAACGGTTACCAGTTTAGAATTAGAGTGTAGCTCTTTTTTGTAGCTCTTTTTTAAATTATTGCTCATGCTCTGGCAATTGCGGCGATACCTCACATGTGTGGTTTGAACAGTGATTTAATTTTCGGCTCGACTTCCGTATACTTTTTTTTTTCGTGCGCGAGCTAACGCTGACGGGGGCGGCTAAAATTTTTTTTTTTTTCCTATTTATTTTATTTATTTTTTTAACTTTATTACAGGTCTGATCACTTTTATTGCTGTCACAAGCAATGTAAACATCCCTTGTGACACCAATATAAAGTGACAGGTACTCTTTATGGAGGGATCGAGGATCTAAAAGACCCTAGACCCCTCCACTACACTTTCATGTATGCAAAACACCGAAAACGGCATTTTTGCATACAGACGGTTTTTAAATTTGCCGCCTTTTGCAGCAGAGTAACCCGGAAGTGACGTCATGGATGCCGCCTCCGGGTTACATTATCGGAGACCCGATCGAAGCCACTTCCGGCTTAGATCGGGACTCCATCCAGCCGGCGGACGCTCCGGCTGGGTGCTTGGGTCTCCTAGTGGGACGGGAGGCCCGGGCAAAGTCACGGAAGGCGGCAGGAGGGGGGGGGAACATCCCTTCCCGCTCACCCGGGTAACGATCGTTACCGACGGAAAGCCGACCGTCGGCTGTAAACCACGGTACCGGGATGGTGCCTCTAGCTAGAGGCATCATCCCTGTATAACACCGCAAAGTCTGCTGACATAAATATACGTCACTTTGCGGTAAGTGGTTAAGGGCAGAGGAGACATCTGGGGTTAATCTTCTTTCCCTCAATGAACAATGAGACTGGAACACAAAGCCAAGAATTGGACAGGTACAAGGATATACAGTACACAACTGAGTCATCTTTAAGTAATATTCTTGGCCCAAGAAATAGATACTGACCCTGGATGATGCCTGAACTAAGATGATTAAGACATTGGCAAGGAAAGTATTTTGGGAGGTACGGAATACCAGTAGGTGTTACACCTACTCATTACTTCATCAGGGATGAGCTCAGGTGTTTTTCCATCCTAGTCCAAAGTGTTGGAAGCGTGGGGTAATCTGACTTTTGGGGTGGGAAGAGCTTGCAAAAGGGTAACCTTCCATTTTCATGAAGAGTCCACTTTAACATGACAAGTAATGTTTGTTGCTAGGTCCACTTTAAGTAAGCACATACCCAAAATACCTAGGTATGTATTCATTAAAAAAAAAATGTCATTTAACAAAAATATAATATATTGCAGCTTACCAATCATGGTATGTGATGTTGTAGCTGCATTTGTTTTCTCTTTTAGGATTTTTTACCCCTGTTTTCACTTGGTGATATGGCCTGTAACACACCTTTTCTTTTAGACTGCCCCCACTCTGGATGGAGGAACACAGGGGGCGCATTTGGACAGCAACAATGTCAATCTGGGGGGGGGGGGGGCAGTGATATATACTAGCAGATACACTAACAAAAAGAAGCTAACAAATGGAAGCCAAACTCCAACTAACTGAGGTTTTACATAATTAAATAAGCTGTTCATTGTAAGCACCCCTGCTATTGGTAAATGGTTTGTCTCATCTCTGTAAGTGATACATCTACAGGAGAGCTTTTTCTTTTGAAAAACAACAGACTTACTGGTCAGATCCCCTGGGGAAAATAATAGAAAGAAAACCTAAAAAACAAAATTAATGCAGCCATCCCAACTAAGAATTGGTACGCTGCAATATAATAAATGCTTGCTTTTGGGTTTATAACCGCTTTAAAGTATTTTTTCTTTTTAGAAGTATCTCAGTCTGTCTTATTGTTGCCTCCTGCAACAGTACACAATTTTAGTCCTAGGGGATTTAAATGTTCTTTTGTCCTTTTGTAGTTTAAAAAAGAAAAAAAAAAGTACATTTGTCCTGAGCTTACCAGCCCAGTACACATGGGCAGGTGTGCCTTTAGCACCCTCTAGTGTGCTAGTGTTGAAGTACAGGCAAATTTATTTGACTCATGGTCAGTGTTAGTCTGGAAAATGGGTCAGGGTTTATTGCAGGTCAAGCCAGATGACTTACAGAGGCAGGTCTCTGGTGTTTTTCCTTGGTTCTGAAAATGTTGAGAAACTTCTAGAAGTTGGGGGAGAGGGGGGCAGGAGGGTTGATCTGCATACTGCAGAATCTCCAGGCAATGGACCTAGTAGGGTGGCTGAACAAGCCCTTAAATATGGATGAGTCATGCCAGCAGGGGAGTCAGGTGGAAGATGGAGTGCTGAGGAGACTGTCCGTGGCCTAGGAGGGGTCTTCTAGGTCTAGAAGAGACCCCAGTGGCAAGCTGGGCTCGGGATGGTTCAGGGGGATCAATTCAGCAGAGTGGTTTGACATAGAATCTTGCCTGAAAAACAGGGAGAGCAAGGAGGACAGTGTGATTACATCAGCATACCTAGGGACATTGAAGGGGAAAGACTGCCATATGTAGCCAGCTTTCTAAAAGGACAACTCTGTGCTTAACACTTTTATTACCTTACCCTGCTAGATCTTGAGAGCAGCCAGGAAGGCTGGTAGTGTCTGCAAGCAATGTATCTCAGATCAAGTTTTTGCGCTATTTACAAGATGGGCTGAGAGCTCCTAGTCAGTAATGAACTTTTGCTACTAAATCCATTAAGGACTGTGTGTATACACAGAAAGGAAATTGGTCCAGGATCTTTTGTACAGAGGAAGGAAGTTGTCCCCTGTTGCTGTTCTTGTTTCAATTTGGGCATCCCATTAATCCCTTCCCCCATCTAAGTTGTTACCCCTATTAAAACGTAAAAACAAAGCCAATGGACTGACTTCTTGTGTTTGGATGCAAGCAGAGAATGCGTTTTGCCTGGATGTGTAGGAGTAGGAGAACCAGTTACCAGCAGCCGCTGCAGGGGTGGTGTCACGTGCCTATAACAAGAGAGATTCAAATATACAGCTCCCTTCTATGCTGATAACAACTGGCATGCCCTTCAGCATTGAGTGGGTGCTTTGAAAGGGGTTCCCTCCAAAAATAGCCCCCCAAAAGCACTAGACCCTATGGCTGCATGGCTTCTCCGCACCCCTACTGCGTGGGGGGGGGGAGGAATGGGAGGGGGCAGAAGGGGGGGGCTCATGTTCCATTTACCTGCCCCCTCCCTGATAAACTGGATTTGGGGGATATAAGTAAATCCTAAAAAATAAAACATGACACACATAAAAAACACTTGTATTATTATTTGTTAATGATATTACCTTCCTAGGCTACAGCAATTTTCAAAGATGTCTCATGGCATCCAATCCACCATTGGCCAGTGAAAGGAAAGAGGAACATAGCCCTCCTTCCTGTTTGTTTGCGCATTTTTAGGTTTCCAACATTGGGAGTGGTTGGTTTTATGTGCCCAGGGAACTCTGGGAAGGAGGAGTATAGGTAGTGGTGGTGGTCATGGTTATTCTACCTAAACATATTTAACTAAGCAAAGACTAAGCTGGGCCATGCAGGCACATATTTAGGGACCTCAGCTCTCAAAAACACATTAAAAGCAGTCCTGCATGAGAAGCGCAGTGACTTACTATTTCGAGCTTTTCCTCCCCCCACCTTATAATTAGTCTAATCCCTACTCAAAAATCCAGACTACATCATCATTATCTGCTGCCACTGTTGTTCATCATGGCTATTCTTCTACTGCCCAACAATTCTATCTTCTACTATAGTGCTGAAAGATATGCACAGGAGACACGTACAGTACATTGTAATGGAGGATCTTCAATACCCAAAACAAGGGAATACGGCAAAACATACTGTAGCACTACCCCAGGAGAAGCCACGAGTTGCATTGGGTTCTTTCATCCTCAAGAGGAGGGATTGGTTTGATAACTGTTGTGCTCACCGACAGATCTTGGGTTTGCAATCAAATGTACTGGACAAACACAGTCAGGCAAAGCAGAAAACATATTTAAATTTACGATAAACAGTAAAAATCATGCTATGCTTTTTTCAATTTAAATAGCTGCTCCAGGGAACATAGTTTACACAGTGGCGACTCAAGGAACACTATATATTGGGGGCACATAAGATACCACAGTCAAAACAATTTTCACCACTATATCATACCACAGAAAGAAATATATATATATGTATATTTTAAAGGTACAAAATACGGGGGGTAATGCAGTTTTTATTGTACTAACCTAACACTTAAAAGACAAGCTTTCAAGAGTTTTACTTTCTCCCTCAGGTATTGTTTCAGACCTGAGAAATATGAAAACTCTTAAAAGCTTTTCTTTATGGTTTCAAGCTATTTCAGCAAACAGTTTACGCAGTAATAGCTCCTAGTATTGGTGCCAGTTTATGCAGTAATAGCTCCTAGTATTGGTGCCAGTGTACGCAGTGATAACCCCTAGTATCAGTGCCAGTTTACGCCGTAATAGCTCCTAGTATTGGTGCCAGTTTACACAGTAATAGCTCCCAGTATTGGTGTCAGTTTAAGCAGTAATAGCCCCTAGTATTGGTACCAGTTTATGCAGTAATAGCCCCTAGTATTGGTGGCAGTTTACACAGTAATAGCTCCTAGTTTTAGTGCTAGTTTACACAGTAATAGCTCCTAGTATTGGTGTCAGTTTATGCAGTATTGGTGCCAGGTTACGAAGTAATAGCCCCTAGTATTGGTGCCAGTTTATGCAGTAATAGCTCCTAGTATTGGTGCCAGTTTATGCAGTAATAGCTCCTAATATTGGTGCCAGTTTATGCAGTAATATCCCCTAGTATTGGCGCTAGTTTACGGAGTAATAACCCCTAGTAATGGTGCCAGTTTACACAGTAATAGCCCCTAGTATTGGTGCCAGTTGACGCAGTAATAACCCCTGGTATTGGTGCCAGTTTAGGCAGTAATAACCCCTAGTATTGGTGCCAGTTTAGGCAGTAATAACCCCTAGTATTGGTGCCAGTTTACGCTGTAATAAAGCCTAGTGTTGATGCCAGTTTACGCAGTAATAAAGCCTAGTATTGGTGCCAGTTTAGGCAGTAATAACCCCTAGTATTGGTGCCAGTTTACGCATTAATAACCCCTAGTATTGGTGCCAGTTAATGCAGTAATAAAGCCTAATATTGATGCCAGTTTACGCAGTAATAAAGCCTAGTATTGGTACCAGTTTACACAGTAATAAAGCCTAGTATTGATGCCATGCTCTCAGCAAGGAGGAAGTAGGGAAGAATAGTGAGACCTGCCAACCAAAGCAAAGAAAGTGTTAAGGCCAGCTGTGAAAGAGCCGTGACAGAGCGGCAGTCTTAACAATTTTATCAACTTCATTGCAGATCTTTATGATTTCACCGCTGTCTCCTGATGTGCTACAGTACACAGCACACCTCTCCATCTGGGACTCCTTCCCTTCACCACACACCATGGAGAAACTAAAGGGGAAGGCTGCTATAGCGCACCTCTCCATCCTGGACTCATGCCTCTACAGCAGCGGTGCCTAATCTTTTGAGGAGCGAGGGCCACTTTAGCGACTTGGTTACCGGTCACAGGCCACAATGAGCAGAGTGGGCAGATGACAGGTCTGTGTCCACTCAGCATATACAGAGCAGACACGGACACAGCCCGCTCTACTCTATGGGCTTTCCGATCAGATCTGCCCAGACAGAAGGGGACAGATGCCCCTTCTTTTTTTTTTTTTTTTAAGTGGATTAGAGATAGGCGGGTGTAAATGGACAGAAGTCCATTTACAACTGCCGCTCTATACAGGTGAATGGAGGATCCGATTGGGTCCACCTCAAAAACAGACAGGCAGACCCGATTGGGCCAATTGTGTGAAAGTGGCCTAAGGCTGATTTCACACTGATATACTGTGGTTTACCTTCACCTCAACTGACAATCTTCACTTCTTCTCCAGGATTCCTGCAGCTATCGCTGGCTGCTTCTGTCCCCCAGGTGGGTATAGCTGGTGGCTGCTGCTGGCTGTCCTCCAGGGCTGGTACTGCTGGTGGGTACTGCTAGCTGGTACTGTTGGTGGGTACTGCTGTGGGTACTACTGGTGGGTACTGCTGGCTGTTACTGCTGGTGGGTATTGCTGGCGGGTACTGCTAGTGGGTACTGCTGGAGGGTACTTCTGGTGGGTACTTCTGTCTTGTATTGCTGGCAGATACTGCTGGCTGGTACTGCTGGTGGGTACTGTTGGTGGGTAATGCTGATGGGTACTGCTGGCTGGTACTGCTGGTGGGAACTATTGGTGGGTTCTGCTGGTAAGTACTGCTGGTGGGTACTGTTGGTGGGTACTGCTGATGGGTACTGTTGGCGGGTACTGCTGGCTGGTACTGCTGGCTGTGACAGCTGGCGGGTACTGCTGGCTGGTACTGCTGGCTGGGACAACTGGCTCTTCTGAGATACCAATGAAATGTGAAAGGAGCAGCGCTGGAGGAAACATGTGGCTGCAGTAGAGAACAGAGTTGATGCTTCCTTTATCGCTCCTGTCACAGGCGGAGTGCATTTGTTAACACTCCGTCTGTGACAGGAGCCAGAACTATACAGGAAGCATCAGCTCTGCTTCCTCTAGTGCCGGCTCAGTTTGCCACAAAAAGGCTCGGGGATGGTGGGTCAGGATCCCGCAATCTGGGCTTAACGACCCTCTATCCCATAGCAGGAAGTAGGATCCTGTAGGGGGGGCACATGGAGGGCACAATATAATGTTGGGGAGGCCATTGCCCCCCCTAGTGATGCCACTGAGTTCACAAATTTACAGTACTGCAACTATACTCTATTGCTGAGTATGACATTTATAAACTGAGCCCAACTAGCTTGAAAGTTCCTCCCTGTACCTTTGGCCACTGTGCTCTAGAGTCTGCTGGTTTTGGGTCCCTTAATAGTCTGAGTGCTCTCTCTCCAACTGGAGAGATTTGTAACCCAACTGCAAACTTTTGGTCTCTGGCAACATAATCCATTAATAGTAAAAATATTAGCAACCTGAGCAAATAAAGTACAAACTGAATTAGCCAGCAATCTTCTCAGCACTCTAAAGTCCTTGTTGATCTCTCAAAGTCCCAGTAAGGGATCATGCCTCATGTCCTGAGCTCTGAGCTCCCTTCTCTCAGGCCGGTAGTAAATGGTGGTGCAAAGGTCTCCCTTCTTGGAGTCCTAGATGACTCTTTCTACCCCTTTCTGAGAGTCTTTCAAAGCAGACCAAATAGGCTGGAACAGCCAGTCTTCTGTACAGCAGCTGGGAAAAGCAACTCTGAAACTGTGGCTAGAGAACAAAATATGCACACACAGTCTGTTATGCTCCCAAACCAATTGTCTTAGACCACTATATACAGTAGTGCCTGTTTGAGGATTTCTCCCAGGTAGAAAACTCAGTCACTTTCTTCAGAAGTACTCAAAAACAGCAATGACGCTTCTGTCTCTGGCCTCCAATTCAAATAGCAACTTTCCTCTAGGTTCAGCATCGTGTTCCTGGGTGGCTGAGCAGTATAGTTTCTCTCCCCTCATCCAGCTGCAAATCTCTCTCCTTCTGGTTGGGTGCTAGGGGAGGGCTTCCTGTGTAATCCTGTTGCTCGACAGCCAACCCAAGTCTTTCCTGTGCTTGGTCTCCAAATACATGGCCTCTAACCTAATGCTTGGGGACACTTTCACTTTGAACTCTGTTCACCAATGCAGGAAGGGAGATATACACTGCCATCAAAGAGGAAGGTTGTGCAAACAAGATTAAGCAGTCACTAACCAGATTACAGTTCGGTAGGTGAATATATCCAGAGACACAGATTTCTATTATATCCAAAATTACAAAAAGTTTTGGCTTTTTTTTTTTGGTGTACTTTAAACTATTGTTTTGGGACAATTGAGTCCATTGTCTGATACTGAAATTCTAACCCCAGGTCACTACTAATAGGTTCACTAATGGAGCTAACTTGCATTTGCAGAAGCAGATGACCGTTGGGGCATTCTAGCGGTAGCCCACTTCCGAAGACGTCACATTCTGACGAAACGCGTCAAGTTGGCACGCACGTTGCCTCGCTCTGAGCCAGCTGAACCGCACGCCGTGTCTCCAACTTCCGGGTACGGCGAGGAAAGCGGAGGTAGTCAGCGCACCATAGTCCTCTTAGCCGTAAGGCAACGGAGGAGCTCAGGAGCGGCTTATCTTATACCGACCCAAACATTGTTTGGGGTTTTTTGTTTTTTGTTTTTGCTGTGTCACCTACGTTCTTTTTTGGAGTGCTTTTACCACTTGGAAATTTTAAAAGTATCAGCTGCAGTTTTGATCGGGGGTTTTATGGAGTTTTATTTGGACATTGTGTGTGAATATTGATGTGCAATTTTAAGAGAGTTCAATAAAAAGGAAAACCATTTTACACTATGAGGAGCATCAATTTTTTTCTTCCATGCGGAGTGTCCATCCTATGTCCATAAGGAGAAACGTCCACCCACGTATCCATACACAGGAGCAGCAGCATTAAGCCTGTTAGATTCCATTTGGTGTACGCCAGTGGAATCCACACCATCTGGTAAGTGCGATACCTTACCCCATTTGGCACAGAGTGATAGAGCCCTAAGAATCACCGTCCTGCACGAACCAACCCAGCACTTCAGAGATATATGAGCACGTTTTTTTGGCACTTTAAGTTTAATCATCCACGGACTATTATTCATGTTATTATAAATTTATATTGTTATTTATTCTTGCGTACTTAAATCACATATTCTTTAAATTTTATATATTTATATATATTTTATATATATTTATTTATGTTTCTTAATTCTTTATTGATACACGGAGTTGTATGTGCACTTCACAGTGGTTAATATTTATTATATTTATTATATTTATTTCCAGCATATAATTACCCACAAAAGGAGGGGGTACACGTTTGCACGTGCACTTTTTTCTGACCCGTAGGGTTAGCGCAGTATATATACCTGTTCCATATTCTAGCGGTAGCATTGAAGAACATGGAACAGGAGCATACAGGAGGAAATCACAGACCAGACAAGGGAGCAGGACTGTGAACCCCAGCAAAGGACTGTACTGGTTTAACTGCTAACCCCAGCAAAAGAATGCATGGGATGAACTGTACACCAGACCAGGCAGTGGGACTACAGCCCTCACTGGAACAAGCTGATACATGGAGTCAGAGAGGTTGGGGAAGATGGCAGACAAGCGAATGCAAACAGGCAATAAAAGACAGTACACAGGAAGTTGATCCAAGGAAGAAAAATAGTGTAGGCAGGTGCAGTCTACTTTCTCCTCTGCAGGTGGCACTCTTCTGCAGCAGCATTGCAGTTTGGAGAGGAAGTCAAGAGGAACATGGTTCCTCTATGATTTCTTGGATCACTGGGGAAGCTATCCAATTAGATGCTGCCACCCCATGTGACTCTAGCAGCCATCTTGGGTCAGGCAGAGCCTGTTTAAGGCCCTGGCTCCCAGGGTTGTTACACATTTTCCAAGTGGGCAGAGTAAGGACAGGTACACTGCCCGATAGGAACAGAACTAATGGCAGGGAAAGGTTCCTGACAAGGAGGAAAAGCATAGGGCTCGCAACTTCTCTGCTCTTCTTCCTGCTTGGCCACAAGGCGGCCAGGCCGCATTCTGCCCATCCTAACAGACACTGTCAGCTCGGCTGAAACCTGTTCTACACACTGCTGGACCTGTGAGTGTTCCTGGTTGGGTTATCTTCCCACAGGTTTATTCTAAACTGTCTTTGCTTTATTTCAAGTTCTTTTACAGAACTTGGACTGTGCATGTTATTGTCGCCGCACAAAGCTGCACCCCACCTACAAGCTTAAAACAAACACGCAGCTTGGACACAGGTGGAAAAGTGTCTCAGAAGATGAGCATGTGATTGCACATCATTTAAATAGGTACAAATCCTTTAAAAGACACATGTCTATGACTTCATCAGCTGTGACGCCACAGACAAAACCCAAAAATACTGCAGAGCAAGATGGGAAGTGAGGAAATTAAGTAACAATTGCATAAGCAGTTAGCAGCAATGATTTTACCTGGTGCCATTTAGACATTGATAGTGTCAATCTCACAATTACAGTTCGATAAATATAATAAGAAGAAAAGAAATCCATCAGGAGTGATAGGCTGAAAAAGACAAAAGAAAGTTTTCAGCTCCTGGAACTTCTATAAAATGTAGCATACGGAATCTATTTATTATGGTGATTACCCTGCAGTTGTACATTTGGAGAGCAATAAATTTCAAACGGAATGACGTCTGCATGCAAACAGATTCATGTATCAGAAAGAACCCTGCTGGGGAGAGCAAGCAAAGCCCTAAGGAAATAAGGGAAAAAAATTCCACCCACGTCCCTCTGTGATCGAATTAAAAGAGAGAACGGGAGACTGCAAATAAAAACAAAGGACTAAAAGTAACATTAGAAAATAAATAAAACTGAAACCAAATATGTATTCATCACTCTAGGATTAATATTTTATCCAGTTAGTTTATTGTAAGAAAAGGAATGTTGAGTGTACAGCAAAACATAAGCCAAAGCTGGCTTTGTGCTAACAAAAAGAATAAAAATATCAGGATGGCTGGAATACATACCCTTTGCTTGTCCTTCCCTCTTGGGTTGTGTTATATTGGATGATATAACCAACAAGATTTCTGAATTTGTCTTTATCACCCACAGATGAGCAATTGCTTTTGAAGCTCTAAATTCCTCCTACTGAGTCACTCCCATGGGTTGGTCAATGTATTGTAGAAGTTTCTTTCCAGTTTCTCTCAGTTCTCAGTTGGTCAAGAAGGTAAAAAGAAATAGGCCTGGAGGGCAAAACAGTTTGTAGGTTCTGCTCTCTTCTATGCATTGAGGAAACAAACATAATCTTTATCTACATACCCTTATATACAGAGAGGAAGAAACAGAGACTGCAATGGAATGGCTAGTCAACATGAAAAGGAATCTTACCTATGATTCATGGTTTAGTGGTGAATTGGCGCAAGAAGAGGTCTCAAAAAAGTCTGGTCCTGGGGACCCGGGGGAGGGGGGGGAGGGGGAAGGGAAGCACCAGGGGTAGGGGGACCCCCAAACAGTTCAGGGGGTAGCTGTCCACTGTAGCGGCTGCCGGCGGAAGAGACAGAAGAGATCTCTGGGGGGAAACAAGAGGGAAGACAGCGCAGCGCCTTCTAAGTGCAGCAAGACATTTATTGAAGTATGTGCAGCAGTATTACACTCACATTTAGTCGGTGAATAAGATGCAGTTAGTCAAGTAATGTTGATCATCAGGAGCATTACTGGAGCGGGTCCTGGTGGTGGAGGCAGTGGATCCCGGTGAGAGCGGCAGGGGGGGTTCCTCCGTGTGTACAGGGACGGCCTCGGTGGTGTCCGCTGGCTCCCCGTCAGCTGGTGGAACGCTGGCACTCGTGGGTCCTGGGATCCTGGGTCCCGCATCACCGCCAGGAGTGACGTCAGGATCCCAGGACCCACGAGTGCCAGCGTTCCACCAGCTGGCGGGGAGCCCGCGGACACCACGAGGCCGTCCCTGTACACACGGAGGAACCCCCCCTGCCGCTCTCACCGGGATCCACTGCCTCCACCACCAGGACCCGTTCCAGTGATGCTCCTGATGATCAACATTACTTGACTAACTTTATCTTATTCACCGACTAAATGTGAGTGTAATACTGCTGCACATACTTCACTAAATGTCTTGCTGCACTAAGAAGGCGCTGCGCTGTCTTCCCTCTTACCTATGATTCATGACCTTGTCCCCCTCCGTAGCAAATTACCGTGATATTGGCCCATACCCCTGTATATGAACCAGCAAGCCATGGGCTTGCTGGGAACCCTAAGATGCTTCATCAGAGATCCTAAACACCACCATCTGATACCAAGTATCAGCATTCCCCTATGGGAATTTATTTCTACACATGCGTTTCTTTTTCCTTTTTTTTATATGTTATGTATGGGATTGATGCCCTTTTGATGTACATTTTATAATATGTGTATAATAAAGATGTGTTTTATACAAATTGTGTGACACTCATGATCCTCCTCCTCCCACTGGCCTCGAAAGCCCCATCTTTTCTTTCCTTTTTGTAAATGACCTTGTCCCCCTCTATGACTGCATTGTTTTTTTTTTTTACAGATCAGACAGCAATCTTTACTATGTGATGAAATTATTATTTTTTTTTATTGTTTCTTATCATTCAGTGTTTTTTGTTTTCTATTACCCATTTTAGATGAGTTGTAGTTTGAGTATGAGTTAAAATGGAACAAAAGACATGGACTACATTTTTATTTGCGTGACACTGACTTTTCTGTCTTTTTTACCTCAATACTCCTCCAAGTCACCATAACCAATGATTTTACTGCTGGTGTGATGGCGGAAAGAGTGGCAAGTAGGGATGAGCTTCAGGTTCAGACTGTACTTTGCTTGTTTGGGCATTTATCCAAACACAGACTTTCAACTCGTTCAGCAGGTTTTTCTCCTGCTACTATATATGACAACTTCTCTCTTCCTGCCAATGTTTGTTATGGCATCAGTGGGTGCCCATACCTTAGCAAACAGCAATATCACTGGACCCCATTCATTCACTGGCTGGCAATCCCCAGGCATGTAAATAAAGGAGCAAGGGGGAGTTAAAAAAAAGGGCGTGGGTTCCTCCAATAATTCATGCCGGGTCTTCCAGGTCTGGTGAAAATGTTAAGGAGGGACCTATGCAAAAATCAAGAACAAGAAGAAAGATTGATGCTTACCTCTCAAAATCCACACCAGATCCTTATCTGCATAGAGCCAGACTCTGCCTCCTGAACCATACAAGGCCACATGGCCTCAGCATGGTGGGTTACATTGCCAAGTTTGACCCCTGTGTCAAAGCACCTTTTTCCCATGTCAAAGGGGACTAGAGCCTCTTCCCAACAACCCTGGTCCAGTGGTTGTGGGGTCTGTGTGCAGGGGCTTATCAGAATCTGGAGCCCCCCTCTAAGAATAAGAGGCTACCCAGATAGCCCATATGTGAATGAGTAAGGGGTACATAGCAACCATACTCATTTATTAAAATAAAAACAATGCCTGATGCCCACCAAAAAAATCAAAATACTGACTGGCCACGTACATTCGTTCCCATCATTTCCTTCAGCCAAATGTCATCTCCTGGTCCCCACTACTAAACTCCAAATAAAACGGTGGGGTCTCCTGTGTGACATTATTGACCATATATGGACATGGCCATGTGTGGTCAATGATTATTGACTTAATATGATTATGTCCAAATTTGTTAAAATTACATCACTCAGGAAACGTCCCCCCCCTTGTTTGTGTCAACTGTTGTGTGTGTTACAAGTGTTGACATTCTGTGTTATATTTCTTCCAGAAGGTCAGTGGACATTGTGAATGACATTTATCTACATTGCTGAATGGTGTGATTGAGTGTACAACACAGGACAATTTGTTTTTGTAAAGGACTTCTCAAAAGCTGTATCTGTCTCTATATGTTACATTAATTGTGAATAATGTGGGATACTCTAGAAAAATTAACTCTTTCATATGGGGGGATGGTATCCATAGACCACAACCACCAAGCCAGAGTTGTGGGGAAGAGGGCTATGTCCTCATCAACATGGGGACAAGTTGCCTTGCCATGGTGGTTATGCCTGGCAAGGTTTACCCCACGTTGAGGGCATGTGACTCTGTATACTTCAGGAGGGGGGCTGCACACTCATCTTCCCCTTTTCTTGGCCTGTCAGGCTGAATGGTGGGACAAGGTATGGCTTTTTGGGGGGACCTCATTCTATTTTCTTGATTTTTTCATTGGGATCTTCCTAAAATCATAGTCTGGTATGGAATTTGGAGAGAACATCACCAAAACTTTTTTTTTTTTGTTGAGGGATCTCCCTTAAAATTCATATTAGACTCAAAGGGCATTTTGGAATGTTTAATGTTACTCTTAAAGCATTACTAAAATTGCAACTTCATGCCAAACTGAATTTTGAATTTTTTTTTTTGATTTGGTACATGTTACCTGTTGCAATGTCCAGCCCCCTATGAAATTTGACTCCTACCTATTAGCCTAGAAAATTACCATTACTGTTTTTTATCATAAGGCTCCCATTGACTTCAATAGGTTTTGGAATAGGCAATTGAGCTTTAGTATTATTCGCCGAACCTACCCTTAACCAAACTCAGGTATGTTTAGGTCATCAATTTTAGCGAGGGAGCATAGGCAAAGTGAGCATAAGCAGGTTGGGGGGGGGGTGCCCTTTTCAGAGACACCGTCACTTTGATTTGCTTGGGCAAGGTGACAGGGTCTCTTTAAAGCTCAATTTTAGGCTCAGCCCCTGCACCTGTTAATCAATGGTGATCCTTCACCCTATATTTCCCTCATCCGTTCTATTGCCAGATTTAGTCTAAGAGGTAATTAAATGCATTATTTTAATCTAGGCAGACGTTCAAGAGAAGAATCAGTATGATGGAAGGATAGGGGGAGAAAAAGGAAAGAAAAGAAAGCAAAGCTGGTTTGAATTAACAGAGAATGTAGCAGTCTTCTTTGACAGCTAACTGAAACATATCTGTTGCTTGCAGTATAATGTCTCATTAGAAATTCTGTAACATAAGTGGGAGTTTCATCTCTCAGCCCTCATATTCCTTCCTGACGTTGATTTAATGTAATTTCCAGGGATGTATCGCTGCTAGGCAGATGCATTTCAAGCAGACATCGGCAAACTTCTATCATGAACATAACATGTGAAACGAACAAGGGTTATAGTGTCATTTATATCTGTGTTTGATTTTCTTCTTCAATAAATTTTAATTGAAAAAGCCCTCAGAATAGCAAAAGTTTGGAATACACAGCAGGTACAGATTATAGTACAACATACAGTACACACGGAATTGTACTGTACGTAGGAAATACATTTAGGTGTCAGGCACAGATACACTATATTGCTAAAAGTAGTGGGACGCCTGCCTTTATGAACTTTAATAGCATCCCAGTCTTAGTCCGTAGGGCTCAATATTGAGTTGCCCACCCCCCCCCCCCCTTTGCAGCTATAACAGCTTCAGCTCTTCTGAAAAGGCGGTCCACAAGGTTTAGGAGTGTGTCTATGGGAATGTTTGACCATTCTTCCAGAAGCGCATTTGTGAAGTCAGGTACTGATGTTGGGCAAGAAGGCCTGGGTCACAGTCTCCACTCTAATTCATCCCAAAGGTCTTCTATTGGGTTGAGGTCAGGACTCTGTGCAGGCCAGTCAAGTTCCTCCATCCCAAACTCAGTTATACATGTCTTTATGGACCTTGCTTTGTGCACTGGTGCGCAGTCATGTTGGAACAGGAAGGGGCCATCCCCAAACTGTTCCCACAAAGTTGGGAGCATGAAATTATCCAAAATGTCTTGGTATGCTGACGCCTTAAGAGTTACCTTCACTGGAAATAAGGGGCCAAGCCCAACCCCTGAAAATAAAAGCCCCACACCATAATCCCCCCTCCACCAAATGATTTGGACCAGTGGACAAAGCAAGATCCTTAAAGACATGGATTCACGAGTTTTGGGGTGGAGGAACTTGACTTGCCTGCCCTCAACACTTTTGTGATGAATTAGAGCGCAGACTGCAAGCCAGGCCTTCTCCTCCAACATCAGTGCCTGATCTCACAAATGCACTTCTGGAAGAATGATCAAACATTACGGTATTTGTACATCGATATCATATCCCTTCTCAAGCGTTTCCTCTCTAGAGAGAATAAGTTCAATGATTGTAGTCTTTCCTCATCGCTGGAGTCCTCCAGTCCCTTTATTAGCTTTATTGCCCTTTTCTGTATTCTCTCCAGTTCCAACACATCTTTCCTTAGGACTGGTGCCTAGAACTGGATGGCATAATCAAGATGCGGCCGGACCAGAGTCTTGTAGAGTGAGATTATTGCTTTATCTCTGGAGTGAATTCCCTTTTTAATACATGCCAGTATTCTGTTGACTTTGCTTGCAGCACCTTTGCATGCCATTGCTGAGCTCATCATCAACTAGGACCCCAGATCCTTTTCCATCCTAGATTACCCCAGAGGTTCTCCCCCTAGCAAGTAACTCGCCTTAGTATTTTTGGCACGCAAATTAATTATCTTACATTTTCCAACATTAAACCTAATTTACCATGTAGTTGCCCACTCTATTTATTTTTTTAGGTCTTCTTGTAAGGTTTCCACATCCTGTGTAGATGTTATTGCCCTGCTTAGCATAGTATCATCCACAAATACTGAGATTAAGCTATTTATCCCCTCCTTTAATCATTTGGGAATACATTAAACATGATTGGTCCCAGGACAGATCCTTGGGGACCCCACTTTCCACACCAGATCATTCCGAGTACTTGCCATTTATCACCACCCTTTGGACTCACTCCTGAAGCCAGTTTTCAATCCAGGTATTCAACCTATAGTCCATACCTACATACTTTAGTTTGTACAGTAAACATTTGTGGGGAACTGTATGAAATGCCTTTGCAAAATCCAGATACACCACATCTACAGGCCTTCCTTTATCTAAATGGCAGCTCACTTCTTTATAGAAGGTTAATAGATTGGTCTGGCAAGAATGATTCTTCATGAATCCATGCTGATTACTACTAATGATACCCTTTTCATTACTAAAATCTTGTATATAGTCCCTTATCATCCCCTCCAAAAGCTTGCAGACTATTGATGTTAGGCTAACCAGCCTGTAATTCCCAGGGATATAACTCGGCCCTTTTTAAAATATTGGTGCCACGTTGACTTTTCTCCAATCAGCTGGTACCATTCCCATCAGTAGACTGTCTATAAAAATTAGGAACAATGGTCTGGCTATCACCTGGCTGAGTTCCTTAAGGGCCCTCGGGCATAAGCCATCTGATCCCAGTGACTTATTTATGTTAAGTTTTTCAAGTCTTCTGTTAACCATGAGGGGGCTTCCTGTTACGTGTTATTAACATTAACATTACAATCTAGGTTACTTTATCCCCCCAATTCTTTTCTGAAGACTGAGGAGAATTTTTTTTTAGAACCTCTGCTACCTCTCTATCTTTTGTAGCCATATTTCCTTCATCATCCTTTATGGGGCCAATGTTCTGGCCTTGCTTTCTTACTATTTATATACTTTTTTTACTCTCTTCCGCTATGTGCCTTTCCTGTTCTATCTTAGCCACCTTGATTGCGCTCTTACATTTCCTAGTGCATTCTCTGTAATGTTGGAATGCTGACAATGACCCCTCAGCCTTGTATTTTTTAAGGCTTTTCTTTTGTTTTTATATGCATTTTTACATTGGAGTTTAGCCACCCAGGATTTATTTTAGCTCTTTTAAACTTATTCCCTGGTGGAATGCACTGGCCAATACCTTTATTTAGCATGTTCTTAAAGCACTCCCATTTTTACTCCATGTTCTTTGTTCCTAGGATTCTATCCCAATTAATATCATCTAGCAAAGAGCACAGTTTAGGGAAGTTGGCTCTTTTGAAATTCAGTGTCCTTGTATTACCCTTGTGTTTCCTATTTCTGTGATTTATACTGAAACTATTAAAATAATCCATGAAGGGTGCCTTATTCATATAGTGAGTTCCCTTAACTGCTGCCTGTCATGGACATGCAATAGTGTCTGGCAGCTTACCTTCTCCTCATGTCTGCAGTAGAGGCCAGACTCTTCTTCTGGCTGCTTTTTATCATCTCTCCTCCCTGTTTGGCTCCACCCCAGGCCATTCCAGGAAGTCTATATTAACCAGTGCACTGCAGGTCTGCTTTGCTGTTCAACATTGTTTGTTAGTTTGTGTTCCTGTATGCCGTGTGCTTCATCTACCTTTCTGTGTACCGACCTTGGCTCGTCTCTGACTATTCCTGTTTGCCTGTGACCCTGACCTTTGGCCTGTCCCTTGGTTACCCTCGTCTGCCTGTTGCTCCGACCTCGGCTTACCCATCACTATCCCTTGTGCCCTGAGTGGCTGCTTCCTCTCTCTCCCTACGGAGCGTGACCGGGGGACCCCAGGGGCCGCGACCTGGGCCCAGCTGCAGAGAAGTCCATCCTCACCACTAGAGGCTCTTGTGAACACCTGCTGGGTCTTAGACTCCACGCCCTGGGGAATCTTGGGCTCACGTTTCTGTCCATCTGCAGCAGTCAGCTATTGGGTTCACTACCTTGTGGTGCACCCCTGCCTCCAACAGGGTGCAGTTGTCACCTGGTCACAGGTGACCTGACACTGCCCCTTTAAGTGCAAAACACTAAAAACAAAAATGATACATATAAAGCAGGCTAATGTAGATATAATGGAAAATAACATACAAATGTGCCAATAGAGTGAACACAAAAATACACTATTGCTATATAACAAGCAGAAATTAATAAAGGTGAAGCATTCACAGTCCATATACAAAGAAGTCTTAAGTGGAATAAATTAGTGCTCAATAAATGCTGTCACCCACACCATGCCTTCTTATTTTGATTCAAGTGCTCCACCTCGTGATAAGACTCATAAATATGCTCGCCAGAAGCCCCAGGGACCATACAGCCTTATCAGCAATCAGGACACCCGGATGGGTCTGCACCTCTCTAAACCCTCTCAGATGGCCGTTGTTGATTATATGGAGGTACTACAGAGACATCCATAAGAGTGCAAAACTGTTTTATTAAATATTAAAATGCCACCACACACACATCAATAGTTAGGCTTACATAGAATGTGCCCTGACCGGCACCAGCTCAGATCACATATCAATTGCATCCTCTTTTCTCAACCATGTAATGGGCTCACCCCTCTCTAATTGCTCTGAGAAGCCGGCTGGCGTGCGTTCCACAGGCATGTGGAGGCGGCGGCCGCTTCCCCATCAGCCTCCTCCGTGTCCCCCTTCGTTGGTCAGGCTTCCCCTGTTTCTCCTCCCTCCTCCTCCTTCACCAGTAGAATGGCTTCTCCTTTCGGCCAATCGGGAAACAGGTCTCAGGCCAGGGGGAGAATCCGTGTGACAATAGTGAATATTCATTCACTATTGTTACACAACTGGGTGGGCTCAGGGCATAGAGCTCCCTTGGAAATTCTGAAGAATCATTTTATATACTTCCCAAATTCCACAAGCTATGTGCCAGAAAGAGACATCAGAATCGTCGCTGACGTCACTTTCTGTACCTGATGACGAATTTCCCACGAATGGCTATCGCTCAGTTCTTTAATTAACTCCGTTTCACTGTTGCTGTTTTCCAGTTCATCTAAAAGACCTTTTGCGCAAAAAGAACGCTTTTTGGACGACATGGTCATTCAAAATTTTCCAGGCACAAAGCACTGGAAAAGCACAGGCAGGGCACTGGAAAAGTCACCAGGTGCAATCCTGTGGTGAAATGGCATGATACAGTGTAATCCGTTAGGATCACAGCTTGGTATCATGTCATTTAGTGTTTTTACACTTCTGAATTTGCTGCCAGTTCCAACCCCTTGCGTCGCAACGCTCGCAGGGAAGGGAACCGGAAGGCAAGTGCTGGCAATCGGCCGTGCACAGAGCGGGGAGAGAGTGTGAGGATGCCGGGGAGGAAGGTGGGGAGGACGGCGGGGAGGATGGCGGGGGATCGCAGGGAAGGTGAGTAACATTCTGGGGTAATCCCGAGTGTGGCTCAAGGTTACCGCTTTTGGTACTGAAAGTTAACCCAGAGCCACACTCGGGAATAATTCCAGGGGGCTTAATCAGTTTACAAATGAAGCCATTTGTGTTCCATCACGGCCACCACAAGCCAGTGATATTGGACCGCACTAGCCAGCTGCATAACTTTAGGAAACAAGTCCCTTTGCCCCTTTTTTTTCAGTTTTCTTATGATCTGATATATAGACCTATATAAAAAAATGTAGTATTTAGCTACCAAAAGTGTGACGCTACACTCATCCATTAACCCATCCTCTAAATCAGCCTTTTTCAACCAGGGTGCCTTCAGGTGTCTTCAGGGGTGCCTTGGCAAAATACCTAGAAACTGGCAAAAAAATTGTATACAGCCATGACTAGGGTTGAGCGAACACCTAGATGTCCGTGTTCGACGGGTTCGGCCGAACTTTAAAAAAAAGTCCGGGTCCGTGTCCCGGACTTTTACCGAACTTTTCCCGGACACCGAACCCCATTGAAGTCAATGGGGACCCGAACTTTAAGGCACTAAAATGGCTCTAAAACACCAAAGGAAAGGGCTAGAGTGCTGCAAATGGCAGCAAAACGTAATTAAGAGCATGGCAAGTGCTCTGCAAACAAATGTGGATAGGGAAATAACTTAAAACAACAAAAAAAAACAGAAAAATAAAACAATGTTCTTCTTCATCTCTGAAGGACGAGGCCCATATGGAGTAGGAGGGAGGTTGAGGTGGTGGTGGATGTGGCGGTGACATAGGCGTGCGCACAGGGTGTGCTGGGTGTGCCTGGGCACACCCTAATCACCTAGGGCACATAGCATTGCCAGTGAGGAGATGGGAAAGATCTCCCTGGGACCTGCTCTGCTCTATTTCTCCTTGCCTACAGGTACATGGCCCCGATACATTACTCTCCCTGCTGGCAAACACATGCATGTGTATTTCAACTTTGGGGTGCACACCTTAATGCAATAGGCTGCGCACACCTATGGGCGGTGTAGGTGGAAGCGGCGGTGGAGGAGGACCAGGGCCGGATTAACAGCATCATGGGCTTGGTGCTGAGGATTTTGAAGGGCCTTAAGGGCCGTGCCTTGCCATGCACCCAGAGGAGGAAGGGTGCAGCCATGCATGCCTAATTCAACATGGGATGCTGTCTCTGAAGCCCATAAACACATCCATGCATCGCCAACTGTCCCTCCTTGTCCGGCCTTCACGCTGTGTGGGGAGGTTCTGAGGGTGCTGCCTGGGGAAGCGAGCATAGAAGCCAGACTTCTGTGTTTACAAGTGACAGAAGAGCGGTAACAGTGAATATGGCCAACCCGGGGCCTATATAAAAGGTAGGGGCCTGGAGCTGCAGCTCCAATAGCCCCTACATTAATCTGGCCCTGAGGAGGAGGACGAGGTAGCCAACACTGCTTCTTTTCAAAAATTTTAAATGAGGGTACACCCCAAAAGAGTGAGAAAGAGCAAAAATGGAACAATGGGTGGGTAAGGTCGGTATCCATTGCTATTCTGCATAAGGTACGGAAAAGTCCCGTGGGATCCATGCCTGGTTCATTTTAATGAACGTGAGCTTGTCCACATTGTCTCTGGACAGGCGGCTGCGCTTGTCTGTTATAACGCCCCCAGCCGTGCTAAATACCCGTTCAGATAATACACTGGCTGCAGGGCACGCCAGCACCTCCAAGGCGTAAAGGGCAAGCTCAGGCCATGTGCCCAATTTGGAGACCCAGAAGTTGAAGGGGGCAGACCCGTCATTCACTACATGTAGGCGTGTGCACACATACTGCTCCACCATGTTGGTAAAATGCTGCCTCCTGCTAAGACGTTCCATCTGAGCTGCTGGTGCTGCTGTTTGTTGTGGCGTGCTGACAAAGCTTTTCCACATTTCGGCCATGCTAACCCTGCCTTCTGAGGTGCTGGCGGTGCCCTGGTTGCGTTGGCGACCTCCTCCTCCTCTGCCTTGTGCTTCCACTGTGGCCCCGCTGTCAGATGGGAATGCCAGCAGCATGGCGTCTACCAGCGTGCGCTTGTACTCGCGCATCTTGCGATCGCGCTCCAGTGAGTGAATTAAGGACGGTATGTTGTCCTTGTAACGGGGATCCAGCAGCGTGGCCACCCAGTAATCAGCACAAGTTAGAATGTGGGCAACTCGGCGGTCGTTGTGGAGACACTGCAGCATGTAATCGCTCATGTGTGCCAGGCTGCCCAGAGGCAACGAAAGGCTGTCCTCTGTGGGAGGTGTATCGTCCGTGTCCTCTGTATCCCCCCAGCCACGCACCAGTGATGGCCATGAGCTGGCCTGGGTGCCACCCTGCTGTGAACATGGTTCCATCTCCTCCTCCAGCTCCTCCTCCTCCTCATCCTCCTCATCCTCCAGAACTGTGCCCCTGCTGGACAATTGCTTCCCTGGCGTTTGCGTGTGCAGGAACCCACCCTCGGAGCCCCTTGCGAATGACTGCCCTGAAAGCCTTGGAAATGTTACCTCTTCATCCTCCTCCTCCTCCTCATCCTGTGCCACATCCTCTTCCATCATCGCCCGAATTGTTTTTTCAAGGAGGCATAGAAGTGGGATAGTTAAGCTGAGAACGGCGTCATTGCCACTGGCCATGTTGGTGGAGTACTCAAAACAGCGCAACAAGGCACACAGGTCTCGCATGGAGGCCCAGTTAAATTAAATAGCGGAATAGAAAATATGATCCAAAAAAAGTGTATGTATATCACACGTACACAACCACACTAGGCCCCAATTACTATTGTTTGTACCCCTAAAAGGCTAGATGAGGAGTAGGGGGGGTATGGAACAGGCAGCACCCTCAAACCTTCAGAAGTATGAGATGAACCCCAACAACTTGGAAAGGTGGATCTCTCTCACACGTACCGACACAGACTATCCCGCAATTCAATTGATCCTCAAAGGTTTTTATTGAATAGCGGAATAGGAAATATGATCAAAAAAAGTGTATGTATCTCGCACGTACACAACCACACTAGGCCCCAATTACTATTGTTTGTACCCCTAAAAGGCTAGATGAGGAGTAGGGGGGGTATGGAACAGGCAGCACCCTCAAACCTTCAGAAGTATGAGATGAACCCCAACAACTTGGAAAGGTGGATCTCTCTCACACGTACCGACACAGACTATCCCGCAATTCAATTGATCCTCAAAGGTTTTTATTGAATAGCGGAATAGGAAATATGATCAAAAAAAGTGTATGTATCTCGCACGTACACAACCACACTAGGCCCCAATTACTATTGTTTGTACCCCTAAAAGGCTAGATGAGGAGTAGGGGGGGTATGGAACAGGCAGCACCCTCAAACCTTCAGAAGTATGAGATGAACCCCAACAACTTGGAAAGGTGGATCTCTCTCACACGTACCGACACAGACTATCCCGCAATTCAATTGATCCTCAAAGGTTTTTATTGAATAGCGGAATAGGAAATATGATCAAAAAAAGTGTATGTATCTCGCACGTACACAACCACACTAGGCCCCAATTACTATTGTTTGTACCCCTAAAAGGCTAGATGAGGAGTAGGGGGGGTATGGAACAGGCAGCACCCTCAAACCTTCAGAAGTATGAGATGAACCCCAACAACTTGGAAAGGTGGATCTCTCTCACACGTACCGACACAGACTATCCCCCAATTTAACTGATCCCCAAAGGTTTTTGATTAAATAGCGGAATAGAAAATATGATCCAAAAAAAGTGTATGTATATCACACGTACACAACCACACTAGGCCCCAATTACTATTGTTTGTACCCCTAAAAGGCTAGATGAGGAGTAGGGGGGGTATGGAACAGGCAGCACCCTCAAACCTTCAGAAGTATGAGATGAACCCCAACAACTTGGAAAGGTGGATCTCTCTCACACGTACCGACACAGACTATCCCCCAATTTAACTGATCCCCAAAGGTTTTTGATTAAATAGCGGAATAGAAAATATGATCCAAAAAAAGTGTATGTATATCACACGTACACAACCACACTAGGCCCCAATTACTATTGTTTGTACCCCTAAAAGGCTAGATGAGGAGTAGGGGGGGTATGGAACAGGCAGCACCCTCAAACCTTCAGAAGTATGAGATGAACCCCAACAACTTGGAAAGGTGGATCTCTCTCACACGTACCGACACAGACTATCCCCCAATTTAACTGATCCCCAAAGGTTTTTGATTAAATAGCGGAATAGAAAATATGATCCAAAAAAAGTGTATGTATATCACACGTACACAACCACACTAGGCCCCAATTACTATTGTTTGTACCCCTAAAAGGCTAGATGAGGAGTAGGGGGGGTATGGAACAGGCAGCACCCTCAAACCTTCAGAAGTATGAGATGAACCCCAACAACTTGGAAAGGTGGATCTCTCTCACACGTACCGACACAGACTATCCCGCAATTCAATTGATCCTCAAAGGTTTTTATTGAATAGCGGAATAGGAAATATGATCAAAAAAAGTGTATGTATCTCGCACGTACACAACCACACTAGGCCCCAATTACTATTGTTTGTACCCCTAAAAGGCTAGATGAGGAGTAGGGGGGGTATGGAACAGGCAGCACCCTCAAACCTTCAGAAGTATGAGATGAACCCCAACAACTTGGAAAGGTGGATCTCTCTCACACGTACCGACACAGACTATCCCGCAATTCAATTGATCCTCAAAGGTTTTTATTGAATAGCGGAATAGGAAATATGATCAAAAAAAGTGTATGTATCTCGCACGTACACAACCACACTAGGCCCCAATTACTATTGTTTGTACCCCTAAAAGGCTAGATGAGGAGTAGGGGGGGTATGGAACAGGCAGCACCCTCAAACCTTCAGAAGTATGAGATGAACCCCAACAACTTGGAAAGGTGGATCTCTCTCACACGTACCGACACAGACTATCCCGCAATTCAATTGATCCTCAAAGGTTTTTATTGAATAGCGGAATAGGAAATATGATCAAAAAAAGTGTATGTATCTCGCACGTACACAACCACACTAGGCCCCAATTACTATTGTTTGTACCCCTAAAAGGCTAGATGAGGAGTAGGGGGGGTATGGAACAGGCAGCACCCTCAAACCTTCAGAAGTATGAGATGAACCCCAACAACTTGGAAAGGTGGATCTCTCTCACACGTACCGACACAGACTATCCCGCAATTCAATTGATCCTCAAAGGTTTTTATTGAATAGCGGAATAGGAAATATGATCAAAAAAAGTGTATGTATCTCGCACGTACACAACCACACTAGGCCCCAATTACTATTGTTTGTACCCCTAAAAGGCTAGATGAGGAGTAGGGGGGGTATGGAACAGGCAGCACCCTCAAACCTTCAGAAGTATGAGATGAACCCCAACAACTTGGAAAGGTGGATCTCTCTCACACGTACCAACACAGACTATCCCCCAATTTAACTGATCCCCAAAGGTTTTTGATTAAATAGCGGAATAGAAAATATGATCCCAAAAAAGTGTATGTATATCACACGTACACAACCACACTAGGCCCCAATTACTATTGTTTGTACCCCTAAAAGGCTAGGAGTAGGGGGAGTATGGAACAGGCAGCACCCTCAAACCTTCAGAAGTATGAGATGAACCCCAACAACTTGGAAAGGTGGATCTCTCTCACACGTACCAACACAGACTATCCCCCAATTTAACTGATCCCCAAAGGTTTTTGATTAAATAGCGGAATAGAAAATATGATCCCAAAAAAGTGTATGTATATCACACGTACACAACCACACTAGGCCCCAATTACTATTGTTTGTACCCCTAAAAGGCTAGGAGTAGGGGGAGTATGGAACAGGCAGCACCCTCAAACCTTCAGAAGTATGAGATGAACCCCAACAACTTGGAAAGGTGGATCTCTCTCACACGTACCAACACAGACTATCCCCCAATTTAACTGATCCCCAAAGGTTTTTGATTAAATAGCGGAATAGAAAATATGATCCCAAAAAAGTGTATGTATATCACACGTACACAACCACACTAGGCCCCAATTACTATTGTTTGTACCCCTAAAAGGCTAGGAGTAGGGGGAGTATGGAACAGGCAGCACCCTCAAACCTTCAGAAGTATGAGATGAACCCCAACAACTTGGAAAGGTGGATCTCTCTCACACGTACCAACACAGACTATCCCCCAATTTAACTGATCCCCAAAGGTTTTTGATTAAATAGCGGAATAGAAAATATGATCCCAAAAAAGTGTATGTATATCACACGTACACAACCACACTAGGCCCCAATTACTATTGTTTGTACCCCTAAAAGGCTAGGAGTAGGGGGAGTATGGAACAGGCAGCACCCTCAAACCTTCAGAAGTATGAGATGAACCCCAACAACTTGGAAAGGTGGATCTCTCTCACACGTACCAACACAGACTATCCCCCAATTTAACTGATCCCCAAAGGTTTTTGATTAAATAGCGGAATAGAAAATATGATCCCAAAAAAGTGTATGTATATCACACGTACACAACCACACTAGGCCCCAATTACTATTGTTTGTACCCCTAAAAGGCTAGGAGTAGGGGGAGTATGGAACAGGCAGCACCCTCAAACCTTCAGAAGTATGAGATGAACCTCAACAACTTGGAAAGGTGGATCTCTCTCACACGTACCAACACAGACTATCCCCCAATTTAACTGATCCCCAAAGGTTTTTGATTAAATAGCGGAATAGAAAATATGATCCCAAAAAAGTGTATGTATATCACACGTACACAACCACACTAGGCCCCAATTACTATTGTTTGTACCCCTAAAAGGCTAGGAGTAGGGGGAGTATGGAACAGGCAGCACCCTCAAACCTTCAGAAGTATGAGATGAACCCCAACAACTTGGAAAGGTGGATCTCTCTCACACGTACCAACACAGACTATCCCCCAATTTAACTGATCCCCAAAGGTTTTTGATTAAATAGCGGAATAGAAAATATGATCCCAAAAAAGTGTATGTATATCACACGTACACAACCACACTAGGCCCCAATTACTATTGTTTGTACCCCTAAAAGGCTAGGAGTAGGGGGAGTATGGAACAGGCAGCACCCTCAAACCTTCAGAAGTATGAGATGAACCCCAACAACTTGGAAAGGTGGATCTCTCTCACACGTACCAACACAGACTATCCCCCAATTTAACTGATCCCCAAAGGTTTTTGATTAAATAGCGGAATAGAAAATATGATCCCAAAAAAGTGTATGTATATCACACGTACACAACCACACTAGGCCCCAATTACTATTGTTTGTACCCCTAAAAGGCTAGGAGTAGGGGGAGTATGGAACAGGCAGCACCCTCAAACCTTCAGAAGTATGAGATGAACCCCAACAACTTGGAAAGGTGGATCTCTCTCACACGTACCAACACAGACTATCCCCCAATTTAACTGATCCCCAAAGGTTTTTGATTAAATAGCGGAATAGAAAATATGATCCCAAAAAAGTGTATGTATATCACACGTACACAACCACACTAGGCCCCAATTACTATTGTTTGTACCCCTAAAAGGCTAGATGAGGAGTAGGGGGAGTATGGAACAGGCAGCACCCTCAAACCTTCAGTATGAGATTGTGTTCACTGTACCCCACAAAGATTGAGTTCACTGCACCCCACAATGATTGTGTTCACTGCACCCCACAAAGATTGTGTTCACTGCACCTCACAAAGATTGTGTTCACTGTACCCCCCAAAGATTGTGTTCACTGCACCCCACAAAGATTCTGTTCACTGTACCCCACAAAGATTGTGTTCACTGCACCCCAAAAAGATTGTGTTCACTGCACCCCAAAAAGGATGTTGTTCACTGCACCCCAAAAAGGATGTTGTTCACTCCACCCCAAAAAGATTGTGTTCACTGCACCCCACAAAGATTGTGTTCACTGCACCCCAAAAAGATTGTGTTCACTGCACCCCAAAAATGATTTTGTTCACTGCACCCCAAAAAGGATTTTGTTCACTGCACCCCAAAAAGGATGTTGTTCACTCCACCCCAAAAAGATTGTGTTCACTGCACCCCAAAAAGATTGTGTTCACTGCACCCCACAAAGGATTTTGTTCACTGCACCCCAAAAAGATTGTGTTCACTGCACCCCAAAAAGGATGTTGTTCACTGCACCCCAAAAAGGATTTTGTTCACTGCACCCCAAAAAGATTGTGTTCACTGCACCCCACAAAGGATTTTGTTCACTGCACCCCACAAAGATTGTGTTCACTGCACACCAAAAAGGATTGTGTTCACTGCACCCCAAAAAGATTTTGTTCACTGCACCCCAAAAAGATTGTGTTCACTGCAGCCCAAAAAGATTGTGTTCACTGCAGCCCAAAAAGATTGTGTTCACTGCAGCCCAAAAAGATTGTGTTCACTGCAGCCCAAAAAGATTGTGTTCACTGCAGCTCACACACAGAAAAATGGATGTGGATCACTGACACCTGCCTATCTCCAATCCCACACCACACAGCAATATCGATTGTAGTTTGTAGAACACAGTTTCCCTAAAATTCAGCAGACTCTGTCCCTAACAGGATTGAGAAGAGATCGTAGATCAGGATTGAGTGCAGATTCACCCCACCCCCCACACAGCAATATCGATTGTAGTTTGTAGAAGACACTGACCCTATATAATTCAGCAGACTCTATCCCTAAAATGCCTACAACTCGCCCTGCCTAAACACTCCGACCTGTCCCTCAATTCTATCCGGACACAAATGGTTTTTTCCTGCCTATCTTTCCCTAATCAGCAGCCAGCACGTTGATGTGTGCTCTGTCCCTGAATCTAAGCAGCATAATGACGCCGCTGCGGCTGCCTCGAACTTATAAAGACTTGGTCACATGCTTCAGACGGCCAATCACAGCTACTGAGACATTTGCAGGCATGGCTGGGATGGCTTAAGGCACACCAGTTAAACGATTGTTGATTGGCTGTTGAAAGCCCGCCATGAAAAGAGCGCCAAAGCATGCAAAACCCGGAAATAAAACGACCGAACACGGATTTTTACCCGAACATACAGTAAAGTGTCCGTGTCCGTGTTCGGGTACAAAAAATCCAATTATTCGGTACGAACACGAATAATACAGTCCGTGTTCGCTCAACACTAGCCATGACCAAAAGATTGAGAATGACAAAAATTTAAATTTTCACAAAGTCTGTTGCCTCAATTTTTTTATGATGGCAATTTGCATATACTTCAGAATGTTATCAAGAGTGATCAGATAAATTGCAAATAATTGCAAAGTCTATCTTTGCCATGAAAATGAACTTAATCCCATTAAAAACATTTCCACTGCATTTGTGAAGAAGGCTTCAGGGCACCCAAGAAAATCCAGTTGATTCAGCTGTGGAATTGGGGCACCACCAGTGCAGAGCTTGCTCAGGAATGGCAGCAGGCAGGTGTGAGTGCATCTGCACGCACAGTGAGGAGATTTTTGAAGGATGGTCTGGTGTCAAGAAGGGCAGAAAAGAAGCCACTTGTCTCCAGGAAAGACATCAGGGACAGACTGATATTCTGCAAAAAGTACAGGGATTGGACTGCTGAGGACTGGGGTAAAGTCATTTTCTCAGATAAATCTCCTTTCGTATTGTTTGGGGCATCTGGAAAAAACCTTGTCCAGAGAAGAAAAGGTGATGCTGCCATCAGTCCTGTATCATGCTAACAGTGAAGCATGAGACCATTCATGTGTGGGGTTGCTTCTCAGCCAAGGGAGTGGGCTCACTCACAATTTTGCCTTAGAACACAGCCATGAATAAAGAATGGTACAAAAACATCCTCCGAGAGCAACATTTCCCAACCATTCAAGAACAGTTTGGTGACGAGCAATGCCTTTTTCAGCATGATGGACCACCTTGCCATTAGGCAAAAGGGATAACCAAGTGGCTTGGGGAACAAAACATGGAAATTTTGGGTGAAAAAATGGGCTGCCATCAGTCAGGATGTGGCCCAGAAGCTGATTGACAGCATGCCAGGGCGAATTACAGAGGTCTTGAAAAAAAAGGGTCAACACTGCAAATATTGACTCTTTGCATAAACTTAATGTAATTGTCAATAAAAGGCTTTGACACTTATGTAATGCTGGTAATTATACTTCATTATACCATAGTAATATCTGACAAGAAGATCTAAAAACACTGACAAAGCAGCAGCCTTTGTGAAAATTAACATTTGTGTCATTCTAAAAATTTTTGGCTATGGCTGTACAAGCCAGATGGAGGATCAAGCCTGCCTAATAGTTACATAAAGCCACAGGTTTTCATTATGCACCATTACAACCTTCTAGCCGCCAGTGTCCTAACAACCAATGACATCATCAGTTGATAAGGAGGATGTTGGGCACCTACACAGCACCCTGGTTTGCCCCTCCCCTGCCCCCTCTCCAACAACACTGGGGGTCACATTAGCTGAGTGAAGGAGAGAAACTGAGAAAGAAGAGAAACATTGGAATACTAGTCAGTACCAGTGTGCAAACGTGTTAGCTCATCAGGTGCGAAGGGACTGCAATGGGTGACTATTATAGCACAGTCCCACTGCATCCCCACCGCAAGACAAGGAAAATGCCTTGTCTCCAGTGTGGAGGGTACACACCACTGTGTTGCGGTGGTGTGCGGGTGGTGTGCGCTGAAAAGAATTACTGCATGCAGTACTTTTTTCCAGTGCAGCGTAGGCCATCACACGACGGTCAATAGAACTTTATGAAATATCACACAATGTTACATTGCAATAAAGGTTGTTTAAAAAAAAAAGTGAATAGAGTGATGTACGGTATTGGTGTGTCAACACTGCGCTGGTCACCGCGCACCAGCTGCTGTGTTGCAATGCAGTGGTTGGTATGAACGAGCCCTAAAAATGTAGGTTTCATAAGATGAATTTAAAAACACCCTAACATTCCCCCCAAACCCATGTACATATGAACATAAATGCTCAAGTCGGGTGCGTACATGCACAAAAACGGCAATACACATAATATGTAACACCACACATGTGATAATTCTACTGCCATCGTTTACTGTTACCTCTAAATTGATGAGATTTTAAAGTGTAACCTATGGACAATTTTGGGTACTGACATTTTTTGCTGCTTTGCAGATGCAATTTTGAGGGTTGAGACATTTCGTATCTATTTACTCAAAACAACCTTATCTTTCATATTATCCCCCAAAATATGGAGATTATATGATTTTTGTGCACTAAAATTAACTTAAATGTATTGTTTACTGAAAAGTATGGCAAATATCTTGGAGCATAAACATTTGAAATGGCCACCCTTTATTTTACAAGGTATCTGCTTTCAGAAAATATATAGAGATTCATTTATTAATACTGGAGAGTTCAAAATCTGGTGCAGCTCTGCATAGCAAGTATAAATATATAAAATAAGTATCACCAAAATGGTGATATATATAATATATCCCCTGCGCACAAGTGAATTAAATATAATCAATGAGTCCTGTTACAGACCTATCGCAGCCACTTAATAAATAAAACTGTTAAAAAATACTAAAATTCAAAAAACCCATAAAGAGATTATAAAATATGTATTAGTAGCGCAGATAGTTTAAATACATATACCACATAGGATAAAATAAAGTCCTTCTAAATATTTCAAGCAATTATTATATCGCATAAAAAATGTCCATCTCTATGCAGAGTCTCTCATCAATCCTCTCCACCAATTGGGATCACCAGTGTGTTTATGGGGTCACCAAACCGCAAATCCTCCACCTTTGTGACATAAATAGGGGGATGGCAACTCACCAGACAACGTGGCCCACATATTCTCATAGGATAGGCAAACAGGCAAAGAACACAAATCTCCTCCCTGGATTAGCTGCAGCTGCTGAATGTGTCTTTCCTTAAAGCGTGTCTTGCGTCCCTTTTCCTCAAAGTAAAGCTCCCATCAACCAGGTTAGGAAGACAAAGAGAGGGAAACCGCACTAGTGTGATATTGTTTTAACCACTCCATACTTTATTAATCACAAACCCAATTCAAATGTACCCACAAACGCATAAATTACACAAGCCTTCATAATCTCTAGTCGGTAGTATCACGGATGCACCCGTCGGCGATATAGGTCTGGCTCACCCTCTCCACGTTGATGCCCCGGACCTCAAAAGCCTCCGTGCGTGTCACCCGATCACTTCCGGTCGCCGTAAGGTTCACGCTCTGATGCGTTTCGTCATTTCCGACTTCTTCGAAGGGCGCTATTTGATGGTGTCTTTTATGTACAAATTGTGAATTTTAATACAGTATGTATGGGCATAATTAAAAAAAAAAAAAGTTTGAGGCAGGGGAGGGTTAAAGTTGAACTTACCTTCATTAACCTAGGACTGAAATAGGGGCTTTAGGAAAAGGACAGAAAATAAAATGTGAAACGCGTCAGCAGGAGCCCATTCTGTTGGATGTTGGAGAAAGATGAAGAAAGTTGCAGGGGTGCGGCCTGCATTTCTTGTTTCTTTGGGAGACAGTTGTGTCTCGGTTGGCCCCTGGGTGCCTGCAGATGGTCCACAGATAAGTCATCTACACGGCCTGGGAGTGATACCACTGTCTACTTAACAGAAAATATTCTGTTCAAATATTACAAGGAATCAGTAGGGTTAAATGGCAGGAGGGGAAAGTGTGAGCTAGAACTAAGAGAATATGATTGGTGCATGATAATATCCTCACCCTGACTGTGGATTGCTTGATTATAACTTGCTTCAATGTATAAACTCTGGTCTCCCAAGTGCATACATTTATGTTCCCTGACCTTCTGACATTTACCCACTGATTAATTTAAAAGAGTTCATTCTCTATTCAGCTCACTCAATTAAACATCAGCTTCAAAAACAAGCCTTTATTATAAGCAGAAGGAATGGAACTGGGACAATAACAACAGTGATTGTTGTGTGAATGGATGAATTGAGACTATATCCGGTCCCTGCCGGCTTCATTTAACTGAGAAATTACCTGTTTGTGCCAATTATTCTTTCATCAGCCATTCTGATATGCAGATTGTATGACTTCATTATTGTTTCCAAAACTTGGAAGCAGAAACCTACATACAGTTTAAGAGAACAGGTCAAGGACGAGATGTAGAAGGATTAGTTCAGGCTAAGTATTAGTTCACCAATCTACAGAAAAGACTCATGACTATTGAAGGTCATTCATTTTTCTAGCTAGCCCTCAGGTAAAGTTATGAATTGATATTCTAATGTGTTCTTTAACCACTTAAGCCCCGGAAGATTTTACCCCCTTCCTGACCAGGGCCTATTTTGCGATTCGGCACTGCGTGACTTTCGGCACTGCGTGACTTTAACGGACAATTGCGCGGTCGTGCGACGCTGTACCTAAACTAATTTGACGTCCTTTTTTTTCCCACAAACAGAGCTTTCTTTTGGTGGTATTTGATCACCTGTGCGATTTTTTTGATCATGCGCTATAAACAAAAAAAGAGCGTCAATTTTGCAAAAATAACAATATTTTTCACATTTTTTTATATGAAATTCCCCCAAAAAAATGTAAAAATCAAATTTTTTTAACATTTTAGGCCAATTTGTTTTATGCTACATATGTTTGGTAAAAAAAAATCGCAAAAAGCGTATTTTGATTGGTTTGCGCAAAAGTTATTGCGTTTACTAACTAAGGGAAACATTTTTGTCATTTTTGTTGTTTTTTTTTTTTAACGAGTAATGGCGACGATCTGCGATTTTTTTTGTGGGACTGCGACATTGCGGCGGACAGATCGGGCCCTTGACTGACATTTTTGACACTTTTGGGGTTACCAGTGACATTACTACAGTAATCAGTGCTATACATATGCACTGTTACTGTAAAAATGACACTGGCAGGGAAGGAGTTAACTTTATTTGAGAGGGAGGGGTTATGTGTGTCCCTAGGGGCGTGCTTCTAACTGTGATTGGATGTGGCTTGAGGTGTAAGAACAGAGATCAACGGTCCTACATAGCAGAACCGTATGATCACTATTCTTACACAGGGGAGAATGACAGGCGGCTTTGTTTACATTAGCCGCCTGCCTTTCTCCCGCTGTAACGGACAATCGCGAGTGCCCGGCGGACATCGGGTCCGCCGGGCACACGCGCGGGGGGGTCCGTGAGCGAGCGGGAGCGCGCCTCCAGCGGCGCTTGCTTGCTCCCTAGAGCCTCACAGGCTAGCGACGTAGTACTACGTCGCTTTGCCTGTGAGGGGCTGACTGCCGACGTAAATAGTCGTTAGGCAGTCGGCAAGTGGTTAATACTGTTCAATAGCCAAAAGATGGCTACAGCGTGGCTCTCTCCTTCTGGGAGGATGTCCACTGATGTCCTCTCAGAACAAGCCTCCTGCACCCCCATCTGGGGCAAGCATCGGGCTCGCTCTGTGATTACTGCATCCTTCAGACACAGCTGATCACAGATCAAGGTAAAGGGCCAATCACAGTGGCCCTTTACCATGTGATCAGCTGTGTCCAACCATAGCTGATCACATGTAAACAGATCTGCTGGTTATTGGCAGTCTTTTCCTTATACGCTGTGTCTGTTTGAGGAAAGGATTGCTGAGAAGTAGTAAGCCTGTCAGTAAATTGTTTACACTGATAATCAGGGCACTGATCATCCCCTTTAGTGCAGCTTATCAGTGCCCATCAGTGCCGCCTCATCAGTGCAGCCTATCAGCGACGATCAGTGCCGCCTCATCAATGCCCATCAGTGCAACCTCATCAGCGCACATCAGTGAAAAATTACCTAATTGCAAAATTTTCTAACAGAAACTAAGAATAACATTTTTTCTTTTTTTCACAATTGTTGGTCTTTTATATATATATATATATATATATATATATATATATAAAAGACCAACAATTGTGAAAAAAAGAAAAAATGTTATTCTTAGTTTCTGTTAGAAAATTTTGCAATATATATAAAAAACAGTAATGATTAAATACCACCAAAAGAACACTCTATTTCTGTGAAAAAAAATGCTAAAAACGTAATATGAGACAAGTGCGTGACCGCACAACTGTTTAAAGTGTGACAGCGCTGAAAGCGAAAAATTGGCCTGGGCAGGAAGGGGGTGATAGTGCCTGGTATTGGAGTGGTTAATCCTTATGCTGATAGCATTAGTAAATAGGAAAATATATCATATTTATTTTTTTAAACTTTTTTTTTTTTACATTTCTTTAGTTACTTTCTGATTTCCAGGGCTAGGCAAATGTTGCTTTACATCCCAGGAGTCTTTAGGAGGGGCGGATACCTTTTCTCAGCTAATCACAACCTCCTGCCTCTATGTCTGAGCTAAAGGGCAAACTTTAAAAAAACACCCTCAGCATTTCTGGCAGTGACTATCTTGAATAAGGGCAGATGATTCATGTAGTATTTACTTCCTGAAATCCATCTGCCACTAGCTCAGGCACGCAAGCAGGAGGGTGTGCTTAGCTGAGAAAACCCCTCCTCCCCTCCTAAAGACTCCTGGGATATATGACATCATTTGCCTAGGCCTTAAACCAGGAAGTAACTGAAGAAATCTAAAAAAAATAGGTAAATATAATATACTTTTCTATCTAATTACTTATGCTAACAGCATAAGGATATGATTAAAAATAGTCAATGTTGACTGAGAAAACTATACTTCTTTATTTAAAAAAAAAAAAAAAAAATATATATATATATATATATATATATATATATATATATATATATTGAAAGTGCTAATACACAGCGCAAAATGTGAATTGTATATAGTGATAGGAATAGTCACAATATTCCCCCTAAAGTGCATAAAAATTGGTAATAAAAGTGCAAAGTGCAAAAAATGTGCAATAATATGTGCAAATATGCTAACTATCAAACGCATAAATAAATACAACACTTAATATTTCTATAGTGAGTAAAAATGATAAATAATAATATTTCCACATAAAAGTCCAAAAATCATGAAGAAAAGTGCTCCAGCAAGTAGCCAGTGAAATAAGTCCCAAAGTGCTTAAGTGCTGAAAAAACTGTGCAAATCCGTGCCAGCAATCAGACGCAGTGTTGTGAAAATCCACCCCCTTTGGATGTTCCACTTACCAGACTAAGGTGACCCTTGGGCAATACTGCATAAGGGTCAATCAAGCTTGTGTCCAGTAAGGTACTAGATGCATATCCCTTAGGTCTGATAAGGAATGATTCTCCCAGCAAGTACTTCAGCAAGGTATGGAACCATGGGGAAGGGAAAACTCACAATAGTGTAATACCGTATTGAATATTTATTAAATAAAAGAAAGAATATTCCACTCACATGTAACTGGATAAAAGCGGGCTTTGTATAACATATAAATGGATCCTGTATGTCTCCCGGATTGCGGTGCTCGCTCGGGGCTGTGCTTGGTCGTGCGTTCCACCGCGACCGGAAGTGACGTAGCGGCAAGCGTAGGACCGGAAATTGCGTTGACGCGTTTCACCCTCCTCCAGGGCATTATCACAGACGTCTGATGCAAGATGATGTGAAACAAAGTACTGGATCACCGCTCTCCACCACCACCGTGTCTGGGGAAACAATGAAGTGCACACTCACCAGATATAGTTGCTTAACTACTCTCGTGGCCCTGGGAAGTGATCACTTCTCTCCAGCTGAGGGAGAGACAACACCCTGGGAGATGCTGCACCTTGAACCGTTTTTTTTCTGTTATACCTGACAAAAATGCTGCGGCTCTGCTTATATCTGCAGAAGGACTGTCCAGGATGATTTCATTTGGATATGATATGATCTTTGAAAACGGCGTGTGTCCTTGCGCTTATGATATAAATATAAGTGAATAAATATGTGAATAAATATGATAAAATCGAATTTTTTTAAGTATAGCTGCTGCTGGAAGTTTAAAGTGCAAGTGCCTTTAATATAATGTATAATCCGTGATTTTCTGCGCTGCTATATAATAAATGATTGCATAATCAATACTCAAATTGCATATGTTCAATAAATATGCCAAAAAAATCCTAGTGTATACAGTGCATCAAAAATAAATACATGGGTATAAATAATACTGCATAAATCAAAGTCCTTAAGTGCAAAGTGCAAAACAAAGTGCTGTAGTGCTCCACTTCTTAGATGAAAGTGCTGGTGCTCCCCTCATGGCTCCCTACTTACCACAAATAGGAGAGAGTAAAGCGGTGGATGTCAATTAGGCTTTTCTGGTAATAATAATCCTCGTGGAGACAGCCTTTTGGTATGTTGGAAAAGGATCCTTACATATAAATGCCAATATTCATATAGGTGCCGATATTCCTACAGGCCCTCATAAAGACAGAATGCCATCCATGGTGAAGTAAGTATGAACATCGTTTATTCGATCAATACATTAAAAACTACTTATAAACATAGATGGGTAAAAAACAGTGATCGGCTCGGTGGTTACTGCTCTCGCAGCGTGCGTTCTACTGGCCGGATGTGACGTGCTGCGTGACGAGATGCGCTCAAACGATATTCAATATATGAATATTGGCATTTATATGTAAGGATCCTTTTCCAACATACCAAAAGGCTGTCTCCAGGAGGATTTATTATTACCAGAAAAGTCTAATTGACATCCACCGCTTTACTATTTTATTTGTGGTAAGTAGGGAGCACCAGCACTTTAATCTAAGAAGTGGAGCACTACAGCACTTTGTTTTGCACTTTGCATTTAAGGACTTTGATTTATGCAGTATTATTTATACCCATGTATTTATTTTTGATGCACTGTATACACTAGGATTTTATTAGGAATTTATTATATAGCAGCGCGGAAAATCACGGATTATACATGATATGATCTTTGCCTGTTAGCTTAACCACGAGAGTAGTTAAGCAACTATATCTGGTGAGTGTGCACTTCATTGTTTCCCCGGACACGGTGGTGGTGGAGAGCGGTGATCCAGTACTTTGTTTCACATCATCATAGTATTCCTTGGATTTTTCACTCATGGACTTTTATTGATTTTATTGATTTAATGGACTTTTTGATTCTATTCACGTAATTTGTGTTTAATGGTACATATTAGTTCACGCTTATGTCTACTGTGGATGTGGGTGAGCACACATGATATATATTTGTAAAATAAAATTCACCAAAAAAGAACTGGCTCTTTAGCTGGAATTTCAGTAGCGCAGGGATGGTGATAACCTCCCATTATAAAAACTGCCAATACAATGTGATTACTCAAAATTATTAGATCTGATAAGATGCATAAAAACCATGAGATAAATACATAAAATCACATCAATAGGAGTCCATAGAGTCCATTAATATAAAGTGCATAGAGCAATATAAGGTGCATTCATGAGGAGTGCATTCATGCAGGATCAATGGTGTGAATTATAGGAACACCCTTGCTTGCCACCACCTTCAGTGCCGGGACAAATGTCTAAAATTCAGACTCACCAGAAATCAATGCCTATCCACTCTCATGGACTAGGCAACCACAGCATTTGACAAAAAGCAAGCTTCATCCAGATCTCTGCCCTGTGCTGCAAACACTCCTCTCAGATATTTTGTGTGGAAGACAAAAACAAAGACACTTCCATAGCGTGATACTGTTTAAAAATGCAAAATTTATTCAATAGCCTAAAGTATCACACTCACTTTTTCACAAAACAAATACCGCATTTGCTCAATCATGGGGGTGAGGGTGCTGGAAAACCTGTCGGCCCCCATGAAGAAGTCGGAAATGATGAAACGCGTCGGAGAGTGGCTATACGGCGTCCACAATCTGTAATCCAAGCAAGGGAGAGGACTGCCTGGAGACCGCTCTGTCCGGCATTCACCGCAGACGACATCAACAGGTTTTCCAGCACCCTCGTTTTTATAGTGGGAGGTCATTACCATCCCTGCGCTACTGAAATTCCAGCTAAAGAGCCAGTTCTTTTTTGGTGAATTTTATTATACATTTATACTCATTTAAGTAGCAGCAATATATATTTATATCATCTTCACTTAGGTGACCTTGTTACCTGTATATCCTGAGCGCAGGGGATCACAATATTATCTATTTATTTCGTTCTATTTAGTGATATTTGAATACATGATATATATTATCACTCCTACACTTGTATTTGTATTTGCGTTTAAGTGGTAGTGAGAGGATACCACCATCCCTGCGCTACTGGATGAATTATCTTTTTTTCTTCCTAAATTTATATGTTTTTTTGATAAGTAGTAGCATTTCGATTACACCTCCTAAAGCGCTTGGGGTTGTCCATTGTCTCTTTACTTCTGAAGCCCTGTGGGTATTCATTTTTATCCCCTAGCACTGTTACCACAGTACAGACCCGCTAGCACTAATCCCACAGTACAGACCCACTAGCACTAATCCCACAGTACAGACCCCCTAGAACTAATCCCACAGTACAGACCCCCCTAGCACTATTCCCACAGTACAGACCCCTTAGCACTAATCCCACAGTATAGACCCCCTAGCACAAACCCCACAGTACAGACCCCCTAGCACAAACCCCACAGTACAGACCCCCTAGCACTAATCCCTCAGTACAGACCCCCTAGCACTAATCCCACAGTACAGACCCCCTAGCACTAATCTCACAGTACAGACCCCCTAGCACAAACCCCACAGTACAGACCCCCTAGCACAAACCCCACAGTACAGACCCCCTAGCACTAATCCCTCAGTACAGAGCCCCTAGCACTAATCCCACAGTCCAGACCCCCCAGCACTAATCCCACAGAACAGAGCCCCTAGCACTAATCCCACAGTACAGACCCCCTAGCACTAATCCCACAGTACAGACCCCTAGCACTAATCCCACAGTACAGAGCCCCTAACACAAACCCCACAGTACAGACCCCCTAGCTTAGCACAAACCCCACAGTACAGACCCCCTAGCACTAATCCCTCAGTACAGACCCCCTAGCACTAATCCCACAGCACAGACCCCCCTAGCCTAGCACAAACCCCACAGTGCAGACCCCCTAGCACTAATCCCTCAGTACAGACCCCCCAGCACTAATCCCACAGTACAGACCCCCTAGCCTAGCACAAACCCCACAGTACAGACCCCCCAGCACTAATCCCACAGTACAAGCCCCCCCCCCCAGCACTAATCCCACAGTACAGACCCCCTAGCCTAGCACAAACCCAACAGTACAGACCCCCCAGCACTAACCCCACAGTACAAGCCCCCCCCCCAGCACTAATCCCACAGTACAGACCCCCCCCCAGCACTAATCCCACAGTACAAGCCCCCCCAGCACTAATACCACAGTACAGACCCTTGCTTAGGTCAAGTAAATGAAAAAACTTGTAAGCAAGTAAGGCTCATGTGCAGAGGGAAGCAGTCAGATACAGGCATGTTCACATTGCATTGCTTCCAATTTCCACTCACCTTTTGTCTGCCTGGGCCCTGGGATTGACTGGGCTGAGGGCTCCCTCCCGCTCCCTAGCACAAACCCCACAGTACAGACCCCCTAGCACTAATCCCTCAGTACAGACCCCCTAGCACTAATCCCACAGTACAGACCCCCTAGCACTAATCTCACAGTACAGACCCCCTAGCACAAACCCCACAGTACAGACCCCCTAGCACAAACCCCACAGTACAGACCCCCTAGCACTAATCCCTCAGTACAGAGCCCCTAGCACTAATCCCACAGTCCAGACCCCCCAGCACTAATCCCACAGAACAGAGCCCCTAGCACTAATCCCACAGTACAGACCCCCTAGCACTAATCCCACAGTACAGACCCCTAGCACTAATCCCACAGTACAGAGCCCCTAACACAAACCCCACAGTACAGACCCCCTAGCTTAGCACAAACCCCACAGTACAGACCCCCTAGCACTAATCCCTCAGTACAGACCCCCTAGCACTAATCCCACAGCACAGACCCCCCTAGCCTAGCACAAACCCCACAGTGCAGACCCCCTAGCACTAATCCCTCAGTACAGACCCCCTAGCACTAATCCCTCAGTACAGACCCCCCAGCACTAATCCCACAGTACAGACCCCCTAGCCTAGCACAAACCCCACAGTACAGACCCCCCAGCACTAATCCCACAGTACAAGCCCCCCCCCCAGCACTAATCCCACAGTACAGACCCCCTAGCCTAGCACAAACCCAACAGTACAGACCCCCCAGCACTAACCCCACAGTACAAGCCCCCCCCCAGCACTAATCCCACAGTACAGACCCCCCCCCAGCACTAATCCCACAGTACAAGCCCCCCCCCAGCACTAATACCACAGTACAGACCCTTGCTTAGGTCAAGTAAATGAAAAAACTTGTAAGCAAGTAAGGCTCATGTGCAGAGGGAAGCAGTCAGATACAGGCATGTTCACATTGCATTGCTTCCAATTTCCACTCACCTTTTGTCTGCCTGGGCCCTGGGATTGACTGGGCTGAGGGCTCCCTCCCGCTCTCTTGCTGGCTGGCTGCCCTCTCTCCTCTCAATCGATCCGTCCAGTCCACTCCTCCTCACTCTCACTGAGTCAGCGTCCTCCTGTGTCTGTGTAGCAGTAGCAGCAGAGAGAGACTGGAAGACCGACGTCGGGGGTGAGGTGAGGGAAGCAGACAGCAACGCCCAAGCACCGCCCCTATGATGTTGGAGGAGGTCCTGGAATCCAATCACAGGATAACATGGTGAGTGGGAGTGTTTGGGTCGCACTGCTCTGCGCCCCGAGGACACTCTAAGGGACTGCAAAACGGCTTGCCAGAAAGTTGGCACATGATCACAAAACCCCCACCCCTCTCCATAGCAGCAATGTGTCCGGGCGCCCCGCTGCATTAAAGGAATAGTTTTTTTATGCTGATGCTACGTGACTAGCCTTGGGGGGGGGGGGCGCGCCCCTGCACCCCATATTGACCAGCTGCAACTGCTATTGAATAAGCTCAACCATATTCTTAGGATAAAAAGGATGTAAGCTGAGCATTCATCATCTTTCAATTAGCTGCCTATGATCAATTATTTCTCCAGTGGTATAATGAAGAGCTACATCTTGTGTGTTTCCTCTATATAGTAGTGATTTTTATAGGGGTGTATGATTACCAAAGGAAAGTTTATCTGTGCAGATATGGAACAAAGTTAGGCTACCCACCAACTTTAAATTGTAGTAGGATGTCTATATGTCTATATGTTTCCATAAACATGCCTGCTCAGGTCAGCTGAGAGAGATATAGACCAACACCCCAGCAACCAGCTTATTATGGGGGAAATTATTAGCAATCAACTGGGAAAACCCTATCTAACAATTCTTCCAGGTGAAAGGTCATATCTTGAGGTATCGGGAGTGTCTACAGACAAGCAATCATTTTCCAATCTGACCTTAACTGGCTGGATTATATGACGATCATCTCATGCCTGTAGACACACTACACCAGTATTGTAATATACACATCCCCTCCCAAACAATTCAAATCTGATCTTCAATTGATTACAAATACTTGAGTAAAGCAGCTTCTCACCACTCCAACCTGATATTTGAGAATTGTCCCTCTGATTGCTACTTGATTCGGTGCTCCAAAGTTCTTCACTACCTAACTTTACATATCTTATTATTTCGTACACACTATTTCTTTAAATAAACCAAGGGACCATGTAGATTATAATGTATGTTTTTCATGTATGGTCTAAATTAACAGTAAGGAGTAGAGATTAATCAGTACAAGAGGTTGAGCTTAAAGCCCAACATAAGCTAAAACCTTTTTTTTAGTGTTGGATATATCTCCCAAAATCGTGATAACATTGGTTAACAGTAAAGTTTGAACATTTCACCAAGGACACATCGAATATCTAAATGTCCTGTACACACTAACTTAAGTGTGCCTATTCATTGAATGGGGAGGAACTTCGGAAGTGTCAATGGTCAAAATAACATCTATTAACAGGACAAAGTTATAATAATTATTGGTATAGAGTATATAGAGTGAAATGGCATGGATCAGACAAATAAATATATAATTTACAAAAGTACTGATTAGTCTGACCACAGCTGTGCTGGCTCCATTCAATGAAACAGATTTTAAAAAAAGGACAGTTTCATATATTTAGGATGGTTCAGGCAACTCTGCTGACGCCACTGTGTTCCCATACATTTCATGTACAGCTATTTATGCACTTTATTTTCATAGTTTTGGGTAGTAGTTTAAAAAACATCCTTTGAATAAAAAGTAAAATATGACAGTTCGGACGCCTAATGGACACTTTTGATGGGACCTGTTACAACAGTAATCAGTGCTAAAAATATGCACTATTACTGTACTAATGACACTGGCAGGGAAAGGGTTAACTTCAGGGGCAATCAAAGGGTTAAATGTGTGCCTAGGGAGTGCTTTCTAAATATGTGGGGGTTCTAACCACTGCATGAACACCGAGGCCTGTGTTCCTAAATAGGAGGAACACAGGATCCCTGTGTTCATCACTGACAGAACAGCGGTCTGCCTTGTTTACATTGGCAGACCACCGTTCTGTCTCCATGGGGAGCGATCGTGGGTGCCAAGCACACGACCCCACTATCTGCTACACGAAGCGGCGTACATGTACGTAGTTTCGTGTCACAGAGCCAACCTGCCACAGTAAAACTACGGCCACTGGTCGGCAAATGGTTAAGTTAGGTGATCTATTGCTGGTTGCGGTTAGTCAACATTAGATCACTATATCGGTGATCTATTGCTGCAGGGTATAAACACAATGATCATGCATTGGAGTTGATTTACTAAAGACAAATAGACATTGCAAAGAAAGTTGCAGTTTGCAAGGGAATTTGCCATATAGTACAGTGGATGAGGTGAAGCCCTGCTGACTTCCATCTTCTAATCTTATGCAAGCAAAAATTGTGATTTATTATTTAGTTTTCTTGAATGTGATTGGGTCCTCTTTGTAAAGTGAAACTTCATCACATTCCTCAAGCGCGAACAGTCTATTTGTCTTTTATCAAATCAACCCCATTGTGTTAACAGTGATATGCTTCAGGCGCTCCTGTTGAGCACTGTTTAGCAAGATTGTGTAACAGATTCTTAGTTCAGAGTAGGCTGCTAGGCAAATTTAGTTAGCTTCTCTGCAAGCAGAGGAGCAGGGGTTGATTGCTTTGGGATGTTCATGGTCTTACAGACTGCTGTTCTGCTACTTCCTCCTGTCTTCTGGATTGTTCTGGAAGTATAGTGGGATGGAGAGCAGAAGAAACAGCCTGAATATTTATGGGTCTGTGGCCAATCCCTGTAGAGGGTTGCCCAGTAGGTGGAGTAGGAGCCTATAAATATTCTGAGACCTGGCAGAAGGGTGCAGAGTTCTAGGGTTGAGCTATCTGGGGACTCTTCTCCTGGGGCTGAGAGAGAAAGACAAAGGAGAAGGCCTCTTGAGTCCTGTGAAGTCATTAAGGCCTCAGCTTACCGGAGAAGGCCCTATCAAAGAGAGATAGAGTCAGGAAAGCAGCTGTGAACAACCTCCTACTCCTGATATACAGTGGAGAAGTCACTGTGGGGAGCTTTACCTTACAAGCTGTTTAGTGCAAGTCTGCCTAAGGCTGGGTTCACATATGTGCGATCTGGATGCAGGTTTTCCTGCATCCAGATCGCACATATGTGACATGCAATTCACATGACATGCAAATATGATTCTCAATGAAGACAGTTCACACAGGTCTGGGGCGACCTTGGTCCACATTCCAAAAGGGTCCTGTATGTGTTTTGGTTCGGCTCAGGTGCGAATTCAGGCATAAATTTGGACCTGATGTGCACCTGAACTGGTGAACAGAAAGGCACCACACCCCATGCTGGTAACCGCGGCTGCACATATCTGAACCCAGCCTTAAGCTGGATACACACTATACAACTTTTGTTGTCAGATTTCCTTTAGATTTACCTTTTCTATGTAGTGCAAGGGCCTGCCTGATTGCATACAAATTGAAAGTGTTTAGATTTGACCTCATATTATATGGTTTTGGTAAGTCTGAAGGAAAAAATCTAAAGAAAATTGTATAGTGTGTATGGCCCATAAGGGTGCAGGCAGGAGCTGTGCAATACATTTACTGCAGGAGTTCTTTAAGTTCAGCCAAGAGATAGTACAGTGCAGCCTACGGTTATGCAATACAGCAAGCACAGAGCAACCAAGAAACTAGCAGCCCTACATTTTTTGCAGTTTAGGGAATCCCATGCCCCCATCCCTATCCAAGTTCACCATTCCCCAATAAAAACCCCAAAATAGAAAAAAACCCTAGACTGGTTTTTGAGCCAGCAGAAGATTTCAGAAAATGCTGTGTGCCTGGCTGTTACAGCCTGGTTCGCGGAGTCCAGCTGTATGAGTAGCCAGAGCCACAATGATGTCACTCCCACACATGCGAACTGGAGCCCTCGGTTACGGCAAGGTGCTATGAAAGTTTGGCACAGTATGCCGGACCTTCAGAGCATATGCCCTGGTGACGTTACCAGCTTTATCCAGGGTGAATATCTCCTACAGGTAAATTATAGCCTTATTATAGGCTTATCTGTAGGTAAAAATCACAAAGCGGACTTTGCTACCGCTTTAAGCAAACAACTCAAATTAACAAAATCAAAATATGTGTATAACAATATCTATTTTATAAATAAAATTAACCATTAACACCAAAGTGCTCCAAACAGTACAGCATATACCATATTATTATTACATAGAATGGTCCATTAACACCAAATTGCTCCAATAAGTGCAGTGAACAGGGTTGCAGAGGTCCTCTCAGAATCTTCCATAAACTAGACCGTGATCCTTTGTGCTCTCATCCACCACCAATGAGCAAAAGACCTACTCACCAGAGGCGAGCTTGTATATCACCTGTAGACTACATATTAATTATCCACTCCAGACATACTCCAAAAATGGTGTGTCATGAGATCAGGGAAAACAGAAAAAACCTTCCATAGTGCAGTATTTAGTAAATTTATGAAAAGCGCAAAGTTAAAATACACTTACAATGTTGTAAATAAAGCAGACCCCTGATGATGTTGGACACCTCTGACAAAACACGTAGGGTGTTAGCAATGTGACACATCACTTCCATCATTTGGAACGCAGGTGGTACGCAGGTACGCAGGTGGTACGCATATTGGTGTCCCTGCAAAACGAAGAGTGCTCTGCTTTATTTACCACATTGTAAGGGTATTTTACTTTGCGCTTTTAATTAATTTACTAAATACTGCACTATGGAAGGTTTTTTTCTGTTTTCCCTGATCTCATACCACACACCATATTTGGAGTATGTCTTGAGTGGATCGAACAAGGGGTTCCTTATAATTGATATGAGGGTCTTCACCATGTAGTCTACACACGATATGCAAGCTTGCCTCTGGGGAGTAGGTCTTTTGCTCATTGGTGGTGGATCATGGTCTAGTTTATGGAGGATTCGGAGAGGACCTCTGTTCATTGCACTAAATTGGAGCACTTTGGTGTTAATGGACTATTCTATATAATAATAATAATATAGTATAAGCTGTACCGTTTGGAGCACTTTGGTGTTAATGGTTCATTTTATTTATAAAATTGATATTGTTATATACGTATTTTGATTTTGCACTGCACATAAGGAGCGCGGTTTATCAAGTTTTTGATTTTGCACATAGTTTAGGCCTAGTAGCCTTACAACCAGCTGCTTCAAACTGATTACTTGAATGTATTAATTTAATTCTATCATAATATATGTTTTCTTTGTAATTTCTATTTTTATCATTAGTTGCACATAATAATTAAGGGTGCACAGGTTTAGGGTATTTAGATATCCCCTTTTTCTGTCCAACTTAAATAAACACCTTTAGAAAAAAAAAGGACAAATAAATATGTGTAAATAAAAATGTGTAATGTAACTTTTCTTATGTTGTTTATTGGCTTATCAACTTAAAAACAGCATCACATTTTCCAAAATTCCCTTCAGCACCCGATGAATTGAAGACTGTTCTGTTGACCCAGATGATATATTGCCATTGCTCTTGGAAGGACAGCAGGTCACTACTGATAGGCATGTTCAACAGCATGACGTGCAGAAGTGGCAGGAGTTGCGATAGAGGGCCTCAGAAAGTTCATGGGGTCCAAATAAGCTCCAGCTAGAGCAAGTAACCCTTTTTTATGAACCATTTTAATAATAAAATACTGGACAATATAAAGCTCAGAAACTCAACAGCTGTGCAGGTGGCATGTCACCTTTTGGCATTTAGCAAATAGATCTTACTATCATACTAACTATGAGCAATGAATAGCCTGCTAACTGTCAAACTGCTGAGCTTCTCAGGATTTCTGTACCGTCTCTTTCATATACAGATAGAATATTTTATTCCTTTTTGTATTTTATATAAAGAACAATTTTGCATCATTTTCTACAACTATGTGACATTGAAATGTAATAGCTTTGAACACTTAATGATGCCAGAGCTGCTGGTAATGTCGGGGAGAGTGCAGATGGAGTGAGTAGGGGGTAGTGAATGGTGATATATTATTGGGAATAAAGGCAGAATGAACAGCTGCACTTGCAGACACAACATGCTGTAGGTGCCCTCTGAATTCAGAGACAGACACTGTCCAGGTGGCACCACAACACAAGAGCATATCAGCAGTTATGAGTCTGAAAAGAGGACAAAACCACCTTTTTTTCTTCTTTTGATGCCCTCTGCAGAATGTGTATGCTACTGAAAAATGTATCAGGAAATTCAACATTTCTATCTTCCTGTTTACATTACAAGTGTAAAGCGAAGCTGTCCCCGAAAAATGACCCTTTTTGACATGCTGGAACTTAGTAATAAGACGCAATTGCTTGTTATTGAAGGGATCATACAAAGGACAGAGGGACGGCAGTTGCCTGTGAAAGAAAATGTTACTATATCACTGTTTATTATTAAGATATTTACAGTAAAAATATAAGAAAAAAAAAATCAATTTGGGTGATCTGTATACATTTAAAGTATTTTAATAAACATTGTAGCAGAGCCCTACCTTCTACTGCTCTGAAGAGAAAGCTGTATTAAATGGGAGGGTCTGGTTTTATTATAGACACCTGGTGAACTTTCAGTGTTCTGATAAAGAAAGCACCAGTATTAGCATCTCTTTGGAAGTAACTAACCCTTAGGCCCCTTGCAGATGAGGCAGACGTCGCCAAGCAGATCCGCCTGCTCAGCGAGGGGTCTGTCCACTGATCCCCACTGAACAGGCGCATGATAGATCCCTGTCCATTCCGCTGTGCAGATTTTATTGGTCAGGCAATTCACTGACATATTTGCTGCCATAGTGCTATGTGCTGGGTAGGGGCGTACCAAGGGAGGGGCGTTCCGCCCCGGTTGCCACATATTGAGGGGGTGCCGTGCCAGACAGGGTGGTGCTGCCGCCGTGTACTGGCATGTGTAGGTCACAGGCAGCTTCATTCTGGGACAATGCAGTGTCCCAGAATGAAACAGAAAGACAGCAGCCAGCCAGCTATATTTATTTTGAATCCCACAGACAGGAGGTAGCCCCCATGCTCTGCCCCCCCAGCAGACAGGAGGTAGCCCCTCCATGCTCTGCCCCCCCCCCCACAGACAGGAGGTAGCCCCCATGCTCTGACCCCCCCCAGCAGACAGGAGGTAGCCCCCCATGCTCTGCCCCCCCCAGCAGACAGGAGGTAGCCCCTCCATGCTTCTGTCCCCCCCAGCAGACAGGAGGTAGCCCCTCCATGCTTCTGCCCCCCCCCCCCAGCAGACAGGAGCTAGGCCCTCCATGCTTCTGTCCCCCCCCCCCCGCAGCAGACAGGAGCTAGGCCCTCCATGCTTCTGTCACAGAAGCATGGAGGGGCTACCTCCTGTCTGCTGGGGGGGGGACAGAAGCATGGAGGGCCTACCTCCTGTCTGCGGGGGGGGGGAGAAGCATGGAGGGGCTACCCCCTGTCTGCTGGGGGGGGCAGAAGCATGGAGGGGCTACCTCCTGTCTGCTGGTGGGGGGTAGAAGCATGGAGAGGCTACCTCCTGTCTGCTGGGGGGGGACAGAAGCATGGAGGGCCTACCTCCTGTCTGCGGGGGGGGGGGGAGAAGCATGGAGGGGCTACCCCCTGTCTGCTGGGGGGGGGGCATAAGCATGGAGGGGCTACCTCCTGTCTGCTGGGGGGGGTAGAAGCATGGAGGGGCTACCTCCTGTCTGCTGGGGGGGGCAGAAGCATGGAAGGGCTACCTCCTGTCTGCTAAGGGGGAGGACAGAAGTATGGAGGGCCTATTGCAAAGGGGAGATATTAATTGATTTGCGGAAAAGTTATAGCGTTTACAAACTATGGTATAGAATTGTGGACTTTTTATCTTTTTTATTGTTTATAAAAAGCAGTATTATTTTTCAAGTTGATATAAAGTTTACAAAGTTGGCAATAAATATTCTTAAAAATATTACAAATTTTTGTGGGTGTTTTTACATTTTTAAGTTGGGGGGGTGCCAGAAATCCGATCCGCCCCGGATGCCAAATGCTCTAGGTACGCCCCTGGTGCTGGGTGTCCAGGTTCGCTTTTTTTCTAATAAAAATAACAAATATGTTATACTTACCTGCTCTGTGTAAGGGTTTTGCACAGAGCAGCCCCGTTCCTCCTCTTTAGGGGTGCCCTGCCGCCACTCCTGGCTCCTCCTCTTCATTGGGTGTCCCCCACTGAAAGCCACTTTCCATGGGGGCACCCGTGCATCACTGGATTTGATTGACAGCACGGGAGCCAATGGCTCCTGCTGCTATCAATCTGTCTGTCCAATGAGGAGAGAGACAAAGGCTGGAGCCGCTGGGCTTGTGCTCATTGCTAGATCGTATTGGGCTCAGGCAAGAAAAAGGGGGGGTCTGGGGGGCAGCTGCAACAAAGAAGGTTTTTCACTTTAATGTATTGAATGCATTAAGGTGAAAAACCTTGAGACTTTACAATCACTTTAGAGATAGAGGTGAGCTCCTTCCAGGTCCACCTGCCCTCAGCCTTTCCATTAAAATGCATGTGCTCTCATTGTGGAGACTCACTGAAGTTAGAGTTAGGGACTACAGAAAACAGGGTGTCTTGATGGGGCCTGTAGATTACGCATGTATTTGCAAACATGTGCAGACTAAACCCCTGTTTTTAATGCATATTGTTAGACCGGTAAATTCGGTTGGTCACAGGCTGGTTGGTAAGTTTGAGCTTGGAAATCTCTTTGTACTTGTTTGAGAGACACAGCCCGCTCTTCTCTATGGGTCAGTTGGATGGAAACAGACTACCTGTCCTTTTCTTCCGAATGTCATCCGATCCAATCTACTGGAAAGACGGGGAACGGATCCCCATCTGTCTGTTTTTAGCAGACCAGATCAGATCGGATGCCGTTGGGTGTCAATGGACACATGTCCGCTGACATCCACCGCTTCATGGAGAGCTATGGATGGTCTGATCGGTCCATCAGTGAAAATGGGGCCTATAGGAGTAACTCACCAAAAAATTACATTCATTTTGCAGGTGATGCTTAAAATTTTACTTGTATCTAAAGGCCCGTACACATGTGCAGATTGTCGGCCGAAAAGATTCGGCCAACGACCGATCGGCCGATTTTCGGCTTGTTAGTATGATGCTTCCAACAGCCGACAGCGCACTTTCGGCCAAACAGAATCTGTCGTGCAAGCATTAAAATTTTTGTATGCCGACACCAGAACGGCCGATTGTTCGCCAGTCAGTACAGATTTCGGCCGACAGACAGCAGATTTGCAAGACTGGGCATGCTCAGAAAAGAAAAAACACAGGGAAAGTTAACCATCACATGACATCACTTCTGCAGTCGGCTGTTGTTGGCGGACAAAATTCGTGTGCAGTCTTTTGCACGACACGGACACGACAGCCTGGGGACAAAAGACGGCCGATCGTTCGGCCGACGATCGGTACTTGTGTACGGGGCTTTAGTTAAGATGTCTGAGAAATTCAGTGAGCCAATCACACAAACAGAAAATGTATTTCCTGGGGGGTTCTGTACACCAGTGGTGTACAGAGGAACCCCAACTTGCCATATTGCATTGAATTTTTTGACAGGTTTAGAAAATTACTGCTGCTTCCGAATAAAGTAGTTTTTTTTAAAAAAAAACAATAAATAACAAAATGGCTTGTGTGGCAATATTTTATGATTTATTATTTTTTAATGAAAGTGGAATTCCCCTTTAGTAAGGACACGTTTGAGAAGTCAACTGTAAAATTGGGTTCATAACCACGCTTATGTAAATGCTAAAGGAAGAATGGTGTTAATATTGGCGCCAACAAATTCCTGCCCCACATAGTAGTTGAAAGCAACTATCATTTGTTACATGACCAGGGTAGATCAGAGGTCACACACATATCTATTCCTGTCTGACCATTCATCCCGACTCCTCCTTCCTATAGCCAATCCAAGAAAACACACTATTCTAAAGTAGAGTTAAAATGGTCATAGCTGCCTGTGACGGAAGTGTAGGTAAGACAGAACGCACATGGAGAGCAGGAGTGCCAACAAAGCCTTTTATTGAACGGTAGCAGGTATGTTCACAAAGAAAGGGCCAAACAAAGGTGTCCAGGGTCAGACCCAACGTGGGTAGGACAGAGTTCCAGATAACAGGGGTAGTCCATAACAGGGGCTCCCAATAGAATGGGCAAAGTCCTGGCCAGCGAGGGATTGGGCCACACACGGAGCAGGGCAAACAATGAGGTGACAAAGTTCAGGCAGAGTTCTGGTAGGCCCAGTGTTAATCCACTCACCAGCAGGAAGGTCCAGGATGTATCCAAAATCCAGGTTGTAGGAAGGGACAGGGTAAATCCAAAATCCAGGTTGTCAGGCAGGTTTGAAGAGGCCCGCAGGAACCAATAGGGGATTCTGTGTTCCCTGGCCGCAGCTCAGAGACACACAGTCTTCCAAACAGCAGAGATGAACAACCCCCGAGAGACTCTCACTCAGCTAAATATCTTAGGACTTGTGTCCCAGCAGGTGGGCCAGGCAACTCCCAGCCAGGCGTCCAGTTTCCCCAGCAACCAGCCCCGCCCCCCTCTACTCGAGCCCACACAAGGAATGTGTTCATTGTCCACAGTGAGCATGAAGGCGGAGAAGCAGACATTCAGGCACCTTGCTGGGGAGGGGAGGAGGACAGCACAGTGGGGGGGGCAGGCAAAGGAGTGAGCAGCCAGGGGGGAGAGAAGAATCCCATGCTGGGGAAGATAGTAAAGTACTGGGGGTGCAGAAGAGAGGAAAAGAAGGGGGGGAAGTAGGGTCCGTGACACTGCCTTTTATTATGAATAACATACAAAGTTTAACTACTTGTCGACTGACAGCAGTACATTTACTGCTAGTGTGGGGCTCCCCCAGGCACCGTAATGTACCCATATGTCGCGGTGCACATGCGCACTGACGCGCCCCGTGGGACGCGCAAGGCCGCAATATAGGTCTCAGTGGATTGCAATGCTCAGTATCAGGCTGGTGTGATATCACATGAAACCTAGTAAACAATAGTCATGAATGGAATCCTTTCATGACATCATTGTTTACCACTGTTTGTGGTCTGTGATTGCTCACTAGTGATCACATGGTACCTGGGCTAATCATAGCACCCTGTGCCGTGTGATAACTGTGGGCCAATCACAGCATCACAATAGTAAATAATGAGTAATAAATGAAAGCCATTCATGACATTTCAAATGATTGCTGTTACAGTAATCATCACCGTAACAAGCAATCAGTTTACAAGGAAAAAAAAATCCCTGATCACCCTCCCAGAGTTGTACAGTGTCACTATGGTGACACTGAACTACTCTGATAATAGTATGTAAAAATGTTTTATAAATATTTTTACATACTGTCACCAGTCAGTACCCCTGATCATCACTACACCAGTCATAGGATGACGCTGTACTGCACTGGTGACAGTAAGCAAAAAAATAAATAAAAGATTGTGAAAAATAAATTGTATTTAACTTCTTCATTTTCCAACAAATTGTGACAATAAAAATGTCAAGAAACTTGCCATGCACTTTACTAAATACCTTGGACTGTCTACTTTCCAAAAAAGGGGTAATTTTGGAGTTATGTATACTGCCATTTTAGGGCCTCAAGAAATGAGATAGGCAGTCAATAAAACAGGACTGATCAATTTTAAAATATACAGGTATATACTGTACCATAGTTTATAGACTATAACTTTCACATAGACTAAATAATATACAATGATATGAGTTATTTTTACCAAAGAAATGTGGCAGACACATTTTGGCCTCAATTTTTTAAAAAAAAAACGTTTTTTTTTCTTTTTTTTTTTTAAATGTTATAATAGAAACAAAAAAGTTTTTTTTTTTTTTTTTTTTTCAAAATGTTCTGTTTTTTTTTTTTTTTTGGTTTATATAGAAAGAAAACGAAAAACCCAGTAAACCCAGTGATGATTAAATACCACTAAAAGAAAGCTCTATCTGTGTGAAAAAAATGTCTGAAATTTAATTTGGGTATAGTGTTGCATGCCTGAGCAACTGCCAGTTAAAGTAGCACAGTGCTGAAAAGCAAAAAATGCTCTTGTCGTGAAGGGGGTAAAACCAAGTGGTTAACAAAACATAACATGACAAATCAAATCCGGGTGCAAATCCTTGAAGTCATCATATAACCATACCAAGAACCTTCTGTCTGTGGCACCAGTTAGTTAACTTAAGCCCCATCTGCAAAACAGGGACTTTCTTAGCTGACCTCAGACACATACTGGTCTACAACTACCCAGTAACTATGAGTTGATCGGATCAACTACAGGGCTCCATACCAAAGATGGGTCCTCACTGTTTTCCTAAGAAACATCAGATTTAACCTAACTTCAAGAACCCAAAACCATCATCTTCTGTTACCACCTAAACCCAGACCAACTAGAGCAGGTAAATAAAGCGGGAGGGGGGGCTGGTCACACAATGACTTCAAGTCTCTGACTGGCTCTTCTTTACTCCTCCTTCCAGATTAGTCTCCAACGCTCCTACCCCTCAGACCATGTCTTCTAGCCAATCAAGTAAGTACTACATTATTTTTTAACCAATGAACTCCACACTGTCTGGTTCCTCTTCCACCCAGTCATGTAGGCCGCGCACTTTATTAGTTCCCTCATAACTCCATTCAACAATTGTTTATTCTCTGGAGAGAGAGGCCCAGAGTTATAAAAGAAGAGCATGGACAAAGGGCCGTCATGACAGGGGTGAAAGGGTCTGGGGAACTGCAGGATTAGGTCTATATAAAAAAGAAAAAATAAATAAATAAATATATATATATATATATATATATATATATATATATATATATATATATAATATGATACTCCAGTTACAGAAAAGTTTTGATTGGGTACAAGTCTGGGAGGGGAGTGGAGCTGCGGGGGGTGGTGAGGCTGAGTGGGAGGGAGGGGGAAGGGTCTCAGTAAGAGAAAGCTTCCCCCCTGCCCGCTGGCCCTGGTAATTTTACTTTTCTGATAAGCAACTTATTGTTGGGTTGGGGGTTCTTGGGGATGACTGTTGTCAAGCAGCTGTTGGGGTGTAAGGTCCTTGTAGGTTACCCTGGGCACTAAAAGGTACTTGGTAAGGACCTGTCTGAGGTACGGCTCCCAGTTGTTCTAATGGAGGTATCTGCGGCTGGTTGTCTCCGAGTCATTGGTGTTGCGGCTGGAGGCCTGTTTTAAGTAGGTTGCAGGTATTTTTTCTTGTGATTGATGCCCACTAGGACCTTGAGACTCCAGTTATACTGTATTTACCTGGTATTTAAGTTGTTATGTTTTTGCTTATGTGTTATTTATTACTTTGGTTAATAAAAGCTTGCTTTGACCATTCACTCCATTAACTTCCGAGTGATTATTAACCACTTTACCACCGGAGGATTTTGCTGTCTTACGTCCAGGCCACTTTTTGCGATTCGGCACTGTGCGAATTTAACTGACAATTGCGCGGTCATGCAATGCCGTACTCAAACAAAATTTACGACCTTTTTTTCCCACAAATAGCGATTTCTTTTGGTGGTATTTGATCACCTGTGCGATTTTTACTTTTTGCGCTATAAACAAAAAATGAACGTAAATTTTGAAAAAAAAACAATATTTTTCACATTTTTTATATGAAATTCCCCCCCCCCCCCAAAAAAAATTTAAAAATCTAAATTTTTTTAAAATTTTTGGCCAATTTGTTTTCTGCTACCTATGTTTGGAAAAAAAAATCACAATAAGTGTATTTTGATTGGTTTGCGCAAAAGTTATTGCGTTTACTAACTAAGGGAAAGATTTCTGTAATTTTTGGTGTTTTTTTTTTAACGAGTAATGGCGGCGATCTGCAATTTCTTTTGCGGGACTGCAACATTGCGGCAGACAGATTGGACCCTTGACTGACATTTTTGACACTTTTGGGGGTACCAGTGAAATTTCTACAGTAATCAGTGCTATAAATATGCACTGTTACTGTAAAAATGACACTGGCAGGGAAGGGGTTAATTTTATTGGAGAGGGAGGGGTTAATGCATGCCTGGTGCTTACTAACGTGTGTGGGGGGAGGTGACTGAGTGACACAGGGACAGATCGCAGGTTCAGCTATGATTGAACCCTGCAATCTGTCATTGTTTGTCACTTAGGAGATCCACCCACTTTGTTTACACAAGCGGGCGGATCTCCAAACTCGATTCCCCGACGATCATGGAAGAGCAGCGGCGATCGCCACTGCCCCTCCCCTGGCCTGACTCCCGCTGTGACTGAAAACAGCGGGAGCGAGCCTCCGGCGGCGTGCGAGCGCCCCCCACAAGGGGAGGAGTCCAGCGACGTAGGTCTACGTCGCTGGACGGAATCGAGCCACTTTGCCGCAGTACAGTCCCAGTGACTGGTCGGCAAGTGGTTAAAGGGGTCGGAGGGTATGGTACAGGTCAAAGTGGAAGGAGACAAGACGTCTTTAGTACCCTAGTCATGGCAATGTCATAATAAGTTAACATTGTAAGTTTAATTCTATCCATAAAATGGAACACGGAAAGAAAATAGGTTATATTTTAACAACAGCGCACACAAAGTTAGCTTCCTGTTGCTGTCAGAGTCTTCGTGATGACATGATACAGGTAGCCCCACTGAGGACTCACAGGCTTTATGAATAGATTTGTAGCAATTTCCTTTCCTTTCTCCGAGTGGCGTGATCTTGTGAAGAGCACTTTCCGCCGCCTGCTGATCTGTCTCTGTTTAGCAGAGTCGAGAAGAAAGAGCAGTGAATAGGGGATGACAAAGGACTGTTTAGTGGATCAGGACAGAAATCTACAGTCATCTCACATAGGGTCCTTATCGTTCTTGCTTAAACCCTTCAAAAAAGAAAAAGAGTTATATTGTGTCACACAGACGGCTTTTTTCTTGCCATCCTTTGTATTTTAGTTTTCTTGCTGGGTTTTGTATCTCTGAAAGCAGCACGTAGGACTCTTGTAACCAAGGACTGGACGGACAGGAAAAAATAGGACTCCTAGGGGGTCAATGCCTTCTAAAGGGAAATCATAGAATATTTTACTTTATTTTGAGTTATACTTAAAGGAGTTTATTTATAAATGTTTCCATACGACATTACGACACATAGATTTCGCACATTGATCTATATGGATTCATTTGGAAAAACTGAAAGTTGTGTAATGCCTTGTACACAATGAGATTATCAAACAAATGATTGTCCATTTTTTTTTGCATGCTTGTCTCAAATAGAAAATAAGAGGTTACTAAAGTAATGTAAATTCTTATGTGACAGAATAAAAGATCGGAAGTGATGTCATGTGCTGTAGTGCATTGGTATTGTATTTTTGAGGAACAACTGTACTGATGAAATGAAAATCGTACGATCTGGTATAGCTGTGTAATAACTATCAGATTATTGTTTGATCGATTCAAAAGCGGTATTTTTTGTACAATTTTCTTATTCTGTATTCAGGCGATAAATCTTGAGTAGAAAAGCATTAAATAACCCCAAAATGTATCTAAACCCAAAAAATAAATGTTTTTTTTGTTTTTTCAGTTTTTTACATTTTTTTTGTGGTAACCTGCTAGTACCAAACTTCCTGTCCTTGAGTGACAACATTCACTTGCTGTGAACTTATAGAGGAAGGTAAGGCAAAATAAAAGTAGAATAAACTTCAGCTTTAAAAATCTAAAAAGCATCTAAAACTGAAAATCTCGGTACATTTGCTCATCAAAGTCAGAAAACACTGGCCCTTAAAACCCACCTTAATTTCACTTTCCCAATTCATTACAACACATTTTTTTCATCCCTTAAAGTGTTACTAAACTCACAACAGTAAAATCAGTCTGTATATGCAGTAAAGCATGCTTCTTATACTCACTGTAGAACCTAAGGGGCTAATCCTCCCCATTATGTAAAAAGGCTGTTTAATCCTGTCTTCTCTGATCCTCCCCTTCTTTCACAGCCCCCAATCAATCTCCTGATAGTACAGAGCCTTGGGAGCACTCTGCACATGCTCAGTTTGGTGTGTATTGCTAGAGAGTTTTTTTTTTTTTTAAAGTGCATGTGATCAGCACAGGGCCTATCAGCACTGTCCTGACAGAGAGTCAGGGGTCCTGCAGCATAATAGGACAATCAGAGGAGAATGAAAACTCCTCCTACAAGCTTTAACCAGTACTTGGCTGAACACTGATAGAAGTCACAAGACTGCTATATACTGCTGATGAGAAAAGGTATTTAGTAGTTTATATTTACTAAAATAATTGCATTTCCATGTTCTGTGTATTGTGGCAGAACAGATATAGTGAATGCAGGGCCCTGGGATTAGTAACACTTTAAGTTAGATTCACACCTTATTGTTCTGTATTTTGTATGCTGTAAATGCACATGTGTTAATATGCCTTGTGTCACTCATTAATGTATGTTGAGTTAAAGTGGCTCTAAACTCAGACATATGAACAAAGCATATCCCTCTATAGTGTGTACTTTTCTCAATAAGGAACACAAAGTGTAATTTCTGTCTGCCAACTTGTTCCTCTGCTATCAGCATGAGTCACTTCTGACAAGTTTTCCTGACACCAAGAGAAAAAAAGGTGACAGGGGAGGGAGCTCCAGCTGATTGGCAGCATCAGCTCTGTTCCTGTGTGCTTTGTAAAGTTGGGGGTGTCTCTTCCCTCTAATCAGCTCTCAGAACTCTCCTCACTGAGCTCTGCAGAGTGTAATTTCAGCTCTCCTCCCCCTTTTTTTTGTACTCTCAGACAATTTTATAAATTCAGCACTTTGAATAGATGTAGAGAAGAGAAGACCACAGATAAACAGGTCCAAAATATTTAGGAAGATTTGTTTAATCTCTGTGTATCACCTGAGGCCAGTCACTTCATTGTTTTTTTTTTATCTTTCTATGCATTAAGATAAAAAAAAAAAAAAAACCTTCTGTGTGCAGCAGCCCCCCACTACTTAAAATTGTGTTTGAAAGGTATAGAATATAATGTTTTGATGGTGCAAAAGGACCCAAGATTGTAAAAAGTATAACGAATTTTATTAAAGCATTTCTATTTAAAATTTTACATATAATAAAAACATTGTGTAATAGTAATTTTATTAGTATATGTATGCAATGACTCCCGCTCTACATGTTTCGCCAACAACTGGCTTCTTCACAATAGAAAGAATGGGGAGCTAGAAATGGACTTTGTTGGCACATCATGACTGACACAAATGTCATAAAATCGTATACTTTATTTAAGAAAATTTTAAATTGTTAAATCCACATAACATTGCCTTTAACCACTTGCCGTCTGAGTACGGTAGTACTACTGCGGCAAAGTGGTTCGTTATCGTCTGACGACATAGTATTAACGTCGTCAGACACTCCCCCTTCTGGGCGGCGCTTGCGCGCCGCCGGAGGCTCGCTCCCGCTGTTTTCATTCACAACGGGAGTCGGGCCAGGGGAGGAGCAGCGGCGATCGCCGCTGCTCTGCCCCGATCGCCGGGGATCTAGTGTGGAGATCCGCCCGCCTGTGTAAACACAAGCGGGCGGATCTCCATAGTGACAGGGAGTGACAGATCGGACTGTTCAGCATAGCTGGACATCCGATCTGTCCATGACTCACTCAGTCACCTCCCCCCCTACACGTCAGTAAGCACCAGGCATACATTAACCCCTCCCTCTCCAATAAAATTAACCCCTTCCCTGCCAGTGTCATTTTTACAGTAACAGTGCATATATATATAGCACTGATTACTGCAGTAATGTCACTGGTACCCCCAAAAGTGTCAAAAATGTCAGTCAAGGGTCCGATCTGTCCGCCGCAATGTCGCAGTCCCACAAAAAAAATCGCAGATCGCCGCCATTACGCGTTAAAAAAAAACACCAAAAATGACAGAAATCTTTCCCTTTGTTAGTAAACGCAATAACTTTTGCGCAAACCAATCAAAATACGCTTATTGCGATTTTTTTTTTACCAAACAGGTAGCAGAAAACAAATTGGCCAAAAATTTTTTAAAAAATTGGTTTTTACATCTTTTTTGGGGGGAATTTCATATAAAAAAATTTTAAAAATATTATTATTTTTTCAAAATAAACACTCTTTTTTTGTTTATAGCGCAAAAAGTAAAAATCGCACAGGTGATCAAATACCACCAAAAGAAAGCTCTGTTTGTGGGAAAAAAAGGACGTAAATTTCGTTTGGGTACGGCGTCGCACGACTGCGCAATTGTCAGTTGAAGTCGCACAGCGCCGAATCGCAAAAAGTGGCCTGGACGGAAGACAGCAAAATCCTCCGGTGGTAAAGTGGTTAAAATATGCAACACCATCACTCTAGAGTATTGATCATTGACATGTGAGCACCACCACACCAACCAATATTGTAAACAGTGTAACAATCTCTTGAGAAAGGAGCGCGCATGCGTCGTATGAGCCCTGAGCATGCTCAGAAACACGTTGTGTCTTTCCTTCTCCGGTGACATCACATGCCAGCTGGCGTTGCTGTTCAGCTGCTCACCATCTGACTTGCTTCTGAGTCTACAATACACTCGCCGGAAGATCTTTGTGTACCCCAGGCTCGGGCGCTTTTTCCCTTCGTCTGCTAGATCGTCACCCTCACCTAAGAGCCTTTTATCCCTTCTTTTATGTGATTGTACGTTTGCATGATTGCCTTTTTATACCATGAAACTGCTACACTTAGAGGCGCTTTCCTGTTTTTATATTTATATTTAATGGATTGCCAATGCATAGAGTGATAGTGCATTACTTTGTGTTGTGGTGCTCTGTAATACATGTAAATCAGAGTTGCCTTGCCTTGGTGCATTGGGGTGTATTTCAAAATGAAATTGATGGCTCCACACCAAGTTAGCACACATAACATACTGTGACAGGAAGTCAGGTAAATCTGTGGATGTAGTCACAGACAGGAGATACATTTCCACCTGGTTTAGAAAATTCACCAATTACTATAGGGTGTCGGCTGCAAAGGCAGCAGAAAAGGTAGCCAGGATGGCTTAAGGAAGTTGAAAGGCCTTCAGCTGTTCAGAATGAGGAAGTTAAGGCCTCTATAATTTGTCCAAAGGAATTCTATTGATTGCTGCCTCCTGACGCTGTGTGAGCTGGGTAGAGGAGGACAGTCAGACGTGTGCCTCCCGACGCTGTGTGAAGCCTGGGAGAAGGATTGCTGCCTCCTGACGCTGTGTGAAGCTGGGGAGAGGAGGACAGTCAGATGTGTGCCTCCCGACGCTGTGTGAGCATGGGAGAAGACCTCCTGAAGCGGTGTGCGCTGAGGAGGGTAAAAAGTGTGAAGACTACTCAAGGTGAGGTCTGGGATTGTTTCTATGTGGAAGAAATAAATGAACTGTTTGCTATGTGAAGAGACAAGCAAAGGAATGGTTGCTATGTGAAGAGACAAACAAAGGGACATGTTCAATGTGAAGAGGAAAAGGGACATGTTCAATGGACATTTGTTATGTGAAGAGAAAATAAATGGACTATTGAGTGTCTGCTGTAGGATCAGCAAAGTTTGCCCAACAGTAGGTCGGAGACAGAGATCCTTAGGTAGGTTCCTGTGTGTGAGAAGGTAGCCGCCCACAGTGGCAAGGATTTATTTTGTGTTTTATTTTTATTTTGATGTTTTTGAGGCATGCACTTGTGTGAAGTAGATTGCAAGAATAAACCAAACTGTTGTTTGCAACCACTTCTCGGCTATCTCCCTGTGTAAACGCACCCCCCCAAGGGGTCATCCATACCCGCCACCGAGCTAATCTCCCACAATACGTTAACAAAAAAAGTGTTTTTCAGCCCTTATAGTGGGGCTTAAATGTTTGAAGCAAAGCCCAGGTAGCCATGATGTAAGAACGGTCAAGAAAGTTATTGGCTTTCGGTGCTAAGATGGGATGAGTCAATTAGTGTAGAAGTCAGCCCGTTAGTTAATGCAATAGAGATGACAGGAAAAATCTTAGAACTCTTTTTTAAAGTTTTTTTTTAATGTACACTTTCAAAAAAATCCATATGCCACACCACAACTGTCACTACTGGGAAATATTCAGTCACATCATTGATATAACATGGTACAGGTGGGACTCCCAGCTTGGAAGAATCAGCATAATTGATTGATGACCAACCTATCTGAGCGGTGTCAGCTCATTACAGCAAATTGTCAAGTTCTGCATAGCTCTTGTTAACCTTTCCAGAAGGGAAGATGATGGAACACGTCCACATCTAGCCATGTCTGCAGTGACATTACAACCTACAAAGTCTTGACTCAGCTGCCAGATCTGACTCCCATATATCCCCCCTTTCACCTCTTCCCTATTAGCCAGCTCTTTAAGTGTGTATAACATATTATTTATATACCCGTATATGTTAGCACATGCCGTAATGTTTCACATTTACTTTCCTGTCCCTCCATCAGAATCATCCCAGTGCCATAAAAGAGAAAATGTCATTTCATTAAGCGAACAGTTAAAAGTCCCATTAATATTTCATTACTGAAGGCTACCTCTGAAATATGAATTGGTGCTTAACATTTTTATGAAGTGTGCTTTCTCGTTTGCAATCTTAATGTAGAGACATGATTATTCTACTTTTTTTTTTTTTTTTTAAACGATTGATATACGAAATAAAACATATTTTAAGGACTATGGAGCTTAGGCAACAAAACTTTAAAAATTCACATAGCAGTGTGAACAAACATGGCATATATGAACACATTTGCCCATGGTTTAAAGCTGTGTTGGCCTTGGAAGAATTTATACGTTGACGCTCCTAATTTACATCTGTGTGGGTTGGCCCTCCTCGCAGTAAATACTCTGGAGATGGAAAAACGTAACTTATTTTGCATGTACTGCGAGCCTTCTGCATGCAACGTCGTTGGATGAAAGCAATGCAGTTTGATGTCAGAGCACGGACAAATAGAGTATTTATATGTATCATCCAGCCTTTAAGAAAAACTGCCACAATAAATATATGGCAGTTGTCACTGGTAATACATTTTTAATAGTTTAAAGCAGATGTGAACCCAACACATGAACTTTCAAATATGTGCAGATAATAATGGTTTGATAAGAAAATGTTTGCTTTTCTAAAATAAATTACTCAAAATACCTTCCTTGGTAGAGTTTGTTTATGGTGACCATGACAGGCTGCTATCTTCCACTAGCTGTGCTGACTTGGGTGGTGGGTGGAAGGACTTCTCTTTTTGTGATGCCAATCACTGAGTCACAGAGTTCAACTCCTCTCTCCACTTACGAGCAGACTTGTAGGCATGCTGTTCTTCTGCATGCCAGCCAGAATCTGCACAACGGAAGTGGGTGAGCACTGTCACCCTGAAAAAGGGAGTGCCAGGGAGGACATTTTAAAGTGACCCTGTCAGATGCAAAAAAGAAAAAAAAATCCAGAAGAAAGTTCTCTGCAATAAAAGAGATAGTATTTTCACTTCCCTGGTGATTCGAGTCTCCTACATTCCTTCTATCACAGTTTGCAGCCCTTTACCATTCTCTTAGAATTCAACGCTTCCAGAAGTGTCAGGTGTCCTGTGGTTACATCATCTGACCCCTGCATGCCCGCTGTGTCCTTTACTAAGGTAGAGACCAGAGGCAGGAGTCACAGCACACTGCTAGTATTGTCGAATCCTGAGTCTTGTGAAGGGTTGCAGTACTGGTGGTAGAGGACACTGGAGAGCTGCATTACGTTGATATAGACAACGTAATATATATATTACATTGATACAGACTACATTACGTTGATATAGACCAGTGTTTCTCAACTCTGGTCCTCAGGGCACGCTAACAGGCCAGATTTTAAGTATTACCTAGGGGAGATGCAGACTAGAACACTGCAATGACTAAACAGCAAATTATATCACCTGTGATTTATTTCAGTTTTCTTGCAAACCTGGCCTGTTAGTGTGCCCTGAGGACTGGAGATGAGAAACACTGATATAGACAACGTAGTATATATATACACACACACACACTATATTGTCAAAATTATTGGGATGCCTGCCTTTACACGCACATGAACTTATTTATACTGTATAAAGGGTGGGCCAACTCACAAATGAATGTAAAGAAAGGTTGGTGCGCTAAACTTAAATTCCACAAATATATAAACAATGCATACAAATGTAAATATGGTGAAAAATTCAAAAGTCCATTCTCTTGTGACAACGTGCAAATGAATAAACTTTGAATTGACTTGAAACGAATTGTGATTCCTGTAACTCGATAAATTGTGTATGACCACCACGTGAAACGATCCCCACCACCGACAAGCTGTTCTTCTTACCAGATAGACAGATATATACGTGAGTTGATTGATAATACAGCTACTCACTCCCCATGCAGCTTCACCCAAGGTGTGTGTGTAAGCCGCTTACCAGATATCAATATGGTTGAGCATGGGAATACAATCTCATCTCTTCAGAATCGAGGCTGTCTGTTGGTGTGGCGATCCCAATACAAAGTATAGTGTCTCCTTGTGACTCCGCAACGGATATGTAAAGAATGCAAGAGGACCAAATAGTGCATTACCCCCGATTTATTTAAGAAATAAAAGCAATTACACTTACATGTCTCTAAGTATTCACAGGCATAAACGTTGGAACGTTGAATGGATACAGGAACGCTCCCGTGTCCGGCTGCAGCAACGGACGATCGGGATGACGTGAGTGACGGCGCGACACGCCTCCTCTCTGACGCGTTTCCTCTTACGAGACTTCCACCGAGATAGGAGGGACGTGCGCGCCGTCACGCTCGTCAATATATACCTCCTAGATTGAATGACCACTTCCGGTGTCCGCAAATAGCACACAGGAAGTGTTTACATCCGACATAACTATCGGTAGGAATTTAGAATTAAAACTGAGGGAGTGTTGAATAAAACTCTTTATTAATGTGTTTAAAATCACTAGAGGTTAATTCTTATCCACCCATTTTGCTGATTAGTGTAATAATGAACCGTGCTGTTATTTACTTCCGGTCCCATCTATTTAGTGCATACCAAGCTCCGGACACCGGAAATAACATTCCTAGGCGCTATTCCGTGGGGACATATCAATATACCACACATATATGTTATATCGATTACAATTACATATCCAGCTGGGTCCGCATACACCAACAATACATTATGGGTATATTTAAGTAAAAACTTATTTTAAAAATATAAAAATATTTAAAATTATAAAATTTCTAAAAACTTTAAAAAGAAAATTTAAAAAAAAATTTAAAAAAATTATTTTTCAAAATGGTTGTTGAGATGACATTTTGGAATTAAGGAAAGAAAAAATACTTTAGCTGTTGTTTATATGAGCATTGATGTCCCACTCTACATTTAACCCCAAAGGTCGATAACATCTAAGCTCATATATCCAGAAGGTTTCCCTTCTGGATATTGACCTCTTGAGGTTACTTCCCCTCCAATGGGGTACATATTTCTCAATCACTGTGATCTGCAGATTTTTGGGATTCTTTTTATGACATTTGCTAAAATGTAGAGAAACACTGTGTCCTATAAAACCCGTCTTTATATTTGACAAATGCTCCCCAATGCGAATGCTGGCTGTTCGAATAGTGCGTCCCACATACTGGAAACCACACCCGCATTGTAGGAGGTATATTACCCCTTTGGTGTGACATGAAATAAATTCCTTGATTTGGTATTCCTTCCCTGTGTTGCTGGAACTGAACTTAGAAGTTCTTTTTGTTTTTGCTCCTTTGCAAATCTTGCAATTTCTACAGGGAAAATACCCTTTCATGTCAGGAAAAATTCTTGGGGCGACAGGTTTTTGTACTGGATTAGGGGCTATGATGTCTTTGAGGTTTCTTGTTTTTCTATAAATCATGTTGGGTCTTTCAGGGAGATGGGGACCCAGAACTTTATCTCCCTGAAGTATACCCCAGTGTTTCCGAAACGTGTGATTGAGCCACCTATAGTTGTTTGAAAATTGTGTGACAAAGGCGAACTCAAATTTGGATCCACTACTAGTAGGTATATTATGATCTTTAGGAGTTATCAATTTTCCTTGTGAAAGAATACCTACTTCTTTTATCTCTTTATCCAGGATTGCGGCATCATAGCCTTTTTCAAGAAACCTTTCTTTAAGTATTAAAGCCTGTTCCTGAAAGTCCGAATCCTGTGTACAGTTTCGTCTTATTCTTTTAAACTGGCTCTTAGGTACTGATTTCAACCAGTTCGGGTGGTGGCAGCTATCCATCATGATGAAACCGTTACGATCTGTGGGTTTGAAATAGGATCTAGTGATGAAACCAGACCCTTTTCTGGAAATGACCAAATCCAAGAAATTGACTGATACTGGGCTTGACTCATAAGTGAGTCTAATTCCCCAGTCATTGCAATTTAGTCTCTCCATAAATTTCTTCAATGTTATCTCATTTCCTCTCCACACAAGTAACGTGTCATCAATATAGCGCCTCCAAAAAAGAAGTTCTTTTGTTCTGTTTGAAAAAACATTCCGATCTTCCCATAAAGCCATAAAGAGATTTGCCAAACTCGGGGCAAATTTGGCCCCCATGGCAACACCTGTACGTTGGAGGTAAAAGTTACCGTCGTGATAAAAGTAATTGTGTTCCATCCCGAATCTTAAAAGATCCAGAATGAACTCCTTTTGTTTCAACGGTATCTCATAGTTGGTTTCCAAAAATGTGCTCACAGCCTCGTAACCCATCTCATGTGGGATAATCGTATACAAGGATGACACGTCCGCAGTAACAAGGAGCACATCTCCATCCACTTCCATTTGTGTCATCTCTTGTATACACTGCGTGGTGTCCTTTAAGTACGCAGGGGTGTCTTGTACCAGAGGCTGCAGGAAATAATCTACATACCTTCCGATTCTGGATGTGATAGAATCGATCCCACTCACAATGGGTCTCCCCGGTGGTTTAGTGGGATGTTTGTGCACCTAAGGCAAATAATAGATGGTAGGTAACCTAGGTGCCAATGGTATTAGATATTCCTTTTCTTTGTCAGTTAGGATACCTGTGTCGAAACCTTTGTTGACTAGTTTTTTCAATTTCTCTTTATATGTACGTGTGGGGTCTCTCTTTAGAACTTCGTATGTGTTAGTGTCGGACAAGAGAATTTTCATTTCTTCCGCATAATCTTCTCGTTTTAACAATACGATTCCCCCACCTTTATCGGCTGGTCTGATAATAAGGTTTTTGTTATCGCACAAAGTTTTTATACCCTTCATCAGATCTGGTTGAGGTTTGTGTTGTATATCTTTCTCCTCAAGTTCTTTAAGTAGCATATCTTTAAAAACTAAGATATTGTTACTATGTTTACCATCTGGGTTGAACAGAGAGGAATTCCTCAAACCCGTATTCACTACCGAGGAGGATTGATAGGACACATAGTTACGCTCACCAGCCTTTGATAGAAAGTGCCTTTTCACGTTCAGCTTTCTAATGTACTTCTGAATGTCAACAAAGGTCTGAAATTTGTTGAGGGATTGTCTTGGGGCATATTTCAATCCTTTATTGAGCGTATGTTTCTCACTCTCAGTCAGAGTAACCCCGCTTAGATTGAATATCCCCGCCTCATCAACTTTGGGACCCTTCTTTTTAGATCCTCCTCTCGATCCTCTTTTTACTTTCTTTTCTTGCCTTTCTTGTGGCCCCGTCCTAAAAAACCCCGCTTCTTGGTGCTGATGGGTGTTTTAGAGGACTGTTGTATTCTTTCCTCACCTCTGTCCTCATATCCCTCATGTCTGAGAGGTTCAAATCTGTTCTGTGAACTTTGGGGATAAGGTCTTGGGGTATGAGGTGTATCTAAGCTGTTGCCCATATAATCTAATGGGACGCGTCTAGGGGATCTAGACCTAGAGCGTCTGGATCTTCTCTCTGGTGACCTGGATTTAGATCTTCTTGGTCTTCTCTCAGATGATCTATGTTTCTTGTCAGTATCATCTCTATAGTATTCTTGTCTCATAGGACGAAATTCCTCTTTAGTGTTCTCTCTTTTCCGTTTTTCTCTAGCATTAGTAGAGGCATCTCTTAGAGGTCTATATCCCTTATTTTTTGGGGGTATCACCCCTTGGTTGGGTCTATTGGATTCCTGAGCATTCACAATGGTAGTAGCCGTGCTCCTGGAGTCCTTAAACCCAAAAGGTGTTAACGTCCCACTGGACGTCCCTTCTCCTAAGGGATTGGTAATCTCCATGTCTCTGACCGTTTCTTCTTCTTCATCTGACACATTCAATTGCCATTTGAAGACTTTACCTGATTGATAATCCTCCAGGTCTCTAAAGTATTTTTTACGTTTTTTAGCTTTTTGTTCTTCTTCCTCAATGGCTATAATCTCCCTTAACTCTTGGTTGTAAACTTTATAAGCTTCTTCCAAGATGAAGGGAGTTAATTTTTCCTTAATTTCCAAAATTTCCTTGTTTAGCTTTAAAACTTTTTTCCTTCTCTTATCGACAAGGAAGTTTAAGAGACTCATGCCGGCTCCATTGAAAAAGTGGAACCATTCCATCATTTCCGTATCCCCTTGATCAGGGTTGATGGTCCATCTTAAACTCCTAGGGACCATTTTTTCCTGGATGTATTTTTCCAGGAAAACAATGTCCCATGATGCGTGTAGTTCAGACACCATAATATTCTTAAGGCGCATAAAAATGCCCCTAAGATCTGTGGGATCTGATAGATGTTTATCAAAAACATCCTCGACGGCCAGAATTCTGGTTTTATGATATTCAAAAATATCCATTGGTTTATCTGCAGCAACCCGTTGGAATGTAGGGAAATTGTGAAAAAATAAAGGTGCGCTGATAAACGTGCGTAAAGCTGCTACCAAGATATATATGTGATATAAATGTAAAGAAAGGTTGGTGCGCTAAACTTAAATTCCACAAATATATAAACAATGCATACAAATGTAAATATGGTGAAAAATTCAAAAGTCCATTCTCTTGTGACAACGTGCAAATGAATAAACTTTGAAGTGACTTGAAACGAATTGTGATTCCTGTAACTCGATAAATTGTGTATGACCACCACGTGAAACGATCCCCACCACCGACAAGCTGTTCTTCTTACCAGATAGACAGATATATACATGAGTTGATTGATAATACAGCTACTCACTCCCCATGCAGCTTCACCCAAGGTGTGTGTGTAAGCCGCTTACCAGATATCAATATGGTTGAGCATGGGAATACAATCTCATCTCTTCAGAATCGAGGCTGTCTGTTGGTGTGGCGATCCCAATACAAAGTATAGTGTCTCCTTGTGACTCCGCAACGGATATGTAAAGAATGCAAGAGGACCAAATAGTGCATTACCCCCGATTTATTTAAGAAATAAAAGCAATTGCACTTACATGTCTCTAAGTATTCACAGGCATAAACGTTGGAACGTTGAATGGATACAGGAACGCTCCCGTGTCCGGCTGCAGCAACGGACGATCGGGATGACGTGAGTGACGGCGCGACACGCCTCCTCTCTGACGCGTTTCCTCTTACGAGACTTCCACCGAGATAGGAGGGACGTGCGCGCCGTCACGCTCGTCAATATATACCTCCTAGATTGAATGACCTCTTCCGGTGTCCGCAAATAGCACACAGGAAGTGTTTACATCCGACATAACTATCGGTAGGAATTTAGAATTAAAACTGAGGGAGTGTTGAATAAAACTCTTTATTAATGTGTTTAAAATCACTAGAGGTTAATTCTTATCCACCCATTTTGCTGATTAGTGTAATAATGAACCGTGCTGTTATTTACTTCCGGTCCCATCTATTTAGTGCATACCAAGCTCCGGACACCGGAAATAACATTCCTAGGCGCTATTCCGTGGGGACATATCAATATACCACACATATATGTTATATCGATTACAATTACATATCCAGCTGGGTCCGCATACACCAACAATACATTATGGGTATATTTAAGTAAAAACTTATTTTAAAAATATAAAAATATTTAAAATTATAAAATTTCTAAAAACTTTAAAAAGAAAATTTAAAAAAAAATTTAAAAAAATTATTTTTCAAAATGGTTGTTGAGATGACATTTGGATTTCAATGGAGCCGGCATGAGTCTCTTAAACTTCCTTGTCGATAAGAGAAGGAAAAAAGTTTTAAAGCTAAACAAGGAAATTTTGGAAATTAAGGAAAAATTAACTCCCTTCATCTTGGAAGAAGCTTATAAAGTTTACAACCAAGAGTTAAGGGAGATTATAGCCATTGAGGAAGAAGAACAAAAAGCTAAAAAACGTAAAAAATACTTTAGAGACCTGGAGGATTATCAATCAGGTAAAGTCTTCAAATGGCAATTGAATGTGTCAGATGAAGAAGAAGAAACGGTCAGAGACATGGAGATTACCAATCCCTTAGGAGAAGGGACGTCCAGTGGGACGTTAACACCTTTTGGGTTTAAGGACTCCAGGAGCACGGCTACTACCATTGTGAATGCTCAGGAATCCAATAGACCCAACCAAGGGGTGATACCCCCAAAAAATAAGGGATATAGACCTCTAAGAGATGCCTCTACTAATGCTAGAGAAAAACGGAAAAGAGAGAACACTAAAGAGGAATTTCGTCCTATGAGACAAGAATACTATAGAGATGATACTGACAAGAAACATAGATCATCTGAGAGAAGACCAAGAAGATCTAAATCCAGGTCACCAGAGAGAAGATCCAGACGCTCTAGGTCTAGATCCCCTAGACGCGTCCCATTAGATTATATGGGCAACAGCTTAGATACACCTCATACCCCAAGACCTTATCCCCAAAGTTCACAGAACAGATTTGAACCTCTCAGACATGAGGGATATGAGGACAGAGGTGAGGAAAGAATACAACAGTCCTCTAAAACACCCATCAGCACCAAGAAGCGGGGTTTTTTAGGACGGGGCCACAAGAAAGGCAAGAAAAGAAAGTAAAAAGAGGATCGAGAGGAGGATCTAAAAAGAAGGGTCCCAAAGTTGATGAGGCGGGGATATTCAATCTAAGCGGGGTTACTCTGACTGAGAGTGAGAAACATACGCTCAATAAAGGATTGAAATATGCCCCAAGACAATCCCTCAACAAATTTCAGACCTTTGTTGACATTCAGAAGTACATTAGAAAGCTGAACGTGAAAAGGCACTTTCTATCAAAGGCTGGTGAGCGTAACTATGTGTCCTATCAATCCTCCTCGGTAGTGAATACGGGTTTGAGGAATTCCTCTCTGTTCAACCCAGATGGTAAACATAGTAACAATATCTTAGTTTTTAAAGATATGCTACTTAAAGAACTTGAGGAGAAAGATATACAACACAAACCTCAACCAGATCTGATGAAGGGTATAAAAACTTTGTGCGATAACAAAAACCTTATTATCAGACCAGCCGATAAAGGTGGGGGAATCGTATTGTTAAAACGAGAAGATTATGCGGAAGAAATGAAAAATCTCTTGTCCGACACTAACACATACGAAGTTCTAAAGAGAGACCCCACACGTACATATAAAGAGAAATTGAAAAAACTAGTCAACAAAGGTTTCGACACAGGTATCCTAACTGACAAAGAAAAGGAATATCTAATACCATTGGCACCTAGGTTACCTACCATCTATTATTTGCCTTAGGTGCACAAACATCCCACTAAACCACCGGGGAGACCCATTGTGAGTGGGATCGATTCTATCACATCCAGAATCGGAAGGTATGTAGATTATTTCCTGCAGCCTCTGGTACAAGACACCCCTGCGTACTTAAAGGACACCACGCAGTGTATACAAGAGATGACACAAATGGAAGTGGATGGAGATGTGCTCCTTGTTACTGCGGACGTGTCATCCTTGTATACGATTATCCCACATGAGATGGGTTACGAGGCTGTGAGCACATTTTTGGAAACCAACTATGAGATACCGTTGAAACAAAAGGAGTTCATTCTGGATCTTTTAAGATTCGGGATGGAACACAATTACTTTTATCACGACGGTAACTTTTACCTCCAACGTACAGGTGTTGCCATGGGGGCCAAATTTGCCCCGAGTTTGGCAAATCTCTTTATGGCTTTATGGGAAGATCGGAATGTTTTTTCAAACAGAACAAAAGAACTTCTTTTTTGGAGGCGCTATATTGATGACACGTTACTTGTGTGGAGAGGAAATGAGATAACATTGAAGAAATTTATGGAGAGACTAAATTGCAATGACTGGGGAATTAGACTCACTTATGAGTCAAGCCCAGTATCAGTCAATTTCTTGGATTTGGTCATTTCCAGAAAAGGGTCTGGTTTCATCACTAGATCCTATTTCAAACCCACAGATCGTAACGGTTTCATCATGATGGATAGCTGCCACCACCCGAACTGGTTGAAATCAGTACCTAAGAGCCAGTTTAAAAGAATAAGACGAAACTGTACACAGGATTCGGACTTTCAGGAACAGGCTTTAATACTTAAAGAAAGGTTTCTTGAAAAAGGCTATGATGCCGCAATCCTGGATAAAGAGATAAAAGAAGTAGGTATTCTTTCACAAGGAAAATTGATAACTCCTAAAGATCATAATATACCTACTAGTAGTGGATCCAAATTTGAGTTCGCCTTTGTCACACAATTTTCAAACAACTATAGGTGGCTCAATCACACGTTTCGGAAACACTGGGGTATACTTCAGGGAGATAAAGTTCTGGGTCCCCATCTCCCTGAAAGACCCAACATGATTTATAGAAAAACAAGAAACCTCAAAGACATCATAGCCCCTAATCCAGTACAAAAACCTGTCGCCCCAAGAATTTTTCCTGACATGAAAGGGTATTTTCCCTGTAGAAATTGCAAGATTTGCAAAGGAGCAAAAACAAAAAGAACTTCTAAGTTCAGTTCCAGCAACACAGGGAAGGAATACCAAATCAAGGAATTTATTTCATGTCACACCAAAGGGGTAATATACCTCCTACAATGCGGGTGTGGTTTCCAGTATGTGGGACGCACTATTCGAACAGCCAGCATTCGCATTGGGGAGCATTTGTCAAATATAAAGACGGGTTTTATAGGACACAGTGTTTCTCTACATTTTAGCAAATGTCATAAAAAGAATCCCAAAAATCTGCAGATCACAGTGATTGAGAAATATGTACCCCATTGGAGGGGAAGTAACCTCAAGAGGTCAATATCCAGAAGGGAAACCTTCTGGATATATGAGCTTAGATGTTATCGACCTTTGGGGTTAAATGTAGAGTGGGACATCAATGCTCATATAAACAACAGCTAAAGTATTTTTTCTTTCCTTAATTCCAAAATGTCATCTCAACAACCATTTTGAAAAATAATTTTTTTAAATTTTTTTTTAAATTTTCTTTTTAAAGTTTTTAGAAATTTTATAATTTTAAATATTTTTATATTTTTAAAATAAGTTTTTACTTAAATATACCCATAATGTATTGTTGGTGTATGCGGACCCAGCTGGATATGTAATTGTAATCGATATAACATATATGTGTGGTATATTGATATGTCCCCACGGAATAGCGCCTAGGAATGTTATTTCCGGTGTCCGGAGCTTGGTATGCACTAAATAGATGGGACCGGAAGTAAATAACAGCACGGTTCATTATTACACTAATCAGCAAAATGGGTGGATAAGAATTAACCTCTAGTGATTTTAAACACATTAATAAAGAGTTTTATTCAACACTCCCTCAGTTTTAATTCTAAATTCCTACCGATAGTTATGTCGGATGTAAACACTTCCTGTGTGCTATTTGCGGACACCGGAAGTGGTCATTCAATCTAGGAGGTATATATTGACGAGCGTGACGGCGCGCACATCCCTCCTATCTCGGTGGAAGTCTCGTAAGAGGAAACGCGTCAGAGAGGAGGCGTGTCGCGCCGTCACTCACGTCATCCCGATCGTCCGTTGCTGCAGCCGGACACGGGAGCGTTCCTGTATCCATTCAACGTTCCAACGTTTATGCCTGTGAATACTTAGAGACATGTAAGTGCAATTGCTTTTATTTCTTAAATAAATCGGGGGTAATGCACTATTTGGTCCTCTTGCATTCTTTACATATCCGTTGCGGAGTCACAAGGAGACACTATACTTTGTATTGGGATCGCCACACCAACAGACAGCCTCGATTCTGAAGAGATGAGATTGTATTCCCATGCTCAACCATATTGATATCTGGTAAGCGGCTTACACACACACCTTGGGTGAAGCTGCATGGGGAGTGAGTAGCTGTATTATCAATCAACTCACGTATATATCTGTCTATCTGGTAAGAAGAACAGCTTGTCGGTGGTGGGGATCGTTTCACGTGGTGGTCATACACAATTTATCGAGTTACAGGAATCACAATTCGTTTCAAGTCACTTCAAAGTTTATTCATTTGCACGTTGTCACAAGAGAATGGACTTTTGAATTTTTCACCATATTTACATTTGTATGCATTGTTTATATATTTGTGGAATTTAAGTTTAGCGCACCAACCTTTCTTTACATTTATATCACATATATATCTTGGTAGCAGCTTTACGCACGTTTATCAGCGCACCTTTATTTTTTCACAACTCACAAATGAACCCTACGAACTAAGACTGGGATGTCATTAAAAATCATGTGTGTGTAAAGGCAGGTGTCCCAATACTTTTGACATGACTTTTGACAATATAGTATGTGTATGTGTGTGTGTGTATATATATATATATATATATATATATATATATATATATATATATACTGTATTTATACAGTGCTCAGCATAAATGAGTACACCACAACAGATTTGTCAGAAAACCTTTACTTTCCCTTCAGAATCAACATTTTCTATGGGACACTATACCACAAAATACTTCCATATGGGCCATTTATTGCAACCAGGATTTGATAATTTGCACACACAAAAAAAAGTATTTTTGCTAACAAATTAATTCAAGACCATGTTGCAAAAATGAATACAGACAAATGAAAGTCTTAAGCCCCGTACACACACGCAGATCGTCGTCATACAAATGTTCGTCTTTTCTCCCCGGGATGTCGGTGTCTGTTGAAAAGTGCAAAGACAGCACAAGGACAGCACAAGAATTTTGTCCGCAGACTTCAGCTGACTGCAGAAGTGATGTCATGTAATGGTTAACTTTCCCTGTGTTTTTTATTTTCTGAGCATGCCCAGTCTTGCAAATCTGCGGTCTGTCGGCTGATTTCTGTACTGACAGGCGAACAATTGTCCGTTCTGGTGTCCGCAGACAAAAATTTTCATGTTTGCAAGAAAGACTCTTGTCCGCAGATTGTGTGCAGACATCTGTCGGAGGCACCATACTAACACGCATACAATCGGCAGATCTTTCGTCCGCCGACGTTTGTATGACGACGATCTGCGTGTGTGTACGGGGCTTTAGGAGCAAAGCTAAATTTTAGACAACAAAATCCTAATTAACAAGAATTCAACTACAGCTGAGTGTAATTATTCATTAAACAGGTGTCCAGCAGACAGCGGATTATAAAGGCGCGTTACTTAACAAAGAACACCCCATCCCATTTCATGCTGTCAGCAATTGCCCCAAGTGGAAGAGAAATGTCACAAGACCTGAGAAAAAAAAAAAATGTCTTTACACAAGAAAGATGAAGGTTACAAGAAGATCAGCAAAGCTTTACTTATCAGTCAGAAGACTGTAGCAAAAGTGATACAGAAATTTAACAAAGATGGAACTGCAACCATCTCACAAGAGACGTCCAAGCCGTCCACGGAAGTTAACACCTAGACAGGAGCTTCTTCTGATGAGAAGGGTTGAAGAAAATTGCCATGCAAGTTTACTGCAGTTATCCAAAGAAGTAGTAAGCCAAACTGGGGTGATTGTTTCCCGTGACACAATACAGCATGCACTGCAGAGGCATGGCATGTATGAGTGTAGTCCATGAAGGAAGCCTCTCCTAAAGCCCATGTACAAAAAAGCCAACCTAAAATTTGCCAGGGCCCATGCTGAAGACTACTGGGACACTGTACTCTGGAGTGATGAAACAAGGATAAACATTTTTGGAACTGATGGCTTTAAAACTGTATGGCACCGCAAAGGTGAGGAGTACAAAGAAAAATGAATGGTGCCTACAGTAAAACATAGTGGTGGCAGTGTCCTTCTGTGGAGCTGCATGGGTGCTGCTGGTGTCAGGGAGCTGCATTTCATTGATGGTATCATGAATTCACAGATATACTGCTCTATATTGAAAGAGATGATGCAACCATTACTCCGTACCCTTGGCCATCATGCACTTTTCCAACATGACAATGATCCAAAACACACATCTAACGCCACTGTTGCATTTCTGAAGATGAATGGGGTGAAAGGGATTCAGTGGCCAAGTATTTCTCCTGATCTGAACCCAATCGAACACCTATGGGGAAATCGGAAGAGACAAGTTGAGTATCACCAGCATCCAGGCTCTAAAAGAGGTCGTTCTTGAAGAGTACAAAAAACACAAAAGTTACATGTTCTGTTCCAAATAGCAGTGATTTCCGGCAAAGTACCTAACCTCCTTCTTCAGACTGGAGCATAATCTAAGTAACATTTAAGTTTCACAGTTATATACTATATATATATATCTCCCCATCAAGCAAATTATTTAAAACAGGAACTAATTAGTCAATTATCACACATCAGTAACACCTAATGCAACTGTTTTTAGTTGTTTCAGAAAGATAGCTATCAAATGACATTCATTCCTCACTCCAAAGCAGGGAAAAATAAACCCGTAGAAATATGAAACCCCTTCATATACTGTGACATATATTCACAAATCAGTCAGCAAATCATCCTAGTACCCCTTTTACTAGCACAGGTATAAAGTTTCCTATGACAAAAATAAGTGTAAATCAAAGTCAGAATTCAATCTTCTAGGGATAAAAGTGTCCAAACGATGTATCCATTGTACTTCCAGTCTTTGACAGCTCATGATCTCCAGCCTGTCTGCTTTACTTTACTTTATCAATAACCATACATTTTATTTGTGATACTGTGTGTCCCTTTTTAACAAAGTGCCTAGCCAATGGCAGCTGAGTCAATTTATTCCTAACTAAGTACTTATGTAGGGCTATATGATCTTTTACCTTCTGAGTTGTCTCACCCACATAAAGTAGGCCACAGGGGCATTTAATAATACTGTATATACAACAAAAGAAGACTGACATGTAAAATAATCCTTCATTTTTTTGTCGGTTCCTCAATGCGGTGAGAAAATTTTGACCCTTTAATCATACAATTACATGGGATGCAACTCAAACAAGGGTTTGTGCCTGTATTGCGTGGTCACAAAAATGTTAAAAAAAAATGCTGGTTTAGGAGTAAATTGATCTGATCTAATCAATCGGTTCCATATAGTCCTGCCTCTATGATGTGATGGTAAAGGATGGGTGCAGAATCCAGAGATAAAGGGATAATTGTCATGTAAGATGGACGAGTGTTTTTTAAGGATTTTGTTTATCCTCTAAGAGAAAGGATGGTACTATAATACAAATGGTGTCCTTTTACTAACTGTTACAAACTGGTATTTGTGCAAGATAGGGTTAAATTAATCTTCTCTTTCCTGACTAGATGTAAAGGGTTTCCTCTCTGAGTTAACTTCAGTTCCATTTCTCCAAACCTAGTCTCATGTTTTATCGGATCTGTCACAATTCTAGCAACCCTAGACAATTGGCTCTTAGGGATGGATTTGACCTTGGGCTCTCAATAAATTTTAAGTGCAGCGATCCTTGCTGGGATTTTTCTATTTGGTTGGTCTGATTGCCTTGTACACTGCTGTTCACCGCACCTGATTTGTGTGTGTGTGTGTATATATATATATATATACAGTATCTCACAAAAGCGAGTACACCCCTCACGATTTTGTAAATATCTTATTATATCTTTTCATTTGACAACACTGAAGAAATTACTCTTTGCTACAAAAAGTAAAGTAGTGAGTGTACAGCTTGTATAACAGTGTAAATTTGCTGTCCCCTCAAAATAACTCAACACACAGCCATTAATGTCTAAACTGCTGGCAACAAAAGTGAGTACACCTCTAAGTGAACATGTCCAAATTGGGCCCAATTAGCCCTTTTCCCTCCCCAGTGTCATGTGACTCATTAATGTTAGAAGGTCTGTCAGGTGTGTTAAATTTGGTGTTATCACTCGCACTCTCTCATACTGGTCACTGAGAGTTCAACATGGCACCTCATGGCAAAGAACCCTCTGAGTATCTGAAAAAAAGAATTGTTGCTCTACATAAAGATGGCCTAGGCTAAAAGAAGATTGCCAAGACCCTGAAACTGAGCTGCAGCAGGGCGGCCAAGACCACACAGTGGTTTAACAGGACAGGTACCACTCAGAGCAGGCCTCGCCATGGCCGACCAAGGAAATTAAGTGCACGTGCTCAGCAGCATATCCAGAGGTTGCCTTTGGGAAAAAGAGGTATGAGTGCTGCCAGCGTTGCTAAAGAAGTTGAAGGGATGGGGGGCCAGCCTGTCAGTGCTCAGACCATACACCGCACACTGCATCAAATTGGTCTGCATGGCTGTCGTCCCAGAAGCAAGACTCTTCTAAAGATGATGTACAAGAAAGCCCCAAAACAGTTTGTTGAAGACAAGCAGACTAAGGACATGGATTACTGGAACCATTTCCTGTGGTCTGATGAGACCAAGAAAAACTTATTTGGTTCAGATGGTGTTAAGCGTGTTTGATGGCAACCAGCTGAGGAGTTCAAAGACAAGTGTGTCTTGCATACAGTCAAGCATGGTGGTGGGAGTGTCATGGTCTGGGGCTGCATAAGTGCTGTCGGCACTGGGGAGCTACAGTTCATTGAGGGAACCATGAATGCCAACATGCACTGTGACATACTGAAGCATGGCATGATACCCTCCCTTCTGAGACTGGGCTGTAGGGCAGTATTCTAACATGATAATGACCACAAACACTCCTCCAAGATGACCACTGCTTTGCTAAAGAAGCTTAGAGTAAAGGTGATGGACTGGCCAAGCATGTCTCCAGACCTAAACCCCTATTGAGCATCTGTGGGGCATCCTCAAACGGAAGATGGAGGAGCGCAAGGTCTCTAACATCCACCAGCTCTGTGATGCCGAGTGGAAGAGGACTCTGGTGGTAACCTGTGAAGCTCTGGTGAACTCCATGTCCAAGAGGGTTAAGGCAGTGCTGGAAAATAATGGTGTCACAAAAAAATATTGACACTTTGGGCCTAATTTTGACATTTCCACTTAGGGGTGTACTCACTTTTGTTGCCAGCAGCTTAGACATTAATGGATGTGTGTTGAGTTATTTTGAGGTGGCAGCAAATTTACACTGTTTTTCAAGCTGTACACTCACTACTTTACAATCTAGAAAAGTGTAATTTCAAGAGTGTTGTCACATAAGATAGTATAATATATTTACAAAAATGGGAGGGGTGTACTCACTTTTGTGAGATACTGTGTATATATATATATATATATATATATATATATATATATATATATATATATATATATTGTGGAGGTCATAAAGGTTGGGTCCTGGATGGGTGTTACATTTCACCAATATTTGGGCTGTGGTCCCTTTAAGGGAAGTATGGGATCACAGCAAGGCAAGGGTTAAGCCCTCTCCCAGAGAGACCAGCTCTTAAAAAGACAGGAAGTAGTGTCAGTGGGGGTGGGAGAGTAGGAGTAGGAGCTGGACATACACCTGGGAGACTGAGCTGCTAAAAGAAGTGTTTGTGTGCTGCATGGTAGCTGGAGACGAGTGGCTGCTTGGGACGACATACCTGGGGTAAAACCCCCTATCAAAAGCCGGTATTGTTTTATCATTTCCATTTATGCTGAAGTTAAGTGGACTTTTAAGTTATACCTATTTTCTTGACTGTTTGCTGCTGGAAGATTTATTTCTGTTTTGAAGAAAATAAACCACTTCTTGATTGTTTACCCGGCTTGTGCACGTGATCCCTTGGAGCTATCACCCCAAATATCACAACTGGTGTTTCGGATGCGGGCAGTGCATTTAAACCAAAAAAGCCCATTTGCAAACTGACATTAAAGAGACAGTGTACCCATTTGCATGTCGTGGGTGAAGTCTTTGCATACAGCAGGAAAAGACATGGAGGAGGTTGTCAAGGCGCTAATGCAAGCCACTGTGTCCCAGCAGCAAGCCTCCATAGAAGCGAACCGTCGCCATGAGGAGGCTATAGCAGCTCAGCAGGAGACTACCCGCTTGCTGGTCACCCATCTTACAGCCCAGCAGGAGGCTACATAAACCCAGCAGCTAGCTCAAGGACGAGAGCAAGTAGCTGTTGGCCCTGGCAACCAAATAGCCGTGAGAGCCAGCCATGTCTTACAGAAACTGACTACAAATGATGATGTAGAAGCCTTTCTGTTTACCTTTGAAAGGATAGTGGAGCGAGAGGGATGGCCCCGTGACCAATGGACTGGCATCATCGCCCCCTTCCTTACCGGTGACCAGCAAAAGGCTTACTTTGATCTGCCGACAGAACACATTAAAGACTATGAGCGGCTGAAGGCTGAGATCCTGGCCCGCCTAGGGGTGACTACAGCCATTAGGGCCCAAAGGGTGCACCGCTGGAGGTACCAACCTGACCTCCCAAGAGGTCTCAGATGCATGAACTGGTGCAGCTGGTCAAAAAATGGATGCAGCCAGAAACGTTGTCTGGCCCACAAATGCTGGAGCGGGTGGTGATGGACAGGTACCTGCGGTCCCTGCCGGATGACCTTCAACGCTGGGTAAGCCATGGAGACCCTGCAACAGTTGACCGATTGGTGGAGTTAGTTGAAAGGTATACCGTGGTGGAGGATCTGCCAAGCGACGGGAACCCACATAAAGGACAGGACGGCCAGCTGCAGCATCCAGGAGGGGAGCCCTACCAGACCCGGGAACCTGCATTCCTGCCTCAGTTTCGCCAGATCCCCGGAGATCAGCCCCTGGCAACCGAATGGGAGACATACAGTGTTGGCGTTGTCGATCCTGGGGCCATACCCAGGCACAGTGCCTGCTTCAGGAGGAGCCCATGGAATGTGGGGTGGGCAGGAGAGTCTCCTTCTACGCCCAACTAGCATGTACCACCCATCTCGATCTAACAGCAGGACAGTTTGAATGCGAGATTTGGGTGAACCATCTTCCTGCCAAGGCATTACTGGACTCCGGGAGTATGGTGACACTGGTCCCCGCTAGAGTGATCTGGAGACTCGGCCCTGTGAGTAAGACTCTTCGGGTAGTATGTATCCATGAGGACACCAGGGAGTACCCCTTGGTACTTGTGACTGTTTCTTATGGCTGCACCTCAGTGACACAGGAAGTAGGGGTGGTAAACAGCTTAATCCATGATATCATAGTGGGGCGGGATTGTCCACTATTCCTTGAACTATGAAACCAGGTGCAGAGTGGATTACCTGGACGGCCAAGAGAACTAGAGACAGTGGGGCCTGAAGGGCTAAAGTCTCAGGGGTCCGGTCCAGAACTGCCCACAACACACCCTGTTAGCTTTGAAACACCTAGGGGTGGTAGTGGTATACTAGAGAATGTTGATATGATTGATGACGTTCATGTTTCAGGTCTCAAGCCCGAGTTGACCCCTGGGGGGGGACGGGACTCTCTGTTACAGGTCATGTTGGGGGAAGATGAGGAGGAACTCTCCCCACTGCAGATTCCCCTTGGGGAGGCTGAAGGGGAGGTTTCCCCCAGACCAGTGCACCCAGACCTGGACATATCCAAGGGGGCATTTAGCGTCAATTTTTTTTTGGGTACAGCGTCGCACAACCGCGCAATTGTCCATTAAAGTCACGCAGTGCCGAATTGCAAAATAGGCCCTGGTCAGGAAGGGGGTAAAATCTTCCGTGGCTTAAGTGGTTAAACCCGTTTGCTCGCAGGATTATTTATATATATCCTGACTTTTCATTATATGTCACCTATGGCATTTATGGTACTCCACTGTCATCTTGAATTTGTAAATCAGAAATGCTTTCATCATAGAAATTGATGTAGTTAGGAAACAGGAATGGACTATGCTCATGTGGGAAGGACTATAAACTTTCTGGATAAAAAGGTCAGCAACACAAGCTGAAAGGGGGACTCCAGAGGACGCTGCCAAGGGGAGCTTGTGCATCTGTCAGTAGCACAGAGGAGGGGATGGGGAGCTGCAATTAAAACTCGTGTACAGTGAGTGAGAGCTGATTGGCGGAAAGGGACACACCCCTCCTTCAAACAGCACAGAAATAAAGGAACGATACAGAGCTGTGTTGTTAATAGAAAAGCTGTGTGCTGAGCTCTCCTCCTCCATTACCATTTTATCTCTGGGGTCGAAGATGACTTGCTGACTGTTCAAAATGAGCATCAGAATGGGGAAGAAGGGGGATTTAAGTGACTTTGAATGTGGCATGGTTCTTGGTGCCAGAATGGATTTTCATTTCTAGGGTTTACAGAGAATAGTCCGAAAAAGAATACCATCTCTGAATGCACAACATATTGAACCTTGAGCCAGATGGGCTACAGCAGCAGAAGACCACACCAAATGCCACTCCTGTCAGCTAAGAATAGGAAACTGAGGCTACAATTTGCACAGGCTCACCAAAATTGGACAACAGAAGATTGGAAAAATGTTGCCTGGTTTGATGAGACATGATTTCAGCTGCAAAATTCAGATGGTAGGGTCAGAATTGGGTGTAAACAACATGAAAGCATGGATCCATCCTGCCTTGTATCAACAGTTCAGGCTGGTGGTGGTGGTGTAATGGTGTGAGGGATATTTTCTTGGTACACTTTAGGCCCCTTAGTACCAATTGAGCATCATTTAAATGCCATGGCCTACCTGAGTACTCTTGCTGATCATGTCCATGCCTTTATGACTACAGTGTACTCATCTTCTGATGACTCCTTCCAGCAGGATAATGCACCATGTCACATAGCCCCAATCATCTCACCACTGGTTTCTTGAACATGATAATGAGATCGATGTACTCCAATGGCCTCCACACTCACCAGAACTCATCCAATAGAGCACCTTTGGGATGTGGTGGAATGGGAGATTGGCATCATGGATGGGCAGCCGACAAATCTGCAGCAACTGCGTGATGCTATCATGTCACTATGGACCAAAATCTCTGAGGAATGTTTCCAACACCTTGTTGAATCTATGCCATGATGAATTAAGGCAGTTCTGAAGGCAAAAGGGCGTCCAACCCAGTACTAGCAAGGTGTACCTAATAAAGTAGCCAGTGAGTGTATGTGCTTTGTTTAGATTTCATGACTCAGGTTTACAACCACTTTAACATTTCTAGATGTTTCCTATAACATAGAAAATGTACACTTGTTTGTCTAATGCCTCGTACACACGCAACGATTGTTGGCCGGAATTTTCAGCCAACGTCCGATCGGCCGATTGTCGGCTTGTTAGTATGATGCTTCCGACAACCGACTGCGACTTTTCGGCCGAACAAAATCTGGTGTGCATGCTATAAAATTTTTGTTGGCCGTCAACAGAACGGCCGATTTTCCGTCAGTCAGTACAGATTTCGGCAGACAAAAATCTGATGAGCAAGACTGGGCATGCTCAGTGAAGAAAAAACACACGGAAAGTAAACCATCACATGACATCACTTCTGAATTTGGTTTTTGTTGGCCGACAAAATTCGTGCGCAGTCTAGAGCACATTCCAACCAACACAACAACACTGGACAAAAGACGGCCGATCGGTCGGCCGATTATCGTTGCGTGTGTACGAGGCTTAAGTCCAGCATCAGAAATAAAAGTGTACATAGAGCCAATTTTTATTTTTTTATTTTTTATGAGCTTTGGATATCATGTAAAAGATCCCAGTCCTGGTGGCCATTGCCGTTAAGACAGAAAGTGATGGGAAATCAAACTTTTACAGTTGACAACAGAACAAGGAATGAGAGAAAAGCTTTCCACCGTCTGTATTATTTGCATTTTTGCTGAGTTTCTCATTGAAATCCATATATATGCCATAAAATGCATGCCAGTGCGTGCCGTAAGACGTGCGTTGGCAAGCACCATGCTGAACATTAACGGATTGTGGCGTAAATCAATGTACGCTGATATGCACTAATATCCATTATGATGCATGTTGACTTTTTAATACAGTGTACTTTGTAAAAAAAATGTGCATCATGGTACGCTAACGTGCATCGATGCACAATAATATGCGATTTGATGCATTTTTTTTTATTGATTTCAATGGAATGAAATAGAATTTAGCCCTGAGCTTAAAATACACTATGCAATTGGACTGTACAATCACTTCACTATATTCAAAACGGAACATAAAAATACATTTCAGCTAGATTTCCACACTGTAAGGGCTAGATTACATGGCGGATCACTCTTTAGAAGGCATTTTAGATGTGGTTGCCTCCTCACTGCCTGATTTAACCAATAAACCACCACTGTGCACATTGGACATAGGGGAGGACGGTTGTAGTGCAGCCGTGAATGGGTAACGTTCGGGGGGCAGTACCACCTGACAAATGTGACAGGGGGATTAATTCTTGCTGCAGACGTATACCACTCTCCCCCATGTGCTGACTATGCATTTTCACATCAAGCCGAAAAAAATAAAGGCTCAACCACGTGTTTTTACTACCACCCAACCTCAAGTGTAAGCCTGGGTTCACACTGATGCGAATTGGATGTGGGTTTCCCCGCATCCAATTTACATAACAGGAGAGTGAGGCCGGCTCTCAATGGGGCCGGTTCACACATCTCTGGGGCAGCCGCAGTCCAAATTGCAGAAGGATCCTGTGCGTCTTTGGCTCAGTTTCAGGTGTGAATTCAGGCAAAAATTCAGACCTGATTCTCACCTGAATCAGTGAACAGGGATGTACCAGACCCCCCTGCTGTGACCCACGGCCACAGCTAGTGTGAACCCGGCCTAAATGAGCATTAAAGGTCAGCTGCTGAGGTTGCATTACCTTTTCCATTCTATGCCCCTGTATACCCCTGATTGATCGTAAAATAAAGTTACACACTAATATAAAAGGATCCTTAGTCAACCTATTCAAAAGGAACGATCTGCCTTAACACATTGCATGTTAATCATTGGGGTGTGCTGCCCATTGCATTAGGTTGTGCACCCCAGAGCACAACACACACATGCGTGTATATCAACAGAGACCTGGACGGTGTCAGTAGTGCAAAGATTGGCGTCAGTAGTTTTTTAATTTTTATTATTTTTTTATTATTTTTCCCAATTGTATTTTTTTATTGTTTTTACAATATTAATTTATTTATTTTTTTAGCATCACCGTTATGGGGGTTTGGTGAAATATCAAGGGTCCAAACAGACCCCTGATGTCTCACTTTTGAGACAGAGAAATAAACTGAGGACAGAGCTTCCCCAGTCCCCTTCTCTGCAGCCTGCAGTATTGTTTACTATGCTTCAGTTTAGAATGAAGATAGGAGCGATCGGTACAGATCACTCACTTTGTTCATTCAGAAAAGGAAGAGGCCGGTAATTAAATACTTACCAGCACCTTCTCTGTTCCTGAGAGGAGAGGAGGGAAGCTGACAGCACTGCAGGGGGGAGACAGGAAGCAGGGGGAATCAGCACCGCGTGGGCCCAGGCACAACCTGCACACCCTGCACGCACACCTATGATGTTAATGTATAGCATGATGCAATGACACAGAGCAATAGTAAGAATGGGCCATTCGCCTCTAACCAGGAATAAATGTGGAGATAAAGTGACTCAGTATATACAGTGCCTTGCGAAAGTATTCGGCCCCCTTGAACTTTTCGACCTTTTGCCACATTTCAGGCTACAAACATAAAGATATAAAACTGTAATTTTTTGTGAAGAATCAACAACAAGTGGGACACAATCATGAAGTGGAACAACATTTATTGGATATTTCAAACTTTGTCAACAAATAAAAAACTGAAAAATTGGGCGTGCAAAATTATTCAGCCCCTTTACTTTCAGTGCAGCAATCACTCTCCAGAAGTTCAGTGAGGATCTCTGAATGATCCAATGTTGACCTAAATGACTAATGATGATAAATAGAATCCACCTGTGTGTAATCAAGTCTCCGTATAAATGCACCTGCACTGTGATAGCTCAGAGGTCCGTTTAAAGCGCAGAGAGCATCATGAAGAACAAGGAACACACCAGGCAGGTCCCAGATACTGTTGTGGAGAAGTTTAAAGCCGGATTTGGATACAAAAAGATTTCCCAAGCTTTAAACATCCCAAGGAGCACTGTGCAAGCAATTATATTGAAATGGAAGGAGTATCAGACCACTGCAAATCTACGAAGACCTGGCTGTCCCTCTAAACTTTCAGCTCATACAAGGAGAAGACTGATCAGAGATGCAGCCAAGAGGCTCATGATCACTCTGGATGAACTGCAGAGATCTACAGCTGAGGTGGGAGACTCTGTCCATAGGACAACAATCAGTCGTATACTGCACAAATCTGGCCCTTTATGGAAGAGTGGCAAGAAGAAAGCCATTTCTTAAAGATATCCATAAAAAGTGTCGTTTAAAGTTTGCCACAAGCCACCTGGGAGACACACCAAACATGTGGAAGAAGGTGCTCTGGTCAGATGAAACCAAAATCGAACTTTTTGGGAACAATGCAAAACGTTATGTTTGGCGTAAAAGCAACACAGCTCATCACCCTGAACACACCATCCCCACTGCCAAACATGGTGGTGGCAGCATCATGGTTTGGGCCTGCTTTTCTACAGCAGGGACAGGGAAGATGGTTAAAATTGATGGGAAGATGGATGAAGCCAAATACAGGACCATTCTGGAAGAAAACCTGATGGAGTCTGCAAAAGACCTGAGACTGGGACGAGATTTGTCTTCCAACAAGACAATAAACCAAAACATAAAGCAAAATCTACAAAGGAATGGTTCACAAATAAACATATCCAGGTGTTAGAAAAGTCAAAGTCCAGACCTGAATCCAATTGAGAATCTGTGGAAAGAACTGAAAACTGCTGTTCACAAACGCTCTCCATCTAACCTCACTGAGCTCGAGCTGTTTTGCAAGGAGGAATTGGCAAAAATGTCAGTCCCTCGATGTGCAAAACTGATAGAGACATACCCCAAGCGACTTACAGCTGAAATCGCAGCAAAAGATGGCGCTACAAAGTATTAACTTAAGGGGGCTGAATAATTTTGCACGCCCAATTTTTCTGTTTTTTATTTGTTAAAAAAGTTTGAAATATCAAATAAATTTTGTTCCACTTCATGATTGTGTCCCACTTGTTGTTGATTCTTCACAAAAAATTACAGTTTTATATCTTTATGTTTAAAGCCTGAAATGTGGCAAAAGGACGAAAAGTTCAAGGGGGCCGAATACTTTCGCAAGGCACTGTATCCTTTTAGATGAGTGACTCAGTATATTGAAGCCTGAGGGTCAGTACTGTATGTCAGTGGAGCAGCTAGCCTTTCAGATAAAGGTGACAGCCTCCATATTCATTTCATTAAAGACTAACTTTAGAGCTGAACTCCAGGTGGATATAAAATACACATATTAATGCAGGACAGTATTCATTAATACAACATTAAATTATTATTTTTTTAATGCAAGCAATGAAATACCTGAATTTGACATAATATCAGCCTCTTGCAATTCCTTGAAAAGTAGCAAAAAAGGGGAATAACTTGGAGCCAATCATATGTGCAGCATGTTCTGAAAAGGAAAATGCGAATAGGAATGGAGAACAAAGTGAGCAGAGGGATGACTTCATCATTCTTTGGCTGCTCTTTTACTGTCAGGTTAAGAGGATGTGTATGGAGCGAGGACCCCACATATTCCTTAACTGTAAAGCTCGGTACACATTGACAGTTTTTTTGTTCAACCCAGCGGGCTCAAGGAAAAAAAAACTGAAGAGGTCGCTGTACTAACTATGCAACGTTAGTACAGGGATCTCCCCACCGAGCTATTGTGTTCTGACCGGGGGACATCTTGGACAAGAGATAGAGAGAGAGCGAAAAGAGAGAGAGAAAGAGAGAGAGAGAGCGAAAGAGAGAGAGAGAGAGAAAGAGAGAGCGAAAGATAGAGAGAAAGAGAGAGAGAGAGCGAAAGAGAGAGAGAGAGAGTGAAAGAGAGAGAGAGCGAAAGAGAGAGAGCGAAAGAGAGAGAGAGAGCGAGAGAGCGAAAGAGAGAGAGAGGGAGCGAAAGAGAGAAGAAGGAGAAAGAGAGAGAGAAGGAGAAAGAGACAGAAGAAACAGAAAGAAAGAAAGAAAGGGAGAGAAAGCAAGAGAGAGAGCAAAAGAGAGATAGAGAGAGAGAGAGAGCGAGCAAAGGAGAGAGGGAGAGAGAGAGAAAGAGAGAGAGAGAGAGAGAGAGAGAGAAAGAGAAGGAGAGAGAGAGAGTGAGAGAAAAAGAGAATGAGAGAGAAAGAGAAAGCAACGATGAGAGAGAGAGAGAGAGAGAGAGAGAGAGAGAGAGAGAGAGAGAGAGAGAAAGCAACGACGAGAGAGAGAGAAAGAGAGAGAAAGAGGGAGAGAGAGAGAGAGAGAAAGGGAGAGAGAGTGAGATAAAAAGAGAGAGAGAGAGAGAGAAAGAGAAAGCAAGTGAGAAAGAGAGAGAGCGAGAGAAAGAGAGAGAGAGAGAGAGAGTGAAAGAGAGAGAGAGCGAAAGAGAGAGAGCGAAAGAGAAAGAGAGAGAGAGCGAAAGAGAGAAGAAGGAGAAAGAGAGAGAGAAGGAGAAAGAGAGAGAGAGGGGGGGGGGGGAAAGAAAGAGAGAGAGGAGAGAGAGAGGAGAGAGAGAGGGAGAGAGAGAGAAAGAGAGAGAAGAAACGGAAAGAAAGAGAGAGAAAGCAAGAGAGAGAGCAAAAGAGAGATAGAGAGAGAGAGAGAGCGAGCAAAGGAGAGATAGAGAGAGAGAGAGAAAGAGAGAGAGAGAGAGAGAGAGAGAGAAAGAGAAGGAGAGAGAGAGAGAGAAAGAGAAGGAGAGAGAGAGAGTGAGAGAAAAAGAGAATGAGAGAGAAAGAGAAAGCAACGAGAGAGAGAGAGAGAGAGAGAGAGAGAGAGAAAGAGAAAGCAATGACGAGAGAGAGAGAGAGAAAGAGAAAGAGAGAGCAAAAGAGAGAGAGAGAGAGAGAGAGAGAGAGAGAGAGAGAGAGAGAGAGTGAGATAAGAGAGAGAGAGAGAAAGAGAAAGCAAGTGAGAAAGAGAGAGAGCGAGAGAAAGAGAGAGAGAGACATCTGAACCCAATAGTTCTCCCCACCTTGAGTCCTTCTGCCCCATGTTGGCATGGTGCCCATCGTAGCATTTGCAGTGTTGGACTGGCCAGAAGAGGAATTACTTTGATGCAGTTGGCCAGTTGAAACATGTTTTGCAATATATGTGAGCTAAATCTATGTCTTTCATTGCATAGTTTGCTGGAAATTATATATATATAATGATGATTTGTGACCTGAATTAGATTACTTTGACCTGTTGATATGAACTTATGGAGTTTTGTGTCTCTATTTAAAGAGTACATTGGTTGTCAGAATTCTTCAGTTTGAGCCCAGCTGTGTGTTATATTCAGCAAAACTCTCAGTAAAGTACCATCTGTCTTTGACTCTTCATTTCCAAACTGGGACAATCCAGGATGAATCTGGATTTGTACTGATCTGCTCACTTATAGCTGACCATTAAAGAAATGGATGTGAAAATCCTAAATATCCAATCTGTCTTTGATGCATGAGTTTAAGAAAGTCTGGGCAAACTTCTACGTATTGGCAGGCTCATGTTTTGGAAAGACAAATTTTCACCTTTTATATTTTTTAGGACCCATTTACACTAATGCTTTATATTAAAAGACAAGTTACAGCAATGCATGCTAATGAACAGACTTCAAAACAATGCACTGAGGTTCTGTTAGTAATCTTCTATGGTGATTCACTGCATTAGAGCCCCATGTCCTTTTTTTTGTGTCCGTTGCCAACCCACTCAAAAACTGGGCTTTCATAACACATGAAAATGTACTACATTAAGGCAACAAATAGTCATATATAGTTATATAAAATGTGCATAGCAAATCTCCCAATGAAAATATATGTACATTTGTTCCGTTTAAAAAAAACGAATGCTATTAGGTTATTTCCTGTGCTGAACAAATGCTTTTCATTTAAAACAGAAAACACCACATTCGGCCAATAGATGATGGTGAATATCATGGACCTTGAAAAGAGAAGTCCCTCCCCACCAAAAAAAAAAAAAACTAGACTATTAAACGTTGTCATAAAAACAGTTTTTGCTGCAATTACCTCCTCCCCATCACTTTCCCTAATACTTAATCCAGAGCTGTCACCTGCAGTAGTTCCTTTCTCATTATTAGATGCCACCACACTTCCAAGTTGCATGATGATCAGTGTCATTCACCCTACATCCTCTGAGCTCAAGTTAGATAGACCCACCACGTGAGGCACAACGTATCTAAGCTTTGACTCAGACTACTACAGCACAGAAAGGCGCTCACCCACCAATACGTGTGCCTTACCGGTGCAGGAGTAAGGACTGGCAACCACCACTACAGAAGAAGCTCAGCAATGGGGAGTGGGCACAGTTTCACTCTAGGAGGTCTTAGTTAGGGCAAACGCTACATATAGGCAAGGTAGGCACCGGCCTAGAGCACACATCCGTCGGGGGTGCTCACTGACATTACTATGGTAGTGTAGGCATAGTTCCCAACCACCCCAGCCGTTCCAGCACCTAACGCGGGCACCAGCGGGACTTTTGGTCAGCCGGAGCTGCACACTTCTCCCTGTTGGCACTGGCGACTCCGCCACCCCCACAAGCCCTCTGTGGCCCAGGGGCAGGCTGACCAAATGGGTGCTGCCCTGGGAAAGCATGAAGAGTCAGGTGGCAGCAGGTGCAGGGTGCAGGACAGCACTCGGCTCCAGGAGGCCGCAGGGAAGAAGAGCAGCGAGGGTGCCCTGGAGCCCTCTAGGCTGGAGAGAGAAGAGCTCCAAAGACCCCCCCCCCCCCCAGGACCGATAGGCAGGCTAGCCAGGGGCCGGAGAACGAGAACAAACTAGAGATGCAGGCAGCCAGAGACAGCTGGATCTGCCTGCAGAACAGACCCTGCCCACTGCTGGCATGGAAGGTACTGTACTGTTTCACACACACCTTCCCACAGACAGGGACTGAAGACAGGGCTAGGGGTCTCTCTCACTTCCCTCTCCCTCCCCCTCCTCCTTTCCCTCTCTTCCTCTTCCCCCTCGGCTCTCCTTCTCTCCCCCTCCTTTCCCCCTCCCTCCCCCACCCTCTCTCAGTAGCTCTCTCTTAGCCCACCCTCAACCCTGCACTCTGTATGTAGAGCACCCCACACTCAGTATGTAGCACACCCCCCAACCCTGCACTCAATACGTAGCGCACCCTGCAATCCTGCACTAAGTACATAGCGCACTCCGAAACCCTGCACTCAGTACGTAGCGCATTCCACAACCCTGCACTCTTTATGTAGTAAAATAATGTATTAAAAGAATGCAGACCCCTGCGTTCTGTGCATTACACACTCCTGACCCCTGCATTCTGTACATCACACACTCCTGACCCCCTGAATTCTGTGCATTACACACTCCTGACCCCTGCCACCTCAACCTTATACATGGGCAAGGCAAAGCGAATGAGTCAGGGGCAGAGCAAAAATGGGCGGCAAAATTAGGTTTGGCCTAGAGTGTCAAAAATCCTTGCACCAGCCCTGGGCTTAGTACAGCAAGTTCATAGCATAAAACAGACAAACATCTGCTCAAACACCAAACACTGTCGTTTTACTGCTATAGTGCAGACTCGCTGTGCAGAATCATGTATACAGTATCTCACAAAAGTGATTACACCCCTGACATTTTTGTAAAAAACACCTCCGAGATGACCACTGCCTTGCTTAGGAAGCTGAGGATAAAGGTGATGGACTGGCCAAGCATGTCTCCAGACCAAAACCCCACTGAGCATCTGTGGGACATCCTCAAACAGAAGGTGGAGAAGCGCAAAGTCTCTAACATCCACCAGCTCTGGGATCTCTTCATGAAGCAGTGGAAGAGGACTCCAGTGGCAACCTGTGTAGCTTCAGTGAACTCCATGCCCAAGAGGGTTAAGGCAGTGCTGGAAAATAATGGTGGCCATACAAAATATTGACACTTTGGGCCCATATTGGACATTTTAACTTAGGGGTGTACTCACTTTTGTTGCCAGCGGTTTAGACATTAATGGCTGTGTGTTGAGTTATTTTGAGTGGACAACAAATTTACACTGTTATACAAGCTGAACACCAGGGATCCTCAAACTAAGGCCCTCCAGCTGTTGTGGAACTACACATCCCTTGAGACATTGTGAAATTCTGACATTCACTAACATGACTAGACATGATGGGAATTGTAGTTCCCGAACAACTGGAGGGCCATAGTTTGAAGACCCCTGCTGTACACAAACTACTTTTCATTGTAGCAAAGTGTCATTTCTTCAGTGTTGTCACATGAAAAGATATAATAAAATATTTACAAAAATGTGAGGGATGTACTCACTTTTGTGAGATACTGTATATTTGAATACATGTGGTGTATAGAATATAGGTGTTAGTACATATATTTTTTTTTTTCCGTTGAGCTACATTATATAATATATATAGAAGAAAATAAATTGCAACTGATCAATATAGATTTGCTGAACTGTTATGTGGTTTTTCCTAATAATAGTCAAGCTTGATCCCACCACAATAGTGGCCTTCTAATATGTTGAGAGAACTCACAGACCAATAGAGAAGCAACGGCAGTAGGAAAGGGTTTGGACCAAGCTAGACTTTCAACTTTCTATATTTCTAAATCTCACGTCATAGCCTCAATAGTGGTCTTCTTATATGTTGGGTGGCCTCACAGACCAATAGAGAAGCTACAGAGATAGGAAAGGGTTTGGGCCAAGCTAGACTTTCAACCTTCTATATTTCTTGATCCTACCTCATAGCCTCAATAGTGGTCTTTTAATATGTTGGATGGCCTCACAGACCAGTACAGAAGCTAAGATGGTAGGAAAGGGTTTGGACTAAACTAGAAATCAACTTTTCTTGTTTCCAGATCCCACCTCATAGCCTCAATGGGGGTCTTCTAATATGTCTGGTGGCCTCACAGACTTAAGCCCCGTACCCACGCACAGATTGTTGGCCGTAAATTGTTGGCCAACGTTCGATCTGCCGATTGTAGGCTTGTTAGTATGATGCTTCTGACAACCAACTGCGAATTTTCGGCCGAAAAAAATCTGGTGTGCATGCTATAAAATTTTTGTTGGCCAACAAAAAACGGCCGATTGTTCCTCAGTCAGTACAGATTTCGGCAGACAAAAATCAGATGAGCAAGACTGGGCATGCTCAGAGAAGAAAAAACACAGGGAAAGTCAACCATCACATGACATCACTTCTGAAGTTGGTTTTTGTTGGCCAAAAAAAGTCCAGTGCAAGTTCTAGAGCACATTTCAACCAACAAACAACACTGGACAAAAGTTGGCCGATCAGTTGGCCAACAATCTGTGCGTGTGTACGGGGCTTTAGAGAGAAGATAAAGCGATAGAAAAGAGTTTGGGCCAAGCTAGATTTTCAACTCCTTATATTTCTTGATCTCACATCAAAGCCTCAATTGTGGTCTTCTAATATGCTGGGTGACCACACAGGCCAAGAGGGAAGCTAAAGCAGTAGGGAAGGGTTTGTGTCAGTTTAGACTTTAAACTTTCTATATTTCTAGATGTACTGATCATTTAAACATTGGTTTATTTTACTGAAGATTTAAGGATGTTTTTCACATATGCTTTATTTGAATTGCCCAGTTTTATGACAAGTTTACTTAAATGATGGTGCAGACTTTTTAATACTTTGATTTTTTTGCCCATCCTTGTGCTTGAAGCTTTTATTTCTGCACATCCTCTTGACTTAAAGCTTCATTGTCTGTAATTATTTTACACCTCTTTCATCCTAACTAGCACAATTTCATAATGAAAGTTATTTTCCAAACTCATTGAAAGGAACAACTATATGAAGGCAAAGCTTACTTTATTATTCGCAAATGTACAAGGAAATTGGCACAATTATAATCTTTTCCCTTCAAGCTCGAAACAGAACATAAAAGTAAGTAATATTTCTCCAACAATGCATTGAATGTGTGTGTTAAATTGTGAAAAGCATGTATATTTGAATATTTTTAGCTTCAGTCAATAAACTATTTAATCAAACACTACATATGCAAAATAAATGTATTCAAAAAGTCTTTCTTCACTGCTAAGTAAGCTTACCTTTTGTAACATCATTTTGTCTATTGCTGTCAAAGCAAAACCCAAAGTAAACCCTTTTTGTGTATAAAATGCAAGTCTGTTTAAATTTTCTGTTCTAATCAATCTTATCTAATAACATAAAAAGCAATATGTCACCTATGAAAATGCATCACACACAGTTGTAGCACATTCTCCGAGATGTGTCTAGGTTTTAATGGCTTGCCATTTAATTTGTTTGAATGTGAATAACCCAGAGGCAATGGTGACTTGGTGACTGCTGTGACCCCTTTTCTACATGTATTTGTGCAGGTAATGCTAATGAAGGGGCAGTGGTAAAACACCATAGCCTACTGTGAATTTAATGGTAAACGTTCACAGTAAATATACACTATATACAGTATCTCACAAAAGGGAGTACACCCCTCACATTTTTGTAAATATTTTATTATATCTTTTCATGTGACAACACTGAAGAAATGACACTTTGCTACAATGTAAAGTAGTGAGTGTACAGCTTGTATAACAGTGTAAATTTGCTGCCCCCTCAAAATAACTCAATACACAGCCATTACTGTCTAAACTGATGGCAACAAAAGTGAGTACACCCTTAAGTGAAAATGTTCAAATTGGGCCCAATTAGCCATTTTCCTTTCCCAGTGTCATGTGACTCGTTAGTGTTACAAGGTCTCAGGTGTGAATAGGGAGCAGGTGTGTTAAATTTGGTGTTATCACTCTCACTCTCTCATACTGGTCACTGGAATTTCAACATGGCACCTCATGGCAAAGAACTCTCTGAGCATCTGAAAAAAGAAGTTTTGCTCTACATAAAGATGGCCTAGGCTATAAGAAGATTGCCAAGACCCTGAAACTGAGCTGCAGCTCGGTGGCCAAGACCATACAGCGGCTTAATAGGACAGGTTCCACTCAGAACAGGCCTCGCCATGGTGGACCATAGAAGTTGAGTGCACATGCTTAGCGTCATATCTAGAGGTTGTAGTGAGTGTACAGCTTGTATAACAGTGTAAATTTGTTGTTCCCTCAAAATAACTCAACACACAGCCATTAATGTCTAAAACGCCGGCAACAAAAGTGAGTACACCCCTAAGTATAAATGTCCAATATGAGCCCAAAGTGTGAATATTTTGTGTGGCCACCATTATTTTCCAGCACTGCCTTAACCTTCTTGGGCATGGAGTTCACCAGAGCTTCACAGGTTGCCACTGGAGTCCTCTTCCACGCTAGTGGATGTTAGAGACCTTGTGCTCCTCCACCTTCCGTTTGAGGATGCCCCACAGATGCTCAATAGGGTTTAGGTCTGGAGACCTTTACCCTCAGCTTCTTAAGCAAGGCAGTGGTCTTCTTGGAGGTGTGTTTGGGGTCGTTATCATGTTGGAATACTGCACTGCGGCCCAGTCTCTAAAGGGAGGGGGACCATGGTCTGCTTTAGTATGTCACAGTACATGTTGGCATTCATGGTTCCCTCAATGAACTGTAGCTCCCCAGTGCTGGCAGCACTCATGCAGCCTCAGACCATGAAACTCCCACCACCATGCTTGACTGTAGGCAAGATACACTTGTCTTTGTACTCCTCACCTGGTAGCCGCCTCACACGCTTGACACCTTCTAAACAAAATAGGTTTAGTTTGGTCTCATTAGACCACAGGACATGGTTCCAGTAGACCATGTTCTTAGTCTGCTTGTCTTCAGAACACTGTTTGTGGGCTTTCTTCTGCATCATTTTTAGAAGAGGCTTCCTTCCGGGACGACAGCCATGCAGACCAATTTGATGCAGTGTGCGGCGTATGGTCTGAGCACTGACAGGCTGACACCCCACCCCTTCAACCTCTGCAGCAATGCTGGCAGCACTCATACGTCTATTTCCCAAAGACAACCTCTGGATATGATGCTGAGCACGTGCACTCATCTTCTTTGGTCGACTGTGGCAAGGCCTGTTCTGAGTGGAACCTGTCCTGGTAAACCGCTGTATGGTCTTGGCAACCATGCTGCAGCTCAGTTTCAGAGTCTTGGCAATCTTCTTATAGCCTAGGCCATCTTTAAGTAGAGCAACAATTCTTTTTTTTCAGATCCTCAAAGAGTTCTTTGCCATGAGGTGCCATGTTGAACTTCCAGTGACCAGTATGAGAGGGTGAGAGCGATAACACCAAATTGAATACACCTGCTCCCCATTCCCACCTGAGACCTTGTAACACTAATAAGTCACATGACATTGGGTAGGGAAAGTGGCTAATTGGGCCCAATTTGGACATTTTCACTTAGGGGTGTACTCACTTTTGTTGCCAGCGGTTTAGACATGAATGGCTGTGTGTTGATTTATTTTGAGGGGACAGCAAATTTACACTGTTATACAAGCTGTACACTCACTAATTGACATTGTAGCAAAGTGTCATTTCTTCAGTGTTTTCACATGAAAAGATATACTGTAATACAATATTTACAAAAATGTAGAGGGGTGTACTCACTTTTGTGAGATACTATATATATATACAGTGTATATATATATATATATATACAGTGCATATATATATATATATATATATATATACAGTGTGTGTATATATATATATATATATATATATATATATTTTTTTTTTTTTTTCTTATATATAAATTAGATGTATGAATATATATTTGCATTCTTACCATAATATATTTTCATTATTGCATTAAATATACAAATAGCGGGGGGCGTGGCTTGGCGATGGGAGAATCAGGCTGCAATATCACAGGGCTCTGTCCCTGATCCCACTATAGTCTGGTCTGGTAACCATGCCCAAGGGTGTCAAGAAACCACAGGGACCCACATCAACCACCCACAACTCCCTGGTAGCGGACTTCTTTGCTTGGTAATGGTAACCGCTATTCTCAATAAGGAGGACCACATCAGCTGACAACCCCAGAGACACTCACTGCAGGCTCCATTTCTATAATGTTAAGGAGAAGATTCTCTGGAAGTCCTGGTGTCTTGGCCCGATTAGACGGTTTATTAATTTGCATCCTCCCTGATTTATCTCGGAAGACGCTACAGATGAGACAATGTCTTAAGCCCTTACTGGATCTGCTCATGTCTAATGGGGTTACTCTTTCACCTAGCAGTTTAGAAAGCTGGTATTTCCTTTTGGCTGCAATTACCCTCCCAGCTCCCGAATCTCTTTGATCTTCTTCAACTGCTTTGCTGTACAAGTCCTGGACTGCCGTGGAGATCCATCTCAAAATTGTGATCAGTCTAAAAGAGGTATAGGTGATCAATTGCAGGTGGTTCCCTGGTGTCCAATCATGAAGAAAGTTCAAATAAGGTATAACTGAACCAGCAGGGGCAAAGCCCAGGGAGGGGTGAGGATCTGAGCCTGAGAAATAGAACAACAGACTGATCAATGTATTTTGTTTTTTTATTTGTGTGGCTTGTCTGCGAGTTCTTACTGGACTTCTAGGACACTCTTGAGTTTGCTCTTCCTTTACCTTTGATAGTTCTTTCCTACGTGGAGATTGATTTGGGATCCAGGCGGGGTTTGGGAATGAGATGGACATTGTTTATGGGTGGAACGAGCACCCGTAAACAACCCTCATTATTTAGCTCCAGCAAAAGGGAGTGGCCCTCTGCCACTGTCCTTTTCCTAAACCCCCTCTCGTCCTGCACCCTACCGTTAAGTTTGCATGCCCCGATTTTCTGTACAGGGGGTAGAAAAGGGAGGGTAAATTCCCCCTCAGATCTTTCATAAGGTCTCTACGTACCAGAACTGGTGAATGTCTTGGTGTCCTTTACTTCAGGATATACCCTCCTAGTGTCTCTCCTGAGGGGCCCTTGTTTGCATAGTTATCTAAGTTTTGCATATCTGCATGCTGTTCTTAATATTACCTTTATCTGTTTTGCTGTTTGAGGGATGGGATGCCTCTTTTTTCTTTGGGATAGATGACCTGTAAAGTCGCAGCTTATTCTGATGACCTCCACTTTTTGAATTTTTTGCCCGCTATGACTTTTCAGAATCTTGCTAAAGAGTTACACACATTTGGGGAACTCTCTAATTTCAAAATCAACTATCATAAATCGGAGGCTCCAAATCTCTCTCTGATCTCATCCTGCGTGGGCCACTCTCAGAGGAAGTTTCCCTTCCAGTGGCCCAAATCCCATTAAAAGTATTAGTGTACTAAGATCACTCCCCTGATAGACAGGATCTATGAGGCCAATACTCCAACCCTATTGCGAGTGATTAGGGAGGATCATCGGAGATTGCACGTTGGGATTCATACCTGATTTGGATGGATGGCGATCTTAAAATCGACAATCATGCCCAGAGTATTGTATTTACTATGTACTCTACCGATCTTAATTCCCCAGGGTTTTTTAAAAGCCCTTTTTGGAGAATTACCTGCTTTGTCTGGGCTTGCACCCACGCATGTGTGTCCCATCTCCATACCTAAATCATATGGTGGGATTTTGTTCCTGGACCCACTTAAGTACTATCAAGCAATACATTTGGCTCGGGTGGTCACCTGGTGTAGAGACCACGACCTGAAGCCGTGGATCTCTCTAGAACTGTGTGCCATGGACATTCCCTTGTGTTGCCTTCCCTGGTTGCACCAGTTGTTTTTGACGGGCCATAAGAGCCACCTTGTGATTGACCCTACCTTACGTGCCCTGCTACAGTCTAATGACACTGGAAAAGACCTTTTGCAGGATTCTAGTATAAAACCAGTCTTGGGAAACCCAGAGTTCCCACCTGGAATTTCAGGCCTCTGATTTAGACAACTTTTGCAGTTGGACACTTACCGTGTAAAAGATTTTATCAGTGAGACCGGCCTGAAAACCGCTGGCTCTCTTCGTCAAATGTTTGACCCTCCCCTAGATCCATGGAGACAATACCAACTCTGTCACTATCTTACCTCAGTCGTGAAGGGAGGTCAACGTTTTGTTTACGAAACATCTTTTGAACACTCATGCATGGTTTCTTCACCTTAAGCTCACAACTTCTCTGCTGCATACAAGCTACTAGTCCTCCCGAAGAGGATTTTGTAACACCATTCCTTAAATGGTAACTAGATTTGGGTTCCCTATTACCTCCCACCCCGAAAGAAGATATTTTATATTTGTATTTTATATTTCGCACAATACTCGTCTATATCTAGCAAGTACCAAGAACTGGGATACAGAATTCTGGCACACTGGTACAGTGGCCTATCAGTTCTAGGTGAATTATTCCCTCACACATCTAGTAGTTGTTGGAGATGCCAAAAAGAAGAGGGTGCTCTCCTACATGTCTTCTGGACCTGTAATAAACTGCAGCGCTTTTGGTCTACAGTTCGGTAGGTTATCAAACAGTTAACTCATTTTGATCTTGGCATGGACCCAACCAAATACTTGTTACGTGTGTCACATTTGCCCAGAAAACACTGCAAGAAAACTATGTTGATTCACCTAGTAAATGCTGCTATGGCTTGTATCCCGGCCCTATGGAAGCAGGAGACTCCCCCCTTCATTGTGATGTACCTTCCCAAAATCGCTGAAATACACTGTATGGATAGCCTCATTGCAGCACAAATGGGAAATTCTGAAAAACCTGGTTCCATTTGACTTTATTCATGTATTCCCTTCCTTGTTAGTGGAAGAGAAGTGACAACATTTCTTTTCTTGGACCCCTCACTCTACTGCTAGTGGAACACAGACCTGGTAGCTCTGGGACCTCTCATACCCCCCCCCCCCCCCTTCTTTTCCTTCCAATTGTATAATTGGTGTGGAAATGCCAGCATTATATATATATATATATATATATATATATATATATATATACAGTAAAACCTTGGTTTGAGAGTAACTTGGTTTAAGAGCGCTTTGCAAGACAAGCAAAATTTTCAAATAAATTTTGACTTGATATACAAGCGATGTCTTGATATACAAGTAGCCTCAAGTCACAGCTGAGTATAAAAGAGAAGAGAGGCACCTCTAAGTGTAGCAATATGGTTATATTTAATGAAGGTACAACATTTAGCAACTCACATGGTTGATGATTGGAACAGACACATCTAAGTATGCAGGCATCAGGGGTAAAGCTGTCCACATAGACCATCTTCCTCACCGCCATCTACGTCATCCCTTCCAGGGTAGTCTTCCCGGTCAGGATTACAGACTGGCAGCCGGCGGTGCAGAAGATAGTCTATGTGGACAGCTTTACCCCGGATGCCTGCATACTTAGATATGCCTGTTTTATTCATCAACCATGTGAGTTGCTAAATGTTGTACCTTCATTAAATGGAACCATATTGCTACACTTAGAGGCGCCTCTCTTCTCTTTGATACTCTGTAGCTCCTGTTGGATTTTGCTTCTAATCCCCTTGTGGAAGTGGCTATTTGTGGATGGACATTTTATGGTTACACAACCTATCGCAATGCTATAATCTTTTTATATGGACAAACTGAAGGGCTTATGAATAAATGGTTGTGGAACGAATCATCTGAGTTTCCATTATTTCTTATGGGGAAATATGCTTTGATATAAGAGTGCTTTGGATTACAAGCATGTTTCCGGAACAAATTATGCTCGCAATCCAAGGTTTTACTGTATATATATATATATACAGAGCACTGAGCACTTTTTTTGGGAGAGACGTTTCAAAGGAACTTTAATATTAATATATAGTATTGATTTATGTTATTGATTTGTTACTTTGACCTTTATGAGCATTATTATTTTGTAGTTATTTGTCATATATATATTGCATATTGCATAGAGGTATATTTATACACATAATATTTATTTATATTTATGACCCAATATTTGCACTATAGCACAAATTTTTTAGCAGCGCTGACACATATTTATTCAAGTGTTGTACCATGTTAGCCATCTATCAATGTAAAAAGTTTGGAGTGATAGCCTTTAGGAACTAATTTAGGTTTTTAAAAAGCAAGTTTTCTCCATAAATTAGGTCACATCTTAACCTCTTTGCACCGGAGGTATGCATATATGCAGCCTCTCAGTGGATGGGTCTAACGCCGAGCAGTCGCATATATGCGTAACAGAATGTAAATAGATTTGTGCCAAGAGCACGCGCCCTGCGCACTTCTGGCATAGTTACCAGTGGCTAACAGAATGCTCCTTATCTCTACTTGTGATTGGGAGCTTTACGATCATGTGACCCCCTGTGACAGCCAATCATGGTGGTCACATGATCAGAAACCCTGCCCCCCCCCCTCCCAACATCAGAAACCTTTTACGGGGGCCGAGAAGCGCCTGCGGTAAAGGAGTTGTAGAGTCAAAAGGATTTTTATCTCTATGCATTAAGATAAAAATCTGTCCAGCGATATCCACGAACCCCTCGTCATCTGGGACTCTCCCTCCTGATTGCCTGAGAAACAGCAGCGGCGCCATTGGCTCCCGCAGCAATCAAAGTCAGTTAGCCAGTCAGTAGATATAGGGGGCTGGGCGGAACAGCAGCTCTGTGTCTGAATGGACACAGGGAGCTGCAGCTCGGCTAGGGTGCCCCCCTAGCAAGCTGCTTGTTGAGAGGGGCACTCAACAGGAGGGAGGGGCCAGGACCAGCAAAGAGGGAGCCGAGAATGGAGGATCCGGGACACTCTGTGCCAAACTTCCGCACAGGACAGGTAAGTATAACATGTTTGTTATTTAAAAAAAAAAAAAAACGAGACTTTACAATCACTTTAAGGGGTTAAGAAGCTATTTGTGTTTTGAAAGCTTGCATTTCTTTAACTTTGTTTATTGAATTTGTTGCCCTCTTTTGAGGAAGGAGGCTGTTAGGAAATTGCTCTTCTCAAACAGACTCTGGAGCTACACTTGCAGGTAATTAGGAAAAGCAGAACCTTTGCTAAATGGAATAGTGGGTTTGATAATAAATGTGCATATAAACTTTATTTTAATACAAAGGGTGACCTAATAAATAAACTGCAAGTCGACCACAACACACATACAGTAGCACGGACCTAACTATCTGGAACTGTGCATGTGAGATAATAACAATGGGACAGAGACTCTTCTGTCACCAGGATTCAGATACATACACCAGGAGCTGCAACAGTTAAACTTTTAGATCTTGTCCACTTGCCTTATAGTCTCTGATTCTGGTCTGGATAAAAAACAGCAGCAGATCATGTATGGAAGGTCATGAAGTCTAATTCTGTGTCTATTTCCTTGGAAACTCCCCTTTATCAGATATCACAGTCCTCCAATTAGGGTTTTTGACTCAATTAGCAGGAATGGGGAGTACCTGTCTGTAACCAACAAGCTCTGTGGTAATTAAAAGAAACATATGGCAAAAGCTTGTTTGGCCATACTTTTCAAGTGGGTCACAGGAGTGAACTTACTTTTGCACTTGTGTGACCCAGAATCAAATGTCCATGGGCCAAAGTCCACTGTCGGCTGACATCACAGACACACTCCAGTCTCTGAGAAAGTCCCAGCAATAGTGTCACGTGATTGCTCACTTTTTGGGCTTAGAGGCATCACGTGATTGCTCACTTTTTGGGCTTAGAGGCATCAGGGGTAGGGTTACATTCTGATTTCCTAATATGATTTGTCAACCTAGAGTACATAAACATCTGATGATATATGAGTCATGGGACAATGAAACAAATACACATCGGGGCCAATTGGAGCCCTTGTATAATGTATTATGTGTGTATGGCACATGATGGAGGTTTATTTTTATGGTGTTTTAGTTTGAAGGGTGCTTTATCTCTATTTTGAATGTGGTTTATGACTAACCTGAGGAAAAATATAACAGAGGACCAGGGTGAAAAGGAGAATAGTGAGATATGATAGGACATTTATGACAGTGAGTTTTTAAGAGTATACTGTAGATCTAAGATAGACAATATTACATTATAAAGATGTCCTTAGATACAATATTAGCTACTCTGGGATATGGAAGCTATGATAGGGATAGTAAGCAGAGTAGAAACCTGAGCAGAAGATTTATGAGATATCCCTATCTATGCCATCTAGACCACTGGGGACAAGGAAAAATATGGATTGGTGAGACATCTTTACCCATAGGAGACAGACATGTTAAGATTAGTCTGATAAGTCAATATAGTTTGAGACTGTATCCTCAGAAAGTCTAAGGGGGACGTAGTGATTTTTAGAGGAAGTGATATGGAGATATGTGATCTATAAGGCTTCCTATATACACAGTGTATATCAAGAAGCTCCATAATATTACTGTAGAAGCATTCTCTCAGGTATGAACTTCTGGTTAAATATAATGCATGAACTTCATGGAAATTTATTTTTGAATCCTGAATTGGTTTCTCAGGTGATAGAGTCATAAGTTGCATATACACCCCTCAAAATAGGAACTAATGTGAAAAACATCACACCACTACACCTTACAATTATAAATAAAAAGAGATATTACTCTGATAGGCATAGACATGCATATGGGGGATGTGTACCTATTATGAAAAAGGTGATATATCACTCTTATAGGCATATGGGGGACTTTGTACAAGTGAAAATAGCATTGTAGTATTATACTATATGAAATGAACACCAGGGTGTCGTATGCTTGCACACAACAAGAGCAACAATTATTTAAAGGTACATTCTTTTTCTATTACCCTTGAAGTGTATGCATATATTCTCTGGGGGTATATACAGTATGTGTATTCAGTCAAGGCAAACAAATTATAACGTGATGTTTAAAGACTCCCTGCAATTTAAGCCTGTGTTAACTTTTATCTTCTGCAAACGCATAATGGCTAAAAATATACCCTTAAATCTGTCAATCATGTTATCCTTAGAGACAATGGTATAGCTGCACAGATGTATCTGTAGCTCTGGCACAGCGTTGCCTTATTGATCAAACAGTACATTATGAAATTCCATTAGTGCGAGCAGCTATTCTACATGCCACACAACATGTGAAAATAAATGACACAAAACCTGCGCAAAGCTGAAAGGCGCTGAACACAAAACTGCTGAGGATGTTTGTAGCTAAAGAAAATTGCTGAACTAAACATTTTACTAAAATGATAAAATGAAATATTTCCTAAAGTGACTTATTTTCCAGACGGAGGGAAGGCATTATTCACCGGGACCAGCCAAGTAGAAATAAACTAGTACACTGTTTTCCAATAGCTAAATCCAGTGGTATGACACTGGAGGTCACAAAATTATTTTGATCGGGGGGGATTTACCAAGTCAAGCTCCCAAGTTCTGGCTGGTTGGGTAATTACTTAGTTTAATAATTAGCTTCAAAGCACTCTAGTTATATATTGCCAATGCATTTATTATAGCCTAATTAAAGTAGTTGTAAATGCACAAGTTTTTTTAACTACCTCAATACTGGGCACTTAAACCCCCTTCCTTCCCAGACCAATTTTCAGCTTTTAGCGCTGTTGCAATTTGAATGACAATTGCGCGGTCATGCAACACTGTACCTAAACCAAATTTGTGTCATTTTCCCACAAATAGAGCTTTCTTTTGGTGGTATTTGATCACCACCAGGTTTTTTCTTTTTTGGTGCACAAAAAAAAAAGACCGAAAAGTTTGAAGAAAAAAAAAAAAAGTTTTTTGTTTAGGTTATAAAATTTTGTAAATACAGTAGATACGTTTTTTCCTGCACTGATGAGCACTGATGACACCGCACTGACAGGCACTGATGAGGAGACACTGATAGGGTGGCACTGATGGGGTGGCACTGATGGGGTGGCACTGATATGCAGCACTGATGGGCACTGATATGTGGCACTGATAGATAGCACTGATATGCAGCATTGGTAGGCACTGATAGGCAGCGCTGATGGGCACTGATAGGCAGCACTGATGGGCACTGATCGGCGGCACTGATGGGCACTGATAGGTGGCACTGATGGGCGGCACTGATCGGCACTGATCGGCACTGATGGGCACTGATAGGCAGCACTGGTGGGCAATGATGGGCACTGGTGGGCGCCACTGATAGATGGCAATAACGGGCACTGGTGGGCAGCACTGATAGATGGCATTGGTGGGCAGCACTGATAGGGAGGGCACTGGGGGGCTCTCTGAGCCCTGTTTGCCATCCCTGGTGGCCATGATGGGCATCCCTGGTGGTCATGGGTGGTCATCCCTGGTGGCTCTAGTGGCACCCCTCCCCCCCCAGGGCTGCACTGGTAATCAATGTTCTGATTACCAGCACAGACCCCTCCCTGTGATCAGTGAGTAATTAGAAATACTCACTGATCACCCCGGCTGCAGTATCGATCCTCTCCTCTTCTCCTCACTGACAGGATCTGTCAGGAGGAGAAGAGATCGAAGCTGTTACAACGGCTGTATTTACATTACATGACGGCTGTGATTGGACACAACCGTCATGTGATCAGGAGGGCCAATCACAGGGCCCTCCTGCCGCATCTTGTTGCTCTGTGTCCGAGGGACACAGGCACATCGGGATCGCGCCGCTGCGGGTGCCCGCGGCCGCGTGATCTCTCTCCTTCTGAAGGACGTTCCGGAACATCCGATCAGAAGGACGAGACTCCCACCCGGCCATATATGTACAATGGCCCGGGTGGGAGGTGGTTAAGAAGGTAAAAAAAAAAACATTCTGTGTGCAGCAGCACCTCCAGCCCCCCTCAATACATACCTGAGCCCCCTCTCGATCCAGTGAAGTCCACGAGAGCCTTGCCTCTCTGGGGACTTGCACTCCTGATTGGCTTTTGGCAGCAGTGGGAGCCATTGAGCCAATCAGGAGATGGAGGGGTGGGGCCAAGCCACGGCTCCGTGTGTGACTGGACACACAGAGCGGCAGGTCAGGAGTGCACCTGCTAGGGTGCCCCTAGAGCAAGCTGCTTGCTGTGGGTTCACTCAGCAGGAGGGAGGAGCCAGGAGCCCTGGCATGGGACTCAAGTAGAGGAGGATCAGGGTTGCTCTGTGCAAAACCATTGCACAGAGCAGGTAAGTATAACATGTTTGTTATTTAAAAAAAATAAATAAAAAATGAGACTTTAATATCACTTTAATTACTTGATATTAAAGCCCATCTCCAGGCATAAACAAAGCCCCCATGGACTATGGGAATTTCCCATAATCCCTTGGTTCAGTTACTATTCATACTGAATCTCTATTACAATGCAAGACTTACACCAGTTACACACAGCGTAAGAATTCACTGATGTTTATTCTCAGGATCTTGTTGACAAAAAAATCAACATAAAGGTCTTGCAATAAGCGCTCGTAAAGGAACATAAAGGAGAGCAAGCATATGCAAGCATAAAATTCTTCCTCATTGCCAGTTCCGCAATATACATGTATGTACGTGCATAAACATGTGTATGAGCATAAATTACTGCACTCAAATGTAATATTTTCTATTTTGTTTTACAGCTCTGTACTCATCATATATGGCTACAATGTATCTACAGTATATCTAGATCAATAAAAAATTTGATTTTAAGCCCCTTTTACACTGACTTACCGTATATACTCGAGTATAAATCGACCCGAATATAAGCCAAGGCCCCTAATTTTACCACAAAAAAGTGGGAAAACGTATTGACTCGAGTATAAGCCTAGGGTGGGAAATACAGCAGCTATCGGACCCAACCGGACCACCACGAGACACAAAACAGGGGCTGCGGGCATGGTACAGGAGATGGCACAGGTCATGGTAAGGGCATGGCACAGGTCATGGTACAGGCATGATACAGACATTGCACAGATGATGGTATAGGCATGGCACAGGTGATAGTATAGGCATGGCACATGTCATGGTACAGGCATGGCACAGGAGATTGTATAGGCATGGCACAGGTGATGGTATAGGCATAGTACAGGTGATGGTACAGGCATGGCACAGTATGTACAGGCATGGCACAGTATGTACAGGCATAGCACAGTAGGTATAGGCATGGCACAGTATGTACAGGTATGGCACAGGAGATGCAGTGCTGCGGGCATGGTACAGGAGAATGTCCTGTACCATGCCCGCAGCACTGCATGAGGAAACGCAGGGGCTGCGGAGGAGTCTCACTTACCTGTCGGTGAGGCGCCTTTGATTTAAAAATCGTGCCGCCCGGCGCCAATACGTCACCGCGAATGCGCCGCCAATGCTCGGGAAAGCCCGTACAAGTTCGGCTATTCCCGGGCTTTCGGCGCATGCGCGGTGACACGTTGGCGCCGGGCGGCTCCATATTTAAAAAGACAGTGACTCGAGTATAAGCCAAGGGGGGCTTTTTCAGCATGAAAAAACATGCTGAAAAACTCGGCTTATACTCGAGTATATATGGTTGTTCACCAGTGGATCCGCCCGCTCAGCAGAGGATCTCTCTGCTGATCCCCGCTGAGCAGGCGCATTACAAGTCTGTGTCTGCTCCGCTGATGCAAAGCAGACACGGACACAACCTGATGTCCCCTACGGGCTGTCGGATGGACCGTCTGTCCATTTCCATCCGACTGTCATCCGATCTGATCCGATCGACGGATAAGGAATGGATCCCCATCCATCTGCTTTTAGCAAACAGGATAGAATCGGATGCCTGCAGTTGTCAGCGGAAACATGTCCGCTACTCTACTCAATAGAGAGCAATGGATGGCTCAATCACTGTATGGCTTGGAAATTGTTTGTTATTACATACACTTTAACTGTTTAATAACACACAGAAATATGAATCCAACACAATTTTACTTCAATTATAGTAGCGCATAGCAGTCTTTTGAAGTGTAAGAAGATAATGACTTTCCTAAACCCCTCTCTGTGAAGAACTTACAGTAAAAAACATGGAAGAAGGGAGAATAAAGGGAGATACCAAAACACATAAGTAAACAATTTGTAATAATCCCACATTTCCAGTAGATGTCAGCATATTACAGAACATAAGCTGACGGAGTTCAATATTACACAGAAAAAAAATAGATATAGGTGGGATAGAATAAAAGTATAAAGCTAGAACGAGCTGCTCCACCAACACTGTTAGAGCTCATATATACATTTTTATTGCAGCAATGCACATATTTGCTGTGCAATACACAAAACAAGCTAATTCACAAACTGTATTGCAGTGCGTTACAGACTTACAGTGCCATTTATTTTGCATGGTACACTAACACACTATTATGGTAGTGGGCAATGCACCCACACTGCAGTTTGCGAGGATAAATATCCCTAAAAAGGGACAGAGACAGCAACAGTAGGGGTTCTATTCCTGGTTTTCGACTTAAATCTCTTAGTCACAAAGCAATAGCAATAATTAGAATGCTTATATTATTTCTTGTGCCAACACCACCCAATGCAGTAATATATCTATGACAAAAATATTGATGCAGGCATTAATTATTTCAAGAAACCATGGCCAAAAAAAGTACCTTAATATCCCTGTTGAAGGCAACCAACTCTTATTATGACATGAACTGACAGGGGACTGTAAATATCCTTCTCAAATAAATCGGACAATCCAATTTGCTCATCTCTGGCGGAAATACTGAGATTTAAAGCCCAAGCTTCAAAGCATGCTCATTCTTGTAAAGCAAGGAAGATTAAAGATAGTAGAATGAAGAATCCTATAGCAACCAAACAGATGTTACCTGTAACCGATTCAATTATGCTGAAATCTACTTGCTATGGGCTACATTTTCTCCTTTTTCGTTGATTAAACCTGGCAGGGTTCTATATTAACCGCTTCCAGTCTGGTCCAATTCTGACATTCCTCTCCTACATGTAAATCAGAAGTTTTTTTGCTAGAAAACTACTTAGAACCCCCAAACATTATATATGCTAAGGCCCTAGAGAATAAAATGGTGGGTGTTGCATTTATTTATCACAGTGGTTTTTCAAATGCACAAAATACACTTTAATGAATTTGAATGCATTAAAACTCAAAAAAATACCCAATTGTTTGATAAAATTTAAAAGATGTTACACCAAGTAAATAGATTCCTAACATGTCATGCTTTGAAATTGAATACGCCTGTGGAAACGTGGCAAACTTTAAAACCTAAAGATATTTACATGCACTCTGAAGGAACGGCCACCAGTGCCATTTCTTTAGAGCTCTGTGCTGTGACCGGCGACTACTAGGCACATGAGCGGGAGTGACGTCAATCGGCTCAGGCCAGTCACACAGCCGGAGTCTGTGGACCCGGAAGGAAGGCGGTTGAAGATGGACGCGCCCTCCAACCGGGACAATGAGGGCTTCGTATGCAGGTCATTTTCATGCATACTAGCACATTATGCCTTTACTTTGCAGGTCAGAAAAAAAATGCAGCATTTTACTTCCTCTTTAAAGTAGTTTCTCCATGAGTCCCAGTATATAGGTATTTTAACCTTCGAAATCTGTATAATAAAACTTTTTTGATTTTATTTGAATGTTGTTTTGTGTTTTCAGCACCTTAAAAATGCATTCCTACCTAAACCTACCTATCTAACTATCTAAAATGTTGGGATGTGGTGCTTTTTGTCCTTGCATCCTCAGACAATGTTTTAAATAATTCCTCTATGGTTTCCTGGGTCACTGATGAAGCGATCTGGTTGGATGTTGCTGCCCCATGTGACTCTGGCAACCATCTTGGGTCAGGCAGAACCTTTTTAAGGTTCTGGCTGCAAAGTTTAGCGTGTTTTTAGGGAGTTGGTAGACTAGGGACAAGAAATATGGCTGTGAGTGACAGTACTAGCACTAATGAAAGGTTCCTGATATTGAGCACAAGCGTAGGGTTGCAACACCTTCCTGATGGCACACGAGACAGCCAGACCTCATTCTGCCCCCTCTCAACAGGCGCTGTCAGTCCGGCTGGAATCTGCCCCTTTACCCTGTTGGAAACTGTAAATTCACATAGCTGGGTAGCTTTCCCAACGAGTTTGTTGTGAACTGTTGTTACATTATCTCAATACAAGATTTACATTGCTACCGACTGTGAATTATTGCCACCGCACATGCTGCACCCTACCTTCAGGTTGCTGGGGCCCAAGATCTACACAATAATTGGATTTGGGCACCAACGGTTTACACTGCCCTGTATGGTTTAGGGTGGCAGGACTCATCACAGCATGTAATGTTTAATGTTTTCACTAGGAGGTGGATAGTGCCACTTGAGGTGCTAAAAAGAGGAATGACAGCAAAGTCGTTCATGACTAATGGGGTTTATCATACGTGTTCTTGGGGTAAATATTTTTGAAATGTTAAAAGAATGATGCCCGCGTAGTATACAATGGTATAATAACAGAGCAGTCCCTGCTGTACAGGGACTGCAAGAGGCCTATACTAAGTAAATTTTAGGTACTTACACTACTTTCAATTGTAGTGCCCTCCTCTAGTTTGGCTGCTAGGCTAAAATTAGTGTAGCACCCTCCTAGGTAGGTAGGTGCTAGGAAAAAGCATATATTGCTCCTTCTGCTTATCAGGGGAGCCTGATCTATTAGGTTGCCTGTCACATGTTTCCAGGTATGATTCACTGGGTCTAAGGGAGTGTCTCCACTGTATCCAATGAGGGAACTTGTTGGGCAGTAGAGGAAACCCAGCCAGTGACACATTGGCTTTTGTGGGAATCCCAGTGGGAGGGCATTCTTGCAATGCATCCTGGGATTGCTCATAAAAGCCAGGGGGACATGTGACAGGGTGTCTTTGGCGGGAAGCAGAGTCCCAGGAGGAGGCAGACGGCTGGTCTCTCCTCCTGCTGTGTATGAGGAAGGTGGTCTTAGGCAGTCGGTCTTGTGAACCAGGTGTGGAGCTGAGCTGCAGAGGATCCAGTGAAGCTGACAGTGGAGCTGCTGGCAGAGTCTCTTGGGAAAAACAGTGTCCATGAGTACTAAGGGACTTGCCAAAGGGTCTGTCAAGGAAGGGGGACCACTCCAACGAAGTCAGGGGATCAAGGGGCCAGCTCACACAGAGAGTTACAGTAAAGGGGGTGTGGTGCAGAGAACCCTGAAGAATAGGGACAAAGGGGTACCAGGAAGGGCCCTGACGAGTGTTCTACAGTACAGTACAACTTATCGAAATACTTCTTCACTGAATGGTCAAGGTGAAGCAGCGGTCTTGCCGCATTCAGTTATTCAGCAGTCCCAGCAAATTGCGCATAGTTATTCAAGTTGGAGTATCCCCCTCATCCCTTCTCCTATCCAAGTTCTCAAATAAAACCACAAAAAAACAAAACCCCTAGACTGTTTTCTGACTGAGCCAAGTACTTTGAACATGCTTCATTGTCAAGTTGTTGCTAAGAGTAATCCAGGGGAATCCGTAACCAGCGTCTCCCAAGGGAATAGTGCTACATTAGTTTTTGGCTTCACTGCAGTTAGTGGAGCAGTGATCTATTGTTTTTGTCTGGTGAGGGTTTCCTAAGCTGGGTATTTGATTTCTCCTACCTACTTCTGGGAGAAGCTTCCAGAATACAGGGCAAGGAGAGTCAACTGTTCAGTATGAGTATTTATCATGACTCAGCCAGTCCCTGGCTGGGGAGGTGATAAATGTTTGGGAGGCCTTTCCAGAGTGTTCTTTCCTCTTCAGGGAGGGTCCCAGTTCTCCTGGGGCTGCTGCCTCTGGGAGGCAGATATACTGAAACAATAATTGCAGTCTGGGCCTCAGCAGGAGCTGAGCCAGAGGTCTGGAGAGGATTTCTAATGAATTTGTGTTGAAGGGCACTGTTCTGAAGTCCTGGTCTGAAGAAGGATCTTTAATCTCCCTCTGTCAGGATCTCCCTGTAGATGCTGAGTGGCAGGCAGCTCCTGGAACATTGTGAGTAACCTGATGTTGGGACTTTTAGGTGGGCCTGCTGCTATAAGAATTTCTGTTGGGAAGATGGTTTGCCTATTGATTGGTATTATCATTTGGTGTATCCTGTAACCCCTGAACCCCTCTCCTGTTTCAAGGTATTTCACAATAAATTCTAAAAAGACATCCCCTAGGCTGAGCCTGTATTATCAATGTGCCTGGAACTGTGCTTGTGACTGGTACCCTCTGTACTAGCAAGGGAGACCTGAGTATATTCTACATCGGCCTCTCAAGGAGTGAGCACTACACAATTTAAAAAATGAAATGTAATGATGCATTCATGGATATTTAGCTGCATTAACTAGTGTTAACCACTTGCCGACCGCCGCCCGACTATATACGGCGGCGGTCAGCCCCTCCCAGGCAAAGTGATGTACCGGTACGTCACTAGCCAGGGAGAAAATAGGGGGTGAGCGCGCCGCCGGAGGCACGCTCCCGCCCCCACTCATACCCAAAGAAGCCGGCGCGTGTGACCGGCGGACCCGATGTCAGCCGGTCACTCGCGATCGTCGGGTGGAGAGGGAGAAAGGCAGGCGTCTAATGTAAACAAAGCCGCCTGTCACTCTCCCCTGTGTAAAAGCACTGATCACTCTGTCCTGCTATGTAGGACCGTTGATCTGTGCTGTTGCACACAAAGCCACATCCAATCACAGTAAGAAACACGCCCCTAGGGATGCACTTAACCCCTCCCTCTCCAATAAAGTTAACCCCTTCCCTCCTAGTGTCATTTTTACAGTAACAGTGCATATGTATAGCACTGATTACTGTAGTAATGTCACTGGTACCCCCAAAAGTGTCAAAAATGTCAGTCAAGGGTCCGATCTGCCCGCTGCAATGTCGCAGTACTGCAAAAAAAATCGCAGATCGCCGCCATTACTCGTTAAAAAAAAAAACAACAAAAATGACAAAAATCTTTCCCTTAGTTAGTAAACACAATAACTTTTGCGCAAACCAATCAAAATACGCTTTTTGCAATCTTTTTTACCAAACATATGTAGCAGAAAACAAATTGGCCTAAAATGTTAAAAAATTTTGATTTTTACATTTTTTTTGGGGGGGAATTTCATATAAAAAAATGTGAAAAATATTGTTATTTTTGCAAAATTGTTGCTCTTTTTTTGTTTATAGCGCATGATCAAAAAATCGCACAGGTGATCAAATACCACCAAAAGAAAGCTCTGTTTGTGGGAAAAAAAGGACGTCAATTTCGTTTGGGTACAGCGTCGCACGACCGCGCAATTGTCCGTTAAAATCACGCAGTGCCGGATCGCAAAATAGGCCCTGGTCAGGAAGGGGGTAAAATCTTCCGGGGCTTAAGTGGTTAAAATGGAGAAGCAAAGTCTCCAGCTGCAAAGCAGTACAGAAATTGTACCACTATCTGCATTGACACTCCCACTACATGATAACACTGGCAAGTTACAAGGTACCGCCATACATATATAATGCACCAAACTGAAACAACTAATTGGAAATCTGAGCAAAACAATTTGTATTGGGATTTTTGACAATAATACTTAAAGTTATTGTAAAGGTTTATTTTTTATTTTTAAATAACAAACATGTTATACTTACCTGCTTTGTGCGATGTCTTTGCACATAGCAGCCCCAATTCTTCTCTTCTTGGGTCCCCCCCCCCCCTGTGCTTCTAGCTTCTCCCCATCACATAGCAGCTTGCTATGGGGGCACTCCTGCGTGTTCGCCATAATGCACACAGAGCGGGGCTTGGCCCCGCCCATATTCAGTCCTCAATGGCTGTGATTAACAGGAGTGGGGGCCAATGGCTTTGCACATAGAAGCCCCAATTCTCCTCTTCTCAGGTCCCCCGCCTGTGCTTCTAGCTCCTCCCTGTCACATAGCAGCTTGCTATGGGGGCACTCGTGCATGCTAGCTCCTAAGCCTCGCTCTGTGTGTCCATAAGACACACAGAGCTGGGCTTAGCCCCACCCCCATTCCCTGAATCGCTGTGATTAACATTAGTGGGGGCCAATGGCTCCCTCTGCTGTGCCTAAGCCAATAAGTAGGGAGAGCTGGGAGAGCCTCTGTTCTCGTGTACATTGCTGGATCAAGATGGGCTCAGGTGAGTATAAAGGGGGCTTAGAGGAAGCTGCATCCCAAAAGTTTTTTTTAACCTTTATGCAGAGAATGCATTAAGATAAAAAAATGTTCTGCTTTTAGAAACATTTCAAAAATGTTGATTCTGTCAAAGATTGGATTTTTCTTTAATCTTTCTTTCTACAGCGTATAGTATTGCTGAAACTGTTAGTAATGCTAAATACCTATTGTAAATAATTGTTTTGAGAATGCACCTAGAACAAAAGCACTGAAAAAAGCCATCTGCCAATAAATGTAATAAAGTAGCAAAAGGATTGACATCAGCAATGTACTTCAGTAAGTATTTATTTAACTAGAATATATAATGGTGTACAAACAAAATTCTGGCTGTAAATATCGCATCACACTGCTCTGTTGGTAATGGAAGATTAACAGATTAAAAAAAATATTTCTCAATCAACAAAACAAAAGTTTCATTTTTGTTTAGAAAATATATTTTTCTTTGAATTGTTTAGTATAGTTGTGCTGGATTGTACATGATATTGTACAGGGTCCACCCACATTATGGTGCTAGAGAAACAAGGACCGGAGCGTGTCTTGACCCAAAAACAAAAAGGTACTATGTTGCAGTTTACCAGTCCTTAGATGTGGTGGCTGTATTTTTTTTCTTTTCTAAAACTTTTTTTTATTTTCTTTATTTTCACCAGGTAATGCTCAAATAACACACTTCCTTTCCCTTGGTGGCTAAGTCACTCCTCCAATGTATGTACAGAGGGAACCATGGTTTCCATCCAGGCTGCTCTTCTGACTTAAGCCCCGTACACACGTACTGATCGTCGGCCGAACGATCAGCCGTCTTTTGTCCGATGCTGTTGTGTCTGTTGAAAACTGCAAAAGACTGCACACGAATTTTGTCGGCCAACAACAGCCGACTGCAGAAGTGATGTCATGTGATGGTTAACTTTCCATGTCTTTTTTCTTTTCTGAGCATGCCCAGTCTTGCAAATCTGCTGTCTGTCGGACGAATTCTGTACTGACTGGCGAACAATCGGCCGTTCTGGTGTTGTCCAACAAAAATTTTAATGCCTGCACGACAGATTCTGTTCGGCCGAAAATGCGCTGTCGACTGTCGGAAGCATCATACTAACATACTAGAAGAATGGTCAGAACTCTGGCAACTGAAATTTAATGTGGATAAGTGCAAGATAATGCACCTGGGGCGTAAAAACCCAAGGGCAGAATATAGAATATTTGACACAGTCCTGACCTCAGTATCTGAGGAAAGGGATTTAGGAGTAATTATTTCAGAAGACTTAAAGGTGGGAAGACAATGTAATAGAGCAGCACGAAATGCCAGCAGAATGCTTGGATGTATAGGGAGAGGTATAAGCAGTAGAAAGAGAGAAGTGCTTATGCTGCTGTACAGAACACTGGTGAGACCTCACTTGGAGTATTGTGCGCAGTACTGGAGGCCATATCTCCAGAAGGATATAGATACTCTAGAGAGAGTTCAGAGAAGAGCTACTAAACTAGTACATGGATTGCAGGAAAAAACTTACCAGGAAAGGTTAAAGGACCTTAACATGTATAGCTTGGAAGAAAGAAGAGACAGAGGGGATATGATAGAAACTTTTAAATACATAAAGGGAATCAACTCGGTAAAGGAGGAGAGCATATTTAACCACTTTACCACCGGAGGATTTTCCTGCTAAAAGACCAGGGGGTTTTTTGCGATTTTTTACTGCGTGAATTTAACGGACAATTGCGCGGTCGTGCGAAGCTGTACCTAAACGAATTTCACGTCCTTTTTTTCCCACAAACAGAGCTTTCTTTTGGTGGTATTTGATCACCTGTGCGATTTTTTTGATCACGCGCTATAAACAAAAAAAAGCGTAATTTTTGCAAAATAACAATATATTTCACTTTTTTTATATGAAATTCCCCCCCAAAAAAATGTAAAAATCAAAATTAACATTTTCGGCCAATTTGTTTTACGCTACCTATGTTTGGTAAAAAAAATCGCAAAAAGCGTATTTTGATTGGTTTGCGCAAAAGTTATCGCGTTTACTAACAAAGGGAAAGATTTTTGTCATTTGTGGTGTTTTTTTTTTTTTAACGAGTAATGGCGGCGATCTGCGATTTTTTTTGCGGTACTGCGACATTGCGGCGGACAGATCGGACCCTTGACTGACATTTTTGACACTTTTGGGGGTACCAGTGACATTACTGCAGTAATCAGTGCTATATATATGCACTGTTACTGCAAAAATTACACTGGCAGGGAAGGGGTTAACAGTATTGGACAGGGAAGGGTTAAGTGTGTCCTAGGGGCGTGCTTCTAACTGTAGTGGGACATTGCTATTGGTGTAAAAACAAAGATCAACGGTTCTACATAGTAGAACCGTCTGATCTTCATTTTTACACAGGGAGAACAGACAGGCGGCTTGTTTACATAAGCCGCTCTGTCTTTCTCCCGCTGTACCGGCGATCGTAGTGTGACCGGCGGACATCGGGTCCGCCAGTCACACTCCCGCACTCCTCCGTGAACGAGCCGAGGCTCTAGAAGGAGTAACAGGCGAGCGACGTAGATCTACGTCACTTTGCCTGGCCGGGGCCGACTGCCGCAGTAAATATACTGTGCGCAGTCGGCAAGTGGTTAAAAGAAGAAAAACTACCACAAGAGGACACCGTTTTAAACTAGAGGGGCAAAGGTTTAAAAGTAATATGAGGAAGTATTACTTTACTGAGAGAGTAGTGGATGCATGGAATAACCTTCCTGCAGAAGTGGTAGCTGCAAATACAGTGAAGGAGTTTAAGCATGCATGGGATAGGCATAAGGCTATCCTTCATATAAGATAGGGCCAGGGACTATTCATAGGATTCAGATATATTGGGCAGACTAGATGGGCCAAATGGTTCTTATCTGCCGACACATTCTATGTTTCTATGTTTCTATGTTAAAGTGGTTGTAAAGGCTGAAGGTTTTTTTATGAATGAAGGTAAAAAAGCTTCTGTGTTCTGCTTCCCTCACAACCCCCCTAATACTCACCTAAACCCCCTTTCAATCCAGCAATGTGCATGGGAGTCTTAGCTGCGCCGGGGCCCCCCCCCTCCCCCAATGGCTTCTGCTGCTGTCAATAACAGCCAGGGAACCAATGAGGAGAAAGCGTCTTATGGACACAAAGAGGGGGGCTCGGGAGTGAGCATGCACTAATGACCCCAGAGCAAGTGGCTTGCTATTGGAGGCACTGGTCAAGGGGAGGAGCCAGGTGCGCAGACGGGGGACAGAAAAGAAGAGGCTGGGGGCTGAACCATTGCAGAGAGCGGGTAAGTTGACAACATGACATGTTTGCTATTTAAAAATGTACCTTTAACATCACTTTAGGACATCCTTTAAGCATGGGTTTTAAATGATTGTTAATGTTGTCCTTCAAGCTGTATTAACAAACCCACTTCCTGCTGAATGGCGCCCATCTACACATGCCTTTTTTTGACAAAAACTTCTAAAGTGACCTTGAAAAAGGCCGGAAAAAAAACCTACAAGGTTCACCCCTTATATGCTTCAATGGGGTTCACCACTATGTTCAGTTTTATCAGATTGGGTTTGGTGAATGTCCAGCAAATCAAATTTTGACCAATTCACTCATTGCCTGGATTTCCACTTTAACAACATCGATATGCTGTAGATTCCTTAAATATATACCCACAACTGGTCCAAATTGGTGGTAGGTATAATTGCCTGACATTTAGAAATGTAGGTACAGTATGCCTTCCTCAGCTTGGCCAACCTTCACAACCCATACAGCCCACAGAAAGTAATAAGAACACAAATTAATTTTACTGAACATTGAAATAAAATAAAAGTGCCCCCAAATAAACCATTACAAGATCATATAAAAAGGTAGCAAACCTTTATGAATGCTTATATCTCCAGCTGTTTTTATTGATTTTGGTTGTTTGTTTCATTTTTTAATTTTATGTTGTAGTGCTGCCAGAAAAGAACAATACAAAGCATGTCTGAAAATTGGAATTATACAGAAGTTGCCACAGAACATAAAGTTCTCCTCTACTAGACTTTATAAAATGTATTCCCAGCCGGGTAGTCTACTGTTCAAAGTTAGCTCATTTTTTAATTTTCTTTTCAATTGCACTTTCTTTCTACGAAACGCAGTTTCATTTTATAAAGTAATGTGACATGTGATGCACGTTTTGAGGGCTTGTGTACAGAGACTAGACATTTCTATCTGTACGATATATAATAATTTTATCTCGGCAAAAAAGCATACTTCTTCAGTCAATAGAAATGGGTTTCAAAACTTTGAAATGAAATAAGCAAGCCTTAACGTGTGGCTATTAGGGATTGTTCACACATAGGTTCAGGGGGCGGTAAAACCAGGCAGTTGAGCTGCAGTTTTACCACCCCCAGGCCACCCACCTGAACACAGACATTGTGCTCAGGGCTGTACACATGCTGTGGAAAAAGTTAATTGGGGAGCGATTGCCGCCGGGCACCCGCGATCGCTCCCCGCTGAGAGAGAATGATGGTCAGCTGTTGTAAACACAGCAGACCGTTCTTCTCTCTGAAATTATCACAGAGCTCCTGTGATCCTCCTATTTAGGATCACAGGTCTCTGTGTTCATTTCTCAAGTCCCTCCCCCATACAGTTAGAAAACACTCCCCTAGGCTCACACTTAACCCTTTGATTGTCCCTGGGTTAACCCCTCACCTACCAGTGTCATTATTACAGTAACAGTACATATTTTTAGCACTGATTACTGTAGTAATGTCACTGGTACCCCCAAAAGTGTCAAACGTGTCAGTTAAGGGTCCGATCTGTCCGCCGCAATGTCGCAGTCCCGCTAAAAATCGCTGATCACCACCATCACAAGTAAAAAAAAAAACATAAATCTTTTCCCTAGTTTGAAGACGCTATAACTAGTTTGTGGACGCGATAACTTTTGCACAAACCAATCAAAATACGCTTATTGGGATTTTTTTTCCAAAAATATGTAGCAGAAAACAATTTGGCCTAAAATGATGAAAAATTTAGATTTTTTTTTTTTTTTTTTTGGGGGTGGAATATTATATAGAGAAATGTGAAAAATATAATTATAATTTTTTTTTCAAAATTAACGCTCTTTTTTTTTTTAGCGCAATAAATAAAAATTGCACAGGTGATCAAATACCACCAAAAGACAGCCATATTTGTGGAGAAAAAAAAAGGACATCATTTTTTTTTTTTAGGTATAGCATTGCACGACCGTGCAATTGTCCGTTAAAGTAACGCAGAGCCGAATTGCAAGAAATGGCCTGGTCATTAAGGGGGCAAACCCTTTCAGTCCAGAAGGGGTTAAACAGCTGAGTATTATAATAATGAATCAATAGTTTAAGGTAAATAAAAAATGACCATGGCAATAATATAGGGGGTGGGGAGTTTTAGGTGTATGCCTACAAAGAACTATGGTGTCTGTTTATGAAACAAAGAAAATCCATGATCCTCAGGATCCTCAGGATCACGGCTGATCTTTCGTATTTACCAGTTTATTTAGCTGAAATGAAGAGCAGAGAACATGTTACCTATGTGCAGTTCTTTCATAACGTTTCAGCCTCATCACACTCTCTATCAACTAGGTCCTCATTCACACTGGCTTTAAGATCTCAAACACCACCACCTTTCTGTTTTACCCTGTCTCTCCGAAAGAGAGCATAGCCAGGAATATTAATAGCCCAGTCATGTGAAGAATGAAGCCAAGATTCAACAATACCAATTAAATCATACCTCTCTTCATGCACCAAAGATTCCAAGAAGATTAGCCTGCACTGATGGTTTTGTGAATGTCAAATGCACAAATAAATATAATATAATGTGAATATAAATATGCCCCTAAATATTCAAATTCCTTTGTGTGATCATGAGTATCTATCTGTATACCCGATTGCTGATGTTGATCTCTTTTAACATATCCATACATTCACACGTGTAGTATAACAACAAAAAAAAATAGTAAAAGTAAAGCCACCGATGATCTGTCCTCAGCGATATAGGACAGCACAGCTGAAGACTCTTTTGTACTCAACTCTAAATACTATATATTCACAGTGACTTTGGTAAATGGTAATATTTAGTGGAATCAGTCTGCTAAATGGTGCATATAATATAGAGAATAGTACTGTCTACCAAATGGGAAAAAATATATAGCACTGATTCGCTACATATACCAAGGACCATTTAAAAGCAGACCAATACTGAAATAAAAATGCATAGTAAAATTAAAATGCAACAAGCAGGATATAAGAAAATATTTATGAAACAGCTGAAAAATGACCTTTTGCTGTAATAAAGGGAATCTCTGCCTGTGTAGAGGATCTTGGAGGACTGATTTTAGGAGAACCCTCACATACAGCTGCTGATTGGCCAGCTTTTTATGAAGGTCAGCCCCCAGGAACCTCTCACATAAGCTACTTGTGAGCCACCTAGATGGCATCATTGCCACAAACTCTATAGTCTATACTCTTCCCATATAGGTAAATAAAGAATATTTCCCAAGTGGAGCTCACTAATAAATGATATTAGACACCAATTATATTACCTTAAAATGGTTGTAAACTCATTCAATTTTTTTTTCCAACCTGAAAGAGGAACACATAATGAGCTAGTATGCATCGCATACTAGCTCATTATGAAATACTTACATTAGAACGAGCCCCCGCCATGCCGCCCGCTTACCTGTATGACGGGCGACATGTTCAGTCACCCGTCTTCCGGGATTGCGGCATCCGGTCATCTGATTGGCCGGACCCGCGATTACGTCACTCCCTCGCATGCGCGCGGGAGCCGATGGTCACGGCACGCTGGTGCCGTTCCTTCAGAGCGCATGCGCCAGTGATGTCACTGGCTGCATGTAAGGTAAATATCTCCTAAACGGTACATGTTTAGGAGATATTTACAGTACCTATAGGTAAGCCTTATCATAGGTTTACCTATAGGTAAAAGTTGCAGAGGAGGGTTTACTTCCTCTTTAAAATAAGGAAGTGGCAATTTAAAGCAACAAAATGCATTTTATTTGGTGAAGTAAAGTAATTGGATGTTTCAATAAAGCAGATGACTCCTGCCAGTCGTTGGAATACCCACTTTCGGTGCTTCTGCTGATTCGACCACGACAAGCTTTTTTGCACTGACTCCTCTTATTGATTCTTTCACCTGCCTAAGAACCCAACAGAGAACCCTGGATAGGAACCCCCGAGGCATAGAGAGCAACCACACTGACCCTGCATTGAAACAGATTTTCTCCACCCGTGCACTTAGAAGGCCGCGTGTTGCCCCCTTGCTTGTTGGGTGACCACAGCCTTCACAGTTGAATTATTGATGCAATAGACAAATTGATTGGTCTAATGGTTGCCAATGTGAAGTTACATTAATGAAGATAAGGCTACAGAATGCTACCCAATTCTGAGTGAGGATGAGGAACAGATTATTCACCAATTATTCACAAAAAAAGGTGGTTGTTGTGCAACATATACTGTAGCTTTGACTTTCATGCAAGTGTGCATCAGCTTCCCATTTCTTTACTGCTTGCCCCTTACTTGGCTTCAGGAGCTATTTTATGGCTTTGATCTACCTGAACATTTGTTTATTTGGTTAACCTATGCATCCATTATATATACCTTCTTGGGTTCATTATAATTGCCATTTAATTCCCATTTTGCTGGTAAGTTTTATGGTTTACAAATTGTTGAGACTAGATGCATTTACACCTTTTCTTTTATTTTTGTCTTACATAATATCAGGTTTCATTTGGCTATTTTAGCCGCATTTATTACTTGTACCCTTCTTATAATCCATAGGTTAGGGTTGTGGGGCTTGGAATATCCTTTTTCATTTTTTATGACATAGACCATGTGACCATGTATTCTGGATTTACCTTAATATAACATCAGGTATGTTTTTCACAAATGTTTTTAATTGCTCAATGTGCCCCTATTTTTTCAGTTTATGTCTGTTGCTAATGCTTAAAGCCACAGAGCACCTCAGGGAACAGGATCACTATTTTAAACCGGTAGTAAACTCCACATTTTATTTTGTACCTACAGGTAAGCCTCCTAAATATCTGCTAAACATTCACCATTTAGGAGGTATTTACATGAGTGATGTCATCAAGGATTGGCCATTCAAATGGCCAGAGCCCACAAACCCGGAAGGAAGACTAGCTGAAGATGGGTTACCTGTCAGCGGTAATAACGCGCCGTTATATGACGTTCAGCTTCTGCAACAAGAGAAAAGGGTCTGGCATTCAAGCGAATGCTCAAACTGCCAAAGTTCAGTCCTTTTGGACCTAATTTTGAGCCTATCCCTATTATCCTAGGACAGGGTAGAACCGTCCTGTAGTAGTTAGATGGACCCATTCTTGGTGCCTTGGATGAAAGTGTTGGTTCTATCCGTTTGGATATAAATGCTAGGGTGCTAACTCTAAACAAACAAGGAATACCCCACTCTAGCCAGTACAAGCCCTGATTTTGGGAGGCACAAAAGTTACCTAGCCATCGTCAGAGGTGTGGCCAGTCACTGCTGACGACGTCAAACTTATGACGAAACGCGTACAGCTCCTGCCGGCCGGAAGGAACTTGTCGCCGACATTTTGCTAGCTGCAGCTTTCATGATATTGAGATGCCTGTAATTTTCTTCCCAAATGTGAGTGGATCCTTTTATGTTTTTAATAAACCTTTATATAAACATAACACCCCATGAGTTTTTATATTCTGTATGCCCCATGTAGGGAGAAAGGAGTTGAGAGGCAGAGGGTTGTCTTTCCAATCATGGTGGATCCACCTGGGGTTTATCCACTAAAGTGCTTCCAGCTTTTCATTTGTTTGAAAGCCAATATTCTCTGGTAAGCAGCCACCTTCACTTCTACTGGACATTTGGGGAGTTCTTCTTGTCTTCTCTTTTGAAGTTATTCTGGAACTGTCTTTTCTGGCTTGTGTTCATGGAAAGCCCACTTTGCACATTTGTGGACTTTTCTTTTTTTCCATACACACCATCACTTATGCATGATTTTTTTTTAAAAGGACTGGAATTTTAAATCAATTATTTCTTTTGTTTTTAAATGTTCATGTGTTTATGATAAACATTGCACTTAGTATGAATTATATGGAGTAGGTTTGTATCTGTTGACCTGTGCCAGCAGCTGTCTTTTCTTCCATTTTATTTTTATCTTGCGCAGATTTTCACATGGTTAAACAATACAGATTTACAGCATTATTTTAGTCTTAGACAGAAAGTTATAGTCTAAGTTATAGTTAGCCTTAGGCTAAAGGGTTGGGGGTTAAATCTGGGGCTGAGGGATAAGGTTAGGGGTCAGGGAAAGGTTAGAGTGAGCGCCACACCTTTTGCATGCTCAGTTTAATGCACAGATATGAGTATATTGTGGATTGTGATGCACTGTGTTGTCCAGAAATAGTGCATGTGCATTTTTTTTCTGCATTGGGGCTCATTAATGGCATATTCAAAGTGAATGGGTGTCCCAACCACCTGCCTACCAGGAACTTTTACTCCTTTCCTGCCCAGACCAATTTTCAGCTTTCAGCGCGGTCACACTTTGAATGACAATTGCGCGTTTATGCAACACTGTGCCCATATGAAACTTTTATCATTTTTTTCACACAAATAGAGCTTTCTTTTGGTGGAATTTAGGCTCCATTCACATCTGGGTGTTTTCAGCTCCGAAAACGCTCAAAAGAAACGTTTCCAAAACGCCTAACAAGTAAAACCCCATTAATTGAAATGGCCTCTGTTCACATCTGAGCGTTTTAACGCCTGAAGCAAAACGCCCAACGCTCAAAAAAGCTTCTTTTTGGGCAGATTACAGGCGTTTTCCATTGGTCTCTAGTCAATCTAAAAACGCCTGCACAAAAAACGCCTGTAAAACGCCTGCAAAAACGCCTGAAAACAACGCCTGAAACAAAAACGCCCAGGAGTGAATGGAGCCTAAAACACCACTGGGTTTTTTTTAAGTCATAGTTTGTTATAAATTTAGCAAACAGGTAATTTTTCTCCTTCACTGATGTGCGCTGATGAGGTTGCACTGATGGGAAACTGACAGGCTGCACTGATGAGGTGGCACTGATGAGGCCACACTGATGAGGCTGCACTGATGGGCACTAAAAGGCTGCACTGATGGGCACTAATGAGGCAGCACTGATGTGGCAGAACTGATGAGGCGGGACTGATGGGCACTGATAGGTGGCACTAATAGGCACTGATGGGTGGTACTGATGGGCTCCGATAGGCAGCACTGATAGGTGGCACTGATTGGCAGCAGAAATGGGCACTGGTTGGCAGCACTGGTGCCCTAATTATCAGTGCCAATGTCCCTTTATCACAAGCCGGTTATCAGCTCTCTTCTTCAGGAAAAGCCAATAACTGGCTTGTGCTTACAAACATGATCAGCTCTCATTGGACACAGTTGATCACGTGGTAAAGGGCTGCTGTGATTAGCCCTTTACCCCAATCTATTCAGACTCAGTGATCACAGAGCTTGCCTCGATCATGGGAAGGCATCCATGTATGCCATCGTGGCAAAATAAGCCTACGCTGTACCCGTCTTTCTGCTATAGCACAGGCAGGAAAAGGCAACCACAATACCTGTTAGTGCACAAAAAATTTGTTAGCACACGTGCATTTACAAACACAAGGGTTTGAAGGGTCCCTTAAAGTGTATCTAACCCCAAAAACATAAATGTAATATATTTCAGCTTTCCAGACCCTAGATGTGGGGAAGAAATCTTAGACAACCCCCACATATCAGACCTGCTAAGCTGCATTATATTACGTTTTTGCTTTTGGGTTTAATTATGCTTTAGAGTGGAGCTGAATCTTTAGTGTTTCTGCAAAAACAATATGCATGCAGAAAACCTCTGTCTGGCAGCAGTGATCCTTCTGCAGTGGACTGACACACCCACACTCTTGGGTGGGTCTGAGCTTTAAGTGGTTCTGTAAGCAGAAGGTTTTTTATCTTAATGCATTAAGATAAAAACACTTTTGTGTGCAGCAGCCCTCCTCAGCCCCCCTAATACTTACCTGAGTCCCATCCCAATCCAGCAATGCTGCGCAAGAGACTCGGATGTCTAGGAATCCCCCCTTATTGGCTGAGACCCAGCAGCAGGAGCCAATGGCTCAATCAAAGTCAGTAAGCCAATGAGGAAAGAGGGGCGGTGGCCGAGCCGCAGCTGGCTCGGGTGCCTCCATAGCAAGCAGCTCACTGTGGGGGCACTCAGCAGGAGGGAGGAGGGAGGAGCCAGGAGCACTGGCGAGGGACCCAAGAAGAGGAGGATCCGGGCAGTGGTTTTGCTCAGAGCAGGTAAGTATAACTTGTTTGTTATTTAAAAAAAAAGAAACAAGACTTTAATATCACTTTAAGCCAGGCGATCAGCAGAGGGTATGAGCATTGACTAATTAGAGAATTCAACCTCTGACTCAGTGGGTTGTCTTGTCAGACTGCTGCAGAGAGACTGCTGCTTTCACAAAGAGAACAGCTCCACTGCTGCCTGAGGCTCTAGAATTTGTGCTATCATTATAGCTGCAATCTGTCAAACAGCAACACATTTTAAAATGTACATTTTGCTGAACCTTTAATTGTATTCATTAATTTAACATCAGACTCCAACTGAGCTTTAATAAGGTTGAAACCATTTTATATCTAGGAAATGATAAATAGTTAAGTCAATATATCTGGCTCAGTTTAGTTGCCTACAGTGAGACTAGAACCCTAGAGCGCTGTTATCCTTCACTCATCATTACACTGTACCTTGAACTATTGCAACTTTATTGTGCATCAAATGACAAACCCTGAAGCTCAGTGAAACTGACACTAGTGAGGGCTATATCAGCAGACAAATGTAGACTAAGTAGACAGATGAAGAAGCAACGCACAAATCTGAACAGATAAAACACTGACAAAAAAAGAAAGAATGAGTGAATGGAGCTTAGGGAATAGAAGCCGAAATAAATTAAAAATTGGAAAGCCTGATAGAAAGCAGAAGAAAATTAAGTCAAATAAAAAGTAATGGTGTAAAGAGGCTGCAGCATGAGGCTGTAAAAAAAGCGGTGCACAGAAAACCTACTGATCATCATCAAGATGCTACAACTGTGTTCAAAAATACAACCTGTAATAAAAGACAAAGGCATTCAGCGGAGGCTTTATAACTGCACATCCATTTGATTAAATGGAAGGGCCCATTAGACAAATAAAAGTCACAGGTTTTATGTGTTTGTTTGCTAAGATAAGTCAAAGAACAGATTAAAGAGGCTCTTTGGCCTCATGTAAATGGATAATGAAATGGAATGATCTCATGATAATTACATGTATACCAGGAAAGAGAATACAATGAAATAAAACAGAAACTCTCTAACCCAACCACCAACTATGGTTCACTGTTGGCTTTATTCCACATGTAAAGCCACATGTAGAGGTGTACAAATCAAGAGGTTCTCAGAGGTAACTATCTGTATATCCGGAAAGAGAGCACAATGGAATAATACAGAAATTCTCTACTCTCACCACCAACTATGGTTCACTGTTGGCTTTATTTCACATGCAAAGCCATGTGTAAGGCCCCTTTCACACATACGGTCCGTTCAGTTCATCAGTTCAGTCACGTCAAAATGTATCAGTTTTTCATCCGTTTTTTTATCCTTTTTTTCATCCGTTTTTCTTACATCCACTACCAATGCAAAAACCGTTTGTCCGTTTATACATCCGTTTTTCATCCGATCCGTTTTTTCGACGGATGAAATATAGGGCATTCATCCGTTCCAAAAAACGGACATTGACGGATACGGATGAAAACGGATGTTAACAGATGATCATCCGTTGTCATCTGTTTTTACATAGAGATGCATTGATGTCCGTTTTTCATCCATCAACGGATGGATGAAAAATGGACAAATGGACCATATGTGTGAAAGGGGCCTAAAGGTGTAAAAACCAAGAGGTCCTCAGAGGTAACAATCTGCATACCAGGAAAGAGAACACAATAGAATTATATAGAAATTCTCTAAACCCACCACCAACCATGGTTCACTATTGGCTTTATTTCGCATGCAAAGCCAAGTATAGAGGTATACAAAACAAGGAGGTCCTCAAAGAAAAGGTAAATACATTCAAATTCAGAAAGTCTGATAGAAAACAAAAGAAAATAAAGTCAAATAAAAAGTAATGGCGTAAAGAGGCTGCAGCATGAGGCTGTAAAAAAGTGATACACAGAAAATCTACTGGTTATCATGAAGATGCTACAACTGTGGTCAAAAATACAACTTGTAATAAAAGACAACAGGATTCAGCAGAGGCTTTATAACTGCACATCTATTTGATTACTGTAAAAGGAAGGGCCATTAGACAAATAAAAGTCACAGATTTTATATGTTTTTTTGCTAAGAGAAGTCAAAGAACAAATTAAAGAGGCTCTTTCGCTTTATGCAAATGGTTAAAGAAATGAAGTGACCTCATAATAATCACATGTACAGTATACCAGGAAAGAGAATACAATTAAATAATAAAGAAACTCTCTAGCCCCACCATCAACTATGGTTCACTGTTGGCTTTATTTGACATGCAAAGCCACGTGTAGAGGTGTACAAATCAAGAGGTCCTCAGAGGTAACTGTCTGCATATCAGGAAAGAGAACACAATGGAATAATACAGGCATTCTCTACTCCCACCACCAACTATGGGGCACTGTTGGCTTTATTTCACATCCAAAGCCACATGTAAAGGTTTACAAATTAACAGGTCCTCAGAGGTAACTATCTGAATACCAGTAAAGAGAACACAATACAATAATATAGGAATTCTCTAATCCCACCACAAACTATGGTTCACTGTTGGCGTTATTCCACATGCAAAGCCAAGAATAGAGGTGCACAAACCAAAAAAGTCCTCAAAGAAAAGGTAAATAAATTCAAATTAAGAAAGTCTGATAGAAAACAAAAGAAAATGAAGTAAAATAAAAAGTAATGGTGTAAAGAGGCTGCAGCATAAGGTTGTGAAAAAACGATACACAGAAGATCTACTAATCATCGTCAAGATGCTACGATTGTGTTCAAAAATACAACCTGTAATAAAAGACAAAGGGATTCAGCAGAGGCTTGATAACTGCACATCTATTTGATTAAATGGAAGGGCCCATTAGGTAAATAAAAGTCATGGGTTTTATATGTTTGTTTGCTAAGAGAGGTCGAAGAACAGATTAAAGAGTCTCTTGCTTCATGTAAAATAGATAATGAAATGGAGTGACCCCAGCGTGATTACATGTATGCCAGGAAAGAGAATACAATGAAATAATATAGGAAATTTGTAACCCCTCCACCAACTAGGATTCCCTGTTAGCTTTATTCCACATGTAAGGGGGGGGGGGGGGGGGATTTGCTGATGGTTGGTGCCAAATGTGGAAGTCCCTGCCCTGACAACAACCAACCTCCAGGTAGCCCTTTACCTCTGCCATATTGTGCCCAAGTTTTTGCCAGAGGCCTTCCCACAACATCCCCATCTATTATCCTTTATATTCAAGAGAAAAAAAATGTCACATGAATGACAAATGATGTTCTTCAGAAAACATCAGTAAAAAATCACATCACATAGACATACTATCCGGTGTCGCTTGGAATTACTTTGGCAATCATACATAAGATGAACGTACCATAGCAGTCATTATGTGAAAGCAGCAAATTACATATCACTCCTAAGCCATTTTCCCTTTTACATAGTCTCTCTTCTCCCCAGGTTTATTATTAATACTCACTCAGAGGCCTCTAACTTGCCATAGGCTCTACTCATGACTCCCTGCATGTTGTTCTAGAGACAGAATTTCTGCAATTGCCATCTGCTGTGTGTTCCTATTAGAAGTCTGACAAGCTGCAAGATTCCATTGCAATAAAAAGTATGAATAAAAAAAAAAAAAAGGGAGATTTTAGTGTATCTGTTTTGAAATTTGAAGACACATTTCCCCACAATGCCTGCAACTACAGGGCTAAATGAGGGTTTGCTTTAAAGAGCTTGTTCAGAACATGTAAATACTTTAGTGTGCCTAGTCTGCGCACAGGTACACTGTAAAGGTATAGTTCACTGTTATCAATAAACTGCCTATGCAGGTAAGGGGCTCCTGTTTATAACAAACTATGCAGCTTTTTTTGACCAAGTTTTTTTTTTTTTTTCTCTTTTTTTTTATTTTGGCCCTGACAAGAAGACCTCTCTAGAGAACTATGACCTATGACATGGGGACCTCACTAGAGAACTGTGACCTATTACACAAAGACCTCTCCAGAGAACTGTGGACCGTGACACAGAGACCTCTTCAGAGAACTGTGGCTTATGACTCAGAGACCTCACTAGAGAACTATGACCTATAACATGAAGAACTCTCTAGAGAACTGTGGCCTATGATTTAGAGACCTCACTAGAGAATTGTGACCTATGACGTAGAGATTTCTCTAGAGAACTGTGGCTTATGATGTGGAGATCTCTCTAGAGAACTGTAACATATGACCTTACTAGAGAACTGGGACCTATGACATGGAGACCTCTCTTGAGAACTGTGACCTATAACATGGAGACTTTTCTAGAGAACTGTGGCATATGACATGGAGACCTCACTAGAGAACTGTGGCCTATGACATGGAGAGCTCTCTGTAAACTATGACTCAGAGACCTCACTGGAGAACTGTGACCTATGACTTGGAGAGCTCTCTAGAGAACTGTGACCTATGACACGGAGACCTCTCTAGAGAACTGTGGCATATGACATAGAGACCTCACTAGAGAACTATGACCTATGTCTTCAGTAGACATAAGAGTGCAGATCAATACATCTGACACATTGATTTTTAGAGCAGAAAGTCTGAAAGTATTGAAGCCAGAGAAAACCAGTCAGCTGGCATTTCTAGAAGGAGATCAGACTTCATATCTCCATCATTGCTGATTACTATTGAAGGTGTAGCACATACAGTTCTCCTTATAATGAAGTCATATCACTGGGATTTTTCTTTCCTTTTCTTTTTTTTTCTTTTTAAATCAGATGTTATTTAATCTTGCTTATAATTACAGAAATGTCATAAACATAAACCAATACACCAAACAGACAAAGTGAAATATGAAGAAAAAAAAAGACTAACTAAACACACAAAAACACAAAAAGCATACCTAACTGCCTGTGTGGTAAGCACTAAGTGGCATTGTATACACTTTGGAATACTCTGACCCTGGCTATGTGCCCTGCTTTTAGAGATTAGGGATGATGGATAGAGATGTATAGAACTGTTCGCCGGCGAACAGTTCCCGGCGAACTTAGCATGTTCGCGTTCGCCGCTGCCGGCGAACATATGCGATGTTCGGTCCGCCCCCCATAAGACATCATTGAGGCAAACTTTGACCCTGAACTTTACAGTCAGCAGACACATTTCCAGCCAATCAGCGTACCTCCCTCCCACACCCTCCCACCTCCTATAAATAAGCAAGGGCAGCATCCATCTTAGATCATTCTGAAGCAGTGTGTGTAGTGAGAGTAGGGAGAGCTGCTGCTGCTGCTGCTGCTGCTGTTAAGCTAGGGACAGTTAGTCAGTGTTCCTGGTCTTGCAGTGTTCTTGGTCCACTACTGCTGTAATATCAGCACCCCAAAAAGCCCTTCTAAGGGCTGGTATTTGTGTTTTTTTTTATATATATATATATATATATATATATACCTAGCGTCCCCAAAAGCCCTTTTAAGGGCTGGTAATTGAGTTGTTTCTTCATATATATATATATCTATATCTATCTAGTGTCCCCAAAAGCCCTTTTAAGGGCTGGTAATTGAGGATTTTTTTATTTATATATATACATATATATATATATACAGTGTCCCCAAAAGCCCTTTCAAGGGCTGGTAAGGTAATAGATTTTTTTCTTTATATATATATATATATATATATATCTATTGTACACTGCAGTTGCCTGCCCGCTGTGTGTGAGAGGCCACAGACCTACCACAGACTGTACTGTGTGCACACCACACTCATTTCGGGTGGCACAGGCACAGTACCTGGCATTTTAAAAAATATTTTTTTTTCCTCTGTCATAATTGCAGTGAGTGCTGTATCAGGTCCACAGAGTGCACTGTACCCACTGCAGTGCACTGCCCACCACTGATATATATACGTTGGCACAGCATCTTGTTGCAATAAATTGAAAAAAAAAATATTTTTTATTATTGCAGTTGCCTGGGCTGCCAGTGACTGTCAGGTCCACAGAGTGTACTGTGCCCACTGCAGTGCCACTGTGTGCCCACCCACCACTGATATATAAGGTGGCACAGCAGCTTGCAAAGTAAAAAAAATATATATTTTTTTTTAAATTGCAGTTGCCTGGGTGCCAGTGACTGCTGTCAGGTCCACAGAGAGTGTACTGTGCCACTGCCCACCCACCACTGATATATAAGGTGGCACAGCAGCTTGCAAAGTAAAAAAAATATATATATTTTTTTAAATTGCAGTTGCCTGGGTGCCAGTGACTGCTGTCAGGTCCACAGAGAGTGTACTGTGCCACTGCCCACCCACCACTGATATATAAGGTGGCACAGCAGCTTGCAAAGTAAAATATATATATATATTTTTTTAAATTGCAGTTGCCTGGGTGCCAGTGACTGCTGTCAGGTCCACAGAGAGTGTACTGTGCCACTGCACACCCACCACTGATATATAAGGTGGCACAGCAGCTTGCAAAGTAAAAAAATATATATATATTTTTTAAATTGCAGTTGTCTGGGTGCCAGTGACTGCTGTCAGGTCCACAGAGAGTGTACTGTGCCACTGCCCACCCACCACTGATATATAAGGTGGCACAGCAGCTTGCAAAGTAAAAAAAAATATATATATTTTTTAAATTGCAGTTGCCTGGGTGCCAGTGACTGCTGTCAGGTCCACAGAGAGTGTACTGTGCCACTGCCCACCCACCACTGATATATAAGGTGGCACAGCAGCTTGCACTCATAGTACAACAGTAACAACACATTAAAAAAAAAATGACAGGCAGAGGCAGGCCACCCCGCAAGGGCCGTCGTGGTCGTGGTGCTGTGATTTCCTTAGGCCCTAGAATAATGCCCAGTGTTCAGAGGCCACCACAGACCCTGAACTCAAAAAATTCTGAGGCCATAGTTGACTGGCTTACACAGGACACCCAATCGTCTACAGCTTCCGCTCGGAACCTTAATGCACCATCCTCCTCCAGCTCAGCTTCGGGCACCTCTCAATTTACCACTCGCCAGCCCGCCGGCACCACCACCAACACTAGCACCACAGCCGCTTCACTTGATCCGTCAGAGGAGTTATTTTCACATCAGTTTGAAGAAATAAGTGATGCGCAACTATTAGTGCCAGAGGATGTAGATAACGGGGATATGTCTCAGTCAGGCAGCATTATACACATGGACGTACATTGTGATGATGATGATGTTGTACCTGCTGCTGCTGCCTTTGCTGAGTTGTCAAGTGAAGCGGCTGATGATGACGATGTGTCTGTGGATGTCACCTGGGTGCCTGCTCGAAGAGCAGAAGAAGAGGGGGAAAGTTCAGATGGGGAGACAGAGAGGAGGAGGAGACGAGTTGGAAGCAGGGGGAGGAGGTCATCGCAAGGAGCTAGTGGCGCAGTCAGACAGCATGTAGATTCGGCACCCGGGGTCAGCCAGACAGCACGCCAATCAACGCAAGCTGTTGCCACCACCAGAATGCCGTCCTTGCAAAGCTCAGCAGTGTGGCATTTTTTTTGTGTGTCTGCCTCTGATATCAGCGATGCCATTTGTAACCTGTGCCAAAAGAAACTGAGTCGTGGGAAGTCCAACACCCACCTAGGTACAACTGCTTTGCGAAGGCACATGATCTCACATCACAAACGCCTATGGGATCAACACATGAGTAAAAGCAGCACACAAACTGAAAGCCACCATCCTCCTCCTGGTCCAGCATCTTCAGCCACGTCAACCACTGCTGTCCTCCATGCCCCCTATCAACAACCCGCCCCTCCGCCTCTCACCTTCAGCAGTTCCTGCTCGTCACCTGCCCACAGTCAGGTGTCTGTGAAGGAAATGTTTGAGCGCAAAAAGCCAATCTCGCAGAGTCACCCCCTTGCCCGGCGTCTGACAGCTGGCTTGTCGGAACTCTTAGCCCGCCAGCTTTTACCATACAAGCTGGTGGAGTCTGAGGCCTTCAAAAAATTTGTCGCTATTGGGACACCGCAGTGGAAGGTACCCGGCCGAAATTATTTTTCACAAAAGGCAATCCCCAACCTGTACTCTATTGTGGAAAAGGAAATCATGTCACGTCTGGCACACAGTGTTGGGGCAAGGGTCCATCTGACCACTGATAGCTGGTCTGCAAAGCACGGTCAGGGCAGGTATATAACGTACACTGCGCATTGGGTAAACCTGCTGGCGGCTGCCAAGCATGGAATGCGTGGCTCTGCTGCAGAGGAGTTGGTGACACCGCCACGACTTGCAGGCAGGCCTGCTGCCACCTCCTCTACTCCTCCTACTCCATCCTCTTTGCTAACCTCCTCGGCTGAGTCCTCTTCTGCTGTTGCGTCTTGCTCCACACCAACTGCACCCCCCCAGCTCCCCAGGGGCTATTCCACATGCCGGATACGACAGTGTCACGCTGTCTTGGGGTTGACTTGCCTGAAAGCAGAGAGTCACACCGGACCAGCACTACTGTCCGCCCTGAATGCACAGGTGGATCAGTGGCTGACCCCGCACCAACTGGAGATCGGCAAAGTGGTGTGTGACAACGGGAGCAATTTGTTGGCGGCATTGAATTTGGGCAAGTTGACACATGTGCCGTGCATGGCACATGTGTTGAATCTGATTGTGCAACGTTTTGTGCAGAAGTACCCAGGCTTACAGGACGTCCTCAAGCAGGCCAGGAAGGTGTGTGGCCATTTCAGGCGTTCCTACACGGCCATGGCGCACTTTGCAGATATTCAGCGGCGAAACAACATGCCAGTGAGGCGCTTGATTTGCGACAGCCCGACACGTTGGAATTCAACACTGCTAATGTTCGACCGCCTGCTCCAACAAGAAAAAGCGGTCAACGAGTATTTGTATGACCGGGGTGCTAGGACAGCCTCTGCGGAGCTGGGTATTTTTTTGCCACGCTACTGGACGCTCATGCGCAATGCCTGTAGGCTCATGCGTCCTTTTGAGGAGGTGACAAACCTAGTGAGTCGCACTGAAGGCACCATCAGCGACATCATCCCATATGTTTTTTTCCTGGAGCGTGCCCTGCGAAGAGTGCTGGATCAGGCCGTAGATGAGCATGAAGAGGAAGAGGAAGAGTTGTGGTCACCATCACCACCACCAGAAACAGCCTTACCATCGATTGCTGGACCTGCGGCAACACTGGAAGAGGAGTGTGAGGAAGAGGAGTCAGAGGAGGAATGTGGCTTTGAGGAGGAGGAACACCAACCACAGCAGGCATCCCAGGGTGCTAGTTGTCACCTATCTGGTACCCGTGGTGTTGTACGTGGCTGGGGGGAAGAACACACCTTCAATGACATCAGTGAGGACGAGGAATTGGACATGAGTAGCTCGGCATCCAACCTTGTACAAATGGGGTCTTTCATGCTGTCATGCCTGTTGAGAGACCCTCGTATAAAAAGGCTGAAGGAGAACGACCTGTACTGGGTGGCCACGCTACTAGACCCCCGGTATAAGCAGAAAGTCTGTGACATGTTACCCAATTACCGGCAGTCGCAAAGGATGCAGCAGCTACAAAATAAGTTAAAAACTATGCTCTACACAGCGTATAAGGGTGATGTCACAGCACAACGGGAATCCAACAGGGGAAGAGGTGAAAGTAATCCTCCTCCTACCACCACAACCACGCCGGCAAGGACAGGACGCTTTACAGACGTCTTGTTGATGGAGGACATGCGGAGCTTTTTTAGTCCTATGCATCGCCACAGCCCTTCGGGGTCCACCCTCAGAGAACGACTCGACCGACAGGTAGCAGACTACCTTGCCTTAACTGCAGATATCGACACTCTGAGGAGCGATGAACCCCTTGACTACTGGGTGTGCAGGCTTGACCTGTGGCCTGAGCTATCCCAGTTTGCCATTGAACTTCTGGCCTGCCCCGCTTCAAGTGTGCTGTCAGAAAGGACCTTCAGCGCAGCAGGAGGTATTGTCACTGAGAAGAGAAGTCGCCTAGGTCAAAAAAGTCTTGATTACCTCACGTTTATTAAGATGAATGAGGCATGGATCCCGAAGGGACTGACAGTGGGGGATGCATTTGACTAAAAAAGGCCTGGTGATGACTGAGATGCCTTGGCCTAAAAATGGTCCACACGCTGCTGTATATAATCATTCTCTGCATGCCGGATGACTTACGTGACGTCTCCGCCACCAACTACGGTTCAAGCAGCAATGTTTTAGTGCACTTTCTGCCTTAAAACCTCAATTTTTCAGGCCGCTGCTACAGCAGCGGCTGCAACAATACCTACTTTTTCATGCATGTGTACATGCCTAATTTTTCTGGCCTCTGGTGCTACACTGTGGCTGCAAAAAAACAAAAAACAAAAAAAAAGGCACATACATGTGTCAATTCCCCTTCGTGATCGTTACCTTGTCGTGGTGAAGGGGCTTGCGTATCACAATGAAGCGATCACCTCTAGGATTGTGTTGGCACACCCCAGATGATAAGGTCGTTGCTTCATTGTGTACAGACCAAAAGCGATCCGCAGGATAATTTTTCATAAAAAAAAACATTCATTTTCTTTCATTCTTTCTGCGGAGCTGGGTATTTTTTGGCCGCGTTACTGAATGCTCATGAACAATGGCTGTAGGCTCATGCGTCCTTTTGCAGAGATAACAACCCTGGTGGTCAGTCGAACCCAAGGCAACATCATCGACCTCATCCCATATGCGTTTTTTCTGGAGCGTGCCCTGCGAAGAGTACTGGATCAGGCTGTAGATGAGCATGAAGAGGAAGAGTTGTGGTCCTCATCACCACCAGAAGCAGCCTTGTCGTTGTCAATTGCTGGACCTGTGGCAACGCAGAGAGAGGAGTCTGAAGAAGAGAAGTCAGAGGAGGAAGGTGGCTTTGAGGAGGTGGAATACCAGCCACAGCAGGCGTCCCAGGGGGCTTGTTCTCACCTTTCGGGGACCCTTGGTGTTGTATGTGGCTGGGTGGAGGAAGAGACCTTCAATGATGTCAGTGAGGACAAGGAACGGGACATGGCTAGCTTGGTATCCAACCTTGTGCAAATTGGGAGTTTGCGGTTGTGCAAATGGACTGACTGACTGTTAAACGGGGAGTTTGGTCTGTCAGAGTTTGGTCTGTCACTGTGAAGCGGGCGACGGGCGTAACCCTTACACTACTTGACCGATAAAACATCATACCTGATCGTATTCACACACTGGATGTTTTAGTGCTGGTTTACACTGCCGCTACCACTAAAGTAGCGTCGCTTCCAGTGCGACTTTGGCGCGACTTAGCGCGACTTTGGCGCGACCTCATCGCGAGGTGACTTTTTATTTGGCCAATCACAATATCATGTTTTGTGACCGTCACCTAATTTCCTTTTCCTGTTTTTTGTTTTACATATTTCCCCATGTGTGCAGTGTTGTCTGTGTCATAGCTCAACTGATAGGCATGTTTGCCTTGGCATATCATATTTCAGCTTGCCAGAAAGAAAAAAAGACAGCTGGAAAGACACTGCATTAGTTTTCTACTAAAAATCATAAGAAAAATGCTGTTTTTTTTGGGTTGTGGACATACTACAGAGCTGAAACTTGACAGGTACACTTTTTAGACCCCCCAGACACTAAATACAAAAAATGACATGCCTGCCTAAAAAAATGCCCGATAAATGCCTGCAAGAGAAAAAGCCAGCCGCAGAGAAGCCGTATTCCTGAAAATATAAGAAAAATGCTGTTTTTTAGGGGTTCTGGACATGCTACAGAGCTGAAACTTGACAGGTACACTTTTGTGACCCCCCAGACACTAAATACAAAAAATGACATGCCTGCCTAAAAAAATGCCCGATAAATGCCTGCAAGAGAAAAAGACAGCCGCAGAGAAGCCGTATTCCTGAAAATATAAGAAAAATGCTGTTTTTTAGGGGTTCTGGACATGCTACAGAGCTGAAACTTGACAGGTACACTTTTGTGACCCCCCAGACACTAAATACAAAAAATGACATGCCTGCCTAAAAAAATGCCCGATAAATGCCTGCAAGAGAAAAAGACAGCCGCAGAGAAGCCGTATTCCTGAAAATATAAGAAAAATGCTGTTTTTTAGGGGTTCTGGACATGCTACAGAGCTGAAACTTGACAGGTACACTTTTGTGACCCCCCAGACACTAAATACAAAAAATGACATGCCTGCCTAAAAAAATGCCCGATAAATGCCTGCAAGAGAAAAAGCCAGCCGCAGAGAAGCCGTATTCCTGAAAATATAAGAAAAATGCTGTTTTTTAGGGGTTCTGGACATGCTACAGAGCTGAAACTTGACAGGTACACTTTTGTGACCCCCCAGACACTAAATACAAAAAATGACATGCCTGCCTAAAAAAATGCCCGATAAATGCCTGCAAGAGAAAAAGACAGCCGCAGAGAAGCCGTATTCCTGAAAATATAAGAAAAATGCTGTTTTTTAGGGGTTCTGGACATGCTACAGAGCTGAAACTTGACAGGTACACTTTTGTGACCCCCCAGACACTAAATACAAAAAATGACATGCCTGCCTAAAAAAATGCCCGATAAATGCCTGCAAGAGAAAAAGCCAGCCGCAGAGAAGCCGTATTCCTGAAAATATAAGAAAAATGCTGTTTTTTAGGGGTTCTGGACATGCTACAGAGCTGAAACTTGACAGGTACACTTTTGTGACCCCCCAGACACTAAATACAAAAAATGACATGCCTGCCTAAAAAAATGCCCGATAAATGCCTGCAAGAGAAAAAGACAGCCGCAGAGAAGCCGTATTCCTGAAAATATAAGAAAAATGCTGTTTTTTAGGGGTTCTGGACATGCTACAGAGCTGAAACTTGACAGGTACACTTTTGTGACCCCCCAGACACTAAATACAAAAAATGACATGCCTGCCTAAAAAAATGCCCGATAAATGCCTGCAAGAGAAAAAGACAGCCGCAGAGAAGCCGTATTCCTGAAAATATAAGAAAAATGCTGTTTTTTAGGGGTTCTGGACATGCTACAGAGCTGAAACTTGACAGGTACACTTTTGTGACCCCCCAGACACTAAATACAAAAAATGACATGCCTGCCTAAAAAAATGCCCGATAAATGCCTGCAAGAGAAAAAGACAGCCGCAGAGAAGCCGTATTCCTGAAAATATAAGAAAAATGCTGTTTTTTAGGGGTTCTGGACATGCTACAGAGCTGAAACTTGACAGGTACACTTTTGTGACCCCCCAGACACTAAATACAAAAAATGACATGCCTGCCTAAAAAAATGCCCGATAAATGCCTGCAAGAGAAAAAGACAGCCGCAGAGAAGCCGTATTCCTGAAAATATAAGAAAAATGCTGTTTTTTAGGGGTTCTGGACATGCTACAGAGCTGAAACTTGACAGGTCTACTTTTTAGACCCCCCAGACACTAAATACAAAAAATGACATGCCTGCCTAAAAAAATGCCCGCTAAATGCCTGCAAGAGAAAAAGCCAGCCGCAGAGAAGCCATATTCCTGAAAATATAAGAAAAATGCTGTTTTTTAGGGGTTCTGGACATGCTACAGAGCTGAAACTTGACAGGTACACTTTTGTGACCTCCCAGACACTAAATACAAAAAATGACATGCCTGCCTAAAAAAATGCCCGCTAAATGCCTGCAAGAGAAAAAGCCAGCCGCAGAGAAGCCATATTCCTGAAAATATAAGAAAAATGCTGTTTTTTAGGGGTTCTGGACATGCTACAGAGCTGAAAATTGACAGGTACACTTTTTAGACCCCCCAGACACTAAATACAAAAAATGACATGCCTGCCTAAAAAAATGCCCGCTAAATGCCTGCAAGAGAAAAAGCCAGCCGCAGAGAAGCCATATTCCTGAAAATATAAGAAAAATGCTGTTTTTTAGGGGTTCTGGACATGCTACAGAGCTGAAACTTCACAGGTACACTTTTTAGACCCCCCAGATGCTAAATCCAAAGAAATTTTTTATTTTTATTTTTTTTTAATTTTTCCAATAATTGGCTCTCTATCAAAAAATTATAATTTTTAAGAACTTTTTTTTGCGTGATCCCTCTCCGGCATGCCACAGTCCAGGTGTTAGTCCCCTTGAAACAACTTTTCCATCACTATTGTGGCCAGAAAGAGTCCCTGTGTGTTTTAAAATTCGCCTGCCTATTGAAGTCTATGGCGGTTCGCCCGGTTCGCCGGTTCGCGAACATTTGCCGATGTTCGCGTTCGCCGTTCGCGAACCGCGAATTTTAGGTTCGCGACATCACTAATGATGGAACGGTTCGGTCGACCATCAGTTCGGCCCGAACATTGGGTGTTCGAGGTTCGGCCGAATTTAGAACTTTTTGCCCAAAAAGTTCGGAATTCGGCAACCAGAACCGACCAAAATGCAATGGTTCAGGAAATGGGCTTTAAAAGCCTGTGATTGGACCAGAACCATTAGCAAAAGCCAATTGAGGGGGCAGGAGAATGCTAGGAATGTGATTGGAGTGACTAGGGGGTCCCTAGGCCAATCATTAGTGAATACGCCCCCCAGTATATAAGATAGCCCCCGCCAAATTCCTAGCATTGTTATACAGGACATGGAAGAGAGTGGAAGCAGTTCTGTTAATTTTACTTTAAAAGTGTCATTTAGCATTTATTAGTGTGAGGAAAGGGATATCTAGTGTAGTTAGAGTGCTCCTTTACACTTTAGTTAGCTTCAAAAATGTAGTTTCTGTAGGGAAAGTGTGAAGTGTCAGGGTGACCGTAATGTAGTGTATGGTTAACTGACTGCTATGGCAGGGTGACCGAACCCTTCCATTTCAGGGTGACCGTAATGTAGTGTAGGGTGAACTGACAGTGACTGCTATGGCAGGGTGACCAAACCCTTCCATATCAGGGTGACCGCTATAGAGAAAAGCTAGTTTCTCTCAAGTCACTTTCGCTGCAGTAATATGGCTTCGCCGCCGTCAGCATTATTTTTGGCTGCAGGCATCTATAGTGATTTTTTGAGCACATGTTTGGAGTCAGGCATGACATCTGAACATGTGTATAGGGGGTATATATACACACCCATGTCTGTATATATACACGTGCACATATATAGGTGTGAAAGGAGCAGAAAAAACTACTTGCGCTAATGAAATAATTAACACCAATATAGTTACGCTCCTATCACACCTATATATGTCTAGGTGTGTATATACATATAAGTATGTGTGTATATACACCACTATACACAAGTTCAAATGTTTTGCCTGCCTCCAAAGAACCCAAAAAAAATGCCCAATATAGTTACGCTCCTATCACACCTATATATGTCTAGGTGTGTATATACATATAAGTATGTGTGTATATACACCACTATACACAAGTTCAAATGTTTTGCCTGCCTCCAAAGAACCCAAAAAAAATGCCCAAAAAAAACGCTAGCGTCAAAAAAAAAACGCCCAGGTGTGTTGTTGCAGGCATTTTTTTGGGGTTTTTGGAGGCAGGCAAAACATCTGAACTTGTGTATAGTGGTATATATACCACTAAACACAAGTTCAGATGTTTTTCCTGACTCCAAAGAACCCAAAAAATGCCCAAAAAAACGCTTGCTACTAAACCGGCAAGGTGTGAAAAGAGCGAAGCCATATTACAGATCTATAATTGCACTAATACAAATTATCTTTTTTCTTATGGTTCTAGACATGCTACAGAGCTGAAACGTGACAGGTAATCTTTTTGAACCCCCCCCCCCCCCCCCCCAGACACTAAATCCAAAGAAATTTTTTTTTTTTAATTTTTTTTTTCAATAATTGGCTCTCTATCAAAAATCTATCAAAAATGACAATTTTTAAGAACTTTTTGTGTGATTTTGTGTCTGAAGGGTCTGAAAGGTGTACCTGTGAAGTTTCAGCTCTGTAGCATGTCCAGAACCCCCCAAAAAAGATCATATAGGTGTAAAAGGAGGGTCCCACCATCCCTGCTCTACTGAAAAATGATCTTTTTTTCTGGTTCTGGACATGCTACAGAGCTGAAACTTCACAGGTACACTTTTTAGACCCCCCCCCCCCCCAGATACTAAATCCAAAGAATTTTTTTTAAAATTTTTTCAATAATTAGCTCTCTATCAAAAATGACAATTTTTAAGAACTTTTTTTGTGTGATTTTGTGTCTGGGGGGGGTCTAAAAGGTGTACCTGTGAAGTTTCAGCTCTGTAGCATGTCCAGAACCATAAAAAAAGATCATTTGTATTAGTACCGGTTTAGTAGCAGGCGTTTTTTTGGGCATTTTTTTGGGTTCTTTAGAGGCAGGAAAACATCTGAACTTGTGTATAGTGGTATATATACCCGTATACACAAGTTCAGATGTTTTTCCTGCCTCAAAAGAACCCAAAAAATGCCCAAAAAAACGCCTGCTATTAAACCGGCAAGGTGTGAAAAGCGAGAATCCACTAACCTGTTCTGTAAGTGTTCTAATACAAACAATCTTTTTTTTAATGGTTCTGGACATGCTACATAGCTGAAACTTCACAGGTACACTTTTTAGACACCCCAGATACTAAATCCAAAGAATTTTTTTATTTTTTTATTTTTTTTTAAATTTTTCCAATAATTGTCTCTCTATCAAAAATGACAATTTTTAAGAACTTTTTTTTGTGTGATTAATAGTCCCTGTGGTATGACCCAGAACCCTAGGCACTTTTTAGGGGCATTTATTGGGTTTTAGGGCTTCAAAATGGTGTTTTTTATTACCGAAGTTCGGGTGCCATTGATTTCAATGGGGTTCTGAAATCCGGGCCGAACTTTCGGGAAGTTCGGATGTTCTGGCCGAACCAAACTTTTGAAAAGTTTGATCATCCCTTTTAGAGATATGTCTAGTATCAAGAGCTTAGAAATAATTAAAGACTAACTTGAGTCAGAGCTCATATGCTCTAACCAAGGTAGCCAAATTGCTTCAAACCTCCTCAAGGAGTTCCTGAGAAAAAAGGTATGTGCCTATTGAGATCTATTCTCCAGTTGGAAAGGGTCAGAAAATGCGGAAAGGCCAACTAAAGGGCAATTTGCCTATAGGCCATGAACAGCTTTGGCACAACAGCATTAAAACGAATTGGTGACTTAAGCGCGGAGTGATCAACATAGCCAAGTAAGCATTTGAGTGAATCCACTGAAAGGTTAACATCTAGAAGCCCATTAAGCGTGCCCACAACCTCGGCCCAATACCTCAGAAACTTAGGGCAGCACCACAGTAAGGGTATCAGAGACCCAGAATTACCACATTATGGACACGCCAGGTCAGATCTTAGCTCAATAGCGCACAGAAATTCTGGGGTCCTGTAAACCCTATGAAGAATAAAAATCCGAGTTAGCCGGTGTGAAGGAATGAGTAAGACAAGGGGGAGAGCCTGAAGAATTGCCTCCCAAGCATGGTTTGAAACTGGCCCAATACCCTGTTCCTACTTTACAAAACAGGCTTATATAAAAAGTTCCCCAATAGGGCCAAATAGGTGGCTGAAATTAGGCCCTGCGTGCAAATTGCCTTTACCATTTTGTCCAACACTGGCACTGAAAAAACCTAACTGGAGAGTAGGGAAATTGAATATGCAAAGCATGAGTTGCAAGTATTGGCAAAACCACTTAGGGTTTGAGGAAAAATTTCTGTCAACTGAACAAATGATTTAAATAAACCATTTTCTTAAGGTTGTGCTAGAGTATGGGTAGCTTTGCATTCCCACCTCTGGAATCCCCAGAGTGTGGATATCTCAGGGAGCCTGACCTTGACCAAAGTTAAATTACGCTCTTGCTATGGGTGTAGGCCATGTGACGAGAGTCCAGCTTCCCTTGGAGAGGTTGGGAAACCCTGGTCTCAGCTCCCCAGGTCCCTCTTATGTGTAAGTCACCCTGTGTCTTTTAGGGGCACAGGGTGACTAAGAAAATGATGGACAACTACTTAATGGACACTGATAATATGGTTTGGATTACTTCAAATGGGACACTGATGTTTGTTGACAGTGTCCCTCGGGGGAATCTATGTTCTATCTAGACTATTGTAGGTAGGAGCCGGACAGTCTGCTACTGTTTAATAAGGTGTTTATTCATAGGATAATGGGTAATGTACTTTGTTTTAGCCTTGTTGCCGGCAGTCGTGTCACCCAGACTGGTTTAGGTGCTGAGTTAATTAGCATGTCAATTATATCATTATCAGATAGTAGTTGCTAGAGGGGGGAGATCACTGTATTGGTTAATTGTGCTAATTAACTCACATATTGTCTACTGTGGGGATGTGTTTATACTTGTAATAATGTGTATTGTATGTTATGAGCTTGATGCCGGTAGTATGACCTGGAGTGAGATCCTGATTAATCAAAGCATTGTCTAGGTGTGCATTCCCATTCACCTGTTGTTTCTGTTCAGATGGCTAGTTATTTAGCTCAGGTTAGTTATGTCTCTGTGTGCAGTTTGCATTGTTAGGGTAATATGATCAGGAGGGGGATGTCTTCCTGTGTGGTATATATTCTGTGTAAGTTTGTTTAAGAAACAGTTCCAGATCCCATTCAAGCTAAGTTGTTGGCTAGTCTTGTATGGTGAGGCTATAATATCTGATATCTACTGTATGTTCATGACTGGAGGAAGCGGTATACTAACAGAAGCACTCAAGCACAGTGTGGGTCAATTCCGTCACAGGCCTCATGAAGCTGGCAAAAACTCTTAGAGATTGAATCTCCCTATCCTGCCTTGTTGTTAAGACATGCCTAGCTTTTACTGTTCACCCCCACCATCGCAGGAGCGAGCTCTCAAATGCTGAGCTCAGAGAAATTGCATCTGGGGAGAGAAAAGGAATGTGAGGGAGTTTGAATCAAAGAATGAGCCTGCTCCTGTGATGGCGGAGGTGATCAGTAACAGCTGTTACTGACACAGAGTGTCTTAGCAATGTCCTAGTAACAAGGGAGGATGGAGAGATGCCATCTCAGGAAGTTTTTCAGTCAGGGTTTATGAGGTACATAAATGGTCTACAGTTATAGAGCCATTAAGGGTGTTTTCCAACTTTGGTCAAAGCTGCATCAGTTTTTCTTTTTTTTTTTCTTTTTTTTTTATCTAGAGGTGTTAATTATTTGTATAAACAGTTTTTTGGTAAAGATGAACTATGCCTTTAAATATTAAAACATAGTTTTCAAATCTTCTCAGAAATGATACCATCTATGACGATTGTACCAGTGGGACCCTGTGCTACTCAGAAGATGGGTGTTTTACGCCAGATTTTTGGAGAGGCTATCACACTGATTGCACAGGTGTGTGCAGGGCCGGCCTAAGGTGTTCAGGCGCCCTGTGCGAGCTAATCCTGTGGCGCCCCATGCGCATTTTCTTGCACTTTTTTGCACTTTATTTTACTTTTCTTTTTTATGATCACTAATAACTTAGCCCCCCTTACATCAGAGACCCCCCACACAGAGCCCCCCCTCACATCAGAGACCCCCCACACAAAGCCCCCCTCACTTCAGAGACCCCTCCACACAAAGCCCCCCTCACATCAGAGACCCCACACACAAAGCCCCACTTACATCAGAGACCCCACACACACATCAGAGACCCCCCCCCACACAGAGACCCCCTCACATCATAGACCCCCACACAAAGCCCCCCTAAGATCAGAGACCCCCTACACACACACAAAGCCCCCCTCACATCAGAGACCCCTCACATCAGAGACCCCACACTCAGAGCCCCCTTACATCAGAGACCCCCCACACAAAGCACCCCTACACACACAAAGCCCCCCTCACATCAAAGACCCCCCACACAAAGCTCCCCTACACACACAAAGCCCCCTTACATCAGAGAGCCCCCCACACAGAGAGCCCCCCTTACATCACAGACCCCCCACGCAAAGCCCCCTTACATCAGACCCCCCCCCGTGGAGCCCCCCACATCACAGACCCCCCACACAAAGCCCCCCTTACATCACAGACCCCCCACACAAAGCCCCCTTACATCAGAGCCCCCCCCCCCCCACACAGAGCCCCCACATCAGAGAGCCCCCCTTACATCACAGACCCCCACACAAAGCCCCCTTACATCAGAGCCCCCCACATCAGAGAGCCCCCCTTACATCACAGACCCCCACACAAAGCCCCCTTACATCAGACCCCCCCATGGAGCCCCCCACATCAGAGAGCCCCCCCTTACATCACAAAGCCCCCTTACATCAGACCCCCCCCCACGGAGCCCCCCACATCAGAGAGCCCCCCCCCCTTACATCACAGACCCCCACACAAAGCCCCCTTACATCAGACCCCCCCATGGAGCCCCCCACATCAGAGAGCCCCCCCTTACATCACAAAGCCCCCTCACACAGAGCTCCCCACACAAAGCCCCCCCCCTTACATTTTTTAAAGGAGAGAGTCCTCACTTACCTTCAGGTCTCTGCAGCTTTTTTTTTCTTCAAACTTCCCGCCCACACATCCCCGGGAGTGTGGGCGGGGCGGGAGGAGGAGGAGAAGGGGCGGGGTGAGGAGGAGCTGACGATCTCTCCTCTGGCATCAGTGCAGGGAGGGAGGAGAGATCATCAGCGTGAAGGATCGGAGCGGAGGCTGAGCTGTGTGTGATACACAGCTCGCCTCACTGCATCAGTAGGGTGACCGAGGCACAGCCGCACAGCGGGAGGTAAGCGGCAGCCACGGCCTGTGTTAACCCTGTCCAGGCCGCGGTCGCTGCTCACCTCCCACTGTGCGGCCTGAATCACCTGGTCTTCTGCAAGCTGTGATGGCCGCACGGCGCCCTTGTTGCCCATGGCGCCCTGTGCGGCCGCACGGATCGCACACCCCAAAGGCCGGCCCTGGGTGTGTGCTGGGCTTTTAGTTGTGTCTTGACTATGGCTCAGGGCCCCACCCAACATGCAGGAGGTCTGTGTAAGAGAGGCTGCATGGGGCAGCCAGAGAGTGTATGTCTGCAGGAGGCATATTTAATCTGTGACAAAGCAGCAAGGAGCTGATCGTGAGGAAGCTATGAGAGTGCTTGACTTTAAGGAACTATTTGTATTGGTCTGAGGAGCAGACCTAAGGCCTAGGCTTAGGGCTTGAAGCAGCTGTGTGGCAAGAGAGTAAGGCAGGAGGCTGAAGCATAATGATTGTGCAAGTTACAGTAATAGTGGAACCCCCTGCATGGGCTACAGATGTCTATGGTGAACGTTTCCGCTCTTTTAATTAAAAGTTGGCTACCATGCCCTTAAAAATACAGTTTTGGACTGGTGCAACTCATTGAAACGCACCTACTGCTTCAGTCTAATCACCTCAATCTCACACCATCCTAAAGTCTGGCTACACATGGCTAGATTTTTGATAAATCTCATCAGTTCCTTTCAAAAATGCCAATGGAGACCTGATGAAAATTGTTTGAAAGTACTTCAAAACTTTACTTTTAACATCTACCCCTCATCTCACTCCTTCAGTCTCCTCATTCATCACTAATTTACTAACAGACAAATCAGTCTGGATATAACACCACTTCCTCAAACTCAATCTATCCAAAACCAAGCTCATTATGATTCCTCCCCCACGTGCCTCTGCCCCTGATCTCTTTGTTAAGATCATGGGCACAACTATCAGCCCATCTCTGCATGCCAAGGTTCTAGGTGTAATCCTGGACTCTAATCTATCATTTAGGCCCCACATCCAATCACTATCCAAATCTTGCCACCTTAACCTTCGCAACATCTCCAAAATACACCCCTTTCTAACCAATGCCACCACAAAGCTCCTAGTTCACTCCCTGGTCACCTCTCACCTTGACTACTGCAACTCCCTTCTCATTGGCTTACCTTTACATACGCTATCCCCCCTTCAGTCCCTCATGAATGCTGCTGCTAGGGTCATCCATCTTACCAAAAGCTCTGCGTCTGCTTCTCCTCTCTGCCAATCCCTCCATTGGCTTCCACTCACCCAACAAATTAAAATCAAAATACCAACAACAACTTACAAAGCCATCCACAACTCAGCCCCACATACATCACTAGCTTAGTCTCAAAATATCAACCTAATCATTCTCTTCATTCCTCTCAAGACCTCCTGCTCTCTAGCTCCCTTGCCACCTCCTCACATGCTCGCCTCCAGGACTTTTCCAGAGCCTCTCCCATCCTAAGGAACTCCCTACCCCAATCTGTCCGATTATCTCCTACTCTGTTTGCTTTTAGACAATCCCTGAAAACCCTTCTCTTCAGAGAAGCTTATCCTGCCCACACCTAACAACTGTATTTTGATTTTTTCCATCAGCTCATCCCCCACAGTTATTACCTTTTGTATCATTTGACCCTCGCTCCTAGATTGTAAACTCTAGCCCCTCTGATTCCTCCCATATGGAATTTTATTGTAACTGTACTGTCTCCCTCATGTTGTAAAGTGTCGGCGCTATATAAATCCTGTATAATAATAATAATAATAATTTGTTTTTGATATGAAAACAATTTCCTCAAATTAAAATGGCATACACTGGTAGACATTTGTTTATTCAAGAAAAATTTTAGATCTTGCTCCTTCAAATTTTATTCTGATTACAGTTGAAAATGAACATCGGTTTTCCCCCAATAACTGTTAGAAGAGCAAACAAAATTTCCCTAAACAAAAATGTTTGAACGTAAATTCTACCAGTCCATGGCCAGCTTTACTCCCCTTGATGTACACAATTAGTAATGCACTTCTGTATTCTATATTTTTATATCATGCATATATTTTTCACTATATTATACATGTGTTGGTGGTGGTGATGATGATGTGGGAATAGGGAATGATATTGTTTATTGTGGTAGCAGTAAGGTTGCATCTTTGATCATGTTAACAAGAAATGTCTATGATCCTGTGTGTTCAAAGAGTGACTCGTTCTTTCAGTAACAAACAGAGATCAGTTGCCTGGCTAATTACAACAATGGCTGGAGCCAATTCTCCCTGTCATTGTAACTGGTCCTCCGCTTGTCAGTGTCTGGCTTTTTTATCCCACAAGAGACAAGTGAAAACCAAGCCGTGTTTGCTGTTGTTCAAACACCGTTGTCATTGAGTCACCTTGGTGCTCCCTAAGAATAACCAGTTAATCCATATGGGCATTAGATTGCCATTGTGCACAGGTTGTTGATATATTCATTCTATTACCTTTTGTTTGATTTTCTTTGGTGGTCATTTATTATGTATGGTGTGTAACACAATTGTAAATGGCTTGATACCATCTGTGTATAGTTGCAGCTTATTCAGAATTCAATTTATTTATTCGTAATATCATGCTTGCATAGCCACAGTGGTTATGTGTCCATTTTTTTTTTTTTTTTTTTTTTTTTTTTGTGGACATGGGCAGATATTTACCTTGAAAAAACTTTCTGTTACCAAACTGCATGGAAAGGAACAGGGTATTTTTTTTTTTTTGCACTTATTGAACAGAAAATTAGTTTATTGGTATATTTAAAGCGACATTAAACCCCCCCCAAAAAAACACCTAACATAATGGGCTTCATTCACAAAGCAGTATGTTTTCCCTTGTAGTAAAATACCGCATGAGTTTTTTATGAAGTCTCGTGGTATTTTATTAGTGAAAACATGAGGTAATTTAATGCCTGTGTATTTATTTACATTAATAAATAGGCGTTGTTAAAGAGGAAGTAAACCCTCCTCTGTAACTTGTACCTATAGGTAAGCCTATGATAAGGCTTACCTATAGGTACTGTAAATATCTCCTAAACATGTACCGTTTAGGAGATATTTACCTTACATGCAGCCAGTGACATCACTGGCGCATGCTCTCTGAAGGAACGGCCGCTATTGCCGTTCCTTCAGAGCTCCGTGCCGTGACCGTTGGCTCCCGCGCGCGTGCGCGGGAGCGACGTCACCGCGGCTCTGGCCAATCAGATGGCCGGATGCCGCGATCCCGGAAGACAGGGGACTGGACATGTTGTCCGTCATGCAGGTAAGCGGATGGCACGGCGGGGGCTCGTTCTAAGGTAAGTATTTCATAATGAGCTAGTATGCGATGCATACTAGCTCATTATGGGTTTCTCTTGCAGGTTGCAAAAAAAAAAAAAAAAAAAATTTTGGGGGGTTTACAACCTCTTTAAGGAGAGCATGTTCGCCCACATCCTTAGCAACCAGTAAACCACATTGTTGTTAAGGAGCGGATGCATCCTTAACAATCGATGAGTCATCAGCTGTCAGCGGGTTTCCTCGCTGACAACTGAATCTAAAAAAAAAAATTGGTGGCAATAAAAATTAATTGGTGGCAGTAAAAAAACGGTGCAGGGTAACCCCCCCAATGCATACTAGGCCCTTCAGGTCTGGCATGGATTTTGAGGGGAACCTCACGTGAAAATGTAAAAAAAAAATAAAGTCAGGAGGTTCTCGCCAAAATCCATACCAGACCCTCTGTGGGTGGGGGCTTATCAAAATCAGGAAGCCCCTTTTAACAAAGGGGCCCCCAGACCCTACCCCTACTCATTCACCAAAAATGTGTACACATTCCATTGAATTTAATTTTTTTTTATCTCCTTCTGTGAAGGGATTTTAACGCCTGTTCATACGGTATTTGCCGAGCGTTATCTGCATTTCTTTGTAAATATCGCACAAATGCTCTAGTGAATTGGCAGTTTCAGGATCGCATTAGAGCAAAATGTGTCCTGAAATCTAAATATCTCATGCAATTTCATTCTGTGAATGGAGTCCATTGAAGTTTACCAATCCTTAAATGTGGTTTCTTTTTGGGGGGCTTTTCTCTCTTCATTTCCACCAGGCGATCCAGCCAGTAATACACTTCCTGTCTTAGGGTGTCTGCATTCTGGAATGTAGAGCAACAGAGCCACATCTGCTTAGATGTACCAGCAGATTTAGATGGGCTTGACTAACAATTTAAAGCCAAACTCCAGCTAACACTTTTTTAAGAAGTTACATTTTGTTTTCTTTTGAGATAAAGGTTGTACATAAATGAATAAAATCTGACCCTGTCAGTGTGAAATGGTTTGTCTCAACCCTCTACCTGCCATTTTTACTGCTAGAAGCTAGGGATGAGGTTTGGGTTCGCCACTACTATGGGTTTGCAGCAAATCCCAGGGATTCACAAAGTTCATGAACTATGAACTATTGGCCAAAAAGTTTGCAGGTTAGCTGCTAAAACTAAGGAACAACCTATAATGACTATAACATTTTCCTAATTAGCCGAGTCACAAGAGCCAAAGGTTGGAAGAAATGGATAACCCAAACCCCTGTCTATAAAAGAGTGGGCTCACAGTATGTGTGTAGGATATGTTGGAGAGAGCTGACAATTCTGTGAAGGGAGGGATTTTTTTTTTTGCTTCTTGTGTTTTTTGTTTGACGATAACTTGCCCATTAGACCCACAAATGGACAGAAAACCTAAAAAATGTATAAGAGTTTGCCGCATGATTTGCAAAACTGTTTGTTAACCAAACCCAGATTTGTTCTTGCCTTGACAAGGGCACCCGTCACCTGTTTTAACCATCAAAAGACCAAAGAATCGTGCTATAAGTGTGCAATACATGTGATTGTAGGGTGATTGTGGCATGACCCCATTCATTTTGGGATTTTATTTTTGCAAAAGTCAAAAAGCAAAGCATTACGGCCTTGGGCGGTTGCATGTCCTTGTTTAGGTGGATGGTCAAGGAGGTGCTGGAAAAATGTGGCTCAACAGCCTACGTTTACCTCCCACAGGCCACTTGTGTTAACTAGCCTTACAGAGGTTCTAACCGAGAAAACTTTTTTGGATAGATCTTGGCTTTAAAGCTGGTGAGATGGCCTCCACTGAGAGCTGCAGTGTCTCAGAAGGGGAGCGTGTGAGACACATATTAAAGGAGGATTTGGCTCAAGGAAGATAAAAAAATGCTTCTTGTTTATCCTATGATGCTTGTGCATCATAAAGTAACTGAATTTGGTAAATGCTTAGACCTTCATACAGGAGTCTTTAGTTGTACTTAAATAATTGAAAGCAGCTAGAAGGAGAAAATCTGCAAATAAAAAGATGTCAGTGCGCCAACCAGCCCTGGCACTAGTTTGATACCTATGTAGCACTGTCCCCATAGGGCTTGCTGTATGATGACTTCTTGGGCCTCCTCTGATTACTAGCACACAGTCACTTAGGGTACAGAATACACATTCATCCTTACTCCCAATGGATCGTTGGGCAATAAACAGTGCAAGGGTTTTGGTTTTTATTTTTTTTTGTGGAACAGTGGGATACTCTGACTGGAATTATATACCCTGGATAAGTACAACTCTCACTTGGCCTCACCAGGTTGCTTGTGGAAGCAGTCTTACTGCCTAAACCATACTGCCACATGTATGGAAAGGGTTAAGTCTCCTTGCTCTTTCTCCAGCAATAGACTTGGAGATCTGCATTCTCTTCAGGATACTCTCTAGCATCCCCTTTTACTGACACCCGCCCACTGACTCTTCTAGCTGCAGGGGTTTCCCCCCTCAGGTCAGGCCCCTTGACACAGATCTGTACTTACAGTACTGCAGAATCAGATCCTTCCAGTGTCTCCCTTCCAGTCAGCTCTACAAGACCTCTGGGTTCGGTTCCCCTCTAGCTCTTTAGGCCCTTAGGTCCACCACCTGAGGGTGCATGGCACCTCTACAGCCTTTGCAGCCTCCCCTCCCTCTGGGACTCTGCTATCCATACAAAAGACCCCGAGCACATGTGCTCCTGGCATTTATACAGTATTCCAGCATGCACCGAGGCACTTTCCTCTGTCAAATCACCAGGGCTGTATTAAATGTCTGTGCACTCATTTGTCAGGTTTCCTCCCACTGTCCAATATGCCTCCCTATTGGACCAGTATGAAACACTCTGCAGACAGACTAAGTTGCACATGAGCACATTGAGTAGACCTCACCAACAGATCCTGCTCTCTGGTCAGCAGAGAACAATATAGATTTACCTGCAGTCCTTCTGGTAAGCAGACAGGATTCAAAACTATTCTCTCTCTCTAGCACCTACCTAGGAGGGTGTTAAATGTAAAACCCAACTCCAGGAAATTAGCACCCCGTCTAACTAACTGCTGAAATTAAAAAAAGAACAATTATCCAAATGCCTAGTTTACTTATCTAGAGGCAGGAGAACTCACAGAGGCCCTCAGGGGAAGAATGTCCAGGAAGATAATGGAGGGGAAAATGTCTGGTGCACAGGGCAGGAAGTTCGATTGGGTCATAGAGAAAACTGTGACATTGATCCATTATACTGTGGAATAGCTTGGCAAGAAGTGTTAGGAATTAAGACTGAGGAGTAGGTTGATTGATGCACAAATATGCCTGGAGTTGGGATTTAAAGTCAACATTTCCTGTTGTTTTTACAGCACAGGAAGTAAAGGTAAATTTCCCCATTGTGACACAGATGGCAAAAAAAAATAAAAAAAAAACATGATATGAGTTTTAACCATTTTCTACAATATCCAAAATGCAGAAAAAACAGTTTTAGCTTTAGATATACATTGATCAGCCACACCATTATAATCACCCATCTAAATATTAAGTAGGTCAACCTTTTACCGCCAAAACAGCCCTGACCCATTAAGGCATGAAATCCACTGGACTTCTATAGGCATGCTGTGGAATCTGCTTCCATCATCTTGTCTTCTTCCTGTGGTGCATCCTGGTTCCATCTCTTCCTCAGGTAAGCCATCCACATGATGTAAAAAAAAAACATGATTCATTAGACCAGGCCACCTTCTTCCATTGATCCATGGTCCAGTTCTGATGGTCAAATGCCCATTGTAAGGACTTTGGGTTGTAGACACGGGTCAGCATGGACACCCTGATCGCTCTACGGCTACACAGCCCCATACACAAAAAAGCTGTGATGCACTGTGTGTTTTGCCACCTTTATATTGGAACCAGCAATAACTTTTTCAGCAATTTGACCTATGGTAACATTTTTATTGGATCAAACTACACAGGCCAGCCTTTGCTCCCCAGGGAGGCTTGGCTACCAATGACTCTGTGGCCATTTCGTTCATTTTTCTTCCTTTTGTGTATGTCCACTGGCCACTGCAGACTGGGAACATCCCACAAGAGCTGTAGTTTTGGAGATGCTCTCACCCAGTTGTCTAGCCATTGCAAATTGTTGCTCAAATCCTTAGGCTTGCCCAATTTTTATGCTTTCAATACATAAACTTCAGGGATAACATGTTCACTTGGTGCCTAAAATACCCCACCCAAGATAATCAATGTTATTCACATTATCTGCCAGTGGTCATAATGTTATGGCTGATTGGTGTATTGTAATATAGCACTGGTTGGTATAGACATTGGTAGTCCTTTAAGTAAGGTATTTCTTAGTTGTTGGTAAGAAGTCACAGCTTAGATGCTGTATACCTGCTATGATAATTTATTTGCATAAGATGAACACATTATGCAAATTTATACAATCAGGGAATTTTTCACTCAGACATATCAGTCCTTGTCCCACTGGAGTTTACAATCTAATTTCTCTCTCGCAGACACACTAGCACGTGCATACTGAAGTCAGCTTTATTGCAAGATATTTAAACTATTAGCATGTTTGTGGACTATTGGTATAACCTAGATTAACAAAATATGCTGAATTTAATTATGTAAATAATGCAAATGTGAGAGAGAAATTTGCAAATTGATTGTAAATTTTCTTTAGAGAGACTAGAATATGTGAAAACAAGAATGTTGACACTGGTACTGTCTGTTGTTGTTTAGAGCAACTATGTCGCTAAAAATAATTAATCAGACCCCTGATACCTGTAAAATAGGTCTGTAAATACTCACCTTCAATGGTATCTGTACCATCAATCATCGAAACAGCAATGACTTGACAATACATGGCAATCCTGACAAATGCATGGGCTATAAGGCTGTATTCACAATAAATACAAAAAATGTGCTGCGCCAGGCGTGCACCAATAAACATAAATGATGTTAATATAATCAATATCTGAAGTCCATACAAGCTGTGATTGTGCTCAAAATCCAATAAATGTGCATTAGTGTCCAAGTGTCCAAATCAGAAATGCAATCTGGTGAAAAGTGCACACCAATCTGTGAAATCCCTCCACCTGCTAGATTGGCCTCTCACCTCCAAACAGGACCCAGACGGGCCAGCAAAAGCATGTACTGAGGATATCAGACTCCTGGAAAGACACTCCAGCCTCTCACCTCCGGAGGTCTCAAGGCACGGGACATGCGATGCCAAATAAAAATGGGAAAATATAGTGCTCTCCGTTTCAACAATCAGGCTTTATTGAGGAAAATAGAAGTTTACTCACATGTACAGGGCACTTCACCGTGCCTGCTGGTATGGCAATAGTAATAGCGTGTGTCACTCGAGAGATGTTCGGCGTCGGTCAAGCAAGCTCCGCCCCCCGACGCCGAACATCTCTCGAGTGACACACGCTATTACTATTGCCATAACAGCAGGCACGGTGAAGTGCCCTGTACATGTGAGTAAACTTCTATTTTCCTCAATAAAGCCTGATTGTTGAAACGGAGAGCACTATATTTTCCCTTTTGTATTTTGCATCGCATGTCCCGTGTCTTGAGACCTCCGGAGGTGAGAGGCTGGAGTGTCTTTCCAGGAGTCTGATATCCTCAGTACATGCTTTTGCTGGCCCGTCTGGGTCCTGTTTGGAGGTGAGAGGCCAATCTAGCAGGTGGAGGGATTTCACAGATTGGTGTGCACTTTTCACCAGATTGCATTTCTGATTTGGACACTAATGCACATTTATTGGATTTTGAGCACAATCACAGCTTGTATGGACTTCAGATATTGATTATATTAACATCATTTATGTTTATTGGTGCACATCTGGCGCAGCACATTTTTTGTATTTATTTTGATTTATTGTGGGATGTGAACATGATTGGTGTTTGCTGCCGGCTATATTTGTTTTATGCACAGTGATATTCAAGCACTTTTTCAGTACATTATTCACGCACAGTGTTTTTACCTATTTTGAGTGTTATATCACATATTTGGTTTTGCGCTGATAGTTTTTTTGTTATAAGGCTGTATTCACACCTCAATGTACCATCTTTGTGCGGTTTTCCAGACGTTTTTTGGGCATTTTTACTTTGGCACGTTTGTATGCACGGTTTTTAGATGGTGTTTTTGCACTTTGCAGTTTTTGTATTAGCCAATAGAGAAAACCAACATCTTTTTTTTTTATTGTTATTCATTCATTATTATTATACTTCTTGTTAGGGTAAGGGGTCAGAGTTTAGGTTCGGTTAGGATTAGGAATTGAAGTTATTTATTTTTTATTATTGTTAGGGTGTTAATACTACTACTAATAATAATAATAATAATAATAAATAAATAAATATATGTAAAATAAATGCACAAATAAATACAAATAATCATAAATACAGGGAAATAATAAATAAATGCATACAATAAATGAATAGTATGTAATAATAAATAAATAATTAACCCCTAACCCTAACCCTTAGAAATAAATAAACTAATACATAAATAATAATATTAATCCTTTTTTTCTTCTAGTTTGGGTGTTTATTATTATTTATTAATAATAATAAGTATTATTAGTAATAATAATAATAACAATTTATTTCAAATATTTTTTAAGATTAGAAGATAATTATTATTGATTAATGTCTTATTACATATTATTAGTTTATTTTCTTTATTTATTGTTTATGATGATTTTAAGTTATCTGTGTATTTATTTTACATTTATTTATTTGTATATTATTACTATTTCTTTTTAACCTTTTTTTTTTTTTTTTTATTTGAGCAGAAAAGCACGCAAAAATGTGCACATGGAGAAATTTCCATGTGCACATGGACATTCCAAAACCAGAAAATCTGCCCAATAAAAGGTTCAGAAGTTTTTTGAGCTTCAGGCGTTTGGCCTCAGGTGTCTTGGAGTGGAAATGTGAACCAACTCCATAGAGCTGGGTCAAGCCACAAAACGCTGAGGTGCAAATGGAGCCTAAATAGTCAATCATGTACAATATGTGGGCAGAAGACAGTCAACTGTTACAAAATGCAAACAACACTGGGCAATAGTAACAATATGTTGCCAATAAACGGGCAGTCATTACAATCCATAGACAACAAATGAGCAATTGTTACAATTTTTTGGAGAAAAATACAAGCAATAATAAACACAAAACACAATAACACAAAAGCAAAAAATGGGCAAATGTTATCATATGTGGGCAACAAATGGTCAATCATGATAGTACATGAGTAAAAATTTAGATTTCATGTCAATACATTGGAAAAAACAGGCAATTTTGACATAATATGGGCAAAAAAACAGGCAATTGTGGCAATATTTGGACAGAAAAATGGGTGAACATAGAGTAAGCATTGACACATACGTACACACAACACACATTCCATTCTTTCCTTCACCTTACAGCACACAATATGTAGGTAGAAAACAAAACTACAGGTTCTAGTCATACCAATATTGAGTAAAATCACATATTCATTTTTATTATTATCATTGGAAGTACTGGAAGTAAAACACTAGGTATATGCTGTTCCATGTACATTTAGGGCTCTTTCACACGGTCCGCCTCCGCAGGCGGATCCGTGTTGCTCAGCGGGGATCGATCCGCGATCCCCGCTGAGCCGGGCGGATGACAGCTCCGTCTCCGCTTGCAGAGCGGAGAGGGAGGTGTCTCAGCACCCGCTGCCCTCTATGGGGGATCGGAGGAGAGCGGACCGCTTGTCCGCTCTCATCAGATCCACTCCGCTCCGATTACTGAACGGATGGAAAAATAGGGTTTCCATCCGTCCAGATTTCAGCACAGGATCGGATGCGGATGGCAGCGGGTGTCAGCGGAGGTGACCTCCGCTGACACCCGCTGCCCCATAGAGCTGCATGGAGGATCCGATCAGATCCGCCTAAAAAACTGACAGGCGGATCTGATCGGACCGCCCGTGTGAAAGAGCCCTTAAGCTTAAGGCCCTTTGCAGGCAGAGCGGACTCCGTGAAGCTGATCCGTTTGCTCAGTGGAGGATCTGTCCACTGATTCCCGCTGAGCAGGCAAATAACAGGTTCGTATCTGCTCCACTATGCAGAGCGGACACGGACACAGCCTGCTCTTCTCTATGGGGTAGTTGGATGGAAAGGGACCGCCTGTCCGTTTCCATCTGAATATTAACTGATCCAAACTTCCAGACGGATACGGGCTAGATCCCAATCTGTTTTTAGCGGACGGATTGGATCGGATCTAAAGAGAGCGATGGATGGTTTAATCAGGTCCGCCTAAAAATGTGACCATCAGTGTGAAAGAGGCCTTATATACAGTGCATCAGCAAAGTATTCACAGCACTTCACTTTTCCACATTATGTTACGTTACAGCCTTATTCCAAAATTAATTAAATTCATTATTTTCCTCAAATTTACCATGTACATAAGTATTCACAGCCTTTGCCATGACATTTAAAATTTAAGTCAGGTGCATCCTGTTTCCACTGAGCATCCTTAAGATGTTTCTACAACTTGATTGGAGTCCACCTTTGGTGAATTCAATTGATTGGACATGATTTGGAAAGGCACACACCTGTCTATATAAGGTCCCACAGTTAACAGTGCATGTCAGAGCACAAACCAAGCCATGAAGTCCAAGGAATTGTCTGTAGACAGGATTAAATCGAGGCATAGCTTTGGGGAGGAGTACAGAAACATTTCTGCAGCATTGAAGGTCCCAATGAGCACAGTGGTCTCCATCATCTGTAAATGGAAGAAGTTTGGAACCACCAGGACTCTTCTTAGAGCGGGCCGCCCGGTCAAACTGAGTGATCAGGGGAGAAGGGCCTTAGTCAGGGAGGTGACCAAGAACCCCGATGCTCACTCTGACAGAGCTTCAGCATTTCTCCGTGGAAAGAGGAGAACCTTCCAGAAGAACAACCATCTCTGCAGCACTCCACCAATCAGGCCTGTATGGTAGAGTGGCCAGACGGAAGCCATTCCTCAGTAAAATGCCCCTGAAGGACTCTCAGACCATGAGAAACAAAATTCTCTGGTCTGATGAAACAAATATTGAACTCTTTGGCCTGAATGGAAAGCCTCATGTCTGGAGGAAACCAGGCACCTCCCATCACCTGCCAATACCATCCCTATAGTAAAGCATTGTGGTGGCAGCATCATGCTGTGGGGATGTTTTTCAGTGGCAGGAACTGGGAGACTAATCAGGATCAAGGGAAAGATGAATGCAGCAATTTACAGAGACATCCTTGATGAAAACCTGCTCCAGAGCGCTCTGGACCTCAGACTAGGACGAATGTTCATCCTCCAACAGGACAATGACCCTAAGCACACAGCCAAGATAACAAAGGAGTGCCTACAGGACAATTCTGTAAATGTCCTTGAGTGGCCCAGCCAGAGCCCAGACTTGAACCCAATTGAACATCTCTGGAGAGATCTGAAAATGGCTTGTCAATGCAAAGAATAATGGGAGAAATTGCCCAAAATAGGTGTGCCAAGCTTGTAGCATCTTACTCAAAAAAAAATATGAGGCTGTAATTGGTGCTTCAAAAAAGTACTGAGCAAAGGCTGTGAATACTTATGAACTTGATTTTGTTTGTCTTTTATTTTTAATAAATTTGCAGAGCTTTCAAACAACCTTCTTTCAGGTTGTCATTATGGGAAATATTTGTATAATTTTGAGGAAAATAATGAATTTAATCCATTTTGGAATAAGGCTGTAACATAACAAAATGTGGAAAAAATGAATGTGAATACTTTTTGGATGCACTGTACATCAACCTACCCCAGAAACCTTAATACTCATATTTAACTATATTTATATAATTCACGGTACATCATTCCATTTATCAGGTCAACTGGTCAATCGGGTCACGAATAATAGGGAGCCAGCAATCTGCAATGCAAATCACAGCATATTTGTAGCATAAAGTATCAGAAAATTGCATACAGTTTTGTATTGGGGCAAAAGACCGATTTCCTGAACAGCAAAAAACCCAATATTACATTTGTTTGAAGTTAAAAACAAAACAATGTTCCTAGCAAAGAGTGCATGCAGTCATCCAGCAATGCATATAAATCGGAGAAGAGGGGCCAATCAGCCAAACCTGGGGCCACATGAACTGAAAAAGCCTCATATATCATTATAATATAAAAAAATATATAATTTGAGTAAAGTTTGGTGATAAAATACTCAGAGACCGTATACGGTCACCTAAATGTGAAGTATCTTAAAGTCCCATAAAATGTCATAAACGGTCATGTAAAATTATATATAATACATGAGTTATTAGTTTAGATGTAAAAAATGTGGTCCAGCAAAATACATTATCTCAGCATACCTCCTATTACCAACTAGATAAAAAAAAGGCTCCTCAAAGCTTTTGGAACCACCAGACCGTCATGATTAAGCGCAACGTCCTCACATCATAAAACTGATATGTCAGTGCCCTTCGCATGTAATGTCTCTTCCATGCATGACACCTTGGGATATCTGGTGTCATCTAGTTGAAAAACTCTGTGCTGGCACCATTTGGTAGGATATCAATTCACTCAACGGTGCCTGTCTAAAATGGCGTCCTGCAAGCAGGTTGTTCCCAGGAAGGACTTCATCCCCTGTCCTAGTTAGGCTGTCAAGCTATAAGGGAAAATGCTGAAAGATGCTCAGATATGCCTGGTGTGAACAAGTCTTACCTCTGAACCCATGTACTGTACATCAGCTGTGCAGCAAGTCATTCCCGTAAGCGTATGTACACCTCAAATATAATTTGAGATATATAGGGAAGATCATTCCGCTCAAGACTCTACCCCTTATTTGTTAGGTTTACACTTGAGCATCTGTATTTTTATGCATTTTGTTGTGCCTTTTCTTTCTTCAAAGAACTTTATTGAAGGTTTACAAAATACAAGCTTAAAAATGAAACAATCACATATATAATTGAAGAGTATCAACAGCAGTTATTGGCAAAACATAGAATACAATGAAGATATTAGAGAATATCATCTGGGGCGTTTGAAACAGATAAGGGTGTATCAGTCAGTGGCTCAGACATATCAAGAATTGTATAATGTCAATCCTTCTAGGGAAGGGTTTAAGCCTAGTACTGCGGGTGAAGCAAGGGTCATGGGTCAGGTAAAGCCAAATAAAATCCCCCCCCACATTGGGGTGGGTAAGGGTAGTGTTGGTCTGGTGACCTTGAGTGTGTTATAATAAAGGTGTTATGAGTAGTGTTGAGCGAACACGGACTGTATTATTCGGGTTCGTACCGAATAATTGGATTTTTTGTTACCCGAACACGGACCCGAAAACTTTACTGTATGTTGGGGTTTAAAGTTCAGCTATATTTCACTACAGATTGCTGTTCTAATCTGCTATTAAAACATTCATTTAAAGGGGAATTTTTTTTAACAGCACTTGCCATGCTCTTAACTACATTTTGCTGCCATTTGCAGCACTCTAGCCCTTTCCATTGGTTTTTTAGAGCCATTTTAGTGCCTGAAAGTTTGGGTCCCCATTGACTTCAATGGGGTTCGGTGTCCGGGTAAAGTTCGGAAAAAGTCCGGGACACGGACCCGGACTTTTTTTTCAAGTTCGGCCGAACCCACCGAACATGGACATCCAGGTGTCCGCTCAACTCTAGTTATGAGGGTATGTATCCTGGTGTTCAGTGGCCACCTGGCATGGAGAAGGAGTTGTGAGAGGTCAAACTATACCATAGTCCTGATTGGTTCGAGCTCTCTTGTCTCTTGTTTTTTGTGCCTTTTCAAACATTTTCCATGCACTCCTATTAAAGTCTGTGGGGCCAAAAGGGCTCATCATTGCACCAAAAAAGCACCTGCTTTTTTTTTTTTTCAAAGATACACAGAAGGAAGCACATAGGTGTAAACGACCCCATAGAAAATGATTGTAAATCTCTTGTAATGCATTTTTGAAAATTGGCCAATGCACTTAAAATCGTGAATGGGGATTTATATTAATTTCCTATCCAGTATCAATGTGGCCATAAGGAGAACAATATGTCCCCTGGAACAACAGGCAGGGAGATAACTGTCCTCAAGTGAGTTGTTGGAGCATCGGGACCCGATGACAGTGCTGTTCCGTCAGTAATTGCCTCCTTCACTGTCTGTATGATACTTTTTTCTTTTACTTTAAAAAAAAAAGTATAGAATCAGGTAACAAGTTGGAAAAAACTCCCTGTGCAATAATGAGGGGCTCTGACTGTCAGGAGCGCTTATTATCATCGCCACTGCCTAGGACATCAGAAACCTCCCAGTCATTGCAGGCACTGTTCACAAACACAAGCATTGCTTGTCATTAGCAGCTTGTTTTTGGCCAACTTGAGACTTTACGCACTAACACAGAGTCATGTTATCTTTCTCCTGATTCCATTTAACGTATTCCTTTAACAAAAACAAAAGTAACAGAAAACTAATTGAATCTGCTTCCCTTTCACCAGAAAATGAAAAATACTTTTTTTACAATGCTCATTTGTGAAGATATTCAAAATATTCATCCCTATGATATCATACAACAGCCAGTGGCAAGGGTTAATCATTTGATCCAGGTGAATACAGCTTCATACCACAGTTACAGGACTAACACATATACTGTATATACCAAAAAAAAAAAAATCATGTCCACTACCACTGCCAATGAAATGATGAAAACGTCTTCTAAAATCCTCTGGACTGCAGGACTAGTTCCTGAGAGCCCCACCAACAACAAAGGAGATAGGCATAGAAAAAAAAAAAATTCAACATAAGTAAATTTCCTTTGTGCTGCTGTCTCTTGGTTTGGTAAAATCTCCTTTTTCTGATTCCCCCCTACCCCTGCCGCCATAATCTTCTGGTGCGGTAGAGGTTAATAGAGCCAAAGCACCTATCATTTGCACTCATCAAGAGTGCCGACTAGGCCTTCCCTTTCTACCCAACTACTCCATTCATAAAACCTATACTATCGCTCCTTTGAATGAAACACAAATCTATGAATGGAGCGGACCTTTCATTCAACCACCTGTCCTCCCTTCATAGATTTCTTTCATAGAAGCAATAGTATTGCTTCTATGAATAGAGGAGGCAAGTGGAAAGGCTGGACGTAGTCGGGCAGGCTTGATGAGTGCCTACCACAGGTCTTTCACCTCTAATAACTCCAGCAGCACCAAAAGATTACGACAGTGGCAGTAGGGAGATGATTGGAGGAAGAAGATTTCTATGAAATCAGGAGACAGCAGCACAAGTGACACATCTCATTATTGGTAAGTAATGTCCCTTGTGCTGATTTATATATATATATATATATATATATATATATATATATATATATATATATATATATTTTTTTTTATCTTATTTATTTATTTTAGAAAACTTAGGCTTTAAGGCAGGAGTCTTCACACTATGGCCCTCCAGTTGTTCAGGAACTACAATTCCCATCATGCCTTGTCATGTCTGTGAACGTCAGAGTTTTACAATGCCTCATGAGATGTGTAGTTCTGCAGCAGCTGGAGGGCCATAGTTTGAGGATCCCTGCTTTAAGGTATTACACATTTGTAGCAAGCAGGAAAGGAGTTTAAAAACAAGAACCCACTGACCAATGTAGCTGCAGGTACTCTGCAGCAGTTCATCATCAAATTTACAATAGATGCACTGAAAACACAGCTCCTCTACCCTTATTCCTTGTGGAAGCATAGACCTGACAGCCTGCAGGCCTTCTAATGAAGACAAACAGCAGGTGCTGTAAGTTGTTCTAAAAACCGACTATACCCAAACCTCAGAGTCTTTGTTGTAATGTTTAAATATGAATAAGTCCACAGTACCTGAAGTTATAAAGGTCAGTGTGGGCTTGCTGTAAAGCTCCCAAATATGTAAATACTTTAATAACCATATTCTGAGCACAGGGTAATTTTTGATATCAGTCTGTGTTAGCCCCTGCACAGCACACTGTGAGATGGAGAAGCTAGATTTGTAACCAAGCATGTACTGTACTTAATTTTCAATGTGTTTCTGCTACTTTCAGGGCTATCTTTAACACAGAACAAAAAGGGCAGCTGCTCTGGGCCCAGTCATTGTTGTGGGGCCCAAAGCAGCTGCCTCTTGAGCCTGCACTGCCTGCAAATAGTTGAGAAGTGCATTTGGGAGGGCCCAAGAAAATGTTTGCCCAGGGTCCAATCAATATTAAAAATGGCCCTGGCTACTTCATTGTCCAAGCAGTCTGCCGGTAAGGAGCAGGCACCAATATATTCCTTAGCTACTCCTTACTGTGCATTTGTAACGCTCATGCGTTTTTTGTTAGTGAATGGATTTGCAGCTGCAGAATTATTACACTCAGTAGTCATGTAGAGAATGTGTTGAACAATACATACACTCAATATGATGTTCCTGGAGTGATAGAATGTATATGATAGAATAGAGGTGAGAGACAGGCAATAGAATGGTGAGCACTTAGTAGTAGTATTCAGGAGAGTGGTAGGTGATGATAGTATGCAGATAGGTTTTAGCAATCATGTATAGTAACAGGTGGTAGGGGACAGCAGATGAAGTATGCAAGAGAGAGTAACCTAGTGCAATGATAGGTGATGGTAGTCCCAAGAGCTAGCAATCTATGCAGATGATAGAAATAGCTTAGATAGTAATAGTCCCTTTAGTATGCAGTAGTAGATAGTGAAAGTTAGGTTGAGGAAGGAATCCCCTGCGGGGTACTTATCACTAGATGGGTTAGTAGTAGCAAGGTCCAAGAGTAATGGAGTAATCCGGTAGCGAGATACTGGATCGGTAGCGAGGTTCCGGTCTTGTTCAGGCAAGGGGAATAACTTGAAGCTCCGGCAGCATTGGACAAGACAAGGCAACATGCGGTTTGAACGAGCCATGAGTGAGAGAAAGCCGGCGATTGAAATAGCCGCTCATAGCCCTTAAAGGTGTATGCGTTCCATTTGGATAGCAAGATGGGACACAATATTAAGAGAGAAATGTGGAAATAAGGGTACCAGAGGTACCAGAACATTACAGTACCCCCCCCCTTAAGGCCGGCTCCGGAAGTCCTCTAGAACTGTTTTTTCCGGGTATTTCGACTGGAAATTGCGAATCAGTCTAGGGGCATGTATATCGGAGGTATCCAGCCAGGTGTCGTCTTGGGGCCCATAGTTCTTCCATCGTACTAGATATTGGAGTCTTCTTCTATGGATACGAGAATCCAGAATCTCCTTTATCTCAAATTCTTCTCCGCCTTCAACTTGTACAGGAGGTGGAGGTGAGATGGTAGGCCTTATTCCTTGGTTAGGAACATGGGGCTTTAGTAGAGACACATGGAAGATGGGATGTATCTTGAGGTCTGTTGGTAATGTGAGTTGTACTGTAGCTTTTCCAATAAGCTTCTTTATTGGAAAAGGTCCCAGGAATAAAGGTCCAAGTTTTTTACTAGGGATCTTTAATCTCAAATTTTTTGTAGAAAGCCAAACAAGATCCCCAACGGCATATTGGGGAGAGGGTTTTCTACGAAGGTCGTAGTACCTCTTTTGTTGGCTATGGGCATGTGAGATGGTGGTGTTGAGTAAACCCAGGGAATCCTTTATTTGGGTAAGATAATCAGAGGCCACTGGATTACTTGATGGCAAGATACGTGGTGGAAGAAGTGTGGGATGAAACCCATAGTTTAAGTAGAATGGACTTTGTTTAGTAGTGCTGTGGGTCGCGTTGTTATAGGCGAATTCCGCCAGCGGGAGGAGGTCCACCCAATCGTCCTGTAGATATGAAGTATAGCAACGTAGATATTGCTCAATGCACTGGTTGACTCTTTCTGTCTGTCCGTTGGTCTGAGGGTGGTAAGGAGAAGTAAGTTTTCGCTCTATTCGTAGAATCTGACATAGAGCTTGCCAAAACTTTGAGATAAACTGTGAACCACGGTCAGACAGAAGTGTTTTTGGAATACCATGTAACTTAAAGACATGTTTCACAAGTAATTCCGCTGTTTGCTTGGATGAAGGTAGTCTTCGGATAGGAATAAAATGTGCCATCTTGGTCAGATGGTCCACTGACACTAAAATGGTGTTGAATCCTTTGGAAGGTGGTAGTTCTACTATAAAGTCTAAGGACACCACTTCCCATGGAACCTGGGGTATTGGTAAACTACAAAGTAGACCCGATGGTTTTGTAGTGTCAATTTTGGACCTTGCACAGATGTCACAAGATGAAACGAACTTTTGTACGGTCGTCTTCATGTCAGGCCACCAAAATTGCCTAGTAAGTAAATTGAATGTTTTAGTCATACCCATATGTCCTGCCATAGGTACATCATGCGACAATTCCAAGATCTTGGTTCGCATAGTAGGGGGTATGTATAGTTTATCGTTGTAATAGAGGAAGCCTTCTGCATCAGCATTTAGTTGTGGTGGAGGTGAATCCAGTCCTATGCTGTGCAAAATCTCTTCCTTCAGGGAACGGACAACACCGACAATACGTTCATAGGGTATTATAGGAACTGAGGGAACCTCGGCGTAGCTATCTTCGGTTAATCGTGAAAGCGCATCCGCTTTTTTATTTTTGTCTGCAGGTGTATAGGTCACTAGAAAATTAAATCTCAAAAAGAATAATGACCATCGTACCTGCCGGTGGGAAAGAGTTCTATTAGTCTGAAGGTATTGAAGGTTTTTGTGATCTGTGTATATAAGGATTGGCAATCGAGTACCCTCAAGTAGGTGTCGCCAATTCTCTAATGCCAGTTTTATGGCTAGTAACTCTTTTTCACCCACTGGGTAATTCACCTCGGGGCTGCTTAGTGACTTTGAGAAGAAAGCAACTGGGTGAAGTGGTGAAGTGTTTGTTGGTCGTTGTGAGAGAACTGCTCCTACTGCCATATTTGACGCATCTACCTCCAAAATATATTGAAGGGATGGGTCTGGATGGCGTAGTATGGGAGCAGAAGTAAAGCTTGATTTCAACAAGCAGAAAGCTCCATTTGCTTCTTCTGACCATTTGAATTGTTTTTTTGTACTTGTGAGTTGTGTGAGAGGTCTCACAATAGCAGAGAAGTTCTTGATGAACTTTCTATAGTAGTTAGAGAATCCGAGGAATCTTTTTAATGCTTTGCGAGTTGTTGGCACAGGCCAATCTAGAATACAGGATATTTTGCTCATGTCCATTTTGATTCCATTTTTGGATATAATGTATCCTAGGAATAGTACTTCCTCTTTATGAAATAAACATTTTTTTGATTTAACATATAATTTATGTGCAAGTAGTCTTGACAACACGAGTCTTACATGTTTTATGTGTTCAGATAAGGAATGAGAATAAATAAGTATATCGTCCAGATATACTACAACACAAACATCAAGCAAGTCTCTGAATATGTCATTTATAAATCGTTGGAAGGCTGCGGGAGCATTACACAACCCAAATGGCATCACGATGTACTCAAACAGTCCGTATCTGGTTCTGAATGCTGTCTTCCATTCATCCCCGTCACGGATTCGAATTAAGTTGTATACCCCTTTTAGGTCCAATTTCGAAAAGTAGGAAGCTCCGCGCACCTGTTCTATAAGTTCAGGAATAAGAGGTAAAGGATAACGATCCTTTATTGTAATGGTATTTAATTGTCTGAAATCAATAATAGGCCTGAGACTTGAATCTTTATTGCGGACAAAGAAGAGTTCTGCAGCAGTGGAGGAAGTAGAAGGTCTGATGAATCCTTTCGCCAAATTTTCATCCAAGTATTCCTTGAGATGAGAGAGTTCATCCTGTGAAAGAGGATAAACGTGACCGAAAGGCAATTTGCTATTAGGGAGTAGATCGATACAACAATCATAGTCCCTATGGGGAGGCAACACTTGAGTGTTTTTCTCAAGGAAGACTTCCGACAAATCCTGATAACATATTGGTATAATCTCATCCGACACCACAGACAGGATCCTTCCATGTGATGAGAGATTACACGTGGTTTCGCAGTAGTGAGAAGAGAAGGTTAGAGTTCTTGTTTTCCAATCGATGATTGGTTGATGTATGTGTAACCAGGGAAGTCCCAAAATAATGGGAAAATGTGGTGAGGTCAGTACATCAAAAGTGGTGGTCTCCACATGAGACCCGTCAGCAGTGACAAGGAGTGCCTGTGTCTGATTAGTGATGGGACCAGAGGATAACGGAATACCGTTAATGAAACTAACAGAGACAGGTTTAAGTTTTGAAATAATAGGTATTTTATTTAAGGTAACAAAACAAGTATCAATGTAGTTCCCACAAGATCCTGTGTCGACCATAGCCTTGGTGGTGATCCTAGTTTGGTCCCACTGTAATGTCAAATGAATAAAAAGATAAGGATTAGAAAATGAAGTTGTTAGTCCCCCTAGCAAGACATTTGAACACTCACCCTCTTTTTTGCGGACAAGGGGACAGCCGTTTATCAAATGATCCGGGGATGCGCAGTACATGCAGAGATGTTCGGTTTTCCTCCTGGCACGTTCGGAAAAGGTCAAAGGTGGGCGTATCATTCCTACCTCCATAGGAGTAGGGTCAACAGGCGACATCCGAGAAGGACTGGACAATGGCAATCCCATCTTCTCAGCCTTTCTTTCTCGCAGTCGTCTGTCAATATTGATACTGGTCTGTATCAGGCCATCCAAGGTGTCAGGTAAATCCGCTCGGGCGAGCTCGTCTTTAACGGCTTCAGATAGGCCGAGTCTGAACTGCGTTTGCAAGGATGTGTCATTCCACCCTGAATCAAGGGACCATCTTTTGAAATCTGCCACGAAGTCCTCAACAGGTCTCCTTCCTTGTTTTAAAGCCCTCAATTGGGTATCAGCAGTACTCTGCCTATTGGGGTCTTCATATAAACTAGCGAGTTGCGCTAGGAATAAAGGATAGGAGTTAAGAAGTGGGTCATCTTTCTCAAAGAGAGAGTCTGCCCAGGCCCGGGGATCACCCGTCAGATAGGAAATAGTGGTACAGACTTTGATTTGGTCAGTGGGGTAGGTATGAGGTTTCAACAAGAATAGCAATCGACATGCGTTTTTAAATTCACGAAATTTACTCCGATCACCAGTAAACACTAGAGGAGGGTTTATCTTAGGCTCACGGGGCTGAGCAGCAGGGAGCTGCGCAAGACGGCCAACCTGCTGTCTTAAAGCCTGATTTTCATTTTTTACCTCTGTAAGAGCAAGTATCAATGCATCTACTTGTTGTTTTAATTGCATTACTTGAGTGGGTAATTCTGCTGAATCCATATTTTTTCTGGCTCGTTCAATCTGTAACGCTCATGCGTTTTTTGTTAGTGAATGGATTTGCAGCTGCAGAATTATTACACTTAGTAGTCATGTAGAGAATGTGTTGAACAACATATCCAACTCTCAGGACTTCATCACTGTGTACAGCCTGCTATGCAAATATACATACACTCAATATGATGTTCCTGGAGTGATAGAATGTATATGATAGAATAGAGGTGAGAGACAGGCAATAGAATGGTGAGCACTTAGTAGTAGTATTCAGGAGAGTGGTAGGTGATGATAGTATGCAGATAGGTTTTAGCAATCATGTATAGTAACAGGAGGTAGGGGACAGCAGATGAAGTATGCAAGAGAGAGTAACCTAGTGCAATGATAGGTGATGGTAGTCCCAAGAGCTAGCAATCTATGCAGATGATAGAAATAGCTTAGATAGTAATAGTCCCTTTAGTATGCAGTAGTAGATAGTGAAAGTTAGGTTGAGGAAGGAATCCCCTGCGGGGTACTTATCGCTAGATGGGTTAGTAGTAGCAAGGTCCAAGAGTAATGGAGTAATCCGGTAGCGAGATACTGGATCGGTAGCGAGGTTCCGGTCTTGTTCAGGCAAGGGGAATAACTTGAAGCTCCGGCAGCATTGGACAAGACAAGGCAACATGCGGTTTGAACGAGCCATGAGTGAGAGAAAGCCGGTGATTGAAATAGCCGCTCATAGCGGCGCCCGGCGATGACGTCATTGTCCTTAAAGGTGTATGCGTTCCATTTGGATAGCAAGATGGGACGCAATATTAAGAGAGAAATGTGGAAATAAGGGTACCAGAGGTACCAGAACATTACAGCATTCTGGAAGAAGCATAAGAATCACAAGAATCAGAAACCTTTTGGCAGTTAAAGCAGTTCACATAAAGTACATGAATTGTATCTGTGTTCAGCTTGAATGTTGTGTAGCACCCTCCTAGGTAGGTGCTAGTGAGAAAGTATAGTTTTTGGCTCTGTCTGCCTATCAGAGGAGCAGCAGGCAAATCTATATTGCTCCCTGCCTACCAGAGAGCAGGATCTGTTAGTGAGGTTTGCTCATTGTGCCCAGTATGCGATTCATTCGGTCTAGAGAGTGTTTCCCATTGGTCCAATAGGGAGGCATGTTAAAAGTGGGAGGAAACCTGACCAATGGATGCATAGGCTTTGATAAAGTCGTGATAGGCAGAGACAGGCTGTCTTGGTGCATTTTGGGATACTGTATAAAAGTCAGGAGCACATGTGCTGCGGGGGCTTTGGCTGGAGAGCAGAGTTCAGGAGGGACGTGGCACATGGCCTCAGGAGGTATGGAGCTGAACCCAGAGGTCCAAGAGAGCTGATTGAGTGGGAGACACTGGAGACCCTGGAAAAACAGTATTGTGAGTACAGGGGATTAGTGATGAGCCGAACACCCCCTTGTTCGGTTCGCACCAGAACATCTCCAACAGGGGAAATGTTCTAGCGAACATGTGAACAACATTAAAGTCTATGGGACAAGAACATGAAAAATCAAAAGTCCTCATTTTAAAGGCTTAAAAGCAAGTTATTGGCCCAAAAAAGTGTATGGGGACCTGGATACTGCCCTGGGGGACATGAATCAATGCAAAGAAATCTTTTTAAAACAATAATTTTTACAGGAGCAGTGATTCTAATAATGCTTAAAGTTAAACAATAAAAATGAGAATTTCCATTAAATATCGTGCCTGGGGGGCCCCCTTAATGTGCCTGTAAAGTAGCGCATTTGTGCAATGTTTGTAGCCTGCTGCAGCAATACTGACATTTCTAAAGGAAAAACATTTATTCAAACTTGCTCGCGGCTGTAATGTATTGTCAGCTCTCAGAAATACAGATAAATAAATGAAAAAAATGTGCCAATTTTTTTTTAAAAAAACGGCGTGAGGTTCCCCCTAAAATCCATACCAGACCCTTATCCGAGCACACAGCCTGGCTGGCCAGGATAGGGGGGCGAGCGAGCACCCCCCCTCCTGAACCATACCAGGCCACATGTCCTCAACATGGCGGGGTGGGTGCTTCGGGGCAGGGGGGGCTCTGCCCCCCACCCTAAAGCACCTTGCCCCATGTTGATGGGGACAGAGGTCTCTTCCCGACAACTGTGGGCTGTGGTTGTGGGAAGTCTGCGTGGGGGAGGCTTATTGGAATATGGAAGCCCCCTTTAACAAGGGGCCCCCAGATCCCGCCCCCCCTATGTGAATGGATATCAGGTACATCGTACCCTTACCCATTCACCAAAAAAGTGTACAAAAAAAAATAAAATCAAAAGTCTGTTTTGGAAAAGTCCTTTATTAAAAAATATAAAAATTAGTGTCGCCCGATGATCAGTCGCCCGCCTGCCCGAAAAATAGAAAAAAACAAAACAAAAGAAGCTCTTGTATCTACGGACACTTCCCGCGCTCTGAGGTGTTTTGATTTTGACAGCTCTTTTATAGGGACCTGACGTCACAAGCCACCCCACAATGCACTGCTCAGGTACAGTGAATAAATTACATGATGTCAGTAATTTATTCACTGCACCTGAGCAGTGTATTGTGGGGCGGCTTGTGATGTCAGATCCCTATAAAAGAGCTGTCACAATCAAAGCAGCTCAGAGCGGGTGAAGCGTCCGGAGAAGCAGGAGCTTCTTTTTTTTTTCTATTTTTTGGGCGGACAGGCAACTAATACTCGGGGGACACTATTTTATTATTTTTTAATAAAGGACTTTTCCAAAACTGACTTTTGTCTTTATTTTTTTTGTACACTTTTTTGGTGAATGGGTAGGGGTACGATGTACCCGATATCCATGCAACAAGGGGGGGGGCAGGATCTGGGGGCCCCTTGTTAAAGGGGGCTTCCAGATTCCGCTAAGCCTCCCCCCTGCAGACCCACGCAACCACAGCCCACGGTTGTCAGGAAGAGACCCCTGTCCCCATCAACATGGGGGCAAGGTGCTTTGGGGTGGGGGGGGGCAGACCCCTTCATGTTGAGGGCATGTGGCCTGGTATGGTTCAGGAGGGGGGCGCATACTCGCCCCCACCCCCATCCTGGCTAGCCAGGCTGTGTGCTCAGATAAGGTATGGATTTTAGAGGGAACCCCAATCATTTTTTTTATTTTGGCGCGGGGTTCCCCTTAAAATCTATACCAGGCCCGTTTTTTCAGCAATACTGACATAAACTGATATAAACTGAAGTATAAATATAACTTTGTGGTATACACTGCACTATCTGATCTCAACAAACTGTAAAAAAAGCAAAAATCTCTCTCCCTGCCAGCAATGTATTATTAACTATAGAATTCCACTTATAAATCACCCGCTGGCCAAGGGAATCAAACCCACAAGCTCGCAATTGCAGGCTTGGTATTCTACCATCTACACTACCATCAAGTACACTTAGGTTGAACACACTTTCCCTGCCTAACTAACTCCTATCTCACCCTACACACAGTGGATGAGATAAACGTTAGGGAGAGTGCATTCAGCTTAAGCAGGCTTAATGGTGGCAAAGCTGGTAGAATACCATGCTTGCACTGAGAGAGGGCTGTGGGTTTGCATCCCCTGGCCAGCAAGTGATTCATTGGAATTCAGAGGTCAGAGTCCATGATAATGCGGGAACTCGAAGTTCCAGCAAAAAAGAACATTTTTTCGTCATTCGATGAACGAGCGAACAGCCAATGTTCAACTCAAAGCTCATCCCTACAGGGGATTGTGTCAAGGGGTCTGACCTGAGGGGAGCCATCCGGGAGTAGGATAGTCAGTGGATGGGTGTCTACAGCCAAGAAAGAGGATACTAAGAAGAGTGTCCTGAAGATAAACTTAGTTCATCAAGTCATCTGGAAAAGAGACTTAAAGCTAAATTCACCTCAGTGGCAAGGTGGATAAACAGTCTGGCTATACCAAGAGATAGAAGTCCTCAAATCGTGTGCATAGTTAATTCAGAGTATCCCGTTATTCCCTTCTCCCATCCCTCCCTAATTTATAAATTAAACACAAAAACAACTACATACCCCTGGACTGTTTATTGAATGGGCCAAGAAGGAAAGTGAGAGACCGTTAATGTCAAGGTTGCTAATGGTAACCCAGGGGTACCCATAAGTGTGAAATCCAGCAGTCCTCATTGTTAACCCCCTTCCCTGCCATTGTCAGTACAGTGACAGTGCATATTTTTGGCGCTAATTACTGTATTCGTGTCACTGTTTCTCAAAAAAGTGTCAAAAGTGTCGGTCAGTGTCCAATTTGTTCACTGCAATATCGCAGTTCCACTATTAGCTGCTTATTGCCGCCATTACTAGCAAAAAACAAACAAAAATTACATAAATATATCTCATAGTTTGTATATGCTAAAACTTTTGCACAAACCAATCAATATACGATTATTGGGATCTCTTTTACCAAAAATATGTAGCAGAATACATATTGACCTAAATTGATGAAGAAATTCAATTTTTTACATTTTTTTTAAAGGATATGTTTTATAGCAGAAGGTGAAAAATATATATATATTTTTTTTTAATTGTCTGTCTATTTTTGTTTATAGCACAAAAAATAAAAAATGCAGAGGTGGTCGAATACCGCCAAAAGAAAGCTCTATTTGTGGGGAAAAAACGACAACATTTTTTTTTGGGGTACAACATTACACAACCGCGCAATTATCAGTTAAAGTAAGGCAGTGCCGTTTTGCAAAAAATGGCATGGTCATGAAGGGTGGTAAATCTTCCGGGGCTGAAGTGGCTACGTTTATTGCAAATGTCTATAAATGGCTATGGAATGTAATGTATCTATATAAATAAAACATGCAAATTTTTATTATTATTATTGTTTTTTTTTTTTTTTATGCTGCTGCTTTAGAATTTTTTTTTTTTTTCTTTTCATTTTCTTTTCTTTTCATTTTGTCAATCAATAGGCCTGTTGATTCAGTCGTGATATTGTGTTGCGTATGTGATCAGAGTATAAACTGATCTGCTTGTTGTCTGTCTTGAATCTATTCTTTCTAAAGTCTAAACATGTCTCCGCTAAGCACATATCTATCTTTTATGTCCCTCAGCTCCCTTGCATTGACTATCCATTTAACAAGCCACAGACTCCGAACTTCTGCCCTTTCAGATGTGTCCATAACATAACATGTCCAATTATCAGGAGACCATCAGACACAATGGCACAATATATTAATATCTATCAGCTCTGCGTCTCTGGAAGACCCGAAGCACGCAGCGGGACTACATTTATTGGAAATCAGAATTCTGCCCTCGTAGATGCCTGTCACAGCCTGCACAGAGCCAGGAGAGGGGCGAGAGGTGGAAGATGAATGACTTTCAATCTACCAATTGGATTGCCGGCATCCCATAGGGGGGCCAGAAAAGGATGGAGTCACGGCGGTATATAGGAAGAGGGATGCTGGTCTGGAGACTAGTAACAATGTCTGTGTGATATCTATCATTCAGGAGGCATCCCAACGCTGCGTGCAAGGGAAATGAGGGCGAGCAGGGGGACACCGAAACTGATCTAATTTACAGTTACAGAGAAATCAGACCGGTGGAAAGAAAATCAAGGATAGGAGTGTAGGGGGAGAATGAAATGCAAGGAGAAGAAAGCAAGTCAAACGGAAAAAAAAAAAAATAATAGAATAAAAACAAGAGACTGGAATAAAAGGAACACATCCACCGGTAAAAGACGTTGAATAAGAAAACAGCTTTTAAGCGGTTTTCGTAAATGTTCTGTCTGTCAGTGGTGCAAAACAGCAAGCTAATTATTTTTGAGGCTTGCTGTTTATGGGTGATTGGATCTGCAATGTGCAAGTGTAAAGGGTGGACAAAAGCTTATTCTACAGAGCCACCGGGTTGCCTTGCATGTCAGGGGACAGGTCTGTTGTTCAGAGAACAGCTGCTACTCTTTAGGCTGAAAGCATTTTTCATATTTTATTTGGATGCCTCCTAGTAAAATCCCATTGCAGATAAGCTATACAAATAGCCTTGGTGTCTCCCGGAATTAGCTTGAGTTCATATCTTGGAGAAGGGAAATAACAGTTTATTTTTATAAGTACCATATAAGATAAGTATCCAGTACTTTTTTTTTTTGGAAATCATTTATTATTTTTATTGTAAGTTTTATGAAATAGTACAAAACAGACCTTATCGGGGATACCCAAGCTCAAAAACAAAACAGTAACAAAAGCAAGGAAACAACCACATGTGTCGGTACGTTCAGATCACATATTTAGGTCGGCACATTGGATATTATAAGGAACATTTCAACATTCAGGGCTATAATGTAGGAATTAATGAACTATCTAGCTATTCAGGTCTTGAGTGTCAGAGGGGGATGAGCCATCATTTAGATCATACCTGAGGGCTCGTAGTACATCACAGTCCACTAATGTCTCATTTCCACAGAGCGGTACGGTTCGGTTCGGTACAGTTCAGTACGGTTCGGTACGGTACACCTTGATCAGGCTTGCATTTCCACCGCCAACAGTACCTAAGCTCAACAGTACCTCAACAGGGTTGCTCCATCTTGTTGGTACGGTACTAATGTGCTTGGTACCCCAACCAAAGGGTACCAAAAAAGTGGTAAGGTACGGTTTGGAATTAGGGTATCATTTACAACTTTTGACAATGGAAACAGCAAAAATTGCATACCGGACCGAACCGTACTGTACCGCTCAGTGGAAATGAGGCATAAGAGTGCACACACTGTCTATTCATCTACATTGTCTGCATTTGTAGAGGAGCCTTCAATCCATTTATATATACTTTATGGAATTTCTTGACACAACCTCGAGATAGATAAGTGGTTTTGTAGAGAAGTATCCAGTACTTTAAAGACTAAGTTCACCCTTTCATGCAGAATTTCACTTTTTTTTTCGCCTTTTCTATTGCTCTTTCTGCCCAAGCTACCCCAATGTGCTTATCTCTCGCTTGCCAAGTCCATGGCAACTTTGAATCTGCACCTCTCTGATCAAAATGTAAATAATGCATTCTTAGCCCTGACTTCCTTCATGTGACAATGTAGGAACCTTTATTTCCCCATCATGCATTGCCTTACTGCATCACAGTATAAGGCATGTTTTACTTACATGCAGGGCCATCTTACCGAATGGCAACTGCCCAGCGTGCCCAGCCCCAGCTAAGCATTATTTCCGATTCTTGTGTGCAACTTAGCAGGTGGCAAACGCCTGTCTGCCTTGCGCTGCTGTCAGGCCACTTGGGCTGTGGAGGGGGAGCCCACAACTGCAGGAATGCCTGACCGCCTCCACGGGAACAGGGGCACACAGGGCATTCGAGAATGACTCCTGTTGTGCTGTGTGTGTTCACTGAACCCAGCCGCCGAACTTGGAAGCAGCCATTAGCCCGGCACTGCTGTAATATAGCCTTATCAATAATTTGCATTTTTATTCTCATGGGTGATTGTGTAGGCAGGACCCCAGTGCACTGTATTGCCCTGGTACCTTTAATGCTCTTAAGATGGCACTGCTTATGTGGACCGCACATCCCTCATTAAAGTGAAACTTTACCCATAACAACTTGCTTCTTTCTGGAGGCTGCCATTCGGCTGAAGCCCAGAACCCCCAAACAACAGTAAATCATAAAGTGGAACAAAACCCATTTATTTAACGGTTTAAAAAAAACAGATAGCTACCTGGATTGCCGGGATTGCTAACTGTCGCATTTGCTTGTGTCCTTAACCAAACTGTCAAACCATTAAATGGCTGGTGTCATAACTGATAACAAGGATAGGAGGGTTCTGCTTTAAGGCTGCCAGCAGATCGGCCTCTACATACTCAGCAGTACCTAAAAAATGCCTAAAATGGGAGCGCAACTGAGCATGTGTAGAGCAGGGGGAGACAGTGTATTGCTGGATTTTTACCACTTTCCACCTAAGGACGTACCCGTACGTCCTTGGGTTTCAGGGGGTATACCAGGATGATGCCTGCACCTACAGGCATCATCCCGCTACCATTGTTTGCAGCCAATGATCCCCTTTCAGGCAGAAGTGATCCAAGGGGCTAATTAGCAACTTGATCACTTCTGTGGGTGGCTGAAAGGGGTCTCACCCCCTCCTGCCCCCGCCGCCTCTTTTGGGTTCTCCGGTCCCATCGCGATGGCTGCCTGGGACAGAGATAGAGGAATTGACATTGCTCACCTCACTCTGTAACCCTGGAAACTGGGAGCGATGATTATTCATCACTTCCGGTTCCGCTCCTTTGTTTACCTGGCCACTAGTGGCCAGAGAAGCAGCTGATCGGACCAATCTCGGTCTGATCGGCTGCATGGGGGAGGCCAGAGAAGAGATTTGGGGTCTAATAGACCCCACATCTCTCGATAAAGAAGACCTGTCACAGCCCATGCTATCACAAGGGATGTTGTTCATCCCTTGTGCTAGCAATAAAGTTTGTACAAAAAAAAGTGTATAAAATTAATTAATAATAAAAAAAAAATGTAAAGCGCCCTATCCCACCCCCGTCCCACTGTACTTATGCGCAAATGCAAACGCATATGTTAATCCCGCACGCATACATGTGAGATATTGTGGCAAACGTCAGAGCAAGAGCAATAATTCTAGCACCAGACCTCCTGTGCCAATCTAAACTGGTAACCTGTAAAGGCGTTTAAACATGGAGAAATTTAAGCACCATAGTTTGCCGCCATTCAACGGGCAGACGCAATTTTAAAGCGTGACATGTTGGGTATGTATTAACTCTACATAACATTATCTTTTACATTATACAAAAAAATTGGGCTAACTTTACTGTTTTTCATTTATTATTCATGAATGTGTTTTTTTTTCCAAAAAAATTGTGCTTGAGAAACCGCTTTGCTAATACCGTGTGACATAAAAAATTGCAAAAGGATGACATCACATCAGAATTAGTGCAATGTTTAGGAGCCACGCAGGACCGCTTCGTCAGGCATGTGACCATGCCTGACGAAGGGGTCCTGTGTGGCTCCGAAACATTGCACTTATCCTGATGTGATGTGATCCTTTTGCAATAAAAAGTTTTTTGGACTGCTACGCAAGATCCATGGTGTGCTGGCGAACATGAATACTTATCTGTGATGTATCCAGTGTCCAGCTGGTGATCACTGCAGCACCCATAACAGATGTGCCTATACCCAGGAATGTGTGCGATGGGAATATGAACTATTCGATAAAAAATTGCAACACACCCCATTTTATTCTATAGGATCTCTGCTAAAAAATATATATATTGTTTGGGGGTTCTAAGTAATTTTCTAGCAGTAGATTTTTACATGTAGGAACGAAGTGTCAGAATAGGATTGGAAAGGAGGAGGTTAAACAGTATAGACACTTATTTTTAATGTTTTACATACTGTAGCTATACCTGCAAAATGGGCCAGCCTAAATTGATCTAGCAGGACTTTATTTTCTGAATAAAGTTCCACTTTAACTACTTCTGGACCGGAAGGATTTGCCCCCTAATGACCAGGCCATATTTTGCGATTCCGCACTGCGTTACTTTAAAGGACAATTGCGCAGTCGTATGACGCTGCACCTAAATAAAATTGACGTCCTTTTTTTCCCACAAATAAAGCTTTCTTTTGGTGGTATTTGATCACCTCTGTGATTTTTATTTTTTGCGTTATAAAAAAAAAAAGAGCAACAATTCTGAAAAAAAAAAAACAATATTTTTCATATTCTGCTATATAACATTCCCCAAAAAAAAAAAATGAAAAATCTATTTTTTTTTACATTTTAGGCCAATTTGTTTTCTGGTACATATTTTTGGTAAAAAAAAATCACAATAAGCGTATTTTGATTGGTTTGCACAAAAGTTATCGCATCTACAAACTACGGGGAAAGATTTATGTAATTATTATTTTTTTTCAGGGGATGAAGAAGCCACGTGACCGGAAGTGGCGTAACGCGTAGGGACGCTATACCGGAAGTGACGTATGCACGCGGATGTGAAGACCGCGATTCCTTCCTTTTAAACCTAAGGCGCTGATTTTAAATACTAAATGTGAGTGTTTTTTATCTATTTCAAATAAAATTGTTGTACAATACAGTATTGCACTATTGTAAGCCTTTTTCTCGAGATACGCTGGCCCCCTGGAGGCCCAAAAGGCTAATTGACCCTAGACCGCCGGTTCCTGGACATCAGAGTAAGAGTGGAGAAGTGGAGTGATAGTGGAGATAAACCATTTCTTGTATAACAAGGCGTTCTTTCTAAGTGATGGAGGTGAGCGCTTAGTACCACTATAGGGGTACACTAGTGTGAAGAAGCACCCCACATTTCTCACGTATATGGTGTTAGGTGGAGGGATAACACCGTGTTGATAGTCTACCTACCCGGATACAGTTATTGAAGAAGTTGATTGAATTCTTTTACCTATGAACTTTCTTTGCTGTACGGGGCTTTGATATATGGACTAAGTGATTGTTTGCACATTTTATTTATGCACTGAGCACTTTTTACCTGTCACCAAATTGGCCTGTTAAGTTATTCACTTAAGAGATTCATTGTATGAAGTATAATTATTGTATTTTGTATTACACTATTGCACCTTATACTTGAAGATTTTATTAACACTATTGAGTATTTTTTACATGAATGCACTATTTATATAATAATTTATTGAGTGGATTTAATCACTGTTTTTATACATTTTTTTTGAATATTCACTTATACACTTTTTTAACACCTCCTAGAAGCGCAATATCCCCCATCCCCTACCACTATCACAGAGACCTGCCATCCTACATAGAAGGATCACAGGCACTCTGTGATCATTTCAGAGAGGAGAACGGTCAGCTGTGTACAACAGCTGCCCGCCCTTCTCTCTCAGCGGGGAACGATCAGAGCCACCTGCCCCGTGCATCAGGATCCCTGCTGCCAAGTGGGGACGTAAGCGCTCCGCCGGCGGGGCACGCTCGCCCTCTAGCTGCAGGCGCGTAACCAACGTATTCCTACGTCGGTTCGTGCAGGAGGGGCTACCTGCTGCAGTATAACTGCGGTGGGCGGTCCTTAACCAGTTAATATACCACCTCTTTTTTATTTCCACCCACTTTCTTACCTATTCCTTTAAGTGCTTAGTGACCAGTCCACCTGTCCGCAATGTACTTCAGACGAGTGGCCACTGTAGGTAAAGTGATGTACTGGTATGTCATTGCCAGACATGGGAGTAAGTCACACATGTGCAAGTCACAAGCAAGTCTCAAGTTACTGTGGCGAAAAGCAAGCAAGTCAAGTTGAGTCCCTGCTAGAAGTCAAGCAAGTCAAGTCAAGTCATTTATTTTGGTCAAGTCACAAATCAAGTCAAAATACTGATCTACCCCAATTTTCATGTTTCAGCACCACAGTCACTAAAAACATGTTAAAGAGGAAGTAAACCCTCCTCAGGAAGTTGTACCTATAGGTAAGCCTATGATAAGGCTTACCTATAGGTACTGTAAATATCTCCTAAACATGTACCGTTTAGGAGATATTTACCTTTAATGCAGCCAGTGACGTCACTGGCGCATGCGCTCTGAAGGAACGGCTGATCGTGCCGTTCCTTCAGAGCCCCGTGCCGTGACCGTCGGCTCCCGCGCGCGTGCGCGGGAGTGACGTCACCGCGGCTCCGGCCAATCAGATGACCGGATGCCGCGATCCCGGAAGACGAGCGACATGTCATGTTGCCCGTCATACAGGTAAGAGAGCGGCACGGCGGGGGCTCGTTCTAAGGTAAGTATTTCATAATGAGCTAGTATGCGATGCATACTAGCTCATTATGTCTTTCTCTTGCAGGTTTTAAAAAAAAAAAAAAATTTTTAAACAAGTTTACAACCTCTTTAAGTATTTCCCATTTTTAAACAGCCAGTGTCCTAAAAATCAGAACGCACTGAGGTGTTTTAAGTGACTGTGGTGTTAGAAACATAACAGACACATTCATTTTGCTTTAACACAGCTTGAGAAAATGCAAAAATTTAATAACTTAAAAAAGTAAAGTCATTTCGAGTCATATGTCTCAAGTCAAAGTCAAGTCTCAAGTCATGAATACCAAGTCAAAGTCAAGTCGAGTCTTTTATTAATATTAGTCAAGCAAGTCTCAAGTCCTCAAACTGGTGACTTAAGTCTGCCTTAAGCCAAGTCATGTGACTCGAGTCCCCCACCTCTGGTCATTGCCTACTTCAAGGATTAGGGCATGTACCCACACAGCGGGAGTCTGTCAGTAAGTCCCGGGCAATGATTCATGGCCGGGACCTACTGATTGGCAGTGTCCAATCACAGCCCACGGCTCTTTTGTTAATAAACAACACAGAGCTCTGTATGAAAGAAACAATCTGTATTGCAGGGATAAGAAACAGAGAGATCAGTTAGTAAAAGCAGCACACTGTACACACATTACTCATAGTTAGGCACATATTTAACCTCTTGATTGCCCTAGATTTTAACCCCTTCCCAACCAGTGTCATTAGTAAAGTGACTGTGTATAGTATTATCCCTGATCACTGTATTAATGTCACTGGAGATGTCGATGGCAGTTAGTCAGTTCCCCCCAGCGTCAGTTAGTGTCAGATTTACCGCTGCAGTATCCCAGACCTGATAAAAGTCGCTGATCGCCGCCATTAACCACTTCCCGTCTGGCCTATAGCAAAATGACAGTCGGGTGGGGGTTTCATTGTTCTCACTGGACGTCCTTCATAGCAAGCCGCTCGTGTGCTCCCCCGGTGATGCGCAGCACGGCAATCGGTAGCGGGGCATATCCCTCGGACACACTGCATCTTCGATCCCGGTAAGTAAATGGGAAGTGCCGGTTGTTGGCATTCCTCTACTCACACTGACAGCGTGTGAGGAGAGGAGAGCCAATAAGCAGCTTTCCTCAGTAGGGACATCTGCACTGACAATCAGTGCAATGCCCACCAGTGATGCCTGCCAGTGCCCCCCAGTGATGCACAATCAGTGCCCATCAGTGATGCCAATATGAGCCCATCAGTGATGCCTGTCAGTGCCCATCAGTGCTTCCTCATCAGTGCCGCCTATCAGTGCTGCCCAGCAGTGCCCATCAGTTCCGCCTATCAGTGCACATCAGTGCTGCCTATCAGTGCCCATCATTGCCACCTATCAGGCCCACCAGTGCCCATAAATGCTGCCCATCAGTGCCGCCTCTCAGTGCCCATCAGTGCTGCATATCAGTGCCACATATCAGTGCCCATCAGTGCTGCTTATCAGTGCCCACCAGTGCTGCATATTAGTGCCTCCTCAGCAGTGATCATCACTGACAGCCTGTCAGTGCCCATCAGTGCAGCCTGTCAGTGCCTTTAGTGCTGCCTGGTCTTTTTTCGTTTGTTTAGCAAAAAATAAAAACCCAGTGGTTATTAAATACCACCAAAAGAAAGCTCTATCTATTTAAAAAAATGATAAAAATGTTGTTTGATTACAGCATTGCATGACTGCTCAATTGTTATTCAAAGTGCAATAGCGCTGAAAGCTGAAAATTGATGAATCCATCCCCAGGGACCTGTCCGAGGCTGAACATATCTCTAGGCTATACCTTCGTGAGACTTTCTGGATATATGCTTTGGATAGCCTCAAGGCTTAAATGAGGAACTAGATATACATACTATACTATGATTTGTTTTTTTCATGTAGTTACAGCCTGTTCCTCACATATATGAATCTGTTTCAGGTCCTATACTCCTCTAAGATTTCCTAGAACATCCTCTAGAACTTCCACCTGTAAGTATAGACATCCACATAGTCCCCCAGATTTAGACTATCCCCCCCACCTCCCCCAACCCTCCTTCTCTTCCCCCCCCCCTTCATCTCTCCACCTCCCTGTCCATCCCCCCCCTTCTTTCCCCTTGTCTGAGGACTGCTTGGAGTTAATTTGAGGTAGGCTCATGACTTATATGTTGTGTATGTGTATTCATGCAATGGCATGCATAGTTTCTGATAGTGCCCCGGTCTTCTGCAAATATATTTTGCCCAGATGCATGTCCCTATATGCATCTGGGCAAAATTGGCTATCGGCTCTGATGAAGAGGCGAAGCCTCGAAACTCGTTAGCCGTCAATTATCTTGACTGTGGACTGTCATTTGATGGATTGTGTCATATGTATCTGATATGCTGGCTTACAACCCATGTTTGTAAGTATTTATATTTTTACTTGATATTAATAAAGCCCTATTGAGGATAATGCGCTAGGCCAGTGCGCCCTCTTTTTGTTTTTTTTTGTACCCTATATGCAACCTGCCTCTACATCGTACACTTCACATCCTGTTTGCGTATATAAATATGTTTATGTGTTCCCGCATGCTTGCTTCTACACATGTACTGTACATATCTATGTATATATCTTCCTTTTATCCCCCCTCCCCCTTTTTTTTCCCATGGTCTTATATGACATTATATGCCTGTGTGGTTCTTTTATATATCTGGATTTTTATATATCTGGATATGTATGTACATATGTATCTATCCATTACTTTGTATATTTCTTCTATGCGCATCTTGTTATACATACACATAATTTAATATATATGCATATATACTGTATATATATATATATATTCTTATATAATAGACCTCTGACCATTATGGTCATCTTATCCATTATTATCACTATTTACATCTATTTCTATCTATAATTTGGGTTTATCTCCATGCATATATTTGAATGTTTTTAAATATTTTTAAATGTGTTTATGTTGCTTAATGTTTGATATAGCTATTTAGTCTTAGCAACTGACATCAGCCATTTATTGTATTGCTCACTGGTATTAGACTCCTTATCTCAGGGCGTGTCCAAGATGGCGACTTGAGCAGACGTGCCTGCTGAGAGCTCCGAGAGCGATTTATCCTGACTATACTCCGTGACTCCTTTTCCTACTTACCTTGGCCGTTTCGGTCCTCTGCATGCCCAGCCGATCATCCGCCCGACCGCAGCGGGCGAAGAAGCTCCGTTTCCCGCAGCCGGTGCAGTCCCCCGAGGCGCCCGCTCCCGCGCAGACTAGGCCGCAGCCGCCTTGCCCTTCCTGCAAAATGGCCTCTCAGATGGAGCAACACCCTGCTGCCGAGGTCCCGCTGCCTGGCATCCCGGAGGTCATGGCGGCCATAGTGGCCTGCCAGACGGCACTCACCACGAAGATCGAGGCGGTGCAACTGGATGTCTGTCTGATGCGGCAGGACTTTGACAAGATCCGGTCCCGTCTCACGGAGGTGGAGCAGCGTGTTGGCCCGGTGGAGGATGTGGTGGCTGAACATACGGCCTCCCTGCGGGTCCTGCATACCAAGGTGAGGGCCCTGGAGTTCCGCGCCGAGGACGCCGAGAATCGCAACCGGCGCAACAACCTCCGGATCGTGGGACTCCCGGAGGGGGCGGAAGGTAGGGACCCGACGCTGTTCGTGGAGGAGCTGCTCCGGTCCTTGCTGCCTGCGGCCCGCTACTCCCAGCATTACACCGTAGAGCGGGCTCACCGGGTCCCTCCTCGCCCGGGCCCGGAAGGCTCCCCCCCTCGCACTCTGATCCTTAGACTGCTGAATTTCAGGGACCGGGATGAGACCATGCGGGCGGCTCGGGCGGCGGGGTCTCTGTCTTACCAGAACGCCAAGCTCATGATCTTTCCAGATTACACCGTGGAGACACAGAAGCAGCGCCGTTCCTTTGATGCTGTCAAGGCTGCGCTCCGGTCTCGGGGCATCAAGTATAATATGCTGTTCCCGGCTAAACTCCGAGTGATTGATGGTGAATCTACACGTTTTTTCACGGATCCTAGAGATGCATCGGACTGGCTGGAGCGCCTTCCCCCCCGTGGCTGAGTGGGTATCTGTTGCCCAGCATTGTTTCCATCACCTATATGTCACCGCTGGCTTGTTTGCTCTACCCTAAGCCCTGGCTGCCATGTTGGCGGTGACTTGCACCACCCTTGTTGGATTGATTGCGGCCCTGCGCCTGGACGCCCAAGGATTGCTGTCTGCACCTGCGGTCGAATGAATGGCTGGCTGACTTGAACTCATTGGACCTACAGATTTGGATCCGGTTTGTGATGCTCTCGGCTGCACCATGCAGCTGCACTTGACTGGTACCGGTTGTGCCTGCCTTACCTGAGAGCCCGTTGGCCCTTGGTTTCACGTCACCTGTTTGACTTGTTTGTTGTGGGGTGTTAGGGGATCCATGCCTGCCCTTGTTTTTGGGTCTGGCGGGGTGGGGGGGGGGGGACCGTGGGTTGTTTTGTTCTGACTCGCATGCTGCATTTTTTTTTTGTTGTTCATTTTTGGATAACCTGCGAGCTCAGGGGTTTGTATGTACAAGGTTTTGTTTTTCTGGTTGCTCTTTATTTTGTGCCTGGTGTGGCTCCGGCCCTCTGTGGGACCCTTGAGGGGGTCTGGATGGTGTGCGGGTGGCCTGGCCCCCCGGCTTTCGGTGGGGTGGTGGTGCGGGCCTATCCTTCATTACTGGTCCCCTGGGGTGATAATGGCGAAGGTTGATGTGATTTCCTGGAATGTGCGGGGTATGAACTCTGCGGTTAAACGCTCCTTGGTTTTTACCTTTCTGCCCAGGTGTGCCCCGCACATTTGTGTGTTGCAGGAAACCCACCTGTTGGGATCTCGTACTCGGGGTACTCGGCGCCCACTATCACTCCACGTATTCATGCTACGCCAGGGGGGTTAGCGTCCTCGTGCATCGATCCCTGCCTTTTCGGCTGCTGGAGGTTAGGACTGACCCGGCCGGGAGGTATGTGCTGGTACATGCTATCATACATTCTGTGCCCTTTCTGTTGGTGGGTCTTTACTTGCCTCCTCCGGTTGATCATGCCTTCCTCTACACTCTTATGCAATTGATTGTCTCGTATGATGTGGTTAATGTGCTTTTGCTGGGTGACTTTAACATGTCTCCCACTCCGGATCTGGATCGCCTTCACCCTCCCTCGGTCTGGTCTGACGCCTTGGCCCGTTGGATGTCCACCTTTTCTCTGGTGGATGTCTGGCGGAGCTTACACCCGTAGGATCGGGCGTTTACGTGCCACTCGGCCTCTCATCGGACTTTCTCCCGCATAGATTTGGCGCTGGCCTCTATGGAGGTTGTTAAAATGGTTGCGACTGCCTCTATTTTGCCCCGAGGCATCTCTGACCATGCTCCCTTATTGCTTTCTCTCCGGTTGTCTGATGGGAGGCCGAGTGGAGGGTGGCGGCAGTCTAGATATTGGATATCGGAGCCCTCTATTGTGGAAGTTATGCCGGCTGAATTGTCCACTTTTTGGTCGCGCAATCTCGAGCACCCTGACCCTCTGGTCCTTTGGGATGCCTTCAAGGCCTGGTTGAGAGGAGTGTATATTACCCGTATTGCGGCAGCTCGCAGGAATTCTGTGCAGTCTCTGGAGCAGCTGGAGGCATCCCTTCGCTCAGCGGAGGAATTATATGTAGCGGCCCCTGATGCGGCCCGTTATTCATCCTTCCAGCGTGCGTTGCGGGAGCTCTCGGTTTACAGGGCTGGTGCCACGGAGAAGTCCCTTCTCTCGACAGCTCAACGAATTTTTGAACATGGGGACAAAAATGGCCGTCTGTTGGCCTGGTTGTCGAGGGAACAGACTCCGGTCACGCATATAGGTCGGATCCGGTCCCCTTCGGGCGACATGGTATCTGATGTTTCTGATGTAAATTCTTGTTTTCTAGATTACTATCGGACGCTATACACCTCTAGGGTGAACTATGCTGATGATGATTTGGAGAGTTATCTGGATGGTGTCTCCCTCCCGGAGTTGGATGCGGAGACTAGGGCACGCTTGGATAAACCCATCACCTTGGAGGAGGTTCAGATGGCGTTGTCGAGGATGCAGCCTGGCAAGGCTCCGGGCCCAGATGGTATCCCAGTAGAATTTTATTCTACGTTCCAGGAACCCCTGGCGCCTCGCCTGGTGGATCTCTTGACTAAGTTTGCGGACCTGGGTGCCTTGCCGGACTCTTTCTCCGAGGCCCTCATAGTGCTCATCCTTAAGCCTGGTAAGGACCCGGAGGACTGCTCCTCGTATCGCCCTATATCCTTACTGAACGCTGATGCCAAGCTTCTGGCCAAGGTCTTGGCCATTCGTTTGTCCTCGGTCATTGAGGACCTTGTGCATGTGGATCAGACTGGTTTTATGCCGGGGAAGGGGACGGACATTAATCTCCGTCGTCTTCACTTCAACCTTTCTGCTCCCCATCTCAATCCTGGGCAGCGGGTGGTGGCCTCTCTGGATGCGGAGAAGGCTTTTGATTCGGTCGAGTGGCCGTATCTCTGGTCGGTGCTCCGTCGCTTCGGGTTTGGTCCTCGCTTTCTGGGTTGGTTGCGCCTGCTCTATCGACGACCGTCGGCTCGGGTCCGCACGAATGGCGTCGCCTCTGCGGCCTTCCCTCTGGGCAGGGGGACGAGGCAGGGCTGCCCGCTTTCCCCCGGGCTATTTGCCCTGGCATTGGAGCCGCTGGCGGCCCTGGTTCGCTCCTCGGAGGATGTTCGCGGTTGGAGGCTGGGCTCCCTAGAGGAGAAGGTGTCCCTCTACGCCGATGATACCTTGCTGTATCTGGCGGATGCGTCCTCGTCCCTGCAGGCCGCTCTGGCCATTTTCGAATCATTTGGCAGGTTTTCGGGGATATGTATTAATTGGTCCAAATCGGTGCTGTTCCCCCTCGATTCGGATGCGCGGGCCTTGGCGGCCCCTTCTCCTTTGATGTGGGTGGACCAAAAACAGTGGCGACTATCTCTCCCGCAACGTTACCCCTATATTGGACCGTCTTCGCGACCGCTGCGCAGGTTGGGGATCTCTACCATTGAACCTACTGGGCCGTATTAATATCGTTAAGATGATTTTTTTGCCAAAATTCCTGTATGTATTTCGCCAGTCCCCGGTGTGGATCCCGGCCGGCTTTTTTCGTGACCTCGACGCTTGCGTCGGCTCCTTTTTATGGGCTGGTTCGCATCCCCGGTTGGCGCGGTCTACATTACAACTGCCAGTGTCGTCGGGGGGTTTAGCTCTTCCTCATTTTAAGCTTTACTTTTGGGCGGCAGTCCTGGTCACTGTCCATTGGTGGTTCGCAGGCTCCCGATCTAATGCAGCGACGTGCCTGGAGGCTGCTTGCTTGGGCTCCCTGGCGGGCCTCGGCAATCTGCCGTATCGGGGAGTGCGGGCATATCCGTCTCTATCACTGCCTACTAGATCTACCCTCAGGGTTTGGACGACGGCTCGAGCGCGGTTTCTCCAACCTAATACTTGGTCCCCCTATCAGCCTTTGTGGGGCAATCCCTCCCTCCCTCATCTACGGACGCTTCCGGATCCGCAGGTCTGGGCTGACCGCGGAATTCGCAGGCTAAGGGATATTATGCCAGTTGGTGAGTTGCGCACGCTTCAGGACTTGCGTGGCTCCTTTGACCTCCCCCGTTGGATTGGGTTCCGCTATCTTCAATTGCGCCATGCGATCCGTGCCCAGTTCCCGACCACTCCAGTTCTCCAGACTGACCGCCTGGAGGATGTCCTCGCGCAGGCTGAGCTTCCCAAACCGTTATCCGTCCTTTACTCTACCCTCCTTGTTGAGGCCTCTCCGGCCCTGGAGCGCCTGTGGCGGCGTTGGTCTGCGGATATACCTGGCTTGGATAGGGAGGATTGGGACGACTGCTTGGGACGGGGCTCGAGCTCAGTTATAGCTGCCAGAGACAAGCTCATTTACACTAAATTTCTGCATAGGGTTTACTTCACTCCTTCGAGACTGCACAGAATGTATCCTGCACGTTCGGCTGACTGCCCTAAGTGTCTGCTGTCTGAGGGCTCCTACATGCACATGTTCTGGGACTGCCCACGCGTGGCGGAGTTCTGGGGTGAGGTGTTTGAAGTTCTGAACACCCGCCTAGACCTTAGGGTTGTGTGCACCCCGGAGCTGGCGCTTCTGGACATCCCGGACCAGGTCAGGCGCTCTAAATACTCGAGGTTAATGCTATCTTTGGTACTGTATTATGCCAGGAAAGAGATAATTCTGCGGTGGGGTTCCCCCTCCCCTCCCACGCTGTCGGCGTGGAAGGTCCTGGTTAACGGGGCCCTCCCCATGTATAAACTTACCTACATTGCTAGAAATTGCCCCCGCAAATATGATAAGATTTGGCAACCATGGGTAGATAATGTAACTTGATTTCCTATTCACTGGTTGTGTATTGCATACTGATCTACTGGTTCTCTCAGGGATCTTACTTGACCTCCTTGTATCTTGCTGTCGTATCACTGTATTGTGCTCCCACTGTGCCTTGTTGTTGCCTACTCTCAATGTACTGATGTTTTGGGATTGCTACTTCCCGTTTGCTCTCATGGTGGCCATTGTCTACACTCTTACTGTATACTGTTTTTACCTTGTTTTTTTTCAATAAAGAGCAACCTTGTTTGTAAAAAAAAAAAAAAAAGGACTCCTTATCTCCTCCTCCTCCCGCCCACGTACTATGAGCACCCTATATATAACCATCAGGAACTGTACTTACTCCTACGCTACACCTGAAGAAAGAGCGCACATGCTCAGTTAGAGCTTTGGGCAGTCTCAGAAATGCGTCATGTTTGCCCAGCTCCCCGGTGACGTCACACGCCTCTCCCCTCGCTGTGTGTCTCTTCACGACCTCCGCCTGGGACGCATCATCTTCTCCCACAGACCACGGTGCCCCCAGCTGATGTATCGGGTTGAATGGACTGACAGTTCACCAGGAGGAGCCTTACCACTGCAATATCTTAAACCCTGATGTTTTCTGGCTTCTGTGAGTTGCCATTTGTATTTTTCTTGTGTGCTAAATTAAAAGTCTACACTAAGAGACGCTTTTCTGTTCTCCTTATAAAAGCTGAAAATTGGCCTGGGTGGGAAAGGGGTAAAAGGGCCCTGTATTGAAGTGATTAATAGTAATAAAAAACATTTCCAGGTAAATTAGTCTAGGTTAACATCTATGCCAGCTGCACTTGATGCATTTTTTCAGGCACGTTTTGCGTTTTTAAACCCTCGTTTTTTTTTTTTTTTGCAGTTTTCATGCATTTACTCGCACTGTATATAGCTGGCTGCTGAGCAGCCAGCCGAAAAGCCAGCCGCCCCATCCTTAACCGCCTTAGCGGTATCCCCGAGCGTGACTCGGGGTAGGAATTTTCTGCTATTAGCGGTATCCCCGAGTCACGCTCGGGGTCAATGGGCAGAGCGTGCAGACAGCGCAGCGGAGCTTCTCTTACCTTATCCTGGCGATCCAGCGATTAGCTCTCATTGCTGTGACCGCCAGTGAGATCTCCGCCGCTCGTCTGTCGGTAGGAGGACTTCCTAGTTCCGTTCCCTGCAGCAGCAATGCTGCATGGGAGCGGAACTAGGGAGGGAAATTCAAAAAAAAAAAAAAAAAAACGTTGCACAAAACACATAACACATTTTATATTATATATATGCATATATATATATATATATATATATATATATATATATATATATATATATATATATATATATATATGCATATATATATATATATATATATATATATATATATATATGCATATATATATATATATATATATATATATATGTATATATGTATATATGCATATATATATATGCATATATATATATATATATATATATATATATATATATATATATATATATATATATGCATATATATATATATATGCAAATATATATATATATATGTATACATATATATATATATATATATACCTATATACACACACACACATATATATATATATATATATATATATATATATATATATAAAAATTATATTATTGATTCGATTATAATTCATATATATATATATATCTCTATATACACATATATATATATATATATATATATATACACACACATATATATATAATATATAACGCATGAATTATAATCTAATCAATAATATAATTTTATTATATATATTATATATTAAATAATAAAATAATATTATTGATTCGATTATAATTCACTTGTTTGTGTTTCAAATTTATCACATCTGGGATGTCTACTAGAGTCTTGTTTTGGTCAGGTTTAAGTCAGTTATTACTAAGAATTGTAGGCCTATAATACATAACGCCAAATTTCCATGAAAAGAATTGTACCGCTTTTGGAACAGAATTCCTGACAGAATCATACCGCCAGGGAGGTTAACAACCAATGAGTCATCAGCTGAATGTACAAAAAAATAATTCCAGGCAGAACAAATGGTGAAAAAAAGCCCTTCGGGTCTGCTATGGATTTAGAGGGGACCCCCCAAAATTTATACCAGACCTTTATCTAAGCATGCAACCCAGCAGGTCAGGAAAGGGGTGGGGATGAGTGAGTGCCCCCCCCCCTCCTAAACCATACCAGGCCACATGCCCCCAACATAGGGAGGAGCTTTGGGGTGAGGGGGCTCTACCTCACGCCAAATAACCTCTCCCCATGTTGATGGGGACAAGGGCCTCTTCCCCACAACCCTGGCCAGTGGTTGTGGGGGTCTGGGGGCTTATTGGAATCTGGAAGCCCCCTTTAATAAGGGGGGCCCCCAGATCCCGCCCCCCTCTACGTGAATGAAAAAAGCAGTACAGTGTTACAAAAAACAAGTCTTTTATTAAAAATGAAGAATGTCCTCCCGTCGTAGCTCCAACGTGTCTTCTTCCTCCATGTCTTCTCCCTCCGCTGTTTTCTCCCTCTGGTGATGTCTTCTCTCTCTGGTGGTTTATTCTCCCTCTGCTGTCTTCTCCCTTTGGTGATGTCTTCTCCCTCCACTGTCTTTTCCCTCTAGTGGTTTCTTCTCCCTCCGGTGATGACCCGCTAAAAATAAAAAAACAAACAGTCCTTCTCTGATGCTGGCTCCCTCTGCTGTGTCAGCTCTGGTGTCTGCCATTTCTTATATAGCTATGGGGCGTGGTCATCTAGTGATGTCATCCAGAGAACCCGCCCGTAGTGATGTGACGTGCTGTCACAAGGGGTGGGCTCTCCGGGTGACGTCACCAGATGACCACGCCCTATGGCTATAAGAGAAGGAAGACATCGCCGGAGGGAGAAGAAACCACTGGAGGAAGGAGACAGCGGAAAGAGAAGACCTCTACAGAGGGAGAACACAGCGGAGAGAGAAGAAATCACCAGAGGGAGAAGACATCACCAGAGTGAGAAGACAGCGGAGGGAGAAGACCGGAGGAAGAAGACACGTTGGAGCTACGTCAGGGGACATTTTTAATTTTTAATAAAGGACTTGTCAAAAACCATCTGTTGTTTTTTGTAACACTACACTGCTCTTTTTTTGGTGAATGGGTAGGGGTACAATGTACCCCATACTCATTTACAAAGGGGGGATCTTCCAATCATCGGTAGACTCGATCCATATACACATCCAAGTGATCCTGGAGCAGTGCCAACTGGTATCTAAGGTTGCTATGACAACGCATTTCAGAGGGTGTGGCCTCCTTCTTCAGGTCTCCCCAATGTTCTCAAGCGGGCCCTTAAGTAGTGTCATTCATATGCTTATTAACCCATTCCATGTCAGAAATAGGCGTATCCAAGGAACATATGGCTACTAATTAATTAGCAAGGCAACTCAGTGTGCAATGGTAGCATGCATTCAAGTATCATTTACATTAACCCCTTCTATGTTATGTGCTACAAATGATTACCTTGCTATGAAACCGATCCTCTAAACTGACTGTATTGTAACAGACCATACATTTAAAACCTTTAAATAAAAGAATTACTTTTTACAAGCAATTTTTTAGAAGCATCTATTAAAATTCCCTCTATCAGAGGGAGGTGCATATTATGTATGAAGTAAAACAAAAGCCTATAACTTTCCAACAGCATGCTTCTTTCAAAAAAAAAACTATGTAATAATGTAATGGATATATGTAAATTAATTTTTACAATTCCTATGTTGTGGTGAAAAACACATAAAACCATCTGAACTCACAGTAGGTTCGCAATCCATTTATCTAGGAGTCCATGTGGTCTTTATTATGTGGGTCGCACCATTTGTACTATGCGTAAGAGGTTCAGTGAACATAGGAGGCTCATAGAGGCCGGCAGTCCGAAATATAGTGTACCGTGACACTACTTAAGGCAGAGATCCTCAAACTACAGCCCTCTAGCTGTTGCAGATCTACACATCCCATGAGGCATTGTAAAACTCTGAAATTCGCAGATATGACTAGGCATGATGGGAATTGCAGTTCCTGAACAACTGGAGGGCCATAGTTTGAAGACCCCTGACTTAAAGCGGAGTTCCAGCCATTTACTCACCTGTCCAACGGTCCAGCGATGGAAGCCTCGATCCTCTCCCTCGGCGCCGGCATCACTGCTGTGGGCACCCGGCTGTCACCGTTTGCGGCTTCACAGCCGGGTACCCACTGCGCATGCGCGAGTCGCGCTGCGCGCCGTGATTGGCCGGCAATCTTCTGGGACCTCTGACGTGTCCCAGAAGATTGCAGGGAGGGAGGGGGAGAGGAGAACTTCCGTTCAGGGCGCCGCGGCGCTCCGAGCGGAAGTGGGAGCGGGTACCTGCCAAAACTAGGTACCCGCTCCCCCCCCCAAAAAAATGACATGCCAAATGTGGCATGTCAGGGGGTCAGAACTCCATAAAGCGGAAGTTCCATTTTTGGGTGGAACTCCGCTTTAAGGGCCCCCTTGAAAACATTGGGCAGACCTGAAGAAGGAGGCCACACCGTCTGAAACGCGTTGCCATAGCAACCTTAGCATTAGGTAGCAGCTGGCACTGCTCGAGGATCACTTAGATGTGTATCTGGATCAAGTCTCCCAGTGATTGGAGGATCCTCGTTGTGTGCGGTCGGCTTACATTAAAAACTTTGGCTGTCAGCTCAGCTTACCCTGGATCCAGCCTGGAGCCCTACACATGGGAGAGCCATTACAGTTTTACATAAACGTGTTTGTTCTCTGAACACAATGTGAGTGTTTAGTGTTACTTTGTTATCTTTTAATTTTAAACAATAAATGGCGTTGCACTAGGAGCCGATGCGCTCTGTCTTTTCTTTTTATATTAAATGTTATGGACTCATTTTCTTCATTAAAACAATATGCTAGAGTTTTTTTTTCCTGGATACACATTGTAAGTTTTAACTGAGCCAATTCATATGTCAGTGGGTGGATGATGGCTTTGACGTACTCCTAACACATTTTCAGATCTCCACTATTCACCAAGCAAATAAAGTGAGAATATGTGCCAAAAACCTGTCTAGAAACATTTTTGATGCAGATGGCATTCCTAGCAGGTACAGTATCAATGCCATGTAGTTAGGAATAAATGTTTTATGAACACACCGTTTTTTTAGCAGCTAGTCCCACACATGCTGGCTTTGTGATGGGATGATCACTTCATTATAATAAATGAAAGTGTGGATTTCAGCTGTATGTTTGGAAGATGTATTTTCAATCATAACCACTTCAGCTCTGGAAGGCTTACCCCCCTTAATGACCAGGCCATTTTTTGCAATACGGCACTGTGTTACTGCCAGCAGTGGAAATGTAAATGATGTGCAGGTCAGGATTTCGTGCTGAAGGGCCACCCTGCCGCAGTACATGTAAACAGAAACGACTATGCAGTATGCGTTACATTAGGCTAGTAATACCTGATATGAGCCACCAGTGGAATGTAACACTCAATAGTCACCAGTCCTATATAGGATAGAGTGAGGACAAAGTACCAATTCCAAAATATTATAGAAAATGTACACCACCTTAGCAGCTCTATAGCCCCCCTTTGGCACCCTAAAGGTAGAATAGCACATCCAGAGGCAGTGATGGGCTACTAGCATTTCACCCCAAGGCAAAATGTCAATGTCTGAAGATGCCAAAGGCACCCCAAAGTCAGGATAGCACATCCAGAGATAGGGTGGGATAGCATTTCACCCCAGGGCCAATTGTCAATGTCTAAAATAGGGTGACTGAGAAAGGATATTGGGCACCAGCCCAACCCAAGTTTTATTGAAGAATGGTGAAGAAGGGTTAGGGGTCCCACATACCGTAGATCAATTACAGACAGAATCCAGATATATGTCCAGTTTCACAGTTTCAGAACCTTTAAGCTGACCCAGGAACACTGTTAGCCTTTTCCCAAATGTCAGTGTGTCCTCCAAGTGAGTCACCAGGCCCCTATGAGAGACCAGTCTTCTTCCTGACCCCCTCCAGCAAGGGGCCTCCCCGTGGTCTCCTTCTTGGCACAGCTTCCTCCAGACCACGCAGGACAGCTTCAGAACCACTTCAGCACATCTTAGGCCCCAGAACAAGTTATTGGGGCTAACAGCAAAGCTTCATCTAGCAGCTCCTCCTTAGGCATCAGTCTGAGGCAAGAGAGCAAACACATGGCCTGTCCCAAATATTTATATCCTCGTCCAGCATGCACCAGTGGCCTAAACCTCCTACTGGACTGGCTGAAGGAAATATAAATATTCCTAACTTATTTTTGTTTGTGAAATATCATGTTATGGCCAGGGATATCAGTGACATCTACTGATGAAGAGAACTGAAGGTAGGTCTAACTGAGAAATATAATGTGATATCCCTGGGAACACCACAATTTGGTGGTCGTACCCCTGGCTCTATAACATATGCATAAAAAATATACTGGAAAGGACCAGTAGAGACAAAAGGGAGCATTATGGGGATAGACTAATGAAACAGGGCGATATATAATCCAAAAAATGTGTGTTTTATTCTGGTATGAATATTTGTCAACACATGTAACAAGATGTGGTTCAGCCAGACAGGTACAGTGCAAACAATGAGTGACAATAGTGACCCAGATTGGGGTAACAAACAAAACAAAAACAGTTTAAAAGCATAGGTAGGAATTGATCATCCGGACGTCAGGTGAGGAATGACACTGTCAAAAAATTCCCACAGGCAAATCGTCAGATAAGTTAACTATGTATAAAGTGAGGTATATGGGAATATCAAGGGGAAATAAGTGACAGTGCCAGGCTCCTGTTGGCTCGAGCAATTGTGTACAATGCTTAACTATAGACAAAAAATCACAGGAAAAGACAGTCAGTCCACTATAACAGTATTATGAGGATCCCTCTAAAGCGGCCAGTGCATGCATTGCATCCTGGCAAAATATTCCTGAAAGTATGAGCCAAAAAGGGGGATCAGTATGATTAAGGGGAAGAGAATGATCAAACAAATCAAAGATGTCAAAAAAGAATTCTAAAAAATTCAGTCCACTCCTCCTACAGCTGTGCACTCCGGGGTCAGATAAGGTCATCGTTGAAGACATGGCAGACATATTAAGACTCAAGTCCACGAATGAACACTATACAAGTCAATATAGACAGCGTCCCCAATAGAAAGGGGAGGTTAGACTGTAGCAGTCACGGTTAATAGTCCATACAGCGTAGTCAAATGGCCTCAAGTCTTTCTTACTCACCCCTATGGTCCAGGCGCGCTGTCACCGATCATGAGGATAATAGGATGGCCGTGATGCCGATCTACAGGCACATACATGCTCATCAGAGCCACTTCTATACCGACTTGTATAGTGTTCATTCATGGACTTGAGTCTTAATATGTTTGCCATGTCTTCAACAATGACCTTATCTGACCACGGAGTGCACTGCTGTAGGGGGAGTGGAATGATCTAGGACCACATAGGGGGTGTCCGAAGACCTTGGTGGGTCCTGGATTTGCCCCGTTACTCCATAATACTTTTTGGTCCATAAAACAGCACACACTATGGGAGAGAGTCGATTTATTACTGGATTGTTTGACACCCAAACATGACTTTGACCACCTAATATCCACGGGACAGATCTGCCCTATAGGTATCCACATTATCGAAATGTTTGGACTTTGTGCATTGATAAATCCAGGTTCAAAGTGAATTATTTATTGGCACAAATTTATCCTTATACCAGGCCTTTTCTGAGCAGACTGTGTATATCATGCATACCATAATTTCTAGCTACATTTGCCTTCTGTGGAATGAAATGTAACCCTGGATTATAGGTTAATTAGTCAGAATCAGTATGGCCATGAGTATCACCTGTCTTACATCCAATATGATATGCATGTTTACATGATGCGTTATATCATAATCTGCAATTTAATTTCTAGGATGTTCTTAGGGCAGGTTTTCTAGAGGTTAAGAGTGGAAGTAGTGGGGCCTGTACATGTGTGTTCGTGAGTGAATGTGGGAATATCTGTAGCGACAGGCCCATGGAGGTGTTTACCAGTCAGCTATAGATTTTTAGCGATTTTTTATTGTCTGTCTATCAGAAATTTTCAATAAAGTTTATCTTTTTGCCATTCTTAAACCTAAGTAGAGCCTTTATTGCAACCATTTCCAGGAGTGACCACCCTGGCACCCCTGTTTCCAATTTGTATAACAGTGCTAATTGGCCCTATGCTGATCACATACACTTTCCCAAGAAAAAAAACTATCTAACAATACACACCAAACTGAGCATGTGCAGAGTGCCCCCAGGGCTCTGTATTATCTGCAGATGGACTGAGGACAGTAAAAGAAGATGAGGATCAGAAAAGACAAGATCAAACAGCCTTTTTACACAATGCGAAGTGAGTGCAACAAGCATTCTTTACTGCATATACAGACTGATTTTCCTGTTGTGGGTTTGGTAACACTTTAAGCTTAGGGAAAAACCAGGTGAAAAACTAATGCATACAATGAATCTGAGCTAACTACAGCCCGGCCAAAAACAAAATTGACATAGTAGCCATTGTTTAGGACAAGGGAGCGACACTTACTAAGGATACACTTGAGAATTGCCAAAACTGTAACTACAAAACAAAAGCACAAGCGGTGATCATAGACCTCTATGACTAAGGCTGGGCACAGACGGATCAAAATCCAGCCAGTTCAGCAGAAACAGGGTTGTACTGAAGTCACTCCATTGCGATTGCGATCATTGTTTGCAGCTATAGCTGCCAGCAGTGATCATTGTATTTTGAAGGCTGGGAAACCTCCTGCTCTCAGAATACAATATTGCAGCGGGAGGGGATTCCCCCATCAACACTGACAGATTTCATGGGGGAATTTTCTTTCCTTCAACCACAGAAAATTGTTTAATCTATGGCTTGCTTAAGCCTTTTGGAGGGTGAAACGCATCAAGTCGGTGTGGCTTGGGAGGAGACAGAATGAAGACTATAATACTCTTATAATAGAATCCTAGGATCTGTAAACTATGTGCTCTAATAGCACTCATCCCACCAATGCGCCACAGACAATGTGTTATAAAAACTGTAGTCAGAATTAAAACCAAAAATAAAGGAAAATAACAAGGGAAATGCTGCCAATTTAAGAAAACATGTATGTAACCAAATCCACTTAGAATACACTGCTTACCTAGAACCCCTTCTGCTACTTAACTGACCAGATCATTATTCCAGGAGTTCCCTTGACTTGATGCTATACTTTGATTAAAGTGTTCCTTTAATTTTTTTTAAACAGTGTAATATAAGGTAAATAGCGGCGCTATAAGGTGAAAAAAAATACACTCACAATGACCCATATATTAACTGTAGCACCCTCCTAGGTAGGTGCTAGAGGGAGAAAGTATAGTCTTGGGCCCTGCCTGCTTACCAGAAGGACTGAAGGTAAATCTATATTGTTCTCTGCTTACCAGAGAGCAGGATCTGTTAGTGAGGTCTGCTCATTGCGCTCAGGTGCAACTCATTCTGTCTGCAGAGTGTTTCACTCTGGTCCAATAGGGAGGCATATTGGACAGTGGGAGGAAACCTGATGAATGAGTGCACAGGCTTTTGATACAGTCCTGGTGATTTGGCAGAGGAGAGTGCCTTGGTGCATGCTGGGATACTGTATAAAAGCCATGAGCACATATGCTTGGGGTCTTTCGTATGGATAGAGGAGTCCCGAAGGGAGGGGCAGTTGCCTCCCCCTCTGTAGAGGGGTTGTGCGGCCTCAGGTAGTCAACCTGAGGGTCTAGAGAGTAGCAGTGAGGAGCTGAACCCAAAGGTCCAGGGAAGCTGTCTGAAAGGGGAGACACTGGAGGTTCTGATTATTCAGAACAGTGAGTACAAATCTGTGTCAAGGGGCCTGACCTGAGGGGGCTAACCCTGCATCTAGAAGAGTCAGTGGATGGGTGTCAGTAAAGGGGATGCTAGTGAATGTTCCGAAGATAATGTAGATTCACCAAGTCTATTACTGGAGAGAAAAGAGCAAGGAGACTTGTAAATATATGTAGATAACTAGAAGATTAAGTGTTACCATAATCCCAAAGTAAATTGGAAGCAAAAGTCCCACCAAGCAGGGGGTTTTTGCTTCCAAAGAGCAAGGCGACTTAACCCTTTCCATACATGTGGCAGTATGGATTAGGCAGTGCAGCTGCTTCCACAAGCAACCTTGTGAGGCCAAGTGAGAGTTGTCCTTATTTATTGTAAATAGTTCCGGTCAGAGTATCCCACTATTCCCTTCTCCCATTCAAGTTCCAAAAGAAACACTAAAAAACAATACCCTTGGAGTGTTTATTGATTGACAAGCCATCAGCAGTAAGCAGGAATGCTTGAACTGTACAACAAGTGACTGTGTGCTGGTAATCAGAGGAGGCCCGAGAAGTCATCTTACAGCAGGCCCTACTGGGACAGTGCTACATAACCATTACGGTAATCAAAAATGCAAAATAAAAAACAATAAAAAAAATGAAATATCATCCAGTGAAAATAGTAATAATGAAACATTTCAAATCATAGTCCAAATCACTGAAAAACAGTGTATTAAAAATAGTCCATGGAATTTCGAGGATATGTCATTAATAGATCTTCACACCACACACTTGGCTGTACGGCAACCGGAAGTGACGTAGCACGAAAAAACAGAAGTGACGCTCCGGCAGGGTGTATCGGTTGAAGGGAGATACTAACTGCTTGGAGTTGTGCCTGCCGGGACTGTGATATACGAGTTGACATGACTGTCTATTACATGCCTTTTATACTTGGAATTTTGGGAGTGTAATGTTTGAATATTCTCTTTTTTAATAAATCATTGTTAATCGGAGCTCTCCTCTTTCCATATATGAGTGGTTTTGATTCACCTTTTGGGCTGGAGATTGCTGCAGATGTTCTATAACCCTGAGGGGTTTAATACTCATTTGCAAAACATGAGAATATGAGGCAAATCTGTTCTGTTTGGTGAGTTAAAACCTGATGGGGAAGTGATGGCACGTTATTACATGGTGTGATGTGAAGAACTATTAATGACACATCTTCGGAATTCTATGGACTATTTTTAATACACTGTTTTGCAGTGATTTGGACTATGATTTTAACTTTTTCATTCTCACTATTTTCACTGCGTGATATTTCAGTTTTTTATTTTTTTTATTTTGCATTATTGGTTACTGGTTAATATATGGGTTATTGTGAGTGAATTTTTCTTACCTTATAGCGCTGCTAATCACCTTATATTATTTTAGGTGGATTTGATTATATACCATACTTCTATATATCCTTGCATGTTTTATACATATGGCTGCTGCACTCTGTATATATTACAGTATACCCAGGGATGTAAATACAGGGGTTGCAGGGGTTGCAATTGCAACCGGGCCCCATGCTCCAGGGGGCCTGTGGGGCTCCTCTGTACACCTGGATAGGAGGGGCGGTGGGGGCAGCATGTAGAAAAATCACTGTCCTCCTTTTTCCTCCTTTAGCTGCAGGAGCAAAATGGAGGAGATTGGTTCCTCTGTATGCTGCCCCTGACACTCCTCCTATCCAGTTCACTTGTGTTCTGCTGTCTCTGGGCCCCTGTGTGCTCCCCTGGTCCCCCCCCTCCACTGGGCTGCCAGCTTTCTCCATCCCCTCTCCTGCCCGCTGCTGCAGGGGATGTGTCACAATAGAGAACCAGGAAGGGGTCGGTAAATATGTAATTTACCAGCTCCTTCCTTTTCTAAATGGGCAGAGTCATAGTCAGTGACATTGTAAAAAAATTAAATAAAAACATACAAAATAATACAATTAAAACACCAAAAAATAAAAACTACTGACACAAGTGGGTGAACTTCCAGAATCGCAAAGGTCACACTTGCGACCGGGCCCCTGGCATTCCACCACCGGGGGAGGCCCCAAGATGGCAGGAAGGGGGCCCACTGCAGAACTTGTGAAAGGGTCCCGCTGCGAGACTGTAATAAAGGGCCCCGCAACGAGAGTAAAGGGCCCCAGGGTCAGTGGGAAGAGCTCCAGGCTTGAAGGGAAGGGCCCCCGGCCAGTGGTCCGGGGGGCCCTTTGTGGTTTCTTACACTGGAGCCCTAAAGGTTCTAGTCACGCCTCTGAGTATACCCCTGTTCCCTGCACTCAATATGCCAATAGCAATCATATATTCTAAACCAAAGTGTCTATGAGTTAACTAAGTATCTCCTGACCATTTTAATGAAGTTCTTCTTTAAGCTGTGCTCAGGCAAGGTCTATGTCTATAACTATATTTTGTGTGCCAAAAACATACATACATTAAAAGTTAATTTTTTTCTTTTGAATAATTGTGCTGCGATTTATATGTGTTAGCAAGACTCTCATTTTTGGCATCAAAATTAAAGATACGCTTTCACCAAGCTTTTTTTTTTTATCCAGATGCTTTTAATAAAACAAGCCTAATAGATACGTGCGTGCTTTTTTTAAAATTAGTTACATTTGTCTTTATTTATTAGATTTGCATAATGAATAGGAATCTGACACGTCTGGGAATATCGAATTCCAATATCTTCCAGCTCCCGCCCCCATCCTCTTTACTATCTTGCAGATAGCGCACAGCAATAAAAGGTGTCCCTGGAAATGTTTTTGAAATATTGGCAACTATGAAATAAATGCAGCCCTGTATTTATTTATACACCATTAATGTATTTTTTTTTTTTTTAATCTAAGCAATGCAAGTACTGGAGAGACAAACTCAGCCAGTCAGCTGTGCCACAGTGCTTATGTGCTAACAAGGAGCATGCTGATATGAGGGGAAAGCAGAGTGTCAGACAGATGAGCTGTGCTGTGTTGTGTGTGCCCCTGATGATATCATACCTGACGAAACGCTTAGGGTGGAGCATGTCCAGAACCAGAAAAAAAAAGATAATTTTTCAGTAGAACAGGGATGTGGGTCGGGACCCTCCTTTAACTTTAAAACCTATATGATCTTTTTTTCTGGTTCTGGACATGCTACAGAGCTGAAACTTCACAGGTACACCTTTTATACCCCCCAGACACAAAATCACACAAAAAAAAGTTCTTAAAAATTGTCATTTTTGATAAAAAAAAGCCAATTATTGAAAAATTAAAAAAAAAAAGAGAGATTTTTTGATTTTTACTTTGGATTTGGTATTTGAGGGGTCTAAAAGGTGTGCATGTGAAGTTTCAGCTCTGTAGCATGTCCAGAACCATAAAAAAAAGATTGTTTGTATTAGAAAACTTTCAGATCTGATTTTTCACCAATATGGCTTCTCTGCTGTAACACCTTGCCGGTTTCAAAGCAGGCATTTTTTTGGGTTCTTTGCAGTCAGGAAAAACATCTGAACTTGTGTATAGTGGTACTGTGCACCAGTTCAGATGTTTTGCCTGCCTCCAAAACCCCCAAAAAATGCCAGCAAAAACACATCTGGGCATTTTTTTTTGACGCTAGCGTTTTTTTTGGCATTTTTTGGGGTTCTTTTGAGGCAGGCAAAACATCTGAACTTGTGTATAGTGGTGTATATACACACATCCATATATTTATATACACACCTAGACATATATAGGTGTGATAGTAGCAGAAATATATGCTTGCACTAATGAAATCATTTACAGTAATATATTTCTGCTACTATCACACCTATATATGTCTAGGTGTGTATATAAATATATGTATGTGTGTATATATACCACTATACACAAGTTCAGATGTTTTGCCTGCCTCAAAAAATGCCCAGGTGTGTTTTTGCTGGCATTTTTTGGGGGTTTTGGAGGCAGGCAAAACATCTGAACTTGTGCACAGTACCACTATACACAAGTTCAGATGTTTTTCCTGACTGCAAAGAACCCAAAAAAATGCCTGCTTTGAAACCAGCAAGGTGTTACAGCAGAGAAGCCATATTGGTGAAAAATCAGATCTGAAAGTTTTCTAAGACAAACAATCTTTTTTTTTATGGTTCTGGACATGCTACAGGGCTGAAACTTCACATGCACACCTTTTAGACCCCCCAGATACCAAATAAAAATCAAAAAATCTCTCTTTTTTTTTTTTTAATTTTTCAATAATTGGCTTTTTTATCAAAAATTACAATTTTTAAGAACTTTCTTTTGTGTGATTTTGTGTCTGGGGGGTCTAAAAGGTGTACCTGTGAAGTTTCAGCTCTGTAGCATGTCCAGAACCAGAAAAAGAAGGATTGTTTGTATTAGAAAAATTTCTGACAGGGGGTTTGCTTCGCTCCTGTAACACCTTGCCGGTTTAATAGAAGGCATTTTTTTGGGGATCTTTGCAGTCAGGAAAAGCATCTGAACTTGTGTATAGTGGTACTGTGCACAAGTTCAGATGTTTTGCCTGCCTCCAAAACCCCCCAAAAAATGCCAGCAAAAACACACCTGGGCATTTTTTTTGGGACGCTAGCGTTTTTTTGGCATTTTTTGGGGTTCTTTTGACTCAGGCAAAACATCTGAACATGTGTATAGGTGGTATATATACACATATATGTCTGAATATATACCCCTAGACATATATAGGTGTGATAGTAGCAGAAATATATTACTGTAAATGATTTCATTAGCGCAAGCATTTCTTTCTGCTACTATCACACCTATATATGTCTAGGGGTATATATTCAGACATATATGTCTATATATACCCCCTATACACATGTTCAGATGTCATGTCTGACATCAAACATGTCCTCAAAAAAGCACTGGCAGTGGCAGCCCCTGCAGCATAAAAAATGCTTGGCTGGTGAGAAGCCATATTCCAGTTCCGAAGCTATTCAGAGAAATGATCATTTCTCTATAGCGGTCACCCTGCTATGGAGGGGTTTTGTCACCCTGCCATAGCAGTCACTGCCAGTTAACCCTACACTACACTACGGTCCCCTGACACTTAACACTTTCCCTACAGAAACTAAATTTTTGAAGCTAACTTAAGTGTAAAGGAGCACTCTAACTACACTAGATATCCCTTTCCTGACACTAATAAATGCTAAATGACACTTTTAAAGTAAAATTAACAGAACTGCTTCCACTCTCTTCCATGTCCAGTATAACAATGCTGGGAATATGGCGGGGGCGATCTTATATACTGGGGGGCGTATTCACTAATGATTGGTCTAGGGACCCCCTAGTCACTCCAATCACATTCCTAGTCACTCCAATCACCATTTTGCTAATGGTTCTGGTCCAATCACGGGCTTTTAAAGCCCATTTCCTGAAGCATTGCATTTTGGGCGGTTCTGGTTGCCGAATTCCGAACTTTTTGGGCAAAAAGTTCTAAATTCGGCCGAACCTCGAACACCCAATGTTCGGGCCGAACCGATGGTGGACCCGAACCGTTCGATCATCCCTAATCGGGAGGAGAGATGGTGATGGGAGCCATGGAGTATCATCCCACCATCCAAGCGCTGCCTGACTTCTCATATGAGAGTGAGAAACCCTCTGGTAAGCCCCAGAGCGTTATCTGGTGAAGGACACAAGGAGTTTTATTGGTGAAGAGCTTTTTAAGATCACGCTGCACTATTTGGTCACGGAAATTAATAATTGCTATTCACTGTGGACTTTCGTCTTGTCTGAGGAATTCATTTGTCACTTGACTAGCTTGGACTATTTTATGTTTATTTATATGTGTATTTTCATTGTATTTTGGTTATAAACAATTTGATAGTGTGGAATAGAGCAGCACTTATACATTATATTGTCAAAAGTATTGGGACACCTGCCTTTCCATGCACATGAACTTTAACCACTTGCTGACCAGGCCATAGCCGAATGACGGCCACAGGGCAGTCGGCTTATTCTGGGAGGGCGTACAATGACGTCCTCCCAGATTTGCGCTCCTGCGCGCCCCCTGGTGCGTGCACACGGAGCTGTCCAGGCTCGCTGGGCCACGTCAGTGCTCATCCGTGCCACATCCATGCCATGTCAGTGCTCATCCGTGCCATGTCATAAGTGGTTAATGGCATCCCAGTCTTAGTCCGTTGGGTTCAATATTGAGTTTGCCCATCCTTTGGAGCTATGACAGCTTCAACTCTTCTGGGAAGGTTTAGGAGTGTGTCTATGGGAATGTTTGACCATTCTCCCAGAAGCGCATTTGTGAGGTCAGGCAGTGATGTTGGAGGAGAAGGCCTGGCTTGCAGTCTCTGCTCTAATTCATCCCAAAGGTGTTCTATCGGGTTGAGGTCAGGACTGTGCAGGCCAGTCAAGTTCCTTCATCCCAAACTCGCCCATCCATGTCTTTATGGACCTTGTTTTGTCCATAAAGGGGCTGGAATGCATAGTAAATGCTTAAATAGGACAGCTTGCATTTTATCGCAGCATAACCACCAGGCAAGGTTGCACCGATATTGACTTTTTACCGGCGAATACAATTACCAATATTTTCATCAAATGTGATTCTCTAAAGTGCGATTTGAGCCCATTAATTTTCTATGGGCTCGAATTGTGCTGCAAAGATATCGGTTTCAGGTATCAAAGCATTTGCATGAGTACTCGTGGAAACAGAGAACACAAACAAAACAGAGAACCAGTGTGAATTAGCCCTTTTTAGGCCTCTTGCACACGATACTCCTGTTTGGGCATCTTGCTGCTTAAAAATGCTCAGTACAGCTTTTTGAGCTAAAATACAGCCCATTAATTGTAATGTGCCTATGCACACAGGCACGTAAACGAGCGCTGTGTATTCTTCAGTAAGAACAAAATAGAAAAATCTGCATTTTTGGTCAGTAATTTAAGCCTCAATACTCGCGAATACTCTCAAATACTCGCAAATACATACAAGAAAAAAGGTCTGGAAAAAAGTAGAAGGAGTATTGTGTGCAAGAGGCCAAAAGGAGATGCTCAAACAGGAGTATCGTGTGCAAGAGGCCTTAATTGTTTTGTACATTTAAAAAATATGCATTTTTTTTAATGTTAAAAATGTTTACAATTATTTAATTTTTACAATTTTTTATTACAATGTTTAATTATTATTTTTTTATACGTTGTTACTTTTTTACAGAACAGGGAAGCCTGCAGTGCTACGGGGGGGGGGGGGGGCACAGTGAATGGGGGGCACACAAAAAGGGGGGGGTCAGAAGCAGGCAGAACAGGGAGGGGGCCAGTGTCAGGAGTAATTACAGGAGTGATGTCCTGTGTCTGTGTTTCTCCCAGCAGCAGCTGAAAGATGGCAGGAGGGGGAGAAACTGGCTTTCAGTTGCTGCAAAGAGCCGCACAGGGATTCCTTCCGTAATTTCCCCTCCGCCTGACCACGCAGATTCCCCATGCTGTTGGGGCCCCCTACAGGACTGGTGGTCCCCCTATCAGCGGCCCTGCCTACTATTACACAGAATGCTGTGTTTTCAGAGGGTTCTTAGGCACTTTTTGAAACTTCCCATTGCGTTGACTTGAACTGTAAAATGAAGGTCATCTGACCAAACAATGACATGATTTTTAGTGCCGATGACTGTATCTGGTGTTATCACAGCCTAGAGAGCAATATTTATTTCTGACAGGCGCAGGTAAGCTTGTCTGGTGTGAGTGAGCTGTCAGAGCGAGCAGAGTTCACAGATCATTTCAAAAGCTAAAACCAATCTTTTAGGAATGTAATGAAATTATAATGCTATCAGTAGGGCTTGACATACCCAGCCACCTTGAGCTGTCAGATTCTTCTCTTTCTTGGCTGCCAGTCTGATCCTCTAATCTGCCATCCAGACTACTGAACAGCACATCTACCATGTCAGTAAGATTTGGTGATGGCTTGGGTACAGGTTACTTATAGTGATGGGCAAATCTACTCGGGTTTCCATTGGGCAAATTTGCACAAACTCGTCAAAGTCAATGAGAAAAACATCTTGAAAATCAATTCTCAGTATTTTTAAGGCTAATAGGCAAATGTCAAACAAAGGTCATGGGCATGAAAAAATACAGTTGGGCAGGAAAAAGGCCTAAAACGAAACAAAAGGTGTTAAATTTTTTTTTTTAAAATAACATATTTGGAGGCGCAAAAGCGGAGGAGGGTTTGTTTTAAACCTGCCTCTTAAAGCAGAATTCCACCCTAAATTGGAACTTCTGCTCATTTGCTTCCTCCCCCCCTCCGGTGTCACATTTGGACCTGTCAGGGGGGGAGGGGGGAAAGGGTACCTGTTTTTGATAGGTATCCTTCCCCACTTCCGGAGATGGCACCGTGGCACAGTAGGGACCTGCCCCTTAAGCCTCAAGGCTTCACTGCCGGGTTCCCTGACCGGCAATGGCGGCGGCAGCACCCGGCGACAGCTGATGGAAGCATCGGCTGCAGTGCTGACATCGCTGGACTCCAGGACAGGTAAGTGTCCTAATATTAAAAGCCTGACTTTTAATTTTTTTTTGAGGGGGGGGGGGGGCGGAACTCCGCTTTAACCAGTTCTAGACCAGAAGATTTTCCCCCTTAATTACCAGGCCATTTTTTGCGATTCGGCACTGTGTTACTTTAACGGACAATTGCGCAGTCGTGCGATGATGTCCTTTTTTCCCCACAAATAGAGCTCACCTTCCCTGCGATACCCCGTCGTCCTCCCCCACCGTCCTCCCCTCCGTCCTCCCCGCCATCCTCCCCACCGTTCTCCCCACCGTCCTCCCCGCCGTCCTCACACTCTCTCCCAGCTCTGTGCACGGTCGATTGCCGGCACTTGCCTTCCGGTTCCCTTCCCTGCGAGCATTGCGACGCAGGGGGGTGGAACCGGTGGCAAATTCAAAAGTGTAAATATACAAAATGACATGATACAAAGCTGTGATCCTAACGGATTACACTGTATCATCCCATTTCACCACAGGATTTCACCTGGTGACTTTTCCAGTGCCCTGCCTGTGCTTTTCCAGTTCTTTGTGCCTGGAAAATTGAGAAAGACCATGGCGTCCAAAAAGCGTTCTTTTGTGCAAAAGCACTTTTAGACGAACTGGAAAACAGCGACAGCGAAATGGAGTTATGATATCTGTTTTAATCTATAATTCTATAGATGGATGATCAGTGATGCTTATAGAATGTTCCACAACTGATCAATGAATACTCTGTCTGATATCTGAAGTGACCTATAAACAAATAGGTCTGTGAATATTATAGAATGTTCCACAACTGAGCAATGAATACTGTGACTAATATCTGAAGTGATCTATAACCCTATAGGTCTCTGATAATTATAGAATGTTCCACAACTGATCAGTGAATACACTCACTGATATCTGAAGTGATCTAGAACCCTATAGTGAATATTATTGAATGTTCCACAACTGACCAATGAATACTGTGACTGATATCTGAGGTGATCTATAATCACATATGTCTGTGACTAATATAAAATGTTCCACAACTGACCACTCTGACTGATATCTGAAATGATCTATAATCAAATAGGTCTGTGAATATTATAGAATGTTCCACAACTGACCAATGAATACTGTGACTGATATCTGAAGTGATCTAGAACCCGATAGGTCTGTGATAATTATAGAATGTTCCACAACTGATCAAAGAATACACTGACTGATACCTGAAGTGATCTAGAACCCTATAGTGAATATTATTGAATGTTCCACAACTGACCAATGAATACTGTGACTGATATCTGAATTGATCTATAACCCTATAGGTCTGTGATAATTATAGAATGTTCCACAACTGATCAATGAATACACTGACTGATATCTGAAGTGATCTAGAACCCTATAGGTCTGTGAATATTAAAGAATGTTCCACAACTGATCAATGAATACTCTGACTGATATCTGAAGTGATCTAGAACCCTATAGGTCTGAGAATATTATACAATGTTCCACAACTGATCAACGAATACGCTGAATCAGGGCTCAAAATTTCAAGTCCTGAGCTACTCGCCAGGCCTTAAGAGTTATTCGCCACTACTTGCCCCACCCAACCCCTACCCCGTCCCACCCCAACCCCTACCCTGCCCCACCCCTAAACACACCCTCATAAATTATCTCATGAAATTACACTCTTAAATGTTTTATGCAGAATTAAGTTACAAAAATAAATATTAACAAAAACTTTATCAGTGCCCATCAGGGCAGCATCTCAGTGCAGCTTATCAGTGCCCATTAGTGCCACCCCATCAGTGCCCATCAATGCAGCCTGATCAGTGCCCATGAATTCAGCCTCACCAGTGTCAATCAATGCAGCCTCGCCAGTGCCCATCAATGCAGCCTCGCCAGTGCCCATCAATGCAGCCTCACCAGTGCCAATCATTGCAGCCTCACCAGTGCCAATCATTGCAGCCTCACCAGTGCCCACCAATGCAGCCTCACCAGTGCCCATCAATGCAGCCTCGCCAGTGCCCATCAATGCAGCCTCACAAGTGCCCATCAATGCAGCCTCACCAGTGCCCACCAATGCAACCTCACCAGTGCCCACAAATGCCGCCTCACCAGTGCCCACCAATGCAGCCTCACCAGTGCCCACCAATGCAGCCTCACCAGTGTCCATCAATGCCGCCTCACCAGTGCCCATCAATGCCGCCCCAATGCAATGCAATGCAGAGCAATGCAATGCAGTGGAATTGGAGGCATAGGTATAATAGATGGGGGGGGGGTTGGAATGAGGATGTTTCAGACCTATACTTCCCTTCCAATTCTACCCCCCCCCCCCAATCCTTTATTTTTTTTTTAATCCTTATACCTATTCCTCAAAATAACTCTCTCCCCCCCCCCCCCAATCCAGCACATCTATGCTCTAGCCCCCCCCCCCTTCCTCCCAGCACACATTCAATGCCTCCAACCCCCTTAAGCACACACATGCACTGCATCTAGTCACAGCACACTGTCATCATAGTTACCATTCTCCTGCAGCCACAGAGGTCAGGCATCTGTGCTCACTGAGGGTGGACCAAGAGGGGTTGAGCCCGCTCACTTAGGACTGCTTTAAGACATGCACCTCTCCATTTCCTAGATGTCTTAACAGAGGGAGTTGAAGAGGGGCGATCCCAGGTGGCTGAAATGCCCATGCTGCGAGCCTGTGCGGGGGGGGGGGGGGGTGTGGCACAAGGGGGTGGAGCGGGGCGGTCCCAGACAGCTGACAGTGTCTATTGAAATACCCACGCTGTGATCTTGTGTGGGGGGGGGGCAGGAAAGAGCAGTAGGAGGGAGGTAGAGAAGGGCGGTCCCAGGCGGCTGTACAGTTCCTATTGAAATGCTCGCTCTGCGAGCCTGTGCGTGGGGGGGAGGGAGGGGCAGGGATGTGCACAGGAGGGAGGTGGAGAAGAGCGTTCCCAAGGCGACTGTACAGTTCCCATTGAAATGCCTGTGCTGCGAGCCTGTCCACGGCTGGATATACATCCCGAGACAGCGCAGCCCTGTCCATACTCGCAGTCCTCATATTTACACTCGCCAAATGCGAGAAGGCGAGTGTAAATTTTGAGGGCTGCTCTGAATGATATCTGAAGTGATCTAGAACCCTATAGGTCTGTGAATATTATAGAATGTTCCACAACAGATCAGTGAATACACTCACTGATATCTGAAGTGATATAGAGCCCTATAGGTCTGTGATAATTATATAATGTTCCACAACTGATCAATGAATACACTGACTGATATCTGAAGTGATCTAGAACCCTATAGGTCTGAGAATATTATAGAATGTTCCACAACTGATCAATGAATACACTGACTGATATCTGAAGTGATCTAGAACCCGATAGGTCTGTGAATATTATAGAATGTTCCACAACTGATCAATGAACAATACTCTGACTGGCATCTGATGTAATGAAATAAATCTGTCCCTACCTGACACAGGAACCTACCCCTCCCTACACTGCTAGCAATTTCTCTCCACTGTCTTATATGATGTAAAGAAATAAATCTATCCCTACCTCACACAGGAACCTACCCCTCCCTACACTGCTAGCAATTTCTCTCCACTGTCTTACAAACTCCAAAAAAAACTACTCTTGCCCTGCCTGAATCGCACGCCTGTCCCAGTCTCATCGCCCGCACAATGACACTACACGCTGCGACTGCGCGAGCAGCCTTTATGTAGTGTGGGGCGTGTACTTAGCCCTTAAGATCATTTGAATGGCCAAAGCATGAGGTCAGGGTGCATGCTTTGTCCAATCACATAACGCGCTGCTCGTGCCGTGCATTATGGGAAACTGGAATTTCCCTCAAAGAAGCACATTTGTTCGTCATAGACGAATGATCGAACGAGCGATGTTCGAGTCGAAGCTCATCCCTGGTTGTCACTAAAATATGTGTCCATTGGAAGAATTCCCCTCTCAATTTGCTCCAGTGACAGTTCAAAATTGTCCCAGTGAAAGTGTTCATTGGGACAACGAGAAAAAATGAATCTCCCCAGCAGGGACACAGACACAATAAAAAGAGGGGGCCTAAAATCTCACCTCTTTATATCAATAGTAAAAAAAAAAAATGAATCAATCATTACAGTTTAATGAATCAGTTCCATACTGTGCAGCCCCGGACCTGTATATTCTCATATCCTGTAAGCATTTCCATGTGTTCAGTTTTACACTAAAATTGGTTTTGCTAGAAACCGCAATATTTTTTTATTGTTATTTTCAAAGCTGTTAGATATGAATTGATTCTGGGGCGAAATTGAAATAATGCATGCTGCTGAAATAACAGGTTATTCTTTTTATTGGGAAAAAAATGATGTGTAGAACAGATTCAATTTTTCATGGAACCTTATATCTGTAAACAAACGGTGACTCTACACTTGTAACAATGTGTGAGGCTTCTAGATCAGCGGTTTCAGACTTGTTACCAAAAATATATATGAGAGTTAATCTATCTCAGACAATATTTGGGTTAATAATGAGAGTTCTATGACTGTGTGAAAACTTTAACACAACAATTATTTATTTGTATAAGGTATGCAAAGCCTACGTAATTTACAACAATATAACTATGGTACATACTACAAAATGTAACTTTTTCCTAGTTTAACTAAACAAATACAATGCATAGAGTATAGACTCATATACACACACTATGACCGACACAATTATAATATACAATGTACCCTTACTCCTTCATAATTACCCGTGGTGTGTCCTCGTGCTTTCCCATGCCAAACAGGAAGTCACCCTTTCTCCCCGAACCTAATATAGACCCATCTCCCATAGCCTTGTATAGGGCAATTCTCATTGGTTCAGCTATCTTGCTTTGTCACTTCCTGTGGGCGTATCTCCTCCCAGATTGGACCATTTCCCCCTCCCATAGTTACGCCTCTTTCTAACCACTCCTTTTCTGTGTGGGGGGGGGGCTGCGTTTACTCCTCACTGTGGAGTAGCTCTGAAATGGCTACTTAAGATATGCAAGATGTGTCCTGGCTCCAGAAAGTCTCACTTCCAAGATGTAAACACAGGTTGATACTATCCGTAGGTATTTATATGTAAATAGCCAGCTGGCCTTTCAAAGGAATGTGTTACCCTGGATTCATTGATTACTAAAACCAGTCCGTCTGGCTCATGCAAATCTATCTACAATAAATTCCCAAGTATGAGTTTGCAATCAAAAATGGGTACATTTACTTTCATTAATATATATTTACAATTACTGATGGAGTTTTATACATAAACCCCTCATCCTCACAAGACGGTAAGGTAGATTACGCCTAAACTCCATATGGCAACAAGACTTTTCTTCACTTGCGTACCACTTGGAAACCATTTCCATAGATTGTACCTTTTGTATTTGCAAAATGCTTGAAATTTATATAGTTGCTGGGGAACAGGTTGAAAGTACTTGGAGAGGTTCTCAAAGGCACCACATCCCAATTATAGTATACAGGAAGCAGGAAATTCTCTCAGATAGTATGAGGGCTAGGGATTTTTAAGGTGCCAAAAAATTATGGTCAAAACATCTTAAAAAATAAATAGATTTTATTTAAACAACCATTAAAAAAACATAGAGAAACCATGATCTGGGTAGATCAGAGCTCCCGTGCTGGACTACTATAAATACCTCCTTACCCCCCAATACCCACACACACTTATAACTATATAATAAACACGCTACTCAACTTGGAGTAAAAATGGCCGACATGGCCTTTTATTAAATAACAATATATAAAACACTGAAATAACAACATAACAATAACCCAGATACTCATGTTTGTAGGTCCTTGACAGTACCATATAAACCAACTTCTGTGTCTGGGTCACCATTTGGCTTAGTCACTTCCCCAGCCGCTAAGCACCGCCTCAGAGACTAACACAGCCGACCTCAGACACCCACCTGTACCAATTAGAGGACGCCATACCTCGGATGGGTCCCCACCATTTTTCCCAAAAAAACAGTTTGATGAACCCCTGTCAAGGACCCCAAACCGCCTACCCTTAGAAGCAAAATTTGACATACCCCCCAAAAAGAGTTAACCCCACGAAAACAAACAATAGGGCAGGAGGGAGGGACTTTCTTCCACGCTTTGTCCTTCAAGATTGACCTGACCCCTCCTACCCTGAACCTATATTTCAACATCTCCACCCCTGCCTGGACAACTGACCAATAAGGTAAGTACCCCCTAACAGACCACCTACTTTTATCCCCCACTTGACCTTTTCTGCACGATTCCCCTTTCACCCAGTCATGTATGCCCTCTGCTTAGTCCTTTTCTCCTAGCGCCGGGCATGTCTCATCATTTAAAATTTGCCTTATTAATTCATCAAATATTTAACACATAAGATGTTTACAATATAGTCGCAGAGTAGCGCTCCGGACATGTCAAATCGCATGCCAAACCAGAGCCTATTGCCGACAACGGCACCGCCCAAATCAGTGCAATGTTGACTTTGCGGTGCCTCACCAATTCCCAAAAGTAATTTCTGCACTCAATTTGGGCATTCGGGGGCTATTTTAATAGACATCTGTGCATGAAATTTCCCCTTAACTTTCACTGAAATGCCCGTTTGAAATTTTGGAGTTCAGCTGAACTCACACGATTTCAGACCGGCCCTCAGTATGAACGAGGGCTTAATCCACTTGAGGAATGAGTGGTCTAATATTCTCTTATCGCAGCCTTTGTACACACGGTTATTGATCATTCAATTCAATATTGCTGTCAACACCTACTGCATGCATACTGGGACAATAACTGTTCAGCTGATGGCAGATCCAGGCAGGCACATAGCACAGTGTGACCAATGAGGAGAGGTGTACCCTTAGTATATTGATAAAGTTTTAGAGCAGTGGTCAAACTGCAGCCCAGGGCCTGGAAATGGCCCTTTGCTTGCCTTTATTAAGCCCTTGGGGCACTATTCCTCCCACTGATAATAACAATTGGGCATTATTCATCCCACTGACACCAATGATAGAGCACTATTCCTCTCACTGACACCAGTAAGGGGGCACTATTCCTCCCACTGATATCAATAATGCGGCACTATTTCTCCCACTGACACCAACGATATGGCACTATTCTTCCCATTGATGCCAATGATGTGGTACTATTCCTCTAAATGGCACCAATGATAGGGCACTATTCTTTCCACCAATACCAATGATGGGTAACTATACTCCCATTGACACCAGGGCATATTCTACTCGCACTGGCTATTGTCCGGCCCCTTCGAAGCCTGAAGGACAGTAAATTGGCCCTTTGTTTAGAAAGTTTGGAGAACCCTGTTTTAGGTCTCTTGCACACTGCAGCTTGAAAAAGCTCAGTACAGCTTTTTTTTATTTTCTTACTGAGCTAAAATACAGCCCATTCGTTGTGATGTGGCTATGCACACAGGCAAACAAGCGTCGTGCATTCTTCAGTAAAAAAAAGAATAGAACAATCTGCATTTTTGGTCAGTAATTTACGCCTCATGCACACAAATACGCGCAAATTACACCCATTTTCATATTGTGCAGAACAAAAATTAGAGAATAATTTTTTGCGCATTTGTGCGAAAATGCACATGTGAAATTGCGCAAACACATATGCGCGTAAATAGGCTCAAATACATAAAAAAAAATGTCTGAAAAAGTAGATGCTCAAACAGGAGTGCAAGAGCCCTTAGAGTGTGTACCTCATGCACGTTGAAAACCTTGTAAACACTGCTTTTTTATTTCCGTTTAGCCTGACAGCCCACGTTGGAGCCACTGTACTAACAATCCGGTGTTAGTAGATCGATCTCCCCTGCTGTTCTGTTGTGTTCTAACAGGGTGGGACCCCCTCGCCAGAATACTCCAGTCAGCGATCTCCGCCATTGAGAGTGCTGATTGGTAGCCAGTCGGCAGACCTTTTTCGGCCTCTGTCGGACCAGCTCAGTACAAATGTCGGCTGGTTTCTATTGAATCAGCCAATGCCACCCGACGTTCGCCCGGTGTGCTTTAGTGCATACTTGTTAAATTGATTACCAGAAGCCAACAGTCATATTCAAGGTTATTTACTGCAGCAATATACAGAGAAATTTTGGTAATCAAATGGCAACTTGAACAATATCAGTAAATAAGATTAAAATTATTTTTTTATTGTTACATTCTCATATTCCACCTGTCACCTTAGAAATCACCTTTAGGAAGGTGTTCAGGTGAAAATAATGTAGGGGAAATTGTATTCAGAACAAGAATGACTAAGGCCTCTTTCACATGGGCGTTCCTATCAGATCCGTCAGTCAGTTTTTTAGGCGGATCTGATCGGATGCCCCATTCAGCCCTATGGAGCAGCGGATGTCAGCAGTGGCATGTCCGCTGACACCCGCTGCCATCTGGGGATCGGATTGGATGGGATCGGATGAGAGCGGACAGGCGGTCCATTCTCATCCGATTCCCCATAGAGAGCAGCTGGGCTCTGACACCTCCCTCTCCGCACTGTGTGCAGAGACGGAGCTGTCATCTGCGGGCTCAGCGGGGATCGGTGGATCGATCCCCGCTGAGCAGAGCACGGTCCGCAACGGAATGCGAACCGTGTGAAAGAGGCCTTAGGGCTCTTTCCCACAGGCGGACCATTCAGATTCGCCTGTCTGTTTTTTTGGCGGATCTGAACGGTCCCCCCATGCATCCCTATGGGGCATCGGATGTCAGCGGAGACATGTCCCTTGACATCCGATCCGTCAAATCTGGACGGATGGAAACCCTATTTTCCATCCGTCCAGCGGATCGGATGGGATTGAATGAGAATGGACCGACAGTCCGTTCCCATCCAATTTCCCCATACAGATGCATGCGGACCTGACAGCTGTGTCTCTGCACACAGCGCAGAGACAAAGCTGTTATCCTCCTGCTCAGCGGGAGGAACGGCGGATCGATCCCCCCGCTGAGATAAACGGAGTCCGTCCGACGGACGGACGGTGTGAAAGGGGTCTTATAAGCATCAGTATTAATTAACTAAAGCACCACCAGGTGGTGGGATGGAAGGCCAACTAACGTCAAAAAGATGACATAGTTGTACAAAATTATGTATATTGTGTTTAACATCGTCAGACAAGCTTAGTGGAGGGATGGAAGGTATTATTCAGTCACCGATGGTAGTGAGGGTTAAGTTAGTCACTATTCTTGGTATGTAACTGCTATAGTTACTTCACCTGGGAGAAAGAACTTTTGCCACAAAGGACTTCTCCTGTTAAAGTTAGGGGCTGCTACCTGGAGGGGGTAAACCCCTAGTTCATAGAGACATCCTGCTAAAGGATACTTTGCAAAGATACTTTGTTTAAAGGACATTATGCGAAGATTCCTTTGGGCCAGTGGGCCAGAGTGATGTTGGAGGAAACTCTGTGCGAGTAGCGGCATGGGCTCATTGCCTCTTCAAAGAGAGGGATGCCAGAGTGAAGGATCCCTTGAAGGACCCTCACAAGTAAGGCAAACTTTGCTCAGGCTCCAGAAATAATAGCCTGCTGCCAGGAGATGTGTTGCCTCTGTGTTAGAGAGAGAAGAACACTGTGAACACCAGTCGGGTGGACTCTCCACATCTTAATCCTAACTTTTGGGTCTGACTAGGATAGGAATGAGTCAGTGTCTTGGTAACTGAGAGGGACTGTGCCTATTGCTAGTCATACAGTTCCTGAAGGGAACAAGTACAGATGTGTTAGTCAGTTAGATTAGTAGGGTTGTTTCAGATTTGTCTGTTACAGGTGCACAACAGGACGATGAGTCAAGCGTGCCCTTAGGGGGCCGGATGCATCAGGAGTCTCTATGAGAATGTTAAAGTTGGAGATTCTGCAGGTGAGAAGGTCACCTCTGTGAAGAGGGCAGTCTCATTGTGAGTATGTACAGTAGGATGGATGGTTACTATGTGCTCACCCTTTCCTTTGCAGGCTTGTGGAGGAATCTCGGGCCTTTGAAAGGTCATTCCCTGTCTATTTCATGTATATATGTACAAACGTTATTTGTAGCATAGTTAGTCAGGATATTTACCCTTTTCCTGTCAGACAGGTGTTTGTTTGGTGGGGGGTGTATTAATCTAATGCCCCTGGTAAACTCCTGTGTGTAAATTTGTAAATATTGTACAGCAGAGTTTTATATTTTTTCACGTAATTTATTGTATCTACTAGTCACATATGGGGTATCCCCCATGTCCCTGTACATATATTTTTTCCATTTTGCCCTTTTGCAAGTTTGTGGGATACTCCGTGTAAATGTACGTACAAGTAATTGTGTAGGGGCGGATGCCCAGAGCCAGTGGGACATGGCTCAGTTTGGAAGGGGTTGGATGTAGCACCCTTTTAGGTAGGTGCTAGAGAGAGAGTATAGTGTTGGATCTTTTCTGCTTACCAGAAGGATTGCCAGGTAAATCTATATTGTTCTCTGCCTACCAGAGAGCAGGATCTGCTAGTTAGGTCAGCTCATGGTGCTCAGGTACAGCTCAGCTTGTCTGAAGTGTTTCAAACTGGTCCAATAGGGAGGCATATTGGACAGTGGGAGGAAACCTGACAAATGAGTGCACAGGCATTTAGTACAGCCCTGGTGATTGGCAGAGGAAAGGGCCTCGATGCATGCTGGGATACTGTATAAATGCCAAGAGCACATGTGCTTAAGGTCTTTCAGCTGGAGAGCGGATTCCCAGAGGGAAGGGGCAGCTTCCTCCTCCTCCTCTGTAGAAGTTGCCATGCGGCCTCAGGTGGGCGACCTAAGGGGCCTAAAGAGTAGAGAGGAACTGAACCCGGAGGTCCTGCAGAGCTGACTGGAAGGGAGACACTGGAAAGGATCTGATTCTGCATACAGTGAGTACAGATCTGTGTCAAGAGGCCAGACCTGAGTGGGGCCATCCCTGCAGCGAGAAGAGTCAGTAAATGGGATGCTAAAGAGTGTCCTCTAGATAATGTAGTTCACCAAGTCTGTTGCTGAAGAGAGAGCAAGAAGACTCAAACCTTTCCATACACATGGCAGTATGATTAAAGCAGTGTGACTGCTCCCACAAGTAATCTGGTGAGGCCAAGTGAGAGTTGTCAATATCAGTAAATAGTTCAAGTTGGAGTTTCCCACTATTCCCTTCTCCCATCCAAGTTCCACAATAAATACCAAAAACCAAATCCCCTGGACTGTTTATTGAGTAACAAGCCATTGGGAGTAAGGATGAATGTGTGAACTGTCCCTAAATGACTGTCTGCAGGTAATCAGAGGAGACCCAAGAAGTCATCACACAGCAAGCCCTATGGGGACAGTGCTACACAAGAAAGAAATTACATATATATAATGTAGTACTGCTACATCTTAAATCAATACTTTCTGCATTTATTTTGTAAAGCCCTGCACAAATTGTTGGTGCTCTATAAATCATGAATAATAATAATAATAATAATAATAATAATAAAATTTGTCCTGACATATATAAAGGACAGATAGAAATGTCACAATTTTGGAACATTTATTATTATTTGTCGAAATAAGTGTAAATCCCATCCTTGAGAACTTGTACAACTGAACAGTGGTCTTATTACTGAACAAACTTTTTCTATATTATTTTACATTTTGCTGATTGCACTTCCTTACTTTGTCATGCCAATCATGTGGAAGCAAAAAAACATTTTTTTTTTTTATTTTCCTTGCACGTGATTGGGTATTCTTGCAGATTGAAGCTTTACTTCATTTCCTAGCAACAGCCGGTGAGCACCGCGAGGCACCAGGGACAGTAGCGTGCTGGGGGCGAAGGGCAGAGGGCTGACCGGAGACATCAAGGACCAGGACTGAGGAAGGGGCAAGAGTCAGGGAGGGAGGGAGCCATACTCACAGTCCCCGGCATCAGGTCTCTGGTGCAGCGATCTCCGGACCCCGCGGCTGCGAGGGCTGTCCTCGGCGGGGAAGCGGAGAGTGTAAGCCACGGGGACCCTGGCGCGGGTCGCGATCAGGAAGCAGGGCCAGCCAGTCCGGGAGCTCCATCCGTGCGATGCCTAGGAACTCACACAGGGACAGGAGATCTGCATGCCTGCGGAGCACAAAGGACGATCTGTTCTTCCGCACAGTCAGCTGCAGGGGGAATCCCCACCGATAGGTGATCTCAGGAGCCCGGAGCCTTTCCAACAGCGGTTTGAGCATCGCTCGGCATTGCAGGGTGCCTCGAGCCACGTCAGGGAATATTTGGATAAGAGCACCGTCGAAATCAACGGGACCCTTGGACCAGGCCTCCCAGAGCATCCTCTCCTTCACCGTGTAGCGATGCAGGCGGCAGATAACGTCTCTGGGTCTAGCCGGATCAGTCGGTCGAGCCCCCAGTGCCCGATGGACCCGATCAAATTCCAGGCTGGTCGCAGGATCCGGAGGGAGCACCCGTGACAGCACAGCTCGCACAGTTTCCGCCAGATCCTCTGGTCCAGTCGCCTCAGGTATGCCCCGGAGCCATAGGTTATTGGGACGGCTCCGGTTTTCAATGTCCTCCATCCTAAGCTGATGTGCGGCAAGGACCTCAGTGTGGGCGCTCTGGGTTTGCTCTAGCCGGGAGATCCTGGTTTGCAATGCTCCGATCACAGATTTACCCGCCGTCACACGGCCCTCCAGGGAGGCCACCTCACCGCCCAGCTGCTGGAAGTCCCGCCGGTGTTGTTCCGCCACCTGAGCCACAATCGCCTCCATGTCTGCTTTTGTGGGAAGGGCCCTGAGGAGAGTCCAGATGTCCTGAATGTCCCCCAGCTGAGCGGGTAAGGTTGTAGCAGCCATGGATGAGGCAGCAAGGATCTGAGGGGAGCTCTGTGTCGGCGAGGAGGCAGCTAGCGGGCCTAGTCCCCCACGTGGCGACAGAGTCAGGGCCCGCAGTGAGGAGGCGGCGGAATCTGGGAAAAATGCACGGATGGGGGTCACCGAGGAAGTCCTCGAGGAAGAGGCAGTGGCAGGCTTGGTTACCCTCTTCCTGCGGACGCTCATATCAGCGATAAAGAGCAGTAAATGGTCGACCAGGGAGGCTGGAGAGCGGGAGCACCAAGAAAGAACGTCCTCACACCGCCATGTCCAAGCCACGCCCCCTACTTCATTTCCTAAGCTCTGTAGCAACTGCACTTTGCAAAGAAGACAGTCTATTTGCCTTTAGTAAATGGACCCCTAAGTTTATAAATTTGACAGCATAGCTTAGCCTTGATATGAAGAAGAAACACAATCAGCCAGTCAGTTATGTTGAGGCGCTTACATGCTAACAAGGAGTATGCTGACAGGAAGAGAGATGAACTCATCAGTCTTCTGCTTCTGTCTGGCACCCTGTCTGTGGGTGGCTGGTTGTCTGGCACCCTGTGGTGAGTGACTGGCTGACTGGCACCCTGTGGTGAGTGGCTGGCTGGCACCCTGCGGTGGGTGGCTGGCTGGCTGGCATGGGGGTTGTGGGTGACTGGCTGGTACAGGGCCTGTGGGTGGCTGGCTGGCTGGTACAGTGCCTTTGGCTGGCTAATACAGAGCCTGTGGGTGGCTGGCTGGTACAGGGCCTGTGGGTAGCTGGCTTGCTGGTACAGTGCTCGTTGCTGGCTGGTACAGGGCCTGTGGATGTGGGTGGCTGGCTGGCTGGTACAGTGCCTGTGGCTGGCCGGATACAGGGCCTGTGGGTGGCTGGCTGGTACAGGGCCTGTGCATGTGGATGGCTGGCTGCAGTGGCGTAGCGTGGGTGGTCAGCGCCCGGGGCAAGGCAAGTAATTTGCGCCCCCTAATCTGCAGACTTTTAGCACTCCCTGAGTCCCTTCCTACAATAGTACTGACCAGCCAGATTCCTATATTGACCTACCAGTCCACTACGCTAACATACCTGATTCCTGTACTGGCCACTACACTGACCTACCTGTCCACGACACTGACCCTTACACTGACCTACCTGATTCCTACCTGCCCACTACACTACACTGCCCACTACACTGACTATTAAACTACACTAAACTGTCTACTACACTACACTGTTCACTACAGTGTCCACTACACTACACTGTCCACTATACTACACTGTCCGCTACACTAACCACTACACTGCACTACACTGTCCACTGCACTACACTGACCACTGCACTACACTGACCACTGCACTACACTGACCAGTACACCACACTAACCACTAAACTACACTACCCTACACTGTCCACTATACTACCCACTACACTACCCACTACACTAACCACTGCACTGTCCACTACACTACACTGCCCACTACACTACCCACTACACGTCACTGTCCACTACACTGACCACTACACTACATTGTCCACTACACTACCCTAACCACTATATTGTCCACTAAACTACACTACCCTACACTGTCCACTACACTATACTACCAAGTACACTGTCCACTACACTACACCACACTTTCCAATACTCTACACTGTCCACTATACTACCCACTACACTACATTGTCCACTACACTGACCATTACACTACACTGTCCACTACACTGACCATTAAACTACACTAACCACTGCACTACACTAACCACTGCACTGTCCACTACACTACACTGTCCACTACACTACCCACTACACGTCACTGTCCACTAAACTACCCACTACACTACACTGCCCTCTCCACTTCACTGTCCACTACACTACACTGCCCACTACACTACACTGCCCACTACACTACACTGTCCACTACACTACACTGTCCACTACACTACATTATACTACACTACCCAGTACACTGTCCACTACACTACGCTGTCCACTACCCACTAAACTACACTACACTGTCCACTACACTACACTGCCCACTACACTACCCTGTCCACTACACTACTACTAACCACTAAACTACACTACACTGTTAACTACGCCTCCTCCCCAGACTGTGTCTAGTCCTGCAGCCAGCAAAATGACTTACCCGTTTTCATGATCCATCCGCTCTGCCACATGGTGAAGACGAGCCCGTACAGGGGGCGGGTCGGGGAGGATTGTGAGAGCTTAGAGGAGGCGGGACGGAGGCACATGCAGAGCTGACTTCGAAGACAGCGAGGCGGGCTCCAGAAGCAAGGTGGGGCTCTGCCACTGACCAGCCCTGCTGCCGCACATGACATTGTTGGCCCAATCACAGGGCGCTGGCTGGCCATCGTGTAGCCTGAAGATGGCGGCGGCTGGACTCTGGAGTGACACGCTAGGAAGAATTTTTAAAGTTTGCTAGAGTGACACTGGTGCGGGATGCGCCCCCCCCAAATGTTGCGCCCAGTGCGGCCGCCCCCCCCTGCACCCCCCATGCTACGCCACTGGCTGGCTGGCACCAGGCTGTTGTGGGTGGGTGTATGGCTGTGATAAACTCCCGCGAGACTAGTACCGACTCCAGACGAATCGAATCTGTCCAAGGCGAGGGAGGCGGCCTAAGAAGGCAGAATGACATCACAAAAATATCGGCAATATCGGCCAGTACCAGGGCCGATACTGATATATTGGGGAAAGTGCATATCGACCCCCGATATATCAGCCTTGCCGATAATCGTTCTATATCCCTAGTTTAAAATGACACTAAACTCTGATTACAAAAAAAAAATTAAATAAAAATTGCACTCAGGTGTAACTTCTTTAATCAAAAAGCACATTATTTTGCTCTCAACCTCCTCCAAAATTTTTGTCTGCTGTGATGTGACTTCCTCTTAGAGGATGGCTTCGTTTGTTCCCCATGGTCCCACTGTATGTAGGGACATAGCCATCCTCTCTTGCTTGCTCCAGAGATGGACTATGGCATGCGTAGTGTGCATAGAACTGTGCATATGACCACAACCTACATGTACTGCACATGCAAATAAAAGTGTGAGGGAAGAAAAGAGGTTTAGAAACTCACAGGGGATGTTACAAGGAGGCAGAAAAACACAGTAGAACCGATTTTTGAAAAATAAACGAAAGGACCATTAAGTAGTGGATGTGTATGAATTATTTTTGGAGAATAACTATATTGTTTAGTTTTACTTTAATATATACTTTGATGCATAAAATCTATATTTTTCTAGTGCTTTCCACTCCGGGGATTTGAACTTTTTTTGTCTGCTGTTGGGGGCGGATGATGAGGCAAGCATCTTAGGCACATGCAGTAGGTTATAATACTAGGGCCAATTTAGGCTGGGTTCACACTGCTCTGACATGGAAGTCGGACGACTTCTGATCCGACCTTGCCCTATGACTTCAATTCGGACGACTTCCATGCGACTTCAATAAGCTGGATCCAACTTTGATCCGACAATACCAGGCCCTTCAGGTCTGGTATGAATCTTGAGGGGGGGAACCCCACGCCAAAATTTAAACGAAAAATGGTGTGGGGTCCCCCCAGAAATTCACACCAGGCCCTTATTCCAGCATGCAGCCCAGCAGGTCAGAAAAGAGGGAGGGCTAGCTAGTGCCCCTCCCCCCGGACCATACAAGGCCTCACTCCCACCCTTTCCTGACCTGTTGGGTTGCATGCTCAGAGAAGGGTCTGGGTTTGATCCTGAAGGGGATACCACAACTGTTTTTTTTTTTTGTTATTTTTTTTTTTTCCTCACACGTTTTTTTTCCCCCTCAAGATCCATACCAGACTCAAAGGGCCTGGTATGGAATTGGGTGGGGGGGGGGGGGGATCCCCGGATCCCCACTGTTTTTTTTTTTTGCTTGTTCAAATATTTTATCGAAAGAAATAAAAGTTTTGAAACATTGGTACAAATTAAAGTGGTACAAATCGTAGCGTAAGAAGCACATAGGATCGGCAAGTACAGTGAATACAATGAACAATGAGTAAACAACAAATTAAATACATTGTGGTAGAGGTAAGGCTACTGGCTGCCAGTGGGAGATTGTTCCAGGAAGCAGCCTCCACCTGTAAGTCTTCAATCACACCAAATCCGACTTTGAAATCCTGTGACTTCACTTGAAATCGCACAATTTCAATGATTCATGTCAGTGCGACTTCAGGTGTCACTTGGCCGACATCTGGGTGATTTCATGCCTATGCAGCTCGCACCTGAAATAGGCAAAAATAGTGCAGGAACTTCTTTTTCAAATTGGTGCGGCACCACAAATTTGATGGTGCACCGATTTGAACAGTTCCATTACCGACAATAGGGTGTGAATTGTCGTGTGATTTGGACCTGTTAAATCACATGACAAATCGCACCTGTGTGACCGGGGGCTTAAAGAAAAATACTGTTCCCTACTCGACTGGTACCTCTCCCTAATGCTGCTCCTATTCTCTCAATATCCAGCAGGGCTCTGTCCCTATCTTATTCCCAAACTTTGAGGCACACCAAATGACACAGAACTCCATTATTTATGGAATCCTCAGTTAAGATGGCTGCCCAAATCTCACCAGATTTCAGTATCTAATAGGATTTCTGTCCTCCCCAAGATGGCTGCCTGGAGCCTGTAGCAGGAGATAACTAGTCTTCAATGGGCTCTTGCAAGCCTGAAGAAATGTTACAGTGTCACCTTCAGGTTGGAGGATATACTGCAGTCTCCATCTGCCTACATATCTATGCCCAGCTTTAGGGCACACCTGTGGCGATAAAGTTAACACACAAAATTCTTTACAAAATGCATTAAGAAAAAAAAAAGTGTGATCATATTTTGAATAGAATTCAAAGAAACCCAAGCAAGTCAACAGAAAATACTTTTAAACAATAAAAAAAATACCGGCTTTGTATGTTGCAAGCTTGGGTGGGTATGAGTTAAAATGTAATTATAAAGAAACTGTAACCCAAAATGACTCCTTTCATCAATGGTTTGGTTTATCTATGCGCTCGCTTGGGGACAGGTTTGTGGTCCTGGGGGGATGGGGATGTTATGCTCCGATGTCCCCTGCCTTAGTTGGTGGGGGATGCTTGCGCGGTGTGGCGCACACCACTTCCGGGATCAGCTGATCCTAACCATTAGTGGTACAGAGAGTGGCTTCTTATCCCACCCCGCCATTTCCGGTCATGCGCGGCTTCTGGTCTTTGCCACACGTGCCCAGAAACATGCCCACCCATGATCCCACCTCCATGTATGTAGCGCGGCGGGCGTGAGGGAGGAGTCTCACCCTTAGGTGCCATCTTTCCCAGCCATATATATATGGGGGAGATATGGAGACAGTTCTAGTGGACGTCTCTTGAGTTTTCCAGTTGGAGGGGCACCTCACGGCGAGAATCGGCACAAATAGGAGCAGCAGCCCCATATTGCATAAGGTCAGTCTTGAATGATGCTGTAGATGCTATGGTGATTTCATGTTTCAGAGACTCACTGTGAATGTTTTGGTTTACTGCATTTATCGAGAAGCAGTGATACAGGACCTGAAATTGAAGGGAAGACCCTGTTGCCACCCTCTACATGTGGGGTTGAAACTTACCCTCTACCTGTGGCTACTTTATGAAGTGACTCCCCCATCTTAATACATTTTGGATATATACTTAATATACATAATATACTCTAGATACAGTATACTCTTATAACCTATAGAGACTGACCTTTGGCATATGTTTATCATTTGTATGAACGTGAGCAACCGTGATTTCCCTGTTACTTACAGGGGAATGCCTCCATCTGGAAAATAATAAGGATACATATATTGATCCGTACCTATACTATACATCTTTTGTTAGGTCTGTATGGCCCTAGGACAGTACTCATACTGTTTTGGCTATAGAGTGTTCGGTGTACACATCCCCCTTTGGAACCGATGTGCATATGACCTTTCCTCATGCCACTGTGCCGGCCTGGATGCTCTATGTGTTTTTTTCTCCCCTCTTGGTGTTTGGGTACGTGCCTATGATTCCTTCCGATGTATATTTATATGTGTACATGATGTTCTTGAGTTGGAATTCATGATATGTTTATTGAAAAATGTAATACTATGATGTGGAAACAGATGTATGCACTTTGTATGATATAGTAATTACACTGTATCTCCCAGCACCAATAGGATCTTCTGAGGAAGCTGGAAGCGAAACGCGTAGTGATTCATTTGCTTACGATGCTTGAGATCCCTGTTTGGCCTGGATATCCAAAGATCATTGCAGATTCTGTGTTTTCTTTTACTAGATCTTAGCTTGATATGGGCATGTAACAGGTTCTTTTACACTAATATACCTACCTTGCACGGGAAGATACTGTACTGTTTTTCACCACATATTTTTTCCATATGATATGGTTTTAATGTTTTGTACTATGCTGTCATAATAGATTCTTATTTTTACTTGTTGTTTCCTTATGGGATTATCAGTGGCTACCTCAAAAGCCCTACTCATCCTTCCATTTCTTCTGTCCTTTCATCAATGGGCACACCTCGGCTAGTATAAGTAAGGGTTGGCTGATCTTACAGATGTAAAATAAATCTATTTCACAAAATATAACAGGGAAATATACGAAAATTAGGGTTAAGTTTTCCTCCAGGATAGAGAACAGGCTACAGTCAGTTTTCCTTGGACAACTGTGATAAAGGTCTTCTCTCCTCTAGTGGGCTTGCTGCGAGAGGTCACGCCTGGTACTTTGCTTGAGGCTCCAAACAATTGCATTTTCCCTCTAGTGTCAGCCGGAGCCTTTGAAAGGCATAACACATTGAATGGAGATCTCATAAAAGAAGATGAGCATATATAACGGCAAAACAAAGACAGAAAGTTCCAGAGGGAACGAGGAAGGATAGTATTGGATAAGAGCAAGAGATATCAACAGAGGCGAGAGGAAGAGTAAAGCAATAAAGGCAGCTGTAAATAAAAAGCACAAAATAATATGAGAGGTGAAGACGGAAAAGAACGAAGATGAGAAGAGGTGATGAGAGGAGAGAAGAGAGAAGATTGCAGAGGAGAGCAGAGACACCTGCAGACCTGGGGATGTGTAATAGAGTTTGATAGTGTATACGGCATTCATCATTCACAATGTATCCCTAGGCGGCTCACACTCGGAAATGTGGATGTATGAGGAACCCTAGGCACTGATGTGATTTACATTTACAGAGAGAGGGAAAAGAGAACGGAGGATGAAGAAAAGGAGAATTAGAACAAAAAAAGTGAAAGTTTAACTCCAGGCAGATATAAAAGGTTCAGTTCAATGCAGCTATGTAATCATTAGCACATCATTAACCACTTAAGGACCCAGCCTTTTTCTGACATTTATTATTTACAAGTACAAATCTGTATATTTTTGCTAGAAAATGATTTTTATTTTTCTTTTAATAGGACCCCAAACATTATTTTTTTTTTTTTTTTTAGCAGAGACCCTAGAGAATAAAACGGTGGTCGCTGCAATTTTTTATGTCACACTGTTTTTTGTGCATCGGTTTTTTATACGCAACTTTTTTGAAAAAAAAAATACACTTTAACAAATAAAAATAATATAAAAAAACATAATATATACTCCAATTTTTTTGTATGATATGAAAGACGATGTTACCCTGAGTAAATAGATACCTAACATGTCACGCTTTAAAATTGCACAGGCTCCTGGAATGGCGTCAAACTATGGGAATGCTTTTACAATTTCTACAGGTTATCAGGTTAGAGTTACAGAGGAGGTCTAGTGCAGGAATTATTGCTCTCAGGCAGACGAAGATACCTCACGTGTGGTGCAAACACCATTTACATATGTGCGCATGACCTATGTATGCGTTTACTACTATGCGGGGACAGGGGCGCTTTAACTTTTTTTTATTTTATTATTTTTTAAAAAAAAATTTCACTGTCCCTTTAAGAAAAATTTTTTGCCCACTTTTTTTGCTATCACCTGGAATGTAAACATCCCTTACATGAACAATACAGCAAGACAGGTCCTCTTTAGGCTGCATTCACATGTCAGCGTATTGATCGCGGGCAGAATCGCCGCGATTCCGCCCGCGATCCGGAAATCATTGCAAATTGCGGGACGCCTGTGCGTTGCCTGTGATTTGAAATAGCACCCCAAACGCTGTGCAATGTTGCAGCGATTTCCGCCTGCCGAATCGCGGTAACATCGCGCAAAAAAAATCGCGGAACGCATTACGCCCAAAAAAGTACAAGAGTTTCTTTGGAGCGTAATGCGTCCCGTGATTTTTTTTGCGCGATGTTACCGCGATTCGGCAGGCGGAAATCGCTGCAACATCGCACAGCGTTTGGGGTGCTATTGCAAATCACGGGCAACGCACAGGCGTCCCGCGATTTGCAATGATTTCCGGATCGCGGGCGGAATCGCGGCGATTCTGCCCGCGATCAATACGCTGACATGTGAATGCAGCCTTATGGAGAGATCTGGGGTCTCTTCTCTACTCTTAAAAGCAAAAAATAAAACATTTTTTTTTTTTTTTTTAAATCCTTTGCCTTAAGAAAAAAAAAGAACTGGAAGTGATGTCATGACGTCGCTCCGGTCCTCCAAGGACATCCAAGGAGATCAGCGGGGGCCATCTTGCCATCGCCTATCTCTATGGGAAAACATTGCAGATGGTTAGTGGGCTCAGCGACCAGTAACGTATGCCCAGGAACCAACGGGGGAGGGGGAGGGTTGGTTGCCTCTCCCGCTGCTTCTAAATCCAAGAGTGAACCGAGCTGCAGCCATAACCCCTGATATTTAACATCAAAGTCATGACATAGATTCCCAGTTAGGGGTCAGTATGTTACCCTAAAAACATTTTTTCCATGCGTGTGTATTTTAGAAATCATAGTCTCTATCAATTTCATGTAATTCTTCCATCTGAAGTACCTGGTTGATCCTACCAGTCACCTTTTTAATTTGTCCAAAGTTGATCACACAAAGCCATCGGTGTTTGCATGGTCAGGTTTCATTCTTTGACTGGCCATTCAAATGTACAGGACACTGTGCAGACACACAGCATGCCTGTATTGTCCTGGTTTAAAAAGATGAGGTGGCAACCCTAATCACAGCATGCCTCTTGCACATACCCCTTCCCTGCTTTTTAAACACATATAGATTCTAATGGGGGACACCCACACAAAAAAAGGTCTAGTCTGAATTTTAAGTGTGTCCCCACACAAAAGAACTAGGAAACTAATGTGGACACTACACCTAAAAATTGCTAAGCTGCAATATACTTAGGTTTTTGGGTTTAATACTGCTTTAAAGGAAAAATATGGGCAATGCTTTTTTGGCTATACTGGCACTCCTGTGACCCATTTTCAGCTGACAGTGGGCTAAAGCCTGCTGTCGGCTGATGTCAGAGGAATGGTCCAGGCCCTGAAAAGATACCGAACGTATGGGATGACAGCAGAGATTGACAGTCACAAGCTCTCTGCAGACTGAAGACCGAGGAACTATGGGATCAGTGGTGTTTTATCGCTCAGTTCTTAGTGTAGAGGTGGCAGGGGACAGTTGCACCTGGGGTCAGTGCTGCAGTCATCTAGGTGTGAATGATATATATATATATATATATATATATATATATATATTTTTTTTTTTTTTTTTTTTTTGCGATTCCTACACTTTTCTTTAAAAAAAAACAAAAACAAAAAAACGTTTCTCCCATGCAATAAAGGTCTGTGTCATTTAGAGGATGCAACCGCTACTAATGAGAGGACAGTCCATGAGAAACTCTATTCTTTCACACCTTCTCCAGTTCCACAGGTTATGTCATTTTCACCCAAGGTGACAAAGACACAAAGAGGGGACCTGCAAAGAGTCTGTCAAAAAAAAAGAAAAAGTAAACTAAAATGTGACATTTACAGAACATGAGTCCAACCAGAAAAAAAGGAAATATATGGCAGCACTAGGCTGTGCAAACACCCCTGTATCAGTTTTTTATTTATCTTTGTCTCTTTTCACAAATTTATTTTTCTCTTGTCCACTATTGCAAGGAATTATCAAACAATTCATATGAATTTAGTCATTATTCTGCAGATTTGAAGATTTGTTTTCTGACCTAACTCTAGGTTGTCTCTGAAATCAAAATGCAAACTGACCCTTGACAGTTGCATCTACTGTGCAGTGATGGAATGGCTATGATGTTGTGATGTGGATCGGGTCTTGTGAAAAAGAGTGGGTTGTGATATCCCGACAAGACATTAGGACCAAACAAAAACTAATTACATCAACAGCTTGATACAACTTTTTATGCCACTTATAAATCTACATCATATGAACATTGTCTTCTGATTTGAATAACAATTTAATAAATAAAAATGCAGAGTTTGGAGTTAAAGGGATACCCTTTATTGACTAATCTAAAGTGGTTGTAAACCCCATTTATGAAATTTGAGTTAAGCACATATATCTGTGGTGTTTACTTATCTCTCTCCATAGCTCTAAGTGTCGTTTCACTCTGGTACTTCGTTCCTCTGTTATCAGCATGTGTCACTTTTGAGAAGTTCTCAGACACATGAGATAATGTCAGCTCAAAATTTGTGTCGGGGAGGGTGCTTAGAGGGAGATAAGCAAAGAGCGTGTCTATTCAGAATACATCTCTGTATGTTCCTCTGCCTATGTGGAGGGGGTTGTGTCCCTTTCCTCCAATGAGCTCTCACACAGTGTAAGTCCAGTCTCCCCACCCACCCCTGCTGAAAGATGAAGAAAGATTTTTTAATATGATCTACATTTTTAAAAGGGTGTAGAAAGGGGAAGAGAGCAGATATACAAGTAAAATGTATGTAGGAGAATTTGTTCCATCTCTGTGTATCATCTGAGGCTTTTCACTTCACTGGGTATATGTGAGGGTTTACAACCACTTTAAATTGGTTGTATCATCTCTGTGTATCATCTGAGGCTTTTCACTTCACTGGGTATATGTGAGGGTTTACAACCACTTTAAATTGGTTGTAAACCCCTGAAATGAAAAATGAACAATGGATATCCCTCTATAGTGTGTAACTGCCTCAATTCAAAGCATCTAGTGTGATTTCTGCCTTCTCTCTCTTTCCTCTGTTATCTGCATAAATCACTTTTGTTATGCTGACAGCAAGTGATTGACAGCCTCAGCTGTGCATGTTTCCCTATGAGACTGTGTAGAGGTGGGTGTGGCCTTTCCTTACACAAAGATCTCAGTTCTGTGCTGTGCAGTGTATGACTTCAGTTTCCTGCCCCCTGCCAGCTGGAAGCTCAGAAATGCTGTCTAAATTCTGGATTTTGAATAGCTGTAGAGAAGAGAATATTGCAAGTAAACAGGTACAACTTATATTGGAGGATTTGTTTTATCTCTGAGTATCACCTGAGGCCAGTTACTTCACTGGGTATATGTAAAGGTGTCCAACCACTTTAAGGCAAGCTTTTAGGATAATGTATAATAGATCCTTTCTTAAGGTTTTATACATTACATACATAAAATCTGACACAGAGATCTAATTTATCCCAAAAGCTTGCATCCTTCATAGCTTATAATATATATTTTTCATCCATCCTTCCTAACCCTCAAATACTGCTCCCAGGGGAGTGGCTTATTGCATGGGTATCCTCTTCGCTTCTTTCACCCTGAGCTTGCTCCACCCAACTGACACTTTTTGTTCGGTCATTCTGAATGATTGAGACCACAAGTATTGCAGTGAAGAATCAGTTTACTGCTTTTGAGTTTTTGAAATAAAACAAGAGTATACAAACAGAATCAAACAGAATGCAAATGTTGCCAAGGAGGTAGATCCTGAATTCCCAACCAAGGATTTAGGTCTTAGTTCAGCACTCAGGATCTGGAACACAAGCCACACATACTGTACATATGCAAATAAATGCATATGTATGCTAGAGGTTTGCGTTCAGCAACAATAAAGACACATTGTATCTTATACTGTACTTGGAGAGTGACCACAGATAAGAATGACTACAATTCATGACTAATGTAGAATAAGCAATATAACAACACTAACTTAACTATCAGAGTGCACTCTGTGTACTAACGGGGGCCCTCTTTAGGTTGAATTGCAAGAGTCTCCTGAAAGTGAGGCCTCACTAGTCTTCACCGGCAAGGAATTCCCAACAATCCAAGGAAAGAAATTGTAATCCAATAAAGGTGATGATGATGAACTGTGATCCCCCAAAGTAGTCAATATTTATAATCCACAGAGATGTATGCAAACAGATACTGATGTGTCTCAGATTAACAGATTAACAGCCTAGGACTGGATAGAGGGTTTAAGGCCTAGTTCACCCACCTTGCACTATATGTATAACTGCAGTGTCCAGTGGTATAACTATGTGTCAGTATGGCCTCTTTTAAGCAAACAGTTTAGCAGTCCTTCCCCGATTCAGCCTAGGTCTGTTAGTAGTGCAGATGTAGATACTGGATGTCTCTCACCCTAACTGGGAACTTCGCTTCCCCGCTGCAGCCAGGCCCCGCTCTGCTCAGCGTCTCCTGCTGCCTGTCCAACAACCTTCCACTCGGTCACGCTACTGAGACTCCTCCTCACACTCACACTGCCCGCTTCAGCTCCGGTGTCTGCCACTAGGCCTCCGCTTATCCTCCTGCGATCCACAGCAGCTCTTCCCCTTCTTTCCAGCACGCTGTCCTCGAGGCAAGAGAACAAAACAAGATCCCACCCCCCTTTATAAAGACACCCCTAGCAAGCTCCACGCGTCTCATTACTCCCTGGGAGAAGAGTCTCTCTCATAGCAGTCTGTGATCCTGGCTCCTCCCAGAACTACATCTCCCATACTTCCAAAGCCACTGTCTTTGCAGAACTTTAATAACAAATAACAGTTTTTAACAATGCCAGCCGTGCAACCAGGCTACATATGCAATGGGGTGAATTTACTAAAACTGGAGAGTGCAAAATCAGGTGCAGCTGTGTATGAAAGTCAATCAGCTTCTAACCTCAGCTTGTTCAATTAGGCTTAGCCGCTCGGCGTCTAGCAACCAGTGAGGTCATCTGAGGAGGAGGAGAACGAGGCCCCAGCATACACTGCGGAGCCTCCTTCCTCCTCTGCTGCGCACCGAGTGGATTGTTGGCTCCACCCACCTCCTCCCTCCAGCTACTCCAGGCCAGCACAGCACAATGAGTCCTGTGTGTCAGCCGTCCTCAGCCTAAAAACGTGAGGGACCCTGATGTGGGGTGGGATGGGATGGGGGGCTCTGTGGGGACCCTAATGTGAGGGGGGTGCTCTGTGGGGGACCCTGATGTGGGATGGGAGGGGATGGGGGTGCTCTGTGGGGACCATAATGTGAGGAGGGGGGGTGCTCTGTGGGAACCCTGATGTGGGGTGGGGGGGCTCTGTGGGGACCCTGATGTGGGGAGGCTCTGTGGGGACCCTGATGTGAGGCAGGGGGTGCTCTGTGGGGACCCTGATGTGAGGGGGGCTCTGTGGAGACCCTGATGTGGGGACGCTCTGTGGGGACCCTCATGTGAGGTAGGGGGGCTCTGTGGGGGACCCTGATATGAGGGGGGCTCTGTGGGGGCCCTGATGTGAGGGGGGCTCTGTGGGGGCCCTGATGTGAGGGGGGCTCTGTGGGGACCCTGATGTGAGGGGGGCTCTGTGGGGACCCTGATGTAAGGGGGGGCTCTGTGGGGACCCTGATGTGAGGTGGGGTCCCTGATATGGGGAGGCTCTGTGGGGACCCTGATGTGGGGAGGCTCTGTGGGGACCCTGATGTGAGGCAGGGGGTGCTCTGTGGGGACCCTGATGTGAGGGGGGGCTCTGTGGAGACCCTGATGTGGGGACGCTCTGTGGGGACCCTCATGTGAGGTGGGGGGCTCTGTGGGGGACCCTGATATGAGGGGGGCTCTGTGGGGGCCCTGATGTGAGGGGGGGCTCTGTGGGGGCCCTGATGTGAGGGGGGCTCTGTGGGGACCCTGATGTAAGGGGGGGCTCTGTGGGGACCCTGATGTGAGGTGGGGTCCCTGATATAAAAAAAAATGTATAGGCTATAAGAGAGTACCGGCACCTCTTTTGGGCCACTTAAAGCACTGCTCCCTGGTGTCATGTGACTTGTTAGTATTACAAGGTCTCAGGTATGAATGGGGAGCAGGTGTGTTAAATTTGGTGTTATCGCTCTCACTCTCTCATACTGGTCACTGGAAGATCAACATGGCACCTCATGGCAAAGAACTCTCTGAGGATCTGAAAAAAAAGAATTGTTGCTGAACATGAAGATGGCCTAGGCTATAAGAAGATTGCCAAGACTTTGAAACTGAGCTGCAGCATGGTGGCCAAGACCATACAGCTGTTTAACAGGAAAGGTTCCACTCACAACAGGCCTCTCCATGGTCGACCAAAGAAGTTGAGTGCATGTGCTCAGCATCATATCCAGAGGTTGTCTTTAAGAAAAAGAAGTATAAATGCTGCCAGCATTGCTGCAGAGATTCAAGGGGGTGGGGGGGGGGGCAGCCTGTCAGTGTTCAGACCATACGTTGCACATTGGATCAGATTGGTCTGCATGGCTTTCGTCCCAGAAGGAAGCCTCTTCTAAAGATGATGCACAAGAAAGCCTGCAAACAGTTTGCTGACAACAAGCACACTAAGGACATGGATTACTTGAACCATGTCCTGTGGTCTGATGAGACGAAGATAAACTTATTTGGTTCAGACGGTGTCAAGCGTGTATGGCACAACCAGGTGAGGACAAGTGTATCTTGCCTACAGTCAAGCATGGTGGTGGGAGTGTCGTGGTCTGGGGCTAAATTAGTGCTGCCAACACTGGCGAGCTACAGTTCATTAAGAGAACCATGAATGCCAACATGTACTGTGACATACTGAAGCAGAGCATGATCCCCTCCCTTCGGAGACTTGGCCGCAGGGCAGTATTCCAACATGATAACGACCCCAAACACACCTCCAAGACGACCACTGCCTTGCTAAAGTAGCTGATAGTAAAGGTGATAGACTGACCAAGCATGTCTCCAGGACGAAAACCCTATTGAGTATCTGTGGGGCATCCTGAAATGGAAGGTGGAGATGTGCAAGGTCTCTAACATCCACCAGCTCTGTGATGTCCCCATGGAGGGGTAAAAGAGGACTCCAGTGACAACCTGTGAAGCTCTGATGAACTCAATGCCCACGAGGGTTTAGGCAGTGCTGGAAAATAATGGTGGCCACACACAATATTGACACTTTGGGCCCAATTTGGACATTTTCACTTAGGGGTGTACTCACTTTTGTTGCCAGTGGTTTAGACATTAATGGCTGTGTGTTGAGTTATTTTGAGGGACAGCAAATTTACACTGTTATACAAGCTGTACACTCACTACTTTACATTGTAGCAAAGTGTAATTTCTTCAATGTTGTCACATGAAAAGATATAATAAAATATTTACAAAATGTGAGGGGTGTACTCACTTTTGTGAGATACTGTATATAGAATTTGTAGTGATATAATTACAGAATATCCTATATAAATAATGCAACATAATTGTGTATATATGATTTTGTTTTTTTCTCTTTTATTGGTTGAGCTAGATGAACTTGTGTTGTTTTTCAACCTGACTAACTATGTAACTTTATAACACTGCCCTACCAGTTCTTGTACACCCTCCTGCTGACTTCCAATGCTTTGCCCTGCTGACATCCTGTATACTACCCTGCTGCCCCATGCTCTCTGCCCTGCTGACCCCCTGTCTCTTACCCTGCTGACCCCTGTACATTGCCCTACAAACTGCTGACCATATCCTCTGTCCTGCTGACCCCCTGTACACTGCCCTACAAACTGCTGACCATATCCTCTGTCCTGCTGACCCCTTGTACACTGCCCTACAAACTGCTGGGCATGTCCTCTGCCCTGCAGACCCCCTTTACACTGCCCTACAAACTGCTGTCCATATCCTCTGTCCTGCTGACCCCATGTACACTGCCCTACAAACTGCTGGGCATATCCTCTGCCCTGCAGACCCCCTGTACACTGCCCTACAAACTGCTGGGCATATCCTCTGTCCTGCTGACCCCCTGTACACTGCCCTTCTGACCTTCAATCCTCTGACCCTCTCATATTTTTTACTTCATCCCCACATCAGACAGTCTAGATCTGGCCCTGTTTCTGGTGGAAAGTTCTAAAATAGATCTGTGAAGTAACAGTTTTTTCAAAGTGAATCCAAGCTTTATCCTGTGTTGAGCACTGATGAAGGGAGAGTGGTTTTAGCCATGACATGCGTTGGATGTTTTTATATGACTCTTTTTTTTTTTTTTACCAGATATTAAATTATCTTGGACTCATTTATCTGATTTTGGTCTGGTGCTCCTCTTCATTTTTCTATGACTAGAGCAGGAGGTCAGAAAACAACTGAAAAAAGCTTCAATATGAAAAAATAAAAACAAAGGAAGAGAATAATAAAATAAACATTATACTTATGCTGTATTTGTACCTATTGCAGTTATTTTTATTTAAAAAAAATGTGAGTTTAGTGTCACTTTAGGTTGACTAATAAAGAGTATCACTTGAACCCCAAACTTTCTGCGTTAATCAATGACTAACACTTTACAACACCCTACAAGTGCAACATGACTTATTGTAGTTACCAATTTCTTTTAGAACATCAATAATATACCAATGAATAAGAAACTAACAAGAGCCTTTCGGCACAAAGTTAAACACATAAAAAGCAAACCCAACAATATATATATTTTTAATTTTTCTAATGTATAGATACATAGGTAGAAAGGGCAAAAAAACTGTCAAAGGGATGTATTTTACTGGATAACTAATACTAAAAAAAAGATACAAGCGTTCAAAGCTCTAAAGCTCCTTCTTCATGTATTATGACAGATAAAATGCTGAAAAGGGCAAAATATAAAGATATACTTTCTATATGTACAGATGGCAAACCAATAAAATATAAAGAATAGTAAACTATGACATATTAATAAACAGCAAACTGACAAGGCAATACCTAAAGAGGAGCTTTGGAGCTTTAAAATAATTTTTAAATAACAAAATAGTAGTATATTTAGTTAGCCACTAAAAGGTATCATTTTGACTTTTATTTTTTTTTTTGCCTTCTCCACCTATAAATTTATTCCTAGCTAACAGGGTACATCATCTTTCTCTAACAGAAAAAATAACATTTCTTAAAGCCATTTTTATTTAATTTGTTGAAACTGCCGTGGCGTGGTTTGTTGGTGCATTGTGTTGCTATTCAGTCTGAATGGCACCCCAATTCACTTTTCCAACATACGACAATGCACTACCATGAGCTGTGTGCCTAAAAATGGTGAAAGCACCTTTTTGTAGTGCATTTTGGTGCATTAGGTAGCTCATTCAAATGCACAGTACAAATGTTTATTGGTCCTTGAGAGTCAACACATATGTTTAGTTATTGTTGTGGAGCTTATTATAATAATTTTTGGTGGAATATTTATATTTTCAATTTATGCTTGCTATTGCATATTTGTGGTATTGTAGTAAAGTGTATCTATGGTCAAAATGTAAAATCATAGTGCTGAATCTATTTGGAACTATCAACATACGATGCAATAAGATATTCCTCGAATTGTACTTACAAATGCCCCATTGTGAATCGTTCACAGCCATATCCAAAGTGAGGCCTGCAAAAGGAAAGCCCTATCATGTGCAAATGGACATATACACATATATCAGAACTATAGCTATCGTTCCGCTACAGTGCTGTAATGAGTTGGTTAATGATGCAATGTGCTATATAAATGGCTCTTTTTTTTTTTTAATTTTTATTTTCCTTTTTACATACAAAATCAGACAAAAAAAAAAAATAGAGCAGTATTGATGCAGCTAATTACTTGGGTCAAACACTCCAAGGCTTTGCATGAATAAACAAAAAAGAAGAAAAAGAAAAAAAAGAAGAAGAAAAAAAAAAAAGAAGAGGGGGGGGAGGAGTTTGGAAATTCGAGATTCAAGATTCAAGATTCAGCCTGAGCCTATCTATGTTGCAACCCTTATGTTGCCAAAAAAAAAAGTCGGCCGTGTCCCTAGAGGAATGCCATTCAGTGAATCTAAAAGGGCGTATCATATCTGTCAAGCTCTCTTCTGAAAATGTATATTCCAGGAATGATCTCCATCTGGTAAGAAATCTTGGGGTAGTACGTGAGTTGGAAAGCATAACGTCAAGTCTTTCCAGTTGGCATAGAGACAGCAGAGATTTTTGGACCTGTAAGAGATTTGGTGGGGTGGTGTTAATCCAGTTAGCCATAATCGTTCTGCGTGCTGCCAAGAGGCAGAGGTGGGTCCATTGTGAAGAAAAAGATATGCAGTTAAAAAGGCAGGTAGTAGGAGTCTTAGGTACACCCATACCCAAAATAAGAAAAATATAACCCAGCACGCTGTCCCAAAAATTGCTGATATGCGGACATTCCCAGAGTCGATGTAAAAGTGTAGGCCGTGTGGCTTTACACCACGGACATTGCTCTTGAGTAGGATCCTCTGGGCAATGTCGAAAAGGATAGTAAGCCCGATGCATTATTCTAAATTGAGTTTCCCGCCAATTTTCAGAAATAATAATAGAATGTATTCTTTTATAGCTCTTGAGAAGCTTTTCCGGTAATGTTTCATCCCCCAGAGCGTGAGACCATTTCTGGAATAATACCTTTTGAATCGTACCCAACGAATGAGAGACTAAATGCTTATATAGAATAGAAATAGAATATTCTTTTTGATGAAGCACTGCGTCAATAAAGGAAGATTTAAGTGGATTTGTTCCATATCTGCAAAGTCCGCAAAAAGGAAGTAATTTGTAGGTAGAAAAAGTAATGAGAAGAGGGTAGATTAAATTCCTGTCTCAGGACTTGAAACGATTTGAAATGGTTGGTAATATTGTCATAAAGCGAGGAGGCTTTAGTTAGTCCCAAAATTGCCCACTGCCTGAAGGCTGCTTGTGTAGTGGAGGGATTGAACATGGGATTGCCTTGAATAGTAAGGTAGCTAGAGATGCTGGAGGGCAAGCCCACAATCCTCCGTACCTCCCTCCATGCCACCACTGTATCTCTGATGACTATATTGTTTTTAAGATGGGGTGGTAGCGCCCTGAGAGAGGAGTGGAGGATGGCTGGCAGGGTATATGGAAATACCAGCGCTTCTTCAAGCTCGAAATTAGAATAACGTGATGTTCCTGAGAGCCAATCAAGACCCTGTCTTAATAAGCATGATAAATTATATAGGCGAATATCAGGGAGACCTATCCCCCCCTCAGACCTCGGGAGAGAAAGTTTTCGTAAAGCAATACGTGGTTTTTTAGAAGCCCATAAAAAATGTTCAATGCTTTATTTATTCTCTGCACATCCGAGTGCTTCAAGAGAAAAGGAAGTGTCTGTAGTGGATATAAAAGACGCAAAAAAGATACCATCTTAAATAAATGACATCTCCCGAAGAGTGAGAGAGGGAGGGTCGCCCAGGTCTGCAACTCAGAGACAATTTTACAAATGAGTGGTGGAAAGTTAAGGGTGTATAAAGATGAAGGGTCCCTTCCTATGCGAATGCCAAGGTACGTTATATATTGCGGCGCCATAGCAAATGGGGATAGTCTACGCCAGTGAGCGGACAGTTGAGGATGTAGATCTAGTACCTCACTCTTATCAAAATTTATTCGAAAACCCGAGCAGAGACGGAAGGTCGCAAACATTTCTTTAAGAATTAAGAAATCATTAAGAGGATTAGACGAAAAAAATCAAAATATCGTCCGCAAATAAAGCAGATTTTAAGGTTTGGTTCCCAACAGGAATTCCGCTAATACCCTCTGGGGAATTAAGAAGTCTAGATAAAGGCTCAATGGCCAAATTAAAATAAATGGCTCTTGAAACTGCCTCTCACTAGCCACATTATTATACAATTTTCAACAGAAGTAACATAAAGTTTACATAAGTAGATTAAAAAAGATAAATAAAAAAATGTAAGGCGATAGTATATGCATAATGATAAAATACACAAAAATGGAAGTAAAAAATTCAAAGAACACCAAATAAAATAAAGTATGCTAAATACACAGGTGAAAAATAAATGTACAGTAAATACATCAGAGCACATGACACCACAGGACCCTCCATTTTATTTTCTTCTTCTCCAGGCTGTGCAGTCCTTAATGATTCAGAGAATAGAGCTGGAATGTTGCTGCTAGTGCCGCTGTCTGCACCAGTGCATTGTGAATAATGGGTGGTTTGGTGGACCCGATATCCTATGGCTCCATTCACAGAACCAGATAGCATGCAGTATTTAGGTGTTATCCCAAATTCTGCATGCAATCCTGAAAAAGTCAACTAACTACTGCTTGAAAACACTCGGTAAATACTGCATGCAAAAATTAACATGCGGTAAATAAGTAGTGGTCCCAGCATGCAACATCAACAACCTTGTTGTTATGGAGTGGGCGGCCGCCACGTCCCCAACAACCGATAAGTCAGCAGTTGTCAGCAGGGTACCCCGCTGACAGCTGGAAGTAAAAAAAAAAACAATTGCCAGCAATTAAAAAAAATTGAAAAAAATGGCATAGGGGAACTCCCCAAATCCATACCAGGCCCTTATCTGAGCATGCAGCATGGCAGATCAGGAAAGGGAGGGGACAAGCGAGTGACCCCCCTCCTGAACCATACCAGGTCACATTGTCCACAGGCAAGTGCCTCTTCCCTACAACCTTTGCTGGTAGTAGTGGGGTGGGGGGGATTATCGAAATCAGAAAGCCCCCTTTAACAATGTTGTCTTTGACAGTGATGTCTTCGGCCAGGGGCTTGCTGGGTCGATGGCATCACAAGGGAGTGGAGTCCCCTGGTGACGTCACTAGGTGGCTCCACCCCTTAGTCATGTAAGAACTGTCAGGCGGCGGAGCTGGCAGGTGGCAGGAGCCTTCGGTGCGAGCAGACCTTTTTTTTTGGGGGTCGGCGGTGGTGGGAGGCGTCATTATTGACAATGGATCTACACTGGGGGACATTTTTTAAAAAAATAAAGGACTTGTCAAAAACTGTCTAATGTATTTTTTTGAATTTTTTGGGGTTGAATAAGTAGGGGTACTATGGCAGGAATCTGGGGGCCCCCTTGTTAAAGGAGGCTTCCAGATTCCATTAAGCCTCCACCCACACCCACGGACCACCACAACCACCTGCCAGGGTTATGGGGAAGAGGCCCTTGTCCCCATCAACATGGTGACAAGGTGCTTTGGGGGGGCATAGCCCCCTGCCCCAAAGCATCCCCCAATGTTGGGAGCATGTGGCCTGGTATGGTTTAGGAGGTAGAGTGCTCTCGCTTGTCCCCTCCCTTTCCTGCTATGCCGGGCTGCATGCTTGGATAAGGGTCTGGTATAGTTTTTGGGGGACCCCATGTTATTTTTTTTTCAGTTTTAATGTGGGGGTGCCCTTCAAAACCAATGCCAGACCCCAAGGGCCTGGTATAGTTTGTGGGGGGACCCCATGCTGTTTTTTTTCACATTTTTTAACTGCTGGCAATTGTTTTCTTACTTTCAGCTGTCAACCCTGTCACATGCTGTTTTTTTTCACATTTTTTAACTGCTGGCAATTGTTTTCTTACTTTCAGCTGTCAACCCTGTTGACAGCTGATGACTCATGGGTCATTAAGAACGCGACGGCCGTCTGCTTCTTAACAACTATATTGGTTAGTGGTTGTTAGGGATGTGAGCGGTCGCCCCCTCCTTGAAAAAGTCTATTTACTAATGTTAATAAATATGCCAGCTACTGCCAGGCTTTAAATTAACACATGCTTTCACTACTAAAATGCTGCAGGACTTCAAAAACAACTCATGCAGCATTTTAGTAGCATTTTTTAGTGAATGCCCAAAAACTTTTTAAAAAATGCTGTGCAGTATCTTATCACATACTCAGATGAGTGTGCTGAGTGTCATTCAGCTGAGAAGGCTGAGGGCATTTTGTGTCAAAGACGAGGTAGTGAATTGAACAACTCTGGATGAAAAGTGAGTATTGCAGCCTGAGCTGCTTTTTTTTTTGACTGGCTTGGGTACATTTTGAAAAAAAAAAAATTTTTACACAGATTCATTTTTAGCAGGAAATCATACAAATTATCATTAGAAGAGGCATTAACAAACCCATGTTTGAAACCCAAAAACCAAAATACTGAACACTAGCCAAGGATGGATGCGAAAAGCACATTAAACATTATGGATAAATGTTACAATGTTACACAAAATCTGAATTTGTTGAAGTTAAGCTATGTGATCCCTTTAAGGGCAGTGGAGACATATGGGGTTCTGCTGTCTAAAATTTACAAAACCCAATAACACTTAGCATCATGGTTGGCATTCTATAGGGAATAAGATGAAGTGGCCCAGAATGTGGCGTTACCCAAAAGACTTTGACTCTGGGTCCTGGCCAGCTTAGCAACGAGAGATGCAACTTTGAAAGTGTGAACTGCTTAAGCTCTCTAGAACAAAGAATTCCCTCTAGCATGGCCTTATTTCATATTCAGCTGCACAATTACCAAACTTAGATTTAATTATCTTGGGCCAAATAGGAATCATTCCTTTCTCATGAATAATTGATGCCTTTAACCCCTTTCGTTTTTCAAAGTGATGACTTCCAAATGCCTAGCCAATTGGAGCAATGATTTCCCCGAGCAGCAAAGGGTTAATCACTGCAAGTGAAATTTAACAGGCTTTGAATAATTGAAGAGCTGTGATTCCCATTCACAGGGAGCTGATGGAGAGTCCTGATAAAACTAAACAAGGCTAAGTCACTCTAAGGACGCTTTTACACAATGCTTTTGACTTAAATTAGCATATAGGATATTTATTTTTGTCAAGCAGCAATTATTGGCTATTAATAATGCAGCTTAATTACTATATTTTTTTTTCTTTCTGCTTTTGGGATATGAGAAAATATTTTAGTGGTCTATTTTAGATCAAACAAATTTCCATCATCTTGCTGTTATGTTCTTAGCAGGAAACTTTATGTATAGACCACTATACTGTATATGGAAAATATGATAGGGTAATTGGCGCTGCCAAATAATGAAAAATGTACAAAGGTGTGTCTCACAAATCTAGGTACATATAGGTGATCAATATATAATATCAATACTATAAGTGATGGTCCTTAAAATATACCCAATGGTACTGATATTAAGCCACAGTAGGTGTTATAGATATCAATAAATTAACCAACCATTCATCAATTAATAACACTAATACATACTTAATGGAATTCAATAAAAAAGTAAACCAGTATAAATAAATAAAACTGTGAGCAGTGTCTCAAAACTAAAAATAAAGTGACTCTTGTAATAATTGGTGTAAACACTAGGTGGCAGTGTTGGTTTAAAATTAATAAGTGTGGATATCCGCGGTTTACCGGGGAATACCCCAATTATCCAACGCTGGTTACCCCTGTAGGGGTGCCGCTCTCTGGTGAGTGCGGGCTACATAGGAAGGGGAGCACGGAATTCCCTCACCCAGCACCCACATCCTGATCCAACACCGGGAAGCACCCCCTCCATTCATGCAATTTCCTTTGGCACTTTTTATCACCATATTGCACGTTTTTGGACTATTATATTGAACATATTTTTTGTGGACTTTTTTTCACATATATTACGGACTATCTAATTTCTTATTTATATTTATATTTATTTATTCACCAGATATTTACTTATTTATTTTTGGGATCTTTTTAAGTATTTTTTAGAGCTCTGATACTCTTTTATGTTTCACCTGGCACATTATATATATTTTTTAATTAATTCATTCATTTTGATGTTTTTTATATATCTAATTTCACTTGGATATCCATTATTGCACTGAATTTGGAGACTTCTTTACTTTTAGATATTGCTATTTACTTCTGATATAATTACAGCACCTGGCACCTTGTACCACCCATTACCTGTTTTATTTGGATATCCACACTTATTAATTTTAAACCAACACTGCCACCTAGTGTTTACACCAATTATTACAAGAGTCACTTTATTTTTAGTTTTGAGACACTGCTCACAGTTTTATTTATTTTATACTGGTTTACTTTTTTATTGAATTCCATTAAGTATGTATTAGTGTTATTAATTGATGAATGGTTGGTTAATTTATTGATATCTATAACACCTACTGTGGCTTAATATCAGTACCATTGGGTATATTTTAAGGACCATCACTTATAGTATTGATATTATATATTGATCACCTATATGTACCTAGATTTGTGAGACACACCTTTGTACATTTTTCATTATTTGGCAGCGCCAATTACCCTATCATATTTTCCATACCCTGATATAGTTTTACTATATTTTTGGGGTAGGCTGCAGCCAATCATACAAGGAGATCCCTTTGCGCGGAATTTTTTCTTTACTATACTGTATATACCCAACGCACCTAGGAAATAATTAATTTTATACACTAGGTTTAAGATTGATATCCTGCCTACATTTTGCCATTGTCATATACATGGGCAACAGGCATTAGGTGGGAACATTTTTGTTATGCTTTGTTAATGTCTTAGGCCAGCCATATGCACTACCCTCCCAGTTTGTGTAGGAAGCTAAGTAAGTTTAGTTTAGCTTCTTTGTAGTCTGTGGAACAGTGGTTGATTGTTTTAGTTTGCTAAAAGTTTCATAAGCTGCTGATCTGATTACTTTCCCCTGCATTCTAGAGTTTTCTGGTATCACAGTGGGAGGAAGAATAGAAAGGCAGCCTGAATATTTATGGGGTTTCAGCTTGGGAGGTGTGTCCAGAGGGTGGCTGGATTGCCCATATATAGGATAATGCCTGCAGAAGAGTCCCCTGTGGTTCCCCTATCTAGGGGCTTTGCCTCTAAGGGCAGACTGCTGGAAAAATTGTCTGGAGGTCTTTGAGGTCCCAGTAGGAGCTAATGCTATCCTATTTCTAAAGTCTGATTTGGGAGTTTGGGGTCTGGAGAGCTCACTGAAGAGTACTTGGTCCAGCTGTTCGGTGGTATTGTGAGTCTGTGTCTTCTTTACTGAAGAGTGCCCGGTGGATATAGGAAGGAGGCAAGTGAATATCCAGTGGAATTGTGAGTACCAACCTACGTTTGTGCCCTAGTGATTGTGTGTAGCTCTCAACTTGTCAAAAGAAGGTCCTAGGCACTTCTCAATGGAGAATTCTGTGGGAAGATCTATGTGGAGAGAAGAGTCCTCAAAGAAGTCATTTCGGTATTTTTGGGGTATCCCATGCTCACCTAATCCTATCCAATTTATTATTTTAAATTATTTAATTCAGCAATAAAAGCACAAAAAGACACCCCTAGATTCGAGCCAGCAAGAAGAAGTAAAATGCTGTGTGCCAAAGGATTCAGCCAAAATTTGAGCTATGTATAGTCATTTTAAAGGCCAGGAATGGGGAATAAAATTTGGAAGAAATAGTAGTGTTCGGCAGCCTTCTAGCCTCTCCTCTCCACTGGCTCAGACTCTTAGCTGCTCCCATCAGCTGCAAAGTAACCAATCTGGCCACATGCCCCCTAGCTGGATTGGTCCTGTAATTTACCTGTGATGGAGCCCAAAGTGCAGAGGAAGGCCTCTCTTACAGTTCTGGCTCGGGAGCCCTGGCAGAGTAACAGGGAGCGCCAGAGCACAAAGTGGCACAACTGCTGGATAAGACTTATGCTAGAGAAAGCTGATGTGTGTCAGGATACGCAGGAGTAGCTGGCTGATGGCACACTGAGAGAAGAGCAGGAACTGATGTCAGGCACAGCTATGGCTGGATCAGGTCCAGGGAGAAGATCCAAGGCAAGGTCAGACAGTCCAAGTCAGCAACTAGCATGCAGATCAGATGCAGGCAGCAGGCAGAAGAGTAGTCAGGAGTCAGGCCAAGGTCCATAACCACAAGGCAGATGAGCAGAAGGGTAAGGCATAAGTGTAGTCCAAAGGCAAGCCAGGGGTCATGCAGGCAGCGTTCAGGCAAAGTCAGGAGCAGATGGGTCAGCAATAGAGGAGAAATACAGGAACAGATACACAGATGCTTCTGGAATGTAACAGACCAAACAGCACTGACACAAGGAAAAGGTGCAGTTTAAATAGCCCGCCTGGTGCCAATGCACATGTGCACATGCACAAACCTGTGTGTGCGTGCAGGTGCACCCGATAGCCAAGAACAGGGCTTACAGGTACCATGCACCTGCGCACGTGCTGCGATTCTCTGACAGGTCCTCAGCGCAGGAGCTGCCTAATGTAAACCTCATCAGCCTTTGTCTATGTGTTTGTGATATCATTTGATTTCTGGCTCCCAGTTTGTTTCCCAGCCTGACCACTGCTATTATCTTAGATTCCTTTGTTGCCATCCTTTGCATTGTACCCAAATTACAGTTTGGACCGCCACCTGAACTTGACTTCAGATTGTTAACTGGGCTACACTTGCTTATTACCAGCTCATACCTGTTTTCAGGCTACGCTACCTATGCTGGCCTTGGACTGTCCCAAGATTATGCTATCAGCCATTCACTACTGCTTGACTAGCCTCGTGACTACAGATATCTGTCCTGGTGTAGTCTGACCAGGAACTACAGCATTGTGTTCTGAGACCTGCAGGCAACCAAGTACCAGTAGACCTGCTTGTCTTAGGGGAATGGGGGCTGCTAGAGGCAGAAGAAACACCAGACAGCTATAGTGCCATGAAAAAGTATTCATACCCCTTGACATTTTCCACATTTTGCCATGTTACAACCAGAAACTTATTTGTGAGTGAAAGCTGGAAGCTTTTCTAGAAACAAAGTTTTTGTTGATATAGTTGTCAGAGCACACTACACAGAGGACAAGCAAACTAACAACAAGCCTTATATTTCATTTGCCACCTGTGATGTCAACTGATGCTTAAGTCAAGTACTATACAGTGCCTTGAAATACTATTCATACCCCTTGTTTTGTTTTTCAACATTTTGTCATGTTACAACCAAAAAAGTAAATGTATTTTATTGGAATTTTATGTGATAGAGCAACACAAAGTGGCACATAATTGTGAAGTGGAAGGAAAATGATAAATGGTTTTCAATTTATTTTACAAATACTGTATCTGAAAAGTGTGGGACGCATTTGTATTCAGCCCCTTTTACTCTAATACCCATAACTAAAATCTAGTGGAACCAATTTCCTTCAGAAGTCACCTAATTAGTAAAAAAGAGTCCACCTGTGTGTAATCTAATCTCAGTATAAATACAACGATTCTGTGAGGCCCTCAGAGGTTTGTTAGAGAACCATAGTGAACAAACAGCATCATGAAGGCCAAATAACACACCAGACAGATCAGGAATAAAGTTGTGGAGAAGTTTAAAGCAGGGTTAGGTTATAAAAAAAAATCCCAAGCTTTGAACATCTCACGGAGCACTGTTCAATCCATCATCCGATAATGGAAAAGGTATGGCACAACTGCAAACCTACCAAGACATGGCCGTCCACCTAAACTGACAGGCCGGGCAAGGAGAGCAGTAATCAGAGAAGCAGCCATGGTAACTCTGGAGGAGCTGCAGAGATCCACAGCTCAGGTAGGAGAATCTGTCCACATTTATTAGTCGTGCACTCCACAAATCTGGCTTTTATGAAGGAGTGGCAAGAAGAAAGCCATAAGAAGCCCCAATTATAGTTTGTGGGAAGCCATGTGGGGGACACAGCAAACATGTGGAAGAAGGTGCTCTGGTAAGATGAGACCAGAATTTAAATTTTTTTACCTAAAAGCTAAATGCTATGTGTGGCGGAAAACTAACATGGCACATTACCCTGAACACACCATCCCCACATGAATCATGGTGGTGGCAGCATCATGTTGTAGGGATGCTTTTCTTCAGCAGGAACAGGGAAGCTGGTCATAGTTAATAAGAAGATGGATGGAGCCAAATATAGTATAGAGCAAAGAAGAAAGCCTGTTAGAGTCTGCAAAAGACTTGAGACTGGGGCAGAGGTTCACCTTCCAGGGGACGATGACCCTAAACATACAGCCAGAGCTACAATGGAATGGTTTAAATCAAAGCATATTCATGTGTTGGAATGTCCAGACCTAAATCGAATTGAGAATATCTGTGGCAAGACTTGAGAATTGCTGTTCACATACACTCTCAATCCAATCTGACAGAGCTTGAGCTATTTTACAAAGAAGAATGAGCAAAAATTTCACTCTCTAGATGTGCAAAGCTGGTAGAGACATCCCCAAAAAAACTTGGAGCTGTAATTGCAGTGAAAGGGGGTTCTACAAAGTATTGACTCAGGGGGTAGTACAAATGCACGCCACACTTTTTTGATTTATTTGAAAAACATTTTTAAAAGCCATTTATCATTTTCCTTCCACTTCACAATTATATGCCACTTTGTGTTGGTCTATCACAAAAAATCCCAATAAAATACATTTACGTTTTTGGTTGTAACATGACAAAATGTGTAAAAAAACCCCAAAAAAACAAGGGGTATGAATACTTTTTCAAGGCACTGTATAGTATGTGACTTAAGCATGACATCACAGGTGTTGACATCACAGGTGGCAAAGGAAATATAGGGTTTATTGTTAGTTTCCTTGTCATCTGTGTAGAGTGCTCTGACAACTATATCAATAAAAACATTGTTTCTAGAAAAGTTTCCAGCTTTCACTTACAAATATCTTTTTAAAATGTCATTGGCTTGCTGTTTATGTTTCATTTGCAGAACCAGTAGTTTCAAGGATAGAGTTTAATTGATAATTCTTTTCAAACTGTTCCAGTTCAGCCCAACAAGCTTATGTCCCAAACAGAAGAAGGTGACCCATGCCATACTTGCTGTAAAACACTAGATATGTACTTTTCTTGCTTCATAAAGATATGAAGGATAAAGAACATACCAGCATGAAATTATGAAATTGATCATATACTTTTCACCAACAATCTCCTATCATCACCCGTTCCTGGTCTTGTCAATATTAGGGAAGGGCAAAGTTGGTGGGATTTTGCTTTGCTGTTATTATAGCAAAATTTTGAGATTTTCTGCAAAATTTTTCCAAGAGGTGAAATGCAGTGGAGATAATGGGGGGAACTAAATTACAGGGGTTTAAGGTGGCTTTTAAGTGTTTTTTTTTTTTTTTAATTGTTTTTTGAGTTCTTTTTTAGAAAATGAAAAAAATACAAAGCCTGATCACCAACTTTTTTAATCACAGTATTAATCTTCATGATTACATACAATGTACACTGCGATGAAAAATAATGTAGTGCTTACCCCCAGGGGAGCCACTTGTTAGGACAGGCTCTCTGTTCTTTGCTACGACTTTGAGAACTGTTTTGTCCCCTCCCTCTGACACACCTGGTTAGGTAATGAGATGCTGCAAACACCTATATGAGCTCAAGTATTACTACCCAACTATACTGCCATATAGGAAATAGACCCCAGGCTGCCTAATTGTAAATAAAGTAGGTATATCATCACAAGGCAAAGTAAAGGGAATTGCACAAATATTATTGAACAGGTAACACAATCTGCCTGCATACGATAAACTAAGTGACATAGTTACTAGGCTATACCCTAGAAGTTAGTTTAAATCACTGTAATACTAAGCAAGATTAACCTAGTAATAGCAGCACCAGTAATGAGCAATATAAGTAGAGATGTACAGAACTGTTCGCCGGCGAACAGTTCCCGGCGAACTTCGCATGTTCGCGTTCGCCGCTGCGGGCGAACATATGCGATGTTCGGTCCGCCTCCTATACATCATCATTGAGGCAAACTTTGACCCTGAACATCACAGTCAGCAGACACATTCCAGGCCAATCAGCATACCTCCCTCCCACACCCTCCCACCTCCTATAAATAAGCATGGGCAGCATCCATTTTAGATCATTTCTGTGTTACTGAGAGCAGGGAAAGTGCTGGTGCTGCTGCTGTTGTTATAGCTGGGGACAGTTCCCGGTCTTGTTAGCCAGTGTTCTTGGTACACTCCTGCTGTAAGGACAGCACCCCAAAAAGCCCTTCCTAGGGCTGGTATTTGAGGTTTTTTTTGTATATATATATATATATATATATATATATATATATATATTGTCCCCGAAAGCCCTTTTGAGGGCTGGTATTTGTGTAATTTTTTTTGTTCTGTGATATATATATATATATATATATATATATATATATATATATTGTCCCCAAAAGCCCCTTTGAGGGCTGGTATTTGAGTATTTTTTTAATATATATATATATATGTAGCATGTCCAGAACCAGAAAAAAAAATTCATATAGGTGTAAAAGGGGTTCCCACCACCCCTGCTCTACTGAAAAATTGCTACAGAGCTGAAACTTCACAGGTACACTTTTTAGACCCCCTATAAACTAAATCACACAAAAAAAGTTCTTAAAATTTGTCATTTTTGATAGAGAGCAATTATTGGAAAAAAAAAAAAACTTAACAAAAAAAACATTTCTTTGGATTTATTGTTTGGGGGGTCTAAAAAGTGTACCTGTGAAGTTTCAGCTCTGCAGCATGTCCAGAACCAGGAAAAAAAGATCATATAGGTGTAAAAGGGGTTCCCACCATCCCTGCTCTACTGAAAAATTATCTTTTTTTCTGGTTCTGGACATGCTACAGAGCTGAAACTTCACAGGTACACTTTTTAGACCCCCCTAGACACTAAATCACACAAAAAGAGTTCTTAAAAATTGTCATTTTTGATAGAGAGCCAATTATTGGAAAACTTAAAAAAAAAAAAACTTAAAAAAAAAAAAAAAAATTTCTTTGGATTTATTGTCTGGGGGGTCTAAAAAGTGTACCTGTGAAGTTTCAGCTCTGTAGCATGTCCAGAACCAGAAAAAAAATAGAATTAGGGTTAGGGCTAGGGTTAGGGTCAGGGCTAAGGTTAGGGTTATTTTTAGTGCTTAGGGTTAGAGTTAGAGGGGTAGGGGTAGGGCTACTAACTCTAACCTCTAAGTATCTCACCGTAACCCTAACCCTAGCCCCTAACACTAAACCTAACCCTAACCCTCTAACCATAACCCTAACCCTCTAACCTTAACCCTAACCCTCTAAGCCTAGCCATAACAATAACCCTAACCCTAACCCTAGCCCTAACCCTAACCCTAACCCTAACCCTAGCCCTAAGCCTAACCCTAGACCTAACCCTAATTCATATTTTTTTCTGGTTCCGGACATGCTACAGAGCTGAAACTTCACAGGTACACTTTTTAGACCCCCCAGATGCTAAATCCAAAGAAATTTTTATTTTTATTTTTTTTTTTAATTTTTCCAATAATTGGCTCTCTATCAAAAAAATTACAATTTTTAAGAACTTTTTTTTGTGTGATCCCTCTCCGGCATGCCACAGTCCAGGTGTTTGTCCCCTTGAAACAACTTTTCCATTACTATTGTGGCCATAAAGAGTCCCTGTGGGTTTTAAAATTTGCCTGCCTATTAAAGTCTATGGCGGTTCGCCCAGTTCTCCGGTTCGCGAACATTTGCCGATGTTCGCGTTCGCCGTTCGCGAACGGCGAATTTTAGGTTCGCGACATCACTAAATATAAGCAGTGAACAGTATAAACAACGCACAGTGTGAACAATAAACAGGATCAACAGTAAGTAAAAATCTTAGAGGAACTCCTCTGCAATAGATAACCAAAAAATGTCTCAGAGTGCAATCTGTGTATATCCCCTTTAGTGTACTGTAAGTGTGAATATATGTATGAGAGGGGTATCCCTGGGAGGCAGCTGTTCAGTGTCTGGTGTCTGAACTGTAAACTCCAGCCAGCTAAACAGTGGGGCCCAGTCTATACTGTGGTGCACTTAATTACCATCCCTCTAAGCATGCATGCAATGATTTGTTTTTGGAGCTACTAGGCAAACAGGCAGTCTCCTCTTTGCCCGATCTACCAAGCAGCGCAACCAGAACAGCTCACCAGTCCTGGCACCCAATGAACTGTGTCCTGGCCACTCATCTGTCTCTGATCCTCTGGTCCTCAATCAGTCAATCCCCTAGCACTCTAGTACTCAAAGGCTTAGTATCTAATGTAGGACTAGGCACACAGGCAGAGGGGTATGCACAGTCCCCACACAGCAAGAGAGCATTTTCTTTATATCATAATGGAAACTCTCCTCTCCATCTTCTTCCTTACAGTGTTTTTGTGGCTCTTTTAGTTTGCAGGTACATTCACCTCCACAGTGCAGCTCTCCTTGCAAACTATATTGGGCACATAAGGTGGCTGCAGCACAGTGTCTGTAATTGCTTTGTCTAAGCACCTGGCTACAATAACATTAAAGCAAATATCCAAAATGGGGACTTTTCCTTTTTTGAGCTATGAGTGGCTGGGTGAAATAAAATAGGAACTTTAGCAGTTTTACCACAGAGCACTTTCCTGTTCTACCGCCTCTTTACTTTTTTTTCTGTAGCTGCTTATTGGACCCACTTATTTTCCTAATTTCCAAAAAAAAAAAAAAAGGCAAAAACAATGAAATATTCCATAAAAAAAAAGTATGAAAGAAAGAAAAGGGGTGGAAAATATTAATCTACAGGTATGCAAGTTGACCAGGTCAGCACTCACCTAGCATGTATCACAATCTCACAATCCTTCTATTGCAGAGCAGATAAGGGGATCACTCAATCTGCAGATGCTTCGGATTTGACTATTGTTTTATATACAGTGGTTATAGAAAATTATAACCTCCCCCCCCCCTAAAATAATCACATTTTGTTGCTTTGCAGCCTGAAATGAAAACAGACACAGTTTTTGTTTTATCCAGCTGTATTATTGGATAAGTGCAATGTAGAACATCCAAGTGAAAGATATATCACCAATATGTCTGAAAAAAAAATTAAAAAATAGAATCACTGAGTTGGAAAAAGGATCACCCCCTTGTGTCAGTATTTTGTTAACCACTTAAGCCCCGGAAGATTTTACCCCCTTCCTGACTAGGGGGTTTTTTGCAATTTTTTACTGTGTGAATTTAACGGACAATTGCGCGGTGGTGCGACGCTGTAACTAAACAAATTTCACGTCCTTTTTTTCCCACAAACAGAGCTTTCTTTTGGTGGTATTTGATCACCTGTGCGATTTTTTGATCATGCGCTATAAACAAAAAAAAAGCGTAATTTTTGCAAAAATAACAATATTTTTCACTTTTTTTTATATGAAATTCCCCCAAAAAATAATGTAAAAATTTTTTAACATTTTCGGCCAAATTGTTTTATGCTACATATGTTTGGTAAAAAAAAAATCGCAAAAAGCGTATTTTGATTGGTTTGCGCAAAAGTTATCGCGTTTACTAACAAAGGGAAAAATTTTTGTCATTTTTGGTGTTTTTTTTTTTAACGAGTAATGGCGGCGATCTGCGATTTTTTTTGCGGTACTGCGACATTGCGGCGGACAGATCGGACCCTTGACTGACATTTTTGACACTTTTGGGGGTACCAGTGACATTACTGCAGTAATCGGTGCTATATATATGCACTGTTACTGCAAAAATGACACTGGCAGGGAAGGGGTTAACTGTATTGGACAGGGAGGGGTTAAGTGTGTCCTAGGGGCGTGATTCTAACTGTAGTGGGACAATGCTATTGGTGTAAAAACAAAGATCAACGGTTCTACATAGTAGAACCGTCTGATCTGCATTTTTACGCAGGGAGAATGACAGGCGGCTTGCTTACATAAGCCGCTTTGTCTTTCTCCCGCTGTACCGGCGATCGAGTGTGACCGGCGGACATCGGGTCCGCCGGTCACACGCCCGCACTCCTCCCTGAATGAGCCGAGGCGGGCATGCGCCTCAGCGGGCGCGCGCTCGCCCGCTATTGGCTCTAATAGCAGTGACAGGCGAGTGACGTAGACCTACGTCACTCTGCCTGGCCGGGGCTGACTGCCGCAGTAAATATACTGTGCGCAGTCGGCAACCAGTTAAACCACCTTTTGTTTTAATTACAGCCTTTAGTCTGTTAGGATATGTCTTTACTTACTTTGCAATATTTGCTCACTCTTCTTTGCAGAACTGCTCAAGTTCAGGTAAATTTTATAGTGGCCGTTTGTAGACTGCAGTCTTTAAAGCGGAGTTCCACCCATTTTTTCTTCTTCTAATGTGTGTTTTAAGCATTACAAGCTCTTTTCCAAATGGCTATTTTTAATTGTTTTTGTAATAAAATGCCTTTTTTCTTCTTTTGTCTGCTGCACTTCCTGGTGCCTCCACCTAGGCGATTACATCACTAGGCGATTTGCAAGGGCTCCTGGGATAGTGGCATCATGTATCCCAGATGTCCTTGTGAATCGCCTAGTGACGAAATCTCGCATTATTTCCAGACCGGAAATGACGTGCACGGGAGGACCGGGATGCTATGGCAACATGTTAGGAGAAAGGAGCACCGCGCGGTGACATTCCTGCGCAGGGACAAGAACGGGAGGTGCATGCTCGGTAGCCAGCGGTATCTATTCCTGAAAATAGATACTAGAGCGCTTCAGATGCCCACAGTGAACATGGACCCTTCCAGCTTCCGAGAGAAGGTAGTTGTTCTTTATTTAAACTGAAACAAAAAGGAATACACTATAGACACTAGCTAAATGTGCCATATAAAGTTGATCAAATTACAGCGGGGTTTAAAACAAAAAATAGTTTTGAGGACTGTAACTCCGCTTTAAGCCATTCCACAGATTTTCAATCAGGCTTTAAACCTTCTTCCCATTGGCAACTTTCTGGCAGAGGGCGGCAGATTTTCCTCAAGAATGTGATGGTATTTTGCCCTATTCATTTTTACTTCTTTCATGACAAGTGTTCCAGTCCCTGCTGCAGAGAAACAACCCCATAACAGGATATGACCACCTCCATGCTTTACTGTAGGAATAGTGTTCTTTTGATGGTAAATTGTATTGGATTTCCCCCAGACATATAATTTGGTGTTGAGACCAAATAATTAAATTTTAGTCTCATCTGAGCAGAACACCTTTTTTCCATGTGGCCTCAGAATCTTCAAAATGCGTTTTGGCACAGATTAGTGGTGACTGCATGTGGCCTTTTGAGGAGTGGCTTTTTTCTTGCAACCTTCCCATACAAGCCACATTTGTGAATAATTTGTGATATTGTTGTCACATGCATACAATGACCACTCTTTGTCATAAATTCCTGTAATTGCTTCAGAGTTGCTGTAGGCCTCTTGGTAACCTCTTTGACCAGTTTGCTCCTGACTCTTTAATCCAGTCTGGAGTGACGTCCTGATCCAGGGAGGGTCTGCATTGTACTAAATACATTCCACTTCTTAAATATAGACTTGACTGTGCATTGGTAAATAGTTTGAAATATTTTTGTATCCATCTCCTGACTTGTGTATGTACACAACTTCCCAGAGATCTCTTGACAGTGCCTTGCCACCCATAGTTGATTGTTTGCTTCGGTCGCACTATCAGGACTGAAATGTTCCAGGAAAGCTCTTTTCATGCTGAACTAATCAAAATGACCACAGCTGATCACAGTTGAAATTCTAATGGCTTTGTGTGTCATTGAGAAGGAGATTAGCTGGAGGGGGCGTGGTCGCCGTGTAGCTGCATGGATGTCTGAACCCACAGCTCCGCCAGACCAGGGAGACATTCGGCATCCATCGGCGTCCCAATCATCCCTTCAGCTCCCATTTTGCTGCCACAACAAGCGGAGGAGACTAACCCACCTTTGTGATGGCCAGGAAGAAGAAGGATACAGGCCAGCCGCGCCAACTTCAACATTTTTTCATGACACAGGAAAGACAGCGCAGCCAAGATGGCGGCGGCGGGTCCCCGGCCTCTTCCAGCGGCTCATCCCCGGCATCACAAAGCTCTCCTCAGCCCTCGGCGCAGAAGGCGGGCCAGCCTAGGTCCCCAGCGGCCTCCACCCCGCTATCCAGGAGTCCGGTAAAGAGTAAGCCTCGGCTCTCAGAGGAAGCACATGCGGCGGAGGTAAGCTGTGGAGGGCACTCCTCCATGGACTCCACTAGGGAGCTGTCCCCTAATATTGACACATTCCCCACATGTGAGCGCCTGGTCTCTGAGCCCAGGCTTAAGGACATGATGATGTCCCTGCGGGCCTCCATGCATGCAGACTTCATGGAGTGTGTCCGCTCCTTTAAGGTGGAGGTGCAGGCCCTGGGAGGCCGCATGGACAAAGTAGAGAGCAAGATGGGGGAGTTCGCTGCTTCTCATAATGAGCTTATTGACTCTCACTATGGACATGAGGATGAGATAGAGCAACTGAAATCCAAAATTGCAGACATGGAAGACCGCTCTAGGCGGAACAATGTGAAGCTTAGGGGGGTCACAGAATCAGTACACACTGGGGACCTGGACAAATACGCCCGCGACCTTATTTTGTCAGTACTCCCAGATACCCCGCTGTCTGAGCTTGTCATCGACAGGATTCATCGGCTCCCTAAGCCCTCATATTTGCCAGATGACGTGCCACGTGATGTTATCATGAGAGTGCACTTTTACCATGTCAAAGATAACCTCATGACCGCATTCCGCAAAAAGACCCCGGTCTCTGACCCTTACTCTAAAATCCAGGTGTTTGCGGACCTATCTCAGCACACGTTACAGAAGAGAAGAGTTCTCCACCCACTCACAAAAGTCCTGAGAAACCATTCCATTGTCTACAAGTGGGGATTCCCTGTAAAGCTCACCATCACTTATAACAACAAAGCACATGTCATCACCTCTCTGCAGGATGGTTTACAGCTTCTACAGACCTGGGGTATCTTGCCTGATCAAAGCTCCACCCCACTGGCGCCCTCTGGCCGTATTTCCCCACTACCTGAGGAGTGGCACACTGTATCTCACAAAGAGAAGGGGAAGAAATCATCCAAGGGACAGCCGTCTCCGGCTTTAAGCAATAGTTCCCCTCCCTGAGTCTGACCACTGTGACTGCCTTTACCCCCTTACAACATGTGCAGTATACCTGCTTACGAGTTTCATCTCCCTTTTTTAACTTTGCCGAACGTTAACCAAGTTTGTTCCTTTGTTCCACTACTTTTCTTCTTTATTTTTTCCCGATGTGGGTCAGCAGCATCATCGAGCCAGCTTTGGAGTTCAGCAGACAACCTCCAGATCCCCCGGATCGAAGTTTCCCCGGGCCATGGATACGCCTATGGGAGTCACCTCTGCCAATCCTCTGGTGCAGCTGGGGTCCAGGTAACGCGATTCATCTCCTTATACTTTCACCATGACTGTTACTATCACATCTTTTAATGTCCGTGGCCTAAACCACCCGGCCAAGCGGTCCTCCATGTGGAAGGAAGCTCTGCAGCTCAAGAGCAATGTCTTGTGCACTCAGGAGACCCATTTTCAGAGCTCCCGACCACCAACTTTGTCCCACAGGAACTTCCCGCACATTTTTACGTCATCAGCCCCGCAGAAACGCAAAGGTGTCCTCATTGCAATTAGAGACTCTGTTGCCTTTGCCCTGCGCAATCTTTTAGTAGACCCAAATGGTCGCTACATACTCCTGCAATGTGAAATGAATAATGCCCCCTACACGGTGCTCAATGCATATGCCCCTAACACCCGCCAATTGCGTTTCTGGAGGAAAATGTTTCGTATGTTGGACAAGCATAGATATGGGTCTGTGGTGGTCTGTGGGGATTTTAACTTAACGGCCGACCCCACCCTGGACACTTCATCTACCCCTAGACGCCCACCCCCTGCTTTACAATCCCTCCTTCATGAGGCGGACTTGTTCGACGCTTGGAGATGCCTTCACCCAGGCGAACGTGACTACTCTTATCACTCTCAAAGGCACAATGCATATTCCCGCATAGACATGGTATTGGTTGACAAACACTTGTTGCAATCTGTCCGGGACTCGACCATTCACAACATCACTTGGTCGGACCATGCCCCGGTGACGGTTACTCCAAGCCCTACTTATCTGTGGCGGGCAAACAGTCAGGTGTTGGACTCTCCTCAACATGCCTCCCACATTAAGCGGCACCTTGAGGAGTACTTCCAGCATAATGCGGGGTCGGTTTCTGATCCCACAATAGTGTGGTGTGCCCACAAGGCTTTTATGAGGGGGGTTCTTATAAAACTGTGTGCGCAACTTAAGAGGCAGAGGACGCGGCGCCTGGACAGGCTCCTGGCTGAGATCGCCCGTTTAGAACCCCTCAACAAATCTTCCCCATCCCCGCGTCTAGCCCAACAATTAAGGGACCATAGGTCCGCCTTGCGAGATCTCCTGGTAGACCAGCAGGACAAATATTTCCGAGCTCTCAAATTGTCGCACTACTCAGCCGGTAACAAGGCTGGGAAGTTGCTCGCTAACAAGTTAAAAGCTAAACGACTCAAAAGTAAAATTGCATATCTCATAAACCCCACCAATAATACTAAAATCACGAACCCCCAAGAAATTGCTGACTCCTTTGCCAATTATTACGAATCTTTATACAATCTAAAACATGATCCAGATACCCCACAACCAACGCAGGCAATCATTTCTTCCTTTTTAGATTCTCTCAACCTACCGCTTCTCTCCACTTCTCAGCTACGGGACCTGAACGCCCCGATTTCGGCTGAGGAGGTGGAACGGGCAATACGTACACTGCCGACAGGGAAATCTCCGGGACCGGATGGCCTCCCCAATCTCTACTATAAAAGGTTTATGTCGAGCCTCAGTCCACACCTAGCCAAGCTGTATGCGGCAGCTGTGTCCTCTGCCTCTATGCCTACTGAACTACTTCAAGCGTATGTTGTAACATTACCCAAGCCTGGTAAGGACCCTACCTCCCCTCCCAATTTTAGGCCAATATCGCTATTGAACACAGACGTGAAATTGTATGCAAAAGTTTTGGCCCTCAGACTTCACCCCATCCTACCGGATCTTATCAATTCGGAGCAATCGGGCTTTATCAAAGGCCGCCAGGCCTCAGATGTGACCAGGAGGGTCATCGGGCTTGTGGACAGGGCTGGGTCCGGTCGGGTGCCTTCTCTGCTGCTCTCATTGGACGCGGAGAAGGCATTCAACCGGGTCCACTGGATATATATGTCTAGGGTGTTGCAGAAATTTGGATTTCATGGCTCCATACTACAGGCTATATTGGCGCTGTACTCCAACCCCTCGGCGAAGGTCTATACCTCCAATATGCTCTCTAGATCCTTTCCAATTACGAACGGGACGAGGCAGGGCTGCCCATTGTCACCCTGTATTTTTAATCTGCTCATTGAGCCTCTGGCAGAGGCTGTGAGGTCCTCCGCGAACATTAGGGGTATCACCACCTCCTCTAGATCACATGTTATAAGTTTATTCGCGGACGATGTCATTGTCCTCATGTCAGACCCTGAGCCTGGCTGCCATGCATTCCCTGCTGCAACAGTTTAGCTTAGTCTCTTACTACAAGGCCAACTTTGCGAAATCTCTAATCTTGCCGCTTAGCTTACCCCAAAATCTGTGCCAAAAACTGAAGAGCTTATACCCTTATACATGGAAGCAAAACAGCATTCCGTATCTGGGAATTCACCTGACACCAAAGGTGGAACTGCTGGCTGAGGCAAATTTCCCGCCCCTCGTTACAAAAATTGAGCAGGAATGTCGTAGAATCTCCACTTCTGAACTCACTTGGTCGGGCCGCCTTGCCTCGTTCAAGATGCTACTTTTACCCCAGATTCTATACATGTTTCGGACTCTGGTGATCCCGATACCCCGAAAAATTTTGGTGTCACTACAGGCGGCACTCAAGTGCTTAGTATGGAGAGGCAAGAGACCTAGGAGTGCTCATTCATTCCTGATCAAGCGTTGGTCTGCAGGGGGAATGGGCATGATTGACATCAGGGACTACCTTGTGGCTACCCATTTGGCCCCATTGAGGCACTGGGTGGACCCAACGTTCCCAACGGTATGGAGCAGCATGGAGGCTGAGATTTGCTCTCCCCTCCCCCTGCGGATGATGCTTTTGGCGGATGTGTGGAGCCCCAGAACACTGAAAGTGCTCCCTGTCTCGGTCCAGGCTTCTCTTTTGGCCTGGCGTGAGTTCAGGGCGAACGCGCTCCAACCCTCCCTAATGACAAGGGTACCAGTTCTGATGGGGGTGTTGGAACTTGCTATCCCCCAAACCTCTCTTCGACACTGTACTAGTAGAGGTATAACCACCGTAGACCACATCTTGTCGGGAGATAGTTTGAAATCATTTGCCAGCCTGCAGGAAGAATATTCGCTTCCACCCACCGAACACTACTTGTACCTCCGCATAGCTCACTTCCTTCGTTCCTTAGTTACGCCTCATATATATGTACCAACACAGGGTTGGAAGTTCCTAATGGGCAAATTACGCTCGGTCAAGGGAACATCCCTCTTCTACAACTCCCTTCAACGCAAGGAGGAATATAGTAAAACAGTCCCCTTTCTGAAATGGGAGAAGGACCTGGATACCACGTTCACTGACAAGCAGTGGCAAGCAGCTTTTCGGTCCGTACGACAATCCTCGTCGTGCACTAACCACTGGGAATTGTCGCAAAAGATAAATTTGAGATGGTATCTTACACCGTATAGATTGTCTAAATTTATGACTGATTACTCGCCTCTATGCTGGAGGGGATGTGGTGAGGTGGCCCATATCACTCATGTGTTTTGGTCCTGTGGACACCTGAGGAGCTTCTGGAACAAATTGTTCTCCATAATCTCCAGTATTACTGGGGTGCTGACCCGCCCCTCTCCAGCATTGGCTTTATTAAACATAGGGACTGAGGCCTTTCCTCTAGATTGCTGCAATGTGGTCACTCACATATTGCTGGCTGCCCGCCCCCTCATAACTAGACAATGGAAATCGACGGAGGTTCCTAACGCCTCAGAGGCTATCGCGTTGGTAAAAACTAATTTTGCCTATGAAAAGCTGCTTGCCTACAAGTCGGGATGAGGTGTCAGGTTTGACAAAAATTGGTCCAGATGGACCTCTTGGGCATCGAACAAACACTGATTACATGTTTATATGATTTCTAGAACTCATTGGTGCTCTGCTGACCTACTGTTGTTTTTGTTATTTTTATTATTATTTTTGGTGTTTATTGTCGTAGCAAGGCATACACTACCTTCAAATATAGGACTCTATCAAGTAGTCATGTCATATGGCAGAGGCCCTAGGTATATTTGCCTGGAAACCTCCAGGTTGCTGTACTCAAGCTCTCCTGGTACCCCCCCCCCCCTCTTTCTTATGATGTTTGCCTCATTCTCTTCCTCTCCTCCTACTACCCTATTTCCACCCTCTCTCCCTCTCACTTCCGCTACTCGTATTCTTCTTCTATCTTCTATCTTCCCCCCTATCGCTTCTTGTCGTCTTCCCCCTCCCCCCCTCCCTACCCCTCACCCCACCTCCCTCCCCGCTCCCTTCCCATCTACCTCCCACTCCCTCTCTTACTTTCTTCCTACGCCTCCTCCCCCTCTTGTCCTCCCCCTTCTTCTTCCTTCCCCTCCCTCTACTCCCCCCTCCTTACCTGGAGACTCCTCGCTTCTTCTCGCCCCCTTGGCACCCACCACACCTCCTCCTCCCTCCACCCTCCCCTTCCCATTTCCCCCTCCCTCTAGTTAATCCCCCTCCCCCCACCTCTCCCTCCCTCTTCCTCCTCTCCTCTCCCCCTCCCCCCCCCCGCTCCTTCTTGCCCTTCCCTCCTTCCTCTCACCCCTTCCTCAGCCCTCTTAGCCTCCCTTTCTATCCACCTCCACCACACTACTGTAAGTATCCTCATCACATTGGCCTTCCCTATCTACCCTCCCTATTTAATAGCCTTCCTCAACTTTAGAGTCGCAAATGATGCTTAGTACAAGTCCTATATTGTTTATATCATAAGTTTGGACAAGGAGTAAAAGAATATGGACAGGGTACAGAGGGAGCAAATGAGAGAGCAAATGAGATTTCACATATCTCTGAGTATCTACATGTATTTACATGCGCTGCCTTTGACCGTGTTACAATGTTATTCGGTTATGATGTTATTCGGCTGTATGTTACTCTGTTGTATGCCAATATCACAATATCACTCTACTGTGTATACCATGATAGACTATGCAATGACTTTGGTTGTAGCTATGTTTGTTTGTATCTCCGAAAAATCAATAAAAAAATTTTCAATGGAAAAAAAAAAAAAGAGAAGGAGATTAGCTATAACTGTTTATAAGTTTATAATTCATTGTTAGGTGATCCTTTTTCCAACTCAGTGAATCTTTTCTTGAATTTTTTTATGACATGTTGGTTATATCTTTGACTTGGATGTTATAAGTGGCACTGAGTAAATACAGCTGGGTAAAACAAAGACTGTGCCTGTCTTCATTTAAGGCTTCAAAGCAACAAAATTTGATTATTTTAAGGCGGGGGGGGGTGATTACTTTTGATACCCTCTGTATAAATATATATATATATATATACAGTATATATACAGTATATATATATATATATATATATATATATATATATATGTAGCACCCTCCTAGGTATGTAAAACTTTGTGGCTCTTCTGCTTATCAGGGAGCAGGATTTGTAGTTAAAGCGGAGTTCCGGGCACAAAAACTTTTTTTCAGTGAACATACCCCCGGGACAGTCAGGGCTAGTACATTCCACAATGGCTAGACTCTGATCTGTCCCAGTTCGCACTTACCTACAGGAAGAAATACTCACTTTTAAAATTTCTTCTCCAGCGTTGCCATCTCTGTTGTGGGCAGCTGAAGCCAGCGCGATCCTCTTCTGTGTCCTCTTCCGCGTCTTCTTCTCCCAGAATGCGCCTGCACCGGCCCCTTTCGTCACTTCCGGTGCGGCGCCGCATTCCTCCACAGCTTCTGGGCATGAAGCTGTTTAGCAGGGAATGCGGCGTCGCCCGGAAGTGACGAGCGGGGCCGGTGCCGTCGCATTGCTTCCTGGGAGCGATGACGTTCAGCTCCCAGGAATCATCGCAAGACAGGAAGTGACGGCGGAGCCGCGGCACAGAGGGAGGAAGTAAAGAATAGGTGAGTATTTTCAATCTCTAATTACAAGGTGAGTGAAAAAAAAATGCCTAACTATCCAATTCCTTTTCAGGTGAAGGAGACCAAGCGAAAGGGCACAAAAAAAAAAGGTAGATTTTGTGCCCGGAACTCCGATTTAAGCTTGTTGCATGTGTTCAGGGTGTGATTCATCTGGGCTGAGGGAGTGTCCCCACTGTGTCCAATAGGGGAGCCTGTTGGACAGTGGAGGAAACCCGGCCAGTGACACACAGGCTTTTGTGGCTGTCCCAGTGTGTTGGCACAAACAGTGATGCATCCTGGGATAGGCTATCAAAGCCAAGGGCACATATGACAGGGGGTCTTTGGGCGGGAAGACAAGTCCCAGATGGAGGGTGATGTCTGTCTCCTCTTCTGAAGGTATGGAAGGTGGTCACGGGCAGTCGGCCTCGTGGACCAGAAAGTGTGCCTGAATCCAGAGGTCCAGTGGAAACTGACTGTGGAGGTGAAGGCAAAGCAACTCTGGAATAACAGTGTCTGTGAGTACAGGGGAGCTTGCCAAGGGGTCTGCCCAAGAAGGGGACCACTCCAGTGGCTAGAGTCAGCAGACAGGTGTCAGCACACAGGCAGTGAGAGTAGAGGGGGTGCCAAGTTATTAACCCTGAAGAGAATATTCAATACGGGAAGAGTAATCTTATCTTCAGTGGCAGGGTGAAGCAGCGGCCTTGCCTCATTCTACAATCAGTTGTCCTCAGAATTGTGCATAGTTGCTAGTTGGAGTATGCCACTCATCCCTCCTCCTATCCAAGTTCTAAATAAAATACAAAAAAGCAACATCCACTGGATGGACTATTGACTGAGCCAAGAACTTTCAATGCTGTTTATCTGCTGTCAGTTGCTAAGGGTAACCCAGGGGAATCCAGAAAGTTTAATCCTCAGCAGTCCTCTAGGGGGGCAGTGCTATATATATGTATATATATAATGTATATATATATATATATATATATATATATATATTGTATATACTGTGTGTATTGGTATATATATATATATATATATATATATATATATATATATATTAGCATAATGTACTAGTATGCATCACATAGTGGCACATTGTGAAAGACTTTTCTTAGAACGAAGCACTCCAGAGACGTGTTGTCATCGCTGACAGGGCTTCCACCTTTACCCAGTTTTCCTTCCGTGTTTGCGTGTTTTGGCTGTTTGACTGTTTTTTGGTTGGCATACCGTTCATTGAGGGCACAGTGTGCATGCGCCGATGATGTTACTGGCTACTATATAGTAAATATCTCCTAAATAATGCAGGCACAAGCAAACGACAGGGACTTTACTACCACTTTAACCACTTACTGGTACGTGGCTGCCTACTTCCAGGTTTAGGGCATGCGCATGATTGTACACAGCGGGAGCCTGTCAGCAAGTCCCGGCCAATGATTCACGGCCAGGACATGCTGATCAGCTGTGTACATTCACTGCTGAGAGCTCTGTATTGGTTTTCAACACAGAGTTCTGTACCCAGGGAGGGATCTGTCAGTGAGATCATTAGTAAAAAGCAGCACACTGTACACACATTAGTTAGTCACATATTTAACCCCTAATTTCCCCAGATGTTCCCAGCCAGTGTCATTAGTACAGTGACAGTGTATATTTTTAGCACTGATCACTGTAATAATGGCACTGGTGATGTCAGTGGCAGTTAGTTAGCTCCCCCAGCCTTAGTTAGTGTCAGATTGTCCACCGCATTATCGCAGTCCTGTTATAATTTGTTGCCATTAGACGTATAAAAAAAATAAGGAAAATAAAAATTTCAGTATATATACCATAGTTTGTAGGCGCTATAACTTTCATGCAAACCAATCAATATACACTTATTGGGATTTTATTTTTAAAACGTGTAGCAGAATACATTCTGGCCAAATTTATGATGAAATTAGATTTTTCTTTTAATTTTTTTATTGCCAACGTTTATAGCAAAAAGTAAAAAATAGTGTTTGTCTTTTTTTCAAAGTTTTTCAGCCTTTATCTAGCAAACAATAAAAAACCCAGTGGTGAATAAATACCACCAAAAGAAAGCTCTATTTGTGTGAAAAAAATTATAAAAATTTTGCTTAGCGCAGTGCAGAATAGCAAAAAATGGCTTGGTCATGAAGGGAGTAAAATCTTCCGAAGCTGAAGTGGTTAAAGCTACTGGCTTATGACAGGTAGCTTCACAATTTCTTTGCCAATATTACTTTGCAGTGCCACAAGACAAGAATACAATATATTTTTGTTTCCTTTACTCTTCCCCCATTCTCCCCCATTCCCTGCTTTTCCTATTCCCCCTCCTCCTTGCCTTTCTGTCCCCCTCACCCCCTGTCCTGGGACGCCTCCTGCCTCTGTCCCCTTGTACTGTTCATCCCTACCCCCCTTCCTTTTTTCCTCTGTCCCTACGTCCCCTCGCTCATTGGGGAGCCATTTACTAACATTATCAGATGGTCATCTCACGGTATCAGACACAGCTAGTTCCCCTTGGGGGTGTCCATTCCTGGGGTATACCATCTAGATGTACCACCTTGCTGCCTCCCCACTGCCTCCTTCCACATCTCTACAGGTAGTTGGGACAGAGTTCGCCCCTTCCCCTCGCTTTGTTACGTTTTGTGTTTCTCTCTACACCCCACCTGAGAGTACTTCTTCCTCGTCTGGAAGCCCTCTTAGACCTACTGCATACTCGATGTAGCTATTATAGCTAGGGCTCGAGCCCGTGATACATCTGCATGCCCATGTACTGTACCTATGTGTCGATACAATATATTATGCCCCGTTCTACTATGACATGTTATGTTTTACTTTCTTATATTAATAATAGTAGGATTTGGGTACAATGTATGATGCTCTCTGTTGCGCTTATCTTACTTTGTATCAGTTGGCCTTGCCGCCTCGCTATTTGTTGTTATTGTTCCTTTTCTATTTTTTCAATAAAATGTTTATTAAAAAAAAAAAAAAAAGAATACAATATTTTGATGAACATTAAACCACTGTTTTGTGGCAAAAAAAAACATTTTTTTCACTTTGCAACGCTGGCCAGAAAGCTTCCAGTGCTCAGTATATATATATCTAATATCAGCCTATATGTTTACATATATGGCTCTTTAAAAGTTACTTGGAAATCAAGAGTTTCTGACAGTTTTTACAGTAATAAGAACCTGAGAATAAAATGGTTAATGTGTCCTTTTTTCATTTTTTTTTTTTTTTTGTTTCTTTTTTTTTTTTTTTTTGTTTGCATCTTGCCTTTGAGAGAAAATATAAAATAAAGGTGCCAACAGCAAAATAACAAAAGAAATGGTCTGAAATGTATTATTCTGGTTATAAATTCTGAATAGATGTATTTTGAAATCATTATTTATTGTACTTTGGAGAGTAATATCAATTTTATGCCAATGTCACTTTAATGTCTTTAAAGTTCTTCCAGTAAAACAAAAGGTCAGATCCTCTTAAAGAAAATTTGCATTGATTATTTTTTTCCTCGCTAATCAAAGAGCCTATACATCCTGAATTAATTTTTAATGCAGATAATAAAGTCCAATGACCTTGAAGTTTCGCGTTTATTTTTGTTTAAGACTATCAAATGGAACTGATATTTAAACTCCCATAGCACTAGAATTTTTTTTTTTTTTTTTTTAAAGAAAAAGCACATTGGTAACTGTTATAACAATAATGAATAAGATGGATGCAGTCACCTTTATGTATTTGTTCTATTTTCCAGGCCAAAGTTTTTTTTTTTTTTAAATGTTCTGGAGATTGGGCTATAGCCGTAAGGCCCACATGCTGTTGCAGGTACTCACCACTAGGTGTATTCTGCACTTTATATTTAATAGCAATGTTTGTTAAAAAAAAGAGTCCGCTTTTTAACACATAAATACATTAGGGACACCTTGACCAGAAGCCAGTCCACCTTTGTTTTTGGTTTGTGGCAAAAAAAAACAAACAAAGCAGCTTAAAAAATCCACTAAAATGAGGACGACTGTGCACATTTTCTGCAGGTAAAACCCTGGTGGAAATTGAAGCCATGACCCCAAGTTGAATTGGCAAATGGCACAATACTAGGCAACTGTCCTGTCACTGAATCTGGTGCTCTGTGCACATTGTGCCGATGCCCTTTGTTCAGGGTAACTTGTTGGCATTTTGGCAACAACTGGTAATGAACCTCTCCGCTCCCTAATTGCCTCTGAAGTGGCGAGATGACAATATTTCTATTATGGAGGCACTGTTGACACTACAGAGCCAACAATATAAAAGGGAGAAGTGCCTCTAAGTGTAGGAGTAAAACCACTTTAATAAATAAAGGAACAACTGGCAACTCACATAGCAAATAGATCAAAAGGCCTATTACGTTAGAATCATCATGTGAAGCTAACATCAGTGTCCATCAACCAAAGCCCTGGCTCCTGCCGTGAAGTTCCTCCACCTGTTACCTGGAAGTTGGCCAAAAGATGGAATGGGTATCAAAGTGAGGATTGGGGCACTTGTGTAGCACGATGCGAGGGGTGATGACGTCAATTAATGTGCGATGCGTTTCCGAGCATGCGTCTGAAAGAAGATTGACCCCCTCAACCCCCAAAAAAGAAGATAGTGTTGTAAAGTAGTAGAAACTTTTGTGCTTCTATATCAGTAATGAGTTCCATTAGCAAACAATTCCTTACATGGGAGAAATGCACTAGCTGCAGATTCCACTGCTCCTTGCAAGGACTTTTACCAGTATAGTGCCACTATTTCCATTTTGTTTACTACAGAGCCAACTATGGGGCAACACACTCTCATTATTTATTGACTATGTTCTACCTTGTACCCTGACCTTGTTGGATATATGGAGGGCCTATAGGAGAGAGTTATCCTCTGGACACCACAGTTTTTACTCCATGTTGTACCTGCAAAGCCAATTGTATAATGCGGGCTGCGATACAGAGCCTGCAGTGCCCCACTGAAAGCTCTATGTATAACCCTGCAGGGATCACTCTATGATTGGAGGGGAGGTTGGTCTCATGACTAGCAGTGTATGCCCATGGTATGGCCATTCCCAACTTCCAAAATGGGTCATAATCTTTGTATGATTATATACTGTATATACAACGTGCTTGTATAAACGAATGGTGGCTGAAATGTGGAAATAGTAGGTGAGCAGATCTTGAATCTTGAGATATAAGAAGCGGTTTAATTGATATGCATTGCTACACTTAGATCGGCGCTTGGCCCTCTCTCTCTCTCTAATTGATATGTACACTTTTAGTGCATTTACTATCATTAATCATCCCATGTTTCCTCAGCCCATTTAGTATGGATAAACAGTGGCAAGAAATATTATGTGAACCCTTTGACATTTCCTGGTTCTGCAATAATCTGCCATAAAATATGATCTGATCCTCATCTAAGTCATAAGAATAGACAAACACAATATGCTCAAGCCGATAACACACAAACAATTCTAATTTCTTGTTTCTTTGATAAAAAGAACATTAAACATTCACAGTGATAGAAGAAAAAGTAAGTGAACACTTGGCGTTAATAGCTGGTTGAACCTCTTTTGACAGCAATGACCTCAAGCAAGCTCTTTCAGTAGCTCTGGATCAGACCTGCACAATGTTCAGGAAGAACGGTTTACCTTTTCTCTTTGCAAAACTGCTTCAGCTGATACAGATTTGTAGGATGGCCACTGTGAAAGCCACTCTTGAGGTCATTCCACTACATCTATATGGGTTTGAGGTCTGAGCTCTGAATGGGCCACTCCCACCAGCTTATTTGTCTTTTTTCTGAAGCAAGTCTTCGGTCGATTTATTTTGATGCTTGTCCTGCTGCATCACCCAACTTCTATTAAAGGATACACCCATATTCAGGGTGTAACATCTAACATATTATGAAAAGACCAGTTCTTTCTCCCCCACTCATTGTCTAAAGACTAGCAGGGGGATCATCTCCCCTGCTAGCTGTCACAATTTTAAAAATGCGAGCTTCTCCTACCTGGCCGCATCACTCATTCACAGTGTTCTGTGAATAGTGATGTCGCGAACCTAAAATTCGCCGTTCGCGAACGGCGAACGCGAACATCGGCAAATGTTCGCGAACCGGCGAACCGGGCGAACCGCCATAGACTTCAATAGGCAGGCGAATTTTAAAACACACAGGGACTCTTTCTGGCCACAATAGTGATGGAAAAGTTGTTTCAAGGGGACTAACACCTGGACTGTGGCATGCCGGAGAGGGATCACGCAAAAAAAAAGTTCTTAAAAATTATAATTTTTTGATAGAGAGCCAATTATTGGAAAAATTAAAAAAAAATAAAAATAAAAAATTTCTTTGGATTTAGCATCTGGGGGGTCTATATGTCTTATATTTTCAGGAATATGGCTTCTCTGCGGCTGGCTTTTTCTCTTGCAGGCATTTATCGGGCATTTTTTTAGGCAGGCATGTCATTTTTTGTATTTAGTGTCTGGGGGGTCTAAAAAGTGTACCTGTCAAGTTTCAGCTCTGTAGCATGTCCAGAACCCCTAAAAAACAGCATTTTTCTTATATTTTCAGGAATACGGCTTCTCTGCAGCTGGCTTTTTCTCTTGCAGGCATTTAGCGGGCATTTTTTTAGGCAGGCATGTCATTTTTTGTATTTAGTGTCTGGGGGGTCTAAAAAGTGTACCTGTGAAGTTTCAGCTCTGTAGCATGTCCAGAACCCCTAAAAAACAGCATTTGTCTTATATTTTCAGGAATATGGCTTCTCTGCGGCTGGCTTTTTCTCTTGCAGGCATTTATCGGGCATTTTTTTAGGCAGGCATGTCATTTTTTGTATTTAGTGTCTGGGGGGTCTAAAAAGTGTACCTGTCAAGTTTCAGCTCTGTAGCATGTCCAGAACCCCTAAAAAACAGCATTTTTCTTATATTTTCGGGAATATGGCTTCTCTGCGGCTGGCTTTTTCTCTTGCAGGCATTTAGCGGGCATTTTTTTAGGCAGGCATGTAATTTTTTGTATTTAGTGTCTGGGGGGTCTAAAAAGTGTACCTGTCAAGTTTCAGCTCTGTAGCATGTCCAGAACCCCTAAAAAACAGCATTTTTCTTATATTTTCAGGAATACGGCTTCTCTGCGGCTGGCTTTTTCTCTTGCAGGCATTTATCGGGCATTTTTTTAGGCAGGCATGTCATTTTTTGTATTTAGTGTCTGGGGGGTCTAAAAAGTGTACCTGTCAAGTTTCAGCTCTGTAGCATGTCCAGAACCCCTAAAAAACAGCATTTTTCTTATATTTTCAGGAATACGGCTTCTCTGCGGCTGGCTTTTTTTCTTGCAGGCATTTAGCGGGCATTTTTTTAGGCAGGCATGTCATTTTTTGTATTCAGTGTCTGGGGGGTCTAAAAAGTGTACCTGTCAAGTTTCAGCTCTGTAGCATGTCCAGAACCCCTAAAAAACAGCATTTTTCTTATATTTTCAGGAATACGGCTTCTCTGCGGCTGGCTTTTTCTCTTGCAGGCATATATATCAGTGGTGGGTGGGCAGTGGCACAGTACACTCTCTGTGGACCTGACAGCAGTCACTGGCACCCAGGCAACTGAAATTTAAAAAATATATATATTTTTTTTTACTTTGCAAGCTGCTGTGCCACTTTATATATCAGTGGTGGGTGGGCAGTGGCACAGTACACTCTCTGTGGACCTGACAGCAGTCACTGGCACCCAGGCAACTGCAATTTAAAAAATATATATATATTTTTTTACTTTGCAAGCTGCTGTGCCACTTTATATATCAGTGGTGGGTGGGCAGTGGCACAGTACACTCTCTGTGGACCTGACAGCAGTCACTGGCACCCAGGCAACTGCAATTTAAAAAAATATATATATTTTTTTACTTTGCAAGCTGCTGTGCCACCTTATATATCAGTGGTGGGTGGGCAGTGGCACAGTACACTCTCTGTGGACCTGACAGCAGTCACTGGCACCCAGGCAACTGCAATTAAAAAATATATATATTTTTTTTTACTTTGCAAGCTGCTGTGCCACCTTATATATCAGTGGTGGGTGGGCACACAGTGGCACTGCAGTGGGCACAGTACACTCTGTGGACCTGACAGTAACTGGCAGCCCAGGCAACTGCAATAATAAAAAATATATTTTTTTTTCAATTTATTGCAACAAGATGCTGTGCCACCGTATATATATCAGTGATGGGCAGTGCACTGCAGTGGGTACAGTGCACTCTGTGGACCTGACACAGCACTCACTGCAATTATGACAGAGGAAAAAAAAAATATTTTTTAAAATGCAAGGTACTGTGCCTGTGCCACCCGAAATGAGTGTGGTGTGCACACAGTACAGTCTGTGGCCTCTCACACACAGTGGGCAGGCAACTGCAGTGTACAATAGATATATATAGATATATATATAAGGAAAAAACTCTATTACCTTACCAGCCCTTAAAAGGGCTTTTGGGGACACTATATATGTAGCACCACCCCCGCAGGAGCTGCTGATTATATTATTGGGTCTACACCCTGCCTAACAACCCAATCAAATTGGCTCGATCCCTCCTCAGGCACAACTGACCCAGAATAGGACTGGACTATCAAATAGATACCCAGGTTGGAATACAATACTTCACTATGCAACAATACCTTGTTACCTTCTTGAATAGTAGTCCTTCTGGGTGACACAATGGAACAACGCACAAGATTGTAATTAACCAAACTTAGTTTACTATATATCAAATTGAATAGGGGAGATACAATACAATACAATACAAGTCCATAAAAGGTTATTTAAAACAGCTTTAAAAAGGTAAAAGAATACCCCCACACTCCTCCTGCATTAAGGCTAGACACAGTACCAGGTAGGTGGGCCTATCTGAGTCCCTCCCCCAGAGTTCTCTTCTTTCTTGTTGATCTTCGCTAGCAAGGTTATTGAATAGAGCTCATTTGTAATCCAGATTAGGAATAAAGATCAAGAGAGAGAAAACAACAAGCTGTTAGTTGTCACCGCAGGGTGTCTGCGTAACTGAGCAATAACTTCTGCGAGAGAGATAAGCCTCTGGCGACTCCTTTACAGACCTTATTGTTTGTCTATGAGTCTCCTGAGAGAGTATGGTGATAAACCCCGGGGTTTTATCACCTCCTGCTGCGCTACCGCTATCTGTAGATAAAACTGTCTCTTCAGCAGATAAAGTCAGTTATTGGGCATGTGCCCTCTCACCAACAGAAGTTTCTCCTTCGCGCGCTTCCACTGCGGTCTCAGTCCTTTGGCTATATGCCAGCCGCGCGGGGTCCTTCTGGCGGATGACTTCCGGTCTCGGCAAACAGCAGTATGACCTCCAGGAATGTGCCTCGTGCTTGAGATGGGACGGTTCCACGTCGTCCCTCCAGGCTAAAAGGCTCTGGCCCAATATCCAGTGTCAGTCCTTCACTCTCGCTCGCTGGTTCCTCAGAGTCCAGCACAGAAAGGCCCCCCTTCGCGCGCTTCTCTCTCCTTTAAATAACCTCCCCCATAGTGCCGTGCGGTGCAGCCGTGCACCCTGGATCTTGCAAAGCAGCCTGGGAGATGTAGTTTCTTCATCTTGTGAAAAGGAAGTCACAGCCCGGGAAATTCCATGCAGCTACCACTAGAGGGAGCCTAGTTCCTGGATCTTGCAAAGCAGCCTGGGAGATGTAGTTTCTTCATCTTGTGAAAAGGAAGTCACAGCCCGGGAAATTCCATGCAGCTACCACTAGAGGGAGCCTAGTTCCTTCCCACATATCAAACAGTGTCTTTAGGCATGTTTAACCCCGCTACACACTCCCCCCACTTGAGAAACTTTGGTCCCCAAAGAGGTCAACAGTATGTACCCTAGTGCATAGGTTGGCATTATACAACAAAAACATTAACATTTTGCTGAAATAAGTCAATCTGAATACATCCAATTTTGTATTCTAATAGCAGTGCAACAGTAAAACGATAAAGTGCAATTAATAAGCAAATAAGTGATTTCTACAGTGTTAATATAGTGCTGATTTCTAGTGCTTTTATATAGTGCTCCTTTAAAAAGCACATGTGCCTTTGCAATTTCTTAAACACTTACATCTTAAAGTTTGTGTTGAAAAAAAAAACATCAAAAGGTGAGAAAGAGAAAAAAACATATAGTGAGGTCAGAGCAACAAAATGTGCGCAAACATTAACTCACAAAGTAAACCAAATTGTGAACATCAAAAACTGTGCTTATTATAATGGCCAAACCCAATATCCTTATGTACAAACTTAAATGCAAACGTTTTCTACTTCAATACTTTGTTCTCATGATCTCTCACAGACCCCCCAAAACTTGGGTGGCTTGTACAGTTGTGCCTGGGGGTGAGCTAGGGTTGTCCCCCACCAAATCTACAGTGGAGGAACTAGGCTGGTCAGGAGACCTTTTGGAGATAAAAACAGCTTCTTCCGAACATTCACCCAATTGATCATAGGTCAGTCTCTTAGGTGGGTGAATGACTCTCCTTTCCCTCTGTTCCCGTGGAGGCATGCTCTCAGAGGTACTAGGATCAGGCACTTCTGAGGATTCTTCCATGTCCCCCTCCTCATGTTCCAACACAGAGGCACCTGATGGTTCAAGAGAGGTCAGTTCTTCTTCAGAGAAGGGTGCAACCTCCTCCTCAGGATCTTCATCCTCAGCTGCTTCTTCTGGAAGCATATGAAAGGGTATGAATTCAGGGGCTTCTGCCCGAAGGGCTCCTCTATCAGCCAAGTCAGACGAAGACAGGGAGGCAGGTGTGGGTTCTGGCAACTGAGATGACCACAACCAGTCGGGTACCTCCTCTTCATCTTCCAAATCTTCAGATGGAGAACTTCCCTCTCCCTCATCTGGGAGCATCGTCTGAGATCTGGTAACTGGTCTGGACCGGCGAGAAGTCGAAGGGGCCGCTGACAAGTCTTCCACAGGGGGCATACGAACCGCTTCAGAGAGAGGCAGCAAATGGTTCCGATGCCAAGCCTTCAATGGACCCACACTTCCCTCAGGCCGAATTTGGTACACAGGAAGGTTTGGCAGTTGCTTACAGATAACATAAGGTTGGGACTTCCAGCGGTCTGCCAACTTGTGTTTTCCCGGGACACCCAAGTTTCTCAACAAAACCCTGTCCCCTGGTTGCAGGTCATGGATCCGAACTTTTAGGTCGAAATTTTTTTTATTCCGCAGTCCACGTTGATCAGATGTGGCCTGAGCCTTGTCATAGGCCGCTTTCAGACTCTTCCGCAGTCGGTCCACATATCCTCTATGCGATGCTGAAGAGGTATGATCAGGCGAAATGCCAAAGGCCAAATCCACTGGCAACCGAGCCTCCCTTCCAAACATCAGCCGATAAGGGGAATATCCAGTAGCATCACTGACAGTGCTGTTGTAGGCATGCACAATGGCAGCTACGTGCCTGCCCCAATGCTGTTTCTTCTCTGAGCTCAAAGTCCCCAACATATCCAAAAGAGTCCTGTTAAATCGTTCAGGCTGGGCATCCCCCTGTGGATGGTAGGGAGTGGTTCTAGTCTTTTGAATGCCTAACATATCTAACAGTCTCTTGATCAGTCTGCTTTCAAAGTCCCTTCCCTGATCAGAATGGAGGCGCTGTGGTAACCCATAATGTACAAAGAACTTCTCTACAAGAACTTTGGCTACCGTTGAGGCCTTCTGATCCCTTGTTGGGAATGCTTGAGCATATCTGGTAAAATGGTCTGTTACCACAAGGACATTCCCCTGGCCACTCAGATCAGGCTCTAAGCAAAGGAAATCAATGCACACCAGCTCCATGGGTCCCTGACTTTGTAGATGGCCCATTGGGGCTGCTTGACGTGGCAGAGTCTTCCTCTGTATACACCGGACACAAGAATGACAGTATCCTTCAACTTCGGCCCTCATACAAGGCCAGTAGAACCTGTCCCTGACAAGCTGAAAGGTTCTTTCGGGCCCCAGATGGCCATGATTATCATGAAGAGCGGCCAGAACTCCCTCTCTGTATTTAGCTGGTAAGAACAGTTGCCACTTCTCCTCCAGATCTTCAGATGGACCTCTCCGGTAGGCCACTCCTTCTCTGATCTGTAACCGGGTCCACTCTCTATGCAACAGACGGGCCCCCTGAGGGGAGTCAGTTAGAAGCAACTCAGGGCTCTGGATCTCCAGGGCTTCCAAGAGAAGTTTTCCCAAAGGGTCTTCCAACTGCTCCTTCCGCAAGTCCCTTTTGGACAGCCGGGGCAAACCCTCCCCTTCAACTTGGGTCACCTGGCAGTAGCATCTGGGTACTCCGATAGCCGAAACCCCAACCTCTTCTGCTCTTGACCCTCCTCGGGATCGAAATTCAGTTCCCTGATATAGGGCACGCACCCCTTCTGGAGCCAAATGAGTCCATTCTTCCGCAGGTTCCTGTGGAACATGCAACCTTCTGGATAGGGCATCTGCATCCCTATTTCCGATTCCTGGCCGATACTTCAGGCTAAAATTGAAGCTAGAGAGGGCAGCCAACCATCGATGTCCTGTTGCATCCAGCTTGGCCGTAGTCAACAGATAGGTGAGGGGATTATTATCTGTCTTGACAATGAATTCAGCTCCGTACAGGTAGTCTTTCAATTTGTCAACCACTGCCCACTTCAAGGCCAAGAATTCAAGTTTGTGAGTAGGATAATTCCTTTCAGCAGGCAGTAGGCTTCTGCTCACATAGGCAACAGGTCGCAGATGACCCTCATGCTCCTGATAAAGTACCCCCCCCAGCCCATCTCGGCTGGCATCAACATGCAGTTCATATGGTTTTGTGGGGTCCGCATAGGCCAACACAGGGCAGTGGTTAGGGTTTCCTTCAGCTGGACAAAGGCCCCTTCGCATTCCGGGGTCCACTGATCCTGGATGGATTCCTTAGCCTTCCGGGGGCCTATGGTGGACTTCGCCGGCTTTACCAACTCAGGGACATCATCTTCTTCATTCTTCAGGAGCTCATTTAGGGGTCGGGCAATCTGGGCGAACCCCTCCACAAACCTCCTGTAATAGGAGCAAAAGCCCAAGAATGACCGGAGTTCGGTCACATTTGTGGGTCTCGGCCAGGAAGCAACAGCATCCAGCTTGTCCGGGTCAGTGGCCACCCCTTCTTCAGACACGATATGGCCCAGGTAATGGACCGAGGACTGATAGAATTGGCACTTCTCAGGAGAAAGTTTCAGACCTTCTTCATGTAGCCTCTTCAAGACCTTTTCCAACCTCTCCTCATGTTCTTCTAAAGTTCTGCCAAACACGATAACATCATCCAAGTATACCAGTACCTCTATCAAATTCATATCTCCAACGGTCCTCTCCATCAGCCTTTGGAAGGTAGCAGGGGCCCCGGACAACCCCTGAGGCATGCGATTGAACTCAAAGAACCCCACAGGGGTGATGAAGGCTGTTTTCTCCCGATCCTCAGGGTGCATGGGGATCTGATAATACCCACTCTTTAAGTCCATCACACTGAACCACTTCGCCCCTGACAGACTCTGTAGGGCATCTTCGATTCGAGGAGTGGTATACTGGTCTGGGATGGTTCCTCTGTTCAGCGTTCGGTAGTCGATACAAAGCCTCAAAGATCCATTTTTCTTCCGGACTACCACTATCGGGGAAGCATACGGGCTCCTGGATTCTCGGATAATCCCGATCTTTTTGAGCTCTGCCAGCTGTTGACGTAGATCTTCTAAGTCACCTAAGGGGACTCGCCGGACTCTCTCCCTGAAAGGCTTGTCCTCACTCAGGCGGATCTTATGAGTGGCGCTCCTGGCACATCCCACATCAAACTCGTCCTTAGAGAATATTTCCCTCCATCGAGCAAGTTGTGCCTTGGCCCTCTTCACCCATTCCGGCGGGAGGGCAGCGTTTCCAGAGCAAAGCTCCTCTATAACCGCTTCACCCTGTTCCTTTTCTTTGAAATCAATGGGGGCAACTGGGGTAGCCGGGTTGACTTGGCCCAGGAGCACTCTGGCCGGTACCTTCACTGGTGTAATAGAGGTGTTTCTGACACTCACTAAAACCCTTCCACGGTTTTCCTGTAACACCTTCAAAGGGATCACCTCAGGGATCACTTCTATCCCTCTCTGTCTCTCCTTTTGACCTGATTCAAAGATAATGAAGGGACCCGGCTGTTGCCATGTGAGTTTAACAGAAGCCTTAAAACAGGCCACCTCTCCTGGCTGTAAGACCTTTTCTGCTCTATCCAGCTTCCAGAGTCGTCCAACTCCTTCTGCGGGGGTCTCTTGCTCCAACACTAATCGTTGGTAGGCCTGCCGTAGCATGGGATGGATCCTTGGCGCCTGAGCATCTTGTCCCTGGACCAGTTGTATCAGAAGGCGCCTTACCAGGTCAGTGTTTGTTCCTACGATGAGAGAGCTTTTGTTGGCCCCTGGTGGACGAGGACAGACCACCGCTAAGGTGTCGAAGGTTTCCGCTTCACCAGCCACTGATGGATCAAAGGTCAACTTGATTGGCAGATACCCGTCATAGGGAAAACTTTGGGTCCCAATACCCCATATCTCCAGATCTTCCAACTTCTGCAAAGGTAGATGGGTAAGATATTTATCATAGAAGTCTCTATACAAAAGAGTCACCTGGGCCCCTGTGTCAAGGAGGGCTCTTGTGTAAATTCCTTCCACCTGAACCGAGACCACTGGGGAGGGCCCGACCAAGTTAGTTGGGAATTCTCTTGATGTAGCCTTGTTATCTGATTCAGTTCTCTGTACCCTGGCCCTCTTCTCCTTTTTCTTCCTTGATCTAGGCCCCCGCCGAATCCGGTGTGCATTGACTTTCCCTCCCTCAGTAACCCGGAGTCTAGAACTGGGGGTGTTATATTTGGGTCTGACCCCCTGACTCAGTTTCCCTGATCCTGCACCACTTCTGGAGTCCCTTAAGACTGGCGGACACCCGGTTGACTCCTTCACCGGTGTCCTCTGAAGTTTCCCGCTGGCTCGCGAGGTTTCGCGGCAGCATTTCCTGAGCTGGGACATACCCTTCTAACATGCCCAACTCCCCCGCAGTTGAAACAAGTTAACAATCTTGCAGGCCGTGGCTCTGGATCTGTGCTGAGACTAACAGGTTCATCTGGCCTCTCCGATATACTCCCCTTGGGTAGAGTGGATACCTGACCAGTCAGGATGGACACCATTTCTATCAACTGAGACACTTGGGTCTTTAGGAGTTCAACTTGAGAGTCACCCTCTTCCACACTTATCACTCCAACCCGGGCAGTTGAGTCAAACTGCCGACTTTTCTTCTTGTTGTCCAACATAACCTCTTCCTCTCTGACCATTCGAATCAGATCGGGGTATTCTAGAATGCCGCCATCTCGACGAGTTCGTAACAGTATGGCAATGGGATCTAAAGGTTGAGCCCCTTTCAGAACCTGTCGTGCACGAGTCTCATCTATTTTCCGGTGGTCTATTCCTTTCTTTAACAGAATCTGGTGGATAATCCTATCCAGACGTTTAATGAATTCGGACAACTTCTCCCCCTCTTCTTGATAACAGTGGTCCAACTGGTAGAGAAGTTCAGCCGCGTTCTCCGTCCGACCAAACACATCTTGCAGAATGTCCAAATAATCCTGTGCAGTGCAGTTCTTCTTGCTAAGCTTTAGATTACGTACAGCCTCTAATGCAGGTCCCCTTAAACTCTCTGTGATCCTCTGCTTCTTGTGCTGTTCTGGTACCTCCCATTCCTCCAAAGCCTGAGTGGCGGTATCTAGCCACTCTTCGAACCCATCTTCTGCTGAAGGCACAGGCTGTTTCCCAGAGAATGTCCGGAGCTTCCTATATCCAGTCATCAGATAGCTCGAGGAGTCCCTGCTACATTTTGCCACAATCTCCCCAAGAACAGCACACAGTTCTGAGCTAAAAGTCGACAAAGGTGATGACTCAGGATGCCCTTCTTGGACACCTTTTTCTTGGCTGGATACCCCAGGGGTGGTGGATGAGGGACCCGCAGTAGGAACTCCTGGATGTATCAGGAAAAGTTCTGTTTGGTCAATAGTTTTTACACTGTTTCCATTGAAATAATCAGGGACCCCTTTCCTCCACTCACACAGTGCATACGTGTGTGGGGCAGTGGTGTCAGTTTTTATGTCAATCACCCAGAATTTCCTGTCTGTGGATAGTGCCCTTAAAACAGGGAGGAGCTTTTCTTCAGTCCAGGCTTCTCCCTTGATTTCAACCACCAGGCCATTTTCCACTATGACATTCTCTTCCTTGCACCACTCAGCAGCAGCGACAGGATCCATTTCTGCGTGGGAGGGGATTCTGGGGCTGAGAGGGTTGTGTTGCAGGACTGTAGAAATCCCGGACGAGCCCCCACGTGTAGCACCACCCCCGCAGGAGCTGCTGATTATATTATTGGGTCTACACCCTGCCTAACAACCCAATCAAATTGGCTCGATCCCTCCTCAGGCACAACTGACCCAGAATAGGACTGGACTATCAAATAGATACCCAGGTTGGAATACAATACTTCACTATGCAACAATACCTTGTTACCTTCTTGAATAGTAGTCCTTCTGGGTGACACAATGGAACAACGCACAAGATTGTAATTAACCAAACTTAGTTTACTATATATCAAATTGAATAGGGGAGATACAATACAATACAATACAAGTCCATAAAAGGTTATTTAAAACAGCTTTAAAAAGGTAAAAGAATACCCCCACACTCCTCCTGCATTAAGGCTAGACACAGTACCAGGTAGGTGGGCCTATCTGAGTCCCTCCCCCAGAGTTCTCTTCTTTCTTGTTGATCTTCGCTAGCAAGGTTATTGAATAGAGCTCATTTGTAATCCAGATTAGGAATAAAGATCAAGAGAGAGAAAACAACAAGCTGTTAGTTGTCACCGCAGGGTGTCTGCGTAACTGAGCAATAACTTCTGCGAGAGAGATAAGCCTCTGGCGACTCCTTTACAGACCTTATTGTTTGTCTATGAGTCTCCTGAGAGAGTATGGTGATAAACCCCGGGGTTTTATCACCTCCTGCTGCGCTACCGCTATCTGTAGATAAAACTGTCTCTTCAGCAGATAAAGTCAGTTATTGGGCATGTGCCCTCTCACCAACAGAAGTTTCTCCTTCGCGCGCTTCCACTGCGGTCTCAGTCCTTTGGCTATATGCCAGCCGCGCGGGGTCCTTCTGGCGGATGACTTCCGGTCTCGGCAAACAGCAGTATGACCTCCAGGAATGTGCCTCGTGCTTGAGATGGGACGGTTCCACGTCGTCCCTCCAGGCTAAAAGGCTCTGGCCCAATATCCAGTGTCAGTCCTTCACTCTCGCTCGCTGGTTCCTCAGAGTCCAGCACAGAAAGGCCCCCCTTCGCGCGCTTCTCTCTCCTTTAAATAACCTCCCCCATAGTGCCGTGCGGTGCAGCCGTGCACCCTGGATCTTGCAAAGCAGCCTGGGAGATGTAGTTTCTTCATCTTGTGAAAAGGAAGTCACAGCCCGGGAAATTCCATGCAGCTACCACTAGAGGGAGCCTAGTTCCTGGATCTTGCAAAGCAGCCTGGGAGATGTAGTTTCTTCATCTTGTGAAAAGGAAGTCACAGCCCGGGAAATTCCATGCAGCTACCACTAGAGGGAGCCTAGTTCCTTCCCACATATCAAACAGTGTCTTTAGGCATGTTTAACCCCGCTACATATATATATATATATGTATATATATAAATAAAAAAAATCCTCAATTACCAGCCCTTAAAAGGGCTTTTGGGGACACTAGATAGATATAGATATATATATATATATGAAGAAACAACTCAATTACCAGCCCTTAAAAGGGCTTTTGGGGACGCTAGGTATATATATATATATATATATATATATATATATAAAAAAAAAAAACACAAATACCAGCCCTTAGAAGGGCTTTTTGGGGTGCTGATATTACAGCAGTAGTGGACCAAGAACACTGCAAGACCAGGAACACTGACTAACTGTCCCTAGCTTAACAGCAGCAGCAGCAGCAGCAGCAGCTCTCTCCCTACTCTCACTACACACACTGCTTCAGAATGATCTAAGATGGATGCTGCCCTTGCTTATTTATAGGAGGTGGGAGGGTGTGGGAGGGAGGTATGCTGATTGGCTGGAAATGTGTCTGCTGACTGTAAAGTTCAGGGTCAAATTTTGCCTCAATGATGTCTTATGGGGGGTGGACCGAATATCGCATATGTTCGCCGGCAGTGGCGAACGCGAACATGCTAAGTTCGCCGGGAACTGTTCGCCGGCGAACAGTTCTATACATCTCTATCTGTGAATGGAAAACTACAAGTCCTGACAGCCTTAGTGGCTGTTGGTTTATAGTTCTCAATTAACTACCACAGCTCTGTGAGCGCCATGGTAGTTCATTGATTCTTCCTGTCAGAATGTACTGGTTTCCTCAAACAAAGTATGAGCAAGCAGATACATTGAAAGGTCTGCAGGAGACCTGCATGACACCAGTGATCTGCTGATTGCTGGTGCAACGCTTTACAGGATCCTGCAACAAAAAATAATAATCATTTTTTCACCTGCAAAAAAATGTTCATCTATTATTTTTTGTCAAAAGGTGAACTTTTCCTTTAAGCTTTAGCTGGTAAACAACAATCCTGTCATTATTCTGTAAGATATTTTGGTAAACTCAGGAATTCATGTCCCCTTCTATGATGGCAAATGGTCCAGGCCCTGAGGCAGCGAAGCAAGCCCAAATCATGATGTTCCCTCCAGTCTACACCATACTTCACCTAAACTGTGCCCTTTATGCGACATACATAGTGTTGAATATTTTTCCCGAACAATTCCACTTTTGATCGCATAACATTTTCCCAGTTGCGTTGTGGTTTACCAAGGTGCTCTTTGGTAAACTCCAGGTGTGCGACAATGTTTTTTTTTTTTTTTTTTTTTAAGGGCAATGGCTTCCTCCCCGCTGTTCTACCATGGACACCCTGTCTGTTCAAAGACTCATGTATGGTGGAGTAGACCCATGAACAGGGATGTTTGCCAGTTACAGTGATGTCTCCAAGCCTTTAGCTGTTACTAGTGGGTTCTTCTTTTTTGTTTCATTGAGGATTCTGCTTTGTGCCTTGGGATTCATCTTGGCTGGGCACCCACTGCTAGGAAGAGTTTCCACAGTACTAACCTGTCTCTATTTATAGACCATACGTCTAATTGTTAATTGATGGATGTCTAAACACTCGAGGCATGATTCACAATGTGAGGCATGGTTCACATCAACTGATACTTCTTATGAACAGCAATCTTAAAATGTTTGATCGTCTTTTATCAATGAAAGTAGGTCTAAAATGCACCTTCAAACTAATTCCAGTAATTAGACTAAAGGTCTGTAAACTACCAACTCCTATTAGCTTCCATTGAAGTAATTATTCTATGGATTCACTTACTTTTTCTTCCAGCACCATAAATGTTTAATTGATGTGTTCAATAAAGACACAATAAATTAGAATTGTTTGTTTGTCATCAGCTTAAAGCGGTAGTAAAGTCTTAATAGGAAAATAAAAGAAATACCCCCCCCTGCAGGTTTAAGTCATAATGTACTATTGATTGGCCGATGCGAAGTCACTTCCGCGAGTGCGTCACATTGCTGCGGCACGCAGAAGGGTGCCGTAAATGTGGGCTAAGCTGCGCATATGGGGCTCAAATCACATTACCCGCTGACAGGAAGGGGGAGCAATTATGATGGAAGAGATCTAACCTATCTAGCCCTGTAAAGAAGAAATCAGTATACTTCCCTTTTTTGAAATCGATCCGGTCTCCAGCGGCGAAAGCTCTGCAGAAGACACAGCCGACAACCGCTGTGAAATTAATAGGGAGTGACGTCACCCAAAGACTTACTATGGGGCTTCCATTGTCAGATGTGTCCTCTGCACCCGCCTCCACAGTGAAGCCACAGCTGACAGCTTAGTGTTGGATCGGGTCAGATCGGCTTAAAAAAAAAAGTATATATACTGATTTCTTATTTATGTAGCACCCTCCTAGGTAGGTGCTAGTGAGAGGAGTATAGTTTTGAGCTCTGTCTGCTTACCAGAGGGGCTGCAGGTAAATCTATATTGTTCTCTGCCTACCAGAATGCAGAATCTGTTAGTGAGGTCTGCTCATTGTGCTCAGTATGCGATTCGTTCTGTCTAGAGAGTGTTTCACATTGGTCCAATAGGGAGGCATGTTGATCAGTGGGAGGAAACCTGATGAATGGGTGCATAGGCTTTGTTTGATACAGTCCTGATGATTGGCAGGGAGCAGGCTGCCTCGGTTCATGTTGGGATACTGTATAAAAGCCAGGAGCACATGTGTTCGGGGTCTTTCATTGGAGAGCAGAGTTCTGGAGGGAGGGGGCGGCTGCCTCCTCCTCTGTAGAGGTGCCATGCGCTCTCAGGAGGTCGTTCTGAGGGCCAGAAGAGTGGTTGATAGGAGCTGAACCCAGAGGTCCAGGGAAGCTGACTGAGAGGGGAGACACTGGAGATCCTGTTTCTGCTGTATCGTGAGCACAGAAATTTGTGTCAAGGGGCCTGACCTGAGGGGCGCCACCCCTGCTCATAGGATAGTCAGTGGACGAGTGTAAGCAGAAAGAGGATGCTAGGGAGAGTATCCTGAAGATAATATATTATTCATTAAGTCGTCTTGTGAGAGAGGATAAAGAAAACAAGAGACTGAACCCCATTTATCTAAAGTGGTAGGATGAATTAACAGCCTGGCTGTTCCATGTCTGCAGGCAGAGTTTTGAAGATAGAAGTCCTCAGATGTTGTGATTGTGAATAGTTAAATTGGATCCCACTACTCCCTTCTTCTATCCCAAATACAAAATAAACAACAAAAAAAACCAACATCCCTAGACTGTTTATTCTTGCTAAGAGCCAACAGGAGTAAGAAGAGATTCCGGAACTATATCTACTCATAACTAGTGTTGAGCGAACACGGACTGTATTATTCGTGTTCGTACCGAATAATTGGATTTTTTTTACCCGAACACGGACACGGACACTTTACTGTATGTTCGGGTAAAAATCCGTGTTCGGTCGTTTTATTTCCGGGTTTTGCATGCTTTGGCGCTCTTTTCATGGCGGGCTTTCAACAGCCAATCAACAATCGTTTAACTGGTGTGCCTTAAGCCATCCCAGCCATGCCTGCAAATGTCTTAGTAGCTGTGATTGGCCGTCTGAAGCATGTGACCAAGTCTTTATAAGTTCGAGGCAGCCGCCGCAGCAGCGTCATTCTGCTGCTTAGCTAAGGGACAGAGCACACATCAATGTGCTGGCTGCTGATTAGGGAAAGATAGGCAGGAAAAAAACATTTGTGTCCGGATAGAATTGAGGGACAGGTTGGAGTGTTTAGGCAGGGCGAGTTGTAGGCATTTTAGGGATAGAGTCTGCTGAATTATAGGGTCAGTGTCTTCTACAAACTACAATCGATATTGCTGTGTGGGGGGTGGGGTGAATCTGCACTCAATCCTGATCTACGATCTCTTCTCAATCCTGTTAGGGACAGAGTCTGCTGAATTTTAGGGAAACTGTGTTCTACAAACTACAATCGATATTGCTGTGTGGTGTGGGATTGGAGATAGGCAGGTGTCAGTGATCCACATCCATTTTTCTGTGTGTGAGCTGCAGTGAACACAATCTTTTTGGGCTGCAGTGAACACAATCTTTTTGGGCTGCAGTGAACACAATCTTTTTGGGCTGCAGTGAACACAATCTTTTTGGGGTGCAGTGAACAAAATCTTTTTGGGGTGCAGTGAACACAATCCTTTTTGGTGTGCAGTGAACACAATCTTTGTGGGGTGCAGTGAACAAAATCCTTTGTGGGGTGCAGTGAACACAATCTTTTTGGGGTGCAGTGAACAAAATCCTTTTTGGGGTGCAGTGAACAACATCCTTTTTGGGGTGCAGTGAACACAATCTTTTTGGGGTGCAGTGAACAAAATCCTTTGTGGGGTGCAGTGAACACAATCTTTTTGGGGTGCAGTGAACACAATCTTTTTGGGGTGGAGTGAACAACATCCTTTTTGGGGTGCAGTGAACAAAATCCTTTTTGGGGTGCAGTGAACAAAATCATTTTGGGGTGCAGTGAACACAATCTTTTTGGGGTGCAGTGAACACAATCTTTGTGGGGTGCAGTGAACACAATCTTTTTGGGGTGGAGTGAACAACATCCTTTTTGGGGTGCAGTGAACAACATCCTTTTTGGGGTGCAGTGAACACAATCTTTTTGGGGTGCAGTGAACACAATCTTTGTGGGGTACAGTGAACAGAATCTTTGTGGGGTGCAGTGAACACAATCTTTGGGGGGTACAGTGAACACAATCTTTTTGGGGTGGAGTGAACAAAATCATTTTTGGGGTGCAGTGAACATCATCCTTTTTGGGGTGCAGTGATCAAAATCCTTTTTGGGGTGCAGTGAACACAATCTTTTTGGGGTGCAGTGAACAAAATCCTTTGTGGGGTGCAGTGAACAGAATCTTTGTGGGGTGCAGTGAACACAATCTTTGGGGGGGTACAGTGAACACAATCTTTTTGGGGTGCAGTGAACACAATCTTTGTGGGGTACAGTGAACAGAATCTTTGTGGGGTGCAGTGAACACAATCTTTGGGGGGTACAGTGAACACAATCTTTTTGGGGTGCAGTGAACACAATCTTTGGGGGGTACAGTGAACACAATCTTTTTGGGGTGCAGTGAACACAATCTTTGTGGGGTGCAGTGAACACAATCTTTGGGGGGGTACAGTGAACACAATCTTTTTGGGGTGCAGTGAACAACATCCTTTTAGGGTGCAGTGAACACAATCTTTGTGGGGTGCAGTGAACAACATCCTTTTAGGGTGCAGTGAACACAATCTTTGTGGGGTACAGTGAACAGAATCTTTGTGGGGTGCAGTGAACACAATCTTTGGGGGGTACAGTGAACACAATCTTTGTGAGGTGCAGTGAACACAATCTTTGTGGGGTGCAGTGAACACAATCATTGTGGGGTGCAGTGAACTCAATCTTTGTGGGGTACAGTGAACACAATCTCATACTTCTGAAGATTTGAGGGTGCTGCCTGTTCCATACTCCCCCTACTCCTCATCTAGCCTTTTAGGGGTACAAACAATAGTAATTGGGGCCTAGTGTGGTTGTGTACGTGTGATATACATACACTTTTTTTGGATCATATTTTCTATTCCGCTATTTAATCAAAAACCTTTGGGGATCAGTTAAATTGGGGGATAGTCTGTGTTGGTACGTGTGAGAGAGATCCACCTTTCCAAGTTGTTGGGGTTCATCTCATACTTCTGAAGGTTTGAGGGTGCTGCCTGTTCCATACTCCCCCTACTCCTCATCTAGCCTTTTAGGGGTACAAACAATAGTAATTGGGGCCTAGTGTGGTTGTGTACGTGTGATATACATACACTTTTTTTGGATCATATTTTCTATTCCGCTATTTAATCAAAAACCTTTGGGGATCAGTTAAATTGGGGGATAGTCTGTGTTGGTACGTGTGAGAGAGATCCACCTTTCCAAGTTGTTGGGGTTCATCTCATACTTCTGAAGGTTTGAGGGTGCTGCCTGTTCCATACTCCCCCTACTCCTAGCCTTTTAGGGGTACAAACAATAGTAATTGGGGCCTAGTGTGGTTGTGTACGTGTGATATACATACACTTTTTTTGGATCATATTTTCTATTCCGCTATTTAATCAAAAACCTTTGGGGATCAGTTAAATTGGGGGATAGTCTGTGTTGGTACGTGTGAGAGAGATCCACCTTTCCAAGTTGTTGGGGTTCATCTCATACTTCTGAAGGTTTGAGGGTGCTGCCTGTTCCATACTCCCCCTACTCCTAGCCTTTTAGGGGTACAAACAATAGTAATTGGGGCCTAGTGTGGTTGTGTACGTGTGATATACATACACTTTTTTTGGATCATATTTTCTATTCCGCTATTTAATCAAAAACCTTTGGGGATCAGTTAAATTGGGGGATAGTCTGTGTTGGTACGTGTGAGAGAGATCCACCTTTCCAAGTTGTTGGGGTTCATCTCATACTTCTGAAGGTTTGAGGGTGCTGCCTGTTCCATACTCCCCCTACTCCTCATCTAGCCTTTTAGGGGTACAAACAATAGTAATTGGGGCCCAGTGTGGTTGTGTACGTGTGATATACATACACTTTTTTTGGATCATATTTTCTATTCCGCTATTTAATCAAAAACCTTTGGGGATCAGTTAAATTGGGGGATAGTCTGTGTTGGTACGTGTGAGAGAGATCCACCTTTCCAAGTTGTTGGGGTTCATCTCATACTTCTGAAGGTTTGAGGGTGCTGCCTGTTCCATACTCCCCCTACTCCTCATCTAGCCTTTTAGGGGTACAAACAATAGTAATTGGGGCCTAGTGTGGTTGTGTACGTGTGATATACATACACTTTTTTTGGATCATATTTTCTATTCCGCTATTTAATCAAAAACCTTTGGGGATCAGTTAAATTGGGGGATAGTCTGTGTTGGTACGTGTGAGAGAGATCCACCTTTCCAAGTTGTTGGGGTTCATCTCATACTTCTGAAGGTTTGAGGGTGCTGCCTGTTCCATACTCCCCCTACTCCTAGCCTTTTAGGGGTACAAACAATAGTAATTGGGGCCTAGTGTGGTTGTGTACGTGTGATATACATACACTTTTTTTGGATCATATTTTCTATTCCGCTATTTAATCAAAAACCTTTGGGGATCAGTTAAATTGGGGGATAGTCTGTTTTGGTACGTGTGAGAGAGATCCACCTTTCCAAGTTGTTGGGGTTCATCTCATACTTCTGAAGGTTTGAGGGTGCTGCCTGTTCCATACTCCCCCTACTCCTAGCCTTTTAGGGGTACAAACAATAGTAATTGGGGCCTAGTGTGGTTGTGTACGTGTGATATACATACACTTTTTTTGGATCATATTTTCTATTCCGCTATTTAATCAAAAACCTTTGGGGATCAGTTAAATTGGGGGATAGTCTGTGTTGGTACGTGTGAGAGAGATCCACCTTTCCAAGTTGTTGGGGTTCATCTCATACTTCTGAAGGTTTGAGGGTGCTGCCTGTTCCATACTCCCCCTACTCCTCATCTAGCCTTTTAGGGGTACAAACAATAGTAATTGGGGCCCAGTGTGGTTGTGTACGTGTGATATACATACACTTTTTTTGGATCATATTTTCTATTCCGCTATTTAATCAAAAACCTTTGGGGATCAGTTAAATTGGGGGATAGTCTGTGTTGGTACGTGTGAGAGAGATCCACCTTTCCAAGTTGTTGGGGTTCATCTCATACTTCTGAAGGTTTGAGGGTGCTGCCTGTTCCATACTCCCCCTACTCCTCATCTAGCCTTTTAGGGGTACAAACAATAGTAATTGGGGCCCAGTGTGGTTGTGTACGTGTGATATACATACACTTTTTTTGGATCATATTTTCTATTCCGCTATTTAATCAAAAACCTTTGGGGATCAGTTAAATTGGGGGATAGTCTGTGTTGGTACGTGTGAGAGAGATCCACCTTTCCAAGTTGTTGGGGTTCATCTCATACTTCTGAAGGTTTGAGGGTGCTGCCTGTTCCATACCCCCCCTACTCCTCATCTAGCCTTTTAGGGGTACAAACAATAGTAATTGGGGCCTAGTGTGGTTGTGTACGTGTGATATACATACACTTTTTTTGGATCATATTTTCTATTCCGCTATTTAATCAAAAACCTTTGGGGATCAGTTAAATTGGGGGATAGTCTGTGTTGGTACGTGTGAGAGAGATCCACCTTTCCAAGTTGTTGGGGTTCATCTCATACTTCTGAAGGTTTGAGGGTGCTGCCTGTTCCATACTCCCCCTACTCCTCATCTAGCCTTTTAGGGGTACAAACAATAGTAATTGGGGCCCAGTGTGGTTGTGTACGTGTGATATACATACACTTTTTTTGGATCATATTTTCTATTCCGCTATTTAATTTAACTGGGCCTCCATGCGAGACCTGTGTGCCTTGTTGCGCTGTTTTGAGTACTCCACCAACATGGCCAGTGGCAATGACGCCGTTCTCAGCTTAACTATCCCACTTCTATGCCTCCTTGAAAAAACAATTCGGGCGATGATGGAAGAGGATGTGGCACAGGATGAGGAGGAGGAGGAGGATGAAGAGGTAACATTTCCAAGGCTTTCAGGGCAGTCATTCGCAAGGGGCTCCGAGGGTGGGTTCCTGCACACGCAAACGCCAGGGACGCAATTGTCCAGCAGGGGCACAGTTCTGGAGGATGAGGAGGATGAGGAGGAGGAGGAGCTGGAGGAGGAGATGGAACCATGTTCACAGCAGGGTGGCACCCAGGCCAGCTCATGGCCATCACTGGTGCGTGGCTGGGGGGATACAGAGGACACGGACGATACACCTCCCACAGAGGACAGCCTTTCGTTGCCTCTGGGCAGCCTGGCACACATGAGCGATTACATGCTGCAGTGTCTCCACAACGACCGCCGAGTTGCCCACATTCTAACTTGTGCTGATTACTGGGTGGCCACGCTGCTGGATCCCCGTTACAAGGACAACGTACCGTCCTTAATTCACTCACTGGAGCGCGATCGCAAGATGCGCGAGTACAAGCGCACGCTGGTAGACGCCATGCTGCTGGCATTCCCATCTGACAGCGGGGCCACAGTGGAAGCACAAGGCAGAGGAGGAGGAGGAGGAGGTCGCCAACGCAACCAGGGCACCGCCAGCACCTCAGAAGGCAGGGTTAGCATGGCCGAAATGTGGAAAAGCTTTGTCAGCACGCCACAACAAACAGCAGCACCAGCAGCTCAGATGGAACGTCTTAGCAGGAGGCAGCATTTTACCAACATGGTGGAGCAGTATGTGTGCACACGCCTACATGTAGTGAATGACGGGTCTGCCCCCTTCAACTTCTGGGTCTCCAAATTGGGCACATGGCCTGAGCTTGCCCTTTACGCCTTGGAGGTGCTGGCGTGCCCTGCAGCCAGTGTATTATCTGAACGGGTATTTAGCACGGCTGGGGGCGTTATAACAGACAAGCGCAGCCGCCTGTCCAGAGACAATGTGGACAAGCTCACGTTCATTAAAATGAACCAGGCATGGATCCCACGGGACTTTTCCGTACCTTATGCAGAATAGCAATGGATACCGACCTTACCCACCCATTGTTCCATTTTTGCTCTTTCTCACTCTTTTGGGGTGTACCCTCATTTAAAATTTTTGAAAAGAAGCAGTGTTGGCTACCTCGTCCTCCTCCTCAGGGCCAGATTAATGTAGGGGCTATTGGAGCTGCAGCTCCAGGCCCCTACCTTTTATATAGGCCCCGGGTTGGCCATATTCACTGTTACCGCTCTTCTGTCACTTGTAAACACAGAAGTCTGGCTTCTATGCTCGCTTCCCCAGGCAGCACCCTCAGAACCTCCCCACACAGCGTGAAGGCCGGACAAGGAGGGACAGTTGGCGATGCATGGATGTGTTTATGGGCTTCAGAGACAGCATCCCATGTTGAATTAGGCATGCATGGCTGCACCCTTCCTCCTCTGGGTGCATGGCAAGGCACGGCCCTTAAGGCCCTTCAAAATCCTCAGCACCAAGCCCATGATGCTGTTAATCCGGCCCTGGTCCTCCTCCACCGCCGCTTCCACCTACACCGCCCATAGGTGTGCGCAGCCTATTGCATTAAGGTGTGCACCCCAAAGTTGAAATACACATGCATGTGTTTGCCAGCAGGGAGAGTAATGTATCGGGGCCATGTACCTGTAGGCAAGGAGAAATAGAGCAGAGCAGGTCCCAGGGAGATCTTTCCCATCTCCTCACTGGCAATGCTATGTGCCCTAGGTGATTAGGGTGTGCCCAGGCACACCCAGCACACCCTGTGCGCACGCCTATGTCACCGCCACATCCACCACCACCTCAACCTCCCTCCTACTCCATATGGGCCTCGTCCTTCAGAGATGAAGAAGAACATTGTTTTATTTTTCTGTTTTTTTTTGTTGTTTTAAGTTATTTCCCTATCCACATTTGTTTGCAGAGCACTTGCCATGCTCTTAATTACGTTTTGCTGCCATTTGCAGCACTCTAGCCCTTTCCTTTGGTGTTTTAGAGCCATTTTAGTGCCTTAAAGTTCGGGTCCCCATTGACTTCAATGGGGTTCGGTGTCCGGGAAAAGTTCGGTAAAAGTCCGGGACACGGACCCGGACTTTTTTTTAAAGTTCGGCCGAACCCGTCGAACACGGACATCTAGGTGTCCGCTCAACCCTACTCATAACCGTATGTTGGTAATCAGGGGAGCCCGCAGAGTTAATATCCAGCAGTGCCTACGGGGGCAGTGCTACATTTACAAGGCTAGATGGGTTAGTGTTAGACCGTGGATGTCTATAGATGCATTAGTGTTAAGGTGGACTTCTACTTTAAACATTTCTGCTGTATGATTTATATATAGCACTTTTTAGGCGTTTGTTTTTTTGTACTGAATGAAATCATTTGTGTTTTTTAACTTTTTTTCCAATGGTGTAAACTACTTCTATACCTTAAAAGTCCCATTTATTTTCTATAGTTAATGGGAAACCTGTCTGTCAATCTGTCAGGCTGAAGATGGCCTTTCCGTTAAAGTGAATGAAAGCCTCAAGACACGTACACCATTACAGCTTGGAAAATTTCGGAAGCTTTTAGCCAGTGCTTGTAGCCATGAGGAAGTGGGCAAACTTCAGAGAAGATTCTGGGGACAGCATTGTTGTAGATAAGTATATCCTGCACTTAAAGTGCTGGAGGAGAGGACGGAGGTACAAAAGGATAAGTGCGCTAAAAGTACGCCTATGATTTAACTCTGTAGCATCTACAATACATAGAATTTTCAGTTTTGAAAGTAGAAATATTTTTAAAAAACAGGCAAGAATAAACCAATGAGTAGAATAATCAGTGCTAGGCAGAAAATATAATAAAATAGGACATGGTTTTGTAAAATTCACCGGACATAATTCTAAGTCCTTGGGGCAGTGTAGAATTGTTATTCTCCGACAGCAAAACTTTATCAACAGAATTTATTAACATTAGCTGAAACCTATTTGCAGGAGTGCTGTAAAATGTCATCACATTCTATCAGGAATACAAAATATATGTAACCTAGTAAAACACTACACAAAAAATAAATAAATAAAAAGAGAAAAGGAAAACAGGAACAAATGTTCTGCTGTTACCTTTTATGATATATTCTTTTGTTTCATTTTCTCAAAAGATTTCCTTTTGTAATTTTTTTTTCCTTTTCCCCAGTATTTTATAAATACCCTACTGGCTGTGTTCATTTATTCTATTAACAATAATAGGAACATAAAATAATAATAATCATAATAATATACTGTGAAAACTAAAAAAGACAAGATATTTTATGCATTTTATTTATTTTTGCTAATCTGTGTTTAGTAACCTTTTAATCCTTACATTAACCACTTGCTGTCCGGAAGATTTACCCCTTTTCATGACCTGGGCATTTTGTGCGAAACAGCACTGTGTTATGTTAACTGACAATAGCGCGGCCGTGTGACGCTTTACCCAAATAAAGTTTATGTCCTTTTTAGCCCACAAATAGAGCTTTTTTTTGGTGGTATTTGATCACCTCTGCAGTTTTTATTTTTTGTGCTATAAACAAAAAATTACTGAAAATTTTGAAAAAAAAAAAAAAACAATATTTTTTACTTTCTGCTATACAACAATCAAATTTCTTCACCAATTTAGGCCAATGTGTATTCTGCTATATATTTCTTGTAAAAAAAATTCCAATAAGTGTATATTGATCGGTTTGTGCAAAAGTTATAGTGTCTACAAACTATGGGGTATTTATTTTTTTTACTAGTAATGGCAGCGATCAGCGACTTATAGTGGGACTACAATATTGCGGCAGACAAATCGGACATTACCTGACACTTTGCGGGAACCAGCGACACTAATACAGTGTAAAGAGCTAAAAAAAATATGCACTGTCATTGTACTAATGACACTGGCTGGGAAGCGGTTAACATCAAGGGCAATCAAAGGGTGAAATGTGTTCCTAGCCAGTGCTTTTGTACTGTGGGGGAGGTGCTTTTACTAGGGGAAGGCATAGATCCGTGTCCCTGCTTTGCAGGAAAACAGGATCAATGTCTTCCAAACTGACAGAATGGTGATCTGTTCAAGATCTGTTGAGCATCCACAATGAGCTTGTGGATGCTCATAACGACAAGGAGGATGACATAGCCCTACTCAGAGCAAAACTAGTGGATCTGGAGGACAGGTCCCGCAGGAACAATGTGAAGTTCCGCGGTATTGAGGAGTCTGTTCAGCCCAAAGATCTTCACTATTATTCAAAATATGATTGTGGCTCTACTACCGGATTCCCCTGATAGGGAATGGGTAGTGGATAGGGCTCATAGACTTCCTCAGCCAGCACATCTCCTTGAATCAGTACCTGGGGATGTCATTGCAAAGATACGCTTTTACCACATCAAGGAGGATCTTATGCGATTTGCCAGACAACACTGTCCACTACCACAGCCCTTCTCTGCGGTTGCCCTTTTTCACTGATCTATCTCAATACACTATTCAAGCACGACAGAAGATGAGTACATTAACCAAATGACTGCGCAACCACCAGATTGCCTATCAATGGCAGTACCCGCCCAAATTGCTGGTCACCAAAGATCAATCCACGCACATGACCAGCTCTCTGGAATAAGGCCTTAAAATGGCTAAAAAATGGGACTCGTTACCCTCATTGGAGAACATCCCAAAAGCTAACTCCACTAAAAAACGCCTATCCCCTGAGTGGGAAACAGCGGATGATAATGGTCCACCCACCATACTCTCACCCCACTTTGTCCAGCTCATGTGTTATTAGGGGATTATAACATGGCCATTCTGTACTGGGGATACACCGAAATTGACCCCCTTTGAATTGCCAATGCACAGCAACAGCTGCTCAGGAACTATGCTCTCAGCATGCTTTAATGCCATGAGTGTTACGTTTTTTGTTCTTAACTCTTTTTTCTTTCCCTTCCCGCTCTTTGCCTCTATCGTTCTTCACAGCCCACGGCACACCTCAAGGAATGGTTCTCCCCCTCGCAATTCTGCAGGAGGTCGGCCAGGAGTTCTTCCCCACGTGACATGCTCAGCCTTCATCTGGAACAGGTATTGTTTGAATTTCCTGTATGGTCATAAAGGCCATCTGCACCAGCTCTCCCTTTATGGAAATGATGACCCTTAATGTGATCTCCCTAAATGTCCATGATGGACTTAACAGTCCCTACAAAAGAAAACGAATGTGGATGGAAGCTACCTCTCTTCACGTTGATATTTTGTGTATTCAGGAAACACATTTCCACAGAGACAAGGCCCCAAGATGCTCCCACAAATAATTTCCTCATTTATATTTTGCTAATGCGCCTGAAAAAAAAAAGGGGTAATGATAGCCATTAATAGTTCCATAGCATTTGCACAACACAAAGTCCTGCTTAACCCCAATGATCGGTACATCTTTCTAACTTGTGACATAAATAACGTTCAATCCACAATTGTTAACATTTACGCCCCTAATGCAGGCCAACTAACATTTCTACGTAAATTGCTAAAGAAATCCCTCAGCCTCCGCAGGGGTAATCTACTTATTTGTGGGGACTTCAATTCTATGCTCCACCCCTCAGTGGATACCACAGCCCCTAACCCTACTAGACTCCCCTCTCTGGCACCCTTATTGCACACCTTTGATCTCTTCGACCTTTGGCGCTGTTTACACCCTGTGGACAAGGACTACACCTTTTTTTCAGTAGCACACAGAACTTATTCCCGAATTGACATGTGTTTGGCGGACCTTGCTTTACTCCAGAGAATTACAAAAGCGGAGGTGCATTCAATTACATGGTCTGATCACGCCCCTGTGTCATTGACTATCAGGGACAATAACCATCCTTCCCCTGCTCTTCTATGGCCCAACAATACGTACTTGTTGTCCCAGTAACCAGTTCAAGATAAGATGAAATCCCACCTTATGGAATTTTTCACTCTCAATGATTGTTCTCAAACTGATGTATTTAATGTATGGTGTGCGCATAAGGCAGTCAGTAGAGGACTGCTGATTCAAATTGCAGCGAGGGAAAAGAGGAGGAGGCAGAAGACGCTTGGCTCACTGTTGTCACAGATTAAACAATTAGAACAGCAAACTAAAATTAACCCCACACAGAAATCACTGTCAGATCTTTTACAGGTCAGGTAGACACTTCGGTTGCATCTTTTGGGGCAGCATGAACACTACCTCAAGCACTGCAAAGCTAAATTCTACTCTCAAGGAAACAAGGCTGGCAAATTGCTGGCCTCACTCTTAAAAACACGCCAACTGAATACTAAATTGGGTTCCATTAAAGACCCTATTAGTGGTTCCCCTGTTTATTTCCCTAAAGAGATGGCTAATGCTTTTCAAAAGTATTACCACTCCTTGTACAGTTTACAAACTGATGTTAATACACTGCAACCTACGTCGGCTATTATAGAAGACTTTTTGAAGTCTATCTGCCTCCCGCGGGCAACACATCAGGACTTGAGTAAGCTTAATGCACCAATCATAAACTCAAAGGTCAAATGTGTTATTGCATCTTTGGCCGCTAACAAGTCCCCTGGCCCTGATGGGTTCTCCGCTGAATTTTATCAGGCATTTGCGGATATTCTAGTCCCTTCCATGATAACATTGTTCAATGAAGCTGCTCGCTCCTCCACTTTTTCTCCTGAAATGCTCCAGGTGATTATTGTTACTCTTCCTAAGCCGGGGAAGAGGCCGGATCACCCGCAAAATTTTAGGCCAATCTCCTTACTCAACTCAGACTTGAAAATATACGCAAAAATACTGGCCAATAGACTAGCGGAAATTACCCCTTTTCTTATAAAGGCCGACCAAGTAGGCTTTGTCAAAGGCCGACAGGCCCCATTCTGGCACGCGTAGAATGTTTAACTTGCTCAATATAGTAGAAAGGAGAAAGGTACTGGCTGTCTTCCTTGCACTGGATGCAGAGAAGGCGTTCGACAGAGTACATTGGGGCTATCTACAGGCAGTATTGACTAAATTTGGCCTGGATGAATTTGTCAATTCGGCAGTAATGGCTCTCTATACCTGTTCCTCAGCCCGGGTCTATACATACAGTGCTCTGTCGGACACCTTCAATATATCCAATGGGACCAGGCAGGGTTGCCCCCTGTCCCTAATAATTTTTTTCCTGCTCATGGAGCCCTTGGCTACCAATATACGTGATAATCTCCTTATCACAGGCATACAAATAGCAAGCTATGCCCACAAAATTGGATTTTTTGCCGACAACGTGATTCTTACCCTTACAGATCCTGCCTCTTCCCTGGCTGAAGTACAAAAAGAATTACATTGATTTAGTATGGCCTCATATTACAAACGTAATGTGTCCAAATCGGCTATATTCCCTGTTAATGTCTCCAAGAGAGATGTGACAAATCTTAAATCTCAATTCCAATTTCAATGGTCCAGTGGATCTTTATCTTATTTCCGTGTAGAGCTATCAGTCCCTACCCACAAAACATTTGAAGCTAACTACCCGAAACTGCTCACAGACTTTAAAAAAGAACTGAAACGCATGTCTGCATTTGAGATTTCTTGAATAGGCTGCATAGCTACCCCGTCTACTCTATCTATTCCGTACTATCCCTATTGCTATACCCGACAATTACTTTGAGGCACTCAACAAGGAGCTGCGCACATACATCTGGAATGGTAAGAAACCCAGGATCCCATATACTACACTGACTAAACACAGGTCTAAAGGAGGAGTAGGTCTCCCAGTATTAAAAAATTACCATATAGCAGCAATCTTATACCAGTTACAAGCTTGGTTTCACCAAGACTCGGACAAATTGTGGGTCCAAATCGAAAAATGTGTAGTGGGTAAATGGGGTCTTCACTCATTATTATGTGCCAGTGTAACAGGCCACCCCATGTGGGTTCCACTCATCCCTTCCATGCAGGTTTCTATAGCAACCTGGAAACATTTGGTTAGTTCCCAACCAATATTCCGTCCGACTAAACAGGTCCCTATCCCGTTGATAGCCTTTGAGTGTCTTTTCCCATCGTTGCAGACCTCTACTTGGGCTGCGAAAGGCCTTACTAATGTCTTGGAAGTGTTGCAAGATTCCTCCCTGTCAAACACCTACAGCTTCCTTCAACTAGCTTCCTTCTATAAGGCCCACCCTATAACCCACATTTCAGTACCTGAAAAGTTATGGAACTTCTTGTCTACTGGGTCCAACAACAAGAGGGGTATCTCCTGGTTTTATAATATCCTTCAATTCCCACCGGTCTCCCATAAATCTGCATTTATTCTTAATTGGGAATCTGCCGTGAATAACCAATTCCCATTGGAAACGTGAAACAAGGCCTTTCACTGTAATTGTTCCCTCACGCATTGTACTAATCACTGGGATATGACATTGAAAGTATTCCACAATGGCTATCTGACTCCAACTAGGCTATCTAGGATATATCCTAACACTTCCCCTTTATGTTGGAGAGGATGTGGAAAATTGGACACACTTCTGCATTTGCTGTGGGACTGTCGTAGTGTGGTCAGTTTTTGGAACAGTGCCCTTACGTTAATCTCCTCCACTACTGGAATCCTTACCAAGGCTACTCCACATATGGCACTTCTAAACGTGCAGTTAAGTACCTTCCCATCACAGTATAGAACCATTGTATTTCATATCCTTATGGCGTCCTGTATAACGATTACAGCCAAATGGAAAACTAACCTAGCACCTAACATCTCTGAAGTTGCTGACAGGATTAATACTCATTATCAATAGTAATGAATAAGCGCACCTGTTAGTGTGTGAAATGCGTCTACATTTTATTGTTTGCTACACTGGGATGTTCGTTCATTAAACAAGGATTTTGATGGAACTTGGAGTGCGCCCATTTCTTTTATATCTATTGTATGCGAAGGCGAGCTGAGGTGGGCACCCTTGACATCATCAGGCTTCTTGTCTCACCTGGAGCAGTGAGTTTTTCTTGTCTCTATACCAGTTAAGTACCTTCCCATCACAGTATAGAACCATTATATTTCATATCCCCTATGGCATCCCGTTTAACAATTACAGCCAAATGGAAAACTAACCTAGCACCTAACATCTCTAAAGTTGTTGACAGGATTAATACTCATTATCAATATGAAAGAGCAATAGCATGCAATAATAGTTCCCTACGAGCATTTGACCATAAATGGTCTACCTGGATACGATTACATCCACCTCCGTAATCCGGCTCTCCCTCATCCAAATTATCCCTTTCCTTCTGGTGTACGTGAATTTACACTATGCTTGTAATGTTGACGGTATCTATCCTCTCTTTTTTTTTCCTATTTCCTCTTTCCTTACTATCCTCTTTCTTACAGTTTTTTCCCTTCTACTGCGCCTACTCTGGGCTAGTACATATGTCCTAATTATTAGATTTCATTTGTCATGGAACTATATTTACTATGTTGCACTGTGATTTTACTGACCTTGCAATGCCTCCTGTTGGAGACCTCTGGGCCCCAAAGGGTGTTGTGGACTGGTCGGGGTCCTGTGGGGGGGGTCACCGGCCCCTGGGCGCAGATTGATCCAGTTGGGGTGCCCGGGGGGTGTCTCTCTGGGCCCTTGACGGGCCACATTATCCGTTGTTTATTGATCCACTACAATTATAACATAGACTAACTGTATTCTTAAGGGCCTACTGCAGAGGCACTATATTGACATTGGTTGTGTAACACAATTTATGATGAGGGCTATGGGGACCCTTTCAGTGAGGTCCTCTGCTTATATTGCTTGTTCTTTGTACTCCCACTGTAAGCTTTTTGAAGTTTGTATGTTCTGCTTCTTAAAATTTCTAATAAAAATCTATTGAATCATAAAGTTAAAGTGTTTTAGTTCTATCAGTATCTTTTTGCCATCTGTGTCCAATTGTTGAGATTTCCCTTGACTTCCTGTCCCATACCCAAAACAAGAAATTAAAGGAAATCCTCCCAAAGTGAGGGAATCCCTGGTTGTCACAAGAGTTACCAAAACTAGTTTCCTCCTCTTTCCTCTGAAGATTTCCCTCTATTCCTATTCTGGGGATAACCCAAAATTTTAGGATTTTATTTTACTTTCACTTTTGGTGACAACCGTCACCAGGACAAATAGAGAGGCAGAATCTCTGAAACGGGGGCACAGACAGCAATAAAAAATGTTCTAATCCCTCTCCACTCTATCTGCAACCAAAGAGAACATGATAACTTAATGGTTAAAATAGTAAAGTCAGAACGTTTTTTTTTTTTTTTTTTTAAATCTTAATGCATTCTATGCATTAAGATAAAAAGGCTTCTGTGTACAGTAGCCCCCATCAGCCCACCTAAAACTTACCTGAGCCCCCTCTCTATGAAGCGATGTGCACAAATGCCTCAGACATCAAGGGCTCTCTCTCTTGATTGGCTGAGATACAGCAGCATCATTGGCTCCCACTGCTGTCAATTAAACTCAGTTAGCCAATCAGGAGAGAGAGGGGGAGGGGTCGAATGGCAGCTCTGTGTCTGAATAGATATACAGAGCTGCAGCTCGGATCTGGTGCCCCCATAGCAAGCTGCTTGCTGTGGGGGTACTCAACAGCAGGGAGGGGCCATGAGCTCTAAACAAGTACCCAAGAAGAGGTGGAAATGGGCTGATCTGTGTAAGTATAACATGTTTGTTATTTGAATAGAAAAAGGTTTCCTTCTTCAAGTCCCTGATGCTGGGAGAGTGTTCAAACTTTCTTACCCCCTGTCAGAATAACACACGTGAGAAAAGAGGAATGGGAAAAGCAGTGGGATATGCCCAGCCACACATGACATGTGACCTCAGGACAGGACTATAGGTGTAGGAACTGTGTTTTGTACAGGATGGATGGATCTATGGATGGTCTCCATGGATGCCATTTTTGAAGACTGTTATTGCCTGTGAGCAAGCCCAGTTAGGATTAGGTTATTTGTGGGGATGCCAATTCCTTGAAGACAAATACCATGACCATAGTTGTGGAGATAGAAGAATTCAGACCCAAGATGTATGATATTTCTGGGACATAGTCATTCAAATTCAAACCTCATCTAGACATCACAACTGTATCATCTATGAACTATAACTGTATCATCACCTTGGATGATGCCTGTACAAAAAAAGTCTTTATTGAGATAAAAGCAGGTAAAGGCATTGTTATGGGGAGTACTGTGAGCATACATGAAAGTGTTACACTTGAACATTAGTTAGCACTCATCAATAATAAATATATCTGTTGCTAGGTCCATTTTATTGCTAAACTCTGGGATAAGCAAGTATTGTCTAAATACAATTGGAATGTGTATTATTACTTGAATGTTGGTGTACTATGTGTATTTCTTCCAGATCTGTGCAGTAATCCAGTTTGAACCTTTTCATCTTTGCAGGCTCTTCTTGTAATAAAGACTGCTCACTGCATCTCTCTCTCCTTGTGCAAGGTGACTGGTCTTGTCTCTTCCCCTCCTGTAGTTTTCTACGAGCAGCCAGTAGTGGGTGAAGCCTGCTGCCCCCCACCCACCCCCACAGCTCTGCTCTCTGTACAGGTTATGTACACAGTGATGATGTCACCTTTAAAGCTTTAAAGATAAACTTCCCTACTCAGTTTACATTTGTTTCTTCCCCAAGTTTCCTGGCTAGATAGGTGCTAGGATTGGTTAAATAGGTGTTAGGATTAGGTACATTTAGTTATGGCTCACTGTACTCAGTGGAGCTGTTGTTCATTGTCAGGCAAATGTATTTTTCTTCACTGTAGCCAGTGTGGCTGTATTAATTATTTTGGTCTGTTATGTGTTCCAGTGGTTACAGTATTGACTACGTCCCCCTGGGTGGTCCAGAGAGAGTCTGGAAGTTAGTAGGCAGGAAGAGTCTAAACAGTAGTTAAATATTCATACAGCCCTGGCCAATCTATGGGGAAGTATATAAAACATGTAATTGCTGCGCTAAAATATAATAAAAATAATAAATATGCGAAAAGCAGCCAACACAAATCTTTGGAACAGAAAGATCAATAATAATAAAAAATACAAATGTGGCGCTAATCTGGTAGCTAAAATCAAAGAAATGTCCTTGATAAGCGTGGATGAAAAAGCAACAGTTCAAAATCTCTCTCGTGCATCAACAAAAAAGACTTCACAGAGAAGGGAAGAAATGTGAAGATCCTCAGCATGGGAAACCACCACCAGGCACCCGCACACACTGATCCTTACCAGATCGCATTGACCCTCATCACAAAGGTCAAAAAACGCCCATGGTACAAGCACTGGAAAGCCGGGATCATTCACTCCTCCTCCTTTGAAATCTTCCACCAAACAGACAATCCTTAGGTCCACTGTGTATTTGCCCACATGCTCTGCACAGATAAGAAAGAGGAAATGAAGAGCTTAGAACTGAGCATGCCCAGTACAGGACACCAGCTGGTCTACACAATCTCAACCACACAGCTCAACTCTGCCACCCTCTCTAGGATCCGCCAGCCTCGGAGGCTGGCGGATCCTAGAGAGGGTGGCAGAGTTGAGCTGTGTGGTTGAGATTGTGTAGACCAGCTGGTGTCCTGTACTGGGCATGCTCAGTTCTAAGCTCTTCATTTCCTCTTTCTTATCTGTGCAGAGCATGTGGGCAAATACACAGTGGACCTAAGGATTGTCTGTTTGGTGGAAGATTTCAAAGGAGGAGGAGTGAATGATCCCGGCTTTCCAGTGCTTGTACCATGGGCGTTTTTTGACCTTTGTGATGAGGGTCAATGCGATCTGGTAAGGATCAGTGTGTGCGGGTGCCTGGTGGTGGTTTCCCATGCTGAGGATCTTCACATTTCTTCCCTTCTCTGTGAAGTCTTTTTTGTTGATGCACGAGAGAGATTTTGAACTGTTGCTTTTTCATCCACGCTTATCAAGGACATTTCTTTGATTTTAGCTACCAGATTAGCGCCACATTTGTATTTTTTATTTTTAATCTATGGGGAAGGTTACCCAGATTGTAGCTGGGAGTCTGTATAAATACTCTGAGACAGAGTGCAGCGGAGTCTTATTCCTTAGGAGAAGATCACAGCCTAATGGGTGCTGCTTGCCCCCTTAGCCCATCCTGGAAGCTGTAGAAAGCTGCCCGAGGGACTGTCATCTGAGGATCTAGTATGGTATCACAGGGAGAAAGTGTGGCAAGGATATTGGAAGGAGGTAACCGATTTTCCAAGGAAATTTGTAAATACAGACTGGAGAGAGAGATCCTAGAGACTGTGGGCCATTCCTTGTGTTTTAGAGCCAGGTGTGTGTAAAGGGGACATAGTATCCAGTGTCCTGAAGAGCTTAGTCTATTTAATTCCCAGTGAAAGGACTTTGCTTGTACTGTTCACCAGGGAAAAATTTCTCTCCTCAAGTTTGCTACTGGCTCATAGTTCTCTAGAAGATTTGTCCTCCTATTGTACATCGTTTCTGGAGTATCCCACTCAGTTCCCTAACCCCATCCAAGTTACTCAAAAATAAAGAACACCAAAAAGAAAACTCCTGGGTTATTCACTGAGCCAAAGAGTGACTGTTTGACTGGGTATGGAGCATAGTGATACAATTGACCACTGCATTGTCCTCAAAATACATACTCACATGCCCAATGAATCCAGTTTTGTCTGCTGTAATCTGTTGCTCCACTGGCACTTGCAGGGTCTAGGGCCACCGTCATTTCAATATCATCATTGGACCAGCTTTCTCTTTCAGGTTTTTGCAGTCAGGCCCTGATGACACACAGCACAGTGTGTAGGGGATGCCCCAAAGCCTGCTGGGATGCATGAAGTCAGTATCCCAGGAGGATTCAGCTAGGGGTAGATTGTCATTCTTGCCTAGGTAAGAAAGCCAGAAGAGCGCAGTTGAGTGCCACTAAAAAGACATTTAGGGAAAAATAAAATTTCAAAGTCCAATTATGTAATACCATATATTACCTTAAGATCCACTTTAAGTAATATACGGTACATATACAAATTATTTTAAAGAAAACGTGACCATAGAAATAGGGAACTGCCATTTTTAAAATGTGCTGGCTACAAAGATGTCATCTTGATCCTGGTTTGTCTATTTAGTGAGTCGTTGACCAGAAATAAGTATGTAGAATGGGAGTTCTGACTTTTCAAGCTTCTTCCAGGTCATTGACCTGCTAGGTAGTGAAGTCAGGATCATGATGGCAGCTTTGTAGCTTGCATATTAACAAACAAGCCAGAAATGGCAGATTCTATGTTTTTATCCTAACACGTCCACTTTAAAGATTCTTTCTGAAGCTGCGTAATCCATATGTGGGTAAATAGGGGTTGCACACTTTCTACAGGATCACAGAAATTCAGGTGAGAAATAGCAGTAAAGCAATCTCATACCAAGTCTAAGGTCAACGTGCTTGTCAAATTGGCTTCAAATAAAAATGTTAAAAATCTTACAAATGTCACTTTAAAGCCGAAAAACTGTCAATCACCCAGATGTAATCTATCAAACATATAACTGCCACTAGTAAACCTTTGCTACAGTATAAGTGAACTTTAAATTTGTCCCCACGGATGACTGATTGTGGCTTTTTAAAATTAATGTTGTCTCAATATTTACAAAATTGCTCTTTCTCATCCAATATTGTTGACTGATAATGATTGAGGAGGTCATGGACATACAAACATATCACATTTCATTCTGCAGTTTTCCAAAAGAAAACTCATTTTGTGCTCTTTTTGCAAACATTTACCTTGGGCTATTTATGTACTCCGTAGGTTATTAAAATTGAACGTCAGGCAGCTATAAAAGGCACAACTTAGTGCAGCTTTGTAATCATTACATTGTATGTAAACTCAAACAATTACCTTTTTTTATTATTTGATCAGTAAAAGCTGAACTCCAGGGAAGAAAAAAGCTTTACCCTTGAAATGGGTTCCCCCACCCAGGGCAAGGGTCAACTGCTCATTTTGCCTAGGGTATGATAAATAAGGTAATAAACTTACCCTATTCTTTGCTTTCACAGGCTTCCTTTTCTTTCTGCTACTGGTTCTCGAAAAAGTCTTGGTCTTAGCTCTCTAAATTGAATCCCATACAATGCAGGACCAGTGGTTTTACATTGTACAAAAAGACACTAAGGGTCCGCTAACATTTCATGGCATCAGACAGTGAAGGTAAGTGCCAGCTGCTGACGGAGTGAGAAATAAGGTAAGTTTATCACCTTATTCATCATCCCCCTGCCAAAACGAGCAGTTAACACTTCCAGCAGGGGCACCCACTGCAAGGCTAAATCCTATGTAGCGCTATCCCTGCAGGAGCTGCAGGATAGGATAGGTTCTCTGTTCTTTGCCTCGACCTCTTGAATGCCTTCAGCCCCTCTGACACACTAGGTTAGGTGAAAAAAGCTTGCAACATCACAGGAATCACTGAAGGTGATATCAAGTACACAATAATGATGCTGTGTCAGGAAACAGACACCAAACAGATTAGTAAAGGCAAACCTCAATATAATGCAAAGGAAAAACCCCCCTGATAGGGAATGGGACTTTAACGGCCAAAATAACACCACGATTGTAAAATTTAAAACATGTTTTTAACGAATAAACATAAAATCAACATAATAGAAAAAACACATGTAATACAAAACATATATCACTATAAAATACTTGTCATATTGAGACAAGAATGTAGTAAAGCATAGATTTCCAATGGGCACCCAACACCCTGGGTGTTGGGTGCCCATTGGAAATCTGTGCTTTACTACATCCTTGTCTCAATATGACAAGTATTTTATTGTGATATACTGTATGTTTTGTATTACATCTGTTTTTTCTATTATGTTGATTTTATGTTTATTCATTAAAAACATGTTTTAAATTGTACAATTGTGGTGCTATTTTGGCCGTTAAAGTCCCATTCCCTATCAGGGGGGTTTTTCCTTTGCAGTTTATCTGGGATGTTGGCCATATAACACCCCGCCCTACCTAGATGAGTGGCTTTTCTTAGTCTCAATATAATGTCACACAATATGATTGGTAATGATAAAGGCATGAAAGTGGATTAGCAATAGCAAGAGTGCAGCTCAACATATGGTCTGTTCAGTAGTCAGCAGTAGGTGTGGGATAACATTATGCACCAGGATCAGCATAAATAGAAGCAAGTGCAGCAATGGTCAGTAATGTGGATAGAGTTACTGCACTCAGGAGACTATGCTGGCAATGTGCATTATAGATGACTATGCTAAGCCTAGGCTAACTTGACAGAGGTACCATTTATGTGAGTAGTAGGTATGGGGGCTTGTAGAATGGCTTTATAGGGGGTAGTCCTTTACTGTATTTTTCTGCCAGCTAATGTTGGGGCCCATAATTAGCGTGGGTTCTCTTAACCACTTGCCGACCGCCGCACGCCGATCTACGTCGGCGGTCAGCCCCTCACAGGCAAAGTGACGTAGGGCTACGTCACTAGCTTGTGAGGGTCTAGGGAGCGAGCACGCGCCGCCGGAGGCGCGCTCCCGCTCCCGCGTGGTCACGGACCCCCCCCCGCGTGTGACCAGCGGACCCGATGTTCGCCGGCCACTCTGCGATCGGCGGGGGAGAGGGAGAAAGTCAGGCAGCTTGTGTAAACAAGCTGCCTGTCATTCTCCCCTCTGTATGAGAGATGATCATATGGATCTACTATGTAGATCCGTTGATCACTCTGCATACAGCTGAAGCCACAGCCAATCACAGTAAGAATCACGCCCCTAGGGACACACACAGCCCCTCCCTCTCAAATAAAGTTAACCCCTTCACTACCAGTGTATTTTTACAGTAACAGTGCATATATATAGCACTGATTACTGTAGAAATGTCACTGGTAACCCCAAAAGTGTCAAAAATGTCAGTCAAGGGTCCGATCTGTCCGCCGCAATGTCGCAGTACTGCAAAAAAAAACCGCAGATCGCCGCCATTACGCGTTAAAAAAAAAAACAACAAAAATGACAAAAATCTTTCCCTTAGTCAGTAAACGCAATAACTTTTGCGCAAACCAATCAAAATACGCTTTTTGCGATTTTTTTTACCAAACATAGGTAGCATAAAACAAATTGGCCGAAAATGTTAAAAAATTTTGATTTTTACATTTTTTTGGGGGGGAATTTCATATAAAAAAAAGGGAAAAATATTGCTATTTTTGCAAAATTGACGCTCTTTTTTTGTTTATAGCGCGTGATCAAAAAATCGCACAGGTGATCAAATACCGCCAAAAGAAAGCTCTGTTTGTGGGGGAAAAAAGGACGCCAAATTCGTTCAGGTACAGCGTCGCACGACCGCGCAATTGTCCGTTAAAGTCACGCAGTGCCGAATCGCAAAATACCCCCTGGTCGTTTAGCAGCCAAATCCTCCGGGGCTTAAGTGGTTAAAGACAGTCTTAAATAACTAGCTTTCATTGTAGGTGCATCCAGTGACACAATATCTGCTATCAGTATGCGAGTATTAAGCAAAGCGCCCTCTTACCAGTCACGGTGGTGCCGCTGTGGAAAAAGGGCTTCTTTGCCTCTACATAAAAGGCTGTGGTGATATGAAGTGAGAGAGGGGAGAGATCACTCCAGTCTCACTGCAGCAAGGATGAGATAGACTTAATTGCTGTGGTCTGTGCAGTGCAAATGCAGTGTCACCACAACCAAGCCTCAAGCTCCAGTCCCTGCCAGTCTAGTCTCCCGTAAGAGATGTGTGCACACAGGCTGATGTGCTCACATGGACTTGCAAGCTGCCAAGGAGTAGCAGTTTTCATTGTAGCCAGTAAAAGCTATTCCACCACTCACCCTCTCCCTCAATGTCCTATCCTATGGGAGTTGTTTTGTAAGGATCCATGAGTCCCATTCTATGACTGATGTCTCATACTTCAATCCCCATGATCTTCAGCATTCTGCATAGAAGTCCATAGGATTTTCTGATTATAGCTCTCCCCCTGCTTACTGGGGGAGGTGCAACACAACATCTAGCATAGTAGTATAAAGTGAAAGTAAAACTGACTGTAAAGGGGACATTGGCTCCTTCTCCATGTTTCTATGGTCCAGCACTTTGCTACACTTATTTCCCCAGAGTTCAGCTATAAAGTATAACTAAAGACAAAACTTTTTTTTAATAGTTTTAGAGTGGAAAGGGGTTACAGTTAACATTATCACCGATAGTAAAAGTAAAAGAAAATTCCAAACTGTAGGTTCTCACCAGAACAGTAATAGAGGGGAAATCCTCCAATGGGGATATTAGTTCTGGTTACGCTGGTGACATCCAGGGATTGCCTCACTTTGGAGGGATTTCCTCTCACCTCCCATTTTGCCTATGGGACAGGAAGTTAAGGGAAATCTCTCCAGTGGTACACAGATGGGAAAAAAAGACACGGGTTATAACCCTCCCCTTGTAGTCAAAGGGTAAATTCCCTTCACTTCCTGCCACATAACCAAAACAGGAAGTGAGAGGGAATCCCTGCAAATTAGGGTTCCCTTGGGCACCCCCAGGTGACCAGAACTAATGTCCCCATTAGAAGATCTCTCTCTGTTACTTTTCTGAGGACAACCCAAAATGTGGGATTTACTTTAACTTTTGCATTCAATGATAATGGCAAACAGAATAAATGGAGAAGGGGAATTCAGGTGTTCCAATCCATCTCCACTCTGTCCAAAGCTAAAAAAAAAGTTTTGCCGTCAGTTATACTTTAACACTTTTCTGCTGTGGGTGTGATTTTCAGTCCCTATTGGCCACCTCATCCCTTTAAACCAGGACACACATTAATTATACAGGTTCTGTGGCTGATTAAGGTGGTAATTAAACTCACTAAGGTGTACGTTTAGTAAACTGAGAAGTTTTCTCTCAGTTCAATTCTCGGCAGTTCTCAGAGAAAAAATATCTCCTCTGGCACCCAGTTTAGAAGGCGGAGAACTTCACTTCTCACAGGGTGATCAGAGGAGAAGTTTTTTCTCTGAGAACTGCCGTGATCTGTGTATAACTGGGTGGACTGCCTGTAATCTCGCGAGATATTGTGAGATTACAGGCACTGCTAAGTTTAAAAAGTGAAACTAAAGGGGGCGTGGCCTGGCGCAGCATGTGAGAGGACGTGTGTGAGAGGAGCTCCGCCGGACCGATATCCTTCACCGCTAATCCTGCAGCCCTTCGGGCACGATAATCCTTCCTTCACCTCCCGCACACCCGCGGCACCGACCTCCGCATGTCTCCGCCGAAGAAAGGCTCTGAAGCTGCGGCAAAACTGGCTGCATTCCGGAGGCTGGAGAAGGAGGCCCCGATCCAAGATGGCGCCGGCCCGTCGCTCGTGGTGGAGGAGCCTGAGAGCCCTGCTACATCCAAGGTTTTGGAAGCGATTGCTACTTGCCAGACCATGCTGACTACTAAAATCGAGGAGGTGAAGGTAGATATATCTTTGATGCGTCAGGATATGCAGAAGCTGAGGGACAGAGTTGGTGAGGCTGAACACAGAATTAGTGAGGTGGAAGACTCCCTCCCCCCATTGCAAAGCTCCTCAGACAGGCTGCAGCAACAAGTACACCTTATCCTCCAAAAACAAGATGACATGGAGAATAGGCTGCGCCGCTGTAACCTGCGGTTCATTGGCCTCCCGGAGGGCTCTGAAGGTGCTGACCCCTCATCATATTTGGAACAATTGCTCACTCAGACTTATGGCAGAGAATCCTTTTCACCCACTTTTGTTGTGGAACGTGCACATCGCCTCTCAGGGCGCCCCCCCCCCTCAGGGTGCACCCCCCCGCACGTTCATCGCTAAATTCCTGAACTATCGGGACCGAGATGCCATATTGCGCCTGGCCAGGGTTAAGGGGAACATTCCATTTGGAAATCACAAAATAGCGATTTTCCCCGACTTCTCTGCTGAGGTCCAGAGGCGCCGCAAGAGCTTTTTGGAGGTCAAACGCAGACTGCGTATCAAGAATATCAAATACTCCATGTTGTATCCGGCCCGTCTTAGAGTGGAGGGCGAGGACCGAGCCCACTTCTTTGAGGATCCGGAAGCCGCCATCTCCTGGCTAGAAGGACTGGAAGCTAGACCCTGACCACCTTGCCCTGGCGACTTCATGATACTTTCTCCCTGATGGCCTATACCTTAAGCTGCTGCAAGGGTGGAGGAGGGGTTTTGTAGATCCTGTGGAACTCAAGACTTTGCATCCCCCTTCCCCCCCCCCCTCCCCCCTCATTTTCCTGCACTATTGCTCCTGTGTTTGACCGGCGGAGCGCCCTAGCTCCACAGATGGAACTGATTTCTCTGTTCTCTTCCTATGGACTTCCACCTGCCCATAGGCTTTGCTACCCAGCGATACACCTGTTGGTTTTCGCCCCCTACACCCGCTAAGGCGTGTGTTTGTGCCCAACTCCCCTGTTGCCCCCTGCGACTTCTGCTGGACCTGGGCCCCCGGGCCCCCTTGTTTATTCTATTTGTATTTTGCTGTATTTTTGCTGCATACCTTGGGGGTCCCTGGCCTCCTGATCTTGCTCTTTCCCAGTCGCATGTGGGCCTGTTCTGGTTGAGGCACTTGTTTGGGAACATGCCCGCACAAGTTGGGGTTGGTGCAGGGCAGGGAGGGGGGATTGGGGTGTTACCATTGTTTATGGTTTATATTTGGTACAATCTCTATACTGTTTCTGTTTTATGCACATTGACCTCAAGTAATAATTATTTGCTCTTTTGCTGCCGTTTATCGCCGCTGGTGTGTGACCGTGGACTTGTTGGTTCCGCGGCCTTACTGCCTGAGATCCTGGGAGCCTCCGCTCCGCGCTCTGTACTACCCCTGCCATGGCCGCATTGAAATTGTTGACGTGGAATGTCAGGGGTATGCGTGATAAGATTAAACGAACGGCTGTCTTTAATGTCCTACGCCGTGTACGGGCTGATATTATAGTTCTGGTGGAGACACATTTGGAGGGCCGTGTACAACAGTCCCTCAAACGTCCCTGGGTTGGTTGGGTGCAGCACTCTGCTTATAGCTCACACTCCAGGGGTGTGGCGCTACTGGTGGCCAAATCGGTACATTTCCAGCTCCTAGGATCTCAGGTCGACCCAATGGGTAGATATGTTTTTCTCAAAACGTCAGTCTATGGGGAATTGATGCTACTGATGGCTTTCTATGTGCCCCCCCCTTACTCTGCTGTGATTATTATGGAGGGACTGGCGTTTATGGCACAGAGCCCAGGGGCCCCGGTGATCTGGCTGGGTGACTTTAACAATGTGATGGACTCGGGTCTGGATAGGTCCGGTGGCGCCTCCCAGGTGCCGCCGGGGTCGTCCCCGACCAGGTTCTCCCGATTGTTGGAGAGCTTTGGTTTGGCCGACTCTTGGCGCAGCAAATACCCCGCGCAGCGCGCGTACTCCTGTTTTTCGGCTGCACACCACTCTATGTCACGCATTGATCTGATATTGCTGTCTCGAACCCTGCTCCCCAGGTTACTGACGGCAGGCTTCGCCCCACGGACTCTGTCTGATCACTGCCCTTATTGGATACTGTTGTCCTTGCCCTGCAATAGACCTCCCCCGGCCTGGCGCCTGAATCCCGCCTGGCTCCCCTTGGTGTCGGATGGGAACGACATTGAGGGGACCTGGACACAATTCTTTTCTGACAATGAGGGCACTGCCTCCCCGGCTGCGGTGTGGGAGGCGTTTAAACTGTTCGCCAGATCCACTATGATTTCCAAAATCAAGGCTGTTAGAGCGCGGGCTGCCGAGGAGATCTCCAGGGCAACGACAAATCTAATTGAAGCTGAACAGGCCTTTATGGGGGACCCGACTCCGGCACATGAATCTCAGTATAAATTGACCTCTAAAGTCCTTTCCCAACTTGACTACGAGAGGGCGAAATCTAAGATGTTTTTTCAGAAGCAGAATCTGTTTGCACATGGTGAGCGGGCGGGGAAACTCCTCGCATACTTAGTTCATTGTGAGGATAGGCCCCCGGTAGTTATTACTTTGAAGGATGACCTGGGTAATGAGATCGCTGATCCTGCTGCGGTGACACAGTGTTTCCGCTCATTTTTTAGTACTCTTTACACCTCTAGGGCTCCCGCTGACTGCACTGACATGCATGACTTTTTGGACTCTATTGACTTTCCCACTTTGACACCCGACCAGTTGGCGACCCTCGAGGCACCCATCTCTGTGGAAGAGATTGCAGCAGCCGTGTCCAAGTTCCCTAGGTCTAAGGCCCCCGGCCTGGACGGCCTCCCGATTGAATTTTTCTCCCAATATTCGGAACTCCTTTCTCCTAAATTATTGGCTTTGTTTCAATCTCTATTCAAAGATGCAACCCTACCCCCTTCTATGCGGGAGGCGCTAATTGTGCTCATTCCCAAGCCGGGCAAGGATGTACACGCCCCAGAGTCTTACCGTCCCATCTCTTTGCTCCCAGTAGACACTAAAATCCTTGCGAAAATTTTATCCCTCCGCCTTAACAAGGTGATCCTTTCACTCATACACTCGGACCAGGCCGGGTTCATGCCTGGGAGGAACACCTCATTTAACCTTCGCCGGTTATTTATGAATCTCCAGGCACGGCACGACGGAATGGGTGGCAGGGTGGTGGTCTCATTGGACACGGCTAAAGCATTTGACTCGGTAGAGTGGCCGTTTCTGTGGACCTGTCTGGACCGGTACGGCTTTGGACCTAATTTTATTAAGTGGGTCAAACTTCTATATAGCGCCCCGGTAGCTAGGGTCCTGGCAAATGGCTGGCAGTCGACCGCCTTCCCTTTATCCCGTGGCACTCGACAGGGGTGCCCCCTCTCCCCCCTGCTGTATGCCCTGGCCGCGGAACCTCTGGCGATGGCCATTAGAGCACATCCCGGGATTCGAGGCCTACGTAAGGGACCGTTGGAGGAGAAGATCAGCATGTATGCAGATGACACTTTGTTATATTTGGAAGACTCTCGGGAATCCCTACTCACGGCCCTTTCTTTAATTGAACGGTATGGACGATTCTCCGGTTTTCAGATAAACTGGGATAAGTCACAAATTCTCCCGCTTGACGAGAGCCCACAGGCAATCACCCCCGCAAGCCCAGCCCTACAATGTGTATCCCGCATTAAATACTTAGGGATTCAAGTGACAGCTAACTCAGCAGATTATGTCCCGGATAACGTTCAACCCCTGTTCCCTCTGCTTAAGGCTAAAATTCAAGTATGGTCCAAATTACCTCTGGGAGTGATGGGTAGAGTCAATTTAATTAAAATGATTCTCCTTCCCAAAATACTTTATGTTGTATGGCACTCTCCTATTTACCTGCCACTCAAGCTGTTTAAGCAGATGGAATCACTCCTCAAGACCTTTGTTTGGGGTGCTAACCGGCACAAGATCTCCTGGCGCAAACTCAAGAATCCTACAAACCTAGGGGGATTGGCCCTGCCGGATTTTAATCTGTACTATCTGGCAGCTCAGTTGTCCCAGTTCTTTCACATAGATAAAACGGATAGAGAACGTTTTTTGACCCTGCTCTGCCCTGGGTGGGCTCATCCCCTCGGGGACCCCCTCCTAGTTATCCTTAGGGGTGTCAGGGGCTCTCCGGAGCCCTTGTGCCCCAGATCTCTTCTATACCACTATTGTCGGATCTGGGAGGTGGTAGCGTCCAGGCTTCGGTGCCCTCCGTTTCACACATTCACCCCTCTGTGGCATAACAGCGCATTACGCGAGTTCCTTTCCATCCCTGACCTGTCGATATGGAGCGGGAGGGGTATTCTTCTCCTTAGCCATATCTCCACGACCACTGGTCTGCGGTCTTACGAGGCCTTGCAGGATCAGTTTGCGATCCAGGGCCCCATGCACTACAGATACTTACAGCTCTCCCATGCCTATAGATCTCAATTCCCTGATGGCCCTCCTGAGCTAGAATCGGTTACCACCCTTGAGATTGTTAAAAGTACAGCACCCAGTCACCTTATTTCCATGTTCTACTCTGAACTTCACACACCTTCCTCGACCACCTTGGCTTTTGCACTTAAGACCCGCTGGGAGCGCAGTGTGGGGGCCATGGAGGATGAGGAATGGGAGGATGCCCTGGAGACGTGCCGCAGAGTGTCGCCAAAACTGTCGGATCGCCTAACTCAGACCTTTATAATACACCAGGCTTATCTCACCCCACTTAGACTGTCCAAATATCACCCTGACTTGGTCCCTTCTTGTCCTATGTGTGGAGACCCTGACGCCTCCTTCTTTCATCTCTTGTGGAGCTGTCCCCAATTACAGACTCTATGGCAACAAGTAGTCACATTCCTCCATGACAAGATGGGGTCTCCTCTGCAACTCTCCCCTAAGGAGTGTCTCCTGGGGGTTTACCCAGATGGAGAGATGCCCAAATCCACTGTCATATTTCTTCAGGAAACTTTGTTTATAGTACGTAAACTGATAGCCAGGAGGTGGATGAGACCTACTCCTCCTACTCTAGGTTTGTGGATTAAGGAGGTTAATAGTGTCATCCCATTTCATAAACTTTTATATAAACATAGGGGGTGCCCTCAGAAGTTCAACAAGATTTGGGACAAATGGGTGCAGTGCCCTGATACGGCTCGGTAATGCAGTGGGTAACTATTCTATGTTGACCGCCCCTGGTAAATCAATATTTTCTGTTCGAGGGTTGGATCGACGGAGAGCCACTGACTACTGTTTTGTTTTTTACTATGTCTGTTCTGTCTCTCGGTGCTGATCATTTTGTATATTTGTATTTTTGTACCCCAATGTGTTATGAACCTGATTGCAGTTTCAATGCACGGTTTATTTTTGTATTGTACCAAAATTTCAATAAACCTCACTGTTTTGAAAAAAAAAAGTGAAACTAAAGTTTAAAATAACTCGTAATGACACGTTCTGACACATGAAAACATATCTATACACACACACACACATGCACGGTATATATACATACAGTATATATATATATATATATACATACACACACACATATATATATATATATATACATACCAGTACATACAGTACATACATACATACATGCCAATCTGTATGCAATTGCACTGCGTGTTGGCAGATTGCATGCAGATTGTACACCAGACGGAGATCTGCGTGTGTGTGGTGTCCCAGCAGACCAGTCTGTGGACAAACTGTTGGGTGGTGGCAGGCTATTGTTTGTGGTGTGGGGACAGTGGGAAGAGTGATCAACACAGGGGTTCTGGCTTGTAGGATAGCTGGAGGAATCCTAGTAGTGTGTGGTAATTGCTAGACTGCTCCCCAACCCTTAGAGTGCATCAGATTGTATGTAAGATTTGTATCTGCCTGTGTGTGGTCAGCCAGCTGGATTGGACTGGAGTCTCCCTCTAGTGGTGACCGAAGGCAGTGCAGGCTGTGAAAGTATTGCAGCCAATCTAATTACTTAAGCCCCGTACACACGTACCGATCGTCGGCCGAACGATCGGCCGTCTTTTGTCCCCGGGCTGTCGTGTCCGCTGAAAAGTGCAAAAGACTGCACACGAATTTTGTCCGCCGACTGCAGGAGTGATGTCATGTGATGGTTAACTTTCCGTGTGTTTTTTCTTTTCTGAGCATGCCCAGTCTTGCAAATCTGCTGTCTGTCGGCCGAATTCTGTACTGACTGGCGAACAATCGGCCGTTCTGGTGTCGGCATACAAAAATTTTAATGCTTGCACGACAGATTCTGTTCGGCCGAAAATGCGCTGTCGGCTGTCGGAAGCATCATACTAACAAGCCTACATTCGGCCGATCGGTCGTCGGCTGAATCTTTTCGGCCGACAATCGGTACGTGTGTAAGGGCCTTTAGTAGGAATTTTCTTTATTTCCTTTATCCCCTTATACTGCCCAGTCACGATTCATCACGTCTCGGTTAGCTAGTCGCCGTGGGCGTGGTTGAATCGTGACAGATTGGTTTCCTCCCACACTCCAAAGACATGCTGGTAGGTTAATTGGATCCTGTATAAAAAAATTGCCCTGCTGTGTATGTATGTGAGTGATGCCTCGTACACACGTACCGATCGTCGGCCGTAAATATTCGGCCCACGACCGATCGGCCGATTGTATGCTTGTTAGTATGATGCTTCCGACAGCCGACAGCGCATTTTCGGCTGAACAGAATCTGTCGTGCAGGCATTAAAATTTTTGTTGGCCAACACCAGAACGGCCGATTGTTCGCCAGTCAGTACAGAATTCGGCCGACAAACAGCAGATTTGCAAGACTGGGCATGCTCAGAAAAGGAAAAACACAGGGAAAGTTAACCATCACATGACATCACTTCTGCAGTCGGCTGTTGTTGGCCGACAAAATTCGTGTGCAGTCTTTTGCACTTTTCAGCGGACAGGACAGCCCTGGACAAAAGACGGCCGATCGGTCGGCCGACGATCGGTACGTGTGTACGAGGCATTAGGGACCTTAGATTGTAAGCTCCTTGAGGGCAGGGACTGATGTGAATGTGCAATGCATATGTAAAGTGCTGCGTAAATTGACAGCGCTATATAAGTACCTGAAATAAAAAAAAAAAAAATATATATATACTGTATGTACTGGTGTGTGTATATATATATATATATATATATATATATATATATATATATATACACACACAGATATAGATGTGATTGTATAGTTAATGTGTTTCTAACCTGCTGTTGATTTATATTTCACTGCAGTAGGGAGAGTTTTTACTTTCACTTTTGGGCACAGGGACATTCACAGCAGAGATCTCCTATTTCTTCCTGCTATCTCCACCTCTGAGCTGGAGAAGCAGGAAGACGAGATCTTCAAAGAGAAGCAGAGTGATCAGGTGAGATCATGTGTTACTAAACTGGCCGTTTCTATTGCAGTGAATGCAAGCAGTTTGTGTACTGAGATGAGAAGAGAAGACTATGTTCTCCACTACTCTTCTCAGTAATTTAAACCAGCAATGCTCTGAGACAAGCCGTGATCATCCAGATCTCAGCTTATCTCAGTTTACTAAACGTACACCTTAGTGCCTTAAAAGCATTATATTAGCCTCAGAACCTGTGTAATTCATATGTGTCCTGGTTTAAAGGAATGAGGTGGCAACCCTAATGGTACAGGAGATGCAGAGGCTGTGGAGGGGTCTTACTTACCGATCTGTAAGGCAGCTTACATTTAAAGATGGCGCCGCCTGGTGCCATCACGTCACTGCGCATGCGCCATCTGCCCAAGAATGGCCGAGCATGTATGGGCATTCCCAAGCAGCGGCAGCACAGTTGACATGTCGGACCGGCCTTATTTTTTTTGCGGGTGCCACTGCCCTTCAAGCAGCCCCAGGGCAGGGGGACTTGCCAGCCTACTGGGAAATTTCCCAGGATCTCGATAGGCCAGTCCAGCCCTGTATGGTGGGCTGACTAGTAACCTGCACTGTTGTTCCCAAATGGTCTCTGAGTCAGTGCTGGGACAAGGCAGTCACTGGCAGGAAAGCTAAGGATGAAATTTTTCTTCCATTGTTGTGCCCTGAAAATTTAAAGGATCTCCATTCAGAAGGGCTGATGACCCACCACTCTCTATGATATGGAGAAGAGGGAAAGGAGTGGATAGTCCTGTCCTATTTCTGTTGTCCTACTACAGTAAGATAGATTAGCATTGCCACGCTAGGACAGGAAGCGTTTTCTAGCAGATTCACCAAGTTAAAATAAAGAAAAAGGAACTTGAAAATGAATGCAGCCAGGATATCTAAAGGTTTGGTAAGCTTTAATATAATGAATTTTAGTTTTGAGGCTTAGATAAACATTAAAGTGGTTCTAAAGGCAGGTTCTACCTTTTATCTTAAAGAAGAACTCCATGAAAAAATGTTATTCTTCCATGCAGTGGGGCTCCGCACTGCATGGGTTAACTGCTTCCTTTGTCTAGGGGCACAAGGGAAAGCTGTATTTACACGGTCCTTTGATCCTCTGGAAAACAGTGCTCCCCCATGTCCAGTAGTGGACTGTTCCTGCTACCCTTACGTCCAGAGCCAGTCTATTGGCATGATGACATCAGTAACAGTCCATTCATAAGACCACTAGACTGCGGGGGGCAGGAGCGGCGGGGACCAGTCTTGCGATTAGTGGATCGGCAGATTAGGTAAGTATATCTCTGCTCCACAATCCCCTTGACGAAAATAGCAGTTAAACTTTGCAGTGCGGGCCCAGCTCCACTGTATGGGAAAATACATTTTTTTACCTCAGTTCTTCTTCAATGCATTCACCACATTAGGGTAAAAAAACTTTCTGCATGTAGCTCCCAGCAATCCCCCCTTATACTTTACAAAAAAAGAATCAGACCAAGGAGGGTCAGTATAGGGACCATGTAACTGAGTCACCAGGACTTATAGTAACCCCAAGCCATAGAAAATACTTATACTCACCTGAGCTTTATCTCGATCCAGCAATTTTCTTGTCTTTCTCCCTCCTTATTGGTTTAGGCACAGCAGCAGTAGCCATTGGCTCCGGCTTTTGTCACTCACAACAGTGAGGAGGAAGTAGAGAACGAGGCCCCGGCTTGCTATGGGGACACCAGGCCATTTTTTGTGATACATCACTGCATTACTTTAACTGACAACTGGAACTAACGTCCTTTTTTTTCCCAAAAATATACCTTTCTTTTCATGGTATTTGATCACCTCTGCTGGTTTTTATTTTTGTGCTATAAACAAAAAAGACCGCAATTTTGAAAAAAAAATATATATATATATATATATTTTTTTTAATTTCTGCTATAAAACATATCCAATAAAAAAAAATGTAAAAAATCGGATTTCTTCATCAATGTAGGCCAATATATATTGTGCTACATATTTTTGGTAAAAAAAAAAATCCCAGTACGCGCATATTGATTGCTTTGCGCAAAAGTTATTGCTTCTACAAACTATGGGATATAGTTATGGAATTTGTATTTATTTTTTATTTTTTACTAATAATGACGGTGATCAGTGACTTACAGTGGGACTGCAATATTGCAGCGGACAAATTGGACACAAAGTGAGACTTTTGACACTTTTATGGGGACCAGGGACACTAATGCAGTGATCAGTGCTAAAAATATGCACTGTCACTGTACTAATGACACTGGAAGGGAAGGAGTTAACATTAGGGGGGGGGATCAAAGGTTTAAATGTGTGCCTAAAATGTGCTTGGGGGTACTTGTACTATGAGAAGGCAGAGATCCGTACTCCTGCTTTGCAGAAACACAAGATCACTACCGTCCTTACTGACAGAAAAGCAGTCTGCCTTGTTTAGATAGGCAGACCACCATTCTGCTTCTCTCCTGAACGATCAGCGGATCCCGGTGGACCCGCTGATTGGCTCCCGCAGTGTCCAATCACAGCTGGAGAAGGCCGCCGGCAGCTCGCGTGCACGCCCCAGACCCGGAAGTGCAGAATGACAGACAGGTATGTGATTCTGTGCACAGCGGCTGCCCTGCCACAGTAAATGTACATGGGGAGGTCGTGAACCAGTTAAAGAAAAAAGATTGAGCCTTTAGAACCACTTTAACCATTTAACTATAGGCGGGTGGAGGCTGGTATCAGCCCTTTGCAGCCTCCAATACAGTTTGTATATGTTTTTAGCTGTTTCAGCTAAAAGGGAGTTCATGTGACCTGGATTTAGAACTTCTGGGTCTGTATTTAATAACTGAACCCAGATCACATTTTTTCTGAATTAGGTTAGAGTTTGAATACTTAAAGCTGAACTTTAAGGAGAGGTTCAAGAGCTCATGAAGGTTACAAGGAGGCAGAAAAACACAGCAAGAAACAATTTCATGAGAATAGATTACAGGGCCATTAAGAAGTGGATGTGTATGGATTCTTTTTGGTGAATAAGGATATTGTTTAGTGTCCCTTTAAAGCAGAGTTCTACCCATTTCATATAGTTGCTATCTATGTTATCCCCATTTTTTTTTGGTAAGGATATACCTTTTTTTCTTCTTATTTCAGCCGCACTTCTGGCTGCAGCCGCCTAGGCGATTCGCAAGGGCTCCTGGGATAGCGGCGTCATGTATCCCAGCAGTCCCTGCCAATCGCCAGATGATGCAAATGGAAGAACCAGGATGTCCTGATTGACAGGTTGCTATAGCAATGGGGTGGGAATTTACGCCGATGCCGCCATTGCTATGGCAACTTGTCAGGAAGTCACCGCTTTTTCCCAGCTGTACCATGTGTGTGCCCCATCTGCCAGCATTTGTATACCCCCACAGCTCCAGGGAGAGTCGCATTTTCAGCCGAGTTCAGCAGTTCATGTCCATATGCACCACTAGATCTGAGCTGCTCAGTAAGTCCATTCAAATGTTTCCTCCCGTTTCTCTATTATATCAATTTTGGTACTTCTTGACATATATGTCTTATTAGATACACATCAATTACTTGCTCCTGATGAAGTGGAATATGTCCCACAGAAACGCGTCGAGCCTACTGATGCCATATATATTTATGTACTCTTAGCTCCACACTTGATTTATTGAACCAATTGTGCGATTTGGAACATGCATATCAGCTCACATCTCCAGTGCTGTTTTTTCTATACCAACATTTCAATTTGTATTTTTGTCGGATGTTATGCTATTGTCATTGTAACAATAAATATGTTTTTTAATCCCATTGGTCACATGTCTCATTTAAAGTCTCGACCCCCCTTCTTATTACTTGTCAGGAAGAGGGAGAGCGGCACAGCAACATTACTGTGCAGGCGCGAGATCGGGAGGTGCATGCTGGGTTAGCCAGCTGCACCTTATCCCGGAAACACACATGAGCGGGCTTCAGATGCCCAAAACCTCCATGGTCCCTGCCTGCTTCGGAGATCATATAAGTTATTAAAAATTTAAAACAAAAAAAAACATGTTAAGACAGTATCCAAATATGAATGTGCTAGTACTAACATTATTATGGGACTGGAACTCCGCTTTAAGTAAGCCCTTCTGTTTATACTGGTAATAAATTAACTTTTTCATGTCACTGCGGCCAAATTAAATTTTCCAAAACTACCCCAAAAATGAAAATATTGCTTCCATGTAATCAGATCCAACTGAAGCCTCAGCTCATTAAACTCCTTTGACTAAGATCAAATGACCAATCCCTCATTACAGTGGCGGTTTAATCAGGATAAGGAAGTGTCTCTGCAGCACTTTCATTACTGCTACATTTTGCACAGGTTCTTATTACAGTATAGGTTTTCTTTAATAAAATAATGCAAAGAATATTTCTGATGGGCACTTTCTTCATTAAAGTTGGATCAGTAAAAAAAAAAAAAGCAGGAAACTTCGTTGCTATGGATTCAATTGACTTTGCACATTCTATGTACCTTTAAAAAAAAAAGAGAATATTCCCAACAAGGATACAAAGTAAAAAACGAAAAACGTTAGATAACTGTAAATCAGATGACGTCCATTTGTCAAATTATTATTATTCATGTACAGAACAAGTCTTGTCTAAACAAAAAGTCTTCTTTAGTAAAAAATAATCATATTAGCAATTTTTTTTTTCTCAGTTCCTGGAGCTGGGGTGGCTGTGAATATGCAAATCAACTGATCCTGGAAACCAGCCATCCAGAATAATTTGATGTCTGCGCTCGTCCTGCTTGAAGTCCGATGACAGCTATGACTTTATGCATTTTTTTTCAGTATGATAGTTAAAAGAATGAGGACACCATAAACTATATAGTGGTTGTTTATTTGTATAGAACATTTCTTAACTCCGGGTTATGTTTTTTTCTCATTTTTATGCTAATAGTGCATTTACCAGTTCTTTAAAGCAAAATATATATTTTTTACATTTTATTTTCTATATAAAACACAAAATAAGATACTGCATATTCAACAGCACACCCCCACAGCAGCTACCCAAATAGCAATGTTCAGATATCAGGCAGATTAATAGTTAGCACTTCTTCCTGGCAGCAGAAGCGTTGTCAGCATGATACCCAACCTCAACCCTACCTGCATGGGGTTTGCATGTTCTTCCTGTGCTTGCTTGGGTTTCCTTCAGTTTCTTCCCATGCTCCAGAGCCCTTTCACACGGCTGCATCCGTGAAGCGGAATCCACTTGCTCAGCAGGGGATTTCTCTGCTGATCCTCGTTGAGTAGGCGGATGACAGGCCTGCTCCCACTCTCCTCTATGGGGCAATAAGATGGAAACTGACAGGTGGATTGGGAATAGTATTAGGCCTCATGAACACTGGGCATAAAAAAAGCTGCTTATACAGGTGTTTGGTTTTTCTTTCAGCCTTTAGAAGCACTGTTAATCTATATGTCCATGAAAATTCGGAACATACAGGCATATTTGTAGAGGAGCGTTAAAAAAAAAGCATCACAAGTGCGTTTTTGAGAGAAGCTTTCAGGCAGGAAAAACTCTTGACGACCACACTATAGCTCAATGATGACTACGGCGCTAGTTCTGGGAGGCCATCATATGACGTCCTCCCATGATCGCGCCCATCGCATGCCTGTTGCGGGGAGCGGGCACTATGATCGCAGTGTCCAGAGGAAACTGCTGATTACAGATTTAGTTAAAAAGCCAATCAGCTGCTATTTACTATGTGATCAGCTATGTCCAATCACAGCTGATCACGATGCAAACAGAAGCCGGTTATCAGCATGGCATGCCCATCAGCACCGCCTCATCAGTGCCCATCATAGCAGCATTAGCACACATCAGTAATGGAGAAAAATTACCTGGTTGCAAAATTTTATAACAAATTATGAAATTTTTTTCTGTCTATAATCGCTTATTAAGCAAAAAATAAAAAAAGCCAGTAGTGATTATATACCACCAAAAGATTTATTTGTGTGAAAAAAAAACAAAAATACAAATTTCAGTATTGCATGACTGTGCAATTGCCATTCAAAATGTGACAGCGCTGAAAGCTGAAAATTGGCCTGGGCAGGAAGGGGGCAAAAGTGCCCTGTAGGCAAGTACTCTCTACTCACTGGTGGAACCCGGGTTACCGATCTAGCCAGCAGGAGGGCGGTAGGGGGCAGCTGGGACAGCTCGGTTGGGGCTGGCCGGGGGAGGAGAGGCTCCAGTGGTGCATTAAACCGGCCTTTGCTCAGACACAGTTTACACCATCCATGCTGTGGGAGGGAAGCCTGTGCTCTGTCCTTGTATTCAACCCACACTCAGTAGATCTGTGGCAGGAATTCTTTAGGCATGTCTGAGGAAGAAATGGCGCAGCCTTTTTATGGGACATCAGAGCAGCCCATGGGGCGATTTCCCCCCTGCCCCAATCCTCCCCTGCTCTGAAGGAACGGCCCGAGAGGGGGTTCCTTCATAGCGCATGCGCAGATGACATCATCAGCTGCACATACAGTAAATATCTCCTAAACCGTGCACATGTAGAAGATATTTACAGTACCTATAGGTAAGCCTTTTTACAGGCTTACCTATAGGTACAAATCAGAGATGAGAGTTTACTCCCACTTTAAATCTGACTTATATCTTAATGCAGACTTCTTATAAAATCAGTGAGCCAAACACACAACAGGAAATGACATTTCCGGGGGCATTCCATACACAAATGGTGTTTGGAACACCTTCAGGTTGCCATAATGCATTTCGTTTTTCAGAACATTACAGCAGCTGCAGATTGAAATGGAAAGGTAATTTTTCATAACATGAAATTACAATACGGTATGTCTTGTGCAGCAATTGTATATGCTATATTGTTTTTTTTGTATGTGCTACATAATGGAATTATCCTTTAACCCTTTCTTTTGAAATGTCCATCACTGTGCACTAGTTTCTTCTGGAAATCATGAAGTATATACTGTACTCACTATAGGCATATTAGAGTTAGAATGCAATAGATTAATCAAAGCCAACACAAATTGAATGTGGCAGTAATACGTCTACAATATGGTTTAGGGTTTTCATAATTTATATTCCATCCAGGAAAGCAGTAATTTCTTCCATCGCTGCGTTCTATTCACCTGAAGACATGTATTTCAGACATTGCCTACGGATGTCTCTCAAGAAGCAGGTTCCCTGGGTAGACTGTGCCAAAGAATTTATATTAGAGTGTTTGTCAGGTAAGATCTTAACTAATTACAGGCTTAACTCTTACTGAGCAGAGGTAGTATGTGTTATAGTTGAATAATATACTTCTTTATTTGTGTAATTGCTTTTAATGAAAAACATAACTTAGATAGTTACTCTATTTAGGCTAAGGCCAGGCAGAGGGTGTTTGAAACTGCTGTATGCAAATTAAAATAAAGAATTAAATGACCTAAGCTCATATTTGTGCATCTGCATATCATGTGTTTTTTATGGTTTTTTTTTAAAGCATTTCTTATGCTTTATTATGTGTTTTTGTATTGAAGTCCATAGGGTCAAAAGTGGTGTCATTATCAGAGGGTAAGATCACCTGGGACTGTAACTCAAGATCTAGCGACCAATGCAACAACTAAACAGGTGTACTCGGGGTACAGGTCCTCACAGGGTGCGGAAGTAGTGTGACCACACGCAAACAAAGGTGTGCCAGTTGCAGGGTCTAAGGAGCCATCCAGTCTTTACTAGAGCCACTGGAGGTGTGGATGTTGGGCTGCAACATACACCCGTATGGACGCAGGGAAGTCAAATAGCATGTCGGAAGGACGCAGGGTACACATAGATCCACTGACAGAACAAAAAGGGAATATACTGCACAGCCAGAAGGAAACACTGAGAACAAAGACAGGATCAAACAACACACAGAATAGGAGAATACTTAGCAATAGCAAACACCAGGAGAACAGGAGAGTCCAGCTTCAGCGTGGAGACACGATGGTCGAACACTAAGCCATAGGTGCACAGGCTTAATAATACCTAGGTTCTGGGCAGATTGGCAGGAAACCGAGCAGCTCGAACAGAAGATAAAACCCAGGGCCGGATCAATGTACATGAAACCATGACATTACCCCCCCCCCCCTTTTTACACTGGGATGCAGGTTTTAAGGAAAAGCAAAGGTGGAATCTTTTCACCAGGCAAGGAGCAGAAACATCAGAAGTGGGAACCCAGGGTCTCTCCTCAGGACCAAAACCTTTCCAATTAATCAGATATTGGAGTTTACCACAGAAGACTTTGAAATCCAGGATTTGGTTAATCTTATATTTTTCAGACAGATGGGCTAGTAGGAGGGGTTGCCAGCGTTGATGAATGAGAAAATGTATTCAAGATCAACAGGTTAAGTAGAGATACAGTACATGAAAGGAATTGGGCATTTTATGAAGGGGCAAACGGAGTCTATAGCAAACTGGGTTGATTCTGGCCAAGATGACATAAAGCCCAAAATAATGAAGAGCAACCTTCATGGAGGGAACCTTTAGGCAGATATTCTTCATAGCCAACCAAGCCTTGTCCCCACACTGAAATAGAGGGATGCTTCAGCGATGTTGGCCAGCAAGTCTTTTGTGTCTGTCGGCTGCCTGCAGAAGTAGGGTCCAAACTTGGGACCAAATCTGGTTTATACTCTTTTGCATGGCTTCTAAGGCAGGGATCTCAGGTGTACAAGGTTTCGGCAGAGGAAGGCATGGGTGTTTACCGAATACTAAGAAAAATTTAGATTCCTGAGTGCTGGCATTACGATGATTATTATAAGTGAATTCTGCCCAAGGCAGAAGGGCAACCCAATCATCTTCGTGGGCTGACACAAAGGCCCAAAGGTATTGCTCCAAAGACTGGTTGGTTCTTTTGGACTATCCTTTGGACTGGGGATGGTAGGCCGACGAAAACTGCAGTGATACTTGCAGGGATTTACAAAAAGATCCCCAGAATTTGGAAGTAAACTGAACCCCAGAGTCAGAATCTATTCTTATAGGCATCCCGTGGAGTCTAAATATTTCCCAGATGAAGACTGGCACCAATTCCCCTGCCATTGGCAGTGAGGGGAGAGGTACAAAGTGTGCAATTTTGGAAAATTGGTCTACCACAACCCACACTACAGTGCAGCCCTCTGAGGGAGGAAGGTCAGTTATAAAATCCTTGACGATGTGACACCAAAGCTCCTTGGGAGTAGGCAATGGGAGAAGGGGACCTGCCGAAACTTGGATTGAGGACTTGATACGGGAACAGACCAGACAGACTTTCATGAAGTCCTTAACATCCTTGCGGAGGTTTGGACACCAGTAAAGACAAGAGATGAACATTAGGGTCCTATGGATAACTGTATGGTCAGAGATCTTAGAGTCATGATCCCAATGTAACAGCTTCATTCTCTAATTCACTGGCACAAAAGTTTTCCCTGGTGGGGTAGAGTCCTGAACCAAGGAGAAAGCAAGAATTAGGGTGGGAGGAATTGTAAACTCTGGTTCCCCGGAGGTCTCATAATCCTATGAGTCAAAGCAACGTGATAACGTATCCGCCCTGGAGTTGGCTTTTCCCAGTTTGAAGGTGATGACAAAATCAAAATGTGAGAAGAACAGCGACCAGCGAGCCTGGCGCAGATTCAATCGATGGGCAAAGTGGAGGTACTGTAAATTCTTATGATCCTTTAAGATAGTGATCTGATGTGGTGAACCTTCCAGAAGGTATTGCGATTCTTCCAGTGCTAATTTTATAGCAAGAATTTCATAATGTCCTATGGAGCAATTTGTCTCTGCTGGGTAGAGGGCACAGGTGCACCATCCAGTCTCATCTCTGGCAGCCTGTGAATTCTATGAGACATGATAATTTAGCTTCATTCTTGCTCAAGATCAGGTAATAGAGAAAGAGTTTGGTTTGGATAGTTTGTTCTTATTGGCTCTGTTGCAACTGCAACGTCTGCTACCCTGACACCTCTTATATAAGTACTTTTATCCACATAGTCATATGAGAGCATTGTGGTTTTTAAAGCTCCAGTTGCTGCAGTTCTGCACCCAGATTCCTTGAAGGGACAAGAGATGACTAGATACAGTCACATTTTCAGGGGGCTCTATTGGTTGTAATTATTAATTACACGGTATTGTTTTTCCTTGTTACATTAAACTGGGCTCATGAATATTCATTACTTTAGAGCTCCTAAAATAAAACAGAGGTATAATATATTTTTTCTTTTCAATATTTTTAATAAAATTTTACAAAATATAAGAATAGGATTTTCACACATTGTACAAAAGATTATCAACAATAACGTAAACTCAAAAAAGCAAAGGCAGATCAAGCAAAATATAATCCGTACTATGATCCTCAAAAATATGCTGAATGGTACACTAGAAGTAAGCTGCTTCGAAGAGGGCAAGTCTCAGTGATGAAGAGGGGGGGGGGAGGGGGGGTGGGTTGTGGACATGGAGCAATGCAAAATCACCTCCATGGCAGACAAGCAAATGGGAAAGGGAGGGAAAGAATAAAGAAGGTATCCCAATACTCACCCAAGTAGAGATTTTGAGTAAATTATAAGAGTCAGGTCTCATATTGGTCTGTCACTGGAGGCCTAGATGGTATATGTATACAGTTAAAGTCTACTGGCATATAATTATACATTTACGTAGAAATTTAGAGTGTAGCACTGGATCACTTCAGAATGCTGGCAAATAATGTGGAGATCCAAGGTTCCTATGTTTTTAGAAATTTGGACATCTTATCATCTAATGTTGCTGTTATTTTCTCATAAGTCATGCATAAATTGATACAAGATTTAGGTTCCTCAAACGGGATGTCATTTTTTTCCCTGCGTTGACTATAGTCTGTTTTGCTTCAGTAAAAATAAAAGAGAGCAAACCAATTTCTATCCTAGAACAATGATCTGGCCTCTTACCTAACAGGGCCTCTATTGGGTGCTTCTGCAGGGGTCTGTTCAAAATAGCATAACTGAGTTGATAGGTATGAGACCAGAAATGACAGCTAAATGTACCAGCCTCTAAAGCAAGCAGGAGGGTATCCCAGAATGGTACCAAGGACCATCACATTAACATTCAAGAATTTCTTTCAGTAGCTAAGACATTGGTAGAACTCTTATGGATTAGACCATATATGTTGCCTATCTTCCTTTTTTTTTTTTTTTTTTTTACTGTAGATACATGCAACGTTTTTGAGGTCAATCTTATTTTATTGAGTTTCAAGGTAATACAACAAGACAAAAAGGACAAAAATTGTATAATCATGTAGTGGTAAACAATGGAAATTATCTATCACAGGACTCAATGACACAAATAAGTATGGAAAGTATAAAGGAGCATAAACACCAACAGAATCTAACATACTCATTGTCTTCAGTTACATAGTTTGTGCAAATTGCATAGTCTTGCAACAATATCTGAACAATATCAATAGAAACTGTCTATCTTAAAAATAAACTGACTGGTGTCACCATTTAATATTTGTCCAATGAAAAAAAAAGCTTTGGCGGGGAAACAGTAGTATGAAAGTTGATAAATAATATAGGGAAATAGTTTAGTGTAAGGAGGAATAGATAACGGCTGAAGAGGCAGAGTGGGTTGGATACTAAGAAAGATTTAAGAGGGGTTAGGAAGAGGTGGGAAGATTCCACCTCTCTACATCATGACCGCGACTGCGAAGTCTCTTTTGCTAAAATCTTCTTCATCTTTCCCGTAGAAATGTTTTTTCTGTGTACACTGTATAACCCATGAGCAGTGCAGGATACATTTCCAGCTCACTCCTGGTATTTGTCAGACACCAAGAAGGAAGATGGGTGCCAGGGGAAGATGATGTCAACATATTTGATTTTTTTTGTTGTTGTATCTTGCACATTTGTTCTTACACCTAAACTAGCAATTGCATTTTCCTCACAGTTCTATAGAATTAAGTAACATCATTTAACTAACGAGATAATCCAGCATTTTGTTAAAGAATAACTGGGTTTTCATGTTTACCATTACTTTGCAGTACACATTTTCTTTCCACTTAAAAGGAGCAATGCCCATCCATTAATAATGAGATTACACATTCTATGCACAATACACTTTTGGAACACCATGTAGTTTACTTTTAGGTTTAATGTGTTACTTATTAATTATTTATTCTGTTTTGCTAAACAGTCATGATCCATTTGATTTGTAATTTCAGTCATGTAATTATGCACGTGCAGTTATTACTGTTTAGGACCAATTTTTTTGAAGACAGCTTTATTCATTTTTATTAGTTTTTGATCTAGATGTTATATAAAGACATTTTTTTTTTAATACCAGGAAAAAGCATCCTCAAGTCTTAACCTACCTTTATACAACTTAATAGATAAATTAATTGCCTTGTGTACTGGAAACGGAGGTGTTGCAAGGTAAATTGGGTCTTGTGTTAGCACTGCTTGGACCAAAGAACGTAACACCCAAAAATGTAACTGTTATCAAATGGAGATCAAATAAAAATACAATTTTGGACAGTATTCAGCTGTGTTGGGTGCTGTTTTGAATCACTGCTTCTCAAGTCTGATGGCTCTGACAACAGCAAAGTGTTCAAAAAGCTCAAATCTAAATGAGTACAGCAGAAAATTGGAAAGTGACCAAAGATGGAAAAGGCATCATACAGAAAGGAAAAGGGAGACAGAAGAAGGAAGATAGGGGCAGGAAACAGCTAAGCCTACTTTTCAACATGAAACCCCACAATATTTTAGCATGGGTGCCCATGAAAGTCTCTAATCTATTAAGACCTTAGCAATGTCCTCACTTATCAATAGTTTGCAAGGGTGGGCTCCTGTGTGCAATGAAGTCCCTTTCCAAACTATCTGAACACACAAACTCTGTAAGTATTTTAATGCTGTAACCCTTGAGTGTTTAACCGCTTCAGCCCCAAAGGTTCACCAGCAGAGTTGTATAAAGTACTCGAAACCCACACTTGAGTAAAAGTACAAGTGCTCGATCAAAAAGTGACTTCAGTAGAAGTGGAAGTGCTCGATCAAAAAGTGACTTGAGTAGAAGTACTAAAGTATTCAACATTTTTTGTACTTAAGTATTGCAAGTTGTTTTTTTTTAAATTTTGCTACTCAAGTACTGAAAGTAAAAGTGCCAGTAGTTTTGAAAAAAACATTGCTACTCAAGTACTGAAAGTAAAAGTACAAGTACTGTGTTATGTAGTTATTCAAGAAAGAAGTCAAAAGTTTGAACATCATATTGTTTTTTATTATTTCAAATGCAGCTTTTATTTATACATACAGTAGCATTTATTTTTGTGTGCACTGATAATACACGTTTTGAGCTTCATGAAACCTGCCATCTACTGTTCTGGCAGTGGTAATTTTTATAATTGTAACGAGTAACTATGCAGCACAAAAAAAAAAAAAAAAAATATAGGAGTAGTAGTATTGAAATAATTGAAAAAATGTAGTGAAGTAAAAGTGGAAGTAGGAGAAAAAAAATTTACTCCAGGAAATTACAGATACCGCCTTTCGGTACTTAAGTACAGTAGTGAAGTAGTTCTACTTAGTTACTATACATCTCTGTTCACCAGGCCATTGTTTGCGATACTGCACTGCATTTCTTTAACTAACTCTTTTTTCCCACAAATCAAACTTTTCTTTGAAGGTATTTGATCACCTCTGCGGTTTTTATTTTTGTGCTATTAAACAAAGGGCAACAATTTTGAAAAAAAAACAATATTTTTTACTTTCTGCTATAAAACACATCCACATTAAAAAAAAAAAAAAATCATATTTCTTCATCAATTTAGGCCAATATGTATTCTGTTACATGTTTTTGGCAAACAAAAATCCCAATAAGCGTATATTAATTGGTTTGCGCAACAGTTATAGCATTTACAAACTATGGGATCAATTTACTGGTAATGATGGCAGTCAGCAATTTTTAGTGGAACTGTGACATTGAGGCAGACAAATTTGACACTATATGACACTTTTTGGGGACCAGTGACACCAATACAGTGATCAGTGCTAAAAAAGTGCACTGTCACTGTACTAATGGCACTGGCAGGGAAGGGGGTTAACATCAGGGGCGATCAAAGGGTTAAATGTGTTCCCTGGGAGTGCTTGCTAACTGTGTGGGGGATGCTTTGACTGGGGCAAGACAGAGATTTGTGTTCCTGCTTAGCAGAAACACAAGATCTCCATCTTCCCTAATGACAGAACTGCGATCTGTCTTGTTCTGCCTGTCTCAGTAATGATCGCCGGGTGGCAAATATTGGGTCCGCTGGACCTGCTGATTGGCTCCCACAGGTATGTGATTTTGCGCCTAAGGGTTGCCTTGCCACAGTAAATGTACATGGGTCAGTTCTTAAGCGGGTAAACTATGTGTGTTCTATGTATTGTGCGTGCTCTTACTGCATATGCTCTTTCTGTGTGCTCCCAGTGTATGCTTTGGCATATTCTCTGATTCTGTTTGATGTATGTGTTCTCTGTCTGTCTGTGCAGGGCCGGACTGGCCTGCCTGGATATCGGGAAATTTACCGATAGCCCGGCAAGTCCCCCTGCCCTGGGGCTGACCGAATGTCAATGGCGGCTGGCCCGACGTGGACACTGCGCATGCGTCGCTGCCGCTCGGGAAAGCCCGTACGCACTTGCCCATTCTCGGGCAGAAGGCTCATGCGCAATCAGGTGTGGCACTGTCCGGTGCCATTTTTAAATGTAAGGCGTCTTGGGGGTGGGTAAGTAAGACCCCTGCACAGCCTCTGAATATCCTGCACCGTGCCCCCCAGCCTTGCATCATGCCCTCAGCCCTGCATCTCCTGCACCGTGCCCTCAGCCCTGCATCTTCTGCACCATTCCCGCAGCCCTGCATTTCCTGCACCATGCCCTCAGCCCTGAATCTCCTGCACCATGCCCTCAGCCCTGCATCTCCTGCACCATGCCCTCAGCCCTGCATCTCCTGCACCATGCCCTCAGCCCTGCATCTCCTACACCATGCCCGCAGTCTCTGCATCTCCTGCACTAAGCCCGCAGCCCTGCATCTTCTGCACCATGCCCTCAGCCCTACATCTCCTGCACCATCCCCTCAGCCCTGCACCTCCTGCACTATGCCCGCAGTCCTGCATCTCATGCCCCATGCCTGCAGCCCTGCATTTCCTGCACCATGCCCTCAACCCTGCATCTTCTGCACCATGCCCACAGCCCTGCATTTCCTGCACCATGCCCGCAGCCTCTGCATCTCCTGTACCATGTCCATGGCCTCTGCATCTCCTGCACCATGACCACAGGCCCTGCATCTCCTATACCATGCCCGCAGCCTCTGCATCTCCTGTGCCATGCCCGCAGCCTCTGCATCTCTTGTACCATGTCTGCAGCCCCTGAATCTCCTGGACCATGTCTGCAGCCCCTGCATCTCCTGTACCATGCCCGCAGCCCCTGCATCTCCTGTACCATGCCTGCAGCCCCTGCATTTCCTGTACCATGTCTGCAGCCCCTGTATCTCCTGTACCATGTCCGCATCCTCTTCATTTCTTGTACCATGCCCGCAGTCCCAGCATCTCCTGTACTATGCCAGCAGCTCCTTCATCTCCTGTACCATGCCGCAGCCCCTGCATCTCCTGCACCATGCCTGCAGCCCCTGCATCTCCTGCACCATGCCCGCAGCCCCTGCATCTCCTGTATAATTCCCGCAGCCTCTACATCTCCTGTACTATGTCCGCAGCCTGTGACATCTCCTGTACCATGCCCACACAGCCTATGACCACCTCCTGTACCATGTTGGCACTTTTAACTGGAATTTGCTCATTATATATATATATATATATGAGCAAATTCCAGTTAAAAGCCCTATATGATTTCATATCTGTGTTATCTATAATACACTCTTCAAATGTGCTTTAAAATGCATGGTTTTCCCTTTTATGAATAAGAAAAATATGAGGTTTTGCTGTTGGGCTGGTATAATAATGCTATGGGGCTGATATTAAATTATTTCCAGAGCTGAATTTTATTCCCAGTCCGGCCCTGTGTCTGTGCTTTAACATTGAGTGCAGTGCTTGTGTGTGCTCTTGACTAAAGGATTTGTCAACCTCGGTCACTCTACTAATCCTTTAAATAATAACACAGACTGTACGGAATGGGTTTAAATGGCCACAGTAGCCATTTTATTTAAAAATACAACAATAATAAAAATAACATTAGCCTAACAATACAGAATTTTGACAATGCACTAAGGTGGAGGTTTTTGGATGTCCTAAAGGCACAATTTATAACTAGAATCACTCATGTCCTTAGCCGCACCCCAACTGGCTTGTGACTGACGACTCACACTAATTACTTACACATGCTTACTTTTTCCCCAGAGTACCTAGGTCCTGGTAGAACCACCAGTAACCAAGTGTAAGCACACTACCCCAGATGGGCCTCCCAGTTCTTGAACGGCTCAAGTATTGACTGACCCCCAAAGACCCCCTGACATATCAAGCTGTTGTGACAGAAAAAAATATGTTTTTTTTTTCCTTATAAAATAATACCTCCCCACAATCTTGACAACAAACTGCAAGTCTAGGGCAGGTGGGTGGGAAAACTTCATCTTTGCCAAAGGTTTCTAGAATGAATACCCAGCATCCTTCACTTCAGCAACCCTTGTGGCTCCACCCTGCCCATCTTACCCTTCAGCCTCCAATTTAGGTAAGACCTACACCCCCTAATATATTGAGCTCACATTTTTTTTTTTTTTTATAAATTCACTGTTTATTGAAAAAGGAATAGGCATACAGCATATGCAAGAGCAGCGGTACATGTCCAAAAACAGTAGGCAAACAGAAGAAAATGTACAAGGTAATAAGTGAAAACACATCTCAGGACATATGGTCCAACATAGATAAATGCGAGAGGTAAGAACCAAGAGTCGACAACAGGGCGTTGGCCCTCCGAAAAGGTCTCAATCCCTATCCCCGCCGACATCCATCAAATGGCCGGCCTATGGGGGCAGGGAGGGACCGATCCGGCGGCCCGCCTCACTTATAAATTCCGAGAGGCAGGTAGGTTACGTATGCCTAAAGAAAATACAATCTCAAAAGAAAAGGAAGCCATAGAGCAGAGAAGGGAGGGAGGAGACTAAAAATGGAAAGGAGGAGAAGAGAAAAAAAAAAAAAAAAAAAGGGGGGGGGGGCGGTGGCGGCCCCCCGGTCCGCCGACAGCCAGCTAGGCGATCAAAGTTTTATATTCATCGGAGAAGCTGAATTCATGCCAATAGTACCATCGTTTGAGAAATTTCTCCCTAATGCCCCTGTCAGTCGCAACAAGGTCCTCCATTTCATTGATATGTGCCACTTTACGCAGCCACAACGCCACCGTGGGAGATTGTGCCTGTTTCCAGAGAAGAGGGATACAGCTCTTTGCCGCCGTAAGCAGGAGCGGCAAAATTGATTTCCGATAAGAAGACCGTGGAAAGCTATTGTGGTGGAGAAGGAAGAGAGCAGGGCTCAAAGTGAGGGTATGATCTGTGAACTTCTGCGAAATACGCATCACTTCCTGCCAGAAGGGTTGCAGTCTGTTGCAAGACCAGAAGACGTGGAGGAGGGATCCCACCTCCTCCCCACATCGCCAGCAGAGGTTCGAACATGAAGGGAACATCTTATGCAGTCTGGCTGGGGTGTAGTACCATCTGGTTAAGAGCTTATAGCCCGCCTCCTGATACTTGGAGCACGTGGAAGTCTTATAGGTGAAAAAGAAAATGCGCTCAACCTGGTGGTCCGAGAGAGAGAGCCCTAGGTCCCTTTCCCAGTGAGTCAGGTACAGGGGTCTGAAGGATGGATCGGAGCCTGATAAAAGGCGGTAGAGCAGAGATATAGTATGGCGCAAGGGAGAGTCCGATGCACAAAGTTCCTCAAAAGGAGTAAGGCGTCTCGTGAACGAGGTTGCCGGTGGCAGGGATTGCAGGAAGTGAGCCAGCTGTATCTTTTGCCAGAACGACAATGTGGCATGGGTGTGATCCGAGAAGAGAGTTTGCCGAGAGATCCAACGACCACGGACAATGAAGTGTCTAGCTTGGTGACGACCGTTGGTCTTCAAGGCGCGAAAACCTGGGTCAGTCAGGCCTGGGGTGAAGTCCTGGTTATCGAGCACCGGGAACAGAGGTGAAGGAAAGGTCGCGATGGAGCCCTCTCTACACAGCCTGCGACCCACCGCCAGGGTGGCCCCTATGGTCGGGTGAGCCGAGGTCCCGCGCGGTAGGGCAGAGGCTCCCCAGAACAGAGACTCCGGCGAAGAGTCACCAAAGCTCCGTTCAATGCGCACCCATTGTTTCAGTGAACCATGTACATGCCAGTCCAGAATCCTGGCTAGGTGGCACGAGGCATAATATAGCGACGCGTCTGGGAAGGCCATGCCGCCACTCAGTTTGGGCATACGAAGAACCCTGAGCGCCAGGCGGGGGGAGCTCCGAAGCCACAGAAACCTGCGGAACACCTCATTGATCTTCCGAAGGAAGGTCTGGGGGACAGAGATAGGAAGGGCTTGCAACACATAAAGCAGACGGGGCATGACATTCATTTTTATGATGTTACAGCGCCCGAACCATGAGAACATTCCCTTCTGCCAGCCCTCCAAATCCTTCCGGATATGCACTAGTAGAGGAGGGAAGTTGCATTCGAAGATGCGATCAGGACGGTTAGGGAGAAAAACGCCCAGATATTTAATATGCGAAGAACTCCATTTAAAGGGAAAATCCCTCTGGAGAAGGGTCAGTAAGGCCGGAGGCACGGAGACCGGGAGGGCTTCAGATTTCTGATGGTTGATTTTATATGAAGATAGCTCTTCATAGTTGCGGAACTCCTTCATAAGATTAGGCAGGGAGAGAAGGGGCTTGGATAAGAAGAAGAGGAGGTCGTCTGCATAAGCCGCCACCTTTGGGGCGAGCGACGTAGAGACCCAGATTCCACTTATATCAGTATTCGCCCTAACCAATCTCAAGAAAGGCTCAAGGGTCAGAACAAAAATCAGCGGGGAAAGAGGGCATCCCTGCCTTGTCCCATTGGATATTTCCAAAGGGCCGGAGAGCAAGCCGTTGATCTTAACGCAGGCCGACGGGCGAGAGTAAATCGCACCAATCCAGGACAACATGCGTTGTCCCAGCCCAATATGTCTCATGGTCTCCATAAGGAAGACCCAATTCACCCGATCAAACGCCTTTTCGGCGTCCGTCGAGAGGAGCAGCATGGGGATCCTCCGGGCGCACGCCAAGTGCAGCAGATCAATAGCCTTCGTGGTGTTGTCCCTTGCTTCCCGGGAGGGTACAAAGCCCACTTGATCATCGTCCACCAGTTGCGGGAGCAGGGGGGCCAAACGAGAGGCCAGGATCTTGGTGAACAATTTCAAGTCCACATTAAGGAGCGAAATAGGCCTGTAGCTCTGGCAAAGGAGGGAGTCCTTACCCTCCTTCGCTATCACCGTGATGTGAGCGCGGAGGGAGTCCACTGGGAACTCCGCCCCTGAACCCGCTGCGTTGTATGCGGCAAGAAAGTGGGGAGCCAGAATGTCCTCAAAACTTTTATAGTAGGCCAGAGAGAAGCCATCTGGCCCTGGCGCCTTGCCACTCTGAGCTCCCGCCACGGCCCCCGAGAGTTCGGCCGAGAGGAGGGGCTCATCCAATCGTTCTAGAGCCTCTGTGGGAAGACCGGGGAGCCCGGAGGTCTGCAAGTACGTCCTGATCCGAGAGCGGAGCGCTGCCCGGGCCGGCGAAGATGAATCTGGAGCCAGATTGTATAATGAGGAATAGTACCTGCGGAAGGCCTCAGCAATATCCTCCGTGGTGTGGACCTTTCGTCGCGACGAGGAGAGAATTTCTGGGATAAACGTCTGTGCCCGCTGTTTTCGTAAGGCTCGTGCAAGGATCCTGCCACATTTATTCCCATGCTCATAGAACACGCGTCTGCATTTGGCTAACGAAGCCTTCGCTTTGAAAAGGGCCGAGGAGCGCAGTTGATCCCGAAGAACAGTCAGCTCCTGAAGGGCCGATTGTGCCAGCGTTCTCTTGTGGGTGGCCTCTAGCGAAGCTATACGCTTCAGAAGATCCTGTACCTGTTGTGTCCGTGCACGTTTGCGTTGAGACCCTAATTTAATCAGGACCCCCCGCATGTAAGACTTATGAGCCTCCCATACCATTAGCGGCGAACTTTCCGGAAGAGCATTAGTCGCAAAGAACCCCCTAAGTTCGGTCCTAAGTTCTTCTAGGAGGCTAGGATCCTGGAGGAGACCGTCATTGAGCCGCCACTGCCATTGACGTGTCTCCGGGGTGCGCAGGTCCATCTCAAGGATCACCGGCGCATGGTCGGAGACAGTGATGGAGCCAATAGACGCCGACACTACACGTCCCAGCAGGGCTTGGGGAACCAGAAAATAATCGATGCGCGAGTAGGAGTCATGGGGAGAAGAGTAAAAAGTGTAGTCTCTAGTGGTCGGATGGAGGACCCTCCACGCATCAACTAGATGAAAGGCGTGAAAGCCCTTCTTAAGTCGCTTTAGCGCCGCGTAGGATATGTGGGAAGTTCCGCGAGAAGCGTCCAGGATCGGATCCAGGACAAAATTGAGGTCGCCTCCAAGGAGAACCTGACCTTCCATAAAATCGTGGAGTTTGGAGAGCAATGATTCTAGGAACGGGACCTGTTCCGTATTGGGCAGGTATAAGTTGACCAGGGTGACCAATACAGAGCCCAGACGACCCTTCACAAATAGAGCTCTGCCCATCTCGTCGCTCCACGAGTCTAAGCACGTCCACGGGGTTTGGCTACCTATCAAAATGTTAACCCCTCTTGATCTGGAATCAGGCGAGCAACTGTGGTAGACAGTGGGAAACCGTCTGCCCCCCAATGAAGGGATTTTGGCAATTCTGAAATGGGTCTCCTGCAGGAAGCCAACGTGGGCCCGAAGGCGATGAAGGTCAGTCAGAACCATGGAGCGCTTTTCGGGGGTATTGAGCCCCTTCACGTTGAGCGATGCCAGGCGGATGGGATCAGATCAGCCGGGCGGGCAGCCATCACCACCGAAGGGGAGGGGGGAGGAAGAGGTAAAGGGGGGGGGAGAAAAGAAAAAAAAAAAAAAAAAAAAAAAAGGGGGGGGGGAGGGGGAAATGAGAAGAGAAGGGCAAGAAAGAGGGAGTAGGAGGGGAAAAGCACAGAGAGAAACGAAGAACCACGAAACTACAGTGCCAGCGGCACAGTGAGAGCTAGTCTCAAATCGCCTAGGGTTCCAGACCCACCACCCAAAGACCGAGTGGGGCGTGGGGAACCCCGGAAAAACAAAATCCTATGGGGGGAACGGGGAAGGCCACACCGAAAAGAGGATGGTGACCGCTCCCATCCCATGTCGACCTAGGAAAAGGTGATATGTGAGCATCATACAAGGAATATAAACATTGAGGAACATCGGAGGAAGCACCGCCAGTCCGAGGCGGGGAACATAGTGATCTGAACATTGAGCCATAAAAAAAAAAAAAAAAAAAAATCAATAACAGAAATTAACTAAACAGCCAAGAGCAAGGAAGGACGGTCCAGAGCGCCGGCTCCCAGGGCCGCACCCCCCGACAGACCACAAGGGCCCCAGGGACCGCAGCCCCACAAGCCCCCGCAAGGGACCCCCCCCCAAAAAAGGACAAAAAATATCAAGGGTCGCAGCAAATAGCAAGGCCCCGGGCAGGGAAAAAACGGGGGGGAGGAGGGGAAAAGGGAAGGGGGCGAGGTGGGAGGGGGAATGTGGCCAAGAAGGAAGGGCAAGGAAGGAAGGAAGAGGGGGGAGGGGGGAGGGGGAAGATAGGGAGGAAGGAAGAGAGGGGGAGGAATGGAGGGAGAGGGGGAGGGAAAGGAAGGGAGAGGGAAAGGGGAGGGGGAGGGAAGGGGGATGGAAAGGGGGAGGGGGAGGGGAGAGGGGAGAGGGGAGAGGGGAGAGGGGAGAGGGGAGAGGGGAGGGGGGAGGGGAAAGGGGAGGGGGAGGGGGAGGGGGAGGGGATTGAGGAACCCCAACACTGCCTCCAGCCCAGCACACCTATCAAAAGGCTGTTAAAGAGACACGGAGCTGTCAGTGATAGCAGAGGTGAAGGGCAGCCTGACTTTCTACACAAACCCCTAACACATGAGATCGACAAGATCCTTACAGTTACCATACCAGTCACTATATAGGTCTGTCCAAGCGGTAGGCATGTCCCCGACTGTGGCAACACCGGCAGAGCAGCACGGGGCCCCGCGGGACCCCCGAAGAGGATCCCCTGTGAGAGCCAGGTCCCCCCCCCCCCCCACATGCTTGCCATGACCCCCCGCAACAAATATCCCCACATGCAGCCAGCATGAGGCCACAGTCCAGGGCCTGCAGGTGCTAGGTCGCCATATCCCATCCCAGCACAAGACCCCTAGAGCCGGCCCAGCATATCCCTCCCCGCTCTCCCAGTCTGCCAGATAAACCCCCAGCAGGTGAAACCCAGGACAGGGAGAGGGCAGCCGGGAGGCACAGTCAAGCAGGGCAGTCCGCAAAAGCAGTCAGCGAAAGGGGGACAGCAGCATGCAGGGGGTGCGAGCGTGAGGTTCACCAAGGAAGCAGCAGTCCAGCGGGAGATGAAAGGGGGGCCATGCCTCAACAGACCATTCAAAGCCGATGGGGTGCCGGACCTCAGAGTACGCACCAGAGACAGTAGCGTGCGGGGTGCGATGGATAATGGGCTAGCTGGAGACGTCAGGGATCGGGACCAAGGTAAGGGCAAGAATCAGGGAAGGAGGGGGCCATACTCACACACCTCGTCCTAAGTCTCCGGTGCAGCGACTCCCGAACTTTGCGGAGGCGGACCCCGATACTGCCGACGCTGCCTGCGGGGGAGCGGAGAGCCCAAGCCACGGGGATCCCGGCGTTGGTCACGGTCCGGAAGCAGGGCCAGCCAGTCCGGGAGCTCCACCCGTTCGATGCCGAGGAAGTCACAGAGAGACGGCAGGTCTGCGTGCTTGCGAAGCACAAAGATCGATCCATTCTTCCGCACCGTCAGCTGTAGGGGGAATCCCCATCGATAGGTGATCTCAGGCGCCCGGAGCCTCTCCAGCAGCGGTTTAAGCATCGCTCGGCGTTGCAGTGTGCCCCGTGCCACATCCGGGAATATCTGAATGGTAGCGCCATCAAAGTCAATGGGGCCCTTGGACCAAGCCTCCCGGAGCACCCGTTCCTTCAATGAGTACCGATGCAGGCGGCAGATAACGTCCCTGGGTCTAGCTGGATCAGTGGGTCGCGCTCCCAAGGCTCGATGGACCCGATCAAACTCCAGGGTGACCGGAGGATCCGGCGGGAGGACACGGGACAGCACAGCTCTCACAGTTTCTGCAAGGTCTTCCGGGCCAGTGGCTTCAGGTAAGCCCCGAAGCCGTAAGTTGTTGCGACGGCTCCGGTTCTCAATGTCCTCCATCCTCAGTTGATGAGCGGCAAGGACTTCAGTGTGTCCGACCTGGGTCTGTTCCAGCCGGGATATCCTGGTCTGCAGCGAGCCGATCACAGACTCTCCCGCCGTCACTCATCCCTCCAGGGAGGCCACCTCGCCCCCCAGCTGTTGGAAGTCCCGCCGGTGTTGGTCCGCCACCTGTGCCACTATTGCCTCCATGTCCGCCTTCGTGGGAAGGGCCCTGAGGAGAGTCCAGATGTCCTGTATATCCCCCAGTTGAGACGGCATGTTGGAGGCAGCCACGGGGGAGGCGGCAGGGAGCACAGGGGAACTGCGTGTAGGCGAGGATGCAGCCATCGGGCCAGGTCCCCCACGTGGCGTCAGAGTCAGGACCCGCGGTGTAGAGCTGGCGGACTCCGGGAAGAAGGCTCGGATCGGGGTTACCGAGGGGGTCCTCAAGGAAGAGGCTGTAGCGGGCTTAGTTCTCCTCTTCCTGTGGACGCTCATAGCAGCGAAAAAAAGCAGGTAATGGTCGACTAGGGTGGCCGGAGAGCGGGAGCACCAAGTTAAAACGTCCTCACACCGCCATGTCCAAGCCACGCCCCCCGAGCTCACATTTTTAACTGACCTGTTCCTCCCCTTAATCATGTAGTCCCTCTGTCCATTTTCTCTCCTCTGGGTCTCACTTTCTGTGCTTCTACTGTGTTTGTTCTAACTGTACTTGTTATGTATACTGCATGTGTTCTGTGTGTACTCCTCCCATACATCTCCCTCAGGCACAATGTATTTAATTGGGGACCCAGCATTACAACGTATGGGGAAATGAATGGGTCAAATTGGAGCAGAACATAACATTTCAAAGGAGAGTGGGGGAGAAGGGTTTGGGGTGCCACAGTGAGGGGGGGGAGCAGAGAGGTAGGTGGTGCACAATCTTTGAGGGTGTACAGCTGAATGTATGCAAGATCCCTTTAGTGCTGTAAACACTAAGCTGAATAGGTGTAAAGCTAAATAGTTGCATGAAGCCTTATTTCTTTCTTTCTATATTATACAGGACATGCACACTCAAATCAAACCTATACATTTTGCATTGAAATGCATGAAGAAAACACACTCTACCTGTCCTGGATTCATGTTTTTAACCACTTTGTCGCTGCTCAATAGAGCTCTACTGCGGCAAAGTGGCTCTTGTAGGTCTGACGACGTAGACCTACGTCGGCAGACACTCCCCCTTCTCGGCAGCAGCGCGCCGCCAGAGGCTCGCTCCCGCTGTGTTCAGTCACAGCGGGAGTCGGGCCAGGGGAGGAGCAGCGTCGATCGCCGCTGCTCTTCCCCGATCGTCGGGGAATCGAGTCTGGAGATCCGCCCGCTTGTGTAAACAGAGCGGGCGGATCTCCTAAGTGACAGGCAGGGTCAGATTGCAGGGTTCAGCATAGCTGAACCTGAGATCTGTCCCTGTGTCACTCAGTCACCTCCCCCCCACACACGTCAGTAAGCACCAGGCATACATTAACCCCTCTCTCTCCAATAAAATGAACCCCTTCCCTGCCAGTGTCATTTTTACAGTAACAGTGCATATATATAGCACTGATTACTGCAGTAATGTCACTGGTAACCCCAAAAGTGTCAAAAATGTCAGTCAAGGGTCTGATCTGTCCGCCGTAATGTCGCAGTCCCGCAAAAAAAATCGCAGATCGCTGCCATTACTCGTTTTAAAAAAAACACCAAAAATGACAGAAATCTTTCCCTTAGTTAGTAAACGCAATAACTTTTGCGCAAACCAATAAAAATACGCTTATTGCGATTTTTTTTTACCAAAAATATGTAGCAGAAAACAAATTGGCCTAAAATGATAAAAAATTTAGATTTTTAAATTTTTTTGGGGGGGAATTTCATATAAAAAAATGTGAAAAATATTTTTTCTAAATTGCCGCTATTTTTTGTTTATAGCGCAAAAAGTAAAAATCGCACAGGTGATCAAATACCACCAAAAGAAAGCTCTGTTTGTGGGAAAAAAAGGACGTACATTTCGTTTGGGTACAGCGTCGCATGACCGCGCAATTGTCAGTTAAATTCGCACAGTGCCGAATCGCAAAAAGTGGCCCAGACGTAAGACAGCAAAATCCTCCGGTGGTAAAGTGGTTAATGTAATCATTGCTACACTGGTTGTTATCAATTTTCTGGAAATATCGAATTCTAAAGTTGTGAATCTGTAAGCCAAGAATTTTCAACTCTGCCTATCATGTATGCTCCAAAAACACCCTATCGTAATTGTGCAAATCCATGGTCATTGAAAAAGAAATAATTACACCTATGAGCCACCTCTAATGCAGTCTTCTGGAAGTATGGCTAATCGGGAAGTTGCTCAGTATATAATAACTGGCAAAAGGCTGCAGTTCCATGAAGAAAGCTAGCTGTAGAGAATTTATAATGGCGTAGTCTTTCTAACTATAGTACATTGGACTCATTGGGGTTGTTTTAAGAAAGGCAAATAGGCTGTTCTCTTTGCAAGGGAAGTAGCAACTTCCCTTGCAAATTGAACAGTCTATTTGCCTTTCTCATACCAGCCCCATTATATTTGTTGTCTGGATTTTTTTTTTTTTTTTTACTATATTTTATTCTGAAGATTATAAAAAAAAAAGAAGCAGAAGCTTTAAACTGTGTAAGACAAGTCATGCAACACTAGAGATAAAAGGAAGAGGAAAAAATGATCACACTGATTACACACTACAGAGACCCCAAAGATAAAATATTAGACATAACAAATATTTGTGGCAAAATCAAAACCTGAAAATGGATTTTCAACTGGTAATTGCTTTATCTTTTCAATCAAGGAAAAAAGAATCGGAAAAAGAAGAAAATGTTGGTCCCATTTTTATTATGTTTTTAATACATTTAGGGCCATCATTGAAACACATTTACAGGCGCACTGACCAAGTTATAAAGTAAATATGGCACACATTCACTGGCTGAAAAACCATTTGCCCTCATCAATTGTTCATTAGGATGCAATGTTTACTTATACGTCTTCTGTTTTTAAAGGGGAAAATTATTCCATGTACTGTTTCATTTGCTGAGCACAATTCATTTTTAACATTTGGTAACCATAATGGACAAAGGCTCCTCTTCAATGCTTTTAACCTCTAGCAAAGCATTGAAAAGGTTCACAAGCAAGTGATAGCTTTAAATACTGTACACAAGGAACTCTAAGGAAAAATCTTCCCAGAACTCCCTGTGACTTTACTATTCTAACAATATATCTAGTGTTGGGGGAATTTGCCAAGATGGCGCTGAGAGAGGATGTCTAGTTGTCAGGCTCTGCTGTTTGGGATCCTTTTATCAACTACTACAGTATATTGGGGAGGCACACTTCACTGACCAAAATCCAGAAGCCAAGTGTCATCCCAGAGCACAGGAACCATGAAGGAATCACCTTGAAAATAGACCTTATACAGACTCTCACCTCAAAAATCGACCACCTTCAGTCCAACATTGGTCTTGGTAGAATGGATCTGGACACTTTTAAAGATCATATTACTGAGGTGGAACAGAATGTATCCTCCACAGGCAAGTAGCAGGACCACATGGCTGATCTCCATACCCTGAAAACTAAAGTGCGCTACTTGGAATCCCGGGCTGAGGATTCTGAAAATCAGAATTGCGGTAATAAGGGGGTTCCAAACCCAGGGCCTCCACTTAAAACCTGCATGTTAAACCAATCCGGGAATGCGAATGTCTCCTTATTCTGTACAGTAGAGCATACTTACTCCATACCTGCTGCTAAAGGGCCTCCTGGCGTGCCACCCCACACCTTTATTTTCAAGCTTTGCCACTTTAAGGACTTGAACTTGGGCTATTGATGCTATTAGAGCCAAATTGAGGTTGAAGGGAGTAAAATACAACATGCTGATACCTGCCAGGCTTGAAGTTCAAGATGGCGAGCTGATTTGTTTTTGCATATATATCCCCAGGTACATGGCTGGACACTGTCTGCAGGAATTGATGCTCCTTTTTTTTGCAATTACTTTGTTGGTTATTACTGTACTGTTATTACTCAGCTGGCAATACCTCCTAGGCCTTCCGGATCTTTTTTTGTTTAACTGATTGTGCTGATATATCTAGTGTTAGACAAAATATGGTAAATAATGTAACAATGTAAACTGATTTGAACATAGCAAATGTGCCCCAGCGAATGCTAGTTCAGCAAATGTCATTATGCATGCATGTGCCTCTTCTTCCTAAAAGTGTAAGGATGGAATTGGGACAATAATGATGTCTGGTGATCCCCAAACTGAGTAGAGAGAAAGGAGAAGTCATACTGAACACAATGGCACCCTCAGTGACAAATTTAATACAACCCTCCACTAGAACACAGTTCAGTTTAAGACACAAATTAGAGAAAGTTAGATGTCGGAAAACTTCTATAAGTATCATAAACAGTACTTAGACATGAGTGGGAAGACTCTTAATGCAGCTCTGTCATAAGTAACCAGTCATAAAACCATATAAGAGCAAATACACATCTGTAAGTCTGATTTTATTTGACCTCAAACTGCACTTTCATGCATCCCAACTACTCATAGTCTATCATTCCTGCTGTGATGGAGTTACATTCACAAGAAGAGATTACACTGATGTATGAAAAGTTGTCAATTAATTACATACTAAGCATGCCTATGCTACAATTTCCAGCAGGCAAGAGGAACAAATTCAATCTCTGAAGTGATATATGCATAGATACATTGGTCATTAACGAATCATAATTTCACTGTTCAATAATATGCTGGTAAACAGCTTATAAAACATATTCAGATAAGAATATACTGTAGATATAGCTGAAGGAGTATAAGCTGAAGTATAACAACCCCTTCAGCACAACCCCCAGACCCATCGCTTGATTATCTTAATTCTGTAAAAGCCCTTTTCAGGGATCAGAAAAAAATGGCTGCAATTACCTGCTGCAGTTCTCGTCTCCAAAATTTGAAGCTATGAGTTATTTATGAGAACCGATGACTCCCATACCTCAGATTGGACCAACTCTGCACAAAACCAAAGATCAGGCACACGTTTTTAAAATGGAATTCCAGCTTCAACCTAACTAGCCCTAAAACAGTCCCCTCCCCCTCTCCTAACACCCATGTTAACTAACCCGTATAAGAAAGATGTATATAATTACCTATTTTCAGGCCAGTCCGGTTAAGCAATCTCCCCTGTGTCATACAATTGCTGCTACAGGGGAGAGGAGAGAGCACTCTGATAACAATGACAATGATTCATCCATTGTCTATGGAAATAGTGCTGCTACCCCAAAGTTGCTCTTAAAGCGGAGCTCCAATACCCACACCAAAAAAATCAAAGTTAGCCGCTACAAATACTGCTGACTTTTAATATTAGGACACTTACCTGTCCTGCAATGTCAGCACCCCAGCAGATATTTCAATTGACTTTCGGGTGCTGCTGTCCAATTCCTTGTAAGGGACACTGGCAGTGAAGACGCAAGGCTTCACAGCTGGTTCCCTGCTGCGCATGTGCAAATCGCGCTGCACTTTGTGAATGGCCCGGCGGCGGGGGAAGATGGAGGGGGGCCGACGTCTGGGAGACCTCGCGGAGGTGAGGTCACCCTGAAGTGGGGATGGGTACCTGTGAAAAATAGGTACCTGCTCCCCACAAAGGTGCCAAATGTGGCAGCAGAGGGGGGAGGAAGCAAACAAGCAGGACTCCCTCTTTTGGATGTAGCTCTACTTTAATGATACACAGGATGAAATGTAAAATTAAGTGTGTTAAAAACGTCCAATCAAAAAAAAAAATTTGGCACCACAATGTCTCAAAAATAAAACATGTGCGATTTTTTTTAATCCATCCAACAAAAGGAATCAATACCTGTAGTTATTCATCCGTTGTCAGTGATCTCTCCTCTCCCCAGCAGAAGCGAAGGCAGACACAGGGGAGCAGGATTAAGTGACTGAATTTAAGAGGCCTAAAAATAGGCAAAATATGCATCTTTCTTATACAGGTTAGTTTGCATAGGTGTTAGGAGGGGGAGGGAACAGATTTAAAGGGTAATTCCACTAATGGAGAACAAAAATAGCAAATAAAGAAAAAATAATATAGCGTATACAATTGCAACACAAATCATATTGCAATTGAATGTTCTTACAAATTACCTTTCCTTTTCAATCTGTAGCTCTGCAATTTTCTAAAAATGCAATGCAATATGGCTACCTGGAGCTGTTCTGTACACAGAATGTATACTGACCACACCCCCAGAAACATAATTTCCTGCTTGTGTGATTGGCTCATCAATTTTCCCAGAAGTCTGCACCAAGATACAAGTCAGATTTCAGGCATCCCCTGCAACAAAAATGTCATTTTTGGTGAGATACTTTTAATAGGAAATCACGTCTAAAAGAATGCAGACCTAGCAGCTTTCCTAATTAGAGCCCTGCAGGTGCACAGCTGATTGATAATTAGGAAACCACTCCCATTTGACTCACTTTCCCACATGGACACAGAGGAACAAACAATGATTTCTTCAGAATAACAAAAGGAAGGAATCTGCAACAATGTTTGTTAAAATCCTTGTAATGTACAGAGATCACCCAGTGGGGAATGTTATGCTTTAAGAGTAGTTAGGATGAAGCTGGAAATTCCACTTAAAGTACTTTTAACTCCTATTAATTTTGCTGTTCCCTTTTTTCTGTTTTGTAATAAATGTTCTATAAATATTTTCAAGCACTGTTTTTATTTTTTTCATGATAATATTTTAAAAAGTTAAGCGGAATCTCTGAATGCTTTAAATCAGAAATTAAAGAATGCTTGACTCTGTGAACGTTACTGATATTTAAAAAAAAATTTCAGTCATGTCTGGGCGAGGCACGCAGGAAATTCCTATATATGATGTGGCCACAAGAATTTTCTTTAACATTATTATACGTTTTATCAGGGCAGTCTCGGGAATGTGATTATTTGTGCTTTTGTAACAAATTTGTGCAGAAAGACTTTATGGGTAATAAAGTGTTTTTTTCAAAATATTTCCCTACATTATATTTAATTCTGAAGTCTGGGCATTCCGGTTTGTTCCGTTTTGATTGTAATAGGTGTTTAATGGGAGTCTTTTACCTTCCAGTTAGTTAACATTACAAAGCTGATAATGGTTCTAAACCTACTCTACTCTATCCAAAGCTAAAAAAAGGTTTAGTTTTAGATGCACTTAAAAAAATGTCCAATCTATTATCATTTCTCTTTAACCAATTCTAGACCGGAAGGTTTTCCCCCTTAATGACCAGGTCATTGTTTAAGTTTCGGCACTGCGTTACTTTAGCGGACAATTGCACGGTCATGCGACGCTGTACCCTAACAAAATTGTTAATTATTGTCCTTTTTTTCTCAAAATAGAGCTTTCTTTTGGTGGTATTTGATCACCTGTGTGAGTTTTATTTTTTGAACTATAAACAAAAAAAGAGCGACAATTCTGAAAAAAAAAAAAACATTATATTTTACTTTCTGCTATATAACATTCCCAATAAAAAAAATCAAAATCACATTTTTTTTGTCATTTTAGGCCAATTTGTATTCTGCTACATATTTTTGGTAAAGAAAATCCCTGTTAATGTAATAATGACACTGGCAGGGAAGGGGTTAACACCAGGGGTGATCAAAAGGTTAAATAAGTCCCTAGGGAGTGCTTTCTAACTGTGGGGGCGGGATGTATGTACTGAATGAACACAGAATAAGTAGGAATACAGGGTCCCTGTGTTCATTACTGACAGAACAGCGGTCTGCCATGTTTACAACAGCAGAATGCCGTTCTGTCTCCACGGGGAGTGATAGCGGGTGGTCGGCAGCAATTGCTACCGCCGGACTCGCTGATTGGCTCCCCCTGTTGTGAATGGGAGTGTGCGCGCCCCCACTCGCAGTCCCGCGAAGCGATGTACAGTTACGTCGTTTCGTGTGACAGAGCCGACCTGCTACAGTTTATGTACTGGTAAAGTATAATTAAAGGCAAAACATTTTTTTAGTTTTGGATAGAGGAGAGAGGGATTAGAACCCCTGTCAGTTATTATTGCTGTCTATGCCCCTGTTAAGGAGGAGATTCACCCTCTCTGTTTGTCCAGTTTACCATTATCATTGAAAGTGAAAGTAAATGAGAATCCCAAATTTTGGGTTGACCTCAGAAAAGTAATAGAGGGGACGTCTTCAAATGGGGACACTAGTTCTGGTGACCTGGGGGTCCCCAAGGAATTCCCTTAATTTGAAGGGATTTCCTCTCATTTCCTGTTTGGCTATTGGACAGGAAGTGAAGGAAAATCTCCGCAATGTGGCACAGATCGGGAAAAAATAAATGACAGAGGTTGTAACCCTCGTTACTCTATCCAATAAAAAATTGCCTATAGTTCTACTTTAATTACAGCTCTTTGTCCTAAGAAAACCTGGTGGTTGAGGAACAGGAAAATATCAATCTTATTATATGGAGGAACCAGTGGCGGTTCCTCCATATATGGGCCGGGGGGGTGGGCAGACGGACCACACCATACCCCACCACACCAGCTCGCACACCATACCACCCCCCCCCCATCGCTGGCTCACTCATCTTGGACTGACATGGAGGACAGGCAGCGGTGGAAGCTTCCCCCGGCGGCGGCGACGGCTTCCCCTGCGTCTTCTCCCTCCTCCTCTTCCTTGGCTAAAAGCATGGCCTCTCCTTTTGAACAATTGGGAAATGGGTCTCAGGCCCCGCTTCCTAATTGGCTGGGAGGAGAATCAGTGTGATAATAGCGAATATTCATTCAGTATTGTCACACAACCGGGTGGGCTCAGGGCGCAGTGCTCTGCGCCCCGAGGCCACCCTTTTTTTGAGCCTATTAGAGCCTCTGGCTCTAGTCACGTGCTTAAAAAAAAAACCCATTGGAATCAATGCGTCCAGTGCCCTGCACATAGATTCGGGGGCCGGACGCATGGATAGGGGGGGCGGCGCCCCCTGCGCCATCAATGGATGGGCCACCACTGAGAGGAACCCTAAACAATCTTGATTGTCAATTCATTACTTCACCACTAACAAAATCCAGTCCTCTGCTCATCGTTATGTATATTGCTACACGTATCTGATCCTGAAAATCAGTAGAGGTAATGTTAAACTATTTGCCATTTTGGCAGCGAGGAGGCTTCCAGAATAATATGGTGCAGTGGACAGGAAAGGGAACATGGCCTGATTTCCAGCTTGGTTGGTGTGTTTTTTCCGCTAGTTGCCTTTGTCTGTGGCCTTGGAGGAAATAATTGTCTTGTATATTAATCTGCTGCTCATGAATAAACATCCTTAAGTCACTGAGCAGAAAGGACGCATTTCAAGTGAAGCAGCGTTACACTAATGGGGTTTCTTTTATAAAATGTAGCTTCAAATAACACCAGACGCGCTTCTCAGAAAAAGCTGTTAGATGGCTTTATAAATGGTATCAGTAATGGGAGAAGTACAGATCAGAGTGTGCGTGCGCGCATTTCAGATTTTAGCTATTTTAAAAAGAACATACAGTCTTTTTTATTTTAATTCAATTAAGTTTCTAAATGATCGGCTGGATGTAATTTTGTGTTGTGTGCGTTTATACTTTAAAATCCTTGCTTTTGTTCATAATTTGTATTTATATTTCTATATTATGGCAGCCATGTTTGTTGATTACATACACGGGCTCTGGTTCCTTCTTTGCGGTGCTACACAATGGATGTGCTTTACTGTTCATTCTCATGATGCAAGTCTATGGATCAGTCGACCCCTTAAAACAATACACTTCCTATGTGGCTGATATATTATTTATATACATATGGAGAAAAATGTAAATAAAGGGACATGCAAAAAAAAAAAGGAATTTATATATGAAATACTATCATTGCAATTATTAAACACAGACAGTTATCAAAGAGATTTTTTGTTATGGTGATTTTTTAAGAGGAAGGGTGAATGCATAATAAATGCTGGCTTTATCTAGTGACCCAATTTTAACCACTTCTGGACCAGCAACATACCAGTTCCGGTGGCTATACAGGCAAATCCTTTACAAAGATCTCTTGTAAAAGCAGTCCTAGCTTCTCACTAGCCGCTGGATTGCTTCTACAAGCAGTGGAAGGGGACGCCAGCCCCCCCCCCCTTTCCGCCACCTTCTGTGGCTTTTTCTGGCTGTCCAACTGGGAGACCCGAGCAGCCAGCTGGCACTTCTGCCTGCTAATCAGAGATCCAAACAAACCCCATATCAGCTTTGACCAGCTCACGGCTATGGTAACCCGGAAGAGATGACCTGACAACATTGCATTTAAAAAAAAATTGAAAGGTATTGATTAAGCACAAGATGTATGTGTGAGACGCGTCTATGAGACTTCATGTTGGCGTCTTTGGTGTCATCACTTGCAACATTTTGGAATTAAAGGTATTTGAAACTTATTGGAATCCCTGGACGTGCGGCTATTTCTTTTTCTACAAGTGTTCCCACAGAGGCGGGCTGGGGCCAGCACTCTATAGGATATCCTATCTCCTGGCAATTACTACACACTATACACCTGGAGCAGCATTTTCCTTTCTTCAAAAAAATTGAAAGTATTTGAAAACACTGATCTGGGTGTGATCGAATGCTTTTAAGGGCATATTAGGGAGGGATTTGGGTTCTTTTAGACCCCAGATCTCTCCATAAAGAGTACCTGTCACATGGCTATTGCTGTCACAAGGATGTTTATATTTCTTGTGACAGCAAAAAAAGTGATAAAAAAATAAATAAATAAATTCAAACAATGGGGTTAAAATAAAAAAAATAAAATACATAAAAAAACAAAAATTCTAAAAAATGTAAAGTGCCCCTGTCCCCCTTGCTCATGCGCAAAAGATGAACGCATGAGACGGTCCCGCATGAACCCTAACAGCGATCGCCTCACACATGTCAGGTTTCACCGCGAACGTCAGATCATTGGCAATAATTCTAGCAGAAGTGGTAACCTGTAAAAGGCCTTTAGGCTGTTGTCTATGGATAGTAAAATTTACGATTTTTGTCGCCGTTGCACGGACGTGTGAAATTTTCAAATTTTGACATGTTCAGTATCGATTTAATTGGCGTAACTTCATATTTTATACTTTACAAAAAATTGGGTTATGTATTGTGTATTTTTGCATTGAAATTCAAAAAAGTGTTTTGTTTTTGCCCCAAAAAAATGCATTTGAAAAATTGCTGCGCAAATACTGCATGAAATAAAAAATTGTATAATGTGTCAGGTTCAAAGTACTTTTTTAGTAAAAAATACTGATTGGTACATCAGTACATCAGGGTTAAGTGCCAGAAAAGACCTGGTCTGGAAGTGTTTTTTAACCACTTTTTACTCCCTTCCTGACCAGGCCATTTTTTGCGATATCGCACTGCGTTACTTTAACTGACAATTGCACTGTTGTGCAACACTGTACCCAAATAAAATGAATGTTCTTTTTTTACCACAAATAGAGCTTTCTTTTGGTGGTATTTGATCACAGTTTCTTTTTTTTTTTTTTTTTGCGTTATAAATCAAAAAAGACAATTTTGAAAAAAAATATATATATATTTTTAACTTTCTGCTATAAAGCACATTCAATAAAATAATGTAAAAAATCATATTTATTCATTAATTTAGGTCAGTATGTATTCTGCTACATGTTTTTGGTGAAAAAAAATTCCCAATTAGCGTATATTAATTGTTTTGGGCAAAAGTTTTCACGTCTACAAACTTAGGGATAGATTTATTAACGTTTTTGTTTTATTATTGTTTTTACTATTATTGGCGGCGATCAGCAATTTTTAGTGGGATTGCAACATTGCGGTGGACAAATCTGACACCCGTGACACTCTTTGGGGGCCAGTGACACCAATACAGTGATCAGTGCTAAAACAAATATGCACTGTCATTGTCTAAATTACACTGGCAGGGAAGGGGTTAACATAAGGGGCATTCAAAGGGTTAAATGTGCCCCTAGGGAGTGCTTTATAACTGTGGGGGGGGGGAGTGGATGCATTAGAGGAAAACAGAGATCCGTGTTTCTGCTTAGCAGTAACACAAGATCTTCATTTTCCTCTGTGATAGAACGGTGGTCTGCCTTGTTATATAGGCAGACCGCCGTTCTGCCTCTCCTTGGAACGATCGGCGGGTCCTGGCAGCCATCGCACGCGCGCCCCAGATCTCATTTACAAATCACTTACAGTTACCTGGTTTTGTGCAGCCAGGCCTCCCTGCTGCAGTATATATACGGTAGGCAGTCCGGAATAGGTTAAAGTAGAATTCCAGATATGGACATTTTTACATTTACAGTTACATTGGTCTTAGAGCATTGTAACTATGTATATACCATTCCTGTGGGATCCCTCAAGAAGCCGGAAATCACTATAGTAGACACCGCTACTCCAGTCATCCCCACTGAATTGTTTCATTTACAATACTACAATAAAGACTATTACAGTAATTGCCACTAGCTTATGGGTCCTGTGTTAAGTGACGAACCTGCTGCGATCTGAACGCAGGAGGTCAGCTGATTGGCGCCATTCACAATTCACTTTGCTTTTTCCCCAATAAATCCAAAGGGTTCTCTAAATGGATGAAGTGGAGAGGCCGGGTTGTGATATCACGATCTTCACCTCATCCAACCAAGAAAATGCTTTGCATTCCTTGAGAAAGTGCAAAGCATTCTCTGAATGGAGCCCTTGCCCAGTGGTGGACCTTCTGTTGTTCACAATGCAGCAAGGTGGCTATTCAGGATGGGACCTGGATGCTAGTGGAGATGACTGAAGTAGCAGTGTCTTACTACAGCCATTTCCAGCTTCAGGGATTCCACAGGTATGGTATATGCATAGTTACATTGGTCTAAGCTGGATGTAACTATGTAAAAATATCCATACCTGGAATTTTTCTTTAACCACTTCTGGACCGGAAGGTTTTCCCCCTTAATGACCAGGCCATTTTTTGCGATTCGGCACTGCGTTACTTTCACAATTGCGTGGTCATGCGACGCTGTACCCAAATAAATTTGATGTCCTTTCTTTCCCACAAATAAAGATTTTTTTTTTTGGTGCCATTTGATCACCTGTGCGATTTTTATTTTTTGCGCTATAAAAAAAAAAAAGAGCGACAATTCTGAAAAAAGAAAAAAAACAATATTTTTCACATTTTGCTAAATGACATTCCCAATAAAAAAAATGTAAAAATCTAATTTTTTCGTAATTTTAGGCCAGTTTGTATTCTGCTATATATTTTTGGTTAAAAAAAAAATCCCAATTAGCGTATTTTGATTGGTTTGCACAAAAGTTATTGCATCTACAATCTAGGGGAAAGATTTATGTAATATTTATTTATTTATTTTTTACTAGTAATGGCAACAATCAGTGATTTTTAGCAGGACTGCGACATTGCAGCGGACAAATCGGACCCCTGCCTGACATTTTTGGGGGACCAGTGACATTACTACAGTAATCAGTGCTAAAAATATGCATGATTACTGTAATAATGACACTGGCAGGGAAGGGGTTAACTCAGGGGCGATCAAAGGGTTAAGTGTATGCCTAGGGGGTGTTTTCTAACTGTGAGGGGGATGGGCTTGTGGAATCAACACAGAGACCTGTGATCCTAAATAGGAGGATCACAGACGCTCTGTTCATTCCAGAGAGAACAACGGTCTGCTGTGTTTATAACAGCAGACCGACGTTCTCTCTCTACGGGGAGCGATTGCGGGTGCCCGGCAGCAATCGCGGTCTCCAGCCTCGTGGATCGGCTTCCCGCTGCCTAATGGGGGTGCAAGCACACCTCCGGCAGCACGCGCACGCCCCCAGGAGCGCTCTAGTGAACTGCTGTACAGGTACGGCAGTTTGCGCAGCTGAGCCAGCCTGGCGCAGTATATCTGCGGCGGGCGGTCGGCAAGTGGTTAAAAGAAATTGGCACTGAGCGCAATGCCATTTTAAACCTCTTCTACTGAAAATACCAGTTCTCTTGCTGCAATGCTGATCCATTATCTTTAGTACTTTTTGACATGAACAAGCATTCACGTCAGGACTTTTTACTTCTCTATAAGTTTGAGAACTGCATATGCTTAAGAATACTAACATGAAAATCAATTTTTTAAAATTTTTCATTTAAACAGCAATTCCAGACAACAGCTGAAAGTACAAAGTGAGCATCTCATGGTTCTCTAATGCAGAGCGTCTTTCTGCTTCCTGCAACGTCAATCACATTCAAAGTTCTAGAGACAGGTTTCTATCTGATTGATGGCTGTTGGAAAATTCTTAGCACTAAGTATAAAAAAAACTCCTGCGCTACTCTCCCACTATATAAAAAAAACTGTATAAATTGCTGCTGCTAAAACCACTTATGAATTCTCACATGTGCAAAAATAAGAAAACAAACCAATAGGTGCTGTACTGCTGCTAGAATTATTTAAATCAAGCTGAAACAAATACTCAGTGTGCACTGTAAGTTGTGCAACTTTATTGGGAAACAAGAACCTCATATTATATCCCTTAAAGTGAGACACAAACTGTTTATTTTACCTTGTCCCTTCTACATCTGTATATGGGTGATGGCACTTTATTTAAGTCCAAGTACATTTTTCCAATATACATCCATCACATGACCTAGATCAGCCTTTTTCAACCAGGGTAGCCAGGCACCCTTGGGTGCCTTGAGGTTTCTTCAGGTGTGCCTTGGCAAAATGCCTAAAAATTGCCCAAAAATTGTACACAAGCTGAGGTGTGGATAAAGGCTGCCTTTTTAGTCAACACAGGTTTTCATTGTGCACCATTATAATCTTCTAGCTGCTAGTGTCCTAATGACCAATGCAAGGCCAGTGCTACCACTAGGCAAACTAGGCGGCCACCTAGGGCGCACTACCTCCTAGGGCCCAGCCATGGCCAGTGCCACATTCCTCTTCTGTCACCTCCTCATTTCCCGGTGGATGTCACCTCTAGAGAGGGGGGCACTTTGTATATGAAGGGTTGTGTAGGGTTAAAGGGGGGTAGTGTGTATATGAAGGGGGGGTGTAGGGTTAAAGAGGGGCAGTGTGTGCAGGAAGGGGGGCAGTGTCTACAGGAAGGGGAGTGTAGTGTTAAAAGGGGGGGTTTATGTACAGGAAAGGGGGCAATGTGTACTGTTTTTTTTTTTTTAAGGGGGGGTGCAAGTAGCTGGTCTTGCCAAAATATCAGTGTGCAAAATAGTCTAGCACCGGCCCTGGACCAATGGCATCATCAATTGATAAGACGGATGTTAGTCACCCCTTGTTTGCCCCTCTCTTGATTCTCTCCATCAGCATTGGGGTCACATTAGCTGAATGATGGGGAAAAAAATAATGGAAGAAGAGAAACATTGGAATACTAGTCAGCACCAGTTTGCAAAAGTGTTTTTGCTTTGGAAGAATAAATCACCTCTAATGTTGTGTGTCCTACTTGGACCTGTAGATGTTGTTGCATTATGAAAAACTATTAGAATAGTTTTTACATTTTAGAATATGGAGCCTTAAAACTGAATATAATTAAATAATTTTATAGGGTGCCTTCACTGAAAAAAGGTTGAGAAACACTGACCTAGATCTTTCCTAGCCTGTCTGTAGGCAATAAAATTGGTACCCCATTGGGACTTTACAGGCAGATTAAGGGAGTAAAAGAGAAAAACAACAAAATATAATAAAAAGTACAAACAAACTTTATTGTAGAACCATCATAAAAATGACCACATGGTCAGTGGTAGTTGCTAAGGTAAAAGTAGACATCTGATGACATATGAAACCAGACTGGCCAATGTAAGGTGTCAGGGCAGAATCTTGAGGTGTTCAGAAGGCAACCCTAGGCGTTTCGGAGCTGAATGTTTTTTACTTCTTCAGGGAAGAAGAGGGGTGACAAAGTTCTACAATATAATAGTATACTGGTAAGAAACATACTGTAAGTTCATAACAGCAAACAGGAGAGTCCTATTAAGACAGACATCATAAAAAAGTGCATTTAGTGGATGAGTATTTCAACGCAGTACATAGGTATGCCCACCTGACTGGCTCAACCAAATTGTGTAGGTGTAGCCATTCTGTATCCATCTGCACATGCAGGGACCGTCTGACAGTTTTACCCAGCAATGGGAAATCTATAGATACATAAAAAAGGAAAAATACTATGTGGTAGAGGAGGAAGCGAGAAAAAAAAAAAAAGATTTATAAAATAACAATAATTAAAAAAAATAAATAAAAAAATCAATATATATCATAGAGTAGTAGTACTGCATCAAGATGTGTTGAAACACTTACTGGTTCGATGGATCAGCAGTCATGTGTGTACTGGTCAGTGGAATTCAGCCATATGACTGCACATCACTGTTTGGCCCTCTTACATATGAGCTTGCTCCTCCCCTCTACATGGGTTATACCATGGAGAGGGTGAAAGGGGTGAAAAATAAAAGGTAGATAACATGCAAGTGTCTTTTGCTCTTGATTGATGGCCTAGTGTTCGGCCATAATAGGAGCACAGAAGGATCACACGCTGACGTCATCACCGGGGGACACGAGCCGCCTACACAACAATGATGACTGCATCAGCCGATGCTTGGGGGTGGGATCAACGGTGCCCCCAGCATCAAAGGAGTGTGGGCGCATCATAAGAGGCTATCCCCTGTGGCATCCAAGCGGCTTACAAGTTAAGACAGCTGGGGAGACTGCGTGTGCCGGACAGTGCAGGATGGAAGCGTGGTGGCAACATCCAGTGGACATCTAGTATGCAGTGGAAAAACACATTTACAGAGTGGGATAACATGTTCATACACACCTGTTAGATAACATGAAAAATGCAAAAAATTAGACAATAATAATAGCTATTCTACCTAGCTCAGGACATATAGAGAGACAACAAAAAACAACAAAAAAAGTATAGGTGTACAGACAGAGGCAGAGGGGGAATATATTACCCTGAATGAGAAGGTAAAGCACTGCGACAGTGTGAAACAATACCAGTGCTGTTACAGGTCCCTGTCGCAGGCACCCGAGTTGAATCCTTCCAAAAAGGGTTTGCAGTTCGGGGCTTCATTGAGCCCAGGTGGCTTGGTAGCTTCGAGTGTGACAATCCAACATAGTTCCTGTTGGAGGAGAAGTTTGTTAAGAGCTTCTCCATGGTAACCTGGGTGAACCCGGTCAAGGGCTAAAAATCAAACTGGTGGAAAGGACCTCCCATGTACTAAAGACAGCCTAAAGGCAGTCCCGGATCGCACTTACGCATGCTGAGTACATGACGGTATATGCGCTTCCAGAACCGCTGTGAGGTCTTTCCCACATAGAAACACTCACAGCTACACATCAGCAAATAGATAACATTAGGGGTCTGACAGTTGATAAAATGTTTTGGACAAAAGCATTGTCCATTCAGTAACTGAATTGGTGATCCAGTTTCAATGAATTGGCAGTGAGAACACTCTCCACAACGGAAGGTGCCCAGGAGTTTACATAGATCCCCAGTGTGGAACCCTTGAACTCAGTGTGAACCAGTTTGTCTGTTAATGATGGCACCCTTCCGAATGTGACTGCTGGAACAAAGGGGCCTATTATTGGATCCATAGTGAGGAGGTACCAGTATTTTTCCAAAATATCTTTAAATTGTTTTGTGTTGGGTGGAATCACGAGTGATCAGCCTCACTGTATTTGTAGTTTTTGGCTTCCTTTGAGCGAATAGCAAGTTATGTCAAACCATTCCCGCTGCGCGTGTGTCTTTTTAAAGAGGAGTTGCTTTATCTTCGATCACGCAAGCGTGTACGTAGATGGTCAGCCTTCTTTTTAAACGGGTCATCAATAAAGCAATTACGTCTCATGCAAAGGTATTGGCTGTAGGGAATGTAAGCAACCAGAGGTTTTGGATACAAGCTGGTGGCATGTAAGATAATATTTCCGCATGTAGGTTTCCGGAAAAGATCACAGATCAGATTACCTCCACCCCCCCTCTGGATGCTAACATCGAGAAAGGTAACACACGACTCGCTAGACGCTATGGTAAAAGTCAGTTTTAACGTGTTTTTGTTCATTGCAGTAAGACAATATTGTAGTAGGTATCTAGGCCCCTCCCATAAAAGGAAGATGTCATTGATGTAGCGGTACCACATGAGAATGTGGTCCTTCTACATCTGGAAATCATCATCTATGAATAGTAGTCACTCCCACTCCCCCAGGTACAGGTTGGCATAGTCCAGGGCACAACATGTCCTCATAGCCACACCTTGTACCTCGAGGTAGTGGTAGCTGGTGAGGGTAAACATATTGTGTCTAAGAATGAACTCCAGTGACGCAATTATGAACTCATTGTATCGCTAGTGGGGATTGCTACCTTGAGATAAGCAGTGTCTAATTGCTGAGAGATCCTAGTCGTAGGAGATAGAGTTGTACAGGACCTCCATGTCTATAGTGGCTAAGATGGTAGTGACCAAGATGTGGACGCCCTTCAGCATTTGTAATAAATGGACGGTGTCATGAATGTATGATGGTAAACTGGTGACGAAGGGTCTCAAGTGTTCATCTACCAGTCGACTCAAATTCTCAGTGATAGCCGCCCACCCTGATATGATGGGTCTAGCGGGAGGGTTCGTGATGCTATTGTGTACTTTCGGAAGGGAGTAGAAGGTGGCTGTATTAGGTAAACTGGTTCGTACGAAATACCAAGTGGACTTGGAAATTATGTTATTATAGTAAGTGCTGTCCACCAAGAGATAGAACTCCTGTTTAAACTTGTCAACCACAGACCTATTGATGGGACGGTACCACTCAGGATTTGTTAGTATCTTTTGGCACATGTGAGTGTAGCTGTCATTGTCTATAAGGACAATGTTGCCCCCCTTAAAAGAGGGCTTGATAGTTATGTGGTTGTTATCCACCAGTGTCCTTACTGCTCATCGTTAATTAGGGCTCAAATTGGCAATCGTTGTTGAGGTTAATTTTCATGGCTCGAACATCATTGCTAACCAGTCTAAGAAAAGCAGTAACGTTCTGATTGGAGCTGGGGGCCGGATATGGATCCGACTTCTTTCTGAGTGTAGATTTATACATCCGCACCTCTGTAGTGAGCCTCTTTGCAGGGAAACATAAGCAGGACGAGCTTCTAGTCCTCTGCTGCTGGTCACATGTTCAAAAAAAAAAAAAACAGGGTTGGAATACGAATAAATAAATAATATCAATACATTTTTTAAATTGTCATAGAAATATATATTTGAAATCAAATCTTTATTATAGCTTATTATTATGGATGTTCACATGCCGCGGTCACAATGCTTTGCTTTGCGCCCACGGCAAAAAACGTTTGCTCCTGTTTCGTTCTAATTTAAAGCGGAGTTCCACCCAGGGGATACTTTTTTTAATAAAAATACCCCCGGGACAGTCAGGGCTAGTACATTCCACAATGGCTAGCCTCTGATCTGTCCCGGGTTGCGCTTACCTTTTAGGAGAAATACTTACCTTGAAAAAGTATTCTCCAGCGCTGCCATTTCAGGTGTGGGCAGCTTGAATCCAGCGCGATCCTCTTCTGCGTCCTCTTCCTTCTTCTTCGGTCCCACGATGCACTGCACCGGCCCCGCCGTCACTTCCGGTGCGCGCGTCATCCCTCCACAGCTTCTGGGCATGCCCAGAAGCTGCTTAGAAGGGAATGACGCGCGCGCACCGGAACTGACGTCGGGGCCGGTGCAGGCGCATTGATTCCTGGGAGCGATGACTTTCAGCTCCCAGGAATCATTGCAAAAGCCAGGAAGTGACGAATCTCCGTGGCCGCCGAGGGGAGGAAGAAGGAAGGTAAGTATATTTTTTCTACAAGGTAAGTAAAAAAAAAAAAAAATTGCGATTATCCATTTGTTTTTCAGGTGACCCGGAGCGAGAAGATGGAGGTAAGTATAAATTTAGGGTGGAACTCCACTTTAAATTGCCCCCTGTTGTACATGTAAACATGTTAATTGCTTCTAGATTTGCTGCACTTGATTCCCTTTTACCATTTTTTTTCCAAAGTTCATAAAATTCTGACAAAGTTAGGATGTTGCAGTCAAATGTAAAAAAAATTGTGAAAAAGCAGAGACTAGAAAAGCTACCTTGAGGTAAGTTGCTTCTTCCATTTTCTTCTTAAAAAATAATGGAATGCATCAGGTTTGTGGCACTACAAATTTCCATCACAAATTGTGGGGAAAAAATCTTTGTAAACTTGCAAAGTCTATGCACAAAATGTATCTCGCTAGAATATTTTTGTCTTATTTATAAATATAGTAAAAATAACTGCTAAAAAATAGTCCAGCACAGTTTATGAATAAGCATAACTGTTACAACCAAAATGTATCCTGATTTCTCATGGAGAAAATTGAACAATAATATTTTAATATTTTCCATACATGCAGTAATTACTCTATAAAAATGGAAATTCCAGGCATTCTTAAAGTGATCTTAAATTTCCGAAAGAATCCAAACACCTCCATGTACCTGAATTTCCCACATTTACACTTTAGTGTTTGGTGAGTGTGCGTAAAAGCGTATGATTTCACACACCATTTATGAAATGCGCCAAAAAATCGATGCTACACTTGTGTTTCCATTCATTGTTCATGGCACTCCAAATGCAGCAAAAAAGGTGCTGAAAAATGCAGCAAAGCATGCAGTTAAAAATGCATAAAGCCCGATGCTCAGGAATATCCCTACAAAACAATAAAAACTATTGAAAGAGAAATTGATTGACTATCCCTATGTATGTGACGCAAAAGCATGCAAAAACGTGGAGTGATTTTGCAAGCCTTCACAGAAACGGAAAATGTAAATGTAGTCTTAAAGTGGGCCCAGCATCAAAATGTTGTTTTCAAGTTAAATTAGAATTCCATGCTAAACCTAACTAGTCCTAAAAATGACAGTCATTCATGAATGATGGCCCTAGAATAACTGCTCTCACTCCTGTCTACAGGATAATAACTAATATGGGTAATGCAATAATTATTTTCATTTCTAGGCACAGCCTATGCATTTACATGCATACTGTAAGTATATGGGGCAGGGAACATTCAAAATATATATATTTTTTTATTTAGTTACATTAACTTTTGTTAGGGGATGAACTTTAATGATATCACCTAGGGGACATCAGCGGTCTAATAGACCTCTAATGTCCCCTATGGAGTCACAAGGTCTAATTTTAAGTGTTTTCATCCAAGATTGATATGACTTAATTCAAGATTCACACATTTTCCTAAATGGATTCAACTGATAAATGTGTGAATCATGGGTGAAATGTGTGAAATGTGAATCATTCTGTGAAAACAATTATAACTGTAATTTTTTTTAATATCTATATAGAACAAAAAATCAAAAGACTATACATTCTCTTTCCAGCTTTTACCAGGGTCTTGGATTTTTATTTTTTAAAAATAGTGAAATATTTTTACTGCAGAGGGTTGTATTGTGTAGTGGCTGTCCCTTGAAATCACTAGACAGAATATATTGGATTTATATATTCTTACTTGAAGCTTGAAATTATATTTTATCCAACAAGTGAAGCCAAGATATCTATTTGACTAACAGCTTGTCCTACTTTACATTTTAGTGTATTTGTTGGTTGCCATCAAAAAAGAAATTGTTGAAATATTACCATCAGCTTAGTTTCCTTCTACTGTTCTTTGACTTGTAGCCAGCCACCAAAGACACCAGGGGCTGCTGCTTCATGCACGTCAACCAAGAAAAAAATGATAATATAATTATCGACCATCTCATTAGGTCAGAATTATTTTTGTCATTCGACACTGCTGCTCTCACTGTGCTTAAAAAACAGTTACTGTACATCCAATCTACCATTATAATTTTTAGTGCTAAACAAAAAATAAATACAATTAATAAATAAATGAATTAATAAATAAAATACATTGAAAGTGACCCTGCCAGTTCAGTAACAAAAGGCAAAAGGAAGTTTCCTGCAATAGAAGAGGTATTATACTTACCTCTCTAGCAACCCGTGTCTCCTACCTTCCAGCTCAGTGCCGAGATTACTTCCTTTCTGTGCATGCGTGGAAGTGACATCATCTCAGTCTGGTCAATGAAAACACCCGGGGATATACAGTATACCTGGAAGCCGCCAGTCTGAAGATGTCAGCAGAGCTTCGGGACATTGAAGCTCTGGATACAAGGTAAGTATACTTCCGCTTTAACTTTTTCACTAGTGTTAGGCACAATTCACTGTCATCCACTGCGCCGCTGATGCACCATCTTCAATGTTAACGTCATTGGCAATCGGCTGCCTCTTTCTGGTTAAGGCAGTCTGCCTCCCTGATGATGTGCTGTCGGATCCACCCTCCTCCGGCCGGTGTATGGAACCTGAAGCATCCTGGGACCTGTGGCGTGCATATCCTAGGAGGCTTCAAAGTGGACGAGATCTCATTCTAACCTAAGCGAAACTGGCAACAGGGGCAAGCCAAGCTAAGAAAATTATAAGGTAAACATTAAAAACAACAATTTGAGGTTTTGATTGCAGGGATGGAGCGACCATGCAATGATTCCGTTTTAGTGCTTAAGTGCTTAAGTGCTTTAAGGTTTGCTTCAAGCTGTTTACCTGTAGATCAGCTTAAAACCAATACTTTTTTTTTATTTTACAACTCCCCTAAAATGCATATCATGATTAGAAAAAAATAAATAGCTACATCTTCCACCTAAATAAAATCTTTAGAGAAAACCTCAAATGTACTCTTGCCACTATTTTAAGACATTTTTTCTAGTAAGCCATTTTCAGCAATCTTTGCCTAAATGGTGCTTTTATGTAAAAATGTACACAGGTTGCTGTGAAACTATCATGTAGACATGTCAGTTAAAGTAGATGGTAACTCTTAAAACTTACACACTTCAAACATTCCTGTATTAATAGCAGTACCAGGCTATCCATGCTTTATTACAAAAATAAATCCCTCATACCATTTTTAATCTCTAAAGGTAGCTAATACCTTTCTGGGAAGTAGGCACAAGTGTCACTTGCATCAAATAATATGTTCCACTCCAGTAAAAGACAGGGTGCCAACATATGTCAGAGGGGGCACCAACATGGCCACATCTAAGGGTAGTTCTTCGGTACACATAGTGCAGAGAGTCTGATAAATCAGCTGCAAATGTTGTTATTACTCTGCAGGAAAATATGCATTCTTTAAAAATCTGGCAGGATCAACGGGTAATAAAAACTAGTGGAAACAATAGGACTAATTCAACCCTTTTGGCTCAGGATGATGGTCAGATAAGCCAGATAAAGGAGTCCTGCATGGCTACTGTGGTGATAATGAGGGGCTCCTACTCCACCTGTTAGATTTTTTATTTAATTTAAATTACAGAGAATATAGTGGGAGGAACTGAGACACACAAAGGAGGGTGGAAACATTCAAATCAGATCCCCCTGAGGAAGACACGAGGTCCCTGGTGTCGTCACGCGTAGGGGAGGGGCAAGGACGGACGCAGCGCTTCACTGTCTGTGAGACTGTTGGGCTGCATCAGCACAGAAGAAGGTATACGGCCACCGGGTCTCTCTCTTTACCACCGAAGCTTGTTTGGATGTACTGTGGTTTGCAAAAGGTGCATGGATGCACTTTAAAATGTGAGTTATCGGAGGAATAGGATTTGGATGGGTCATCCCTGAGAAGGAGCCCCTGCATATGTGCCCATTTTGATCCTATATAAGGAGAGCATCCACTCACAAGGGGTTGCACAGTGGTTTTATGATCTGTGACACTCTGGTCACTCACTTCTGTTGGGAACACCTATCACCCTTAGGTGATTTGAGCACTTTATAGAGGACTCTATTTGTTATTTGCACTCCTTCACAAAGACTTGGAGCTATTCATTTATCTATTTTGCACAATATTTCTATTTATTTTTGAATTGATATACGGTGGACTGTATTTTAATTCCTTATCACCGTGATTTGTATTTTGAAGATTACATTGGACATTATATATATATTTTTTGTACCACGCACTTTGATGAGGATTTATGTAGTTTGATTGAGAGAATATTTTACACACTAGATTAAGTATTATTCACATAGAATTTTATCACTGATGGTTATTTGTATGGATTGATTTAACACCGGTGAGGGGATTTATTATATCTTATTTAATTTTAACATAATATTTTACATTTAGTTTTATATAATTTTTTGGACACACATATGTTTGTTTAACTATTGAAGAAGTTCAATATTTTATCATATCAATCACACAACCCTTATCTCAAGTGATTTTTATTCTGCGCAACACTATTTTACATTTTTAGTTTGCATACACTTTTTATGTTAAGTGAAGCAATTGCGGCATTTTAAAAATCTGGTATTGTAAGGTAGCTCGCAGGAACACTTTTTTATCTTTTAAAACTTCCACGTATACTAAAGTTGAAAACTTTTTCCGGGAGATCTGTTGGGGAATGGAAAACATATACACAAAGGCAGCCTTTTTCAACCTTTTTACCCCAAATGAATCCTTGAATTCTTTTGTAGGTCTTGGGGAACCAATGAGAAAACAAATTCATTACATACACAAAATGCCCCTGCATTGGTTACCAGTGAAAATAATGCCTCTTTACAGAAACCAAGAAAATAATTGATGTCCTGCTGCTGGTTGTACCAAATGGCATGACTCTGGAACTATTGATGCACCATTAAATTAGAGGTCAATTAACCACAGCTCAAGGAACCATTAGCAACCTCTGGAGGATATCTAGGGTTCCACTGAACCAAGGTTGGGAATGGCTGCACTATGCAGTTTATTTTGTAAAGACAAATATACTGTTTACTTTGCAAAGACATTATCCTCAGGGCTTGAGTCAAAGCTCAAAGTCAAAGCTATGTTGACTTCCATCATCCAATCATGTCCAAGCAAAAATTATGCTTTTTATTTATTTATTTTTTTCTTGCATGTGATTGGGTATTCATTGCAAACTGAAATTTCAGAAATTTCACCACATTCCCTAAGCTTTTTGGAAAGATTTCCTTGCAACTTCCCTTGCATAGTGAACAGCCTTTTTTGCCTTTTTATCAACCCCTATATAGTCAAAAAATGTGTGGACACCTTACCATTACAGTACATCTATAAGAGCATGTTAGACATCTCATTCCAAAACCATGGACATTAATATAGAGATTCGCAATCTTTACAGCTGTAACAGCCTCATGCGTCTGAAAAAGCTTTTGGAGAATTAGTGACTAGAGAATTAGCCAAAAGATAATTTGTGAGGTGCTGGATAAGAACACTTAGCTTGCAACTGGACATTACAATTCATCTATACATAAAAAGTGCTGCACTAAAACAATTTAAACATAATGAATAAAGTCCTTATGTCAAAACATCCATGTGAAAAACAATCTTCCAAGTGAAAAAAGCACCCACTCCTTCCTTTAACCACTTTACCACCGGAGCATTTTGCAGTCTTACGTCTGGGCCACTTTTTGCGATTCGGCGCTGTGCGAATTTAACTGACAATTGCGCGGTTGTGCGACGCTGTACCCAAACGAAATTTACGTCCATTTTTTCCCACAAACAGAGCTTTCTTTTGGTGGTATTTGATCACCTGTGCGATTTTTACTTTTTGCGCTATAAACAAAAAAAGAGTGTTTATTTTGAAAAAATAACAATATTTTTCACATTTTTTTATATGAAATTCCCCCCCAAAAAAGATGTAAAAACCAATTTTTTTTTAAATTTTTGGCCAATTTGTTTTCTGCTACCCATGTTTGGTAAAAAAAATCACAATAAGCGTATTTTGATTGGTTTGCGCAAAAGTTATTGCGTTTACTAACAAGGTGAAAGATTTATGTGCATTTTTGGTGTTTTTTTTTTAACGCGTAATGGCGGCGATCTGCGATTTTTTTTGCGGGACTGCGACATTGCAGCGGACAGATCGGACCCTTGACTGACATTTTTGACACTTTTGGGGGTAACATTACTGCAGTAATCAGTGCTATATATATGCACTGTTACTGTAAAAATGACACTGGCAGGGAAGGGGTTAATTTTATTGGAGAGGGAGGGGTTAATGTATCCCTGGTGCTTACTGACATGTGTGGGGGGAGGTGACTGAGTGACACAAGGACAGATCCAGGGTTCAGCTATGCTGAACCCTGCAATCTGACCCTGCTTGTCACTTAGGAGATCCGCCCGCTTGTGTTTACACAGGCGGACGGATCTCCACACTAGATCCCCGACGATCGGGGAAGAGCGGCGGCGATCGCCGCTGCTCCTCCCCTGGCCCGACTCCCGCTGTGACTGAATACAGCGGGAGCGAGCCTCTGGCGGCGCGTGCGTGCTGCCGAGAAAGGGGAGTGTCTGACGACGTAGTACTACGTCGTCAGACGATAATGAGCCACTCTGCCGCAGTAATATTACTGCAGGCAGACGTAAAGTGGTTAAACAGATAAAAGTGTAATGAATCAAAACCATCACCTCTTGAAGAAAACTGTCACCAAGAGGAATCAGATGTGTGCTTCTCATAAGTAGAGGTTCTTCTAATAAAGGAAAGGTCAAGAAAGCCAATTTACATGTGGTCCTTTAAACCTTCCACGCTCGTGGGTGATATTTAAGGAGCTTCAGACAATTCCAAATCACCAATTGCAGGCATAAAGGGAAGAAACGGACTATAAGGTGCAAAACTTCTTTAAACTAATTTATTAAGCTCTAAAATGCCACTCGTGGTGTTAAAAATTAATTGCACATTCAAACAAAGTTCTCAGCTGGCAAAGATGGTGTTTTACCATCATTCCTGGTTGACGCAATGACGCAAGCATGTCACTCCATGCTACGCGATTCATCACAAGGGACTTTTTTCAGGGCATTAATTCATCCTAAAAGTGTTCAGTAAGCTTGAGGTCTGGGTTCCTCCACCAAACTCATTAAACCATGTCTTTATGGAACTGGTCTTATGCACAGAAGTACAGTCATGGAGCAGAAAAAAGCCTCCCCCCCAAAGTTACCACAAGGATGGAGGTGCAAAGTTGTCTAAAATGTCTTGGAATGCAGTGGCAATTAACAGTACATGTCACTAGAAATATCTGAACGCAATCATTTGCAGGGGTGTTCACATATTTTTGGCCATATACAGTGCCTTGAAAAAGTATTCATACCCCTTGAAATTTTCCACAATTTGTCATGTTACAACCAAAAAAGTAATTTATTGTGACGAATACAAAGTGGCACATAATTGTAAAATGGAAGGAAAATTAATAATGGTTTCCAAAATGTTATACAAATAAATATCTCAAAAGTGTGGTGTGCATTTGTATTCAGTTTCCTTTACTCTGATACCCCTAAATAAAATCTAAAGGAACCAATTGCCTTCAAGAGTCACCTGATTAGTAAATAGAGTCCACCTGTGTGTAATTTAATCTCAGTATAAATACAGCTGTTCTGTAAAGCCCTTAGATGTTTGTTAGAGAACCTTAGTGAACAAACCGCATCATGAAAGCTAAGGAAAACACCAGACATGTCAGGGATAAAGTTGTGGAGAAGTTTAAAGCAGGGTTAGGTTATAAAAAAATATCCCAAGCTTTGAACATCTCATGGAGCACTGTTCAATCCACTGCAGAGATCCACAGCTAAGGTGAGAGAATCTGTCCACAGGACAACTATTAGTCGTGCACTCCACAAATCTGGCCTTTATGGAAGAGTGGCAAGAAGAAAGCCATTGTTGAAAGAAAGCCAATAGAAGTCCTGTTTGCAGTTTGTGAGAAGCCATGTGGGGGACACAGCAAACATGTGGAAGAAGGTGCTTGGTCAGATGAGACCAAAATTTAACTTTTTGGCCTAAAAGCAAAACGCTATGTGTGGCAGAGAACTAACACTGCACATCACCCTGAACACCCCATCCCCACAGTGAAACATGGTGGTGGCAGCATCATGTTGTAGGGATGTTTTTCTTCAGTAGGTACAGGGACGCTGCTGTTGATGGGAATATGGATGGAGCCAAATATGAGGCAATCTTAGAAGAAGGCCTGGGGCAGAGGTTCGCCTTCTAGCAGGGCAACAACCCTAAACATGCAGCCAGAGCTACAATGGAATGGTTTAGATCAATGCATATTCATGTGTTAGAATGGCCCATTCAAAGTCCAGACCTAAATCCAATTGAGAATCTGTGGCATGACTTGCTGTTCACAGATGCTATCCATCCAATCTGACAGAGCTTGAGCTATTGTACAAAGAAGAATGGGCAAAAATGTCACTCTCTAGATGTGCAAAGCTGGTAGAGACATCCCCAAAAAGACTTGCAGCTGTAATTGCAGCAAAAGGTGGTTCTACAAAGTATTGACTCAAGGGGGCTGAATACAAATGCATGCCACATTTTTCAGATATTTATTTGAAACATTCTGAAAGCCATTTATCACTTTCCTTCCACTTTACAATTATGTGCCACCTTGTGTTGCTCTATCACATAAAATGCTAATAAAATGCATTTATGTTTTTGATTGTAACATGACTAAATGTGGAAAATTTCAAGGGGTATGAATACTATTTCAAGACACTGTAAATATGTGTGATGGTCAGGTGTCAACAAACAGATGTGTAAGATCTAGTTTCGCCCACCAGATACCAAAAAATTCCCGTTTTAGTGTAATTCCATTTAGAGTTCATAGTAAATTTTTTAAGCTTGTGTCACACTTCAGAATAAGAAGTGTGCGCGGAATATGGAATATTAAGTTTGGGTGCAATTTATCATTGTGACACAAGGGAGTTTTTGCCGCCAGACACGTGTAACATACTCAGATGCAATGGAACGGTAAGCAATGTAGAAGGAAGATATCTACCGAATAAGGAACATCACATCCTTCCCATCTCTATCAAAGTTTGCCTATGCCCTAAGACATAAAATATTTTTATGGTGTAAGTAATATCTAAACGATAAGGCGGCTAGATGATGCAGTGTAAAAGCAACTTCTAATTGCTGAAATGCGCAGTGAGCAGCTGACAATCAGCACTAATTAACTACTCTTCAATCAAGCATATTTAATAGGGCTATTTAGGGATGTTTTTCACTAATTTAAATACATCATTGAAATTGATTTATCAGTCTGGAAAACTGCAGAGAAGGGAGGAAGTGAAAAACACTTTGAAAGTCTAGTTAGATAGTTTGCAGTAAAATATATTATTGCGCCCATGTGAAAGGACACATATACCATGCAGTCGAAGGGCTCTTTCACATTTGTGGAGCTCTCTGAAGAGCAAACTAAAAGAGCCTTTAGAGTTCAGGAAAATGGGCACCAACCTCAAAAACAAGTCACATACAATATTTTTAGACTTGCTTCTGAGTTGCTTTGCTTTGACTTTGAGTTGCTTCCATTTGTTTCTGGGTTGTCTTTGCATTTGCAGTGAGAATATATTTGAACGAAACAGCTATGAAGGTTTAAAGCGGTTGTAAACCCTATAAAAAAAATAAATAAAAAAAAAAAACCTGCAAGACAAAGGCATAATGAGCTAGTATGCATCGCATACTAGCCCATTATGTGTAACTTACCTTAAATGAAGCCCCGACACGGACCCCCGGACATCGCTGCGGGCGCTGCCATGATCCCTCTCTTCCTGATTGGCCTGAAGAGACGGCTCCGGCGCGATGATTGGCCGGAGCCGCGATGACGTCACTCCCGCGCATGCGCGTGGGAGTGATCTTTCCGGCAAGCTCCGGCAAACATAATTGAAGGTCCCCCCGGACCTTCAGAGCGCATGCGCCGCTCGCACGAGCGGCTGCATGCACTGTAAATATCTCCAAAACCGTGCTGGTTTAGGAGATATTATTTGTACCTACAGGTAAGCCTTATTATAGGCTTACCTGTAGGTAAAAGTGTCAAAAAGCGGGATACTACCGCTTTAAGTATGCAAAGGCAATTTACAAAACTGATGTGGGCAAAAATTGAAAAGAGCATAAATCAAACCTATTCAACATGGAGATAAAAAGATTTCTGAGAAAAATACTAAGTGTTTTAAGCTAGCAATAGTAAAATAAATGTTAAATTACAATTTCATTCAAAAATAAAATTTTCACTTTTATGCATTATTTAGGTACATTAACTACATGGGAGTTATTGTTAGATAGAAGAGAAAACATAATTAAAATGAATTGATGCCTAAGCAATTAAAATGTAATTGCATATCACATATCACACATTAATTATATTAACTGTATGTATATATATAGATATATTAATATGATTATTATTGACTAAACTTATAGAGGTCTGAAAGGCTGACTGAAGCCTTAAAGGCAGAAAATTTTAATCCTGCCAAGTTAAAATCTGGCCATGATAGTTGTCTGATCTGCAGTGTGCCCTATTTTCTGAATGTGGAAAGCATGATGTGTAAACGGCAAGAAATAAGTCCATCTGCAATGCGTTTACTATCAAGGACTGGGGGAAAATATGCACACCATGTTGTCCACATTTACAGTGCCTTGAAAAAGTATTCATACCCCCTGACATTTTCCACATTTTGTCATGTTACAATCAAAAATGTAAATTTATTTTATTGGGATAATGCTAAAAAATATGCACTGTTACTGTAATAATGACACTGGCAGGGAAGGGGTTAACACAGTAAGTGATCAAGTGGTTAAATGTGTACCTAGGGGCGTGTTTCTAACTGTTTGGGGGCGTGGCTTGTGAAATGATCACAGAGACCTGTGTTCCTATATACTGTAGAAGGATCACAGGCGCTCTGTGATCATTCCAGAGAGAAGAACGGTCAGCTGTGTTTACAACAGCTGACCGTTCTTCTCTATTAGCAGGGAGCGATCGCGGGTGTCAGGGGGCAATCGTAGCTGCCTGCCCAGTGCATCAGAGTCCCCGCTGACGGGCGCGCGACCGACGTATACCTACGTCGGTTCGTACAGGAGGGCAGCCCTGCCGCAGTATAACTGCGGTGGGTGGTCCATAAGCAGTTAATTTGTCATTATGGGGTATTGATTTAGAATTTTGAGGAAAATAATGAATTTAATTCAATTTGGAATAAGGCTGCAACATAACAAAATGTGGAAAAAGTGAAGCGCTGTGAATACTTTCTGGATGCACTGTATACTGTACATTCACAATCGTCTCTACCCTCAAGGAGCTTACAATCTAAGGTCCCTAACTCACATTCATGCATTCGCATACTAGGGCCAATTTTGGCATGTGTGAAAAATATCTCAATGAATGACAACTTTGTTTTTAACAAAATGTAAAAACGTGTAACAAAAATAAAATCTTCTAAGGACTTAACATAACTCTTAGAAAATGGCTTGGGGTGTGCACACAAAAAGGGGTCATTTGGAGAGGGGGGTTGTTTGTACTAAACTGGCATTTTTGGCCTCCAAAACTGTGATATGCAGTCAGGAAGTGAAATGAAGAAATCACACCCTTTGTTGAAAGCCTGAAGGTGGGTCATTGGTTTTGGTCCCTCATACGTGGCATGTATGAGAAATATCTCTGTCATTTTTCAAATAGCTTTGGGTGTAACTTTCTGAAAAGGGGTAATTTGGGGGGTGTTTGTACTGCCCTGGTATTTTAGAACCTTAACAAATGTGATAAGCAGTCAGAAAGTAAAAACTGCTTAAATTCCACTATATACTGGACTTATTAACCGTGTACACAAATCAATGTCCTCCACATAAGTGTGTACAGTCCTGTCCGCTCTGCACAGATGGATGAAATGTGCAGAGTGGAGGGGACTGCACACACTTATGTGGAGGACATCCCGGTTGTGATCCCAAGAGGACATCCATTGATTTTTATACACGGTTAATAAGAGTTGTTTAGAGGCTGTTACTGAAGGCATTCCAGCATCAGAGATACAGTGACAACTATCCATCTTTATATGTGTAGCAAGATTTCCAGGCACTGGGTCTGCCACCGTTACCGGTAATACCTTCAGCCCATTTAAGCTGAATACCCAAGTGTGAAAGTTGAGACAATGACCATCCCGGCATCTTTGTTTTGTTTATTTGATAATGGGGATGGGAGAAGGGAATGAGTGGGATACTCCTCTGGCTCAACTAGGTATAACTGGGACACTTTGCAGAAAAATGCCTGTTAGTGCTGTCTTTATGCCAGCTGGATGCCGACCAACGCTTACTGGCGCTTGAAAAATGCTGTCTTGCTGAACTGTACTAGAAATTGACTTGTAACACTCTGGTTAACTCAAAGATCCTGGACTGTTCCTGGAAACTTGACACTCTGTTTAGCTCAAAAGTCCTGTGAACAGCTCCCTCCAGCCCTTCACTGACAGAGGTAGCTCTCTGTAACTGCTTATGCTGCTGCAACTCTCAACATTGTACACTGCACACTGCACGCTGTACACATTAACTCTTCAGGGCCCAACCGCTGGCGCGCCCTTTACTCTTCAGGGTCCTCTCTCTAGGCACCCCCTCTACACTTCAGGGTCCTCTCACTAGGCACCCCCTCTGACACTTCAGGGTCCTCTCACTAGGCACCCCCTCTGACACTTTAGGGTCCTCTCACTAGGCACCACCTCTGACACATCAGGGTCAACACTGGCGCCCTCTTTACCACTAGCTAGCTCCTGGATCCCTTGGACCTTCTCCAGAGTGGTCCCCTCTCAGCTAGGCAGACCCCCAGGGGCAGTTACAGTACTCACAAACTGGGAATGCTTTCCTGAAACTGGACCCCCTCAACTCCGCTGGTCCTCGGCACACCGGATCCTCTCTGCAGCTCAGCTCAGCTCTCTGTCCCCTCAGGCAAGCTGCCTGGGACACCCGATCCTTCTGACAGGAGGAGAGACAGCCGTACTCTCTCTTCTGGGACTCTGCTTCCCACCAAAGATGCTGCGTCATGCTCTCCCCTCAAACTTATACTTATGCTGTGCGGCAGAATCTACCTTTCTGGGGTAGATACAAGCCTGGGTGTGCCATTGGTTGGATTTCCTCCACTGCCCAATGAGAGCCCTCTCATTGAGCACAGTGGGGAGACTCCCCAGTCTCAACAGCCACGCCTGGGAACCATGACAACCTGACTGAAAATCATGGCCCTGCTGTTAGGCAGCCAAGGCCCACTATACTTTACCTAGCACCTACCTTGTAGGGTGCTACATATACATGAGTGACCTAAAGAGTGTAAGCTCTATTGGGTCCTATTTTTCTGGTAAGCCCCCTCCTTACCTCACACATTGGTGTGAGCACATACACAGTGATAAAACTATTTTACCTAAGGAGACTCTGCACTTTGGTGGAATTTCCATAAGCTACATAGATCGTCTTATCAACCTTCTTTGAACTGGATGAACTTTATTTTACTATCACATTTATTGGCATCATGCACTTTAATGATAACAGATATGGTTTATCTTATGATGCACTTTAATATAAATTTGTAATATATTTTTTCACAATTTTTGCACAAATTGCACATATTTATTTTATTTATTTATTTACAATTTCATATTTAATACCAGCGCTGCATTATCTTTATCATTGGTTGTTACGAATTGTCTTTCATTTTTTGCTGGTTGCAGGTCATTATTGTTAGCACGATAAATCTTTTATACACTGTATCACTATGAGCACTCATTTCCATTTGGTGGTTGCACTTGCTGAGTAGATATATGGAAAGCTCTTGTGGCATATTTTTGGAGCTTTGGTCTGGCTAAGATGAGACTCTTGGAGGCAAAGGATATCGCACTGGAGTTTGCGAGCTTCAGACCAAATCTTTTTTCAGGGTGATTTAAGCCTTTGACGTTGAGAGAGGTGATTCTGAAAGGCATATTGGTGATTTCAGAAATCGTTAGGAATGAGCACTGGCCTTATGTAGTGGGGAGTTGAGGATACTGATGTAAGTCAGTCGATTGTGCTGAGTGTGATTTGTAGTAGGGGAAGATACCAGAACAGTATGAGAATAGTATATGTCTTACAGTTGAGAAGCTGTGGAAGCAATGTCCCCGCAGGGAGGTAGGTGAATAGATAAGAACAATTTTTGGCTTCCAGCTGGTTGCTTTAAAACTGTAGAACTGTGAACAACAAAAATTAAGATGCGATAAAAGGAGAGAAATTTATCGCAAGATATAATGCGGACAATGTGGGGGTAGAGGGTGAATGCCAGCGCTATGGAGTTTTCAGTGTATGTTTGATAGTGATAAATATAAAAAATGATGATGAGCTGCCGCTAACCTGCCACTGAGGCAGTATGTGATAAGAAAGTGCAGAGTTGTTGGTGTTAGGCGCTATCACCAAAGTGTGTGCTGTGCGTTTTCTTAAAAACGTATGTGTTTTAAAACCTGTGCTGTGTGCTTTAAAACTTATGCTGTGCGTTTTTAAAATTGTGCCGTACGTTTTAAAGCCACCCGTTTTAAAAACAATGCGATATTAGCACTAAACCATCATAAAGTGCATATAGTGCATACAAAGAAACCATATAGTGTCACCACTTAGGTAATCCAATGTGCTTTAGTGCTTGTAGTGAGCCAGTATATTAAGTGCACAATGAGTATTATACAGTAAAGAAATAGTTGCCCATGGGTCCCCACTGGGTATGATTGCTTACCGCACTTCTTGTCTTGTTTGGCCCGATACTGCTTACTTACTGCAACAAAAGATAGCCTCCATTGCGTAGTATAGTATGTGTGAGTTAAAATCAGGTGTAAAATCCACTCACATATTAGGAGTTCACTTTCAGGCGTGCAGGGTCCACCGGTCTGAACCACCGCTAACGGAAGTGACGTACTGATGTAATAAGCCATGCCCTATGCGTTTCGTCACTACAAAGTCATCTGGAGCGTGCCATCTAGCGCTACTCCCGGTGTTTTTATAGGCTGGGCTGGCGCCATGTTAGTACACCTATGAAACCGACTCAGCGGCCATGTTTATACACCTTTCTAATAGCCAATGATGTACAGCCTTAAAAACTAGTCATCATGTGAACTCCTATTAGTGTGTTTGCCGTACTGTTACATACATTTCCATAGATTTTATTATTACCATATTAAAAACAATTTATTTGCGGCAAAACATACAATTGTGTAAAACAGAAAGAAGATTACCACTATGAGTGTTTAGTAGTTTTAATAAGTTACAGTGCGGGTCAGTGCAAAATAATGTGCCCGTTCGGATTAAAAACAATATGGTGATTTTTGCAGTGATGATGTGAAGTGAGATCATATTCCTTGATGGTCGGTGATGGGCTCTTTAGGTGCAAGGATCTGTGATATTTTTAAAGGTCCAATTAGAACTAATGGAGAATAGAAAAGAAAGAGTCCCATACACAATGCAATCGGTGTAAAAAATCGGTTGGAGTAAATCGATAAAAAATTGTGTTTGTGTAGATTTACTTTAAAATCATTAAAAAATCATTAGAAGATAGAGGACATTGATGGATGGAAAGATCACGTTGGGAAGTCTTTTGAGGAAGCAATGTAAATTAAATATATAATATAAAAATAGAAATACAAATAAAAAATTTAAAATTGGATTATGAGTTATTGGCAGGAGGAGGTTTTTTATCCCTGGTGGGGATAGTTGGTCCCTATGTGGGGTCTTTAAGTGATTGATAGAGAAAAAAATGGTTGTTAGAAATGGTACAGACATATTGCAAGAAATTTGTTACAAAGGCCTTGGTAAAGAGGGCTTTGTTCTGAATAATACTTAAAAAGGGGAAAAAAAGGGAAAAAAAGGGAAAAAAAACCCCGTTGGTGTGTAGATTTATTCTAGGATTGTTTAAAATCGATAAAAATCGATTAAAACCTAAAATCTGTAATGAAACAGTTCAGGTCAATGTCTATATTCAGGCCTTTCGGTTACAGGGTCTGCATCAGGTATATCCACCTTGTTTGATTTCTTGATACACTTATTCTTTTATTGCTGCCTCTCCAAACGTTTTTTTATCTTGTCTATACCGTAAAATATCATGCCTGTGGGATCCTGGGAGTGGTGTTGTTTGAAATGTCTTGAGAGGCTGTGTTTTTCAAAGCCCTTCCGAATGTTTTTCACATGCTCTCTGATGCGGACACATAGGGGTCTGGTGGTGCGTCCCACATATTGTAACTTACATGGGCATTCGACCACGTAAGTTACATGGGTGCTTGTGCACGTTATCGTGTCCTTAATGTTGAAAGTTTTTCCCGTACTTTGGGCCATGAAGGACGTGGTTTTTCTCTTTTTGTTTTTTGTAGTTCTGCAGAAATTTGCCACATCTGAAGAAACCTTTTATATTTGTAGGGAGGTTGATGTTTTTTTGGGTGGTCAATGGCATTGTGCACCAACCGGTTTCTCAGGTTCGGTGCTTTTCTGTAAATGAATGTGGGTTTTTCGGGAAGTATCTCTTTTAATGTTGTGTCTCCCTTAAGGATGGGCCAATGTTTCCTGATGATTTTTTCCAGTGCTTTGTGTTGTGTATGATATCCTGTCAGGAAGGCGAACTCTGTGTTTTTATTTTTATTTTTATCAGTCCTGTTTGTTGAGTCATTAATCAGATCTTCTCTTTTCATTTTTTCTACCGTGTTCTTAATGCTGTTGAGTTCACTTCGCTTATACCCTTTTTCCACAAATCTGTCAATAAGTAATTGGGATTGTGCTTCAAAATCTTCTCACACCTAAAGAGCCCATCACCGACCATCAAGGAATATGATCTCACTTCACATCATCACTGCAAAAATCACCATATTGTTTTTAATCCGAACGGGCACATTATTTTGCACTGACCCGTACTGTAACTTATTAAAACTACTAAGCACTCATAGTGGTAATCTTCTTTCTGTTTTACACAATTTTATGTTTCGCCGCAAATAAATTGTTTTTAATGTGGTAATAATAAAATCTATGGAAATGTATGTAACAGTACGGCAAACACACTAATAGGAGTTCACATGATTAGTGTTGAGCGAACACGGACTGTATTATTCGTGTTCGTACCGAATAATTGGATTTTTTGTACCCGAACACGGACACGGACACTTTACTGTATGTTCGGGTAAAAATCCGTGTTCGGTCGTTTTATTTCCGGGTTTTGCATGCTTTGGCGCTCTTTTCATGGCGGGCTTTCAACAGCCAATCAACAATCGTTTAACTGGTGTGCCTTAAGCCATCCCAGCCATGCCTGCAAATGTCTCAGTAGCTGTGATTGGCCGTCTGAAGCATGTGACCAAGTCTTTATAAGTTCGAGGCAGCCGCAGCGGCGTCATTATGCTGCTTAGATTCAGGGACAGAGCACACATCAACGTGCTGGCTGCTGATTAGGGAAAGATAGGCAGGAAAAAACCATTTGTGTCCGGATAGAATTGAGGGACAGGTCGGAGTGTTTAGGCAGGGCGAGTTGTAGGCATTTTAGGGATAGAGTCTGCTGAATTATATAGGGTCAGTGTCTTCTACAAACTACAATCGATATTGCTGTGTGGGGGGTGGGGTCTGCACTCAATCCTGATCTACGATCTCTTCTCAATCCTGTTAGGGACAGAGTCTGCTGAATTTTAGGGAAACTGTGTTCTACAAACTACAATCGATATTGCTGTGTGGTGTGGGATTGGAGATAGGCAGGTGTCAGTGATCCACATCCATTTTTCTGTGTGTGAGCTGCAGTGAACACAATCTTTTTGGGCTGCAGTGAACACAATCTTTTTGGGCTGCAGTGAACACAATCTTTTTGGGCTGCAGTGAACACAATCTTTTTGGGCTGCAGTGAACACAATCTTTTTGGGCTGCAGTGAACACAATCTTTTTGGGGTGCAGTGAACAAAATCTTTTTGGGGTGCAGTGAACACAATCCTTTTTGGTGTGCAGTGAACACAATCTTTGTGGGGTGCAGTGAACAAAATCCTTTGTGGGGTGCAGTGAACACAATCTTTTTGGGGTGCAGTGAACAAAATCCTTTTTGGGGTGCAGTGAACAACATCCTTTTTGGGGTGCAGTGAACACAATCTTTTTGGGGTGCAGTGAACAAAATCCTTTGTGGGGTGCAGTGAACACAATCTTTTTGGGGTGCAGTGAACACAATCTTTTTGGGGTGGAGTGAACAACATCCTTTTTGGGGTGCAGTGAACAAAATCCTTTTTGGGGTGCAGTGAACAAAATCATTTTTGGGGTGCAGTGAACACAATCTTTTTGGGGTGCAGTGAACACAATCTTTGTGGGGTGCAGTGAACACAATCTTTTTGGGGTGGAGTGAACAACATCCTTTTTGGGGTGCAGTGAACAACATCCTTTTTGGGGTGCAGTGAACACAATCTTTTTGGGGTGCAGTGAACACAATCTTTGTGGGGTACAGTGAACAGAATCTTTGTGGGGTGCAGTGAACACAATCTTTGGGGGGTACAGTGAACACAATCTTTGTGAGGTGCAGTGAACACAATCTTTGTGGGGTGCAGTGAACACAATCATTGTGGGGTGCAGTGAACTCAATCTTTGTGGGGTACAGTGAACACAATCTCATACTGAAGGTTTGAGGGTGCTGCCTGTTCCATACTCCCCCTACTCCTCATCTAGCCTTTTAGGGGTACAAACAATAGTAATTGGGGCCTAGTGTGGTTGTGTACGTGTGATATACATACACTTTTTTGGGATCATATTTTCTATTCCGCTATTTAATCAAAAACCTTTGGGGATCAGTTAAATTGGGGGATAGTCTGTGTTGGTACGTGTGAGAGAGATCCACCTTTCCAAGTTGTTGAGGTTCATCTCATACTTCTGAAGGTTTGAGGGTGCTGCCTGTTCCATACTCCCCCTACTCCTAGCCTTTTAGGGGTACAAACAATAGTAATTGGGGCCTAGTGTGGTTGTGTACGTGTGATATACATACACTTTTTTGGGATCATATTTTCTATTCCGCTATTTAATCAAAAACCTTTGGGGATCAGTTAAATTGGGGGATAGTCTGTGTTGGTACGTGTGAGAGAGATCCACCTTTCCAAGTTGTTGGGGTTCATCTCATACTTCTGAAGGTTTGAGGGTGCTGCCTGTTCCATACTCCCCCTACTCCTAGCCTTTTAGGGGTACAAACAATAGTAATTGGGGCCTAGTGTGGTTGTGTACGTGTGATATACATACACTTTTTTGGGATCATATTTTCTATTCCGCTATTTAATCAAAAACCTTTGGGGATCAGTTAAATTGGGGGATAGTCTGTGTTGGTACGTGTGAGAGAGATCCACCTTTCCAAGTTGTTGAGGTTCATCTCATACTTCTGAAGGTTTGAGGGTGCTGCCTGTTCCATACTCCCCCTACTCCTAGCCTTTTAGGGGTACAAACAATAGTAATTGGGGCCTAGTGTGGTTGTGTACGTGTGATATACATACACTTTTTTGGGATCATATTTTCTATTCCGCTATTTAATCAAAAACCTTTGGGGATCAGTTAAATTGGGGGATAGTCTGTGTTGGTACGTGTGAGAGAGATCCACCTTTCCAAGTTGTTGGGGTTCATCTCATACTTCTGAAGGTTTGAGGGTGCTGCCTGTTCCATACTCCCCCTACTCCTAGCCTTTTAGGGGTACAAACAATAGTAATTGGGGCCTAGTGTGGTTGTGTACGTGTGATATACATACACTTTTTTGGGATCATATTTTCTATTCCGCTATTTAATCAAAAACCTTTGGGGATCAGTTAAATTGGGGGATAGTCTGTGTTGGTACGTGTGAGAGAGATCCACCTTTCCAAGTTGTTGGGGTTCATCTCATACTTCTGAAGGTTTGAGGGTGCTGCCTGTTCCATACTCCCCCTACTCCTAGCCTTTTAGGGGTACAAACAATAGTAATTGGGGCCTAGTGTGGTTGTGTACGTGTGATATACATACACTTTTTTGGGATCATATTTTCTATTCCGCTATTTAATCAAAAACCTCTGGGGATCAGTTAAATTGGGGGATAGTCTGTGTTGGTACGTGTGAGAGAGATCCACCTTTCCAAGTTGTTGGGGTTCATCTCATACTTCTGAAGGTTTGAGGGTGCTGCCTGTTCCATACTCCCCCTACTCCTAGCCTTTTAGGGGTACAAACAATAGTAATTGGGGCCTAGTGTGGTTGTGTACGTGTGATATACATACACTTTTTTGGGATCATATTTTCTATTCCGCTATTTAATCAAAAACCTTTGGGGATCAGTTAAATTGGGGGATAGTCTGTGTTGGTACGTGTGAGAGAGATCCACCTTTCCAAGTTGTTGGGGTTCATCTCATACTTCTGAAGGTTTGAGGGTGCTGCCTGTTCCATACTCCCCCTACTCCTAGCCTTTTAGGGGTACAAACAATAGTAATTGGGGCCTAGTGTGGTTGTGTACGTGTGATATACATACACTTTTTTGGGATCATATTTTCTATTCCGCTATTTAATCAAAAACCTCTGGGGATCAGTTAAATTGGGGGATAGTCTGTGTTGGTACGTGTGAGAGAGATCCACCTTTCCAAGTTGTTGGGGTTCATCTCATACTTCTGAAGGTTTGAGGGTGCTGCCTGTTCCATACTCCCCCTACTCCTAGCCTTTTAGGGGTACAAACAATAGTAATTGGGGCCTAGTGTGGTTGTGTACGTGTGATATACATACACTTTTTTGGGATCATATTTTCTATTCCGCTATTTAATCAAAAACCTTTGGGGATCAGTTAAATTGGGGGATAGTCTGTGTTGGTACGTGTGAGAGAGATCCACCTTTCCAAGTTGTTGGGGTTCATCTCATACTTCTGAAGGTTTGAGGGTGCTGCCTGTTCCATACTCCCCCTACTCCTAGCCTTTTAGGGGTACAAACAATAGTAATTGGGGCCTAGTGTGGTTGTGTACGTGTGATATACATACACTTTTTTGGGATCATATTTTCTATTCCGCTATTTAATCAAAAACCTCTGGGGATCAGTTAAATTGGGGGATAGTCTGTGTTGGTACGTGTGAGAGAGATCCACCTTTCCAAGTTGTTGGGGTTCATCTCATACTTCTGAAGGTTTGAGGGTGCTGCCTGTTCCATACCCCCCCTACTCCTCATCTAGCCTTTTAGGGGTACAAACAATAGTAATTGGGGCCTAGTGTGGTTGTGTACGTGCGAGATACATACACTTTTTTTGATCATATTTCCTATTCCGCTATTCAATAAAAACCTTTGAGGATCAATTGAATTGCGGGATAGTCTGTGTCGGTACGTGTGAGAGAGATCCACCTTTCCAAGTTGTTGGGGTTCATCTCATACTTCTGAAGGTTTGAGGGTGCTGCCTGTTCCATACCCCCCCTACTCCTCATCTAGCCTTTTAGGGGTACAAACAATAGTAATTGGGGCCTAGTGTGGTTGTGTACGTGCGAGATACATACACTTTTTTTGATCATATTTCCTATTCCGCTATTCAATAAAAACCTTTGAGGATCAATTGAATTGCGGGATAGTCTGTGTCGGTACGTGTGAGAGAGATCCACCTTTCCAAGTTGTTGGTGTTCATCTCATACTTCTGAAGGTTTGAGGGTGCTGCCTGTTCCATACCCCCCCTACTCCTCATCTAGCCTTTTAGGGGTACAAACAATAGTAATTGGGGCCTAGTGTGGTTGTGTACGTGCGAGATACATACACTTTTTTTGATCATATTTCCTATTCCGCTATTCAATAAAAACCTTTGAGGATCAATTGAATTGCGGGATAGTCTGTGTCGGTACGTGTGAGAGAGATCCACCTTTCCAAGTTGTTGGGGTTCATCTCATACTTCTGAAGGTTTGAGGGTGCTGCCTGTTCCATACCCCCCCTACTCCTCATCTAGCCTTTTAGGGGTACAAACAATAGTAATTGGGGCCTAGTGTGGTTGTGTACGTGCGAGATACATACACTTTTTTTGATCATATTTCCTATTCCGCTATTCAATAAAAACCTTTGAGGATCAATTGAATTGCGGGATAGTCTGTGTCGGTACGTGTGAGAGAGATCCACCTTTCCAAGTTGTTGGGGTTCATCTCATACTTCTGAAGGTTTGAGGGTGCTGCCTGTTACATACCCCCCTACTCCTCATCTAGCCTTTTAGGGGTACAAACAATAGTAATTGGGGCCTAGTGTGGTTGTGTACGTGCGAGATACATACACTTTTTTTGATCATATTTCCTATTCCGCTATTCAATAAAAACCTTTGAGGATCAATTGAATTGCGGGATAGTCTGTGTCGGTACGTGTGAGAGAGATCCACCTTTCCAAGTTGTTGGGGTTCATCTCATACTTCTGAAGGTTTGAGGGTGCTGCCTGTTCCATACCCCCCCTACTCCTCATCTAGCCTTTTAGGGGTACAAACAATAGTAATTGGGGCCTAGTGTGGTTGTGTACGTGCTAGATACATACACTTTTTTTGATCATATTTCCTATTCCGCTATTCAATAAAAACCTTTGAGGATCAATTGAATTGCGGGATAGTCTGTGTCGGTACGTGTGAGAGAGATCCACCTTTCCAAGTTGTTGGGGTTCATCTCATACTTCTGAAGGTTTGAGGGTGCTGCCTGTTCCATACCCCCCCTACTCCTCATCTAGCCTTTTAGGGGTACAAACAATAGTAATTGGGGCCTAGTGTGGTTGTGTACGTGCGAGATACATACACTTTTTTTGATCATATTTCCTATTCCGCTATTCAATAAAAACCTTTGAGGATCAATTGAATTGCGGGATAGTCTGTGTCGGTACGTGTGAGAGAGATCCACCTTTCCAAGTTGTTGGGGTTCATCTCATACTTCTGAAGGTTTGAGGGTGCTGCCTGTTCCATACTCCCCCTACTCCTCATCTAGCCTTTTAGGGGTACAAACAATAGTAATTGGGGCCTAGTGTGGTTGTGTACGTGTGATATACATACACTTTTTTTGGATCATATTTTCTATTCCGCTATTTAATTTAACTGGGCCTCCATGCGAGACCTGTGTGCCTTGTTGCGCTGTTTTGAGTACTCCACCAACATGGCCAGTGGCAATGACGCCGTTCTCAGCTTAACTATCCCACTTCTATGCCTCCTTGAAAAAACAATTCGGGCGATGATGGAAGAGGATGTGGCACAGGATGAGGAGGAGGAGGAGGATGAAGAGGTAACATTTCCAAGGCTTTCAGGGCAGTCATTCGCAAGGGGCTCCGAGGGTGGTTTCCTGCACACGCAAACGCCAGGGACGCAATTGTCCAGCAGGGGCACAGTTCTGGAGGATGAGGAGGATGAGGAGGAGGAGGAGCTGGAGGAGGAGATGGAACCATGTTCACAGCAGGGTGGCACCCAGGCCAGCTCATGGCCATCACTGGTGCGTGGCTGGGGGGATACAGAGGACACGGACCATACACCTCCCACAGAGGACAGCCTTTCGTTGCCTCTGGGCAGCCTGGCACACATGAGCGATTACATGCTGCAGTGTCTCCACAACGACCGCCGAGTTGCCCACATTCTAACTTGTGCTGATTACTGGGTGGCCACGCTGCTGGATCCCCGTTACAAGGACAACGTACCGTCCTTAATTCACTCACTGGAGCGCGATCGCAAGATGCGCGAGTACAAGCGCACGCTGGTAGACGCCATGCTGCTGGCATTCCCATCTGACAGCGGGGCCACAGTGGAAGCACAAGGCAGAGGAGGAGGAGGAGGAGGTCGCCAACGCAACCAGGGCACCGCCAGCACCTCAGAAGGCAGGGTTAGCATGGCCGAAATGTGGAAAAGCTTTGTCAGCACGCCACAACAAACAGCAGCACCAGCAGCTCAGATGGAACGTCTTAGCAGGAGGCAGCATTTTACCAACATGGTGGAGCAGTATGTGTGCACACGCCTACATGTAGTGAATGACGGGTCTGCCCCCTTCAACTTCTGGGTCTCCAAATTGGGCACATGGCCTGAGCTTGCCCTTTACGCCTTGGAGGTGCTGGCGTGCCCTGCAGCCAGTGTATTATCTGAACGGGTATTTAGCACGGCTGGGGGCGTTATAACAGACAAGCGCAGCCGCCTGTCCAGAGACAATGTGGACAAGCTCACGTTCATTAAAATGAACCAGGCATGGATCCCACGGGACTTTTCCGTACCTTATGCAGAATAGCAATGGATACCGACCTTACCCACCCATTGTTCCATTTTTGCTCTTTCTCACTCTTTTGGGGTGTACCCTCATTTAAAATTTGTGAAAAGAAGCAGTGTTGGCTACCTCGTCCTCCTCCTCAGGGCCAGATTAATGTAGGGGCTATTGGAGCTGCAGCTCCAGGCCCCTACCTTTTATATAGGCCCCGGGTTGGCCATATTCACTGTTACCGCTCTTCTGTCACTTGTAAACACAGAAGTCTGGCTTCTATGCTCGCTTCCCCAGGCAGCACCCTCAGAACCTCCCCACACAGCGTGAAGGCCGGACAAGGAGGGACAGTTGGCGATGCATGGATGTGTTTATGGGCTTCAGAGACAGCATCCCATGTTGAATTAGGCATGCATGGCTGCACCCTTCCTCCTCTGGGTGCATGGCAAGGCACGGCCCTAAGGCCCTTCAAAATCCTCAGCACCAAGCCCATGATGCTGTTAATCCGGCCCTGGTCCTCCTCCACCGCCGCTTCCACCTACACCGCCCATAGGTGTGCGCAGCCTATTGCATTAAGGTGTGCACCCCAAAGTTGAAATACACATGCATGTGTTTGCCAGCAGGGAGAGTAATGTATCGGGGCCATGTACCTGTAGGCAAGGAGAAATAGAGCAGAGCAGGTCCCAGGGAGATCTTTCCCATCTCCTCACTGGCAATGCTATGTGCCCTAGGTGATTAGGGTGTGCCCAGGCACACCCAGCACACCCTGTGCGCACGCCTATGTCACCGCCACATCCACCACCACCTTAACCTCCCTCCTACTCCATATGGGCCTCGTCCTTCAGAGATGAAGAAGAACATTGTTTTATTTTTCTGTTTTTTTTTGTTGTTTTAAGTTATTTCCCTATCCACATTTGTTTGCAGAGCACTTGCCATGCTCTTAATTACGTTTTGCTGCCATTTGCAGCACTCTAGCCCTTTCCTTTGGTGTTTTAGAGCCATTTTAGTGCCTTAAAGTTCGGGTCCCCATTGACTTCAATGGGGTTCGGTGTCCGGGAAAAGTTCGGTAAAAGTCCGGGACACGGACCCGGACTTTTTTTTAAAGTTCGGCCGAACCCGTCGAACACGGACATCTAGGTGTTCGCTCAACCCTACACATGATGACTAGTTTTTAAGGCTGTACACCATTGGCTATTAGAAAGGTGTATAAACATGGCCGCTGGGTCGGTTTCAGCGGTTTCAGCCAAGCCTATAAAAACACTGGGAGTAGCGCTAGATGGCACGCTCCAGATGACGTTGTAGTGACGAAACGCGTAGGGCGTGGCTTATTACGTCAGTACGTCACTTCCGGTAGCGGTGGTTCAGACCGGTGGAATACGGAAGCGGAACAGTCCGGCGGACCCTGCACGCCTGAAAGTGAACTCCTAATATGTGAGTGAATTTTACACCTGATTTTAACTCACACATACTATACTACGTAATGGAGGCTATCTTTTGTTGCAGTAAGTAAGCAGTATCGGGCCAAACAAGACAAGAAGTGCGGTAAGCAATCATACCCAGTGGGGACCCACAGGCAACTATTTCTTTACTGTATAATACTCATTGTGCACTTAATATACTGGCTCACTACAAGCACTAAAGCACATTGGATTACCTAAGTGGTGAAACTATATGGTTTCTTTGTATGCACTATATGCACTTTATGATGGTTTAGTGCTAATATCGCATTGTTTTTAAAACGTGTGGCTTTAAAACGTACGGCACAATTTTAAAAACGCACAGCATAAGTTTTAAAGCACACAGCACAGGTTTTAAAACACATACGTTTTTAAGAAAACGCACAGCACACACTTTGGTGATAGCGCCTAACACCAACAACTCTGCACTTTCTTATAATGCGGACAATAGTGAAAATAAAAGAAAAAAAGGCCTCAGAGCTTCTGGTGGCACACGTGAGTTTCTCCTTAACGTGGAAAAAGTGTATGCGGACAATGGTGTCTCTTGGTATGGTTTCTGGAAGGTGAGGAGGTTTAGGTAAGTGGTGGATGCGGTGGATTAAGAGTTCTCCCCCCGAGGGATGTCAGGGAGGAAGGCAGCCATCATTTGGATAAAATATTCTTTCAAAGCAGGAGGTTGGAAAGACTCTGGTATCCCTCCTATTATCATATTGTTCCATCTGGAACAGTCCTCCAGATCCGCCAGTTTATCTTTCATCCATTCAACATTGTCTGCTTTCTCTGTGTGCATCTACTAGATCGTTGAAGGATGTGGTAAATTACCCCATTTTAGATTCTATGTTGGTTATTCTTTTTCCCACAGAAGAGAGTTCAGATGTGAAGTGATGCATTAATTTGACAATGTCAGAAAGAATGAAGTTCTGAAGGGATAGTAACATGTCTCTCGGAGTTGTGTCCAAGACTGGTTGGTTTGATGTGGGGAATGATGCGATCGAATTTTGTAGATTATCCCTGACAGAGATGGATAGCAGAAAAGGGCTTACGTCGCTGTCTTGATCTGTGTTATGTGACAGCCTGGGTTTCATTTTAGCTGGGCTGACAGAGAGAGAAGAAGAGCTTCTGCCTGGTAGAGCAGGCATCCGCGCTCTGTCACTCATTCTATGTGCCTGCATTTCTGTTATCAGTCAATCTCGTCAAGAGGCTGTGTGGCTGCCGACGCCATCTTGGATACTCGGCTTGAGTGGTGGCGGGTAGAATTCAGTTAGTCTGCGGGGAGCTGAACGCTCCTTCCTCCTCTTAGACATCTTGCCTAGTGCCATGAAGCTCTGGTGGTGTGTGCTACTGGTGCCCGGAGAAGACTTAGTATGCAGCCATTGCGGTTGGCTTTCGGTCACACTTTCCTGTCCTTGCATGTTTTGCAGCTTGTCCCCTGCTGTTTACTTTCAAGGTATAAGGACTACATGTCCCATGGTACTTTGCTACCTGAAAGCAGTGATCTCTGTACTGATTCTGCCTTCTGCTCCCAGCAGAATGTTTCAGGAATACCTTGCTGGACATTCTGGGCACCCTCCCTGATGATGATAAGCAAACATGGATGCAATATTAAAGCTATTGTACATGCCTACAACTGTAGCAGGCATGAGTTAACTGGTTTCCAAGTGTGTGCCTTACCTCCTTATGTTTGAGAGAGAAATCCATCTCCTCGTTAACTTTCACTTGCGTGTATCTACCAATGAAGTGAAAAATCAAAGTCACTACCAGTATGTTGGATGGCTTAAATATAGTATGAAAAATCTGCTCATAACAGATGTTTTGATGCCAAAGTTCTTTATAAAGACTTTCTACCTGGTGATAAAGTGTTTCTTCACAATCTGGGTTCCTCAGCCAAATATAAATTAGCTGATCGATGAAGAAAAGAGTTGCTTGAAGTTTTACAGAAGGTGCCAGGGATTCTAGTTTTCAGAATTTAGGGAACTGAAGGTCAAAATAAAGACTGGCATAGAATTCACTTGCTTTTTATACCATAGGTTGCTACTTCTGATGAAGAGTCATATTATGATATTGCTGTAGACTTACTGCAGATTGCCTTGTGCAGACAATTAGGAAAAGAGCAAAGACAGTGATTGGTTTACAGCTCCACCTACTGTAAGCCTCTAAAACAAGCTTCATCACCTAATGTTAACGGATGCCTCTTGGCGCCATCAGTACACATACATGTGGCCTCTCTGAGGGTGGATCTTGACGCTGAGTGGGCGCATATATGTGGCCCTGTGTAAACAACTTGCCGTGCTGAGAGCGCGCTCCCTACATGGTAGCCGACAGGGATCGCAAGCTCCCGATGCATACTTGCGATTAGGAGCTTTCCGATCATGTGACAGCCAATCACAGCAGTCACATGACCCGAATGCCCGCCTCCCAAGCTTTTAGAACTCTTAAAGGGCCTAGAGGCAATCGGCACCAAGGGGTTAACCAAGGGCCATAGACTTTAAGTCTATGGTTCCAGGCATGGTCACAGCAAGTTTTCTCACTGACCTGTGATGCAGACTGTTTGTTTTGCAAATTCACATACGGATGGCTATTGTGCCCTTTGTTAGTAGAAAGTTCAGTGCTACTACCCATACAATCCACCATTAGTAGAGCTCACAGGTGCTCAATCTGCAGTTGCACAGCTGAGAATAACTGTCCAAAGTCATCCACGCAGCCGATGCTGCTCTAAAATCTTTCTTTTGTTAGGAAAACCATAGTGTACAAGTCAAGGATACAGTGAGTCGACGCGTTTCAGCCTACGCAGATTTAACCATAACTATAATAAAACATGAAACTACAAAATATATAGTAGCAAATCAAAAGCTTTACCTACCAGGTAGCTCAATTAGAGAGAGTAATTGCCAAATAAGAACAGCTGGTATAATCTCTACAGAGCCTATGTATAAGACACCATGCTTCACGGACATACTTCATAAAAATAAAAATGTGCAAACAAAAAAACTGAAATATGGGAAAACAAAAAGTATGAATGTGCCCTTTGCAGTTTGTGAGGAGGTCATCAGGTGTGACCTTCTGATGTCAAAGGTTTATTAGGTAAGCCCTCTGGGAGAGCACATGGACAGAGCGCTAGAGGAAAGTGGAATTCAATTCACAGGATACAGACTAAATGAATGCAGTGGGACATGCTATGAGGACTGTACAGCGTCCTAATGTTCCCGTCCGAATATGTAAAGTTTGATGGTTCACGAGATGTTACTTATGTATACTATTGGTATAAAACGAAAATACCAAAAAACAATCAGTGCAGCGAATAATCAACATAAATATACTTAATCTATATTAATATATATATATATATATATATACTGTATAACATATATCCTTAATTGCTGCTATAACATCTTAAAGTGCTTTCACTTACTACACCTCAACATATATATACAAAATTACTGATGTAGCGCAATTAAAAAATGCTGCAAAAATCATCAAAGAAAGTCGATAAAGCCCATAACATAAAGTGTGTCCACTATCAATGTATTGTAGTGATTACTATGATCTAATCCACTAGATGCTGTTTAGGCTGTGCTCGTGTGTAGGCATTAAATGCTCACCTTACAGTATTGATCCCAATGAAATCAAGATCAAAAACTGCACTTTTTGCCCCTCCTTTGGCTATGTTATCAGCTGTCAGACAGAAGGTTCTCTGATAGTGCTCTCTGTATGTAAAATACTTTATTAAAAAGATAAAATACACTCACTTTCTATAAGCACATTAAGTGCTATGATGCAAACTTTAGGCTACTTTCTCCACAGCTCACAGACTCGCTGAACCTCAGATTGCCTCACTCCAACGTAACCAGCATGGCTCTGGCCTTGGGCTTCTTCAGTAGGGTGGAGTCTATCTCCTGTTGATTTATTTGTGGAGTTTATCATCTGTCCCTTTTACCCAGTTTATTGTATATGGTGATTTATTATACTACCTCCTCCCTCTTTGATATCCCGGTGCCCGCCCAGGATGTGTCCTGTATACAGGGGCGCACATACGGGGGTCGAAAGGTTGCCATTGCGACCCGGCCCCATGCTCCAGGGGGCCTATGTGGACCCCCTGTACACCTGTATAGGAGGGCAAGGAGGGCAGCGGCATGTAGAGGAATCGATCCCCCCATGTAGCCACTGAATGCCCAGTTCTCCTCCTCTCCCCCCTACAGATATTAAGCGGCTGCAGGAGAGATATGGAGGGCATTGGTCCCTCCACTGCCACCCTATCACTGTCCTGCTGTCCCAGGCCCCTGTGTCCTTTCCTCAACCCCTGCAGTGCTGCCTGAATTCCCTCTCTCACCGGCTCCTTCAGGGAATCTGTCATAAATGTGTCATTTACCGACTCCTTTTGTTGTCTTAATGAATAAAATCAGTGATCAGTACCGATCACTGACTTTTTTTTTTTAATTCATTCACAGCTGGGGCAGAGATAACTATGTTTACTATGCCTCAGTTTATGAAAGAACAGGAATCTCTGTACCGAGCTATTCATTCTGTGCAGCTGAGGCTGCAGAGAAAGGGACTGATGGAAACTCTCCTCAGTCCCTTTCTCTGTCTCAAAAGTGAGAAATCAGGAGTCTGTTTAGACCCCTTATATTTTACTAAAGCCCCCCAATGGGGATCCTAAAAAAAAATGAAAGAAATAACAAAAAATAAAATAGTAAAAAAAATAAAATGGTGATTTAAAATAAAAATAAAACCTACTGACACCAGTGGCAAAACTACTAGGGTTGAAAAGGTCACACTTGCGACTGGGCTCTGGCATTCTGCCACCATAGGGGGAACCCAAGATGACAGAAAGGTGGGACTGTAATAAAGGATCTCATGATAAGAGTAAAGGGCCCCTGGGATCAGTGGGAAGGGCCCCAGGTGGGGGCAGGGGGGCCATTCATGGTTTCTTGCAGCAGGGCCTTTAAGGTTCTCGCTATGCGCCTGCCTGTATACTTGTTCCGCACATGCATTTACTGTATGTTACCAGTGCTGTTTTTCTCATGAGTCCTGAAGAAGTAAAAATGAGAAACGGTGGTTAATCCCTAAGGACTTATTTCCACGCAACAATTTTCCAATAAGGCAATCAGCCATCTATTTTAATACACTGCAAAAAGTATATATATTTGTGTAAAATAAGTTGCAGTTGGTTTCCTAGCTGTACAACAAGCATCACATTGTTCTTTTTTAATTTTTATGGCCTTTATGTGATTTTAATGCAGTAATTTTTTTGTAATAAAAATGTGTATGTTTTTATGAACCACAGTGTGTGTTCCCTTTCATGCCTGTAAAATCCAATGATGTTCTAGATGAGATGCCTATATGGATGTGGCATTTGAATGGTATCCAATGATATTTGAGTCACTGAAGTGCCTAGGGTCTGAGAAGCTTTATCCAATATATCTCAGATTAGGAGCCTCTTGGCATCATAAACCCCACCACCTTCTAAACGTTAATATTCAGGATCCTCTGAAGGGCCTGTCTGCAGCAGTGATGTGCGCATAAATAGACTCCTGTCAACTGTTGTAAAGAATAAGATATATAAGAACCACTGAAGGATAGGAAACGACATACAAAACACTACCACACAGGCGGCTACAGCACGATAAAGTTAGACATTTTATGCTAATTCACATCTATTTAAACAGAAATCTGCTCATCAGTCCCCCAGGCTATGTAGAAATGTAAATACCATTATGCAAAATGTCAGTGATGGTTTCCTTTCAAAGATCCCAAAACAACTTAAATAGCTTTTATAACTGCATAAAGAATTACTTTAGAGAGGCCACTGTATAAATTAAAACAAAATCATCAATTTGAAGTAGAACTCCAAGCCAACAACTGGATACACTGTTAAAATTCATACATGTGAATAGAGATGGCCTTGCGGTTTGCCCGGCGGTCGGTTTGCGGCAAATTTTGCTTGTTCGCTACCCGCCAAATTTGCGAACACATGGCGTAGTTTGCGGGGGCCATATTAGTTTACATTGGGGAGAACTTTGACCCATGACACAGCCTTCAGGTGGAACGGGACAGCCAATTGAAACATTCCAGCACATGGACATGCCCCCTACCCTATAAATAGACCTGACCTGGCGGCCATTTCACATTCCGCTTTTTGCCAGTGTAGGGAGAGGTCTGCTGTGCTCATCAGGGAGAGTTTGCTAGACACATATAGCGCTGTCAAGATCCACAAAAGTCCTTTCCAGGGCTGGTATTTCGGTATAGGCCTTCTACAGTCTCTTTTCAGGTTAGGGACAGGTATCCAGTCGGTGCTTTAGGGGCAGTTAGAGATCGGCTGCAGTCACACAAATCGCTATGTTAATGTCCACAAAAAGTCCTTTTCAGGGCTGGTATATCGGTATAGTTCCAGTCTCTCTTCAGTATAGTGTTAGGGATTAGCTCAGTGGTAGGCGTAGATGACCCCTTGGGGGGTGCGTTTTCACAAGAAGATATCCGAGAAGTGCTTGCAAACAACAGTTTGGTTTATTAATGCAATTTTCTTCACCAGACTGCAAGCGTCAAAACAGCAAAATAAAATAAAACACCAAAATAAATCCTTACCTCTGTGGGCAGCTACCTTCTCACACTGGAACCTACCTAAGAGTCTGTCTCCAACCTACTGTTGGGCAGACTTTCTTATCCTACAGCGAACACTCAATAGTCCATGTTTTATCTTCCCACAACAAATGTCCATTGAACATGTCCCTGTACTCTTCACATTGAGAATGTCCCTTTGCTTGTCTCTTCACATGGCAAACATTCCTTTATTTCTTCCACATAGAAATAGTTCGCTTTCTCACCTTGAGAAGTCTTCACACCTGTTTACCCTCCTTAGCGCACATCACTTCAGGGGGTCTTCTCCCATGCTCACACAGCTTGTCGGGAGGCACACATCTGACTGCTCTCCTCTCCCAGCCCACACGGCTTCAGGAGACAGCTTCCGGAGGCAGCCATCCTTAGACTTCCTTTGGACAAATTATAGAAGCCTTAACTTCCTCATTCCGAACAGCTGAAGTCTGTTCAACGTCTTTAGACCTTTCTGCTGGCTTCTGCAGCCGACACCCTATAGTAATTGGTGAATTGTATCTCCGATCTGTGACAACACTCACAGATTTACCTGACTTCCTGTCACATTTACTTGACGTCCTGTTACAATAGGGACAGGTTATTCAGTCTGTGCTGTAGGGGCAGTTAGAGATCATCATCTGCAGTGACACAAACCGCTCTGTTAATGTCCACAAAAGTCATTTAAAGTGCTCCAATGTCGTTATAGGGTCTATTACAGTCTCTTTAGTATAGGGAGAGGTATCCAGTGGTTGCTGTAGGGGCAGTTAGAGATCGACAGCAGTGACACAAATCGCTCTGTTAATGTCCACAAAAGTCATTTAAAGGGCTGCAAAAGTCATTTGGTGTTGCTGTGCAGTGCACAAAAAGGGGGGTGGGGGGGTGGGGGAGTGTAACGCTCCTGCGTTTTTATTATAGGCTGGATTTGCAGCTGCAAAATCTCCACTCAGTAGTCATGTAGAGATGTGTTGAATACCAGATCCAACTCTCCAGGACTCATCACCGTGGGCCTGTCAGCTTCAACATACAGATATATACACACTCAATGAGATGTTCCTGGAGTGATAGGATGTATATGATAGTATGAAGGTGATGTGCTGAAGGGACAGGTGTGAACAGTGACAAGGATGGTAATCACTTGATAGGTTTGTATAGGAGAGTTCAAGATGGTATTTAGGAATGCAGATAGGTTAGTATCGAGTATGCTAACAGGTGGTGAGGACAGCAGATGACAATACAGGATAGACTGACCCAGTGCAAGGATAGATAGTAGTAGACAGGAGAGCTAGCAATCTATGCAGCAGTGCAGATGATAGATGGTAGTAGGCTCAAGAGATAGCAATCTATGTAACAGTGCAGATGATAGGATAGTATGGATAGGTAGTAACAGTCCTTAATGTGCATAGGTAGATAGTGCAATAAGGTTATGGAGGGTTCCCCTGCGGGGTACTTATCACTTGTAATGTTAGTAGTTTAGAGAGGTCCAGTAGATAAGGAATGATCCGATAGCGAGATACAGGGATCAGTAGCGAGGTTCCGGTCTGCTCCAGGTAAAGGGAATAGCTGGAGGTTCCGATCGAGAGACAGGCTTGAAAGCATGTGGATAACAAGGCAGGTTGAACGAACAATGTGAGTGAGACCGGCGGCGGTTGAAATAGCCGCTCTGCGGCGCTCAGCAGTGACATCATCGTTCTTAAAGGTATATGCGTACCACCTGAAGAGAAAGGTGGGACGCATTACAGAGAAAGTGGTGATTAAGGGTACCGGTAGGTACCAGAATCTTACAGTACCTCCCCCTTAAGGCCGGCTCCGGAAGGCCTATAGGACAGGTTTCTCTGGGTGTTTCGAGTGAAAGTTCCGTATAAGTCTAGGCGCGTGAATATCAGAGGTATCTAGCCAGGTGTCGTCTTGGGGTCCATAGTTCTTCCATCTTATGAGATACTGGAGTCTTCCTCTATGGATGCGAGAATCCAAAATTTCCTTGATCTCATACTCTTCTCCGCCTTCAACTTGTATTGGAGGTGGAGGCAAGATGGTAGGCCTTATTCCTTGGTTAGGAACATGGGGCTTCAGTAGCAACACATGGAAGATGGGATGGATCTTGAGATCTGCTGGTAGGGTGAGCTGTACTGCAGGTTTTCCGATAAGTTTTTTAATTGGGAAGGGTCCCAAAAATAAAGGTCCAAGCTTCTTGCTAGGGATTTTTAATCTTAAGTTCTTTGTCGATAGCCAAACAAGGTCCCCAATAGCATACTGAGGAGAAGGTCTTCTACGAAGGTCTTAGTACTTTTTTTGTTGACTGTGAGCGTGTGATATAGTGGTATTGAGTAAACCCAAAGAGTCTTTTATTTGGGTAAGGTAATCCGAGGCTACTGGGTTACTCGATGGCAGGATGCGTGGTGGAAGAAGAGTGGGATGAAACCCATAGTTCAAGTAGAACGGACTTTGCTTCGTAGTACTGTGGGTTGCGTTGTTGTAAGCAAATTCTGCTAGAGGAAGGAGATCCACCCAATCATCCTGCAAGTATGATGTGTAGCAACGTAGATATTGCTCAATGCACTGGTTGACTCTTTCAGTCTGTCCGTTGGTCTGAGGATGGTAGGGAGAAGTGAGCTTTCGCTCAATGCGTAAAATTTGACAAAGTGCTTGCCAAAATTTAGAGATGAATTGTGAACCACGGTCGGACAAAAGAGTTTTTGGAATTCCATGCAACTTAAACACATGTTTCATCAGTAGTTCCGCTGTTTGTTTAGATGAAGGTAGTCTACGGATAGCAATGAAATGTGCCATCTTTGTCAAGTGGTCCACTGACACTAGGATGGTATTAAATCCTTTAGAGGGTGGTAGTTCTACTATGAAATCTAAGGACACAACTTCCCATGGAACCTGGGGTATTGGTAGACTACAAAGTAGTCCAGATGGTTTTGTAGTGTCAATTTTGGACCTTGCACAGATGTCACATGAAGAAACAAATTTTTGTACAGACGTCTTCATATCAGGCCACCAAAACTGCCTGGTGAGCAAATTAAAGGTTTTCGTTATACCCATATGTCCTGCCATGGGCACATCATGCGATAACTCCAAGATCTTGGTGCGCATAGTAGGGGGTATGTAGAGTTTGTCATTGTAATAGAGGAAGCCTTCTGCATCAGTACTTAGTTGTGGTGGAGGTGAATCCATTCTTATACTGTGCAAAATCTCTTCCTTCAAGGAACGGACAACACCAATAATGCGTTCATAGGGTATTATGGGAATGGAAGGGATTTCGGCGCAGTTATCTTCGGTTAATCGTGATAGCGCATCCGCTTTTTTATTTTTGTCTGCAGGCGTGTAGGTCACTAGGAAATTAAATCTTAAAAAGAATAATGACCATCGTACCTGCCGGTGGGAGAGAGTCTTGTTAGTCTGGAGGTATTGAAGGTTTTTATGATCTGTATATATGAGTATTGGTAACTGGGTACCTTCGAGCAGATGTCACCAATTCTCCAGTGCCAGTTTTATGGCAAGCAACTCCTTTTCACCCACTGGGTAATTCACCTCTGGGCTGCTTAGTGATTTTGAAAAGAAAGCAACTGGGTGGAGTGATGAAGTGTTTGTTGGTCGTTGGGAGAGAACTGCTCCTACTGCCATATTTGACGCATCTACCTCTAGAATATATTGGAGGGATGGGTCTGGATGGCGTAGTATGGGAGCAGAAGTAAAGCTTGATTTTAACAAGCAGAAAGCTTGATTTGCTTCTTCTGACCATTTGAATGTTTTTTTTATACTTGTCAGTTGTGTGAGAGGTCTCACAATAGCGGAAAAGTTCTTGATGAACTTCCTATAGAAGTTCGAGAATCCAAGGAATCGCTGTAGGGCCTTACGAGTTGTTGGTATAGGCCAGTCTAGAATACAGGATATCTTACTCATATCCATCTTAATTCCAGTTTTGGATATGAAGTATCCTAGAAATAATATTTCTTCTTTATGAAATAGACATTTTTTTAATTTCACATATAGTCTGTGTGAGAGCAATCTGGACAACACAAGTCTTACATGTTTTATGTGTTCAGGCATAGATCGAGAATAAATAAGTATATCGTCTAGGTATACTACAACACAGACATCAAGTAAGTCTCTAAAGATGTCGTTTATGAATCTTTGGAAAGCTGCGGGAGCATTACATAGCCCGAATGGCATCACAAGGTATTCGAATAGTCCGTATCTGGTTCTGAATGCTGTTTTCCACTCATCCCCGTCACGGATTCGGATTAGGTTGTATGCCCCTTTCAGGTCTAATTTGGTGAAATAAGTAGCCCCACGCACCTGTTCAATAAGTTCAGGGATGAGCGGCAAAGGATAGCGATCCTTTATCGTAATCGTGTTTAATTGCCTATAATCGATAATAGGCCTGAGACTGGAATCCTTATTGCGGACAAAGAAAAGTCCTGCAGCAGTGGAAGAAGTAGAGGGTCTAATGAACCCTTTTGTCAAATTCTCATCCAAGTATTCCTTGAGATGAGAAAGTTCATCCTGTGAAAGGGGATAAACATGACCAAAAGGCAATTTGCTGTTAGGGAGTAGATCGATAGTGCAATCGTAATCCCTATGGGGAGGCAACACTTGAGCATTTTTCTCAAGGAACACTTCGGACAGATCCTGATAGCATAGTGGTGCAATTTCATCTGACACCACAGACAGAATCTTCCCATAAGATGGGAGGTTACACGTATTCTCACAATAGTGAGAAGGGAAAACCAAAGTCCGTTTTTTCCAATCTATGATTGGTTGGTGTGTGTGTAACCAGGGAAGTCCCAAAATAATAGGAAAATGGGGTGAGGATAGTATGTCAAAGGTGATGGTCTCCACATGTGATTCGTTGGTAGTGGCAAGGAGTGCCTGTGTCTGGTTGGTGATTGGACCAGAAGACAGTGGAATACCATTAATGAAACTAACAGAAACAGGCTTAGATTTTGAAATAATAGGTATTTTATTTAAGGTAACAAAGCGTGTATCAATATAGTTTCCACAAGATCCAGTGTCGACCATAGCCTTGGTGGTGATCCTAGTTTGGTCCCACTGTAATATTAAATGAACAAAAAGATAGGGGTTAGAAAAGGAAGTCGTTAATCCTCCCAGCAAGACATGTGAACACTCACCCTCTTTTTTGCGGACAAGGGGACAGGTGCTTATCAAATGATCCGAGGATGCGCAGTACATGCAGAGATTTCTGGATGTTCTTCTAGCTCGTTCAGTAGTCGTTAAAGGTGGGCATATGGTTCCTACATCCATGGGAGTAGGGTCAACGGCCAAAATCTGAGAAGGACTAGACAATGGCATTCCCATCTTTTCAGCCCTTCTTTCTCGCAGTCGTCTGTCGATGTTGATACTAAGTTGTATCAAGGCCTCCAAGGTGCCAGGTAAATCCGCTCGGGCGAGCTCGTCTTTAACAGCTTCCGATAACCCGAGTCTGAATTGAGTTCGCAAAGATGTGTCATTCCACCCTGAATCAAGGGTCCATCTTTGAACTCAGATACAAAGTCTTCTACAGGTCTCCTTCCTTGTTTTAAGGCCCTCAACTGAATATCAGCAGTACTCTGCCTATTGGGGTCATCGTATAAACTAGCGAGTTCCTCTAGGAATAAGGAATAGGTGTTGAGAATCTGATCATTAGTCTCAAAGAGAGAGTCTGCCCAGGCCCGTGGATCACCCGTCAAGTATGAAATAACGGTACAGACTTTTATTTGATCAGTGGGGTATGTACGAGGTTTTAACAAAAAAAGCAATTGACATGCGTTTTTGAATTGGAGGAGGGTTTATTTTAGGTTCAGGAGGCTGAACACCAGTAAGCCGTGAGAGCTGGGTTACCTGCTGTGTCAGAGTCTGATTCTTTTCTTGTACGTCAGTCAGAGCAAGTATTAACGCTTTTACTTGTTGTGTTAATTGTGTCACTTGAGTGGGTAATTCTGCTGAATCCATTTTTAAGATTCGTTCAATCTGTAACGCTCCTGCGTTTTTATTATAGGCTGGATTTGCAGCTGCAAAATCTCCACTCAGTAGTCATGTAGAGATGTGTTGAATACCAGATCCAACTCTCCAGGACTCATCACCGTGGGCCTGTCAGCTTCAACATACAGATATATACACACTCAATGAGATGTTCCTGGAGTGATAGGATGTATATGATAGTATGAAGGTGATGTGCTGAAGTGACAGGTGTGAACAGTGACAAGGATGGTAATCACTTGATAGGTTTGTATAGGAGAGTTCAAGATGGTATTTAGGAATGCAGATAGGTTAGTATCGAGTATGCTAACAGGTGGTGAGGACAGCAGATGACAATACAGGATAGACTAACCCAGTGCAAGGATAGATAGTAGTAGACAGGAGAGCTAGCAATCTATGCAGCAGTGCAGATGATAGATGGTAGTAGGCTCAAGAGATAGCAATCTATGTAACAGTGCAGATGATAGGATAGTATGGATAGGTAGTAACAGTCCTTAATGTGCATAGGTAGATAGTGCAATAAGGTTATGGAGGGTTCCCCTGCTGGGTACTTATCACTTGTAATGTTAGTAGTTTAGAGAGGTCCAGTAGATAAGGAATGATCCGATAGCGAGATACAGGGATCAGTAGCGAGGTTCCGGTCTGCTCCAGGTAAAGGGAATAGCTGGAGGTTCCGATCGAGAGACAGGCTTGAAAGCATGTGGATAACAAGGCAGGTTGAACGAACAATGTGAGTGAGACCGGCGGCGGTTGAAATAGCCGCTCTGCGGCGCTCAGCAGTGACATCATCGTTCTTAAAGGTATATGCGTACCACCTGAAGAGAAAGGTGGGACGCATTACAGAGAAAGTGGTGATTAAGGGTACCGGTAGGTACCAGAATCTTACAGGGAGAGGGTTAATTCACAGTATAATATACTTTGTAGAAAGCATATTATAGTGGATTAGTGGTGACTGAGCATTGCTGCAGCAATACTACACACAGTGACAACAGTTACTGGCCAATTATTTGTAGAACTGGTGTGACCCCCCATACCACATATTGAAGTGGGGTGTTATCTGAGTATACTTTTACAAGTGTATTTGTGTCCTGCAACAATATTGCCTCTTTTGCTGAGTGAAGTCTGATACACACAGTGCCAAACTCACTGGCCAATTTTTTTAACAACTGGGGAGATAGACCAGTGGCCCCCCAATAGCACATATTGAAGTGGGGTGTTATTTAACAGTATACTTTTATAAGAGTGTATTTTAGTCCTGCAAAAATGTGGCCTCTCTTGCGGTGTTGACTGTGCTACACACAGTGACAACAGTTACTGGCCAATTATTTGTAGAACTGGTGTGATAGACCAGAGGCCCCCCAATACCACATATTGAAGTTGGGTGTTATCTGAGTATACTTTTACAAGTGTATTTGTGTCCTGCAAATATATTGCCTCGTTTGCTGAGTGAAGTCTGATACGCACAGTGCCAAACTCACTGGCCAATTTTTTCAACAACTGGTGTGATAGACCAGTGGCCCCCCAATAGCCCATATTGAAGTCGGGTGTTATTTAACAGTATACTTTTCTAAGAGTGTATTTTAGTCCTGAAAAAAATTGGCCTCTCTTGCTGTGTTGACTGTACTACACACAGTGACAACAGTTACTGGCCAATTATTTGTAGAACTGGTGTGATAGACCAGTTGCCCCCCAATACCACATATTGAAGTGGGGTATTATCTACCTTTTTCCAGATATACTGCGATTTTCTAGAGACTTTGTCACAGGGTAATTAAAAAACATGACAGGCAGAGGAAGAGACTGAGATGTACGCAGGGGTGGTAGGGGTAGGGCAGGAGTAGTAGGCCGGAGCCTAACTGTGAAGTTTCAAAAGGCATGTGCAATTACGGCAAAGGACGCACCAGACTTGGTTGAGTGGGTCACTCAGCCTTCCTCTTCTGCACCCTCCTCATCCTCTCTATCTGCACCCTCTTCACGCTCTGCTGTGTGCACCCCCAAAGACACCACCACCACATACCCTCCGCTTGAGTCACTGGAATTATTTTCCGATCCATCACAAGACGTTTGTGATGCGCAGCCATTGTTGGCATCGGATCAGGAAGAGGAGGTAGCAACAGCCGCCACTAAGCAGTCTGACGACAGTACCCAGATCAGCCCAAGGAGGTTGGTCCCCGCTGTTGCTGCCTACTCCGAGATCTCGAATGTTAGTGGTGGGGAAGGTGATGTGGATGATGATGAGTCTATGGACGTCATGTGGGTGGCCACAAGAGAGGAAGAGGAAGGGAGTTCAGAGGGAGAGACGGACCGGCAGATAGGGAGGAGAGGCAGGCAGAACTTTCATTGCACAAGAGGTACAAAGCAGACTGCAAATGTATCAGGAGTGAGCCATCAACCATGTACAGTCACATCTGGCGCTCCCAGGACGCCGGCACATGGCTCCGCAGTGTGGGATTTTTTTAATGTGTCCGTTGCTGACAACAGTGTTGCCATCTGCAGCCTTTGCAGTCAACGCATAAGTCGCGGTAAGCCCAACACTCACCTAGGGACAACCGCCTTAAGAAGGCACCTGAACTCCCATCACCGAGCCCAGTGGGAGCAACACCGTCAGAACCCACAAAGCAACACTCCAGGCTCTCACTGTCCAGCCCCTTCTCCTTCTCCTCTCTCCTCACATTTGCCCTCCACTCCACCTTTCATGATGCCCTCATCACGTTGTTCTGGAAAAAGGCAGGCTTCTGTGGTCAAAATGTTGGAGCGGGAAAAAATTATGATGCCGGATAACCCTCTTGCCCAATGTTTGACTGCTGGCTTGTCGGAACTGATAGCCCGCCAACTACTGCCATATCAACTGGTGGACTCAGAGGCCTTTCGGAAATTTGTGGCCATTGGAACACCACAATGGAAGGTCCCAGGCAGGAAATATTTCTCGCAGAAGGGCATTCCAGAGCTGTATGGCCATGTGCAGCGGCAAGTGAATATATCTCTGGCACACAGTGTTGGTGCCAAGATACATCTGACCAAAGACACATGGTCTATCAAACACGGGCAGGGAAGGTATATCACTTTTACTGACCACTGGGTGAACCTTCTGAAGGCCGTTAAGCATGTAACCCGTGGCACCCGTGTAGATTTAGTTGTACCGCCACAGATTGCAAGCAGGCCTGCCTCTTCTTCTCCTCCTCCTCCATCCTCCCTCTCCTCGTCGGCTGACTCCTCCTCTTCCGCTGCTACCGTCTCTTCTCCTGCGCTGCCCAAGATCCCCAGAACGTATTCCACATGCCAGGTGAGACGTTGCCATGCTGTGCTGCGTCTGTTGTCAGGGCCGGCGTTAGGGGGGGGCAAACTGGGCAAATGCCCAGGGCCCCGAATGTCCAGGGGCCCCGTGTCACTGTCAGCCAGGGCCGGACCGGGCAGTGTCCCGGTGGGCCGCGGCGCTCAGAGTCATCAGATTCACTCACAGACACTAGAAGACAACATTCCCTCACTGCGGGCGGCCGCCGGCCGGTGTACTTGCCAGCTACACCGGCTCCGCGGCCAATCAGCCTTCTGTTCAGGGGGGGTGTGGGTCACACCCCCCCCTGAGCAGAAGGCTGATTGGCCGCGGAGCCGGTCCGGAAGTCAAGTAGTCAGTGTGTGTCTGTGTGTTCCTTCCCGCGCGGCCGCCGATGATCACTGAAGCCGCTGTAGATGGGAGCTCCTTCAGCCCGACTTCGGGCTGCTCGCGGGGGGGGGGCGGCTGCGGGGAGAGAAGGTAAGTGACTGCCACTGCAGCCTGTGCTGAATAGGAGGGGGGTGGGGCGGCTCGGCTGCATATAGAGAGGATTTGATGTCTCCTTATGCCGCTGGATGGATGGATTCTTCTCCTCCCTTCTGCAGGCATTCTGCGGCTGCAGGAGAGATATGGAAATATCAATTTCTCTATATGCAGCTGAGCTGTCCTATCCCCCTCCTATTCAACTTCTTTTACTGCCCCCCCAGTGATCTTAGCCCCCCCGTGATCTTAGCCCCCCCCCCAGTGTTGTGTTCTTAGCCCCCCCCAGTGATCGTAGCCCCCCTCTCCAGTGATCTTAGCCCCCCTCCCCAGTCATCGTAGCCCCCCTCCCCAGTGATCATAGCCCCCCTCCCCAGTGATCTTAGCCCCCCTCCCCAGTGATCGTAGCCCCCCTCCCCAGTGATCGTAGCCCCCCTCCCCAGTGATCGTAGCCCCCCTTCCCAGTGATCTTAGCCCCCCTCCCCAGTGATCGTAGCCCCCCTCCCCAGTGATCGTAGCCCCCCTTCCCAGTGATCTTAGCCCCCCTCCCCAGTGATCGTAGCCCCCCTCCCCAGTGATCGTAGCCCTCCTTCCCAGTGATCTTAGCCCCCCTTCCCAGTGATCTTAGCCCCCCTCCCCAGTGATCTTAGCCCCCCTCCCCAGTGATCTTAGCCCCCCTTCCCAGTGATCTTAGCCCCCCTTCCCAGTGATCTTAGCCCCCCTCCCCAGTGATCGTAGCCCCCCTCCCCAGTGATCGTAGCCCCCCTCCCCAGTGATCTTAGCCCCCCCCAGTGATCTTAGCCCCCCTCCCCCAGTGCTCTTAAACCCCCTGTACTCTTTAGCCCCCCGTGCTCTTCAAGTCCCCACAGTGCTTTTCATCTCCCCCTATGCTCTCTGGCTCCCCCAGGGCTCTCCACCCCCCTGTGCTCCCTGGCTCCCCCCTAAGTGATTTCCAGTCCCCCCCGCATGCTTTCCATCCCCCTGGTTTTCCCTGCCCACCACCCACCCCCCCCCCATGCTTTCCATCCCCCTGGTTTTCCCTGCCCACCACCCCCCCCCCCAGTGCTATCCACACCCTGCGCCTTCCAACCCCCCTGCAATGCTTTCCAAACCCCCCCCCCCCTTAATTCTCTCCAGTTCCCCCCCCCCCCTTGCCCTTCAGCTCCTCCAGTGCTATCTGCTTTCCCTGTGCTCTCCAGCCCCCCTAGTGTCCTTCTATCTTCTATCATGTCTGCAGTCTCTGACCTTCTCTTGTATCACATCCGCAGTCTCTGGACCATCTCCTGTACTATGTCTGCAGTCTCTGACCATCTCTTGTATCATGTCTGCAGTCTCTGACCATCGCTTGTATCACATTTGCAGTCTCTGACCAGCTCTTGTATCACGTCTGCAGTCTCTGACCATCTCCTGTATCATGTCTGCAGTCTCTGACCATCTACTGTATCACGTCTGCACTCTCTGACCATCTACTGTATCACGTCTGCAGTCTCTGACCATCTCTTGTATCACGTCTGCACTCTCTGACCATCTACTGTATCACGTCTGTAGTCTCTGACCATCTCTTGTATCATGTCCTCAGTCTCTGGCCATCTCCTGTATCATGCCCTCAGTCTCTGACCAACTCCTGTATCATGCCCTCAGTCTCTGACCATCTCCTGTATCATGCCCTCAGTCTCTGACCATCTCCTGTATCATTCCCTCAGTCTCTGACCATCTCCTGTATCATGCCCTCAGTCTCTGACCATCTCCTGTATCATGCCCTCAGTCTCTGACCATCTCCTGTATCATGCCCTCAGTCTCTGACCATCTCCTGTATCATGCCCTCAGTCTCTGACCATCTCCTGTATCATGCCCTCAGTCTCTGACCATCTCCTGTATCATGTCCTCAGTCTCTGACCATCTCCTGTATCATGCCCTCAGTCTCTGACCATCTCCTGTATCATGTCCTCAGTCTCTGACCATCTCCTGTATCATGTCCTCAGTCTCTGACCATCTCCTGTATCATGTCCTCAGTCTCTGACCATCTCCTGTATCATGTCCTCAGTCTCTGACCATCTCTTGTATCATGCCCTCAGTCTCTGACCATCTCCTGTATCATGTCCTCAGTCTCTGACCATCTCCTGTATCATGTCCTCAGTCTCTGACCATCTCCTGTATCATGTCCTCAGTCTCTGACCATCTCCTGTATCATGTCCTCAGTCTCTGACCATCTCCTGTATCATGTCCTCAGTCTCTGACCATCTCCTGTATCATGTCCTCAGTCTCTGACCATCTCCTGTATCATGTCCTCAGTCTCTGACCATCTCTTGTATCAGGTCCGTAGTCTCTGACCATCTCTTGTATCATGTTTGCAGTCTCTGACCATCTCCTGTACTATGTCCAGCGGGAACACTCTGCAGCCACACCGCACAGCACACCCAAGGTAAGTGGAGGACTGGAGAGAGGAGTGACTTCTACTTAGGGATTTATTTTGCAGATAGGCTGGGCTGGCACTGGCAGCAACAATTTTATTCAAAGAAATCAGGATTTCTTCTGCAAATATACTGGCACTGGCAGCAACAATTTAATTCAAATCAGGATTTCTTTTGCAAATAGGCTGGCCTGGCACTGGCAGCCAGGCATAGTACTAGTCTAGTACAATGCCTGCCAGTGCCTTGTCTGATCTGATGATGTCACTGCCAGGCTATTTGCAGAAGAAATCCTTATTTTTCCTCATTTTTTTGATCATGTGTCATGATGACATTGGTTTTGGTAATTGTCTGACTCTGATGCCAGCCTATTTGCTGAAGAAATCCTGATTTGAATAAAATATTTGCTGCCAGTGCCAGCCTGCCAGGGGCTGATCTGAGGTGTGAAGGTGCAGGAATTGGGGTGACCTGAGGTGTGAAGGTGCAGAAATTGGGGTGGTCTGAGGTGTGAAGGTGCAGGAATTGGGGTGGTCTGAGGTGTGAAGGTGCAGAAATTGGGGTGGTCTGAGGTGTGAAGGTGCAGGAATTGGGGTGACCTGAGGTGTGAAGGTGCAGGAATTGGGGTGGTCTGAGGTGTGAAGGTGCAGGAATTGGGGTGGTCTGAGGTGTGAAGGTGCAGGAATTGGGGTGATCTGAGGTGTGATTAGTGCAGGAATTGGGGTGGTCTGAGGTGCGAAGGTGCAGAAATTGGGGTGGTCTGAGGTGTGAAGGTGCAGAAATTGGGGTGGCCTGAGGTGTGAAGGTGCAGAAATTGGGGTGGTCTGAGGTGTGAAGGTGCAGAAATTGGGGTGGTCTGAGGTGTGAAGGTGCAGCAATTGGGGTGGTCTGAGGTGTGAAGGTGCAGAAATTGGGGTGGTCTGAGGTGTGAAGGTGCAGCAATTGGGGTGGTCTGAGGTGTGAAGGTGCAGAAATTGGGGTGGTCTGAGGTGTGAAGGTGCAGAAATTGGGGTGGCCTGAGGTGTGAAGGTGCAGAAATTGGGGTGGTCTGAGGTGTGAAGGTGCAGAAATTGGGGTGGTCTGAGGTGTGAAGGTGCAGCAATTGGGGTGGTCTGAGGTGTGAAGGTGCAGAAATTGGGGTGGTCTGAGGTGTGAAGGTGCAGAAATTGGGGTGGTCTGAGGTGTGAAGGTGCAGAAATTGGGGTGGTCTGAGGCGTGAAGGTGCAGGAATTGGGGTGATCTGATTTGTGAAGGTGTGCAAAGCTCACTTGATTTCTTATTTATTCTATTTAATGTTATTTAATTAAAGCATATTTTCATGTAGTTGTATGTTTTATTTGGCTAAATTTGATTAAATGCGCCTATATTTTTGGTAGAATATAAAAAAATTTGGGGCCCCACTTTTAGGTTTGCCCAGGGCCACACTTTATCTAAAACCGGCCCTGTCTGTTGTGCCTGGAAGCCAACAGCCACACTGGTCCTGCACTCCTTTCAGCTTTGCGTTTACAGGCAGATCAGTGGCTGACACCGCTGAATTTGACAGTTGGTAACGTGGTGTGCGACAACGGTGCCAATCTGCTGAGTGCGCTGAAACAGGGCAAAATAACACACATGCCATGCATGGCACACGTCCTGAACTTGGTGGTGCAGTGATTCGTTGCCAAATACCCTGGGGTCCAGGACGTCTTGTGGCAGGCCAGGAAAATTTCTGCCCATTTCCGAAGATCTTACACAGCCATGGCTCGCCTTGCTGACATTCAGCGGCGACACAACCTGCCCCTCAGGTGTCTTACTTGTGACTGCCCGACGCGATGGAACTCAACGTTGCATATGCTCGATAGGCTGCTCCAGCAGAAACATGCAGTTAACGACTACCTGTTCGAACTCGACGGCAGGACAGGTTCTGGGGAGCTTGGGTTTTTTTCACCTCGCCAGTGGCTGCTCATGCGGGGCGCATGCAGACTTCTGCGGCCATTCGATGAGATCACCAAACTGGTCAGTCACGGCCATAAGTGACATCATACCTTACGCCTTCTTTCTGGAACGTGCATTGCGTCGTGTCATTGATCAAACCATCGAGGAGCAGGAGCAGGAAGATGAGGAAGTCGCAATGTTGGATGAATTCCCAGTGGGTGATACTCCATCTGAGACAAATCAACAGCAGGAGTCTGAAGAGGAGTCAGAGGAGGATGGAGCAAGAAGAGCATGCTTTAAACCTTTCTGGGATCCCTGGTGTTATCCGTGGATGGGGGGGAGGAGAACGAGGACGACATTATCCTGGATGATGAGATTGAAGCAGGCCACTACACCGCTTCCAGGTTAGTGCGAATGGGGGCCTACATGCTGCAGTGTTTTATGGGGGACCCCTGTATAAAACGCATAAAGGCCAAGGACCAGTACTGGGTGGCAACGTACTTAGACCCCCGGTACAAACACAAAATGGCGGAAATGTTACCACAATCACAGAGGGCGGTCAGAATGCAGCATTTCCAGGCCTTGCTGCGGGAAATGCTGCATTCTCCTTTTCCGTGCACTGGCAGAGGAATTTCCAGTCACAGAGAGACAGTTGCGGGTAGCAATGCAACAGCGCCTGCAAGAAGAGGGCGGTTGGAAGATGTCTTGGTCACTTCAGATATGAGATCCTTCTTTTAGCCGAACCATCGACAGCTGTACTCCGGATCCAGCATGAGGGAACGCCTAGACCGACAGGTGTCCGACTACATCGGGTTAACGGCCGATGTGGACGCTCTGAGGAGTGATAAACCCCTGGACTACTGGGTGGGCAGGCTTGACCTCTGGCCAGAGCTTGCACAATTTGCAATGGAAATGTTGGCTTGCCCCCCATCCAGTGTCCTGTCCGAAAGGACGTTCAGCACAGCAGGGGGGATCATGACCGATAAGCGCACTCGCCTAGCTCATGACAGTGTAGACTACCTAACATTTATAAAAATGAATGAGGCATGGATCTCTGAGGAATTCAACACATGTGACCAGTAGACCAGGTTTCATCGAAAATTCCTCATGCCAAGCCACAAATATCCGCCAGACCGCCATCCACCCACAACAATTCCTGGTCCTTGGCTTCGCTACATACAGTGGCATAAAAGGCATTTCATGTACATTGAATGGCAAATTTTTGGGGCCTTTCAGGGCCGACAATTATTTTTTCTGTGAATGCCTAATGTACCTCCAGCCACCAAATACTACGTTCTTTGCTTTCAGTTCAACCCATGTGAGCTAATTTTTGGAGCCTATACAGGTCGCCACTTACTTCTGTATACTGTGAATGCCTTCTGTACCTCTAGCCATCAAAAACGAAGTTCTTTGCTGTCAGTTCAACCCATGTGAGCTAATTTTTGCAGCCTATACAGGCCGACACTTACTTTTCTGTGTACTGTGAACGCCTAATGTACCTCCAGCCACCAAATACTACGTTCTTTGATGTCAGTTCAACCCATGTGAGCTAATTTTTGGAGCCTATACAGGCCGCCACTTACTTCTGTATACTGTGAACGCCTTCTGTACCTCTAGCCATCAAAAATGAAGTTCTTTGCTGTCAGTTCAACCCATGTGAGCTAATTTTTGCAGCCTATACAGGCCGACACTTACTGTTCTGTGTACTGTGAATGCCTAATGTACCTCCAGCCACCAAATACTACGTTCTTTGCTGTCAGTTCAACCCATGTGAGCTAATTTTTGCAGCCTATACAGGCCGACACTTACTGTTCTGTGTACTGTAAACGCCTACTGTACCTCTAGCCATCATATACTACGTTCTTTGCTGTCAGTTCAACCCATGTGAGCTAATTTTTGCAGCCTATACAGGCCGACACTTACTGTTCTGTGTACTGTGAATGCCTACTGTACCTCTAGCCATCATATACTACGTTCTTTGCTGTCAGTTCAAACCATGTGAGCTAATTTTTGGACCCTATACAGGCCAACACTTACTTATGTATCCTGTGAACGCCTACTTTACCTCTAGCCATCAAAAACAAAGTTCTTTGCTGTCAGTTAAACCCACGTGGGCTAATTTTTGGGGCCTTTTATGGCCGACACTTACTTCTGTATCATGTGAATGCCTAATGTACCTTCAGCCACAGAATACTATGTTCTTAGCTGTTAGGTAAACGCATGTGGGCTAATTTTTGAGGCCTGGAATGGCCGACACTTACTTCTTTATCCTGTGAAGGCCTAATTTTTCAGACTGGAAATGAAAAACAATGGGTCTGTAAAGGTTCCGCCAAATTGTGGAATGGATGCGGACCCATTTTACAGATGTGTGAATGGACCCTATATGTATTAGACAATGTTTTTACCGGCTGCTGTCAGTTCTGGCTGATTTATGAAAAAAAAAAATATTTTTTCCTGTAAAAAAAAAATATATATATTTAGGGCAACTTTTTCAATTGCAATACTTCTGTTATGACATTGTCCATGTACTGGGACTATTTGTGCACAACTAGTACGTCTTTTGTGGCTGCAAATATGACCTAAAGGTTTTTAAAGTTCGCCTCCCATTTAAGTCAATGGGGCCCGCATTCGCTTTCGCATGGCGTTCGCGAACCGCCCTGGCCGATGTTTGTCCATCCCTTCTTGTGAACTGTCTTGCCTGTTGATATATTTGCAATTCTGTTCAGACAATCCTGTGACTCACACAATTCTGATGTGCTGTGTAGCCAGACAGGTGAGCCCACTTCTTTCTGGTTCAGGTTGTTGGTTTCCAGTGTTGATTCTCTACCATTATGTTCACTGATCAATAAGTTAACATCATTATACCTTTAATTCCTTGTTTAATGAGAAGTTTCTAGTGGTAGTCGGTTAAAGGAGTGCCCAAAATCAGCAATAAGAATCCCACTTGGATCAAAAGATCTTCGTTTTATTGGTAGCACAACATATTTAAATCAATGCATTTCGGGGGAAGAGAGACTCCCCCTTTTTCAGGGCATAAATCATAAATGTTGCTATTCTAATCTGCAACGGACAGCATAACCTTGTTTAATGAGAAGGCAGTTAAATAAAGTTGAAACCAAAAATGGCCTTCTTCCTGGCTATGAAAAGTGTATGAATCACAGAATTATCCAAACAGAGTTTTAACTATTTTGGTAGGTAAAAGGTGTATCTAGCTGTTTCCCTGAGGTTCCACTTTAAAGTAGAATTCTGTGATAATCCTAAATAATCTTAAAAATGCTCCCTCCCCCTCCTAACACGTATGCTAACTAACCTGTATAAGAAAGATGTATATACTTACCTATTCTCAGCCCACTACAGTCTGGTTACAGGATCTAGCTTCCATGAGTCAGCCAGTTGTGGCTGCAGGGGAAAGGAGGGACCGCCGACAATGGAGGGGCCATTGAAGCCTATGGGTGACAACACTATAAGCTTTGCTAGACGTTATTGCAGCTCGCTGTCTTCTAACCTGCAGTCGGCCGCTTGCTGATACAAGAGATCACGTGACCAGGCCGGAGCAGGCTGAGAATATAGAGGAGGGAACATGTTTAAGAGTAATTAAGGTTTTCCCAGAATTCTACTTTAATGTCTCCAAAGAACATGCATTTCATTATTAAAGTTATTATAAATGTATATATATATATATATATATATATATATATATATAATTGTTTGGTTTTTTTTTTAATACCAAACATGTCATAGTTACCTGCTCCATGCAATGCTTTTGCACAGAGCAGGCCTGATTCTCCTCTTCTCGGGTCCCCCACCAACATTTCTGGCTCAACCCCCCCCCCCCCACCCCTCGCTGAGTGTCCCCATAGCAAGCTGCCTGCTATGGGGGCACTCATGCATGCTAACTCCTGAGCCAGCTCTGTGGGTCCATAAGACACACAGAGCCCAGCTATGCCCTGCCCCGCTCCCTCCTCACTGGCTGTGATTGACAGTAGCAGGAGCCAATGGCTCCCACTGCTGTGTCTGAACCAATAAGGAGAGAGATAGCTGAGAGAGCCTTTGCTCTCCAGCACATTGCAGGATCAAGATCCAGCTCATGTAGGGTAAGGCTGGGCGGGGGGAGGGGGGGCTGCTTGCAGAAGGTGTTGTTTATCCTAATGCTGAGAATGCATTAAGGTAAAAAATCTTCAGGCTTTAGAACCACTTTAAAGCTATACTCCATCTTCGTCAATTGTACTTCAGACCATTTATGACAAGGCCTCATCATAAGTTATTTGAAGACCCTGGTTTTTGGAGGTTTATGATGCCTCTGCCTTCTATCTATCTATCTAACTCATCTTGCATGCCCACTTAAGCACAACAATTCGATTTAATCTAACCGTCTTGTTACCAACTCATGATTTTTGGGGAAAATGATACTGGCATTGTGTTCAGTGCCATTCCCCCATTCCATTCACTAAGTTTAGGGTTTGTCAGACCTTGCTAGCATCACAACCACTGCCATAGAAGATAAAAAAAAACATAACTGGCCTGAAGTAATCTGGAAAAATATAGAAATAAATGAAAAATAAAACTCTTTAAGGGGAATGGGAAAAAGGATGGGAAGCAAGAGAAGGGAGCGCTGAGTTGGGATCTTTTTTCAAGAAAACTAAGAATACACAATAACTTTTATCAGCCTTTGTAATCATGCAGCTTTACCCTTTCCAATAGGTTTTTTTTTATGTTTGTCTGCGGGTGATTACACCTTTTAATAAATATAGATTTTACTGTAACTGAGCCCAGTATGGCAGATTGATTCATTTAGGCGTTTATCTGCTCGGTCTAGTCCTACTAATGATGTATCATTAATCATGACTGGACTGCAGCTTTGAATTTTTTAATTGTATCCTTAACTGCCTCCACCACCCCTCCGGTCTGAGAGGTCAGCTGAAAATTCATCCAGCACAATCTTTAAACTTTTGACCTCTGAATAAGTTAAAAACTTTGTTTCAAAAATGAATCCGTAGAACCAATTAACTGTTAAAACTTGCATCCACTCAGTAAAGTCACTGGCGGGTGATGAGAATCAATCAGGCTGGCCAAAAAGTTAATGATTAATGTCACATGAACTTGGCAGAGGCAGCTCAAAAATTGATTGAAGAAACACAGAGACAAGTTGATATGCAGCAAAATAATCAATATGCAATAAAATTAATAGGCGTGTCAAGAAAATACTGCATCTCCGATGTCTCTCCTGAGCAATCCTGCATTCAGAATTTATTTCTGACCTTCGGATGGGGAAATTACAGTTGTAAATCCTTATACGCCTGTAGATAGGAGCTGGTAAGCATTGTCAGGCCTGAATTTATCCATTGTTTCACTTGATGATCGTCACTTTTTGAATGCTATTTTCATTTTTTTTTCCCCCTAGGCCTATTAGGAAAGCAATTTTATGAGAAAATATCATACGATGTAATATAGATTCATTTTAGGCTGCCAACGTTTTTTTAAGTAGATTTTTTTTTTATTTTTAGGCCTCATGTATCTTAGTTTTTATGTAAGTATAAATGTATTTATTTTGACTTCTTAGCTGCCAGACCTGGCTCTCCACTTTTAACCTCAGGAGATCAAACTGTTTTTGCTATTTTTATTTTTCTATTAGGTTTCTTTTTTTAAAAAGCAATAAAGTTTATTAGGTTTTAAAACAGATCCATCAACTAACATCAAGCAATGAAACATTGTGAGGAGCCTTCATCAACACAATGTCACAAGAAATAAAAGCATTCTATGAGTGCCAGAATGGCAAAAATGTCTTCAAGAAAGATGTAGCTTACCCCAACACTCCCGGTGCTAGTGCTCACCCCTAGGGATGGGCTCTGTGTTTGAATCGAACGTAAGTTTGACTCGAGCATCAGCTGTGTGTGTGTTCGCTGAACACATAAACAAATGGGGCACACGGCGGGAAGTTCCCCCGCCGATGAGTGCCCTATAATGCAATGCACTCTTGCAGTGCATTGATTGCTGATGATTGCCAAAACATGCACCTGACCTATATGCTTTGACCAATCACAGCACAATGTACTGTCAGAGCCATGATTGGCCAAAGGCAGGGTGCCTTTGGCCAATCATGGCTCAGGGGCTAAACTCTTGCCACATAATATATACGGCTGCTCACACGGCAGCCGTGTATAGTGTGTTACAATAGAGATAGGCAGGTAGTTTGTGGATAGTGTGTTCAGTCAGTTCAGTGCAGTCAGTGTAGTGTACAGGCACACTCCACTTTTAAAAAGCATGGATATTTTGTAGTTCTGGGTCCCCTCTCAGTGCTCCCCACGTTTGGTGTCCCTGCCAAGCTGACCAATATTACCCATGGACGACAGGAAGCAGTGCCATGTCAAGCTGACCAATATTTCCCATCGATGCCAATGTTAAAGACGAGGAGCAGTGCCATGTCAAGCTGACCAATATTTCCCATAGATGCCAATGAGCACTGAAAGCTGAAAATTGGTCTTGGCAGGAAGGGGGTGAAAGTGCCCTGTTTTTAAAGGGTTAAAGGGAACCCTATAACAGAATAAAAATAAAATGGCATGGGGTCCCCCTCAAAAATCCATACCAGGCCCTTCGGGTCTGGTATAGATTTTTAAAGGGAACTCCATGCCAAAATTTAAAAAAATGGCATGGGGTCTCCCCCCAAAATCTATACCAGACCCTTATCCGAGAATGCAGCCTGGCAGGCCAGGAAAGGGGAGGGGGGGTGAGCGAGCGCTCCCCCCCTCCTGAACCATACCAGGCCTCTTGCCCTCAAAATGGGGGGGGTGCTTTGGGCCTCTTCCCAACAACCCTGGGCTGTAGTTTTGGGGGTCTGCGGGTGGGGGGCTTATCAGAATCAGGAAGCCCCCTTTAACAAGGGGGCCCCCAGATCCCGCCTCCCATGTGAATGGGGATCAGGTACATCGTACCCATACCCATTCCCCAAAAAAGTGTAAAAAAGTCCTTCATTAAAAAGAAAAAAAAATAGTGTCCCTCAATGTAAATACATTGTCAATCTCAACACCCACCGGACCCGAAAAATAAAAAAAAAACAAAAAAATGAGGCTTCCCGCTTTATGCCCGATCTTCGGCTTTGACAGTCCTTTTATAGGCAAGGGGTGGGGCCACCCGGCTACGCCACTTGGTGGAACTGCACCTTCCGATGTCATGTGATGTCAGAATGGGGAGGTGCAACCGGGTGGTGCAGCTGGGTGGTCCCGCCCCTTGCCTATAAAAGAACTGTCAAAGCTGAAGAGCGGGCATACTGGGGGTAGCCTCTTAAGAGGCGAAGCGTTTTTTTGCAGTTTTTCTATTTTTCAGGTCGGCAGGCATCGTGATTGACGATGGAGTTACACTGAGGGACACTATTTTTTTTCTTTTTAATAAAGGACTTGTCAAAAACAGTTTCCTGTGCTTTTTACTTTTTACACTATTTTGGTGAATGGGTACGGGTACGATCCCCATTCACATGGGGGGGCAGGATCTAGGGGCCCACTTCTTAAAGGGGACTTCCAGATTTCGATAAGCCCCCCACCCACAGACCCTGCAACCACAGCCCAGGGATGTTGGGAAGAGGCCCTTGTCCCCAAGGGACAAGGTGCTTTGGGGTGGGGGCAGAAGAGCACCCATCCCCACATGTTGAGGGCATGTGGCCTGGTATGGTTCAGGAAGGGGGGCACTCACTCATCTGCCCCCTTTCCTTACCTGCCAGGCTGCATGCTCAGATAAGGGCCTGAAATGGATTGGGGGGGGGGGACCCAATGCCAAATTTTTTCCCATTTTTTTTTTTTTATCTGTATTGCTGGGAGCCGATAATACATTACAGCCATGAGCAAGTTTAGATGACATTTTTTCCTTTAGAAATGTCAGTATTGCGGCAGCAGGCTCCATACATCGTACAGATGCGCAACTTTACAGGCACATTAAGGGGAGACCCCAGGCACAATGTTTAAAGGAATTTTTCATTTTTATTGTTTCACTTTAAGCATCACAGTGCAAACAGGCGTTAACCTAAACAGCAATTGACATATATCCCCCCTCTGGGTTTAGGGGGCCATCAAAGTTGGTGAGGGATCCATTTTTCTATTTATATATCCTATTTTTTTTTTACTTAGAGTAAGGGTCCTTTCACACGGCCGCTCCGTGTGTCCGCAAATCATCCCATCCGTTTGCGGATGATTTGCGGACATAATGTAAGTGAATGGCACTGCGGGTGTCAGCGGAATACCATCCGCTGACACCCGATTTTCCTCCTTTCAGTTCTGTTCCGTTTTTACGAATGGAACAGAACCCCATTTTTCCTTCCGTGTAAAAAACGGAAAGGAAGGAAAATCGGATGTCAGCGGTGTCATCCGCTGACATCCGCAGTGCCATATACTTACATTATGTCCGCATATCATCCGCAAATGGATGGGATGATATGCGGACCTTTCACATGGAGCGGCCGTGTGAAAGGAGCCTAAGGGCTCTTTCACACGGGCGGTCCGATCAGATCCGCCTGTCAGTTTTTTAGGCGGATCTGATCGGATCTTCCATGCAGCTCTATGGGGCAGCGGGTGTCAGCGGAGGTCACCTCCGCTGACACCCGCTGCCATCCGCATCCGATCCTGTGCTGAAATCTGGACGGATGGAAACCCTATTTTTCCATCCGTTCAGTAATCGGAGCGGAGCGGATCTGATGAGAGCGGACAAGCGGTCCGCTCTCCTCCGATCCCCCATAGAGGGCAGCGGGTGCTGAGACACCTCCCTCTCCGCTCTGCAAGCGGAGACGGAGCTGTCATCCGCCCGGCTCAGCGGGGATCGCGGATCGATCCCCGCTGAGCAACACGGATCCGCCTGCGGAGGCGGACCGTGTGAAAGAAGCCTAAGGGCTCTTTCACACGGGCGTTCCGTATGTCCGTTTTTCATCCCATCCGGATGATCATCCTCTGACATCCGTTTTTTGTCAGTTCAGTTCAGTTCAGTTTTTTTGAACGGAGGAGAACCCTATTTTTTCTTTCTTTCAAAAAACGGAATGGAAGCAAAAACGGATGTCAGTGGTGTCATCCGCAGACATCCGTATTTACATAGACATGCATTATGTCAGTTTTTCATCCGCAAATGGATGGGATGAAAAACGGACATACGGACCGTTTTTTTTTGTGTCATCCGTGTCCGTTACAAAAAAAAAAAAAGGACCTGATCGGGCAAAAAAAAAGGAACGCCCGTGTGAAAGAGCCCTAAGGCCCCTTTCACACATGCTGTCCGTTTGTCCGTTTTTCATCCATCCGTTGACGGATGAAAAACGGACATCAATGCATCTCTATGTAAAAACGGATGACAACTGATGATCATCAGTTAACATCCGTTTTCATCCACTTCCGTCAATGTCCGTTTTTTTGAACGGATGAATGCCCTATTTTTCATCCGTCAAAAAAACGGATCGGACGAAAAACGGATGTCAACTGATGACAACGGATGAAAAACTGATGTCAACTGATGACAACGGATGACAACGGATGGAAAACGGACAACAACGGATGAAAAACGGATGAAAAACGGATAACAACTGATGAAAAACGGATGAAAAACGGATAACAACTGACGAAAAACGGATGAAAAACGGAAGAAAAAACGGATGAAAAACTGATACATTTGACGTGACTGAACTGATGAACTGAACGGACTGTATGTGTGAAAGGGGCCTTAGGGTTACCTTTGAAAGTCTGTAAAATGCCTCCCAAACCATACATTTTCAGAGAGCACAGAAACCCCATAAAAAAAAAAGACACTGCTATTAATTTTGTATGTTTCCTATAGTTGCACAAATGTTTAGCCAAACAATATTTAAAAAAAACACACTAATATCATTATCAATTTTATTAGCACACGCAAACACAATATAACTTACAAAAGGCCTATTCATTTTAAAAGAAAAGATTGTACTAAGTTAATAAATATCATTTATTTTTAATTGTTAAATATATTTGGAAACGGTGAAAAAAAGAAATGAAAAACTGTAAAAAAGCAACTTGCACTTAAAATCTGAAGGTTGTGGTAATGCTCAATTTTCAGTGCAACATAATCACTGCGTTTGTCTGCATTGCAATAAAATGATGGAGGCATACATTTTTTGCAACACAGAGCATTACAACATATGGCAACCCGTTGAGACATGCAGTCACATGTTGGGGCCTATTTATAGACAGCTATCACAAATAATCATTGTAACTTGCTTAATACTCTTATTTCCTATGATTGCGAGCGCCACCTAGGTGGCAATATTGCTGAATTTGCCTTGAGGTATTTCAGGAAAATACTACATTATGGCCATTAGATGTAAATGACAATCATAGGAAATAAATGTATTAGGCAAATTACAGTGATTATTTGAGTCGTTTGTGTGAATGCTTGACAAAGCACTTTTTTTTTTTTAATTTTTGAAAGTTTAAAATAAAATTAAGCACTGCAATGCAACAATGCACATGCACAATGCACACCAGTGTACATGTTATGCGCACCATATTCTGTTGGTGTGAATGGGCCTTTAGTGTGTTAGTACTCTGCAGTACACTAGTGCACATCATACATATGTTTTTATTCTTTTTTACATTACCTCTGGAAGAAGTTTTGGAGAAACATTAGGGGAATAAATGCACAATGCACACCAGTGTGCATGTTATGCGCACCATATTCTGTTGGTGTGAATGGGCCTTTAGTGTGTTAGTACTCTGCAGTACACCAGTGCACATCATACATATGTTTTTATTCTTTTTTACATTACCTCTGGAGGAAGTTTTGGGGAAACATTAGGGGAATAAATAGACTGTTATTTCATGTTTAGGATAGAGAAAGAGATTGAGGACACAGAGTCCTCGATGTCCTTTTCCTCTGCAGATGGCACTCACTAACACTGAGTATGGAAGTTGCTCTGTGCAGAGCACTTCCTGTTCATTCACAAACTGAAGAGATAGTAAACTTGTTTTTCATGTTAACTATCAATTCAATTTTGAATGAACACTGGAGTGTTCTGTACTGAACATTCCGGTGTTCATTGAGGAAAGTGAAGAAATTGGTAAATATGAGACACATTTACCAATCCCCGCTTGCCATCCTAAACCCATACGCTTCCCACCACCTCCTTTCCTGGCTGTATGCCTGGAAAATGGGTCTGGTGTAGATTTTGAGGGGAAACCCATGTAAAAAAAAAAAAAAACTCCATACCAGACCCTTATCCTAAAATGGGGTCTGGTATGACTTTTTGGAGGAGACCCTATGCGAAAAACAAAATAAACAGGGGGTGGGTCCTGGTGTACCATCTAAAATCTTTACTGGACCCATAACTAGACCTGCAGTCTGCCAGCAAGCGTGCGCCCTTCCTGAACCAGGCCATGTACTCTCAACATTAGAATGGTTCTTACCAGGAGCTCTCCCCCCAGCAAGGCCACTTGTCTCCATGTGGGGACAAGGGTTTCATCCTCACATCAATGATTCCGCAGATATGGAGGTCTGCAGAGAAAGACTTATTTAATCTGAAAGCCCCTTTGACAGAAAGGGCCCTCTACCTCACTTGAAAAATAGTAAATAAATACAAAGACATTGTGAAAAAGCCAGTTATCAAAATAAATAAATAAGCATTGTCCCCGATGTAAAGCTTAAAATTAGTCACGTTGTCCAGCAATGTACAGTGCATCTAGAAAGTATTCACAGCACTTCGCTTTTCCAACAGTTCATGATACAGCCTTATTCCAAAATTGATTAAATTAATTATTTTCATTTTCATTTTCAGCCTTTTGCTATTTTTGAGTATGATGCTACAAGCTTGGCACGCCTATTTTTGGGCACTTTTTCCCTTTTCTTCTTTGCAGGACCTCTTAAACTCTATCAGGTTGGATGGGGAGCGTTGGTGCACAGCCATTTTTAGATGTCCCCAGAGATGTTCAATTGGGTTCAAATCTTGGTTCTGGCTGGGCCACTCAAGCACATTCACAGAGTTGTCCCGTAGCCACTCCTTTGTTATCCTGGTTGTGTGCTTAGGGTCATTGTCCTGTTCAAAAATGAACCTTCAAACCTCTGGAATCCATTCATCTTTCCCTCGACCCTGACTAGTCTTCCAGTTCCTTCTGCTGAAAAAAATCCCAACAACATGACGCTGCAACCACCGTACTTCACTGTAGGGATGGTATTGGCCAAATGATGAGCGGTGCCTGGTTTCCTTCAGACATGAAACTTGCCATTCAAGCCAAAGAGTTCAATCTTTGTTTCATGAGACAAGAGAATTTTGTTTCTCATTGTCTGAGAGTCCTTCAGGTGCCTTTTGGAAAACTCCAGATGGTCAGTCATGTGCCTTTTACTGAAGAGTGGCTTCTGTCTGGCCCCTTTACCATACAGACCTGATTGGTGGAGTGCTGCAAAGATGGTTGTTCTTCCGGAATGTTCTCCTCTCTCCGATTCTAGGACAATATCCCCCCTGGACAACATCCCCCCCGGACAATATCCTCCCTGGACAATATCCCCACGGACAATATCCCCCCTCTAACCCTAACCCTGTGTCCAGGGGGATGTTTTCCGGGGGGATATTGTCCCGGGGGATATTGCCCAGGAGATAATGTCCTGGGGGGATATTGTCTGGGGGGATGTTGTCCAGGGGGGATTATGTCCAGGGGGATGTTGTCCGGGGGATATTGTCCTGATACTCTCTCTCCACAGAGAAACACTGAAGCTCTGTCAGAGTGACTGCCGGGTTCTTGGTCACCTCCCTGACTAAGTTGAGGAAACAAATGAATTTAATATATTTTTAAATAAGGCTGTAACATAACAAAATGTGGAAAAAGTGAAGCGATGTGAATACTTTCCGGTTGCACTGTAGATCCACCATCCACTGCGATAAGCAACACCCTGATGACCCACGGACACAATGACCTGCGCCACAATGATCCTTCTACATCGCACTCCTGCTGCAAATGACAGCTCCTTAGACAGCTGCTGAATGCTATCAAACTGGCTAGGGATCTCCTGTGATGTCATTGGCCACATATGATTATGACCATATGTGGTCAATGATGTCACCTGGGATCCCTCTGACACTTTGTTTACAGAATGGACTGCGCTCCTGTGATCCACAGGAGAAGTACAGTCAAATGAGCTTTGGCTGTACCCCCCTTTAGATGTCACTCTTTCTGGAGTACATACTATTGGTGTGCCACTTTTGGTGCAGGTTTAAGCATCCTTCAAGCATTTTACTTTAATGTTGTCCTTAAGTGGTAATAAAAGGCCCTCTCCCGGCTGCACAGTATGAAAAAAAAAAAGGTTTTTGCATTGGTACATGTCCCCCATGGCCAGGGGAGGACTGGGCCAGGGGGCAGGGGGGCAATTGCCCCCTGAGCCACTCTGATGCCCCATAAAAAAGGCTGAACCGCTTCTGCTACAGACATGCCTAAAGGATTCCTGGTGAAGAGAAGTGAAAAGTCTATGCCGCTGACCTACAGAGTGCGGGATAAAGACAAGGACAGAGCGCAGGCCTTCCTCCCCAGCATGGATGGTGTAAACTGTGTCTGAGCAGAGGCCGGTTTTATGCACTACTGGAGACTCTCCTCCCTCGGCCAGCCCCAACCAAGCTGTCCCAGCTTACCCCAACTGCCCCCTGCTGGCCATGTCAGGAACCGGGGTTCAGCCAGTGAGGAGAGAGTACCATGAGCAGAGCTTCAACCTGGAATGGGGGTCAGGAGGAGGACAAGAAGAGGGAGATCAGGGCCGAGTCCCCCCCCCCCCCCCCGGGCTGAAAGTGGCCAGTCTGCCCCTGCTCATGGCAGTGCCCAGCTATCCATGGCTTTTTTTTACCATAAGCTTGCAAACTGACCTTAGAAAAAGGTGAGAAAAATAAGATTTGGATCCCATAGACTTCAGTGGAGTTCAGGAGCTGTGTTCAGGGTTTGCTGATTTTTGGAAGTGTTTGGAGAACATCAAATGAACCAGGCTTTGCTTTGTTGGCTCGTCACTACATTTCAGAATGTAGGGTATATTTATTAGACTTGTCACACAGCTCCGCAGCGCAAAACTGGGCAATGAGATGGATTATAAAAATAAGATTTAATATGAGCTCTCAGCATGATTCATAAATTCTCCCAATGCTGAGCAAAACTAGAAATGCACCTAAATCAAATGTCCCACCCCACTTCCTAATCCTGCGTAAGATCTGACTGACAATCTGTCTCGGATTTTTGCATACCTTTTGCAGTCCAGTGCTCAGGATTGCAGGAACAGGGTAATTCACAAATATCTAAAACCTACTGCAAATCCTTTCAATAAAGCAAAGCGTAACTCACTAAATCAGTATTTTCTTATTTTGTTCCACCCCCTCCCTCTTACACAAATGCAAAAATATTGTATCTTTGTGTTCTTTTTTTGTGATGCAAGGCAGCACTTCCTGGTTTCTGGCCTAGGCCAGGCCCCACTGCCTCCTGGGATTGCTATGTCACGAGTATTCCGGGAGGAGGTGCGTTACTAAGCCGCAACTTTGCTGCACATGTGCGAACACATGGATAATTTCCACACATGCACACAACCAGGGCTGTTGTTATAAATCACAGGGCCCCCCTCTGAAAATATCAAATTATATTTTCACTAAAATGCCACAGCCACAGTGCTATGCTTCACAACCACAGCAGAAATTATACTCCCATCCAACAAGACCCATTTCATTGAATAGAGCTGCTCTATAAGTCCCCTGCAACCGTGTGCAAAGCAAGTGGTTGCGGTGCGCTACTGTGGTGTTAAAGCAGGCGGTGGGGAGGCGAAGTGCATTCTAAAGAGTGATCCAAATGCTGACTGCTCTTTACAGCAAAGCAAACTTAAATGGGTCCCTAATTTTTTGGTAAATTATTTTTTTTAACCACCATGTTTGGGGCTTTTGGTGAAATATCAGGTGCTCTAAACAGACCCTTCAAGTCTCACATTTGAGACAGAGAAAGGGATTGAAGGCAGAGATTCCCCGGTCCCCTTCTCTGCATCCTCAGCTGCACTGGACAGTGAATTAATAGGAAGAGCTCTGAGGCTTCCTTTTCATCCACAAACTGAACCATAGTAAACACAGCTTACAATGATTCAGGGATGAATGGACACAGGAGGGATCAGTACTGATCACTCTCTGGGTTCATTCAGCAAAGGAAGAGCCAGCAAATATGATATATCAACTGACCTCCTCCCCACTTTCCATCCTGAAACGGATCCCCCTGTGTGCCCACAGCAGCTGTCGGCAAAAGAGGAGAAGAGCAAGGCTAGCAGCAGAGGGAAGGGGGAGCAGATCCAAGATCCTGTCCCCCAGCAGAGCAGCCAGGGGAAGAAAGAAGAGTGGAAGCTGGCAATGCTGCAAGGGTATCCACAAGAGTTACAAGTGTCAGCAATAAGCCAGTGCAGCCAGCCTTCCTGGGCCCCCTTTTGAACTAATGATGCCCGGCCCTGGTACAGGAGGGCTGGTTGTACTGCTTTATCAGAGGCCCTGCACACAACTGCTGTGGGGGGGGGGCTATAGAGCCCATATATTAGAAATGTTTGGCACTTGTGTGCATGTGCGGAAACTATGTTGTCAATGTGCAGATGTGCCACCGATCTTTGCCAGCTCCCAAATACCTAAGAGAGACTGGTGGCACATCCGCATATGCTCCAGTTTCTTTTTTAAATAGTAACACAGGAAAGGGGCAGAAGGAGACCATTCATGTGTGGTTAAAGTGGTTGTAAACCTTTGAATTAAAAAATGAAAAAAGCATATTCTTCTATCGTGTGTCCATCCAAAGCACCAAGTGTGATTTCTGCGTGTTCTTTCCTTTCTCTGCTATGCATGAGTCACTTCTGGCAGTATATGCTAACACTAATCAATCCCGGGAGATGGCCCAGCCCCCTTCAGTACACAGCAGGTGATAGACAGCCCCAGCTGTGCATGTATGAGATTGTGGAATGGGGAGTGTGGCCATTCCTTCCACTCAGGTCTCAGATTACACTCTGTTTTTGTCAGTATGCCCTGTTGCACACAGGCTTCAGCTTGTATAAGAGAAGTGTGAATAGTAAGTTTTTATAAAACATTTGCAGAGCTTTTAGCTAGCTTTTTTTGAAGCTTTTAAATTAGCCTTCAGCTCCAGATTGTAAATGTTGAACAGAGATCCTAATGGAAGTGATGATTGTCACTTTTAACAAGCTGCTAGCATGCTCCAGCAGGCTTTCAGCAAGCTTTAAGAAGCGCTGAGACCTTATAGCAGATGTTTAAAGTGACAATCAGCATTCCCATTGGGATTTATTTTCAACATTTACACATTGGAGCTGAATGGTACTATTAAAACTTCAACAAAGCTTGCTAAAAGCTCTGTCAAAGGTTGCTGCTCACACTGCTCTTGTACAAGCTGCGCAGTGCGTTAAGCCATGATTGGTAACTTGCTCTGCATTTAGAGATGGGCTGAACATCCCCCTGTTTGGTTCACACCAGAACTCCCAAACAGAGAAAAAGTTCTGATCTTATTATTAAAGTCTATGGGATCCAAACGGTAAAAATCAAAAGTCCTCATTTTGAAGTCTTATATGCAAGGTATTGACCATAAAAAGGGTATGGGGGCCTGGGTACTCCCCTGGGGGACTTGTATCAATGCAAATGGTTTTTTTTTTAAAAGACCAGCAAGCACCCCCTCATCCTGAACCATACCAGGCCACATACCCTCAACATGGGGAGGTGCTTAGAGGGGGGGGGGGGCTCTGCCCTCCCACCCCAAAGAACCTTGTCACCACATTGATAGGGACAAGGGCCTCTTCCCAACAACCGTGGGCTGTTTGTAGGGGGTCTGTGGGCAGGGAGCTTATCAGAATCTGGAAGCCCCCTTTAAAAGGGGGTCCACTGATCCTCCCCCCCCAACCCTATGCTGATGAGTATGGGGTACATTATACCTCTACCAGTTCAGCAAAAAAGTGTACAAATAAGTAAAAACACAAGTCAGTTTTTGACAATTGAAAAAACAATATCCCGCAATGTAGATCCATCATCAATCATGACACCGCCACTACCGATGGACTCGGAAAAGAACAAAAAAAATGTTCCACCGTCAACTAGGGAAAACCGCCAAGTGCCTTGCTTGCCATTTGACAGTTCTTTTATAGGTAAGGGTGGGGCCACCTGGCGACTTCCCCTGGTGGCAGCGCCCCTTGTGTCATCACAGACCCAGCATGCACTGGTAATGCTTGCAAACGGCAAGCCAGGCATTTGGCGGTTTGCCTTAGTTAACGGCAGAGCAGTTTTTTTTGTTTGGTTTTTTTTCGGGTCAACGATAGCTTTATGATTGATGATGGCTCTACATTAGAGATGTACAGAACTGTTCGCAGGCGAACAGTTCCCGGCGAACAGTTCCCGGCGAACTTCGCATGTTCGCGTTCGCCGCTGCGGGCGAACATATGCAATGTTCGGTCCGCCTCCTATACATCATCATTGAGGCAAACTTTGACCCTGAACATCACAGTCAGCAGACAAATTCCAGGCCAATCAGCATACCTCCCTCCCACACCCTCCCACCTCCAGCATCCATTTTAGATCATTTCTGTGTTACTGAGAGCAGGGAAAGTGCTGGTGCTGCTGCTGTTGTTATAGCTAGGGACAGTTCCCGGTCTTGTTAGCCAGTGTTCTTGGTACACTCCTGCTGTAAGGACAGCACCCCAAAAAGCCCTTCCTAGGGCTGGTATTTGAGTTTTTTTTGGATATATATATATATATATCCAGTGTTGGGGTAGTTACTCAAAAAATGTAACTAGTTACTAGTTACTAGTTACCTCTGTAAATTGTAATGAGATTACTTTACTAGTTACTACATTCGAAAAGTAACTTCACTACTTATTACTTTACTTTCCTCTTTCTTAATTGACCGTGTAGAAGAAGATACATGACACTCTTTCTGCATAGAGTTTATTGTATAAACACAGGCTTTGGGAAACATGAGAACAAAACCTGAAAAAACAGAATAAAACATAAAGTGCAACAAAAAGTCATAAACTTCATCCCTCTCTATTCTTCGAAATAACGATTGTATCGTACAGCTTGGGTAACGCAGGAAAGCGCGTTCCTATAGCCTAGTAAAGTAGTGTAGTTACTTCTTATAGCCTAGTAAAGTAGTGTAGTTACCAATATTAGTATTGTAACTAGTTACTTTACTTAGTTACCAAAAAAAGTAATTTAGTTACTGTAATTAGTTACTTTGTAACTAGTTACCCCCAACACTGTATATATCTATTGTCCCCAAAAGCCCTTTTGAGGGCTGGTATTTGTGTAATTTTTTTTTGTTCTGTGATATATATATATATATATATATATATATATATATATATTGTCCCCAAAAGCCCCTTTGAGGGCTGGTATTTGAGTATTTTTTAATATATATATATATATATATATGTAGCATGTCCAGAACCAGAAAAAAAAAATCATATAGGTGTAAAGGGGTTCCCACCATCCCTGCTCTACTGAAAAATTATCTTTTTTTCTGGTTCTGGACATGCTACAGAGCTGAAACTTCACAGGTACACTTTTTAGACCCCCTAGACACTAAATCACACAAAAAAAAGTTCTTAAAAATTGTCATTTTTGATAGAGAGCCAATTATTGGAAAACTTAAAAAAAAATTCTTTGGATTTATTGTCTGGGGGGTCTAAAAAGTGTACCTGTGAAGTTTTAGCTCTGTAGCATGTCCAGAACCAGAAAAAAATAGAATTAGGGTTAGGGCTAGGGTTAGGGTTAGGGCTAGGGTTAGGGTCAGGGCTAAGGTTAGGGTTATTTTTAGTGCTTAGGGTTAGAGGGTTAGAGTTAGAGGGGTAGGGGTAGGGCTACTAACTCTAACCCTAAGTATCTCACCGTAACCCTAACCCTAGCCCCTAACACTAAACCTAACCCTAACCCTCTAACCATAACCCTAACCCTCTAACCTTAACCCTAACCCTCTAAGCCTAGCCATAAAAATAACCCTAACCCTAACCCTAGCCCTAAGCCTAACCCTAGCCCTAACCCTAATTCGTAATTTTTTCTGGTTCTGGACATGCTACAGAGCTGAAACTTCACAGGTACACTTTTTAGACCCCCCAGATGCTAAATCCAAAGAATTTTTTTATTTTTATTTTTTTTTAATTTTTCCAATAATTGGCTCTCTATCAAAAAATTACAATTTTTAAGAACTTTTTTTTGTGTGATCCCTCTCCGGCATGCCACAGTCCAGGTGTTTGTGTCAGAGACTCAATACCCTGCGCAGGCGCTGTTAGGAATGCTTCCTGAGCACACTGATGTGCTGTCATGAGTCTCCTAAAGGGTTAACCTAGAGCAGACTAATTGCTGTAATTGGCAAACAGGCTGCCTTATTTAAACAGCCCAGCAGCACTGCACTTTGCTGTGTTGTCTTCAGCTCTCCTGTATCCTGTGCCTGTTATATCTGCTGTTCCTGTTTACCTGACCCGGCTTGTCTTTGGATTCTGATTACCTGCTGCCCGCCCTGATCTTGGCTTGTCCTGACTATCCTCCTGTCTCGTCCTGATCTGTTTACCTGCTACCGGCTATTGGTCCTGGATCTGTTCCTGGCTCTCCCAGGGAATCCGGGGGGCCGCGACCTGGTGTTAGCAAGCAGCCAAATCCATCCCCACCTTCTGGGGCCCTGGTGAAGACCGGCTTACACTTAGACTCCGCGCCTCTGGTGAACCTGTGCCACGCCAGTTACCCGGTAAGCCACTCCTCTTACGTCAGGCTCTGCCACGTTACCCCGTGACAGTACAACACAGCCAAGACTGAGCCTGCTAGAGGAGCCTCTCCTATGGATGACATCTGCCAGCACCTTGCGGCCCTTACCCAAGCCGTTAAGTCCCTGCAAGAGGGCTATACCCAGCTGGAGGGGCGTGTTCAGTCCCTGACCCCCTCCACGGACCCTACAGTTTCTGCTGCTTCCATGGCTCCCTCCGGTCCGACCGTGGTGATGCTGCCTCCTGAGCCAAGGGTCCCTACGCCGGAAAGGTTTTCTGGGGATCGGAGCAAGTTTAGAGCCTTCCGCAATGCCTGCGAGCTGTACTTCTCCCTGCAACCCCGAACCTTCTCCTTGGAAGCAACCAAAGTGGGGTTCATCATATCCCTGCTTCAAGGTGAACCTCAGTCCTGGGCTCACCGCCTGCTTGAAGAGCGCAATGACCAGCTGGACTCCATGACGACTTTCTTTAACGCAATGGCGCAGTTATACGAAGACCCGCAGCGCACTGCTACCGCAGAAACCGCGCTTACTTCACTTCAACAGGGCCGTAGAGCCGTAGAGGATTACGTCACTGACTTCAGGCATTGGAGTACGGACACTCACTGGAACGACGCAGCCTTGCGACATCAGTTCCGCCTGGGTCTTTCAGAAAACTTGAAAGATGAACTGGCCCGAGTGGGTATACCCGAGACCTTGGAGGCATTAATCACCCTGGCCATACAGATAGACCGCCGGCTCCGTGAACGTAGAGCAGAGAGGTCCACGCAGCAGACCCGCCCAGTCTGGATGTTGCCACAGGTTCCTAATCCCGTCCACACCTTCTCCTCTGGTGCCCGTTCCAGCAACACTGCTCCGCTTATTTCTGAATCGGATACGTCGGAGCCGATGCAACTTGGGCTTATGCGTCCTTCCTTATCAACAGAAGAACGCTCACGACGATGTCAGAACAACCTGTGCCTGTACTGCGGAGAGGCCGGACACTTTGTACGCTCATGCCCAGCAAAGATGCGTAAGCGTCTTTCTATATCCCCCTCAAGTTATCCAGTCTCTGTCAACAATACCACTCACCTGGCTCTCTCTATCTCATTTCAGCTCCCAGAAGGCCCGATCCCGGTCACCGCTATTATTGATTCCGGGGCATGCAGCTGCTTCATTGATCTTACCTTTGCTGCCCATCAACGCATCCCACTTCGACCCAAGTCGCAGGGACTCTCCATCTTCCTAGCAGATGGGTCCCACATCAAGTCTGGGCCAGTTACCCAAGAAACCCCTCCATTGCCTGTGGCCACTCTCGAAGGGCACAAGGAGTTGTTATGCCTGGATGCCATCTCTTCTCCCTTGTTTCCCGTTATTCTGGGGTTACCCTGGTTGCAGGCGCACAACCCGCAGATTAATTGGACTTCTGGAGACGTCAAGTTCCAGTCCCCTTACTGCCAGAATCATTGCCTGCCAGTACGCCATAGTGCTCCTAGCACCCTACTCTGTATGGACGCTGATAAGGAGATACGTTCCTCTGTCCCAGTATCTTATCACGAATACTTGGATGTCTTCAGTAAACAGGGGGCTGAGACCTTACCCCCCCACCGCCCCTATGATTGTCCAATTGAATTGCTTCCGGGGGCCGAGATCCCTTTCGGACGTATCTTTCCTTTATCGGAACGAGAATTGGGTACCCTTAAAGACTATGTGACGGAGAATCTAGAGAAGGGATTCATCCGACCCTCTACTTCTCCGGCAGGAGCTGGGATCTTTTTTGTGGAGAAAAAAGACCATTCACTTCGGCCATGTGTGGACTACCGTGAGTTAAATAAAATTACGGTCAAAAACCGGTACCCCCTACCCTTGATTCCTGAACTTTTCCAGAGACTAAGAACCGCCTCTGTATTCACCAAACTGGACCTACGGGGAGCCTACAATTTGGTCCGTATTAGGGAGGGGGATGAATGGAAGACAGCATTCCGCACCCGATTCGGGCATTATGAATATTTGGTGATGCCTTTCGGGCTCTGCAATGCCCCGGCCACCTTCCAGCACTTCGTCAACGACATCTTCAGAGACTATCTGGACATCTTTGTTATTGTCTACCTGGACGATATCTTGGTCTTCTCTTCCTCCCTGGCCCAGCACCGAGAACACGTTAAAAAGGTACTCCACCGACTCCGGCTACACAGGCTCTACGCAAAACCCGAGAAATGCGAATTTGAACAGCAGAGTATCCAATTCCTCGGGTTAATAATCTCCTCTGAAGGGGTCAAAATGGACCCTCAGAAGGTCTCCGCCATCCTGGATTGGCCCGCACCGGTGGATAAAAAGGGGATTCAGCGTTTCATAGGATTCGCAAATTTCTACAGGAAATTTATCAAGGGGTTCTCTTCCATCATCGCCCCTATTACCCTGCTCACCAAACAAGGTACCCGCTTCCACTGGTCTCCCAAGGCGCAAGTCGCATTTACAGCCCTGAAGGAGCTGTTTACTTCTGCTCCTATCCTCAGCCACCCGGATCCCGCCCTGCCTTACATCCTTGAAGTTGACGCCTCGGAAATCGCAGTAGGAGCAGTCATCTCCCAGCGTCAAGGTCTCAAGGACCTGATTCATCCGGTAGCTTTCTTCTCCCGTAAGCTTTCTGCTGCGGAGAGGAACTATGATGTAGGGGATCGGGAGCTCCTTGCCATCAAGACCGCCCTGGAGGAGTGGAGGTATCTATTGGAAGGGGCGGCACATCCCATACTCATCTACACGGATCATAAGAACCTGGAGTATTTGAGGACGGCCAAACGCCTGAGACCTCGCCAAGCAAGGTGGGCACTTTTTTTTTCCAGATTTACGTTCCATAAAACGTACCGACCGGGTTCCAAGAATACGAAACCCGATGCTCTCTCTCGAATGTACGACAGTTCTAAAGAAACCATTGTACCTGACACCATCTTAACCCAAGGTAACTTTCTGCTATTACAGTCTGACCTTCTTACCGCTCTGAGACAAGCCACAGTAAATGCTCCCCATCCTGCTGGAACTATACTGGTACCCAGAAATGGACTGCTATGGAGAGGGGATCAAATTTTCGTTCCAGAAAGTGCTCGTGTGTCCATCCTAGGACTGTGTCATGACCACCCGATGGCTGGTCACTTCGGGATCCATAAGACCCTGGATCTTGTGCAGCGCACGTTCTGGTGGCCCGACTTGGAGAAGTGTTGTAAACAATATGTTTCCTCCTGTACTGTTTGCACACGAAGCAAGGCAACCCGAAATAAGGCATGGGGCCTGCTCAGACCACTACCAGTCCCTGACAGACCATGGAAGATGATTGCCATGGATTTCATTGTGGAACTTCCTCCATCAGACGGTTATTCTGCAATCTTCGTGGTAGTAGACCGTCTGTCGAAAATGGCTCACTTCATACCACTAAGAGGTACACCCTCCGCGCTTGAGACGGCACAGGTCTTCATCAGAGAAATTGTAAGACTTCACGGGGTCCCAATGAACATTGTGTCGGATAGAGGTGTCCAATTTACTTCTCGCTTCTGGAGAGCGTTATGTGATTCACTGAAAATCAAGCTGTCAATGTCCTCCGCATACCATCCCCAGACTAACGGGCAGACTGAGAGGACCAACCAGACCCTCGAGCAATATATCCGATGCTTCACCACCTTTGTTCAAGATAACTGGGTCTCGCTACTTCCATCAGCAGAGTTCGCATACAATAACGCCAAACACTCGGCTACAGGTCAGTCCCCATTCTATGCCAACTACGGGTTTCACCCATCTTTCTTGCCCTGCTTTATTCCTGAATCTACAGTGCCAGCAGTCCGGGATATCTTGGAGTTCCTTAAGGAGAACAACAAAATCTTACAGGATGCCATGACCAAGGCTCAGACCTCCAATAAAGAGTTCTTTGACAAAAGAAGGAGAGGTGAGTTATGGTATGGTATGGTTAGCCACCACCAATCTCCGATTGGCATGCCCTTCCAAAAAACTGGCACCCAAGTTTATTGGCCCATTCCCTGTGAAGAGAAAATTAAATGAGGTATCTTACGAATTGACGCTTCCCGATTCCCTCAAGATCCATCCAGTCTTCCATGTTTCACTCTTGAAACCTGCAGTACCTGACTCCTTTCCTGGTAGAAGTTCAGAACCACCTGCTCCTGTCACCATCAACGGGGACGAAGAATTTGAGGTGGAGGCCATCCTAGACTGCAGAAGGCGGAGGAACCAGCTACAATACCTGGTTAAGTGGAGGGGCTACGGCCCCGAAGAAAATTCCTGGGAACCGGTACAGAATTTCCATGCCCAGGACTTAATCCGGAATTTCTTCCGCAACCATCCCCACAAAAGGAACCTTTTGGGCACCCGGAGGTTGCCCTTAAGGGGGGGGGCAATGTCAGAGACTCAATACCCTGCGCAGGCGCTGTTAGGAATGCTTCCTGAGCACACTGATGTGCTGTCATGAGTCTCCTAAAGGGTTAACCTAGAGCAGACTAATTGCTGTAATTGGCAAACAGGCTGCCTTATTTAAACAGCCCAGCAGCACTGCACTTTGCTGTGTTGTCTTCAGCTCTCCTGTATCCTGTGCCTGTTATATCTGCTGTTCCTGTTTACCTGACCCGGCTTGTCTTTGGATTCTGATTACCTGCTGCCCGCCCTGATCTTGGCTTGTCCTGACTATCCTCCTGTCTCGTCCTGATCTGTTTACCTGCTACCGGCTATTGGTCCTGGATCTGTTCCTGGCTCTCCCAGGGAATCCGGGGGGCCGCGACCTGGTGTTAGCAAGCAGCCAAATCCATCCCCACCTTCTGGGGCCCTGGTGAAGACCGACTTACACTTAGACTCCGCGCCTCTGGTGAACCTGTGCCACGCCAGTTACCCGGTAAGCCACTCCTCTTACGTCAGGCTCTGCCACGTTACCCCGTGACAGTACAACACAGCCAAGACTGAGCCTGCTAGAGGAGCCTCTCCTATGGATGACATCTGCCAGCACCTTGCGGCCCTTACCCAAGCCGTTAAGTCCCTGCAAGAGGGCTATACCCAGCTGGAGGGGCGTGTTCAGTCCCTGACCCCCTCCACGGACCCTACAGTTTCTGCTGCTTCCATGGCTCCCTCCGGTCCGACCGTGGTGATGCTGCCTCCTGAGCCAAGGGTCCCTACGCCGGAAAGGTTTTCTGGGGATCGGAGCAAGTTTAGAGCCTTCCGCAATGCCTGCGAGCTGTACTTCTCCCTGCAACCCCGAACCTTCTCCTTGGAAGCAACCAAAGTGGGGTTCATCATATCCCTGCTTCAAGGTGAACCTCAGTCCTGGGCTCACCGCCTGCTTGAAGAGCGCAATGACCAGCTGGACTCCATGACGACTTTCTTTAACGCAATGGCGCAGTTATACGAAGACCCGCAGCGCACTGCTACCGCAGAAACCGCGCTTACTTCACTTCAACAGGGCCGTAGAGCCGTAGAGGATTACGTCACTGACTTCAGGCATTGGAGTACGGACACTCACTGGAACGACGCAGCCTTGCGACATCAGTTCCGCCTGGGTCTTTCAGAAAACTTGAAAGATGAACTGGCCCGAGTGGGTATACCCGAGACCTTGGAGGCATTAATCACCCTGGCCATACAGATAGACCGCCGGCTCCGTGAACGTAGAGCAGAGAGGTCCACGCAGCAGACCCGCCCAGTCTGGATGTTGCCACAGGTTCCTAATCCCGTCCACACCTTCTCCTCTGGTGCCCGTTCCAGCAACACTGCTCCGCTTATTTCTGAATCGGATACGTCGGAGCCGATGCAACTTGGGCTTATGCGTCCTTCCTTATCAACAGAAGAACGCTCACGACGATGTCAGAACAACCTGTGCCTGTACTGCGGAGAGGCCGGACACTTTGTACGCTCATGCCCAGCAAAGATGCGTAAGCGTCTTTCTATATCCCCCTCAAGTTATCCAGTCTCTGTCAACAATACCACTCACCTGGCTCTCTCTATCTCATTTCAGCTCCCAGAAGGCCCGATCCCAGTCACCGCTATTATTGATTCCGGGGCATGCAGCTGCTTCATTGATCTTACCTTTGCTGCCCATCAACGCATCCCACTTCGACCCAAGTCGCAGGGACTCTCCATCTTCCTAGCAGATGGGTCCCACATCAAGTCTGGGCCAGTTACCCAAGAAACCCCTCCATTGCCTGTGGCCACTCTCGAAGGGCACAAGGAGTTGTTATGCCTGGATGCCATCTCTTCTCCCTTGTTTCCCGTTATTCTGGGGTTACCCTGGTTGCAGGCGCACAACCCGCAGATTAATTGGACTTCTGGAGACGTCAAGTTCCAGTCCCCTTACTGCCAGAATCATTGCCTGCCAGTACGCCATAGTGCTCCTAGCACCCTACTCTGTATGGACGCTGATAAGGAGATACGTTCCTCTGTCCCAGTATCTTATCACGAATACTTGGATGTCTTCAGTAAACAGGGGGCTGAGACCTTACCCCCCCACCGCCCCTATGATTGTCCAATTGAATTGCTTCCGGGGGCCGAGATCCCTTTCGGACGTATCTTTCCTTTATCGGAACGAGAATTGGGTACCCTTAAAGACTATGTGACGGAGAATCTAGAGAAGGGATTCATCCGACCCTCTACTTCTCCGGCAGGAGCTGGGATCTTTTTTGTGGAGAAAAAAGACCATTCACTTCGGCCATGTGTGGACTACCGTGAGTTAAGTAAAATTACGGTCAAAAACCGGTACCCCCTACCCTTGATTCCTGAACTTTTCCAGAGACTAAGAACCGCCTCTGTATTCACCAAACTGGACCTACGGGGAGCCTACAATTTGGTCCGTATTAGGGAGGGGGATGAATGGAAGACAGCATTCCGCACCCGATTCGGGCATTATGAATATTTGGTGATGCCTTTCGGGCTCTGCAATGCCCCGGCCACCTTCCAGCACTTCGTCAACGACATCTTCAGAGACTATCTGGACATCTTTGTTATTGTCTACCTGGACGATATCTTGGTCTTCTCTTCCTCCCTGGCCCAGCACCGAGAACACGTTAAAAAGGTACTCCACCGACTCCGGCTACACAGGCTCTACGCAAAACCCGAGAAATGCGAATTTGAACAGCAGAGTATCCAATTCCTCGGGTTAATAATCTCCTCTGAAGGGGTCAAAATGGACCCTCAGAAGGTCTCCGCCATCCTGGATTGGCCCGCACCGGTGGATAAAAAGGGGATTCAGCGTTTCATAGGATTCGCAAATTTCTACAGGAAATTTATCGAGGGGTTCTCTTCCATCATCGCCCCTATTACCCTGCTCACCAAACAAGGTACCCGCTTCCACTGGTCTCCCAAGGCGCAAGTCGCATTTACAGCCCTGAAGGAGCTGTTTACTTCTGCTCCTATCCTCAGCCACCCGGATCCCGCCCTGCCTTACATCCTTGAAGTTGACGCCTCGGAAATCGCAGTAGGAGCAGTCATCTCCCAGCGTCAAGGTCTCAAGGACCTGATTCATCCGGTAGCTTTCTTCTCCCGTAAGCTTTCTGCTGCGGAGAGGAACTATGATGTAGGGGATCGGGAGCTCCTTGCCATCAAGACCGCCCTGGAGGAGTGGAGGTATCTATTGGAAGGGGCGGCACATCCCATACTCATCTACACGGATCATAAGAACCTGGAGTATTTGAGGACGGCCAAACGCCTGAGACCTCGCCAAGCAAGGTGGGCACTTTTTTTTTCCAGATTTACGTTCCATATAACGTACCGACCGGGTTCCAAGAATACGAAACCCGATGCTCTCTCTTGAATGTACGACAGTTCTAAAGAAACCATTGTACCTGACACCATCTTAACCCAAGGTAACTTTCTGCTATTACAGTCTGACCTTCTTACCGCTCTGAGACAAGCCACAGTAAATGCTCCCCATCCTGCTGGAACTATACTGGTACCCAGAAATGGACTGCTATGGAGAGGGGATCAAATTTTCGTTCCAGAAAGTGCTCGTGTGTCCATCCTAGGACTGTGTCATGACCACCCGATGGCTGGTCACTTCGGGATCCATAAGACCCTGGATCTTGTGCAGCGCACGTTCTGGTGGCCCGACTTGGAGAAGTGTTGTAAACAATATGTTTCCTCCTGTACTGTTTGCACACGAAGCAAGGCAACCCGAAATAAGGCATGGGGCCTGCTCAGACCACTACCAGTCCCTGACAGACCATGGAAGATGATTGCCATGGATTTCATTGTGGAACTTCCTCCATCAGACGGTTATTCTGCAATCTTCGTGGTAGTAGACCGTCTGTCGAAAATGGCTCACTTCATACCACTAAGAGGTACACCCTCCGCGCTTGAGACGGCACAGGTCTTCATCAGAGAAATTGTAAGACTTCACGGGGTCCCAATGAACATTGTGTCGGATAGAGGTGTCCAATTTACTTCTCGCTTCTGGAGAGCGTTATGTGATTCACTGAAAATCAAGCTGTCAATGTCCTCCGCATACCATCCCCAGACTAACGGGCAGACTGAGAGGACCAACCAGACCCTCGAGCAATATATCCGATGCTTCACCACCTTTGTTCAAGATAACTGGGTCTCGCTACTTCCATCAGCAGAGTTCGCATACAATAACGCCAAACACTCGGCTACAGGTCAGTCCCCATTCTATGCCAACTACGGGTTTCACCCATCTTTCTTGCCCTGCTTTATTCCTGAATCTACAGTGCCAGCAGTCCGGGATATCTTGGAGTTCCTTAAGGAGAACAACAAAATCTTACAGGATGCCATGACCAAGGCTCAGACCTCCAATAAAGAGTTCTTTGACAAAAGAAGGAGAGGTGAGTTATGGTATGGTATGGTTAGCCACCACCAATCTCCGATTGGCATGCCCTTCCAAAAAACTGGCACCCAAGTTTATTGGCCCATTCCCTGTGAAGAGAAAATTAAATGAGGTATCTTACGAATTGACGCTTCCCGATTCCCTCAAGATCCATCCAGTCTTCCATGTTTCACTCTTGAAACCTGCAGTACCTGACTCCTTTCCTGGTAGAAGTTCAGAACCACCTGCTCCTGTCACCATCAACGGGGACGAAGAATTTGAGGTGGAGGCCATCCTAGACTGCAGAAGGCGGAGGAACCAGCTACAATACCTGGTTAAGTGGAGGGGCTACGGCCCCGAAGAAAATTCCTGGGAACCGGTACAGAATTTCCATGCCCAGGACTTAATCCGGAATTTCTTCCGCAACCATCCCCACAAAAGGAACCTTTTGGGCACCCGGAGGTTGCCCTTAAGGGGGGGGGCAATGTCAGAGACTCAATACCCTGCGCAGGCGCTGTTAGGAATGCTTCCTGAGCACACTGATGTGCTGTCATGAGTCTCCTAAAGGGTTAACCTAGAGCAGACTAATTGCTGTAATTGGCAAACAGGCTGCCTTATTTAAACAGCCCAGCAGCACTGCACTTTGCTGTGTTGTCTTCAGCTCTCCTGTATCCTGTGCCTGTTATATCTGCTGTTCCTGTTTACCTGACCCGGCTTGTCTTTGGATTCTGATTACCTGCTGCCCGCCCTGATCTTGGCTTGTCCTGACTATCCTCCTGTCTCGTCCTGATCTGTTTACCTGCTACCGGCTATTGGTCCTGGATCTGTTCCTGGCTCTCCCAGGGAATCCGGGGGGCCGCGACCTGGTGTTAGCAAGCAGCCAAATCCATCCCCACCTTCTGGGGCCCTGGTGAAGACCGGCTTACACTTAGACTCCGCGCCTCTGGTGAACCTGTGCCACGCCAGTTACCCGGTAAGCCACTCCTCTTACGTCAGGCTCTGCCACGTTACCCCGTGACAGTTTGTCCCCTTGAAACAACTTTTCCATTACTATTGTGGCCAGAAAGAGTCCCTGTGGGTTTTAAAATTCACCTGCCTATTAAAGTCTATGGCGGTTCGCAATGTTCGCCGGTTCGCGAACATTCGCCGATGTTCGCGTTCGCCGTTCGCGAACAGCGAATTTTATGTTCGCGACATCACTACTCTACATCAGGGGACATTGTTATTTTTATTTTTTAATAAAGGAATTAATAAAATCTGTCTGTGTTTTTATTACTTTTTGACACTTTTTTGGTGAATGGGTAGGGGTACTATGTTCCCCTATACTCATTTACATAGGGGAGGCCGGGATCTGGGGGCCCCACAAGCACAGCCCAGGCTTGTGGGAAAGAGGCTCTTGTCCCCATCAACTAGGATGGGAGGCCCCAAAGCACCCCACATGTTGAGGGCATGTGGCCTGGTATTTTTCAGGGGGGGGGGCGCTCATTCAATTCTCCCTTTCCTGGCCTGTAGGGCTGCATGCTCAGATAAGGTTCTGGTATTGATTTTAGGGGGGACCCCACACCATTTTTAAAAAAATGTAAGTGCAGGGTTTACCTTGAAATCCATACTACACCAGTCTGGTATGGATTGTGAGTGACCCCCACAACTTTTTTTTTTTTCCCACTTTTTTATTTTATTTATTTATTTTTTTCAGCTGTCAACGGGGAAGCTCATTGACAGCTGATGACTCATCAGTTGTTAAGAACACTGTGGCCGGCTTCCCCGCCCCACTCCTTAACAACCAGATATTCACTGTGCCCTGATTGGGCAAAGTGCGCAGTGCATTGCAGGGCGCTCCGGAGAGCGAACACTCGCCTAACGCCCTGCAAATTTGGGTGTTCACGGAACGGGCTAACGACGGATGTTTGGGCCTAACTTTTGCTCAGCCTGAACTGTTCGCCCAACTCTATCTGCATTAACGGCTTGCCGACCGCCGCACGACTATTTACTGCGGCGGTCAGTCCCTCACAGGCAAAGCGACGTAGTACTACGTCGCTAGCCTGTGAGGGTCTCGGGAGCGAGCACGCGCCGCCGGAGGCACGCTCCCGCTCCCACGCGGTCACGGACCCCCCCGCGCGTGTGACCGGCGGACCCGATCATCCGCCGGTCACTCGCGATCCTCGGTGGAGAGGAAGAAAGGCAGGCGGCTAATGTAAACAAGCCGCCTGTCATTCTCCCCTGTGTAGGAATAGTGATCATATGGATCTACTATGTAAGACCATTGATCACTGTTCCTACACCTCAAGCCACAGCCAATCACAGTTAGAATCATGCCCCTAGGGACACACATAACCCCTCCCTCTCAAAAAAAGTTAACCCCTTCACTGCCAGTGTAATTTTACAGTAACAGTGCATATGTATAGCACTGATTACTGTAGTAATGTCACTGGTAACCCCAAAAGTGTCAAAAATGTCAGTCAAGGGTCCGATCTGTCCGCCCCAATGCCGCAGTACCGCAAAAAAAATCGCAGATCGCCGCCATTACGCATTAAAAAAAAAACAACAAAAATGACAAAAATCTTTCCCTTTGTTAGTAAACGCGATAACTTTTGTGCAAACCAATCAAAATTCAATCAAAAACTGCTGTTTCTTCTACCCTAGCTCCTTTGCAGCTGAGCACAGAGGATATGTAATCACTAAAACGGGAAAAAATGTATATATCATTTTTTTTATATGTATACACAAATGTTTTGCTTCTCATTTATATTTTAAACTGAATGGGTTATTTTACAAGGTGAGGGTTTACGTATTCTTTAAGGCATCTGTTTTTTTTTTTTTTTTTTGTTTTGTTTTTTTTTTTTTTATTGGCTGCCAATTGCATCACAGTGCACAGCAAACCACACCTCACCCTTTTTTTGTGAATTAAACCCATTGCAATGCAGCTGTCTTGCCTAAGTGTATGGGGTGCCATTCAAAATGAAGGCCACCACAAAGCACTAACGTGTGCATAGTGAAGCATTGTATATTGCCGTAATCCAAAGGTCCTAAAAGAGTATAAGTTGTTCACTTCGCCAAGTGAATTTTCACTTACCTTAGAAAATGAGGTGGAGTTTTGCTGACAATCATCCAATCATGTACAAGCAAAAAAAAACATTTTTTTTTCCCTTGCATGCACATTTGGGTATTCTTTGAAAAGCGAATTTCTCTTGACCTCATTTACTAAGCTAAGGGAGATAAATTAGTAAACATCTCTATTTTTGATAGATAAATAGTGCATTTTATTTACAACTATATAGATCAGGCCAAAATGAGGGACAACTGAGGAGGAAATGAGGGACAGAAGGATTTTGTTCTGAATGAGGGACAGTTCCTTAAAAATCAGGGACAGTTGGGAGCTCTGATTATGGTGTATTAAAGTACACTAACACTTATAGCCCAATCTATTCAAAATGTATACTATATTAGGACAGACCACAAAGGAAAAAAGGTTATTTGGCATAAGTCTCTCTGCAAAAGAACTCAGAGAAAAACTGTCTCTATAGGAGGCAAAGACTCTGGGCCTAAAATAGTGAAAAATGAATTACATCTGAATGATGTAGTTAATTCCTTTAATGTACTGTATATGTGTAACCCAATATAAGTAAAAATTGCTAGATGTCAACTCGGCATTCAGTTGGGCTGATTTACTAAAGCAGTAGTGAATGTTAATTTTGCAAATCGAATGTTCAATTGTGTAGTGTCCACTCTTTAACCCCTTAGCGCCGACGGAACGCAAATATGTGGCTTCGGCTTTAGGGAGTTGTACCGGGGTGATGCCCACAGCTAGAGGCATCAAACTGGTACTGTTGTTTAGAGCTGATGATCGGCTTTCTTGTAATGACAACCAATGCGGCTGTCATTACAAGGATCGGGAGGGGACATCGCCCCCCTCCTGCTGCCTTCCGCAGCTCGTCCGGCTGGCTGAAGACCCAAACAAAGTCAAATTTGGCTCTGATCGGTCTCCAGTGTAAAAAACCCAGAAGCGATGTCACGACAACACATCCGGGTACTGGAGCCTTAAAGACACCAAATTTTTTAAAAAAATGACAGCATTCATAACAGCCAAACTTGGCGTTTTGAATGCTTTTAAGTGCAAAGGAGGGAATTGGGGTCTTTTAGACCCCAGATCCCTCCATAAAAAGCAACTGTCACTGCCTAATACTGTTACAAGGGATGTGTACATTCCTTGTGACAGCAATAAAAGTCATTAAAAAATGTTTTTTTTAAATGGATAGTGTAAAAAAATATATATATTTAAGCAAAAAAAAAAAAGATTTTAAAGCGTTCCGTTCCTCGCAAAAGCGAACGCATATGCAAGTCGCACCCGCATATGTACACACATGATTGTTAGAGCAAGAGCAATAATTCTGCCATAAGATCTCCTCTGTAACTCAAAACAGGTAACTATTAAAAAATGTTTAAAGCGGTTTCAGGTACCAAAGTTTGTGTTGCCATTCCATGAATGTGCGCATGACATGCTAGATATCTATTTGCTCGGTGTAACATCATCTTTTACATTATACCTAAAAATTGGGCTTTTTTTACTTATAGCACCCTACAAGGAAGGTGCTAGGTAAAAGCATAGTGGGCCTTGGCTGCCTAACAGCAGAGCCATGGTTTTCAGCTGGGCTGTCATGTTTCCCAGGTGTGGCTGCTGAGAGGGGAGTCTCCCCACTGGCTTCATGAGAGGATTCTCATTGGGCAGTGGAGGAAACCCAATCAGTGGTCCATTCAGGCCTGTATCTACCCCAGAAGGCAGATTCTGCCACAGAGGATTCTGGGAGTGGGTAAAAAGTTGAGGGGAACTCATGACTCAGCGTCTTTGGCAGGAAGCAGGGTCCCAGGAGGGAGGGTACGGCTGTCTCTCCTCCTGTCAGAAGGATCGGGTGTCTCGGGTGGTGGCCTGGGAATCCAAAGAGAGAGCTGAGCTGAGCTGCAGAGAGGATCCAGTGTGCCAAGGACCAGTGGAGATAGAGGGGTTCCAGGAAAGCATGCCAAGTTTGTGAGTACTGTGAATTGCCCCTGGGGGTCTGCCTGAAGTTTATAGGGGACCACTCCGGTGAAGGTCCCAGAGATCCAGGAGCCAGCTAGTGTCAAGGGGATTCCCTAGTCAGAGGACCCTGAAGTGTTAGAGGGGGTGCCTAGTCAGAGGACCCTGAAGTGTCAGAGGGGGAGCCAGCGGTTGGGCCCTGAAGAGTTGAGTGTACAGTGTGCAGTGTGCAGTGTATAGTGTTAAGAGTTGCAGCAGCACAAGCAGTTACAAGGAGCTACCTCAGTCAGTGAAGGGCTGGAGGGAGCTGTTCACTGGACTTTTGAGCTAAACAGAGTTAATCTGAGTATTAAAGTCGAAGTTTCAGCACAGTTCAGCAGAACAGCATCTTCAATCGCCAGGGAGCATTGGCCGGCATTCAGCTGGCGTCAAGACAGCGCTAACAGGCATTTTCTGTAAAGTGTCACAGTTGAACCTAGTTGAGCCAGAGGAGTATCCCACTCATTCCCTTCTCCCATCCCCATTACAAAATAAACAACACAAACCAAAGATGCCGGAATGGTCATTGTCTCAGTTCTCACACTTGGGTTTTCAACTTAAATGTGTTGAAAGTGTTACCGGTAACAATGGCAGAACCATATAAGAGCCCAATGCCTGAAAATATTGCTACATACTGTTTGTTTTTTTGAATTCATGAAAGTGTACTTCTTCCCAAAAAATTGCATTTGGAAGACCGCTGTGCAAATACAGTGTGACATAAAATTTTTCAGCGTCAGCATTTTATTCTCTAGGGTCTCTGCTAAAAAATATATGTATATAATGTTTGGGGGTTCTATGTAATTTTCTAGTAAAAATACTGATTTTAACTTGTAAGCAACATATGTCAGAAAAAGGCTTAGGCCCCTTTCATACATACGGACCATTCGTCCGTTTTTCCTCCATCCGTTGACGGATGAAAAACGGACATCAATGCATTCCTATGGAAAAACGTATGTAAATGGAAGATCTTTAATTTACATCCGTTTTCATCCACTTCCGTCAACATCCGTTTTTTTTTTTTTTAAATAGATGAAAGCCCTATTTTTCATCCGTTTAAAAAAAAAAAAAGGATCAGACGAAAAACAGACGACAAGGGATGTAAGCGGATGACAAGGTATGAAAAAAAGATGAAAACGGGTGGCAACGGATGAAAAACTGATGACAAAGGATGAAAAACTGATGTTGACTGAAAAAACTGATGACAAAAAAAAACATGACTGAACTATGTGAAAAGGGCCTAAGAGTCGGTCCACACTAGCGTGACTTGTCAGGCGACTTGTCAGCCTGACAAGTTGCGGTCCATTGACCGCAACAGGACCCATTCTAATAAGAGCGACACAAGTCGCTCCGACTAAGAAAAAGGGTCCTGTACTACTTCGGGGCGACCTCGGAGCGACTTGCATAGACTTCCATTATGTGAAGTCCCTGCAAGTCGCTCCCAAGTCGTGGTGCATGGTAATGCACAAGTCGCCCCCGAAGTAGTAAGGAGTCGTGTCGCCATAGTGTGAACCGAGCCTAAGGGTTTTTTCAAATGGGCTTTCCGCCCGGCGGACTCAGTTTTGCTCAGCGGGGATCGATCCGCTGATCCCCGCTGAGAAGGCGAATGACAGCTCCATCTCCGCTTACTTTGCAGCTTTACAGAGACAAATCTGTTGGATCCCCGCTCTCCTCTATGGGAGATCGGATGAAAACGGACACGCGATCTATCTGATCCGATCCTCCAGACGGATGGAAAATAGGGTTTCCATCCTTCTGAATTTCACAGACAAGATCGGATCGGAGAGCAGCGGGTGTCACTGGACATGTCACCGCTGACATTCGTGGCTCCATAGAGTTGCAAGGAGCATCTGATCAGGTCCTCCTGAAAAACTGACAGGGGAACCTGATCGGAAAGCCCGTGTGAAACGGGCTGTAGGCTCCAAGGGGTTAACCCCTCACTGACTGGTCTAGGTGATGCACATGGTCTACTGAGGTTCTCCAGCTTGGAGCTCCCCAGGGTTGTAAAGAGAACATCCTAAGAGCAACCCGGCCTGCCATGACCAGAACCCCATGGCCCTTTTCCAGCCTGCTACTGGCCTTGCTTTTAACAGACCATGCTGTGACCTAGGTGCATAGGGCCATTCTGAGAGAAGCACCTTTAAATCAGCAAGCAGTCCAGACGCAGATAGGATTTTATATCTCAAATGAAATTGATGAATACATGAGTACATAAATCTTCAGCCTCCCAGAGGGTAATGGAACATAGCTTGAACAGTGCCAGTAAATTAAAGAGTGTTTGCAGAAACAGAGATAGAGTAATAACATGAAAGATATATTCTGACCCATTATCTAGGCAGGAAGTGGTGTCCCAGAGTCCCTGAACCCCCCCAGGGGGAACGCGAATGGTCACATTTAAAAACATCCATCAGCTTTTCGCCAAGGGGAAGCTACTAGAAAATGTCTCTCTGCCTCTGCTGCTCCAATCCTGGCCCATAGACAGAGAATTCATTAACACAGCCTTCTGCACAGACAGGGGTTCTTCTATTAAGCCTTACTACAATATTTGGTCTCCCAAGCTGCCCTTTACCTACAGTGCCTTGCGAAAGTATTCGGCCCCCTTGAACTTTTCAAACTTTTGCCACATTTTAGGCTTCAAACATAAAGATATAAAACTGTAATTTTTTGTGAAGAATCAACAACAATTGGGACACAATCATGAAGTGGAACGAAATTTATTGGATATTTCAAACTTTTTTAACAAATAAAAAACTGAAAAATTGGGCGTGCAAAATTATTCAGCCCCCTTAAGTTAATACTTTGCAGCGCCACCTTTTGCTGCGATTACAACTGTAAGTCACTTGGGGTATGTCTCTATCAGTTTTGCACATCGAGAGACTAAAATTTTTGCCCATTCCTCCTTGCAAAACAGCTCGAGCTCAGTAAGGTTGGATGGAGAGCCTTTGTGAACAGCAGTTTTGAGTTCTTTCCACAGATTCTCGATTGAAATCAGGTCTGGACTTTGATTTGGCCATTCTAACACCTGGATATGTTTATTTGTGAACCATTCCATTGTAGATTTTGCTTTGTGTTTTGGATCATTGTCTTGTTGGAAGACAAATCTCCATCCCAGTCTCAGGTCTTTTGCAGACTCCATCAGGTTTTCTTCCAGAATGGTCCTGTATTTGGCTCCATCCATCTTCCCATCAATTTTAACCATCTTCCCTGTCCCTGCTGAAGAAAAGCAGGCCCAAACCATGATGCTGCCACCACCATGTTTGACAGTGGGGATGGTGTGTTCAGGGTGAAGAGCTGTGTTGCTTTTACGCCAAACATAACGTTTTGCATTGTTGCCAAAAAGTTTTATTTTGGTTTCATCTGAGCAGAGCACCTTCTTCCACATGTTCGGTGTGTCTCCCAGGTGGCTTGTGGCAAACTTTAAACGACACTTTTTATGAATATCTTTAAGAAATGGCTTTCTTCTTGCCACTCTTCCATAAAGGCCAGATTTGTGCAGTATACGACTGATTGTTGTCCTATGGACAGAGTCTCCCACCTCAGCTGTAGATCTCTGCAGTTCATCCAGAGTGATCATGGGCCTCTTGGCTGCATCTCTGATCAGTCTTCTCCTTGTATGAGCTGAAAGTTTAGAGGGACGGCCAGGTCTTCGTAGATTTGCAGTGGTCTGATACTCCTTCTATTTCAATATTATCGCTTGCACGGTGCTCCTTGGGATGTTTAAAGCTTGGAAAATCTTTTTGTATCCAAATCCGGCTTTAAACTTCTCCACAACAGTATCTCAGGCCTGCCTGGTGTGTCCCTTGTTCTTCATGATGCTCTCTGCGCTTTAAACGGACCTCTGAGACTATCACAGTGCAGGTGCATTTATACGGAGACTTGATTACACACAGGTGGATTCTATTTATCATCATTAGTCATTTAGGTCAACATTGGATCATTCAGAGATCCTCACTGAACTTCTGGAGAGAGTTTGCTGCACTGAAAGTAAAGGGGCTGAATAATTTTGCACCCCCAATTTTTCAGTTTTTTATTTGTTGACAAAGTTTGAAATATCCAATAAATTTCGTTCCACTTCATGATTGTGTCCCACTTGTTGTTGATTCTTCACAAAAAATTACAGTTTTATATCTTTATGTTTGAAGCCTGAAATGTGGCAAAAGGTTGCAAAGTTCAAGGGGGCTGAATACTTTCGCAAGGCACTGTACCAGGGGCAGAGCTACCACGTAACCCTAAAGCCAAGGATCTCATAGTGGCATTGGTAAAATCTTGCCTAAAATGGGTAACTACACCCAGTGCCTTAAGGCCCGTACACACGTACCGATCGTCGGCATACAAACGTCGGTGGACGAAGGATCTGCCGATTGTACGCGTGTTAGTATGGTGCCTCCGACAGATGTCTGCGCACAATCCGCGGACAAAAGTCTTTCTTGCAAACATGAAAATATTTGTATGCCGACACCAGAACGGACGATTGTTCGCCTGTCAGTACGCAATTCTGCCGACACACAGCTACAAATCCCAACACGCATGATCAAACCAAATGAGTTCCCGGAAGAATTTTCTCTAGTAAACTCAACATTTTATTCAGAAAGAACTTTCGGCTCGCGGAAGTCCAAGAAATAGGTGAAATGCGGAGCACATGCTCATCTTGATAAATGTGAGAAGAAGGAAGATGCTGCTCATAATGCCATACTTTTCTAATAAAAAGGCATGTGTTCTGTTATGATGAAGATAATGTTTGTCTATTCTATCTGTTCTATCAAATTTTAGAATTAAATAATTTGAACTCTTCACCATTATTTTTGTATTTTCACACCAAAGATCTAACTATTGATATGACCCTTTATTCTTTTATGAATTAATGTCTAAAACATATTTTTCAGGTTATGTACAATATTAAACATGTTAACAAATTCAGATAGGCCATTTTTTATTTTCAATTTTCTTTATTTTTTGGATCTCAGCAAAAAAAAAACAAAGCAAACATCAATACTTTCCGTATAATAAACATAAAAAAGGTCCATTTGGACAAAATTAAACTAGAAACTGGCAAACAGGGGTAAAATAAATAATAGGGGGTTACACAAATTAAAGTTGGTGATAGCTATAATCAGGTTGCCATGAGGGCAGGTTTGGATCCTGCTGGCCATATTGCCACTGGCCATGTGGCATTTGGCGAGGTGGTGGGTGTTGTGGAGGTGGAGGTGGAGGTGGAGGGCACGGGTGCTCCTGGCATGCATGGCTGTGCTCATTAAGTATGCCGTTTTCAGCGTTTTGCAGCACATCCAGAATAATTTTTCTGGCATACTGACACTGCCTGAGGTCCACCTTATCCAGGATTTTGGCAGTCATATTCCCGAAGGACTCATTGGCCTCCGGTTTCCGACGTAGGGCTATGGTGGCCTCCTGGATAAACTCGTCGGTGATGTCATCCACGTGCTTCCTCTTTTGCCTCCGTTTGGCAGGAGGAGGTGGTGGTGGAAATAGTTCCGCAGGCTCCTCAGGCTCCGCAGGCTCCCCAGGCTCCTGGCTGCAACCTGGCTCCTCCTCAGTGACACTTCCCTGTTGATGAAATGAACAATTGATTAGAATGTTATAGTGTATATAAAAAGTCATGTTTGTTATATTATTGTGAACAAATAGCAGACTTTACATACAGTGGCGTATCTAGGGTCTCCAGTGCCCTTGTTGAGGAGCTGTATTTGGCAACAACCCCCCCCCCCCCCAAGATCAATGGAAAACTGTAACCCACCCCCCCAAAAAAAATTAAAGGGCATTAAAAGTTTCTAATTTGCCCCTTGTTTGCCCAGTGTAGAGCTCTCTAGTGGGCAATCATTGTCTCAGGTGTGAAAAAGAAAGAGAGGGTTGAGAGATAGAGAGAGGGAGAGAAAGAGGGGGTGTGAGAGAGAGAGGAGGGGGTTGCAGAGAGAGAGGGGCCTGAACTTGCAGAGGGCTTGATGTAGGGCATTGAGGGTGAAGCAGTGCAGGGAAACATGAATAAGGAAGCCACCTGCCTTGCTGACCCAGAGTGAGAGACCAGAGACATGGAAGCAAGGATGGATGGATCATTTGCAGGAGCTGTTAGTTTTGTATTAAAAAAGGTTGAGCCAGAGGAATGCTGAGGCTACAGCAGTGTTTCTTTGGACCAGAGGTGTGCTGGGGATGCAGCACTGTTTGTAAGACCGGAGGTGTGCTGGGGATGCAGTGAGAGGCAGTCTCAGTCTCCTGGTCTTTTGGCTCAGCTGCTCTCAATGTTTTACACCTGCATGAAGCAGCTCTCAATGTTTTACACCTGCATGAAGCTGCTCTCAATGTTTTACACCTGCATGAATCCGCCTGCAAACTGGGGGTTCTGGGGTGTGCAGGCTGAGTGGATTGTTAAAATAAACAATAAAACAATGCCAATGTTTTTGTGACCCACCCCCCTTGGCCTGCGCCCCTGGCGGTTGCCTGTCATGCCAACCCCTTGCTATGCCCGTTTACCTAAAGGGTCAATTATGGTTTAGCTTATAATTTTGTTACATGATTACATTTTAGCAGACAATATATTGTGAAATGCCATACCTGAGTAAAACTCTCCTCCAGGAAATCCTCATCCTGGCTTGGATCTACCGACACTGAGCCCTCTGCCGAAGTAGAAGGCAGTGTAGAAATTGACGGCCTGGATTCCAAGGTGTCTGCCAGGAACCGCATGTTATCATAGTACCACAGCCGTGGTACATGTACATTCCGTGCCCCTGCTCCAGACTGGGTGGACTCCTCTATTTTTTTTAACTCCCGCCTGTAGGCAGTACGAATACTGTTTATTTTTTTGCGTATATACTCAAAATTTGCCCCAGGACAGACGGGCTTGTAGAAGGCCACCAAATGTTCCATGGCCTGTTTTCGGAGTTTTCGATTTTTATAATCCGCGGACTTCACTTGCCACAAACACGGCAGTTGCCTGAACTCATCAATAAAACTTATTAAAAAGTTGTGGGTGGTGAAATTGTCCACCATATTGCAGGACAGTATATGCCTGCAAGACACAAAACAACACAAAACATATTAAAATAGCATGTATTTTGGCACATAATAAAGATATTCCTAATAAAAGCTGTATAGGGCCCAAAACACACACTTTCTATTAAAATAGTCGTACCTTTGTTTGTGGGGAAAAGTCGTGATTCGCCGCTCGATCGTGCTCCAACTCTCGATATGTCCGCTAGCGAATCGTCGGCCGAACGATCTGGCGTCCTTTAAATACAGCGCAGGCGTCAACTCCTCCTCCAGTGGCGGGCTTGTGCAGGGGTGTGTACGTGCCGAAGATCAGGCCTACATGCGACACTCACACCTGAGGCAGTGGAATAATAATTGTTTAATTAGGAACCATGTCTCAACAATCTGGGAGCTCAATTAGTGGAGGCCGAAGTGATTGGGCCACCCGAAAATCAAGGGCTACACCCATGTCAAAGCCAGAAATGGTGGAGATGGTCTCCATTTTAGAAAAAATGGATTACGATGGAAAGTTGGCAAATTACGAGCGGCCCAATGCCAGGAAAGATGGCATCATGGACAAGGTGGTGGCCTGTTTGGTCAGAAAATTCGGTGTCGAGCGATCGAAAGATCAGATTAGGAAACGATGGTCTGACCTCAAACACCGTGAGCAGGATCAGCTTTCCCAAATCCATCGGATTTTGAAAAAAAGTAAGTTTTATTTTTTCTTTATTTTTTTAATCATGCAATATGTTTTTTATAATTTGGTGTATGTTGTATTAACATGTCTAGATTATAATGTCTATGTAAAAAGTTAGATTACTCATTTTAGTTGTCATGTCGTGATTTGATCGATCTATTGTTGATGTTTTAGTATATGACATTAAAAGTCAGGAAGCCATAGTGAAAAATATATGTATTGTGTTGCAACGAACGTTCTTTCCTGCACGAATCTTCTCAGCAAACATTCCTATTAATCACAGATTATTATTCAAACCTTTAAATAGGAGAAAAACGTAAACTCCGTGCCAAACAGTGGGAAAGGAGGAGGAGAGGTTTGGCAGCTCCATCTGCAGTGGAGGAAGAAGAGGAGGACATGGGCACAGAAGGTGGCACAGATTCCACTAAAGGTAATTGGTTCCTATGCACTGTCAAACATTAATGTACCATATTTTTCGTAGATAACCATGTACATGTCTTCATATTTGTTACTAAAAGAGCTATCAAGCAGGGCACCATGTCCTAACAAATGTACCTCTTGTGACTTTTATGATATGGCCAATGTTTTGTATTATGTAGATGAAGACATTATGCCGGAAATAATCCTGGTGGAGCCTACAAGTGACCAGACACCAGAGCAACAAGAAGGTTGGTAGTCACAGATTTTTGTGTAGTGGGATCATAGAAATATGTGTATTTGCAATGATTGTTTAACCTTATATTCTTGTATTCCCTTACAAATTTACATTGCAGATGTTGCATCATGCCAGGATGTGGCATCCCCAGCCATGTCAGAACCCCGATCTCCTGGCAACTTGCCAAGCAGCATGGAAGCCACTTCCGAAACTGTGGAGGAACCAGGACCAAGTGTCCAAGAGCCAATTGTGTGCCCACGTAGGTTTTTTCAGAATGATTTTTATCAGTGTTATTTTTAGCCTCCAATTTACAACACTAGTTCCCTATGGGAGCCTCTTTATTTGAATGGAAGTCGCACCGTAAGTCGGATCAGGATGCTCTGACTTGCGGGGCCACTTGCGTTGTGAAGATTTTTGAGGGGGAACTACACCAAAAAATTGAAGAACCCACCGTGGGTGTCCCCCCAAGTTCACAACCAGGCCTTTTGTGTGTGGTATTGAGTTTGAGGGTATGCCCACAACAAAAAGACAGCGTGGGTTACCCCCAAAACCCCTACCAGACCCTTATACAAGCATGCAGCTTGTCAGGCCAGGAAAGAGAACGAGCAAGCGGACCAAACACCCCCTGGACCACAGCAGGACACATGCCCTCAACATGGGGGGGTTTTGTTGCTTTGGGCCAGGGGGCCTCTGCACCGCACACCCAAAAGCACCTTACTCCCATGTAGAGGAGGACAAGAGCCTCATCCCCACAACCCTGTCTGGTGGTTTTGGGGGGTCATGCGGCCAGGGGGTTCCTAGGACTTTGGAAGCAACCTTTAACAAAGGGTGGCCCCCAGATCCCAGACCCCAATCACTATGTGAATGGGTATGGGGTACATAGTACCCCTACACATTAACCACATAAATGGAAGTGTATGTGAATAACGACAGGAGACGTTTATGAAATGTTCTTAAAGATCTTCATCCGGTCTTCTCCACTCTGCTCTTTGGATCTTCTCCTCTCCAGTCTTCTGCTGTCCAATCTTCTGCTCTTATGTTGTCTGCTCTTTTGCCCTAGGCTCTTCTTCTTCCTCCTGTCCTCCTCCAATGCTGTTGCCGTGCATTCTGCCCGTCTCTGGTCTCTGCATCTTAATATATATACATTACAACCATGCCCTCACAATGACGTCATCATGCGTTCACACCCCTAATGAATATATAGTAAGCTCAGGAGACCGGCAGAATCATCAGCAACAGCATTGGAGGAGGTCAGGAGGAAGATGAAGAGCCTAGGGCAAAAGAGCATAAGAACAGGGTAGGTATTAACTCGAGAGGAATTTAAAGATTACCTGCACACCAAATGTTTCTATATTATGACCTCATGTAGGTGATTCACATTGACTCCGTTGTATTTTATTTTCCAGATCATGTATTACACACTTGCACATTGGCCAAATTGACCCGTGAGGCTCTTCAATGCTGCTCAGACCTCGAGCAAATAAAAGAGACTGCAACGGCATTGCAAGGAAAGATGCGTGATTTTGTGGACATGCTTGCCAAATTTTAAAAATAATTATTTTAAAATTTTTTACAGTTTGTATTGGGATGTTCCCATTTTTATATAATATTTTAGGCCAGTTTTATGACACTCAGATGTTAAAGAGTGTACCCAAGTTTGGGAAAAGCACTTTCCAACACCCTAACCCTAACCCTAACCCTAACCCTAACCCTAACCCTAACCCTAACCCTGTGAATGTTTGATACTAAAACATTTTTACATTCAACAATGTGTGTTCAATTCTTTATTAGACTTTCGTTGGGGGGTCGAGGTCTAAAGCTGTGTAAAGAAGCACTAAATGTATGATGGCTGTCCTATTCACATATTTACATGTTAATGAAAGCATTTTGGACACTGCCATATGCAAGTTGCTGGAGGTGTCAATGAAATGTTAAAGATACCCCCAGTTTTAACGCATATCACAGTGCGATCTGACATTTCACACAGGATCGGAGCACACAAGTTTGAACGACTGTGCGATCCTATCCTGATGCGGCTGAATAAATGCATCATGTGCGACTTTTGTGCGAGTGCAGTGCGAATTGAGCCATACAAACTGTATAGCTGATTTTCGCATGAACATCTGATCGCATGTAATAAAGGAGCAGTGCGCTACGATATTACATGCCATCAGATGTGCAGTGTGAATTGAGACATACACTTTGTATGGCTACATTCGCACTGAACACGCATACAAGTCGCACATGACCCTTTATTTCTGATGTATCTGGATTGGATCGCACAGTGCTTAACACTTGTGGAATACAATCCTGTGGAAAAAGTAAGTGGCGGGTCACCCTTATGCAATGCTGGAAGGCTGCAAAGTCGCAGACTTCCCGCATCGCATAAGTGTGACTCAACACTCAAGGTACTAGCAGTCCTAGGATTCAATATGGCATTGATATTGCCAGTAGCAATCAGTGTAGGGAGATCAGTGTAATCTATAGTGTATTGCTTGTTCGTTGCTCTAGTTCACTTTCCATTACCTATATATATATAACACTTTGAGATGAACAATGATCAAGTTTCACATAACACTGACATATCCTAACATTGGTGGGCAGTGAGAAGGATGTCATAAATGAACACAACATAACAGGTGTAGGTACTTTGTTAATACCCTAATGTATTATCTGAAATATATAGTATGGGCAACTTCTGGACAATGAACACCAATATAAGGTGACATTAGATGAACCTTGGGTGTGACCTAGTTCTCAATGTGACAGGGTTTGTGTACATTTTGTGGGGTGCAGAAGGCCCTTGTATTTACACCACTGGCTAAAAAATAACACATGGCCATCATCACTTTGGATCAGCTGGTGAGAGACTACAGTCAAGAAACACACTGATGAATGTATTAACCCTTCCAAAGTCACACATATATAACACATGATTAACCCAAATAATTGTGTTTGGCATATGTGCCCAAATGATTATAATCCACAATACAGAATCATTGCAATTTTTGTTTAATGTGTTGAAAAATAAGATATCTCTGACATTTATCTTGTGTGTCCAATCTTTAACAAGATTAATGTGTTTGTGACAGTGATTGCTGCCAGGACACAGCTCCTCTCCCCACGAAATAGTCCAGATATTCCTGGCGGATCTGACGGGCCCTGTGTGATGCCAATGCTGACCGTCCAACTTCCATTGACGGCATGGACTCCACTTGGTTAGAAGGTTGGGCCTCTCCACTTGTACCTGGCATAGCAGGGTCAGTATCCAGTTGCTGCAAGACATAATTTTGTGCATTCCTGCGTAGGAAGTTGTGCAAAATGCAGCAACACAAGACCACATTATCCACTTTGTACAGTGCCAGGTTTATGGACGTCAGGAATATCCGGAACCGGTTGGCCATTATCCCGAAGGCATTCTCCACAACTCTGCGAGCTCTGGACAACCGGTAGTTGTAAATCCTTTGGTCTGGGGTGAGGTTCCTCTGAGGGTAGGGCTTCATGAGATGCTCCCCAAGCGCAAAAGCCTCATCTGCGATAAACACAAAGCTCATACCCTCAACAGTTTGCTCCCTGGATGGCAGGTTCAGAGTGCCGTTCTTTAGACGACGAGCGAACTCCATCTGATCAATAACTCCCCCATCCGAATTGCGGCCATTTTTGCCAATATCCAAAAAAATAAACTCATAGTTTGCATTAACTATGGCTAGCATGACTATACTAAAAAAACCTTTATAATTATAATAAAATGTGCCGGAATTCGGAGGGGGGACAATGCGGACGTGCTTCCCATCAATAGCACCCCCACAATTGGGAAAATTCCACTTCTCCAGAAATTGATCAGAAATCTCCAGCCATTGCTCTGCGTTTGAAGGAAACTGTGGGGAAAAAATAAAAAAAAAAAAAAAAAAAAAAATTAGTGCTTGAGCACATCACATTATTAATTACACACACAGTTGTCTGTTAAATGCTTATGCAACTTGCTAAAAAAATATACAACAGGAAGGCAAAGGTTTGGATATGGGGATGTAACATCTACATACATTTATTTTCAACCTCCTATTGTTCTTATATTGTAAAGGGCCATACACACTAGAAGATTCTCTGAAGACTTTTTCGTGCAGATTTAACTTTTCTATGTAGTGCAAGGGCCTACCAGATTGCATAGGATTTGAAAGTGTTTGTTGGACCTCATATTATTTGGTTTTGGTAAATCGGAAGGATAAATTGTTCTGACAATCTTCTAGTGTGTATGGCCCATTATACTCACCAGCTAGAGCTGAGATTTACAAACTATGGCCCTCCAGCTGTTGCAGAACTACACATCCCATGAGGCCTTGTAATTCTCTGACATTCACAGACATGACTAGGCATGATGGAAATTGAAGTTCGTGAACAACTGGTGGGCCATAGTTTGAAGACCTCTGAACTTGAGCTTTGGTATATGCTGACTTTGAGATTTAGCATGTGGGTGGGGGGATGGGTAAGTAAAACTGGGCATTTATACATCAATTAGGGCTTGTGGTCAGTGAAGGTTTTAACATCATTACATAAACATACAGAATCATAGGTGGGAATGGATGGACTGATGTATTTTAGATAAATCATTAACTAGGTACTAAAACATTGGCCAAGGAATAATTGTTTGAGGGAAAGCAATAAAATGACCCAAATTCAAAATACTGTTAACAGGCAATGCGTTTAGGGACACATAGGAGAGAATGGTGGGGTGGTTAGTGGGTAATTTTACAAATGGTTAAAGATAATCTACATCTTTACTACTATGTGCATGCGGACAGAGGGTAGTTTACAAATAATGGCCTGTGTCAATTGCTGTACATCCAAAAACATCATAATTCGGGTGAAACTAGTAATACATGTAATGTAAAAAATCAAACATACCTTGATATAGTCCTTCTGCAAGACCTTGATGATGGCAGAGCAGGTCTCAGGGATGATGACTCCCAGTGCTTGGGGGGAGATGCCTGTGGTGAACTTCAGATCCTGCAGGCTTCTCCCTGTTGCAAGATACCTCAACGTCGCAATTAACCTTTGCTCAGGAGTAATTGCAAGCCGCATACAAGTATCCTGCTTCAGAATATAGGGGGACACCAGGGCAAGAAGACGGTAAAAGATGGGATCCGTCATCCTCAAATAATTCCTGAAGTCATCAGGATTATTTTCCTGGAGCTCCCTCAGCAAGGACATATGAGAAAATTGATCACGGTTAAGCAACCAATTTTTCGTCCAGGAGGTCCGCTTCTTCTTCCTATTGCTCGTACGTCGTCTCAGAGCCAAAACTCCAACACTAACGACAGCAACGGACGAATTCACGGTCGCCATAATAAATTCTCGAACGATGTCTCGGAAAATAGCGAAATGTCGTCAACCAAACAAATGCTACCGAAATCAGCGCGAGATGCCCAGAAGGGTCACGGCCAAACACTCACTTCCTCTTTTGTAGCGGCGAACGTGCGTGGAACGTAGTGACGTCATTTTCTGTCGGAAGACAAATGTCCTGGGCAAGTTTGGAGCACTTTTCAACAGACAAACAACAAACACACCAGCCGCGAACATTTGTAGGACGTTCCGTCGGCCGACGATCGGTACGTGTGTACGGGGCTTTACTTGACACAATTTTGTCAAAAAGGTACTTTTTTTTTTTCACTTCAATCATGCACTCGTGTTAATTGTAATTCCTGTACACATAGCTTGGTATTTAAAATGAACAGGACTTTATTTTTTTTACTAAGTGAAGTTTACAGTATATTCTTTACCCTTTAGTAAAACAACTTCATCTTCACTTTGTCCATACAGGACAAAATGACAGTGTCTCTGCAAAGGCCCCCCTCCAGATCCCTTTATACTCACCATACCTACACTCCCTCACTGCTCCTTCCTCCTCTACAGCCACTAGAATACACAGTACTTCCAGGTATGGTGGAGCATAGGACCACCTTTCATGTGACAGTGCTGGGGTCTAGCACCTTCTAGGCAGAGAAGCAATGTTAAGGACACAGATAGATTGACCTGGCATAAAGCATGGCAGCCAGGATCATTGTGCTCTATATGAGAATGTGTTTCTGACAGCAGTGTAGGTCGCTGTTTAACCCCCCTCCCCAGAAGTCCTGCCAGCCCAGGCCATTACTTGTGTTTGCAGTGCATGTGGGCGGGGCCTACTGCACTCGTGCATGTGGAATAAAACTCGCACAAAGCACACTCATCAATGACCAGGACCAGGCGGGCACTGTGGTCATGTGAAACATCAAACATTAAGGCAGTTCCCCAACTTAGAGATGAGCTTTCCCTGTGTGTAGCAATAACGTGCAGAGTTCCTCTGAAAAGCAACTTGTGCCATGTCACTACACAATGTAACTTGTGTGTTTGCATTAGCAATGACATGCTAAGCCTGCGCCCACTCCACCAGTACCTCTGTGACCTCAATCCCAGTCACATAATAGGGTCATGCCGAGCATAGAACGCGGACCTCATGCATGTTCTTACTTAACTCTGTCCTTCCCACACCATGTGACCAGGCCACAGACCTCCAAAGCAATAGTCTGCTCCTAGTTACTATGGGAGATGGGCTGCTGGGGGGGGAGCCTGAATGACCCCCCCTCCCTCGCTACCAGGGGCACTGCCATCCCACCAGGTACCATGCCTAACAACTGGTTGCTGTAGCGTGTTCCATTCTTGTGGTTACCTATAGCAACTACAATTCTCTTTTGAGTGTCATGGCAATGGCTGTGAATACTTAGGTACATGTGATTTTTTTGTTTTTTATTTTTAATAAATTTGCAAAGATTTCAAACAATCTTCTTTCACATTGTAATTATGGAGTATTGTTTGTAGAATTTTGAGGAAAATAATGAATTTAATCCAATTTGGAATAAGGCTGTAACATAACAAAATGTGGAAAAAGTGAAGCGCTGTGAATACTTTCCAGATGCAGTGTAGGCATTATCAATGACTTGGATGCTGTCCATGGCTCCCAATGCCTTTGCATCTTCTTCCTGGCGGGACTCTACAGCAGTCCCTGATGGGCGATACCACTGCAATCACTACTACTGAACTCTCTGATCCTAGTGGTCCTTCCCTTTTATTTAACACAGGAGGGCTCACCAAAAGAAAAAAGCCTGGAAACTTTGCAAAAGTGCTTAACCCTTTTCCAAGCCTGGGCCAGCTGCTGAAACTAACTGAATGCATTACAACTTGCCTACCTGCAGAAATCCACACATGGCTCTGTACCTGCTTGAGTCACCTAAACAGTGGATCTGATTTAGAGAATTGTAAAAGTAAGTGACTGACAGACATATATTTTTTACAGCAGCTGAGGGATTTCATATTATAGGATTAGTTTGGATGGATCATTGATTATTTGTTGACTGACTCACTCACTTCTTAAATCTTTTTGGGACTCCAATATTGAGATTTCCCTGCAGTAGTTTTTGTCCTCTTCCATTTCAATATCCCAATTAATTATTTACTCCCCATTAAGCATAATTTATCAGTGTACCACACAAAGCTGAAATATCAGTTTACATAGCCAGCTCATGCTGCTTTGCAGGGAAGTATGGATACCGGGCTTTCTATACAGCATGCTTCTCTGTGCCTGGCCTCCACTAGCAATATAAGATACTTGCCAACTGTCTGATTTGTTAGGACAGTCCCTTGTTTGTTCAGTTGCTCTGCTATGGCCATGTCCTAGGAATGGGCCACAAGGTTTGCGTAATAATGAGGCATGGCTTATTGTTATGCAAATCGCATGGCTCAATAATGTGCTTGTTGAATGATGTAATGGGTGGAGTCAGTGCCCAAAAAAAGTCCAATGTGGGAGGTTCACTGGGTGAGTTGAATTATGGGAACAGGAAACCCCAGAGCTGCAAAGAATTAATCCTGTACAGAGCTGAGCCAAAGGGCCCTGTGCAAGGCTGAATTCCCAGGCAAGGTGAAACAGATCAAATGAGGCGAAAATATGGTTGCCCTGTCTCCCTGACCTTCTTCTATGGGTCCAGTAGTAGAGTGCAGAAGGTCTAGTGGGCCTGAACAGAGTCCTTTTATGTGAGTAGTAGTGGAAGCCTGGGAATAAAATTGTCATTTAGGAGCATGCCCAGCTGGGCAGAACTGTAATAGGGCCATTGGGAAGAAACTGGCAGAAACTGGCATACTAACTGAAGCACCTTGTTCTCCCTGACCCTCATCAGCGGGTATTGTGACTTACTGATGGAAGCCCAATGTTGTGGACTTAGTACAGTATACATAGGTAAGTGGTACCAATTCTGTGGTGCTACCAAGGAAAGGAATGGGGAAAAGGGAAGTTGGCTTAAATAAAAGATATGTACTTGTGCTCTGATGGTCGGGATGACCATGTGGTACTAAGTAGAGCAGTAAAGCTGTCACAAGAGAGCTAGGAGGCTGAATGGTATGTTTATTGCATTGATGGTGAACATCCCCTGCATGGCAAGACATACCTGTATGAATTTTTGACTTTCTTTTGAATAAAAGTGGTCAGCCCTGAAAATTATATTTGGCATGGAGTAAACTCACTGTTTTGGCACTACCATTGAGCTAATAAACCCCAATGTGTCACACCCGATATCCTGAATATCTGAACTGCATATTCCAGATGAGGTCTTACTAATGGATAATGGGGTAAAATGATGTCTCTCTCTCTGGAGTCTATGATCTACCAGAACACCCAGATCCATCTCCACCATGGATTCCCCCAGTTGTACCCCCCCCCCCCCCTTGTATGATGCATGCATATTATTATTCCCAAGTGCATAACTTTACATTTATCAACATTAAACCTCATTTGCCACATAGTTTCCCAATTAAACAGTGCACTGAGGCCGGCTTGTAAGTCGGAGACATCTTGAAAGGATGTTATTCCACTGCAAAGCTTGGTGTCATCTGCAAAGACTGAAATGGTACTTTTGATCCCAGACCCTATATCATTTATCATTTATAAATATATTAAAAGCAAGGGTCCCAACACTAAACCTTGGGGTACACCATTAATAATCCTAGACTATTCAGGGTGTGAATCATTGACCACTACTCTATGAATTCGATCTTTTAGCCAGTTTTGTATCCATATACAAACAGATTTTTCCAAGCCTGTAGACTTTACCTTACAGATTAGCCATGTGTGGGTAAGTAGGTTAGGTAAGGTAGGTAAGTATACTACATCTACAGTCACCCCTCTGTCCAAGGTTTTGCTCACCTTCTCCTAAAAGAAATCAGATTTGTCTGACAACTTCTGTCTTTCATGAATTCATGCTGTCTGTTTCTTAAAATATGTTTTTTTCCAGCAAGAACTGGTCTATGTAGTCTTTAAATATAAGCACCACATTGGTCTTACGCCAATCAAGTGGTACTATTCCAGTCATTAAAAAGTCCCTAAAAACAATGGCTTTGAAATAACAGAGCTCAATTCTTTTAGGATCAGTGGATGTATGCCATCTGCTTTATTTACCTTTATTGTGTTAAAATATTTCTGGACCATATCCTGAGCCATTGTGGATCATGATTTGGGGTGTCAATACCATCCTCATTATGGACATGACCTATCCTGTGCTGCTTCGTATACACAGAGCTGAAGAAGGTATTTAATAAATTGAACACAGAAGAGATCAGGTGCCTGGAACAGAAAACACCTTGGTGGGTGTAAAGCCAATTAGTCCACAGCTGCTCCTGTAAAATCTCCTGGGTTGGAGAATGAGATATGTCAGCAAAAGGGAACCATGAACGCTTTAAGTAAAGCCCCGTACACACGTACCGATGGTCGGCTTACAAATGTTCCTCTTTTCTCCCCGGGATGTCGGTGTCTGCTGAAAAGTGCAAAGACAGCACAAGGACAGCACAAGAATTTTGTCCGCCGACTGCAGAAGTGATGTCATGTAATGGTTAACTTTCCCTGTGTTTTCTATTTTCTGAGCATGCCCAGTCTTGCAAATCTGCGGTCTGTCGGCCGAATTGTGTACTGACAGGCGAACAATCGTCCGTTCTGGTGTCGGCATACAAATATTTTCATGTTTGCACGAAAGACTTTTGTCCGCGGATTGTGCGCAGACATCTGTCGGAGGCACCATACTAACACGCGTACAATCGGCAGATCCTTCGTCCACCGACGTTTGTATGCCGACGATCGGTACGTGTGTACGGGCCTTAAGGCTAGATGAGGATGGATGACAGTCTAACACAAGGTGAATTGTTCCACAATGATATATAGATAAAATTCATAAAGTTTATTCCATCACAATAAAAGAAGAGTTACATACAGCTGAGCCTATCACATCAGGATGAAATAGACTGACCACCAGGCATTGCCTGTCTACTTTCCCAACAGCAGTGTGGAGCACACAAGGGGATAGATGGCTGTTGAAGGATCCATACAATAAGCAACTGTGTAGTTGGAAATTGCAGATGGCAAGTGCATTGTATGCTGGTGTGAAGCAGGGAAGTTTGTGTCCCAATCTTACAAGCAGGGGCGGCCGGGGATGACATCAATCACCGCACCCAGGAGGCAGGCTCTGAAGCAGTCTGTCAATGGAAGGCAACCTGGAAACAGAAAGATCCCGTCACCATGACGACATGTTTCGGGCATCTGTGCCCCTTATCTATATATCATTGTGGAACATTTCATCTTGTGTTAGACTGTCATCCATTCTCATCAAGCCTTACCTAAAGCGCTTGTGGTTTTCTTTTGCTGACATATTTAATAAATTGGCCTTCCCTTTGTGCCCAGTCACCCACTATAGATAATTTTGTAAAGGGCCTATATGCTCACATCTTACGTTTCTTCTATTAATATAGTTGAAGATTTTTGTTTTTTTGGGTGGTTTGTCCTACTATCTTTTGCAATCTGTCGTTCATTTTGAATATTTCCTTTTTACAAATTCTGTTATATTCTTTGTAACATTTAAACAATGATATTTTATCCTATACACTTTATATGATATGTACTGTATGCACAGAACACATGAATTTATCATTTAAATAGAATATTAACACTTGGTTGGAAATTGAGATGTAGCATTGCACAAACACCATTAGTATTTTTTGTATAGGATAGTGCAGCTTTGTTTTTCTTATACTGCACATTTTGGCTGAGTTGTCTGGATCATATAGCTGGCTGAACAAAATTGCACAAACTTTGGCAAGTAAAGCAGTTTATATGAAAATATTTCAACTTCTTATTTATATGCTTTCCTGGGGTTCATTTTAGAACTGAAGCCACCAAAATTACTGATTTTCCACGTTCTTTTTCCTTATATAATTGAGGCAGGAGGGGGCATGGCATCCAAGCATGAAGATGACCACTTAATCTAGCAGCTTGGCTCCGCCTTTGGACATCTGTAAACATCGGGGCCTCCGGATCTGTCCACACCCTTGCCATCCCAACCCACCACAAGAATGCCACGGTGGATCCACTAAAGCCCCACAAACTGGTGGGATTCTTCCAACCCGACACAGCGTAGACCTCAACGAAATGGCGGTAGCACCATCAACAGCTCGCAGCGGGGCCACAACGCTGCCCTGGATGGGCAGAGGATAGGTAATCTAAACATCAAAGGGTCCTCAGGTTCCTTCACACCATCAACAAGGAGCCCGGTAAAATCCAAGCCACGCTGGGACTCCCCAAAAAGGTTTGAACAGGACATGGAGGTGGGTGCAGCACAGACTTTCTCCCTTGGGCCTATGTGGTAAAAAAAGTGCAGCGCTGAGAAAATTTCAATGAATATAACATTATAAACGTGATGTGCAAAAGTGCCAAAATTCATCCTTACAAGAATGGTTTGGCCGAATTGACAAAGTAGCTGAAATAGAAGAACTGATACATATTGCAAAGGAAACCACGGACAGATACAACAAGACTTGGGCCTGTTGGGTTTATTTCCATAATTCAATCAGTTATAACCAGACGAGAGAGCCTTCTTAATCTGCTATCACTCTGCCTGAGGGTTTACCATCAGAATACCTTTTTCCTAATCTTGGTAGGTGCTTTCCTTTGATATTATCGCTGATATGGCCTTCACATAGGTATGGCTCTGCCCCACACCCTGTTTCCAAACCGAAATAGCCCACATTTTCTATGCTAACTAATTCCTCCTCTATCACCCCCCATTTCCCCCTTTTTTTTTATTTCTCTTCCCCTATATCTATCCCCTCTCAAACCTCTCTCTCCCCCCCCAGTGTCAAAAATATCTCGTGGAAGAATTGTTAGGTACAGCAATTTCTGGCGCAAGGTTTCTCATGCAACACAATAGTCACTCATTTTGACCTCACATAATCCAACACTCTATTTTTACTGAATGTCCCATACTTTGGACTCACAATCTTATACCTAAACAATAGGAGGTAAATGTTTTCATAGTCAGTTCCAATAGCGGATCTCATGGGGCCCAATCCCCTCAAGCTTTACCTCTACCTATATGATGACAGTTGAGTTTTCCAGATTTCCTTGAATTCTCACGGAAGTGCTTTATTGTTCCTTAGGCTAACAAATTATAGCTGAGGTTTCCTTCTGTGTTTTTGCTGTTTTCGAAAACTTTATCTGGAAACTTAATGATAGGTACCATGTTGTTGTGTACAAAACGGTTCTGGATGAGGCCATTACTAGTCACTTATATGCAGAATGTGTCTGTACAAGTTAGTGTGTATATTCTGTACTTGTTGTTATAAACCAAATAAAATTTGTTTGGAAAAAAAAAATTGCCAAAATTATATGAAAATAACAATAAAGTCCATATAGTGAAAATAAAGTCCACAAAAATATATAATGTAGAATAAAATTGGAATGAAGATCCCAGTGCAAATTTTGTGGTATAAGTTAGTCTTGCTACTAATCATGTTTAAATCACCACTGTGTACCATCCACCACTCATATAAATTCAGTGCTTACGAGTAGGGTTGAGCGGACACCTAGATGTCCGTGTTCGACGGGTTCGGCCGAACTTTAAAAAAAAGTCCGGGTCCGTGTCCCGGACTTTTACCGAACTTTTCCCGGACACCGAACCCCATTGAAGTCAATGGGGACCCGAACTTTAAGGCACTAAAATGGCTCTAAAACACCAAAGGAAAGGGCTAGAGTGCTGCAAATGGCAGCAAAACGTAATTAAGAGCATGGCAAGTGCTCTGCAAACAAATGTGGATAGGGAAATAACTTAAAACAACAAAAAAAAACAGAAAAATAAAACAATGTTCTTCTTCATCTCTGAAGGACGAGGCCCATATGGAGTAGGAGGGAGGTTGAGGTGGTGGTGGATGTGGCGGTGACATAGGCGTGCGCACAGGGTGTGCTGGGTGTGCCTGGGCACACCCTAATCACCTAGGGCACATAGCATTGCCAGTGAGGAGATGGGAAAGATCTCCCTGGGACCTGCTCTGCTCTATTTCTCCTTGCCTACAGGTACATGGCCCCGATACATTACTCTCCCTGCTGGCAAACACATGCATGTGTATTTCAACTTTGGGGTGCACACCTTAATGCAATAGGCTGCGCACACCTATGGGCGGTGTAGGTGGAAGCGGCGGTGGAGGAGGACCAGGGCCGGATTAACAGCATCATGGGCTTGGTGCTGAGGATTTTGAAGGGCCTTAAGGGCCGTGCCTTGCCATGCACCCAGAGGAGGAAGGGTGCAGCCATGCATGCCTAATTCAACATGGGATGCTGTCTCTGAAGCCCATAAACACATCCATGCATCGCCAACTGTCCCTCCTTGTCCGGCCTTCACGCTGTGTGGGGAGGTTCTGAGGGTGCTGCCTGGGGAAGCGAGCATAGAAGCCAGACTTCTGTGTTTACAAGTGACAGAAGAGCGGTAACAGTGAATATGGCCAACCCGGGGCCTATATAAAAGGTAGGGGCCTGGAGCTGCAGCTCCAATAGCCCCTACATTAATCTGGCCCTGAGGAGGAGGACGAGGTAGCCAACACTGCTTCTTTTCAAAAATTTTAAATGAGGGTACACCCCAAAAGAGTGAGAAAGAGCAAAAATGGAACAATGGGTGGGTAAGGTCGGTATCCATTGCTATTCTGCATAAGGTACGGAAAAGTCCCGTGGGATCCATGCCTGGTTCATTTTAATGAACGTGAGCTTGTCCACATTGTCTCTGGACAGGCGGCTGCGCTTGTCTGTTATAACGCCCCCAGCCGTGCTAAATACCCGTTCAGATAATACACTGGCTGCAGGGCACGCCAGCACCTCCAAGGCGTAAAGGGCAAGCTCAGGCCATGTGCCCAATTTGGAGACCCAGAAGTTGAAGGGGGCAGACCCGTCATTCACTACATGTAGGCGTGTGCACACATACTGCTCCACCATGTTGGTAAAATGCTGCCTCCTGCTAAGACGTTCCATCTGAGCTGCTGGTGCTGCTGTTTGTTGTGGCGTGCTGACAAAGCTTTTCCACATTTCGGCCATGCTAACCCTGCCTTCTGAGGTGCTGGCGGTGCCCTGGTTGCGTTGGCGACCTCCTCCTCCTCCTCCTCTGCCTTGTGCTTCCACTGTGGCCCCGCTGTCAGATGGGAATGCCAGCAGCATGGCGTCTACCAGCGTGCGCTTGTACTCGCGCATCTTGCGATCGCGCTCCAGTGAGTGAATTAAGGACGGTACGTTGTCCTTGTAACGGGGATCCAGCAGCGTGGCCACCCAGTAATCAGCACAAGTTAGAATGTGGGCAACTCGGCGGTCGTTGTGGAGACACTGCAGCATGTAATCGCTCATGTGTGCCAGGCTGCCCAGAGGCGACGAAAGGCTGTCCTCTGTGGGAGGTGTATGGTCCGTGTCCTCTGTATCCCCCCAGCCACGCACCAGTGATGGCCATGAGCTGGCCTGGGTGCCACCCTGCTGTGAACATGGTTCCATCTCCTCCTCCAGCTCCTCCTCCTCCTCATCCTCCTCATCCTCCAGAACTGTGCCCCTGCTGGACAATTGTGTCCCTGGCGTTTGTGTGTGCAGGAACCCACCCTCGGAGCCCCTTGCGAATGACTGCCCTGAAAGCCTTTGAAATGTTACCTCTTCATCCTCCTCCTCCTCCTCCTCATCCTGTGCCACATCCTCTTCCATCATCGCCCAAATTGTTTTTTCAAGGAGGCATAGAAGTGGGATAGTTAAGCTGAGAATGGCGTCATTGCCACTGGCCATGTTGGTGGAGTACCCAAAACAGCGCAACAAGGCACAATATATGCAAATGTCAAATATGCAAACTATGCCGCAATTTAATGTTTTTTACACCAAAAGGGTGTGTATTGAATAGCGGAATAGGATAAAAAACTGTGTATCTCACACGTACAAACACAGACTAGGCCCGATTAAATTTTTTCCTACCCTAAAGGGAGGATGAGGAAGAGGAGTATGGAACATGCAGCACCCTCAAATCTTCAGAAGTATGAGATGAACCCCAAAAACTTGGAAAGGTGGATCTCTCTCACACGTACCAACACAGACTATCCCCCAATTTAACTGATCCCCAAAGGTTTTTGATTAAATAGCGGAATAGAAAATATGATCCAAAAAAAGTGTATGTATATCACACGTACACAACCACACTAGGCCCCAATTACTATTGTTTGTACCCCTAAAAGGCTAGATGAGGAGTAGGGGGGGTATGGAACAGGCAGCACCCTCAAACCTTCAGAAGTATGAGATGAACCCCAACAACTTGGAAAGGTGGATCTCTCTCACACGTACCAACACAGACTATCCCCCAATTTAACTGATCCCCAAAGGTTTTTGATTAAATAGCGGAATAGAAAATATGATCCAAAAAAAGTGTATGTATATCACACGTACACAACCACACTAGGCCCCAATTACTATTGTTTGTACCCCTAAAAGGCTAGATGAGGAGTAGGGGGGGTATGGAACAGGCAGCACCCTCAAATCTTCAGAAGTATGAGATGAACCCCAAAAACTTGGAAAGGTGGATCTCTCTCACACGTACCAACACAGACTATCCCCCAATTTAACTGATCCCCAAAGGTTTTTGATTAAATAGCGGAATAGAAAATATGATCCAAAAAAAGTGTATGTATATCACACGTACACAACCACACTAGGCCCCAATTACTATTGTTTGTACCCCTAAAAGGCTAGGAGTAGGGGGAGTATGGAACAGGCAGCACCCTCAAACCTTCAGAAGTATGAGATGAACCCCAACAACTTGGAAAGGTGGATCTCTCTCACACGTACCAACACAGACTATCCCCCAATTTAACTGATCCCCAAAGGTTTTTGATTAAATAGCGGAATAGAAAATATGATCCAAAAAAAGTGTATGTATATCACACGTACACAACCACACTAGGCCCCAATTACTATTGTTTGTACCCCTAAAAGGCTAGGAGTAGGGGGAGTATGGAACAGGCAGCACCCTCAAACCTTCAGAAGTATGAGATGAACCCCAACAACTTGGAAAGGTGGATCTCTCTCACACGTACCAACACAGACTATCCCCCAATTTAACTGATCCCCAAAGGTTTTTGATTAAATAGCGGAATAGAAAATATGATCCAAAAAAAGTGTATGTATATCACACGTACACAACCACACTAGGCCCCAATTACTATTGTTTGTACCCCTAAAAGGCTAGATGAGGAGTAGGGGGGGTATGGAACAGGCAGCACCCTCAAACCTTCAGAAGTATGAGATGAACCCCAACAACTTGGAAAGGTGGATCTCTCTCACACGTACCAACACAGACTATCCCCCAATTTAACTGATCCCCAAAGGTTTTTGATTAAATAGCGGAATAGAAAATATGATCCAAAAAAAGTGTATGTATATCACACGTACACAACCACACTAGGCCCCAATTACTATTGTTTGTACCCCTAAAAGGCTAGATGAGGAGTAGGGGGAGTATGGAACAGGCAGCACCCTCAAATCTTCAGAAGTATGAGATTGTGTTCACTGTACCCCACAAAGATTGAGTTCACTGCACCCCACAATGATTGTGTTCACTGCACCCCACAAAGATTGTGTTCACTGCACCTCACAAATATTGTGTTCACTGTACCCCCCAAAGATTGTGTTCACTGCACCCCACAAAGATTCTGTTCACTGTACCCCACAAAGATTGTGTTCACTGCACCCTAAAAGGATGTTGTTCACTGCACCCCACAAAGATTGTGTTCACTGCACCCTAAAAGGATGTTGTTCACTGCACCCCAAAAAGATTGTGTTCACTGTACCCCCCCAAAGATTGTGTTCACTGCACCCCACAAAGATTGTGTTCACTGCACCCCAAAAAGATTGTGTTCACTGTACCCCCCAAAGATTGTGTTCACTGCACCCCAAAAAGATTGTGTTCACTGTACCCCCCAAAGATTGTGTTCACTGCACCCCACAAAGATTCTGTTCACTGTACCCCACAAAGATTGTGTTCACTGCACCCCAAAAAGATTGTGTTCACTGTACCCCCCCAAAGATTGTGTTCACTGCACCCCACAAAGATTCTGTTCACTGCACCCCACAAAGGATTTTGTTCACTGCACCCCAAAAAGATTGTGTTCACTGCACCCCAAAAAGGATTTTGATCACTGCACCCCAAAAAGGATGTTGTTCACTGCACCCCAAAAATGATTTTGTTCACTCCACCCCAAAAAGATTGTGTTCACTGCACCCCACAAAGATTGTGTTCACTGCACCCCAAAAAGATTGTGTTCACTGTACCTCCCAAAGATTGTGTTCACTGCACCCCACAAAGTTTCTGTTCACTGTACCCCACAAAGATTGTGTTCACTGCACCCCAAAAAGATTGTGTTCACTGCACCCCAAAAAGGATGTTGTTCACTGCACCCCAAAAAGGATGTTGTTCACTCCACCCCAAAAAGATTGTGTTCACTGCACCCCACAAAGATTGTGTTCACTGCACCCCAAAAAGATTGTGTTCACTGCACCCCAAAAATGATTTTGTTCACTGCACCCCAAAAAGGATTTTGTTCACTGCACCCCAAAAAGGATGTTGTTCACTCCACCCCAAAAAGATTGTGTTCACTGCACCCCAAAAAGATTGTGTTCACTGCACCCCACAAAGGATTTTGTTCACTGCACCCCAAAAAGATTGTGTTCACTGCACCCCAAAAAGGATGTTGTTCACTGCACCCCAAAAAGGATTTTGTTCACTGCACCCCAAAAAGATTGTGTTCACTGCACCCCACAAAGGATTTTGTTCACTGCACCCCACAAAGATTGTGTTCACTGCACACCAAAAAGGATTGTGTTCACTGCACCCCAAAAAGATTTTGTTCACTGCACCCCAAAAAGATTGTGTTCACTGCAGCCCAAAAAGATTGTGTTCACTGCAGCCCAAAAAGATTGTGTTCACTGCAGCCCAAAAAGATTGTGTTCACTGCAGCTCACACACAGAAAAATGGATGTGGATCACTGACACCTGCCTATCTCCAATCCCACACCACACAGCAATATCGATTGTAGTTTGTAGAACACAGTTTCCCTAAAATTCAGCAGACTCTGTCCCTAACAGGATTGAGAAGAGATCGTAGATCAGGATTGAGTGCAGATTCACCCCACCCCCCACACAGCAATATCGATTGTAGTTTGTAGAAGACACTGACCCTATAATTCAGCAGACTCTATCCCTAAAATGCCTACAACTCGCCCTGCCTAAACACTCCGACCTGTCCCTCAATTCTATCCGGACACAAATGGTTTTTTCCTGCCTATCTTTCCCTAATCAGCAGCCAGCACATTGATGTGTGCTCTGTCCCTTAGCTAAGCAGCAGAATGACGCTGCTGCGGCGGCTGCCTCGAACTTATAAAGACTTGGTCACATGCTTCAGACGGCCAATCACAGCTACTAAGACATTTGCAGGCATGGCTGGGATGGCTTAAGGCACACCAGTTAAACGATTGTTGATTGGCTGTTGAAAGCCCGCCATGAAAAGAGCGCCAAAGCATGCAAAACCCGGAAATAAAACGACCGAACACGGATTTTTACCCGAACATACAGTAAAGTGTCCGTGTCCGTGTTCGGGTAAAAAAAATCCAATTATTCGGTACGAACACGAATAATACAGTCCGTGTTCGCTCAACACTACTTACGAGAGAATGTGGACTCAGGTACCATAAGCACCATGAGTCAACCGCATTAAGGTATAGCAAGGGATGGTGAATACAGGTAACTCTGGAAATACCACAACTTCATTCCACGGTAGTGCCGCCACTGAGGGAACAGTCTTGTGCAGTGTGTTGAACTATAGGGATAAAAAAGCTTCCACATATTGTAAAACTGTGTCTCTAAATTTATTAAAAAAGGTAGAAAACACTTTTATCATCATCCAACATGTAGAATCAAGATGCAATGGCCTGAATAACAAGGAAACTGAAGCATACCGTCTTCTAAGACACCATCTGATAAGCTATCATTGATCCCATTGATACCTTCTCTTACCCTAGGTCAGCCCATCTCAAATACCACTTTGAAGGAGATGTTAATCTTCCTAAGGTCTTCCCTACATTCTGACCTGATGTCATGTGTGAGACAATTCTGCACCAAAGTGCAGAAACTGGGAGATAAAATAGATCATGTAGAATCCTCTATGGGAAAATATACCACATACTTCAACACCTTAGCTGATGCAAATACCACGCAATCGGAAGAAATTGCATGGCTTAAAGCAAAAGTGGCAGGCCTGTAGGATATGTCAGGGAGGAACATTAAGATCAGAGGGGTTCCTGGATCTGTTCCTGCTAAACAGCTGCAGCACTATGTACAGGAGCTATTTTCCAATTTGGTGCCATCACTGCCAGCAGCTGAGCTGGCCATAGACAGAATCCACAGATTACTGAAACCATCTTTCCTACCTTCTGAAGTGCCATGGAATGTCTTCTTAAAGGCACATTTTTACCAAATAAAAGAAAGAATCATATTACCTTTCGAGAAATGGATAATATACCGGAGCAATACTCCACCTTCCAACTGCTCCCTGATCTGTCAGAACACACCCTTCAATGCTGTAGGAATCTTGCCATGGTCACAAAAGCTTTAAGCAACCAAAAAATTCCACATAGATGGAAGTATCTTGAATCCCTTTCTATCACCCACAATTGGGCTACATCTTTGGTGACAACACTGGAAGAAGGACAACAAGTCCTATGCCAATGGGGCATACTCCCAGATTCTCCTCCTGCTGATCTTCGACTGCCTAGGCCTGAAGTCCTTGCCGATGACTGGCAAGTTGTTTCCTACAGACATTCATCCAAAAAAATGCAATAATGGAGGTTCCTGAACTCTAAAATTTCATCAAAACTACCTATCCGAGTGCCCGACCACAAGAACATCACGTGATGTACACACTCCTATGGTCCCCCCCAGGCATTTTTGCAGTTTTATCTGCTCAGGGGCACATTCTCAGGCCCTTTTTTTACATTCTACTTTTTGTTAATGCTTTTCACTCCATTTGTTCCTTCTTACCCTTGGTTTGTTCATACAAGTGCATTCCTTCTGAGTCGCATATCTGCATATTTACTGAACTGTATTAAACAATACCATAGCTCTCAACTTTCCCTGATTTCGAGGGACTGTCCCTGATTTGAAACAAAGTCCCTCTGTCCCTCTTTCCTCCTCATTTGTCCCTCATTTTAGTATGATCTATATAGTTGTATATAAAATGCACTATTTATCTTTCAAAAAAGTGTTTCCCATTGCTAAACCTTTCATCCAAATTCTAAATTGGATAAAACACTTGTGGGTTGACTAATAATTTTTTTTTAATAATTTTCCTTTTAAAGGGGATGTGGCAGGGGGGTGTGTTCTATGCCTACATAATTTTGCTAATAGGTGTCTCTCCTTCCCATCTCAAAACATTAGGAGGTATGCACTACTTCCACACCATTGAAGAGCCCACACCACCTCACATCTCTAGGAACCATAGCGACTCAATCGGACCCCTTCTTAACCTATATTGCTGCTAAAGTGCCTATCCATCAATGCAAATGGCCTTAATAATCCTGCAAAGAGGCATCGTACCTACTTTTGCAGAGACCTTTTTTGTTGCCGATAAGTGGCTGTTCCAGAGGATCTCCTCCTCCTTTATTCATGACATAACATGGTCTGACCATGCTGCAATATCAGTGACATTAGAAGACCAGGCACCTTGGGACCGGGCACCAGTTTAGCGCTGTAATGTAAGAATCTTGCAGGACCCTACAACCGCAACAGCTATATCTCAGCATCTCCAGGAATTCTTCCAAATTAATAGCAAGTCAGTCACAGATCCATGGTTACTATGAAATGCCCACAAGGCCTTCATGTGGGGTATATGTATATAATATGGATCTAAAGCCAAAAAACAATATGATCTTAAACTGTCTAGCCTCCTTTTCGGAGATCCAAGCTCTGGAGCTCCAAAATAAAACCACTCCTACATTAACTATCTTACTGGCCGATTAATACCAAAAACACCTTAGGAGACTCAAACTTAGCTCTTATGCTGTTTGATCCTGTCTTTCTGATCCTCCTCTTCTTCCACTGTCTCCAAAAAATAACACGATATTTACAGAGCCAGGGGATGGGCTGCACATGCTCAGTTTGGTGTGTATTGCTGGAAAGTTGTTTATTTTCTTGGAAGAGTGCATGTGATCAGCTTAGGGCCAATCAGCACTGTCCAGACATGTCCATACAGAAGATCAGGGGAGAATGAAAAATCCTCCGACAAGCTTTACTAGGAACTGATATAGGTCACAAGACTGCTATATACTGCTGATGAGAAAAGGTATTTTTCAGTTTATATTTACTATAATAATTGCATTTTCAGGTTCTGTGTACTATGGAAGACCAGATATAGTGAATGCAGATTCTGGGTTTTGTAACACTTTAGGCATAGAATAATTAACCCACAAGAGATAGCGGATGAATTTGATGACTATTATGGAGCGCTACATAACTTAAGGAAGGAGTCTAAAACTCCTCAGCCATCTAATTCTGATATACATCAACTTGGCTAGACTGCACCTTCCCACCCTTTCTGAAGAACAGCTCCAGCTCCTGAACACCCCATTCTCCGCTTTGGAAATATCCAAAATCATACAATCTCTCTCAAGCGGCAAATTCCCTGGGCCGGACAGCTTCTCAATTATTATAAGATTTTTAGAACTACTCTTTCCCCACCGATGAATTTACTAGAGCAACGCAAATGTCATCATTTTCCCCCGAAGATGCTGAAAGCGTACGTGGTTACCTTTCCAAAGCTTGGGAAGGACCCCACCACTCCTGCTAATTTCCACCCACTATCTTTATTAAACTCAGATGTTAACGTTTTTGCCAAACTTTTGGCCAAGCGCCCAATGAACCTTGTACCAACTCTGATTAGGAGAGATCATATGGGATTTGTCACAGGCAGACAGGTGACGAGGAGATCTCCTAATGTGATTCACTATGCTGAAAAAAACACAAACCCCTTCTCTGCTGTTGGCCATGAACGCTGAGAAGGCGTTTGACACGGTTCACTGGCAATACATGTCACTAGTGCTATCCAAATTTGGCTCCCAGGGCCATATTTTCCCTGCTATATTAGCATTATATTTGAAACCCTAAGCACAGGTTTATACCTCATCACGGGGGTTCAAAATTCAAACAGGTTCACATAAACTAAACCTGTTTGCGGATGACATTATTCTCCTCTTCCAACCTTCCTCATGCATTCCAAACTCATGCTCGATTTAGTAATATATCTTACTGTAAGGTAAATATTTCAAAATCCATGATCCTGGACCTAGGAGTGAGTGCAAACACCAAACACATCCTCAAAAAAAAAGCTCCCATTCACTTGAAGCACAGAGGGGATACAGTACTTGGGTATCACCCTTATGGCCACCTTATCTAGCTTAGCACCCTCTAACCTAAACCCTTGATTATCAAAGTTGCTACAAAGCTCCAACTCATATCACAATTTGAATTGTCATGGTATGGTAGACTGACAGCTTTTAAAATGGTTATACTATCCCAGCTCTTATATACTGTATCTTCAGGGCCCTGCCTATCCCAGATGCGACCCATTACCTAGCATCCCTGTGGAGTCTCCTTCAGAAATACATTTGAAAAGGGAAGAGAGCCAGATTTGTATACTCTTTCGTCATTAAATTCAAGACTTTAGGTGATGCAGGTCTACCGGACCTGAGAGACTACTACTGGGCAGTACAGCTAGACCAAATAAAATACTGGTTCCCAACGGAGGATGCTCCATTATAGGTAGAAATAGAGTTAGCCTATTTGCCCACTGGAGACCTATGCTTGCTCCTCCTAAGTGACATGTGGAAGCCCTGGGATCTTGGCCTCCTGCCCATACCCACCCAGGTATCATTACTAGCTTGGAGACACGTAAACAAAAACTTATTGTAACCTTGTAACCCTGTTATAAACAATAAAAATGGAGACAGGACTGCTAGAAACACAGCGAGAACCATTCATTATCAAAAGGCGTAATATATTATAAGTAATATATTATAAAGTATCAAACAAATTATATTTTAGATAACATTTAGACAGAAACGAGCATAAACAATACGCCCAAAGAAATTTGATTGTCCTACTGCTGAACACTCCCAGATCCTTCCAGGCTTTAATCAATAAAGCTTTATTAATATATCAGCATGGTTAACATTAATCTGCAGAGACAGATTATTCTCATAGTCCCAGACAAGATTTTTTTTGGGTTAACAATCAAGAAGAAAATAAGAAGAAGAAGAAAAAAAAAAAAAAAAAACAAACAAGAGGAAAACAGCTTCACCTGCAGAAATTTGGAAAATGTTTAATTATTTATACCATGACAGCTACACCAGTGCACAGACGCCTGGACCTTGCTTTTCACAGAGTAACAAATAAATGAGATTATGAGCTGCTGACACCACAGGAATACAGAAAAATAAAAATGAATAGCTGTCAGGAGATCTTTGTGTCTGGCTGCCCCACGTGGCTGTGGCGTTCCCCCTCGCAGTTCGCCATATCGACCGTCTGCGCTGTTTCCCAGACAGCACATAGAGGCCATCTCACAACCAAGACTGAAAGACAAATTAAACCGAATCTATGTGTGATGGCCTTTTCACTTCAATATAACAGGATAAATAGAAAATGGGAGATATTTATCCATGGTGAGCCGCTTGCTGTTTACAGGAAGAGTGTCAGCCATTGATTATTTTATTTAATGTAATTTGAAAGAAGCGGCAGGTTTATTAAGGCTTAAGTCCAAGCAGACAATATGAGTTTGCCATTTAACTCTGATGTATGTGTTTATACAGCATATAGAATCATAAATGTATTTTAAATACGTTTATTATACGCACCTAAAATTGTCTTCATGCGGTCCCTACAAAATAGGACCAAGAGAGGGAATGGTGGCCATGTAAGCCAAACAAACTCCACTGCATTGCACAGAACTGTCAATTTAAAGCTGGCCATAGGCTGATCGAAATTCAGCCAGTTCAGCAGGGACAGGCCCAATTTCAATCTGTGTGTGGCTGCCCCCTGGTCGACAGAAGTCGATTGTTTACCAACAGGCAAAAGTTCGGACTGAACTGTTGGCTCATCCCTACTAGAGGCTAAGAACGATCAAAGTGGTTTTGAAAGCGTAAGCTTCTAGATAGTCCTAACTTCACCATATTTTCACCTTAGGCAAAATATGCTTGAAAAATACCTTAAAGACTAATTGAAGTTGAATTTGTTTATGTATTGTTAATTAAAGCATGCAGGAAAAGAGTACAAAGTTCTGTACCTGGAGAGGAGCCTGAAGATATGGACCATTGCTCCCTGAATTGAAGCAGTGGTCTCACCCCAGTGGTCTGATACCTCAGAGTTAGACTATTTCAACCAGTAATATACACACTTCCTGGTGACTGTAGAGCTCTAGGTATTTGTGAGCTGTTTTTTATTATTACTTTTTTTCTGAGATCTGCAGTGACATCAAAGAAAGGAACCAGAAAGAGCATGAGGAACAGGAATCAGACACTCCTGGAAGTGTTGAATGCCAAATACATTTTCTAAAGGTGCAGCATGCAATAGTTGAAACCGGTCACTATACAAGTGAGTATACGCTGTCTACCTTCTGGATTATTACATTTGAAGAAGAACTCCAGGAATTGCATAACTTTTAAAAATGTGCTGGCTTATAGTCTGCTAAGTCCAAAGAGTTGTATGCCACCTTGTTGACTTATCTCTTTTATTTACTAATTGCATTTTTACTGAGCGCTACTAGCTATCACTATACTTCTGGCACTCCAGCACTGGATCTTTTGGTTTATGATTCTGCAGCCACAGAGTCATTTTCAGCCATTCTACCTGCTTCTCCTCTACTATTTCCCAATCACAGAAGGCTTTGTATTATGTGAACCTATTCACAAAACCCAAAGTATTCTGTGAACGGAAGGTGGACGGGAGGGGAGGGGCAGACAAAGTGGCAGCTGTGTAGGAAAGCACATCTCTCCTGTCAGAGTGAGGATAGTAAAGAGCAGAGGCGTAACTAGAACCTTCAGGGCCCCGGTGCAAGAAACCATGAAGGGCCCCCTGGACCCCTGGCCTGGTCCCTTCCCTTCAAGCCTGGGGCTCTTCCCACTGATCCTGGGGCCCTTTACTCTTATAATGGGGCCCTTTATCATGGTCCTGCAGCGGGACCCTTTCACAAGTTCTGCAGTGGGCCCCTATCCTGCCATCTTGGGGCCTCCCCACGGTTTTAGAATGCCAGGGCCCGATTGCAAGTGTGACCTTTGCGATCCTGGAAGTTCACCCACTGGTGTCAGCAGTTTTTATTTTTTGGTATTTTAATTGTATTATTTTTTATCATTTTTTTTTTTTTTTTTTTTACAATGTCACTGACTATCACTCATGTCCATTCAGAAAAGGAAGGAGCTGGTAAATTACAGATTTACCGACCCCTTCCTGGTTCTCTATTGTGACACATCCCCTGCAGCAGCCGTCAGGAGAGGGGAGGGAGCACAGTGGGGGGGGCACAGTGGGGGGGACCAGGGGAGCACACAGGGGCCCAGAGACAGCAGAACACAAGTGAACTGGATAGGAGGAGTGGCGGAGGCAGCATACAGAGGAACCAATCTCCTCCATTGCGGCTACAGGAGGAAAAAGGTGGACAGTGATTTCTCTACATGCTGCCCCCGCCGCCCCTCCTATCCAGGTGTACAGGGGAGCTGCATGGGCCCCCTGGAGCATGGGGCCCAGTTGCAATTGCAACCCCTGTAGTTACACCCCTGGTAAAGAGATAGCTGTACTCCGAGTGCTGACTAAACATGTAAATAGTAATTAAAAGAGTTAAATCCATGAGGTGGCATACATCTATACACCCCTAAGCCAGCATATTTTTAAAAGTACTGTAATTCCTGAAGTTCCAATTTTAAGACGTGGCAGGGTTTCTAGGAGCATTATAATTTAACAAAATTCCCTTCAGACATAAACACATTTAGCTGAAATGACAGTATTTTGCCAAAAGGTCCAGATTTCCAGCAAAATTATGACTTTACTATACCAAAAATTTTAACAGCTAAAGATTAGGGATGATCGAACGGTTCGGGTCCACCATCGGTTCGGCCCGAACATTGGGTGTTCGAGGTTCGGCCGAATTTAGAACTTTTTGCCCAAAAAGTTCGGAATTCGGCAACCAGAACCGCCCAAAATGCAATGCTTCAGGAAATGGTCTTTAAAAGCCCGTGATTGGACCAGAACCATTAGCAAGAGCCAATTGAGGGGGCAGGAGAATGCTAGGAATGTGATTGGAGTGACTAGGGGGTCCCTAGACCAATCATTAGTGAATACGCCCCCCAGTATATAAGATCGCCCCCGCCATATTCCCAGCATTGTTATACTGGACATGGAAGAGAGTGGAAGCAGTTCTGTTAATTTTACTTTAAAAGTGTCATTTAGCATTTATTAGTGTGAGGAAAGGGATATCTAGTGTAGTTAGAGTGCTCCTTTACACTTAAGTTAGCTTCAAAAATTTAGTTTCTGTAGGGAAAGTGTTAAGTGTCAGGGGACCGTAGTGTAGTGTAGGGTTAACTGACAGTGACTGCTATGGCAGGGTGACAAAACCCTTCCATAGCAGGGTGACCGCTATAGAGAAATTATCATTTCTCTGTGTTGCTTCGGCACAGGCATGTGGCTTCTCACCAGCAAGCATTTTTTAATGCTGCAGGGGCTGCCACTGCCAGTGCTTTTTTGAGGACATGTTTGATGTCAGACATGACATCTGAATATGTGTATAGGGGGAATATATAGACATATATGTCTGAATATATACCCCTAGACATATATAGGTGTGATAGTAGCAGAAATAAATGCTTGCGCTAATGAAATCATTTACAGTAATATATTTCTGCTACTATCACACCTATATATGTCTAGGGGTATATATTCAGACATATATGCCTATATATACCCCCTATACACATGTTCAGATGTTTTGCCTGCCTCAAAAGAACCCCAAAAAATGCCAAAAAAACGCTAGCGTCAAAAAAAAAAGATGCCCAGGTGTGTTTTTGCTGGCATTTTTTGGGGGGTTTTGGAGGCAGGCAAAACATCAGAACTTGTGCACAGTACCACTATACACAAGTTCAGATGTTTTGCCTGCCTCAAAAGAACCCCAAAAAATGCCAAAAAAAACGCTAGCGTCAAAAAAAAAAATGCCCAGGTGTGTTTTTGCTGGCATTTTTTGGGGGGTTTTGGAGGCAGGCAAAACATCAGAACTTGTGCACAGTACCACTATACACAAGTTCAGATGTTTTTCCTGACTGCAAAGAACCCAAAAAAATGCCTGCTATTAAACCGGCAAGGTGTTACAGCAGAGAAGCCATATTCCTGTGCTTAAAGTTTTCTAATACAAACGATCTTTTTTTTTTATGGTTTTGGACATGCTACAGAGCTGAAACTTCACAGGTACACCTTTTAGACCCCCCAGACACAAAATCACACAAAAAAAAGTTCTTAAAAATTGTCATTTTTGATAAAAAAGCCAATTATTGAAAAATTAAAAAAAAAAAAAAAAAAAAAGAGATTTTTTGATTTTTACTTTGGATTTAGTATCTGGGGGGTCTAAAAAGTGTACATGTGAAGTTTCAGCTCTGTAGCATGTCCAGAACCCCCCAAAAATTAGCATTTTCTTATAATTTTTATTAGAACAGGTATACGGCTTCTCTACGGCGCTTTTTCTTGCATTTATCGGGCATTTTTGGAGGCAGGCATGACTTTTTTTGGATTTAGTGTCTGGGGGGTCTAAAAAGTGTACCTGTGAAGTTTCAGCTCTGTAGCATGTCCAGAACCAGAAAAAAGATAATTTTTCAGTAGAGCAGGGATGGTGGGACCCCTCTTTTACACTTATATGAGGTTTTTTTGGGGTTCTGGACATGCTACAGAGCTGAAACTTCACAGGTACACCTTTTAGACCTCCCAGACACAAAATCACACAAAAAAAGTTCTTAAAAATTGTCATTTTTGATAAAAAAGCCAATTATTGAAAAATTTAAAAAAAAAAAAAAAAAAAAGAGATTTTTTTGATTTTTTACTTTGGATTTAGTATCTGGGGGGTCTAAAAAGTGTACATGTGAAGTTTCAGCTCTGTAGCATGTCCAGAACCATAAAAAAAAAGATTGTTTGTATTAGAAAACTTTAAGCACAGGAATATGGCTTCTCTGCTGTAACACCTTGCCGGTTTAATAGCAGGCATTTTTTTGGGTTCTTTGCAGTCAGGAAAAACATCTGAACTTGTGTATAGTAGTACTGTGCACAAGTTCTGATGTTTTGCCTGCCTCCAAAATTCCCCAAAAAATGCCAGCAAAAACACACCTGGGCATTTTTTTTTTTTTTTGACGCTAGCGTTTTTTTGGGCATTTTTTGGGGTTCTTTTGAGGCAGGCAAAACATCTGAACTTGTGTATAGTGGTACTGTGCACAAGTTCTGATGTTTTGCCTGCCTCCAAAACCCCCCAAAAAATGCCAGCAAAAACACACCTGGGCATTTTTTTTTTTTGACGCTAGCGTTTTTTTGGCATTTTTTGGGGTTCTTTTGAGGCAGGCAAAACATCTGAACATGTGTATAGGGTGTATATATAGGCATATATGTCTGAATATATACCCCTAGACATATATAGGTGTGATAGTAGCAGAAATATATTACTGTAAATGATTTCATTAGCGCAAGCATTTATTTCTGCTACTATCACACCTATATATGTCTAGGGGTATATATTCAGACATATACAGTGGGTACGGAAAGTATTCAGACCCCCTTAAATTTTTCACTCTTTGTTATATTGCAGCCATTTGCTAAAATCATTTAAGTTCATTCTTCTTCCTCATGAATGTACACATAGCACCCCATACTGACAGAAAAACACAGAATTGTTGACATTGTTGCAGATTTATTAAAAAAGAAAAACTGAAATATCACATGGTCCTAAGTATTCAGACCCTTTGCTCAGTATTTAGTAGAAGCCCCCTTTTGATCTAATACAGCCAGGAGTCTTTTTGGGAAGGATGCAACAAGTCTTTCACACCTTGATTTGGGGATCCTCTGCCATTCCTCCTTGCAGATCCTCTCCAGTTCTGTCAGGTTGGATGATAAACGTTGGTGGACAGCCATTTTTAGGTCTCTCCAGAGATGCTCAATTGGGTTTAAGTCAGGGCTCTGGCTGGGCCATTCAAGAACAGTCACGGAGTTGTTGTGAAGCCACTCCTTCGTTATTTTAGCTGTGTGCTTAGGGTCATTGTCTTGTTGGAAGGTAAACCTTCGGCCCAGTCTGAGGTCCAGAGCACTCTGGAGAAGGTTTTTGTCCAGGATATCCCTGTACTTGGCCGCATTCATCTTTCCCTCGATTGCAACCAGTCGTCCTGTCCCTGCAGCTGAAAAACACCCCCACAGCATGATGCTGCCACCACCATGCTTCACTGTTGGGACTGTATTGGACAGGTGATGAGCAGTGCTTGGTTCTCTCCACACATACCGCTTAGAATTAAGGCCAAAAAGTTATATTTTGGTCTAATCAGACCAGAGAATCTTATTTCTCACCATCTTGGAGTCCTTCAGGTGTTTTTTAGCAAACTCCATGTGGGCTTTCATGTGTCTTACACTGAGGAGAGGCTTCCGTCGGGCCACTCTGCCATAAAGCCCCGACTGGTGGAGGGCTGCAGTGATGGTTGACTTTCTACAACTTTCTCCCATCTCCTGACTGCATCTCTGGAGCTCAGCCACAGTGATCTTTGGGTTCTTCTTTACCTCTCTCACCAAGGCTCTTCTCCCCCGATAGCTTAGTTTGGCCGGACGGCCAGCTCTAGGAAGGGTTCTGGTCGTCCCAAACGTCTTCCATTTGAGGATTATGGAGGCCACTGTGCTCTTAGGAACCTTAAGTGCAGCAGAAATCTTTTTGTAACCTTGGCCAGATCTGTGCCTTGCCACAATTCTGTCTCTGAGCTCTTCAGGCAGTTCCTTTGACCTCATGATTCTCATTTGCTCTGACATGCATTGTGATCTGGAAGGTCTTATATAGACAGGTGTGTGGCTTTCCTAATCAAATCCAATCAGTATAATCAAACACAGCTGGACTCAAATGAAGGTGTAGAACCATCTCAAGGATGATCAGAAGAAATAGAAAGCACCTGAGTTAAATATATGAGTGTCACAGCAAAGGGTCTGAATACTTAGGACCATGTGATATTTCAGTTTTTCTTTTTTAATAAATCTGCAACAATGTCAACAATTCTGTGTTTTTCTGTCAGTATGGGGTGCTGTGTGTACATTTATGAGGAAGAAGAATGAACTTAAATGATTTTAGCAAATGGCTGCAATATAACAAAGAGTGAAAAATTTAAGGGGGTCTGAATACTTTCCGTACCCACTGTATGTCTATATATCCCCCCTATACACATGTTCAGATGTTTTGCCTGCCTCCAAAGAACCCCAAAAAATGCCAAAAAAACGCTAGCGTCAAAAAAAAAAATGCCCAGGTGTGTTTTTGCTGGCATTTTTTGGAGGGTTTTGGAGGCAGGCAAAACATCAGAACTTGTGCACAGTACCACTATACACAATTTCAGATGTTTTTCCTGACTGCAAAGAACCCAAAAAAATGCCTGCTATTAAACCGGCAAGGTGTTACAGCAGAGAAGCCATATTCCTGTGCTTAAAGTTTTCTAATACAAACAATCTTTCTTTTTCTGGTTCTGGACATGCTACAGACCTGAAACTTCACATGTACACTTTTTAGACCCCCCAGATAAATCCAAAGTAAAAATCAAAAAATCTCTCTTTTTTTTTTTTTTTTAATTTTTCAATAATTGGCTTTTTTATCAAAAATGACAATTTTTAAGAACTTTTTTTTGTGTGATTTTGTGTCTGGGGGGTCTAAAAGGTGTACCTGTGAAGTTTCAGCTCTGTAGCATGTCCAGAACCAGAAAAAAAGATCATATAGGTGTTAAAGTTAAAGGAGGCTCCCGAACCACATCCCTGTTCTACTGAAAAATTATCTTTTTTTTTTTCATGGTTCTGGACATTCTACAGAGCTGAAACTTCACATGCACACCTTTTAGACCCCCCCAGATACTAAATCCAAAGTAAAAATCAAAAAAATCTCTTTTTTTTTTTTTTTTTAATTTTTCAATAATTGGCTTTTTTATCAAAAATGACAATTTTTAAGAACTTTTTTTTGTGTGATTAATAGTTAATGGGGCATGACCCAGAACCCTAGGCACTTTTTAGGGGCATTTATTGGGTTTTGGGGCTTAAAAATGGTGTTTTTTGATTACAGAAGTTAGGGTCCCATTGATTTCAATGGGGTTCTGAAATCCGGGCCGAACTTTCGTGAAGTTCGGGTGTTCTGGTCGAACCGAACTTTTCAAAAGTTCGATCATCCCTACTAAAGATAAGGTATGTTCTGTTTCAAATGCCACTTTATGCATTAATATACCTCCAGACCCAGTCTGTCCACATAGAATGGTCACCTGCTGACTTGGCAACATCCACAGGCAGCTTAACTCTTCAATAAGATGGCAGAAGTTGAATCCAACACAATTTTACTTCAGCTAATTGCAGTATAGGCCATATTGTTCTAAATACTGTAGCTTTTTTGGAATGTTTGTAATTCCCTCCAATGACAAGAGAACAAAGCCTTAGAGACTGCAGTGGTCTACCAAAGCAGCATTTCAGAAGCTGTATCTATTTGCTACAATACCCACTTACCCCGCAGACTGTTTCCATCATGGTAGATTAACCCAAAGCACTAGCACACTGCTGCACTCCAAACCAATTTTGCATGAGTTTCATTTATCTTCTCTACTCCAACCTGAGCGGGCCTCTAGAAAAATTCCCTGTGGCAGATAGTGGTGATCTCTTAACTGACTCAGTCAAAACCCTCAGTGGACCCTTCTGCTAGGAAGGACTCTCCTTAGGTTCTGGCACTCCTAGCCACTCTCTCAGGCTCCCCTGCTTACTACTTCATTGTTACCTTCCCAGTTGTCAGATTGCTAAGACCACATGCCTGAGGAAATTCTCTAAAGCCTCACCTTAAAATTATTTTCACGAAAACTATTGAAGCTGGATTATAATCGGCCATTTGTCCTTCATCTACAAACCAGCTCCCTGCCATTACCCTAACCATCCCTCATTTTTTTTCTTTTCCTTATTATTCTCTATTTCTCCACTCTATACAGTTCTTTACCACACTTCACCACTCTATTTTTCCAGGTCCCACTCCTTATCTTTTCCCACCTAGCTTTAACTCTTCCAGGTAACCTATTGCTATACCCTCTAATAACCTATGCCCTACACTGCCTTCCCCCTTCACACTCCTACCCCATCCAATTTCACCCTACCTTAACTTGTTTCTTTGAATTCTACCCTATTACCATTTTACATCAAAGAGAAATATTATTCAGAGTTAGCATGTGTCAAAGAAGTTATATGGTTCCAAGTTGTATTTATTTTTTTCTGCTTTCATCCCCTTTTTGGAAATCCACTTCTCTTGCATAAGTGACAATATGAGCTATTGAATTCTAAGACTTTGATGTTCCTGCTTTGGAATGTATTCTTCATCAATTGTTACCACAAAATTTCTGAAACCTGAATTGGCACCTCATTCTCCGTTGGTATTTCCATTAGTTTGCTTCTCTGAATCTTGATAAATAAAGAATTTACATAAAACATTAGGTAACTGGGTTAGGTGAAATCAAATGCAACACAGATGGTCATTAAGGCTAACTGCAGCACAAAATGAGATCTTCAAATGTGTGTAAACTTTAACCCTTTTATCGTTGGACCAATTTTTTTTCACACACATACTAAAATGTACACTTTTTCGTAAAAAAATGCACTTACAATTCAAGAACATTATATATTTTCTTAAAGCAGAGGACCTATAGATAATGATTGTATTTACAATTGTCTATCAGTCTTAATATTTTATGAACCTGTTTATTAAATCTAGTTTTTCAGTTTACATTACACCTAACAACTTCAAGACCGAAATGTTTCACCCACTTCCTGTCCAGTCCATTTTTCAGTTTTCATAGCTGTCACACTTTGAATGACAATGTCCCAGTAATGCAACACTGCACCCAAAATAATGTTATATTATTTTTTTTGAGACAGATAAAGCCTTTTTTTTTTGGTGGTATATAACTTCCGCTGTTTTTTTTTTTTTTGCTATATAAAGGAAAAAAAATATTGTAATAGTTTGCAAATAAATAACATCTCTTCAGAAATTTGGGACAAAATGTAGTCTGCTACATTTCTTTGGAAAACAAAAAAAAAATGGAATATACAGTATATTTGAAAAATGATCAATCCTGATGTACTGAATGTCATTTCCTGAGGCCCTAAAATGCCAGAACAGTACAAATACCCCCCAAATGACCACATTTTGGAAAGTAGACTGCCCAAGGTATTTAGTAGGAGGCTTTAAATCAAAACTGTTTTCCTTCACAAAGTTGTCATTTGAACAAGTTATGTCTCACAAACAGAATAGGAATACTTACAGTTACATCCGACAACACATTATACTACAGCTCCCAAGTATAGGGGTACCACATGTTTGAGACTTTTTCCACAACCTAGATGCATAGAGGGCCCCAAAATCCGAGGAGCACCTTTGGGCTTTTCAAGAGCATAAATTAGACGTCTAATTTCCTGACTACCTATCATATTTCTTGGGTCCCTAAAGGAAAGGAGAAACACTCACAAAATGACCACATCTTGGAAAGCACCCCAAGGTATTTTGTAAGGGGCATGGTGAATTTTTTTAAGACTTCAAAACTTCAATAGATTTACACTCCGAAACACATTCTGCTACTCCTTCCAAGTATGACGATACCACATGTGTGAGACTTTTTACATAGTTACATAGTAGTTACATAGTAGTACCGTAGTTGAGGTTGAATAAAGACAACAGCCCATCCAGTTCAACCTGTGCAGTGGCGTGATCATTTCCCATAATCCTGAATGTTGTGATCTGTGAGATTACCTTCCAAGAGTCATTTAAAAGTAACCATACTCCCCACAGCTACCACCAATTGTGGAAGAGAGTTCCACATTCTCACCGCCCTTACAGTGAAGAACGCAGCTTAAGGTTAAAACGCCTCTCCTCTAATCTCATTGTGTGGCCAGGTGTCCTCTTGCACTCCTTGCGATTAAATAATTTTTTTCCTATGCTGGGATCACCATCGAGGTATTTGAAAAATCGCTATAATGTCCCCTCTCAAGCGTCTCCTCTCCATAGAGAATAAATTAAGTGCTTGTAACCGTTTCTCGTAATTAAAGTCCTCCAATCCCCTAATTAGATTAGTTGCCCTTTGGACTCTCTCCAGTTCGAGTACATCCCTTCTGAGGCTTGATGACCAGAACTGGACAGAATACTCCAGATGTGGCCGGATCAGGGTTTTATAAAGTGGCAGGATTATAGCTTTATCTCTTGAATATATCCCCTTCCTTTTGCATTCTAATATTCTGCCAGCTTTGGCAGCTGCAGCTTGACATTGCATGCTATTGCATAGTCTATCTTCTACTAGAACCCCCAAATCCTTCTTCATCCTGGATTCACCCAGAGGTCCCCCCCCCCCCCCCCAGAGCATATACCTTACATTTCTCTACATTAAACCTCATTTGCCACGCAGTTACCCACTCTGTTATTTTGTTCAGGTCATTCTGTAAGATTTCTATATCTTGATGAGAAGTTATTGCCCTGCCTATTTTTGTGTCATCCGCGAAAACTGAGATTGAGCTAGTGATTCCATCCTCTCTGGTATTTATGAATAAATTGAACAAAATTGGTCCCAGGACTGAGCCTTGGGGGACCCCACTTACCACTCCAAACCAGTTTGAGTACATGTAATTTAGCTGCCGACCTTAGTTTGTAGATTAGGCGTTTGTGTGGAACTGTGTCGAATGCCTTAGCAAAATCCAGATATACCACTCATCCACAGGTCTCCCCCTATCTAGGTCACAGCTCACCTCTTCATAAAATGTTAACAGATTGGGTTTGCAAGAATGTCCTTTTGTGAACCCATGCTGATTACTGCTGATGATACTGTTGTCCTTAGCAAATTCTTGGATATAGTTCCTTATCATCCCTTCCAATAATTGACATACAAATGATGTCAGGCTGACCGGCCTATAGTTTCCCAGAATATCCCTCCGCACTTTTTAGAATATTAGTATCACATTAGCTTTCCTCCAATCACCTGGTACAGTTCCTGTCAATATACTGACTGTGAAGATTAAGAACAATGGTCTAGATATAACCCTACTGAGTTCCTTGAGTACTCTTAGGTGCAAGACCTCCTGTCCTGGTGATTTATTAGTGTTATTGTTATCAAGTCTTTCCTTGATTGTGTCCTCTGTTAGCCACTGCAGCAAGTCCTGTGATGATGTGCTTACTATACAGTCCTAAGTCAGTATACCCCTCCTTTTCATGTGTATAAACCGAGAAGAAAGTATTTAGCACAGTAGCCTTCTCTGTTTCCTTTGTAACAATCTTCCCATCATTGTTAATTATGTGTGCAGCGTGCTCTGACCTTGCTTTTTTGGTATTAATATATCTAAAGAATGTATTAGGGTTTTTTTTACTCTCCTCTGCTATGTGTCTTTCGAAGTCATTTTTAGCCATCCTGATTTCGTTTTTACATTTCTTGTTAGATTCCTTGTATTGGTGGAAAGCCGATAATGTCCCCTCCGATTTATATTTCTTAAAGGTCATTTGTTTTCTCTCTAATAAGCGTTTTTACATTACAGTTTAGCCACCCTGGTTTGACCTTGGCTCTTCAAAATGTATTTCCCATTGGAATGCATTGTGACATACTTTTATTTAATGTGTTCCTAAAGCATTCACATTTTTCCTCTGTGTTCAATGTTCCTAGGGTTAGGTCCTAATTTATGTTCTCTATTATTGAGCACATTTTAGGAAAGTTGGCCTTTCTGAAGTTTAGTGTCCTTATATTCGCCTCTTGCCTTGTTGTCCTATGGTTTACTCTAAATGTGATCATCCTGGGATCACTAGAACCCAAGTTGTCCCATATTTCTACATCTGAGATTAGACCCAAATCGTTCTTAATTAATAGATGTAGCAATGCATTATTTCTAGTAGGAGAATCCACCATCTGAGACATGTAGTTGTCCTGTAATACATTCATGAAATGACGGGCCTTTACTGAGTGAGCTGTCCACTCTTCACAGTCAATATCGGGATAATTAAAGTCCCCCATTACGATGACTTGTCCCTGCTTTTCCGCTATTCCCAACTGCGAAAGAAATTCCAGCTCCACCTCCTCTCTTTGGTTGGGGGGGCCTATAACATACCCCCACTATTACTTCCCCCCTTACTTCTTTCTTATGTAGTTCTACCCACATGGATTCCACCTCCGACCTCGTCCCTTCCATAATGTCACTGCTCTCTACAACCCTTACATTTTTTTTTATATAGAGACATACCCCTCCCCCTCTTTTGCAATGTTTGGACTGATTATGTACCAGACATTGCATTTTATGTATCACACAAATTAACCAATTGTATCAAAACCAATGCACTGTAATGGTCTCATCTGTACATATAGTAGGGGAATTTAGCTTAGTGTAGCATCACCTATAACAGTCTTCATTCCTATAAGCCAAACAAGTCTAGCCTACTGATATGTGGTGGCCCCTAGGAATGCCATGTTCACTGGCAAGGAAGTACAGGTGGCCGAAGAAAGGAAGATAAAAAGAGTTCCTGTGTTTCAGGAGTGCAGTTAACCACAGCGGATAACTAGGAATGGTGCCCCGCAGTCTCTGACTGTCTCAAGTCAGTGGGACGTGCAGATGGGTCAGTTCAGGCGGCAGCCAGAGACATGGTCAACAAACAAGCAAAGAATCAGTCCAGGCAGCAGGCAGAAACATGGTTAATAAACAGGCCAGGGTCAGTACAGGCCGCAGGCAGAGGCAACAATGCACTGGTGTGGCGGTAATCAGAGAGATCAGGGACAAAATTACTTTAATCAGGAAAACTATTGTTGGCTGTCCTGGTCCTATGACAATGGGACTTGTGTGGCGGTGATCAGAAACATTGTTGCTAGCTTACACTGGTCTGGTGACTCTGGGGACTAGTGTGGCGGTGAGAAGGAATTTTGTTGCTGGCATACATTGGTTTGGCTATATTGTGTCTGATGTGGTAGTAATTGGAGATACTGACCAGCTTCATAAGTAGGTTTGGGGGCAGTGAAACCCTATGATTGAGACAAGGCTTTACCATCCCTCGACCGCCACCACCCTTAGCTATAGAGGCAGCTGCACGCAAATCAACCAATTGTATTATAATCAATGTACTGTAATGGTCACCTCTATACAATTAGTAGGGGGAGTTAGCTTAGTGTAGCATCACCTTTAACAGTCTCTATTCCTATAAGCCAAACAAATCTAGCCTACAGATATGTGGTGGCCCCCAGGAATGCCATGTTCATTGGCCTGGAAGTACAGGTGGCTGAAGAAAGAAAGAACAAAAGAGTTCCTGTGGTTCAGGAGCGCAGTTATCCACAGCAGATGTCTAGGACTGGTTTCCCGCAGTGTCTGACTGCCTTAAGTCAGTTGGATGTGCTGATGGATCAGTTTAGGCGGCAGCCAGAGACATAGTCAAATGGTCAACAACCAGGCAAAGGATTAGTACAGGCAGAAGGCAGAAACATGGTCAATAAACAGGCCAGGGTCAGTGCAGGCTGCAAGCAGAGGCAACACTGCACTGGTGTGGCGGAGATCAGGGACATTGTAACTGGTGTGGTGGTGATCAGGGACAAAATTACTTTATCAGGAACACTGTTGTTGGCTGTCCTGGTCTTATTACAATGGTATTTGTATAGTGGTAATCAGGGACATTGTTGCTAGCTTACACTGGTCTGGTGACTCTGGGGACTAGTGTGGCAGTGATAAGGCACTCTTTTGCTTACACTGACCCAGGCATACACTAATCTGGCTATATTGTGTCTGATGTGGTGGTAATTGGAGGCACTGACTGGCTTCATAAGTACATTTGGGGGCAGTAAAACCCTATAATTGAGTTGAGGTTTTACCATCCCTCAATCGCCACCCCTTTAGCTGTAGAGGCAGCTGCTGGAGGTGTATACATGCCGTGACTGCTTCGCAGCTGTGGCAGGAATTATACCCCCTGTACCTCTGCTGATCGCAACCCATGGTGGGGGGTGCTTGTGCGTAGTCCACTGGGTTAAAGCAGGTGGTGAGGAGGGAATACAATGCCACCTAAATGCCTGGCTAATGCTCTCTGAAGAACGATCTGAAAACAGATCACTCTTCAGAGAGCATTCCACATGTGAACTGGGACTGGGGTGGTGGGTATAGAGGACACTGGAAATGGTGCAGCAGTGATCAGGGAGACTGTGACTTGAGTAGGCGGGGCTGGGGACACTGTGAATGGTGTGACAGTGATTAGAAACAATATGACTAATGTGACAGTGATCATTGACACTGTGAGCGGGCAGCGGTGATTAGGGACACTGATTGGTGTGGCAGTGATTAGGGACACTGACTGGCAGCACTGGTCTGGTAACATTGTCCTGCTGTGGTGGTCATCAGGGACAATAGCTGGCGACACCGACATACAGTATAGTGATATCATAGCAGCCAGCCATTGTACATGATGACCATCACAGCAGTACAACGTCATCATAGTGACACTGCAGGGGTGATAGAGTTTTACTTTTTTTTACAATAAGATTGCTTATGCAGTCACAATGATTGTATAAGGAAACATTCTGCACCAAGAATAAAACAAAATTGGCTTGAGGTACCCCCCAAAATCCATACAAGACCCTTATCTGAGCATGCAGCCCAGCAGGCCAGGAAAGAGGGGGGCAAGCGAGAGACCCCCTCCACCTGAACTATACCAGACCACATGCCCTTAACATGGGGTCTGTTTAGGGGGGACTTCCCCAAAAGCACCTTGTCCTCATGTTGAGGGCCTGCCGGGTCAACAATGTCACAGGGGGGTGGGGTCATCCAGTGACATCACCAGGTGACCCCACCCCTTAGTTTATTTGGTGGCAGGTAGGAAGCGGAGCTGTCAGTCAGCAGGAGACAAGCGTTGCATGCTGACAGGTTTTTTTTGTGCTAGTCGGCCGGTGGCATTCATCGTGATTAACACTAAATTTACTTTGAGAGAGTTTTTTAATAAAGAACTTGTCAAAAACTGGCTCCTGGTTTTTATTGACCTTTTTTTAGGTGAATGAGTAAGGATACTATATACCACATATGTATTACATATGGGAGGGCAGGATCTGGGGACCCCTTGTTAAAGGGGGTTCCCAATTTCAATAAGTCACCCCCCACACCCCCACAACCTCTGGGCTAGGGTTGTGGGGAAGAGGCCTTTATTTACATTTTTATATCCTGGCTATTCTTTTGTTTACATTCTGCTGTGAGCAGGGAATCCCGCTGACAGCAGATGAGTCATGGTTGTTAAGGACGTGGTGGGTGTCAGCTCCTTAACAACCAGCTAGTCAGTGGTTGTTAAGGATGCAGTGAGTGCTGGCTCCTTAACAACCAGGTCAAATTACATACACTGCCTGGCCAAAAAAAAAAGGTCACACACTCTAATATTTAGTTGGCTTTGATTACGGCACGCATTCACTGTGGCATGGTTTCAATAAGCTGCCACAAGATTTCTTTCAGTCCAGTGTTGCATTCATTTTTCCCCAAGATCTTGTATTGATGAATGGGAGAGTCGGATCACTGTGCAAAGCCTTCTCCAGCACATCCCACTTTTTTAGGTAAATACCACATAGAGGGATAGTGAATTGTCATTTTTAGCATCGTATGCAATATTTGGGAAGAATGTGTCACATGACCAAAAAACTGCATGTAATCCCCATTTTGTGTTAAAAACATTGTATAAAAGAATAGACTGCTTTGAGTAAACAGATACCGAATATGTGAAACCTAAAAAAAAAATTGCTTGAGCCTACAAAAGGCAACTAAGATGCCCATAATTTAAATCACAATTCTGTATCAAATAAACACTTTTACTAGAATTTTCAAATACTAGAGCTCTCGTTCTTCCCACATTCTGATCATTTTATATAACAGTTGTATAACCTTTGAAACCTATTGCATCTCTTCAATTTAGAGTTAACACTATATGTTGGTCCTAGAAGTATTTTTTCTTAGTTTCACTATTGTTGTATGCATGAACACTGTATGCAAGCATCTGTGTTTGCACATGTATGGGGGTGGGAAACTTTTTTTTTTCTTCTTTTTTTTTTACATTTTCTAATAAACATGTAAGAAGGAGCAGTAAAGAGCAAACATAGTGTGGCACTACAAAAAAATGAGCCAAACCTGCATATTCAATGAGCAAATATATTTTGCCTTAATGTGCATAAATAATTGCAAATTATAGAAAGAAACAGTTTATAATGTTTAAATTGTGTTAAAACGTATCTTAAATGCTAAAAAGTCTTACTTTTACAAAATATCTAGGATGGGTTTCAAAACCAAAAACATTTGTTTACTTATTTCAGCAGCAAGATGAAGCACCTAACACACTGAGAATAACTGAGCTATAAAATGCAGTTTTTTTCCAAGAAGTCAAATCGTACTTTGATGCCAAAATCTGTTTACTCCTTTTAAGAGATTGCACTATTTGTGCGGTTCCATAGGTATATATATTTTGTTTATGCCCAAATACAATGATATTTTCTGCTTGTTCATTAGGCTCTATGAGAAAAGGCCTTCTAAATATTGATTTCTAGTGTATGTTTAATATAAACGGTGGATCATCTCAGCGGATTAGTATTCGATGGCACGCGCTCAAGCTCAGAGCAGTTGCAAAGCATTTCCCGCTGGAAATACCCATAAATGTGAACTTTAAATTGATGTCGGTAGCGATATCTTTTTAAGGTTTATTCCATGCTGCAGCAGAAAGCTGCAATAACAGAGATGTCAATTTCAAGCCTGACATCAGTTAGATGTGGAGGCTCCGAACCACAAAAGTGACATTATAATAGATACAGTAATGACTTTTTTAACTATTTTTTTCTACAGGATGACTTCATCACATTGGCAGTCCCTCATAGCTGGGAGTACGCAGCCATTTGTAAATAATTCAGAAGTTTAATTGGCTTTTTTAAAGAAATACAACAACATGCCTCTCATTTTAATAAATGGAATTTGTTTTTTCTTATTAAATTCAGAAACAAAATTGATTTTTTTTAAATTAAATTTTAAATATTAAATATTATTTAAAAATTAAACAGCACAACGGCATGTTTAACAGAATAAAACAGGATACAGAGATGCTGCATATGAGTTAAAAAATGTTTGACACCTGTAGGTGAATTCTGGAACTGAATCATGACTAAGAAAGTTGCATAAATTAGGTCTTTGCACAGGATTGCTAAAAATATTTTTTTTTTGCTCTGCTTTTTTGCATTGCTGAATACATTTCTTTGAGTACATTTTGCTCCTGCCTTTTTTTATGGATACCACAGCAAATGGAGCCACTGCTTTTGAATGCTATAAAGTACCATTGAATTGTTTTTTTAGTGCTTAACATTTAACATATTTCTTCTTTCGCTCCAGTATCTGATGGATTACAAACATCTACATATGCAATATCGACGTTCCATATTTTTATCAAGCTGTGTTTGAAAACCTCTTCTGAATCAATATAGTTTTTGAAAGCTTTTATGTTTCAAGGTGGACTCTTTTTCATGGTATTTTTTTTTTTAAATGGAAGATATTTAAGAAATTTGTTGCTACTTAAATACTTTTTAAATTTGTATTTATATTTTCATGTCTTTTAATTCATTTTATTGTGCCAGTGTTTTTTTTCTTCTTCTGCCTCCCCCCTCCCCCACCCCTTGTGAAATCCAGTGGACATATTTTTAGGTAAATGTGGATAAAATAAAAATATTTTCTATTATTTTTTCTATTATTTTCTATTTTTCTTCAGATCAAATTTCCTGAAATGTATTTACCCTAAATTCTGTTTATCTGTTATATTCTGTTCTATCTGTTTAATTCCATCTGATCTGATGTTTCCTATATAAAAGGCCCTCTATTTCTGTTTATGAGACATATTTACTTTATAGAACGCATAATGAAGAGTTTGAAGTGCCTGGTCCAAATATGGCTCAGGTTTTGTTACAACTGTCACACAGAAACAGACCATCAGTTTCCCTCTAAACCCAAGTTTGATGTCATGGAGAAGAAGACCAAACACTAGGGGCTCTTTTATAGAGTAGAGGTGGCCAGGGATTCCATGGTACTATTTTGCTGTCTGAAGAGGAACCAGAGGATCCAGATGAGGATAAAGCTGCACCCTTGAGACTCTATATGCTTCAGCACATTACTGCATATCTCTTTTCCCCTCCCCCAGACCTTAGAATCCAAGTACTCCTACACAGCCCCTTGCCAATCTCCAACAGCAATATGTATACCCCTACAATCAGCAAATTACACTCAGCTCTGTCCTCTACCACTCTCATCCCCACCATTTCCTCTCCATGCTACCCAAGATCCTGCACCCCATTACAATCTCCATCACCAGTCATCTGCCTAACTTCAGATGCCACCCAGACCCAGAACAACCCTGACTCTTGCTTCAAACTTCCAGACCAACTATTCACTCTATGAAGAGCAAAGCCCCTCACCAAGTCTAACTAGGCCAATCTACCATATTATGACAACTCCCAACCACAAGCCACTGTACTCAAGATCAACTTGAGAAACTTAAGAAAAGATCATCATCGATGTTTGTGGATTGATTAGAAAACAGTTCCTTAAAATTATATTTGCATTTTATTTATTTTTTTTATGACAAAAATAATATGCCCCTTTGTTGTTTTACGGAAAAAAAATTGCTTCTGTAAGGTCTTTTGCACACTGCAGTTTGAAAAAGCTTAGTATGGTTTTCTGTTTACTGATATAAAAATGCAGCCCATTGTTAACAATGTGCCTGTACACACAGGCGAGTAAACAAGCTCTGCATATTCTTGAGTCAGTATTCTTGTTCTCGGTCAGTATTTTGCGCCAGTGTGCGCAAATATGCGCATATGAGCATGAATGCTAATGGATTTTCACTAGGAATTTACTGTGTGCACAAATGTGTTTAAATACATAATTTTGTGATGAAGACCACCATTGCTCACATGGTCAAAAGAAGGCCACATTGCTCACATGGTCAATGGAAGCCACATTTTCACCTTGTCCAATCATAGCAACGCGACAATAAGTCAGAGAATATTCACACAAAAATATTTGTGAATATTTACTTACTGTATTTGAAAAACAATTTATTGCTTATCTACACATGATTGTTTCATTGAAGTGAATATTCAAACATTGCTGTTAGAAAATGAAAATAGCTATTATATACAAGATAGTTTACTTAGTAGAGGAAGACAGGGAGATGGTCTGATAGCGAAACTGCCTTCTTGTATGCTGTACTAGCAAAGTAAAATAAATAGTTAATATCCTGTATATTTATGTATTTATTACAGATACTTACGTAGTGCTATCAGTTAACGCAGTGCTTTACACATACTGTACACAGTATATTGTAGGGATTGACCGATATCATTTTTTTTTGTTGCCGATACCGATATTTTGGCCATCGCATATCGGTATCAGCTGATATGGGCCAATATTTTGTACATTTAGAGCCGGTTCACAATGAGGCGATCCGACTTCGAGGGGCGACCTGTGAAGTCGCGGTGCACAGCGACTTTGGCGTGACTTGCAGGGACTTCACATAATGGAAGTCTATGCAAGTCGCTCCCAGGTCACCCCAAAGTAGTACAGGACCCTTTTTCTAAGTCGGAGCGACTTGTGTCGCTCCTATTAGAACGGGTCCTGTACTACTCAATGGCAAGCGACCGACCGCGACTTGTCAGGCTGACAAGTCGCCTGACAAGTCGCGCTAGTCTGAATGGGGTCTTAAAGTTTTGCAAAACGAACACAAATCTGTTACTGAGCATGTTAATGTTTATTTATTAACTTTTTTTTAAAATTAAGGGCTCGTTCTTCACACCTTAACTGCATGAAAACTGATAGGAAAACTGCACTTGCAGGGACATCAGTTTCACATCATCTGATTGTGAATGATGCATAAACTGCTGCAGTAGTGCACTCACTCCTTGCAATAATTTTAAATCATTACTGCAGCAGTGCAGTCAGTGGCAGCAAAACTGCTAGAAACAAGCTAGACAACAGATAGACAGTGGATTGGAGTCAGTGGACTACTGCTGCAATAGTGCCCTCACTGCAATGATTTTAAATCACTACTGCAGTCAGTGCAAAACTGCTAGAAAAAAAGCAAGACAACAGCTAGACAGTTGATTGGACTGGGGTTAGTGGACTACTGCTGCAGTAGTGCACTCACTGCAATGATTTTAATCACTAGTCAGTGCAAAAGTGCTAGAAAAAAAGCTAGACAGCGGATTGGAGTAGACACTAGTACTATTACACTTTTCAATAATCCCAGTTAAGTAGAACAATATTACGCTGCAGAAAGCAGAACATTTCAGCATGTTCATGTTCACTTGTTAAACGGCTTCTTCTTTTTTTTTTCATATAATGCTGCCACCTCATTAACATACTCACTTGGTACAGGAGAAGAGGAGGACAGAGGAGCAGAGAGAGAGGGATATCTTCTAGCATGAGAGGCAAGTCTTTTGTAGCATGCCTTATCTTCTTTCCACCACTGAAGAATATCACCACTTCTTCTGTCAATTACTGGTTCCTTCAAATAGAGATGAAGTTCATCATCCAGGCTCATTATTGCAGATTCAGAAGAATCCTTCACATGAGGCCCCAATAAAACACTGAAAATGGCATGATCAATTTGACCACAATGAAGAAGATTCTCTTCTGTTCGTTGTCATCTTTTTGGATATTTTTCTGTTTTTGCAGCACGCTGCTCTTTCAGATTATAAAAATGTTGTTCTGGACGTGTCTTTTTGGCAGGAACCTCCTGCACCTCCTGTTGAATATGTTGTGTCAGCCATTGTTTTGCCTTGGCCAATACATCATCAGAAGAGAAAGCATGGTTCTTGTATTGAGGATTCAAAAGACTTGCCAGCACAAAAATTTTAATCTCTTCATGCTTCTCAAAACATATATCAATCAAAGCTCTCTGGCTTGACAGACCATCATTTGAAAGTTGGAAGGTGTTATGTGTCATTAGGGGTGATCGAACTTTTGAAAAGTTCAGTTCAACCAGAACACCCGAATTTCCCGAAAGTTCGGTTCGGATTCCAGAACCCCATTGAAATCAATGGGACCCGAACTTCGGGAATCAAAAAACACCATTTTGAAGCCCTAAAACCTAATAAATGCCCCTAAAAAGTGCCTAGGATTCTGGGTCATGCCCCAGGGACTATGAATCAGGCAAAAAAAAGTTCTTAAAAATTGTCGTTTTTGATAGAGAGACAATTATTGAAAAAATTATTGAAAAAAAAAAAAAGAGATTTCTTTGGATTTAGGGGGTCTAAAAAGTGTACCTGTGAAGTTTCAGCTCTGTAGCATGTCCAGAATCAGAAAAAAAACTGATTATTTTTCTTAGAATTTCAGTAGCGCAGGGATGGTGTTACCCTCCTTTCACACCTGGGCGTTTTTGTTTCAGGCGTTTTTCAGGCGTTTTTTGGGCGTTTGGAGGCAGGCATGACATCTGAACTTCTGTATAGGGGTATATATATATATGTGTGTGTGTGTATATATGTGTATGTATATATATATATATATATATATAAAAATATATGTATATATATATATATATATATATATATATATATATATATATGTATGTGTGTGTGTGTGTGTGTGTGTATATACATATATATATATATATATATATATATATATATATATATATATATATATATATATATATATATACATATACATATATATATGTATACCCCTAACCCAAAATCTGCATAGTGGGGTCACCCTGACATGGCAGAGTGGGGTCATCCTGGTATGACAGAATCAGCTAAACTACACTACGGTCACCCTGACATGGCAGAGTTCAGTCACCCTGGTATAGCAGAGTCAGCTAAACTACACTACGGTCACCCTGACATGGCAGAGTCAGGTCACCCTAAACTACACTACGGTCACCCTGACATGGCAGAGTCAGGTCACCCTATACTACACTACAGTCACCCTGATATGGCAGAGTTCGGGCATCCAGGCATGGCAGAGTCAGGTCACCCTAAACTCCGGTCACCCTGACACTTCAAAGTATCCCTACAAAAACTAGATTATTGAATCTAACTATAGTGGTATATAGTACCCTAACTACACTGCATATCCCTTTCCTCACACTAAAAGAACAGCTCCAAACAGCAGAAGATAATTGCAAAATGACACTGGAGCTTTACAAGCAGCAGGAGAAACACTAATGCTTCCACTCTCTTCAAAAGTCTCTGTATCACAGTGCTAGAGGTTAGGCGGGGCTATGTTATATACTGGGGGTCATATTAACTCATGATTGGCCTCTGGACCCCGTAGTCACTCCGATTATGTTCCTAGCAGACTCCTGCCCCCCTCATTTGCTTTTACTGACGTTTCTGGGCCAATCACTGGCTTTTAAAGCCCACTTCCTGACCCATTGCATTTTGGGGCGGTTCTGGTGACCGAATTCCGAACTTATACCACAAAAAGTTCGGAATTCGGCCGAATTTCGAAAACACCCAATGTTCGGGTCGAACCGATGGTCGACCCGAACCATTCGATCATCCCTATGTGCCATGACACTGAGGTAAGTGGCTTGCTGGCACACTTTTGTAGGTCGGTGGCTGATGCCTGGGTGTGTGGGTGGCTTTCTGGCACCCTGTTGTGGGGTGGCTGGCTGCTGTCACCCTGTTGTGGGTCGGTGGCTGACGCCCGGCAGTGTGGGTGGCTTGCTGGCACCCTGTTGTGGGTGGCTGGCTGACGTCTGGCAGTGTGGGTGGCTTGCTGGCACCCTGTTGTGGGTGGCTGGCTTGGTGTCACTCTGTTGTGGTTGGCTGGCCTGCTGGAACACTGTGGTGGGTGGCTGGCTTGGTGTCACCCTGTTGTCGGTGGCTGGCTTGGTGTCACCCTGTTGTCGGTGGCTGGCTTGGTGTCACTCACCCTGGCCTGTTGTGGGTGGCTTGCTTGCTGGAACACTGTGGTGGGTGGCTGGCTTGGTGTCCCCCTGTGGGTGGCTGGCTTGCTGGAACCTTGTTGTGGGGTGGGTAGCTGGCTGCTGGCACCCTGTTGTGGGGTGGGTGGCTGGATGCTGGCTTGGTACCCTGTTGTGGGTCGATGGCTGGTGGCTGGCACCCTGCTGTGGCTGGCTGGCACCCTGTGGTGGGCGGCTGGCTGGTACCCTGTGGTGGGTCATCATGTACAATATCGGCAATATTGGTAACTTCCGGGGCCGATTCTGATATATCGGGGAAAGTGAATATCGGCCCTCGATATATCGGCCTTGCCAATAATCGGTCGATCCCTAGTATATTGTACGTTCACATCAATCCCTGACCTCAAGGAGCTTACAATCTATGGTCCCTAACTCACATTCATAAACACAGTACACATACTAGGGCCAATTTCGACAGGAGCCAATTAACCTACCAGCATGTCTTTGGAGACAATAAAATGTAAAAAATACATGCATGCAGTATACAGTTTGTTGTGACATAGGGTTGTTAGCTCTTGCAGTAGATGAAAAAAATTGTGAGTTTACTTACTCCAGAAGTACATTTCAGGGCTTTTCCTTCCCACTTTTATTTAAAGAAAGCAAAAAGTACATATACATATACAAATACATATCTTCCCACACAGGGGGTTCACACCATGATTACGAAAAAACAATATTCAAGCCTCCTGGCTCTCTTTATCAGCCCTGTGGCTCAGGCCTCATGCCTTGGTCTTCAAGACCATCTAGCACCTGTCCCCAGTGGTAGTACACAAACGCTGTACCTCTTCCAGCTCTGTGTCTTTCCTTTACAGCTCCCAGCTTTTACATCTCTCAAAGACTCTCTCTCCGACTCAGGCCTCTGGCATGGAACACCTCTGACTCCTGGGTAAGACTCTGTTTCTCTGCTTCTTTCTCTTATACTCAGGCCTCTGGTTTGGGGCATCTCTGACCCCCGCCGTGTCTCTCAGCTTCTTTCCCTGTTCCATCCTGGACAGCACGGTGCAGACATGCACCTCTAGTCTCCCTTACAATCACTGTCCCTTTCGGGGAAGTGGGGCACTGACCTCTCATGTTGATACTGGTAAAAGAACAGCACACACATGTGCTATTAGTGGGCCATGTTTATTTTAATGTACCGAATGAACAGAAAACAACTTTACTTCTGTTGGGTGAGTCCTCAGCATAGCCCCTTCCTGTAAGGCTTAACAGCCCATATAAAATGAGCAGGTATTCTGGCAGGTGGACTTGTGGACCAGGGTAGCCAAGTTGCACATCCACTCAGAGTCTTCCACATCCAAACCCAACAGAGGAATTTTACGATGAACTTCTTAAAGTAAGATTGACCTCTCTTTTCACGATGCTTCCAGTGAACCCATGACTTCCTAAATCTGAAATTTGGGTAACAAATATCTGTCTTCTATTATCTAAAACACACACAAATGTAAACTTCTTAAATATAAGGGGGGAGTAATGTCAGAGGTCAGAGATGAATTTTTGAGCAGAGGCTTCATGCCAATACTTACATGACTGATATAGAGGCTATGGTGTGTAATGATCTGTAGCATACTGTGGATTATGCATATACTCCATAAAACAAGAAAACACATATTAAACAAATGTATCTTTCAACAGACATTTACTCTCCACTTAAGTCAAAAAGGTTGAACCCAAAACCACTGATTTTGATGCCTCCTCCTCCTCAGAAGGCCAGCACCACAATGGCCAAAGTAGCCAACATTGGCAAAAGCTCACAAGTAATCTCCACAACATGCAAAACTGATCTTCTCAGTACTTGATCAGCTAAAGGAAGTGATGTCAAAAGTAAATATGCCTTTAAAAAACCAAAGAGGGCAATGCCATGAAGAATATTTCATTAAAAATGCAGTGCAATGCATAAAAAAAGCTTGTCAATGCATTACAATAATGCATGTCAATGGAGGAGTGATAACATGTACACTGTGGTGTGAGCCCAACCTTACTTACCATGAAACCCTTAAATAATAAACCTGTAACCAAACAGAAGGAGGCCTGGACAATTCTGAACTTACAGCTTGCATCCCCAGATCTAAATAGTTTGAAGATAATTTATTAATATTATTTAGTAGCAATATTACTTGCCATTATTATTTTTATTATTCATATTTTGATTATCATTCATCCAGTCCATGGCCATTATACATCTCTGTTAACTTTACATTATAATCTATAAAGTGCTGATACACAGCAAGGCTCATTTTAATTGAGCAGTACCAAAAATAAAATCTATTAAAGTTCACAGGCCTGATTCAAACATGCTGCGATCAGCAAAAGAAAGAATGCTTTGTACTTTTAATTGTTCTTTTATCATTTTAAATTGCACATTTACTTGGCAGAATGCAATTCAGAAAGTTTACTAACACGCCATACAGCAAACATATCTGTTAATTACTTATAACATAAAAATAAAGCACCCACAAGTTCATAAGTGAAGCTGTCTAGATATTGTTTTAGAGAAGGTAGGCAAATAGCTGTTAAATGTGCTAGTGGGAAAACCGCTACATAGGTGAGAAAGTCATAACGAGTGATAAAACCTTTCTCGAGAGTATCTGCAAGGTCCTACTGTTTAGAATTAAATTTACAGATTATTTTTTCTTGCAGCACAATATATCTGTGTTTTCAGAAACGCTCAGGTGAATTCCAAGTACACCTTTTAGGTGACACCGTTATTTTTTTCCATTTACAGTAAAGTGGTTGTGTGTTCGGATAGCTCTGTATCCAGTATGGTATATTTTTTAATTATCTTAGATTGAACGGTTCCCCCAGCAGATTCCAAGTCCTCAATAAGCCATTTTAACTAAAAATAAAAAACAACTAAAGTAATACTAAAGACAAAATAGGATAAATAGGTGAATAAAAAAAGAGATATACTTACCTGGTCTGTGCAAGGATATTACACAGAAAGGTAATTTTCCTCTTCTTCTGGCAGTCCCTCACTGGCGCTTCCCTGCCCACTCCTCCCTCCTTCAGTTACCTATTGTACAAGTCAGGTGCTAAGGAGGCACCTTTGTGAACACGTTCCCCCGAGAAGGACTGTGTGCATACATAGACAATTTCCTTTACTAATTAATGCACTTGCTGTCAGAACTGTATCAACTGTATGTAGCATCAGCTACACACAGTATAAAACACTGTGCTTCAGAAGCGGTACAGGAATTCCTATTTTGTTTCTAGAGCAAAATCGAGTTGCGCTGAGCGCTGCTCAACCATTCACAAGATGCTTGTATTTTATCAGTTGATACAAGGTTTCCTCTGATTGGCTGAGGTTGAGGTTGTGACGTCATCCAACCCACTCTCCACCCCAGCTAGTCAGAGGAAGCTTTGTTCTTATTGATAAAAATACAAGGTTGCCTGTGAATGGCCGTGCAGAGCTCAACCCAACTCTGTCCTGTCAGCGGACCGGAGTCCACATCCCACTGCCAGAACACAGCACTGTATACTGTATATAGCTAATGCAACATACAGTTTATTCAGCGCTGATAGCGGCCGCATCTATTAGTAAAGAAAATAGCTCATTAGGGCCAGCTTAGCCCAAACTATTCAAAGTGAAAGCAAACCTGGAGTTAGGCTTTAAAGAAGCCTGCACTAAGATGCAAGTCAGATTTTAGACACCCCTTGAAATAGGAATTTAAGTTTTGGTGAGATGCTTCCCAAGGGTTATTTTTATTTATTTCAGGTACTTATATAGCGCTGTCAATTTACACAGCGCTTTACATATACATTACACATTCACATCAGTCCCTGCCCTCAAGGAGCGTACAATCTAAGGTCCCTAACTCACATTCATACTTACATAGTAGGGCCAATTTTATACAGGATCCAATTAACCTACCAGCATGTCTTTGGAGTGTGGGAGGAAACCAGAGTACCCGGAGGAAACCCACGCAGGCACAGGGAGAACATGCAAACTCCAGGCAGGTAGTGTCGTGGTTAGGATTCAAACCACCGACCCTCTTGATGCTAGGTGAAAGTGCATCCTAAATGGATACAGACCCTGCAGCTTTTCTCATCAGAACAATAAGAGTTCACCAGTGGATTATAATGAACCAGACCCTCCCATTCAGATTCAGTTTGCAATGGACATGGTGAATCAAACAGATTTTTCTCCAGCACAACAAAAGATATGAATCTGCTACAAAGTCTGTTAAAATTCCTCTGTTCTGTCTCTAGGACAGAAAGCTAAACCTTCCTGCTCCATAAACTTCAGATACCATATTTCTTTGATCTCAAATTTATTAGAACAAGCCAGGTGAAACTACAAATTGATAAAATAAACATCAATCAGTACAAAATTTCATACAAGAAAGAAACAATGCTCTAAAATACAGGATGCGATAACAAGAACTCCATTTTTAAGCTCTCTCAGGGGTGATGGCGAGAGATTGAGAAAACACACCTTGCTGCCTTGCTGTAGCTTCTTAAAAATGTGTTCTAATTCACTTCCTCTAGAATTCTCCCCAGAATGCACTGATTCCTAACAACTTTATTAACACATTCTGTGAGTTTACAAAATGTAATTACTGCAGAACTGAAGTTATACCAGAAAAGAACAGTAGGTGGTGCCTGCACTCTGCATATGACTAGCTTATGTAAATCAAGAAAACCCAACATGCTTTTTTAAGTAACATAAACACAAGTACTGAATAGAAGTCCGGTGGGCAGAACACCCTCCACTGTATGTTGATCACCCAGGAAGGATTATTTTTTTCTCATGAAAAGTGGAGTTAATTTTTCCGTTTACATGAGCTTTTTTTTAAATCAGATAAGGCTTTATTGAGATGTCACAGAGATCAACAAAAGAAAAAATAGTACAAACATCCAGCTACAAAACACCAAGTACAAACTCATCACCTTGTGAGATCAGTTAACTTAAAGCAGAGTTCCACTCAAAAGTACAGTTTCCCTTACAGGCAATGGCAGCGGCAACACCTGAGAGCTGATGGAATCATCGGCTGGGGTGCCAACATCACTGGATTCCAGGACAGGTAAGACTCCTAATATCAGAAGTCAGCAGCTACAGTATGTGTAGCTGCTGACTTTGAATTTTTTAGTTCGGGGGGGGGGGGGCTGGACCTCCTCTTTAATACAATATAGTTGCAATAAAAATCACACAGAACACTTTGATCAATAGTATAATCAATTCTTACAGTATATGAGATTTTAGTGACTGAGTTTACCATTTCATTTTGTATCATCGTTCTCTGCACAACCTCCATCTTGTGTCACTCCACAATAGCAAGTGCTGATTCTCATTCTAGTTGTATATTTTATTCAAATGGTATATATTTTATATGTATGAGGCAATCAAATTTCAATAAAATAAAGTACATATATTCCATAGTTGCGTTTATGTGAACATTTCTGGGGGGGGGGGTTCAATGCTTAATTAGATTCCTAAAGGGGTCCATAACTCAAAAACAGTACCCACTGCCATAGATACTAAAAATTATAAGCAGCCATTTTTGGCCATATTTTGTATATATTTTTTTAGAGAGCAATGTCTATGTGATACAGTTTCAGGGCTTTGGAGGGCTCCAGCAGGCAAATTAATTAATTTGCATGCTTTTAAAAGAAATCATTATGTGAGGTTTCTCTTCTTGGATTTAGCAATCTAGTGACATCGCCTCACACATAATCTAGCCGATTTAGGAGGCTGATATAAGGAATAAAAAGATAAAAAGTCCTCCACAAAAAAAATCTCATTCCTCAAACACTAGTTTATCCCCTATAATCACTTCCATCACAGTTTAAAAAAAAAAAGTAAGCATAAGATCTTGCTCACTGTTAGGTCCCATACTGGGTATTTACCCTTAGACTCCAGCATTTAGGCTGGGTTCACATACAGTCAGGTCCATAAATATTGGGACATCGACACAATTCTAATCTTTTTGGCTCTATACACCACCACAATGGACTTGAAACAAACAAGATGTGATTTAACTGCAGACTTTCAGCTTTAATTTGAGGGTATTTACATCCAAATCAGGATAAAGGTGTAGGAATTACAACAGTTTGTATATGTGCCTCCCACTTTTTAAGGGACCAAAAGTAATGGGACAGATTAACAATCATAAATAAAACATTCACTTTTTAATACTTGGTTGCAAATCCTTTGCAGTCAATTACAGCCTGAAGTCTGGAACGCATAGACATCACCATCCCTGGTGATGCTCTGCTAGGCCTCTACTGCAATTGTCTTTGTCTCATTTCAAATCCATTGTGGTGGTGTATAGAGACAAAAAGATTAGAATTGTGTCGATGTCCCAATATTTATGGACCTGACTGTACATATGCGAATTTGATACGTTTTTAACCTCATCCAATTGGCATAACATGTGAGCGTGACTGGCTTTCAATGGAGCCGGTTTACACATGTCTGGGGCAGCTGCAGTGCGGTTTTGAAAAGGGTCCTGTGCATTTTTGGGTCAGGTTCAGGTGCAAATTCAGGGGAAAATTTCCACCTGAATCGAACCTTAACTGGTGAACAGAATTGAAGAGGTCACTGGACTACAAACCGCAGCCACAAATATGTGAACTCATCCTTATATGCAGAAGGAAGGCACAGGTGCACCCTCCAGACCCTCTTTTAGCAGTCTGTACAACTCTATGACAGGCTGAAATTTGCTGAAGCTCCAGAGCTTAGTAAATGAGCAGAAGCTCTGCTGACTTCCATCATCCAATCATGTGCAAGCAAAAATGCTGTTTTATTCATTTTTTATTTTCCTTGCACGGTATTCTTTGCATGGTTAATCTTTACCTCATTTAATAAGCTCTGGAGCAACTGCTCTTGTAGAATCCAACTGCACTTTGCAAAGTGCACAACAGGCTGCATTCCGAGCATTCGTCTCTGGGCATGTACTAATCTAAACGTTAGTTTCACTCAGTACACCAGTATACTGATTTTTGTTATCGTACATCATGGGACACAGAGAAGCCATAATAATTACTATCTGGGTTATACGCCACCTATAGGTGAATGGACACTCGCAAACCAAAAAGACAGGGAGTCCCCCACTATATAATCCCTCCCATACAGGAAGTACCTTGTTTTTTTTTGCCAGTGTCTTAAAGGTGATGGTCTTGGTTGGAGAAGCTTTCCATATTTTAAAGGTTATGCTATGGTCCCGGATAAAGATCCTGCAGTATCAAAAGGGCTTGGCGATCGGATCCATCCGAATAGTGAAAAACTAAAATGGATGGTTGGTAATGCTAAGATCTCAGAGGATATCGGTTATAGGATACCTGGACGATCTGTTGCTAATAGATCAGTCAACTTCAACTCTAAGCCAGAATGTGTTCCGGGCCTAGATTATCATATGTTTCTGTCACCAAGGGTGCGCCAGAGTCTCGGTTGGTGGTTGGTAAAAAGGAATTTGGAGAGGGGGAAATCCTTTCTACCAGTAGTTTGGAAGGTGGTGACCACAGATGCAAGTCTCTCTGGTTGGGGTGTAGTTCTGGAGGAAGCCACTGTCCAAGGGAAATGGTCCTGGTTAGAAAGGAACTTGCCCATCAAGATCCTGGAAATTCGATCAGTTTGTCTGACTCTAAGGTTCTGGGCTACCAGACTACAGGGTTGCCCCATCAGGATCCAATCCGACAATGCCATGGCTGTGGCCTACATCAACCACCAGGAGGGCACCAAGAGTCAGTCAGCCCAGAAGGAGGAGGGTCACATCCTATCCTGGACGGAGAAAATAGTGCCATTTCTGTCGGCAGTATTTATTCTGGGAAAAGAGAACTGGGAGGCGGACTTTCTGAGTGGCCAGCAGATGTTTCCAGGGGAATGGTCGCTACATCCCGACATTTTTGAGTTAACTTGTCAACGATGGGGGATCCAGGACGTGGATCTGTTGGCATCCAGGTTCAACAACGAATTGGACAGATTTTTGCCCAGGACCAGGGATCCGCTCGCAGTGTGAACAGATGCCTTGGTGACTCCCTGGGATAAGTTCTCCCTGATCTATGCCTTTCCCCCGGTCCAGCTGCTGCCACAACTTCTGCGCAGGATTCAGGAAGAGGGAAAACCAGTAATCCTGGTGGCTCCAGCTTGGCCCAGGAGGACTTGGTATGCGCAAATTGTGTTGATGATGGGAAGGCCATAGGTCCTTCCGTTACGTCTGGACCTCCTCTCTCAGGGTCCGATATTCCACCCTGCTTTACGGTCTCTAAATTTTATGGTTTGGCTATTGAAGCCAGGATTTTGAGGGAGCAGGGTATCTCTGGTCCTGCAGTTTCTACCATTATAAATGCTAGAAAACCAGTCTCTAGAAACATTTGTTACAGAGTCTGGAAGTCTTACATTTTCTGGTGTGAGGCCAGGAAGTGGCATCCCCGTAAATATATAATCGGGAGAATTCTAGCTTTTTTGCTAGTAGGGGTAGAAATTAAGCTGGCCTTAGACACGATTAAGGCCTTATCGGTCTTCTTTAAAAGACTTATTGCTTCATATTCCTCGGTTCGAGCCTTTATACAAGGGTTAATTTGTATGCTTCCACCAGTTAGGCCACCCTTGTGTCCTTGAGATTTAAATTTTGTTCTGCCGGTTCTACAGCAACAACCCTTTGAGCCCATTCAGCATATTCCCCTTGTTCTTCTGACAAGAATGTTAGTCTTTCTGGTTGCAGTAACATCAGCTAGGAGGGTGTTCTAATTAGCTTCTCTTTCTTGTAAGGAGCCATTTTTGATCTTACACCAAGATAGGGTTTTTGCCCAAGGTGGTGTCCAGTTTTAATTTGAATCAAGACATCACACTGCCTTCCTTCTTTCCAAATCCTCAAACGGCAGAGGAAAAATTGTTACATTCTCTTGATGTAGTATGAGCATTTAGTCTAATTGAAAAGTGTCAGCTCAGACTCAGAAGACCTATTCTTTGTTCATGCTGCCAGAAGGGCCCAGAAAAAAGCAGGCAGCATCTGCGTAAACTATCTCCCAATGGATTTGCCAGGTCCTTATCCAGGTTTATGTTTTAAAGGGGAAGGCCCCACCCTTTCAGGTAAAGGCACACTCTACCAGAAGAGTAGGTGCTTCATGGGCAGTTCGCTTCTATGGCTCATATTTGCAGGGCCATTACTTGGTCTTCACTACATACATTCACTAGATTTTATCAGGATGTTAGGGCCCAAGAGGATTCTGCATTTGGCCACAGTGTGCTGCAGGCAGCTATGTATATATTTTCAGTCTCATGGTGGTTGTCATAATCATTGTCCCTGTCCCCTCCAGTACATTGCTTTGGGATGCCCCAGATAGTAATTATTATGGCTGCTCTGTGTCCCCTGATGTACAATAAAGAAAATTGGATTTTCCTACATTCTTACCTGTAAAATCTATTTCTTGGAGTATATCACAGGACACAGAGATCCCTCCCCTCTTGTCTGGGAAGTTTATTGCTTGCTACAAAACTGGGGTACTTCCTGTATGGGAGGAGTTATATAGAGGGAGACTTCCTGTCTTTTTGGTTTTCCAGTGTCCATTCACCTATAGGTGGCGTATAACCTAGATAGTAATTATTATGGCTGCTCTGTGTCCCGTGATGTACTCCTAGGAATGCATTTTACAGGTAAGAATGTAGGAAACTCCAATTTTTACAAGCTGCTGGCAGTGGGGTTGATGGTGCGTCTGTGCCTTCCACCCACACCAAAATTCCAGAGTCTAATACACTGAGCTAATAATTATTAATGGGGAAGGGCCCCAAATGTGGTCTCTCCCACAACAGAAGTGAATAAGTAAGATCTCCGCAGGATCCCTCATTCAGGTTAAATCACTATTTGTGAGAACTGATCCGTTAATTACTACTTATAATAAAAATCATATTACAATGTTATATTTCATTACATGAATACAAAAGCCAAATAAAGGCAATATGGCTTCAATCAAACAATAAAACACTTTCAGTTTTTGAAAGCAACATATAGTTATCTACTCTACATTGACTGCCTTCTTTATGTCTCCTTTATAGCCATATATATATATATTTTAATCATAGCATTTGAATAAAAAAAAAAATGCATTTGGATTATTTTATCAGAGGAAAGGAGCGTGAGATTTGGACTAGCAGGTGGCAAGAATTGTACAGTTAAAAGGTACTTGATTATAGGTCTACACAAGCAGAAAATTGCAAGCAAATGATAGCGCTTCAAAATGCCAAGATCTAATTGAGATGAGTGATTATGCGTTTTTTCCCCCCTCCTCCGCCCGACCACTCTTTGGGACCCATTCTTCAAGTGTTCTCTGAACACCGCTTGGAATTTTACACAATCCCTTTCATCAACATAACTGCAATTTACTGGGTAAACCTATTTTCTGCGCCAAAAGATTTCAGAGTATCGCGTCCTTTCCCTGTTGGCTGTATGTATTTACGCCTGTGTGTGGCAAGGCATAGAGTGGAAGAGCAGAGGTGTTTACTACAGTGATGTTTAAATTGCTTAGTATGATATCAACTGATGTGAGAGTGTAACATCATTTACTATTACAACCTGAACTACCCTGTTCTGTACTGTAAAGAAGATACTATTTTTGTAAGCAGGTATTTAAAGCGGGTTTCCAATTTTCCTGCTAAAGCTGTATGTAAACTCAAAATCTATTTTTAGTATGTTTAGCATCATATCCCATAGTATATAGCAGTGATGGTGAACCTTGGCACCACAGATGTGTTGGAACTACATTTCCCATGATGCTCAACTACACTGGAGAGTACATGAGCATCATTGGAAATGTAGTTGAAAACATCTGGGGTGCCAAGGTTGACCATCACTGGTATATAGCTTTCTTAAAGCAGAGTTCCACTCATTTTTGTGTTTATTAACCAGTTTTGGACCGGAAGGATTTGCCCCACTAATGACCAAGCCCTATTTTGCGATTCGGCACTGCGTTACTTTAATGGACAATTGCACACTGTACCCAAATAAGATTGATGTGTTTTTTTTCCTACAAATAGAGCTTTTTTTTTGGTGATATTTTATCACCTGTGCGATTTTTATTTTTTGCGCTATAAACAAAAAAATAGCAACAATTTTGAGAAAAAAAAACAATATTTTTCACATTCTGCTATATGACTTTTCTCAAAAAAAAATTTAAAAATCAAAATCTTTTAACATTTTAGACCAAATTCTGCTACATATTTTTGGTAAAAAAATTTGCAATAAGCGTATTTTGATTGGTTTGCGCAAAGGTTACCATGTCTACTAACTACGGGAAAGATTTATTTCATTTTTAATGTTTTTTTTTTTATTAGTAATGGCGGCAATCTGCGATTTTTTGCGGGACTGCGACATTGTGGTGGACAGATCGGACCCCTAACTGACATTTTTGACACTTTTGGGGCTACCAGTGACATTCCTACAGTAATCAGTGCTAAAATATGCACTGTTACTGTAACAATGACACTGGCAGGGAAGGGGTTAACAATATAGGTGATCAAGGGGTTAAATGTGACCCTAGGGGAGTGATTGGAGTCACTATTGGAGTCATTACTGGAGTGATTATTCCATTGGCTATCTGCTCTGAGGATCTTTCGTGGGATTGTTTGCATACAACTTATTAGAGTCCGGTAAGAGGCAGCGGTGTTGGGAGAGGTCCTTTGTGTGCTACTTCTTTTCTTTGTTTCACCATTTAACATCTACTGTCTGGTTAGCATTTGGGACTTAAGGGTGTCGGTGCTATACTTTATCTGGTATCTGGCTCTGGTGACGGTGTGCACTCCTCAGTGTGACATATGAGTGTATAACAATATTACGCTATGGAGTTTATATATTTCTCCCACATATGATTGCCATCTGCTAATGAGAGGATCTTCTGAGTACACTGATCTGAGGCTGGTCGATTCAACTTATATTTGAGTTTTTGGGCGAACTCTATTCTGTTTTCTGGTAAGGAGACTACATGAATGTTGATTTATTCCTCTGACCCTGGGATTCCGGATTTTGGACTGTGTCTGTCATTTGGACAATATTTTTTGACATCATTGAGGACATTCTTTTGAGTGTTTCTATCAATTATTGTGCTTCCGTTTGATAATCGCTTGTCAATTTAGCACAATTTAGCGCAACTTAGCCCTATACAGTGATTCTAACTGTATGGGGGTTGGGCTTCTGAGATGACCATAGAGACATGTGATCCTATATAGCAGGATCACATGAGCTCTGTGATTACAACAGCGAACCGTCCTTCTCTCTCAGCGGGGAGTGATGGGGAGTGTCAGGCGGCAATCGGAGCCGCCTGACACACGCACCGGCTTCCCCACTGACGAGCATGGACGGGAGCACGCCGGCGGCGCGCACTCGCCCCCTAACTCTTGCCAGGCAAATGACGTATGCATACGTGGTTTTGCCTGGGAGAGCCACTCTGCCGCAGTATATATACAGTTTGCGGTCCACAAGTGGTTAAAAGTCAGCAGCTACAAAAAGTGTAGCGGCTGACTATTAATAAACACACACTTACCTCTCCCAAGGTCAATAGATGCGGCTGCCCAAGACCTTGCTCCTCTCCCTCGGCTCTCGGCCGCACCGTCATTGCAAGTGTGGGCACCTGGCTGTGACAGCTTGCAGTTCTTTTGGGTGGAGCTCCACTTTAAGGAAATCATTTTTTGGGAACCTGTTGCAAAGTGTCTTACCTGGAGATCCTGCCAGTAAAACCACTTCAGTTGCAGGCTAATAATGTTAAAGTGGATGTAAACCCCATTTATGAAATTTGACCTGGGCACATATATCTGTAAAGTTTACTTACAGATCTCTCTCCAAAAGTCCTCTGTCTTTTTGCTGCTCCATTGCTCTGTTATCCTCCAACATAGGAGATAAAAGCAGCTGGAAATTTGTGTTGGGGTTGAGATAGACTAGCAGAGAGCTGGTCTATTCACAGCACAGCTCTGCATATTTCTTCCTTCCTCTGCCTATGTGGAGGGACGGTGTGTGCCTCTCCACCAATCAGCTGTCACACAGTGTATGACTTCACACCCAGTGCTGGAACAGGAAGAAAATATTCTAACACAATGTTCACTTTGTAAACAGTGTAGAAAGCTGAAGATCGCAGATATACAAATAAAACTTATGTAGGAGGATTTGCTTCATCTCTGTGTATCATCTGAGGCTGTTCACTAAGCCACTGCTTCAAAGTTAGCAGCAACCTCCTTTAGCTCCCAACCATGTCTATTAGAGATTGAAGCACCGCACCAAAATGTGATTGTCCTGGCACAGGCTTTTTCCAAGGTAAGATAAGAAACACTTTGTCACAAATCCAATGTGTTTTGAAGCTCAACACTCCACCTTCATAGGGGGGTTAAAGTAGCAGTGAACTTCCATCTCTTGCTTTTACCTATAGGTAAGCCTATAATATCCATGTCTTAGTCCGTTGGGTTAGGTATTGAGTTTGCCCTCCCTTTGCAGCAATAGCAGCTTCAACTCTTCTGGGAAGGCTGTCCACAAGGTTTAGGAATGTGTCTATGGGAATGTTTGACTAGTCTTCCAGAAGCGTATTTGTGAGATCAGGCACTGATTTTGGACGAGAAGGCCTGGATCGCAGTCTCTGCTGTAAATCATCCTAGGTGTTCAATCGGCTTTAGGTCAGGACTCTCTGCAGGCCAGAGTCCTGACCTCAAACTCCCTCATCAATTTATTTATGGACTTTTCTTTGTGCGCTGGTCCAAATCATTTGGTGGAGGGGGATTATGGTGTGGGGTTGTTTCTCAGGGGTTGGGCTTGGCCCCTTAGTTCATAGTTACATAGTTACATAGTTAGTGAGGTTGAAAAAAGACATCAGTCCATCCAGTTCAACCTATGATGTGTGTGTGTGTTTGCTTTTAACCGTACATTGTATACCCCTGTATGTTGTGGTCTTTAAGGTGCCCATCTAATAGTTTTTTGAAACTATCAATGCTCCCTGTTGATACGACTGCTTGTGGAAGAGAATTCCACATCCTTACCGCCCTTACAGTGAAGAACCCCTTACGCATTTTAAGGTTAAACCGCCTTTCCTCTAGTTTTAGTGAGTGGCCACGTGTCTTGTTGTATTTCCTTACTCTGAATAGTTTGTTCCTTATTCTAGGGTCGCCAGTACAGTATTTGTACATTGATATCATATCCCCCCTCAAACGTCTCTTCTCTAGAGAGAATAGGTTCAGTGCTTGTAGTCTTTCCTCATAGCTGATGTCCTCCATTCCCCTAATTATTTTTGTTGCCCTTCTCTGGACTCTTTCCAATTCCAGCACATCCTTCCTGAGGACCGGTGCCCAGAACTGGACAGCATACTCCAGATGTGGCCGGACCAGAGTCTTGTAGAGTGGGAGAATAATCTCTTTATTTCTGGAGTGAATCCCCTTTTTTATACATCCCAATATTCTGTTGGCTTTGCTTGCAGCTGCTTGGCATTGCATGCCACTGCCAAGCCTGTTGTCTACCAGTACCCCCAAGTCTTTTTCCATCCTAGACTCCCCCAGAGGTTCCCCCCATAGTGAGTAGCTTGCTTTCTGGTTTCTGGCCCCCAAGTACATTACTTTACATTTATCAACATTAAACCTCATCTGCCATGTAGTTGCCCACCCCGTTATTTTGTTTAGGTCCGCTTGTAAGGTTTCCACATCCTGTATAGAAGATATTGGCATGCTTAGTTTAGTATCGTCCGCAAATACTGAGATTGTACTCGATATCCCCTCCTCTAGATCATTTATGAATAAATTAAACAGGATTGGCCCCAGGACAGACCCCACTTTCCACCGCCGCCCAATCCGAGTACTCCCCATTAATCACCACCCTCTGGACTCTCCCCTGGAGCCAGTTCTCTATCCAGGTACTCACCTTATGGTCCATACCTACCTTCCTTAGTTTGTACAGTAAGCGTTTGTGGGGAACGGTGTCAAAGGCCTTTGCAAAGTCCAGATACACCACATCCACTGGCTTACCTTTATCTAGATGGCAGCTCACTTCATCGTAGAAGGTTAATAGATTGGTTTGGCAAGAACGATTTTTCATAAATCCATGCTGATTACTACTAATTATATTGTTTTCATTACTAAAGTCTTGTATGTGGTCCCTTAACATCCCCTCCAAAATCTTGCAGACTACAGATGTTAGGCTGACAGGTCTATAGTTACCCGGGATACACCTCGGCCCCTTTTTAAATATTGGTACTACGTTGGCCTTTTTCCAATCTGCTGGCACCATACCTGTCTGTAAACTATCCTTAAAGATCAAGAATAATGGTCTGGCAATCACCTGGCTGAGCTCTTTAAGAACCCTCGGGTGCAAGCCATCCGGTCCCGGTGATTTATTTATGTTAAGTTTCTCAAGTTTAGTTCTAAGTCTGTCTCCTGTTAGCCATGGCGGCACTTCCTGAGGTGTGTTGTTTAGATTGGCCTTACAAGCTGGGTTCGTGTAGCCCCCCGATTCTTTTGTGAAGACTGAAGAGAAGAAATTATTTAACACTTCCGCCTTTTCCCTGTCCTCAGTGGCCATATTTCCTTTGTCATCTTTTATGGGGCCAATGTGTTCTGACCTCGCTTTCTTACTGTTTATATACTTAAAGAACTTCTTGGGGTTCTTTTTACTCTCTTCCGCTATATGTCTCTCGTGTTCTATTTTAGCCGCCCTGATTTCATCTTTACATTTCTTATTACACTCTTTGTAATGCTTAAATGCTGCCAATGACCCCTCAGCCTTGTATTTTTTGAAAGCCTTTCCTTTAGCACTAATATGCATTTTTATGTTGGAGTTTAGCCACCCAGGGTTTAATTTTGCTCTTTTAAATTTATTTCCCTTTGGAATGCACTGGTCAATCCCCTTGTTAAGTATGCTCTTGAAGCACTCCCATTTTTCCTCCGTGTTCTTTGTTCCCAGGGTTCTATCCCAATTGATATTTTCTAGCAGCGAGCGCAGTTTTGGGAAATTGGCTCTTTTGAAATTCAGCGTCCTTAAATTACCCCTCTGCTTCCTATTACTATAATTAATACTGAAACTTATTGACCTATGGTCACTGTTTCCTAAGTTCTCCCGTATTTCTATATCCGTGAGCAGGTCTGTATTGTTGGTAATCAGTAGGTCAAGTACCGCATTGTTTCTTGTCGGTGCATTCACCATCTGACCCATGAAATTGTCCTGCAAGATATTTAGGAACTGCCTAGCCTTGGCCGAATGTGCGGTTCCATCTGCCCAGTCTATATCTGGATAATTAAAGTCCCCCATTATAATGACATTTCCCATCCTTGCTGCCAATCCTATCTGTAACATGAGGTCCGCCTCCCCCTGGTTCAGGTGAAGGGGACTCTTAAGGCGTCAGCATATCAAGAAATTTTGGACAATTTCATGCTCACAACTTTGTGGGAACAGTTTGGGGATGGCCCCTTCCTGTTCCAACATGACTGCGCACTAATGCACAAAGCAAGGTCCTTAACCACTTTAAGACCCTAAAACTAAGGTGCAGCATGGTGGCCAAGACCATACAGCGGTTTAACAGGACAGGTTCCATGGTTGACCAAAGAAGTGCACATGCTCAGCGTCATATTCAAAGGTTGTCTTTGGGAAATAGATGAATGAGTGCTGCCAGCATTGCTGCAGAGGTTCAAGGGGTGGGGGTCAGCCTGTCAGTGCTTTGACTATATGCCGCACACTGCAGAAAAAAGGTCTGCACGGCTGTCATTCCAGAAGGAAGCCTCTTCTAATGATGATGCACAAAAAAGCCAACAAACAGTTTGCTGAAGACAAGCAGACTAAGGACATGGATTACTGGAACCATGTCCTGTGGTCTCATGAGACCAAGATAAACTTATTTGGTTCAGATGGTGTCAAGCATGTGTGGTGGGAACCAGGTGAGGAGTACAAAGACAAGTGTGTCTTGCCTACAGTCAAGCATGGTGGTGGGAGTGTTATGGTCTGGGGCTGCATGAGTGCTGCCGGCACCAGGGAGCTACAGTTCATTGAGGGAACCATGAATGCCAACATGTACTGTGACATACTGAAGCAGAGCATGATCTCCTCCCTTCAGAGACTGAGCTACAGGGCAGTATTCCAACATTATAACGACCCCAAACACACCTCCAAGGTGACCACTGCCTTGCTAAAGAAGCTGAGGGTAAAGGAGATGAACTGGCCAAGCATGTCTCCAGACCTAAACCCTATTGAGCATCTGTGGGGCATCCTCAAACGGAAGGTGGGGGAGCGCAAGGTCTCTAAAATCAACCAGCTCTGTGATGTCGTCATGGAGGAGTGGAAGAGGACTCCAATGGCAATCTGTGAAGCTCTAGTGAACTCCATGCCCAAGAGGGTTAAATTAGTGCTGGAAAATAATGGTGGCCACACAAAATGTTGACACTTTGGGACCAATTTGAACATTTTAACTTAGGGGCGTATACCCTTTTGTTGCCAGCGGTTTAGACATTAATGGCTGCGCGTTGAGTTTTTTTGAGGGGATAGCAAATTTACACTGTTATACAAGCTGTACACTCACTACTTTGCATCCCGTGTCATTTCTTCAGTGTTGTCACGTGAAAAGATATAATAAAATATTTATAAAAATGTGAAGGATGTACTCACTTTTGTGAAATACTATATATATATATATATATATATATATTTTTTTTTTTATATATATGAAATCTTTGTTTTACAAATAAAGATTGGCATCCTTGGTGGGCATCCTTGATGGGTCTGCACTGATAATTGATGTGCTGATTATTAGCGCAGATCCCCCCCCCCCCCCTGTCAGGAGAACCGCTGATCAGCTGTCCTCTGCCCACACCTTGTCAGTGCGAACAGAGGAAAAGCCACTACACTTCCTGGTTACAATGTGACCAGCTGTGATTGGACATATGGTAAACACAAAGGCTCTTAAACATCATAGGCTCTTTACCAGGATCAAAGATGTGGTGTGTTAGAGCGGGGGGCACGCGCGAGTGGCTTATCCCGCTGGACATTATATGATACCCAGTCAGGATACCTTTAAGGAGGGGTGGGCTCCCTCCAGTCACCTGTCCTCCATCTATCTATTAGAATACATGTGCTCTCACTGTGGAGACTCTTTAAAGGCAGAGTTAGGGTCTGCAGATCTCAGGGTGCCTTGCCGTGGCCTGCAGCTTACGCATGTATTTGCAAATGTGTGCAACTCAACCCCTGTTTTAATGCATACTGTTAGAAAGGTTAATTTGGTTGGTTGCTGGCTGGTTGGTAATTAGTGACTGGAAATCCCCTTGCTTTTTTGACCCAGTCAGGATAACTGTACCCCCTCCCGGCCGTCATTCTGTTATAGGCCTGGCGGGATGTGGTTAAAATGAGAAGATGGAGCAGATCAACATCATATCAGCAGCTCTTCTTGTGTCATATTATACGCCCTGGTCTCAAATATAGGAGAGGTATACACAGCACACACAAAAGGTCAACAGTTCATATGTGTCCAAAGGCATAGCTGAGACCCCTTTGAGAAAAATCTGCTTCTTTGCAAGCTTCACAATTTCACAAGTAAGCATGTAAATATTACATAAGCATGCATATATTATAGAAACATGGATATATTATAGAAAGATGCATATGTTATAGAAACATGCATTTAAAAAAAAAAAAAATATATATATATATATATTTACTGTCTATACACACGCACACGCATTATTATATTTAATTATTTTTTATCTGAAGTATTGTAGATAACACCCACACTTTTATTCTTTACCTTTTATTATACCTTTTAATTCTAAAGATTTCTTTAATAATGCTGTACATTTCAGGTCTCTTACAAGCACTAGAGAGCCCATTAAATGGATTATTCTCTTGACCTTCACTCACTCTTGACCTTCCAAGTTTTCATGAATGCTTTCTATGTAAATAAAGAGATTCATACAGATGCCATGAGATACAGCGTTATTTTTTTTCACAATGTGATCCTCTTGAGATTTAAACTGCAGACAGGTATGACATGTATGGCATGGATGACATGTTTCTGTGCTGCAAAACAATATATATATATAATAGATTGTGCATCCAGGCACAGCACACTAAGCAAAAACATTAAGGGACTGATGTGTAATCAAAATGTACCTGCTGCTTTCTCATTTTTTTATTATTTGTCAAAAAGGAACATTTTCCTAATACTTTTTAAAAATCCTTACCAGTTTATGAATGGGGAAAAATTATATCAAGTTTTCACCTTCCAAATTTTAGCTATTTTCTATTAGTCAAGATTAAGGAAAACTTTGTATATTTAGGGGTTATGTGCTGCATTAAAGAAGAGGCTAATGAAACTATTAAAAATCACCCCAACCCCTCAAAAATTTAAACTCCTAATTTACTTTTGGGAATAATAAAGTATTCTAAAAAAAAAAAAGAAAAAACCAGCACCACCACAGGTCCTCCTGACTTAGCTCCTTCAAAAGTTGTAGCCTCCCTCGGTGTCTGCTGCCTGGTAAAAATCTGGAATGAGTCTGCTTGTTAGCAGGTTGAAATGCTTTTTAGTGAGATAGCTACTGCCCCAGCTAGAAGGGAAACAGTCATTCTGCTTTCCTGTACTTTTTGATGTGCTTTTTCTCTCTCCCTGTGTTGGTAATAAAAGGGGAGGAGGGCTCTGCCCAGTCAGTCTGCTACATGGGAAAGAAGATACAAACAAGCCACTGCATGTAATCTCTAGCTGCTTACAGAGAAGAGAGAAGAAGGAGCAGTCCCACCTCAGAGAGCAAGCCTGCCTGCTGTCACATTCACCATGTAGAGGGGATTGCTGGGACTTGAATTCCTCCCTGAAGACACCGCTTCTGGAGATCTGCCACTATAGATTCGCCATGAATGGACTGTCATCCTGTGCTGGCACGCTGGGTCAGCCACAAGCCTGGGAATTGCGGTTTAGCGACAATAGGAGAAAGACTGTTACTGTTGTTATCTGGAGTTACTAAGTTTTTCAGTAAAGTTTTTTAAACTTTGTCTTAGTCAGAATTTACCAAACAGGTGTAATGTAAGTAACTAGCACACACATGTAGTTTCCAGCCTGGATCAGAAAGCACATTGGGGTATAAAAACTGGATTGCATTAGTAACATGGTGCGGAGTAAAGCAAGTGGCTACCAAGGTGGCTTACCAAGCAGCCTGTCGTGAAGTGTCTGCCTGTGACACTCTCTCTCTGAGCAGTCCGTCTTCCATAGCAACAGGAGCAGATCAGTACCACAGAGGTCCCCAGCCTGTGTACAGATACAGAAGAGAAAGAGTTAACGCAGAGCACGTATGGAGTCCACCCTAAGAGCTCGGCAGGACCCTATTCCATTACTGGTAGTGAGGTAACGGAGATATGCTGGACACGTGAAGAGAGCATAGGCTCAGCGTTTCCCTCCTAAATGTAACAGAGACAGTACTGTGTACATTGAGAACAAACTGGAACGGTTAAAACTGGAAGGGGTAAGGCTCCCCCAGTAAAAAACAAGTGGTTATTTAGGCAAGAAAATTGGACAAAAGAGTTGATAATTGAAATATTTTATTGAAGACATATAAAATACAGTCACTCAACCCACTCAAGTGGTGCACTGTAAAAATATTATCCCTAAAAACACCCACCATTAAAATCAAAGGCAGTCATATATAGCGTCCGGACGCATTACCTATGTTATCTTACCTTGATCTGTGCAGTGTCTGCTCAGTGTATTGAGAGGACCTCTCCCTAGTATTGTCAAGTCAATAATAACTGGGAACAGGGACTATTTGCATATGCCTCTATATGGAAACCATACTAGTGCCTACATAGTTGATTATGGAATCTAATTGATTATTGGCATAGGGGTAGTCCTGATATTGTCCCTGGATGGATGATGAAATAAATTATAGATTTCCTCATAGACAGTCCAAGCATAGCATATCAATCTCATTGATGTAAATGCACAATGTTAAATGTTAAAATGTGTTAAATAGGAGCAAGCTTGGCTTACCCTGATGGCAGTCCGCGATACACCATACCTGCTCCAACTCCCGCATTAGATTAAAAGCAATGTTGGGTGAGCGGTGATCCAGCTGTATTATTGTCTCGACATTTCTGCGGGATGTCAATGTTCAGTAGTGACTTTCTAAACTCTGCAGAATTTTCCTGTGGGCCCAAAGTGGGGGTGGAGTGAGGTGGAAAATTGAAAGGTTGAATGACACCAAAAAAAAAATATATACACAGAGCTTAGTCAGAACAATGATTGATGACTCAGAATAAATATTTAAAAAGGAATTGTACTTGCCTTTATGTTTCTCCCACCTTACCTTTTCCACTGGATTATCCACCAAAAAAATAGTCACTTGGCCAACAACCCTAAGGGTGTTCTGTAAAGATCCACTGAAGCACACCAGGTCCTGCTATGTCATCTTGTTTTGTGATGTCATCACAAGGTCAGTTGTCTTTTCCTGGTTTTTGCAGCCTTCCCCCTGATGATGCACCACAGGGCAGGCACATCAATACAGGCTACAAAAACAAGAAAGAGACAGCTAAGCCCCTGATAACTGGGTGCTGTGCATGCACAGTAGAATACTCCATGACTTCCAGGAATAGTGCGTGTATCCCTGAAGACTGCACATGCCATTCTCACCTAGACGAGAATACAGAAAGTGGATGTTTTCCCCAGAAAAAAACAAAAAATAAATAAATGCATTTAAAAAAGAATTCAGATTGTAACAGGAGTGGAATGATAGAAAGTAGGTTGGGAGTGTAAGGGTCTGCTTTAATGAGGGACAGCAGTGTTTAAAATAGAGCTGCTTCTGTTGTGCTGTCGTTTTAGCTAGCCCACAGTGCTTTGGGAATTCTTTGTTATCTTTTAAATGCTTGTTTGCACAGCAAAGATTACTGTATATAGATGTTAAAAAACAGATATACTATATAAAACCTCAGTTTACAAAAGTATAAACTTTTAAAAAAGATAATATAAAAAATAAACTCACAGACAGACTCACAACTGTTGCGGTTACCTTTGGAGGGGCAAAAGCTGAAATCAGGAAGCTTCACTTTAGTGAGCATGATTTCTGTTGTGTGAAAATACAGTGCCTTGAAAAAGCATTTATACTCCTTAAAATTGTCCACATTTTGTCATGTTACAACCAAAAACGTAAATGTATTTTATTGGGATTTTATGTGATAAACCAACGCAAAGTGGCACATAATTGTGAAGTGGAAAGAAAATACTTGTCAACACTTTGTAGAACCACCTTTCACTGCAATTACAGCTGCAAGACTTTTTTGTATGTCTCTATCAGCTTTGCACCTCTAGAGAGTGACATTTTTCCCATTATTCTTTGCAAAATAGCTCAAACTCTGTCAGATTAGATGAAGAGCGTCTGTGAACAGTCTTGCCACAGATTCCCAATTGGATTTAGGTCTGGACTTTAAATGGGCCATTCTAACACATGAATATGCTTTGATCTAAACCATTACATTGTAGCTCTGGCTGTATGTTTAGGGTCGTTGTCCTGCTGGAAGGTGAACCTTCACTCCAGTCTCAAGTCTTTTGCAGATTCTAACAGGTTTTCTTCTAAAATTGCCCTTTATTTGGCTCCATCCATCTTCCCACCAACTTCCCTGTCCCTGCTAAAGAAAAGCATCCCCACAACATGTTGTCCATGTTTCACGGTGGGGATGGTGTGTTCAGGGTGATGCGCAGTGTTAGTTTTCCACCACACATAGCATTTTTCTTTTAGGCCAAAAAGTTACATTTGACCAGAGCACCTTCTTCCATGTGTTTGCTGTGTCCCCCACATGACTTCTCGCAAACTGCAAATGGGACTTCTTATGGCTTTCTTACAACAATAACTTTCTTCTTGCCACTCTTCCATAAAGGTCAGATTTGAGGAGTGTACAACTAATTGTTGTCCCGTGGTACGTTGTGTAGCCACGCCCCTAACGTTTCCCCAAACGTTTCATCACTTCCTGACTTTGTCAAAGGGGCTTTAAAAGATATGCTAACTGTACGTGCAATATTAGAGGATAATTTATTCTAATAAAAGGTATAAACTTTATTACACTAGTGGGGGCCCTTTTTGTTCTCTTTCATATATGAGCAAGAGAGGATTGCCTGATCAAAGGAGTGTTGGGGTTACCCTTGTCCTGATTGCCACAGTGGGATATCTATGCGCAGATGGCCTTTTCCATGCGAATGGAAAGCAATTAGCTGGGGTGAGTTGCTGGGCTTAGGGGCGTGCAGCACGGAGGTGGTGGATCTATCTGGTGTCTCTTAAATCAGCACACAATGGGATTACATCTGGTCATCCTATTATCACTATTCCTGAATGATCTGTGAACACTGCACTAGTGGATGAGAACTGTTTATATATAATTTTTCACCCATTGGAGTGACACACAGTGGAAACTATTTTCATTTATTATGGTGTAATGATTTTTCACAGTGGAAGTTGCTTTTTCTGGTTATTTTTTTCAGTTTGTGAATGCACACACATATATGTTTATATACATTTTCTTTGCGCTGCTAGTGGGATATTTTATTCCCTATTGTATATTGATCTATTTTTAAGCTGCGGCACCATTTATTGATTGCTTCACTTTTTCACAGTAGTTGGAAGCAGGGCTTGATTTACTAGTGCGAGAGCCTGCCTGATTTTAGTTGTTATTTTTTTTCCCCTGCAACAGATGGGGGCAGAAAAATGTGCCTGCTATAGTCTGCAGCTGGTGGTGTTCTACTGGCAGAGGTGCTGCAAGGACCTTGGACACCCTGCGCTATACCATCATCCCTTTCAGTGGCTGCTGATAGGTCATGAGATATAGCGGAGGTAGACTGGAAAGGTGAGGAATGAGGAGAGGCAGAATTGATGTGCTTGAGGCAAAGTTTACAAATTGCAACAGTGCGATTGGCTGCACATGTGCAAACAGAAAAAAAGATGCCCTGCCTTAGGACTTATCACGTCCACATTGGTCTGTGGACACATACATTGCTGGCCCCGTCACAGTGACATTTTTCGCCTCCCAGACATGATGGGGGGGGGAGGCTTATTAATGAAATTTAATAAAGATGTGAAAATGTGTACGTAGATGCACTTTAATCAATGGAAAGTGGTGTTTGGTGCACTTTAACTCACTACACAGACACACTCCACTGACACACTACAATATACTGCAGTAAAACTGCACTGCAATATACTGTGATAAACATCCACTAAAGCAATGAAATATACTTCACTGAAATATACTTAGTTAAACGTGCACCTTTGCATTGAAATATACTGTGATAAACATGCTCTTACCCCTGCAATATACCGTGGTAAACATGTATCAACGCATTGAAATATACTGCGTTAAACGTGCACTAACATACTGCAACATACTGCCGCAAACGTGCACAAATGCAGTGTAATATACTTTGTTAAATGTGCATTACGCACTGCAATATACTGCGTTAAACGTGCAGTAACGCCCTGGAACATACTGCAATAAAGGCACACTAATGCACTGAAATATGCTGCGTTAAACGTGCAGTAATGCACTGAAATATGTTGCGTTAAACTGGAAATAATGCACTGAAATATACTGCATTAAATGTGCAGTAACGCACTAAAATATACTGTGTTAAACGTGCACCAATGCACTGAAATATACTGTGTTAAATGTGCACTAACGCAATGAAATATACTGCGTTAAACGTGCACTAATGCACTGAAATATGCTGTGCTAAACGTGCACTAATGCACTGAAATGCACTATGTTAAACATGCACTAACACACTGAAATATACTGCTTTAAACATGCACTAATGCACTGAGATATACTGCATTATATTTTCAGTAATGCACTGAAATTTACTGCATTAAACATACACGAATGCACTGAAATATGCTGCATTAAACATGCAGTAACACACTGAAAGATGCTGCATTAAACGCGCACTAACAAATTAAAATATACTGCATTAAACGTGTCCTAACGCACTGAAATATACTGCGGTAAATATTCAGTAATGCACTGAAATATATTTCATTAAACCTGCACAAACGCACTGAAATATACTGCATTAAATGTGTACTAACACACTGAAATTTACTGCTGGAGACCTGCCCTGACAAAATAAACTGACACTAAAGTAAAAAGGAATGGTCACACTACACTCACACTGCACTATCACTAGATTCACACTAAAGTGACACTAAAGTAAAAATGAACCATCGCACTACACTCAAGCTGCACTATAACTATCACACAGACTGCTTTACTACTTGGATTTTAAAAAAAAAAATCATGATAAATTCATGAATAAATAGCTACATTAATTTACAGTATGTCTTTTATACCTGCTTGGAATTCAGTTTTAATGGTACAAATTGTATGGGTATGCACCCAGACCGCTTTCATAACAACACAACTAAAGCTGTAGTAAACTTCCAAAAAATAAAAAAATAAAAATGTTTCCCCTGCAAGGCAATGTTATAATATGCATGTATGCATTGCATTCTAGCACATTATGTGAAACTTACATTAAAAGGAAGCCCTCCAGCGCCGCGCTGTCACTGTTCACAGGGCTTCCATCTTTACCCGATCTTCCAGGTGCGTGGGCTGCAGCCGCTTGACTGGCCAAGCCTCAATGACGTCACTGCAGGAATCATTGTTTATGCCACAGGGCTCTGAAGGAACAGCATGGGTATGCAGTTCCTTCAGAGCACATGTGCCAATGACGTCACCGGCGTCTACAAAAATAAATATCTTCTAAAATGTGTTACTTACAGTACCTACAGTACCTATTATAGGCTTACCTGTAGGTGAAACATAAACAAATCCACGTTATTACCATGTTACTGCCCAAGCAGCAGCAGCAGCAAAAGCAAAACTACAGTAACCGGTTAAAGCATGCCCAGTTTTTAATACCATCCAGCAAAGTTTTTCTTTTAACAGACTGGAAATAACACAGCTGCATCAAGCATACAAAATGTAGACTAAAAGCATGAAGCAGTTAGCTACATGTTTTTTTACTCCCTCTGTCCCTCTTCTCATATTTACCAATTCCACTGTTGAAATTCCCTTAAACCCCACACTAAACTTTTGCAACCTGAGAAATAACACAAAATAATCAGCCAGGCTGGATGAGTTAAAACAAGTCTTGTAAAATATTCATTGGGTTGTCACTGACTATGTATTTAAAGCCGACTTACCACATAGCATACGTAATTGGTAAGAACCCTGTTGGATTTGCATTTTTCTTGAGCAGGGGATGGGTGCAATGCATCAATAACTGATGAGAAAACACAGATTTCTATTACACAGCACATGAGGAAAAATATATATCCACCTAAAAACAGCAATAAAAATATTGTTCTGATTTATTGCCTAAAGACTCTTGCAAATAGGAAGGAATAACCAGTAAATCTTGAATTACTTTTGTCAAGACAACAGTATGTTCACTTTGCCATGAATGCCTGTCCTCCAAACAAGGTTAAATTAAGTTGTTTTTTTTTTCTGTTTGTAACTGAAGAAGTAAGTCCAAAACTTTTAAGGATGCTACCTCACCTTCAACTGCATGCAGAACAAATGACCTCCAAATGTTCTCAGAATCCCCTGAGTGAAAAATAAAACCTGACTGCCCAGAGATCAGTCAATTAAAGAACTGGGCTTGTCATTACACTCAAAGGATTACCTGAGTAGAGTAGAGTTTGAAAAGCCCCAAACCTGGTGAAGTACAACAAGTAATAGGTTCAAAATGTAGAACAAAAAGAGGTGCTTTATCTCTTAAAAACTGATCTATAAGAAAGTTTTGGCTTGCATTCCTGGCATCTTTCTATTCCAATTTTCCTTGTTATAAATCACGTCAGATCGTACTTATACAGTCTGTGACCATTAAGCATTACAGAAAAGAGTGGACAAACTGACTTAGATAGCCAATTATGGTGGCTTTCAATCACATTGTCCTGACATTGCTCTACAGGTTGTGTTACAGCCTAAGTTTAACTAAAAAAAAAAAAAAAAATAAGCGCAGGAGACTTTACTTACCTTTAGTGTGTTGTGTTCCTTGTGCTTTGGCCTTCTAGTTGAGTTGTAATTTTCCTCTTCCACTAATATAACTAAGGAGCTGTCACAAGCACTCATTAAGGGCTCTTTCACACTATTCGTCCGTCGAACGGACTCCGTTTATCTCAGCGGGGGATCGATCCACCGATCCCCAGCTGAGCAGGAGGATGACAGCTGTTCTCCGTACTGTGTGCGGAGACACAGCTGTCAGTTCCCCATACATCTCTATGGGGGAATCGGATGGGAACGGACCGTCGGTCCGTTCTCATCCGATCCTATCCGATCCGCTGGACGGATGGAAAATAGGGTTTCCATCCGTCTAGATTTGACGGATCGGATGTCAGTAGGCATGTCTCTGCTGACATCCAATGACCCATAGGGATGCATGGGGGGACCGTTTAGATCCGCCAAAAAAACGGACAGGCGGATCTGAACGGTCCGCCTGTGTGAAAGGGGCCTTAGAGTGCCTGATTATGTCTGTCCTTTCCACTTAGCTCCTCTAATCATAGAAGTTGTTACTACAACTTCTATGTATGAAACACAATCTATGAATGGAGGACAGGAGGATGATTGAAAGGTCTCCCCCCTACTTTCAGAGATCCTGTCTCATTAATGGAATCTGTAGTACCGGCTTCTATGAATGCAGGAGCTGGATGAAAAAGGCTGACATAGTTGAGCACCCCTGATAAGTGACTTTGATAACTGCTCAGTTCTAGCACACACAGACCAGGAGATTATGGCGGCAGGGGGAACATCGGTGGAGGAAGACTCTCTACTGCAGGGACTTATCATCATCATAATTTTTGTGCTCATTTTGTTTTTTCTTTTGTAAGTTTAGGCGTTAAAGTACCACAGTATGCAGCACTTCAAGAGCAAGTTCACATTATTGTAGATGAACTTCCTACACAACAGCTGCATTCTTTAATTTCCTGCTGAAGAGACTAGTCATTCTAGCCAGTTGTCTATGGAGCCTGGAGGCTAGTCATCTTACTACCAGAGAAAGAGTTGATAAATAGAGCTGGGCCGATCACCCCCGGTTTGGTTTGTGCCAAAACTCTTGAACATTGCAAAAGTTATGACCCAAACCACGAACATGCAGTAATGCAAACATTTTTTTTTTTTTTTATAACAGGTCGTTTTTATAGGAACAGTGATTTTATTGATGCTGAAACAATGAAAAATTCCTTTAAATATAGTGCCTGGGGGGGGGGGGGGGCTTAGTCTTCCTGTAAAGTGGTTAATCTGTACCATGTATAGAACCTGCTCTAGCAAAACTGACATTTTTTAAAGAACAAAAAAAAAATATTTAAATTTCCGACAAGGCAATACCATTGCCGGCAATACAATACCATTGCCGGTAATACAAAACAGTTAAAACAAATGATGTAGGGGTCCCCCCAATTCCTACCAGGCCCTGAAGCCTTACCCAATCAGGGCTTAGAATGTACTGTGCAGCTCACAATGCATTGTGAGGCGCTTGTTGGGCGAACATTCCGCCGAGTGCCCCGTAAATTTGGGTGTTCACAGAACGGGCATACAGGCGATATTGGGGCCGAACTGTTCACCCAACTCTACTGGTAAAACTGCAGTTATGATGGATCTGTCTACTACTTCCAAGCTGTTGTTGGATTTGCTGCGTGGGGAGGGGGATAGGTCAGACTTCTTAACTGGAATCAAGCTGGGTACACACAGGCTGAAAATCGGCTGAAAACTATTGGTTTGGCAGAAACCTATTTTTGGCCAATACCAGCATCTGATCCGCCAATGGCTGTAAGCGTTGATCACTGTGCTCTGGCGGGGGGAGTCTCCCTATCAGAACACAATGGCTCAGCATCATCTGATGTGTTAGTATGGCCATCTATACAGTTTTTTTCTTTTTTTCAGCCAGCTGGTTTGACCAGAAAAAAATCGTATAGTGTGTACCCTGTATTAGGAAGCACCTAGCTATATGGGACAAATAATACATGCACTTTGTCCCATAGGGGGGCAGAGGAATGTAAATCTGTAATGATAAATCTTCCTAAAAGATAACCAATATTTCATGTTTATCATAGACCATTTTATTATAAAAATAGTTATCAAAAAGAAAGTTAAATTTACGTGCTCTGGTATTGATACAAACAGATGGTATGATTTAACCAAAGGCTAATAAAGGAACAAGATAGAAGTAGTGAAAGGGTTACATCTCTGTTTTATCCTGTACTTATTCCAGGAACACTGGACCTTGAGCCGGCTTCAGGCTTTGTGGAGAGAAAACTCTTCTGTAAAGAGTGACTATTTGCTGTGATTAATCAGCCACCATGTGTACCGCTGCCCTGGGCTTCCATTAAGCAGGCCTCATAAAACATCATTTTAGTACACTTTCTTTTGTAAGTTGAAACAGAGATTTCTTTAGCATTCCCATTGCTGTGATTTCTCCCCGTAGCCCATGCCATTTCTTTCACTATAATTCAGTTTATTGTTTCATAAAATACCTGCTTCCTTAGACTGATTCTTAACCACTATCACTCCATTTAATCACACTTATCAAGGGTCTGGAGCTTATACTTTGTGACAGGCTTAGACCTGTCATCTGTCATTGAAGGATAAATCCCGGTTTAGCCACAGCTGGATTGTCACAAGAGATGACTACCTGCCTTTAAATAATTAACGAATGACAAAATCTCTAGCACTATATCAATATGTATTTCCAAACACTGTCCTTTTTTTAGATGAATAATGCAATTCTGTTTCACCTTGCTTGGCTGCCAGTCACTTACATCAGATGGTTCTCTAAAGAATTCTTTAGGTATTATCTTATTACTTCCTGCATAGATTTCTTCAAGACTGTCACCCTTACCAATTTGTTTCTTTCGAAAGCTCTCCTTAAAGGCTATTCACACTGGATGTGTTACCCAGCATTGTACAATGGAAGTATCTCTCATGGGACTTTATGGCAGCCAAAAATATTTTTTTTGAAACAATGTCGTTAAAAACTAAGAAAGCTTTATTTATAAACAAGATTAAAAATTACATCTATTCACCAAAGATGTCTGGTCTAGATACTGTACAGGATAATCTAATGGTCACCTCACTGGGGGTGACCAACAAAGTGTGTTATACACATGAAGATGTAGATAACCACTAATTCTTCCCAATGTCTTTTGATTAAAGGTAATCTTCCTCAGGGGATATCAGGTGGATCAGACCTATGCATTTTACAGGAACAGTAAAGAGTATACACATCGAATATGATTGCAAAATATATACAATATACATTTAAGTCCATATATATTTGGACACAGGCACAATTTTAGTATTTTTCAGGTATTTACTAAAACATACTCAAGCTATAGTTATATAATGGATATGGGCTGAAAGTGCACACTCTCAGGATTCATTTGAGTGTATGTACACCCAAATCGGAGGAAGGGTTTGGGAGTCACAGTTCTTAAGAATAGCCAACCCCTCCCTTTTTTAAGGGACCAAAAGTAATTGGAAAGTTGAATCAAAAGCTGTTTCATGGCCTGGTGTGGGCTACTTCTTCATTATTTCTTCATCAATTAAGCAGGTAAAAGGTCTGACATTTATTCTAAGTGTGAAATCTGTTGCTGTGAACCTACATCATGCGTTCAAAGGTGTTGTCCATGCAAATGAAACAGGCCATTGTAAAGCTTCAAAAATGAAACATCCATCAGAGAGATAGCAGCAACATTAGGAGTGGCCAAATCCACAGTCGGGTACATTCTGAGGAAAGAAGAACGCACCAGTGAGCTCAGCAAAATAAAACAGCCTGGATGTCCACAGAAGACAACAGTGGTGGATAATCGCAGGATCCTCTCTATGGTAAAGAAAAACCCATTCACAACATTCAGATAAGTGAAGGACACTCTCCAGGAGGTGGGCTTATCATTTTGAAAGTCTACAATCAAGAGAAGACTTCAGGAGAGCAAATACAGAGGGGTAACCACAAGGTGCAATCCATTCATAAGCCTGAAAAATAGAAAAGCTAGATTAGACTTTGCCAAAAAAACAACTAAAAAAGCCAGACCAAATCTGAAAGGGTGTTCTTTGAACGGATGAAACTAAGATTAATCTGTTCCAGAATGATGGGAAATAAAAAGTGTGGAGAAGGCTAGGAACAGCTCATGATTGAAAACACACATCATCTGTAAAACATGGTGGAGGCAGTGCAATGGCATGAGCATGCATGGCTTCCAGTGGCACTGGGTCATTGGTGTTTATTTTCAAAACTTTGTGTTGTAATGAATAAATAACTATTTGATACCTACATCCCGGTTATCATGTGAGAAAACACCAATGTCCATAAAGACGTTGGGGAAAGGGAATGGGCTTAGTGGGACTTTACTGGTATCATACTCAGAAAAGTGTGACTAGGTAAGTATATAAAATCAAATACACTTTATTTCATTGTCTTGTTAAAACCAAAAACATTGACAATTGAACACTATTGACATTGTATCTTAAGACTTACAAAAAGACATACAAAAAACAATACATATGTAATCATTACAAAGCTGGTGACTTTCCAAATAGTCATTGATTGGCAAAATCCTCCTTAGTGAGGTGTGAGGCTTAGGATGCCTCCACTGTAATTCTGGCCCGACATGTTTTGCAAAAGATTATTGCTTCCTCTGGGGCAAAAAGAATTCAATAAGGATTACCATCTATGGAATTATCAAATACAGGTAATTAGTATTGCATATGTAATGGTATCAATAAGAGCAAAGGCATATAGGCACACAGTGATCCCTACATCCCCCAGTCTATGTATACCTCAGAAATATGGTCAGATGGAAATATTAGATAGCTCATGGCGTGGCGCAATATGTCTCCCCAGCGAGTGCGGGGGCTTCATTTTTCCATTGAGATATAGTGTAGTTTTATGCTGTTACGATAATTTTACATTATGTTTCACATACTCATGAGGTACAAAAAAAGGGAAGGGAGGGGACAATAAACCACCTCCACTCCAGACCATATTTTTTATATATATATGTATCTGTATATAGTATACTTTAAAAAATGATTACATCAAAGTAACAACATGTGTACCTACCAATAGCTTGTCACTCAGTGATTACAAATGGACAAACGAGGAGATGGGAATGGATAGAGGCAGCAGGCTTATGTAGCTCAGGTTCCAACTAAAAAAATATAGTAAAATATATAAACTTTGATATTGATATATTTGTAGATTTGCTACTCAAAATATAGGAGCAAACACTGGATGAAAAAACACAGAATATTATCCCATGTAGATACCTTAGATTTCGTTTCAGAGGGAGAGGATTATGCTTCTCACATCCGTGTCATTGATACTGCTTAAAAGATCCTAATGTAGGGCAAGATATAGCCCCATACAGCAGTTTTGACTTGTAGATTTTCAAAAATATCCACTAAGAGTAATAAGGAGCCAGGGGGACGAAAAAAACATAGAAACAAAGGGAAAAAAGGCCATTAGCAGCGGTAAGTCCCTTTGATGTATATATCAGATCGCTCCATTTAGATGATGTGGGGTATATTACCTGTATTGCTGCCCCATCCAAGATTCCATCTGCTAGTGCCGCCATTACGGCTTGTTAGTCCATTAAAAAGCCCCAACCTGGAAGCTGTCATCGCATGTGGCGATGACTCATTTACGGGTCCGGTCCTTGAGTGCGCATGCGCCATGGCGGCGCAAGCCCACTGCTGAAAGTGGAGCTCCACAGCGTCTGTGGGCTCCCGGAAGCTGCACGAAAGAGCGGAAGCACATAGGATGCTCCGCTCTCCTGCCCAAGGACCGCCTACTCGCCGAGGGGAAACATCGCCACGACGCCATGTAATGGCCAATTTCTGCAAGCAACATGACTGGTAGCCAGATGCAATCACGGACAAGGATACCTTGCCTAAATCTGCTCACAGGATTCCATGTCATTGCAGGGAGTCTATCCCCTTTATCCCTTATGAGAAGACAAAATAACACATACAAAAAGACAATTAAATTATATACATGAGTTGCATAAAGAATATATTAATATATCAATGCACTATTTTTTAATTCACTTTAAATCCAAAGCATCCTCAAAGGGGATTTGGTGCTTGATATAAATACAATTTTTTCCAAGAGAGTATAACATTCACTCTCTTGATTTGGGTGTATAAACTGTTATTGCTGAGATACACAAAAAGCTCCGAAAAGTCAGGGACACCAGGGGGGTAGGCTTGGCGAGTATGAAAGGTTGGCTTATTTTCCTACATTGTAGGGGATATAAGCTTAAGGCCACAACTATTGAGGGGCCAAATCGTTGGAGTATGCCATTACAAAAAGGGTTTATACGTTAGCACCTCATTAATGCCTGGTGGTACCGTGGCATTTAGGAATTCATTCCAATAGGTTTCTCTTTGCAGTGCCTGCTTATCCCAGTTGCCTCCTCTGGGATCTGGGGGTACAACTTCTAAAACAAAAAAGCTGACCACTGAGTTGTTATATTTATGATGTAATGCTATATGTCGTGAGACCGTGGTTTGTATTCTCCCTCCCTCAGAGTAGTACAGGTGATCGCCAATTCTCTGATTGAGCTGACATATTGTTTTCCCCACATAATAGGCATGAAAGGTACATTGCATAAGGTATATTATACCCTGTGTGCTGCAATCAGCATAGCTACTAGCTCTATGCCAACTGCCATTGGGCAGGGAAACCCCCCTTCCCTCCCTCACCCATGGGCAGCGGGCACAGATACCACATCTGTAAGTTCCTTTTGGATTGTTACATGTGGGTCTAGATTGGTTGTAATGGCTACTAACCAGGCTGTCTTGTATCGAGGGGGCCCGCCTGTAAACAATTTCCGGGTGGGTTTTTACATATTTGGCCAGTGTGTAATCATCTGTTAATACAATGTTTGGCCATGATTTGGCGTAGTTTGTTCTCATGTGTAGAATATCGCGTGATCAACTTTACCGTGTAAATTGGGTGAGAATATAAACTGTTTTGCTGATCTATTTTACACGTAGGCTTCGAGCCCAGGGACTTAACAGGAACAGCTTGGACGGGCTTTATGACTGAAATTCAGTCCACCTGAAATTCTCCTACAAAAAATGAAGAAGATCTTCAAACCTATCTATCAAAGGTACAGGGATTCCTTAAGCGGAAGTGCCATTTATATTGGCACCTAGAAATATGTTAAAGAGGGAATCAATCCACAGGGTTTAAGGGTCCGGACCTATCCAACCATAAGGAATCCATCGGAAACCTTTAGGAAGGAATGGGAGGGAGCCCTCACTACAGGCAGTAAAGACTTGATGAATTTATTAATCAAATACTACACGGATGAAATGACAGTTAGACACTGAAATTGAACAACTAGGAACAAAAAAGGAACTTACAAATGTGGTATCTGTGCCCGCTGCCCATGGGTGAGGGAGGGAAGGGGGGTTTCCCTGCCCAATGGCAGTTGGCATAGAGCTAGTAGCTATGCTGATTGCAGCACACAAGGTATAATATACCTTATGCAATGTACCTGTCATGCCTATTATGTGGGGAAAACAATACGTCAGCTCAATCAGAGAATTGGCGATCACCTGTACTACTCTGAGGGAGGGAGAATACAAACCACGGTCTCACGACATATAGCATTACATCATAAATATAACAACTCAGTGGTCAGCTTTTTTGTTTTAGAAGTTGTACCCCCAGATCCCAGAGGAGGCAACTGGGATAAGCGGGTACTGCCTATTGGATTGTATTCAAACCTATTGGATTGAATTCCTAAATGCCACGGTACCACCAGGCATTAATGAGGTGCTAACGTATAAACTCTTTTTGTAATGGTATACTCCAACGATTTGGCCCCTCAATAGTTGTGGCCTTAAGCTTATATCCCCTACAATGTAGGAAAATAAGCCAACCTTTCATACTCGCCAAGCCTACCCCCCTGGTGTCCCTGACTTTTCGGAGCTTTTTGTGTATCTCAGCAATAACAGTTTATATACCCAAATCAAGAGAGTGAATGTTATACTCTCTTGGAAAAAAATTTATTTATATCAAGCACCAAATCCCTTTTGAGGATGCTTTGGATTTAAAGTGAATTAAAAAATAGTGCATTGATATATTAATATATTCTTTATGCAACTCATGTATATAATTTAATTGTCTTTTTGTATGTGTTATTTTGTCTTCTCATAAGGGATAAAAGGGATAGACTTCCTGCAATGACATGGAATCCTGTGAGCAGATTTAGGCAAGGTATCCTTGTCCGTGATTGCATCTGGCTACCAGTCGTGTTGCTTGCAGAAATTGGCCATTAGATGGCGTCGTGGCGATGTTTCCCCTCAGCGAGTGTGCGGTCCTTGTACAGGAGAGCAGAGCATCCTATGTGCTTCCGCTCTATCGTGCAGCTTCCGGGAGCCCACAGACGCTGTGGAGATCCACTTTCAGCAGTGGGCATGCGCCGCCATGACGCATGCGCACTCAAGGACCGGACCCGGAAATGAGTCATCGCCTCATGCGATGACAGCTTCCGGGTTGGGGCTTTTTAATGGACTAACAAGCCGTAATGGCGGCACTAGGAGATGGAATCTTGGATGGCGCAGCAATACAGGTAATATACCCCACATCATCTAAATGGAGCGATCTGATATATAGATCAATGGGACTTACCACTGCTAATGGCCTTTTTTTCCCTTTGTTTCTATGTTTTTTTCGTCCCCCTGGCTCCTTATTACTCTTAGTGGATATTTTTGAAAATCTACAAGTCAAAACTGCTGTATGGGGCTATATCTTGCCCTACATTAGGATCTTTTAAGCAGTATCAATGACACGGATGTGAGAAGCATTATCCTCTCCCTCTGAAACGAAATCTAAGGTATCTACATGGGATAATATTCTGTGTTTTTTCATCCAGTGTTTGCTCCTATTTTTTGAGTAGCAAACCTACAAATATATCAATATCAAAGTTTATATATTTTACTTTATTTTTTTAGTTGGAACCTGAGCTACATAAGCCTGCTGCCCCATCTCCTCGTTTGTCCATTTGTAATCACGGGGTGACAAGCTATTAGTAGGTACACATGTTGTTACTTTGATGTAATCATTTTATACTTTCATGTAATCAAGTATACTATATACAGATACATATATATATAAAAAATATGGTCTGGAGTGGAGGTGGTTTATTGTCCCCTCCCTTCCCTTTTTTTGTACCTCATGAGTATGTGAAACATAATGTAAAATTATCGTAACACCATAAAACTGCACTATATCTCAATGGAAAAATGAAGCCCCCGCACTCGCTGGGGAGACATATTGCGCCACGTCATGAGCTATCTAATATTTCCATCTGACCATATTTCTGAGGTATACATAGACTGGGGGATGTAGATCGGGGATCACTGTGTGCCTATATGCCTTTGCTCTTATTGATACCATTACATATGCAATACTAATTACCTGTATTTGATAATTCCATAGATGGTAATCCTTATTGAATTCTTTTTGCCCCTGAGGAAGCAATAATCTTTTGCGAAACATGTCGGGCCAGAATTACAGTGGAGGCATCCTAAGCCTCACACCTCACTAAGGAGGATTTTGCCAATCAATGACTATTTGGAAAGTCACCAGCTTTGTAATGATTACATATGTATTGTTTTTTGTATGTCTTTTTGTAAGTCTTATGATACAATGTCAATAGTGTTCAATTGTCAATGTTTTTGGTTTTAACAAGACAATGAAATAAAGTGTATTTGATTTTATATACTTACCTAGTCACACTTTTCTGAGTATGATACCAGTAAAGTCCCACTAAGCCCATTCCCTTTCCCCAACGTCTTTATGGACATTGGTGTTTTCTCACATTGGGGTTTATTGGTGATGTGACAGAAGACAGAAGTAGCCAGATGAATTCTGCAGTGTTTAGAGATATACTGTCAGCCCAGATTCAGCCAAATGTAGTAAAGTTTGATTGCATGGCGCTTCACAGTACAGATGAACAATGATCCAAAACACACCACAAAAGGAACCCAGGAGCTTTTGAAGGAAAAGATGTGGAATATTCTGCAATGGCCAAGTCAATTACCTGATCTCAACCCAATTGAGCATGCATTTCACTTGCTGAAGGCAAAACTAAAGGAAGAAAGACCCACAAACAAAGAACAACTGAAGACAGCTGCAGTTAGAGCCTGGCAAAGGAAAAGAAAGGAGGAAACCTAGTATTTAGTAATGTCCATGGGTTCCAGACTGCAGGTAGTCATTGCCAGTAAAGGATTCTCAACAAAATATTAAAACTGAACATTTTATTTATAATTATAATAATTTGTCCAATTACATTTGAGCCCCTGAAAATGGGGGACTGTGTATAAAAATGGTTGCAGTTCCTAAAATTTGTAATTGATATTTATATTCAACCCCTTGAATTAAAGTTGAAAATCTGCACTTCAATTAATTTGGATTGTTTAGTTTTAATTTTATTCTGGTGGCATACAGACAGAGCCAAAAGTATGAAAATTGTGCCTGTGTCCAAATATATATGGACCTAACGGTATATCAATCATATGGTGACTAGGGATGATCGAACTTTTCAAAAGTTTGGTTCGGCCAGAACATCCGAACTTCCCAAAAGTTCGGCCCGGATTTCAGAACCCCATTGAAATCAATGGGACCCGAACTTCGGTAATCAAAAAACACCATTTTGAAGCCCTAAAACCCAATAAATGCCCCTAAAAAGTGCCTAGGGTTCTGGGTCATGCCCCAGGGACTATTAATCACACAAAAAAAGTTCTTAAAAATTTTCATTTTTGATAGAGAGCCAATTATTGAAAAAATTAAAAAAAAAATGAGATTTTTTGATTTTGACTTTGGATTTAGTGTCTGGGGGGTCTAAAATGTGTACCTGTGAAGTTAAGTTTCAGCTCTGTAGCATGTCCAGAACCAGAAAAAAAAGATAATTTTTATTAGAATTAATATAGAACAGGGATATGGCTCCGGTATTTTCACACCTTGCCGGTTTAGTAGCAAGCGTTTTTTTGGGCATTTTTTGGGGTCTTTTGAGGCAGGCAAAACATCTGAACTTGTGTATAGGGGTATATATACACACATACTTATATGTATATATACACCTAGACATATATAGGTGTGATAGTAGCAGAAATCTATGCTTGCGCTAATTAAATAATTAACACCAATATGGCTCCGCTCCTATCACACCTATATATGTGTAAGTGTAAAAATACATATAAGTGTGTGTGTATATATACCCCTATACACAAGTTCAGATGTTTTGCCTGCCTCCAAAGACCCCAAAAAAATGCCAAAAAAAACGCCAGCGCCAAAAAAAAAAACGCCCAGGTGTGTTATTGCAGACTTTTTTTGGGCATATTTTTGGGGTCTTTGGAGGCAGGCATGACATCTGAACTTGTGTATAGGGGTATATATACACACCTACACATATATAGGTGTGAAAGTAGCAGAACACTATGCTTGCGCTAATTAAATAATTAACACCAATATGGCTCCGCTCCTATCACCTATATATGTGTAAGTGTATAAAAACATATAAGTATGTGTGTATATATACCCCTATACACAAGTTCAGATGTTTTGCCTGCCTCCAAAGACCCCAAACAAATGCCCCAAAAAATGCCAGCGCCAAAAAAACTCCCAGGTGTGTTATTGCAGGCTTTTTTTTTGGGCATTTTTTGGGGGTCTTTGGAGGCAGGCATGACATCTGAACTTGTGTATAGGGGTATATATACACACATACTTATATGTATTTTTACACTTACACATATATAGGTGTGATAGGAGCGGAGCCATATTGGTGTTAATTATTTAATTAGCGCAAGCATAGTGTTCTGCTACTTTCACACCTATATATGTGTAGGTATATATATATATATATATATATACACATATAAGTATGTGTGTATATATACCCCTATACACAAGTTCAGATGTTTTGCCTGCCTCCAAAGACCCCAAAAAATGCCCAAAGAAACACCAGCTACAAAAACGCCCAGGTGTGTTTTTGCAGCAGGCGTTTTTTTTGGGCATTTTTTGGGGTCTTTGGAGGCAGGCAAAACATCTGAACTTGTGTATAGGGGGATAAATACACACATACTTATATGTTTTTATACACTTACACATATATAGGTGTGTTAGGAGCGGAGCCATATGCCTGTTAATTATTTAATTAGCGCAAGCATAGATTTCTGCTACTATCACACCTATATATGTCTAGGTGTATATACGTATACATATAAGTATGTGTGTATATATACCCCTATACACAAGTTCAGATGTCATGTCTGACTCCAAACTTGTCCTCAAAAAAGCCCTATAAACGCCTGCAGCCAAAAAGCAGGCTGACAGGCGAGAAGCCATATCGGTGTTCTGTAAGTGACCTAATAGAAACAAACTTGTTTCTATTGCGGTCACCCTGACATGGAAGGGTTTGGTCACCCTGCCATAGCAGTCAGAGTCAGTTCACCCTACACTACATTACGGTCACCCTGGCACCTAACACTTTCCCTACAGAAACTAAATTTTTGATTCTAACTAAAGTGGAAAAAAGCACTCTAACTACACTAGATATCCCTTTCCTCACACTAATAAATGCTAAATGACACTTTTGAAGCAGAAGTAACAGAACTGGTTCCATTCTCTTCCATGTCACTGTATTACAAAGCTAGGAATTTGCCGGGGATATCTTATATACTGGGGGGCGTATTCACTAATGATTGGCCTGTGGACCCCCTAGTCACTCCAATCACATTCCTAGCATTCTCCTGCCCCCTCAATTGGCTTTTACTAATGGTTCTGGTCCAATCACGGGCTTTTAAAGCCCATTTCCTGTCCCATTGCATTTTGGTCGGTTCTGGTTGCCGAATTCCGAACTTTTTCAGCAAAGAGTTCGGAATTCGGCCGAACCTCGAACAGCCAATGTTCGGGTCGAACCGATGGTCGACCCGAACCGTTCGATCATCCCTAATGGTGACTTACATAAGTGGATTGACCAGATAATAAAAACAAATAATCACTCAAGCACATCCAGAGGTCGATACACAGAACAGAGCAGTGTGGCCAGTGATCCCACACTGAGGGTGGGAGAGACAGGGCAGCCGCACAGAGTGGACTAAACTGACCGGCCAACAAGGTTTGCAAAATAAATATAACAGAATAAAATGTAAACTCTCTGTATATACATATAGTTGAAAGGACTAAATGTCTGCTTCCATACCTTCAGCCCAGGGGTTCAAATGTGGAAGCAGTAAAGACTGACAAAATCTATGGTAATCACCATAGGATCCTAGACAGTAGTACACATAATCAGACATAGATGTATTGCATAGATGTATTGAGATATAACAGTATTGCAAAGAGTAGTTGGGCAATACAATATGTAATGTGAATTTGCGGTATTTACAATGAAAGTGAGTAAGTCAATAGAAGAGAAGATAGAGAATCGTCCATGTCTGGTTGCAATGCAATGAAGGCAACAATGCCTTCATTGCATTGCAACTGCTTGCAATGCAATGAAAACAATGGCTCGAGCAGAGAGGGCTGCTAGTGGAGTCTGTCTTATTTGTAGGATATTGGCATTGAAGAAGGAAAGGGGGCATAGGCACACGTGGGCCACTGAGCATGCTCGCCGTGGCCCCACCCACCCCCTTTGGCATACTGGATGGGCGAGCCTGTGCTGGAAAAGCAAGGCCGCCCCTGTATGACGCACACGCATTGGACCATCAGGCTCAGCCGCCATTACGTTGCTGCTGAACATGCCCGCGCAATGTGCGAACCCAATCCCCGACCCACTCGAAAGAGGGACACAATCAGGCTGGCTGCAGTGTTACCCAGCATTTTGCATTTAAACGGGGCCATATTAGGGCCAACTGATGCCCTAAGCAGAGCCCAACAATGGCACCCCCTTGGCCTTTTCATTGCTTATCTGACAGGATAGTAAGGCACAATACGTGCTGAAAATAAAAAAAAAGAGATTCCAATCTCAGTTTACTTACAGGTCAAACCACACAACTATTAGAAATCAATAAACTGTAAAAAATATTGTAACGCTACACTCCCTTGGTGCTCAAAGCATGTGTTTATATTTCGTCTAATGGTTATTCCAAGGTGGCGTCCAAATGAAGCACGTTATCATATATGCTTTGTGGCACATTATAAAAAGATCTAAGAAGCTCTCTTTTTTTTGGATGCGTTCCCCTTTAGATCTTTTTTAAGTTAAATAATTGTGATCCTTTCAAAAGTACTTGAAAAAAACATGCACTAGAACATGACATTGATTTTAGCTAGACCCAAAAACCAGGAGCACATTGCTTGTTCTCCTGTTCCACATCTAGTGATACCCAGTTATAAATACATGACTGTGCAAACATTTTAGGCATGCATGAAAAAAAATGCTGTAAATTATAAATGCTTTCAGAAATAGAAGTGTTAATAGTTTATTTTGATCAATTTACAAAATGGAAAGTAAATGAACATAAGAGAAATCCAAATCAAATCAGTATTTGGTGTGACCACCCTTTGCCTTCAAAACAGCAGCAAATGTTCAGCCTCATGCACACTGGACATTTTTACAGCGGCTGTTTTTGGCTTTAGGCAGTTTTTTCTGCAGCCAGTAAACCCCCTCAGCATGTTATCATATGTGTCCATGCACATATAGGCTGTTTTTAGCGTTTTTTGGCAGGGGTGTTTTCTGAATGGAAAAAAAAAACCCACAACTAGTGGGTTTGAAGAGGAGTTTTTCAGCTCTAAAAACACTCTAACTATGAAAAAAGCTGAAAAAAGCTTATAAACACCCGGAGTGCATAAGGCCTAGGTACACTTGCGCATAGTTTTTGAAGGAACTCGGCAAGTAGGTTGTTCCAAACATCTTAGAAAGCTAACAACAGATCTCCTGTGCATGTAGGCTACCTCAGATTCTTCACTCTCTTCATGTAATCTCAGACAGACTCGATGATGTTGAGATCAGGGCTTTGTGGGGGCCAAACCATCACTTCCAGGACTCCTTGTTCTTCTTCATGCTGAAGGTAGTTCTTAATTATATTGACTGTATGTTTGAGGTTTTTCTCCTGCTGCAGAATAAATTAGGGGCCAATCGCATGCCTCCCTGATGGTATAGAATGATGGATACATATTTGCTTGTATTTGTCAGCATTGAGAACACCATTGATCCTGACTAGTGTTGAGCGAACACGGACTGTATTATTCGTGTTCGTACCGAATAATTGGATTTTTTGTACCCGAACACGGACACGGACACTTTACTGTATGTTCGGGTAAAAATCCGTGTTCGGTCGTTTTATTTCCGGGTTTTGCATGCTTTGGCGCTCTTTTCATGGCGGCTTTCAACAGCCAATCAACAATCGTTTAACTGGTGTGCCTTAAGCCATCCCAGCCATGCCTGCAAATGTATCAGTAGCTGTGATTGGCCGTCTGAAGCATGTGACCAAGTCTTTATAAGTTCGAGGAAGCCGCAGCGGCGTCATTCTGCTGCTTAGATCAGGGAGAGAGCACACATACGTGCTGGCTGCTGATTAGGGAAAGACAGGCAGGGAAAACAAATTGGTGTCCGGATAGAATTGAGGGACAGGTCGGAGTGTTTAGGCAGGGCGAGTTGTAGGCATTTTAGGGATAGAGTCTGCTGAATTATAGGGTCAGTGTCTTCTACAAACTACAATCGATATTGCTGTGTGGGGGGTGGGGTCTGCACTCAATCCTGATCTACGATCTCTTCTCAATCATGTTAGGGAGAGGCTGCTGCTGAATTTTAGGGTCAGAGTGTTCTACAAACTACAATCGATATTGCTGTGTGGGGTCTGCACTTAGTCCCGATCTACGATCTCTTCTCAATCCTGTTAGGGAGAGGCTGCTGCTGAATTTTAGGGAAACTGTGTTCTACAAACTACAATCGATATTGCTGTGTGGTGTGGGATAGGAGATAGGCAGGTGTCAGTGATCCACATCCATTTTTCTGTGTGTGAGCTGCAGTGAACACAATCTTTTTGGGCTGCAGTGAACACAATCTTTTTGGGGTGCAGTGAACAACATCCTTTTAGGGTGCAGTGAACACAATCTTTGTGGGGTGCAGTGAACAACATCCTTTTAGGGTGCAGTGAACACAATCTTTTTGGGGTGCAGTGAACAAAATCCTTTTTGGGGTCCAGTGAACAACATCCTTTTTGGGGTGCAGTGAACAACATCCTTTTTGGGGTGCAGTGAACACGATCTTTTTGGGGTGCAGTGAACAAAATCCTTTGTGGGGTGCAGTGAACAACATCCTTTTTGGGGTGCAGTGAACACAATCTTTGTGGGGTGCAGTGCACACAATATTTTTGGGGTGCAGTGAACAAAATCCTTTTTGGGGTGCAGTGAACAACATCCTTTTTGGGGTGCAGTGAACACAATCTTTTTGGGGTGCAGTGAACAAAATCCTTTGTGGGGTGCAGTGAACACAATCTTTGTGGGGTGCAGTGAACACAATCTTTTTGGGGTGCAGTGAACAACATCCTTTTTGGGGTGCAGTGAACACAATCTTTGTGGGGTGCAGTGAACAAAATCTTTTTTGGGTGCAGTGAACAAAATCCTTTTTGGGGTGCAGTGAACAACATCCTTTTTGGGGTGCAGTGAACACAATCTTTTTGGGGTGCAGTGAACAAAATCCTTTGTGGGGTGCAGTGAACACAATCTTTGTGGGGTGCAGTGAACACAATCTTTTTGGGGTGCAGTGAACAAAATCCTTTTTGGGGTGCAGTGAACAACATCCTTTTTAGGGTGCAGTGAACACAATCTTTTTGGGGTGCAGTGAACAAAATCCTTTGTGGGGTGCAGTGAACACAATCTTTGTGGGGTGCAGTGAACACAATCTTTTTGGGGTGCAGTGAACAAAATCCTTTTTGGGGTGCAGTGAACACAATCTTTTTGGGGTGCAGTGAACAAAATTTTTTGTGGGGTGCAGTGAATACAATCTTTGTGGGGTGCAGTGAACACAATCTTTTTGGGGTGCAGTGAACAAAATCCTTTTTGGGGTGCAGTGAACAACATCCTTTTTGGGGTGCAGTGAAGAAAATCCTTTGTGGGGTGCAGTGAACACAATATTTGTGGGGTGCAGTGAACAAAATCCTTTTTGGGGTGCAGTGAACAACATCCTTTTTGGGGTGCAGTGAACAAAATCCTTTTTGGGGTGCAGTGAACAACATCCTTTTTGGGGTGCAGTGAACAAAATCCTTTTAGGGTGCAGTGAACACAATCTTTGTGGGGTACAGTGAACAGAATCTTTGTGGGGTGCAGTGAACACAATCTTTGGGGGGTACAGTGAACACAATCTTTTTGGGGTGCAGTGAACAAAATCCTTTTAGGGTGCAGTGAACACAATCTTTGTGGGGTGCAGTGAACAAAATCCTTTTTGGGGTGCAGTGAACACAATCTTTTTGGGGTGCAGTGAACACAATCTTTGTGGGGTGCAGTGAACAAAATCCTTTTTGGGGTGCAGTGAACACAATCTTTTTGGGGTGCAGTGAACACAATCTTTGTGGGGTGCAGTGAACAAAATCATTTTTGGGGTGCAGTGAACACAATCTTTTTGGGGTGCAGTGAACAAAATCCTTTTTGGGGTGCAGTGAACAACATCCTTTTTGGGGTGCAGTGAACAAAATCCTTTTAGGGTGCAGTGAACACAATCTTTGTGGGGTGCAGTGAACACAATCTTTGTGGGGTACAGTGAACACAATCTCATACTTCTGAAGATTTGAGGGTGCTGCCTGTTCCATACTCCTCCTCCTACTCCTCAACCATCCTTTTAGGGGTACAAACAATAGTAATTGGGGCCTAGTGTGGTGGTGTACGTGTGAGATACATACACTTTCTTTTTGATCATATTTTCTATTCCGCTATTCAATTAAAACCGTTGGGGATCAATTAAATTGCGTGATAGTCTGTGTCGGTACGTGTGAGATCCACCTTTCCAAGTTTTCGGGGTTCATCTCATACTTCTGAAGATTTGAGGGTGCTGCCTGTTCCATACTCCTACTCCTCAACCATCCTTTTAGGGGTACAAACAATAGTAATTGGGGCCTAGTGTGGTGGTGTACGTGTGAGATACATACACTTTCTTTTTGATCATATTTTCTATTCCGCTATTCAATTAAAACCGTTGGGGATCAATTAAATTGCGTGATAGTCTGTGTCGGTACGTGTGAGATCCACCTTTCCAAGTTTTCGGGGTTCATCTCATACTTCTGAAGATTTGAGGGTGCTGCCTGTTCCATACTCCTACTCCTCAACCATCCTTTTAGGGGTACAAACAATAGTAATTGGGGCCTAGTGTGGTAGTGTACGTGTGAGATACATACACTTTCTTTTTGATCATATTTTCTATTCCGCTATTCAATTAAAACCTTTGGGGATCAATTAAATTGCGTGATAGTCTGTGTCGGTACGTGTGAGATCCACCTTTCCAAGTTTTTGGGGTTCATCTCATACTTCTGAAGATTTGAGGGTGCTACCTGTTCCATACTCCTCCTCCTACTGCTCAACCATCCTTTTAGGGGTACAAACAATAGTAATTGGGGCCTAGTGTGGTGGTGTACGTGTGAGATACATACACTTTCTTTTTGATCATATTTTCTATTCCGCTATTCAATTAAAACCTTTGGGGATCAATTAAATTGCATGATAGTCTGTGTCGGTACGTGTGAGATCCACCTTTCCAAGTTTTTGGGGTTCATCTCATACTTCTGAAGATTTGAGGGTGCTGCCTGTTCCATACTCCTCCTCCTACTCCTCAACCATCCTTTTAGGGGTACAAACAATAGTAATTGGGGCCTAGTGTGGTGGTGTACGTGTGAGATACATACACTTTCTTTTTGATCATATTTTCTATTCCGCTATTCAATTAAAACCTTTGGGGATCAATTAAATTGCGTGATAGTCTGTGTCGGTACGTGTGAGATCCACCTTTCCAAGTTTTTGGGGTTCATCTCATACTTCTGAAGATTTGAGGGTGCTGCCTGTTCCATACTCCTCCTCCTACTGCTCAACCATCCTTTTAGGGGTACAAACAATAGTAATTGGGGCCTAGTGTGGTGGTGTACGTGTGAGATACATACACTTTCTTTTTGATCATATTTTCTATTCCGCTATTCAATTAAAACCTTTGGGGATCAATTAAATTGCGTGATAGTCTGTGTCGGTACGTGTGAGATCCACCTTTCCAAGTTTTTGGGATTCATCTCATACTTCTGAAGATTTGAGGGTGCTGCCTGTTCCATACTCCCCCTACTCCTCATCCATCCTTTTAGGGGTACAAACAATAGTAATTGGGGCCTAGTGTGGTTGTGTACGTGTGAGATACATACACTTTTTTGGATCATATTTTCTATTCCGCTATTTAATCAAAAACCTTTGGGGATCAGTTAAATTGGGGGATAGTCTGTGTTGGTACATGTGGGAGAGATCCACCTTTCCAAGTTTTTGGGGTTCATCTCATACTTCTGAAGATTTGAGGGTGCTGCCTGTTCCATACTCCTCCTACTCCTCATCCTGCTGCAGCACGCACGCGTGAGTCGCTCTGCGGAACAGCACCACTTCACCACCAATAACTGGGCCTCCATGCGAGACCTGTGTGCCTTGTTGCGCTGTTTTGAGTACTCCACCAACATGGCCAGTGGCGATGACGCCGTTCTCAGCTTAACTATCCCACTTCTATGCCTCCTTGAAAAAACAATTCGGGCGATGATGGAAGAGGATGTGGCACAGGATGAGGAGGAGGAGGAGGTAACATTTCCAAGGCTTTCAGGGGATGCGCCAAACCAATATAAAAAGGTGTATCTCACATGTACCGGTACAGACTATCCCGCAATTTAATTTTTTACACTCAAACAGGGTGTATATTGAATAGCGGAATAGGACAAATTTTACAAAACGGTGTATCTCACACGTACAAACACCAACTAGGCCCCGATTACAATTTTTTGTACCCTAAAGGCAGGATGAGGAGTAGGAGGAGTTCGGAACAGGCAGGAGGCAGACTGAAGCACCCTCAAATCCTCGGCAGTATGAGATGCGCCCCAAAAATTGGAAAGGTGTATCTCACACGTACCGACACAGACTATCACGCAATTTAATTGTTTATACCCAAAGGTTTTGATTAAATAGCGGAATAGAAAATATGATCCAAAAAAAAGTGTATGTATATCACACGTAAACAACCACACTAGGCCCCAATTACTATTGTTTGTACCCCTAAAGGCAGGATGACGTGCCCACAAGGTGGAACTCCACCTTGCACATGCTGCAAAGACTGTGCGAGCAGCAGCAGGCCATAGTGGAGTTTCAGCTGCAGCACGCACGCGTGAGTCGCTCTGCGGAACAGCACCACTTCACCACCAATAACTGGGCCTCCATGCGAGACCTGTGTGCCTTGTTGCGCTGTTTTGAGTACTCCACCAACATGGCCAGTGGCGATGACGCCGTTCTCAGCTTAACTATCCCACTTCTATGCCTCCTTGAAAAAACAATTCGGGCGATGATGGAAGAGGATGTGGCACAGGATGTGAAGGAGGAGGAGGAGGAGGATGAGGAGGTAACATTTCCAAGGCTTTCAGGGCAGTCATTCGCAAGGGGCTCCGAGGGTGGGTTCCTGCACACACAAACGCCAGGGACACAATTGTCCAGCAGGGGCACAGTTCTGGAGGATGAGGAGGATGAGGAGGAGGAGCTGGAGGAGGAGATGGAACCATGTTCACAGCAGGGTGGCACCCAGGCCAGCTCATGGCCATCACTGGTGCGTGGCTGGGGGGATACAGAGGACACGGACGATACACCTCCCACAGAGGAAAGCCTTTCGCTGCCTCTGGGCAGCCTGGCACACATGAGCGATTACATGCTGCAGTGTCTCCACAACGACCGCCGAGTTGCCCACATTCTAACTTGTGCTGATTACTGGGTGGCCACGCTGCTGGATCCCCATTACAAGGACAACGTACCGTCCTTAATTCACTCACTGGAGCGCGATCGCAAGATGCGCGAGTACAAGCGCACGCTGGTAGACGCCATGCTGCTGGCATTCCCATCTGACAGCGGGGCCGCAGTGGAAGCACAAGGCAGAGGAGGAGGAGGAGGAGGAGGTCACCAACGCAACCAGGGCACCGCCAGCACCTCAGAAGGCAGGGTTAGCATGGCCGAAATGTGGAAAAGCTTTGTCAGCACGCCACAACAAACAGCAGCACCAGCAGCTCAGATGGAACGTCTTAGCAGGAGGCAGCATTTTACCAACATGGTGGAGCAGTATGTGTGCACACGCCTACATGTAGTGAATGACGGGTCTGCCCCCTTCAACTTCTGGGTCTCCAAATTGGGCACATGGCCTGAGCTTGCCCTTTACGCCTTGGAGGTGCTGGCGTGCCCTGCAGCCAGTGTATTATCTGAACGGGTATTTAGCACGGCTGGGGGTGTTATAACAGACAAGCGCAGCCGCCTGTCCAGAGACAATGTGGACAAGCTCACGTTCATTAAAATGAACCAGGCATGGATCCCACGGGACTTTTCCGTACCTTATGCAGAATAGCAATGGATACCGACCTTACCCACCCATTGTTCCATTTTTGCTCTTTCTCACTCTTTTGGGGTGTACCCTCATTTAAAATTTGTGAAAAGAAGCAGTGTTGGCTACCTCGTCCTCCTCCTCAGGGCCAGATTAACGTAGGGGCTATTGGAGCTGCAGCTCCAGGCCCCTACCTTTTATATAGGCCCCGGGTTGGCCATATTCACTGTTACCGCTCTTCTGTCACTTGTAAACACAGAAGTCTGGCTTCTATGCTCGCTTCCCCAGGCAGCACCCTCAGAACCTCCCCCCACACAGCGCGAAGGCCGGACAAGGAGGGACAGTTGCCGATGCATGGATGTGTTTATGGGCTTCAGAGACAGCATCCCATGTTGAATTAGGCATGCATGGCTGCACCCTTCCTCCTCTGGGTGCATGCCAAGGCACGGCCCTTAAGGCCCTTCAAAATCCTCAGCACCAAGCCCATGATGCTCTTAATCCGGCCCTGGTCCTCCTCCACCGCCGCTTCCACCTACACCGCCCATAGGTGTGCGCAGCCTATTGCATTAAGGTGTGCACCCCAAAGTTGAAATACACATGCATGTGTTTGCCTACAGGTACATGGCCCCGATACATTACTCTCCCTGCTGGCAAAGAGAAATAGAGCAGAGCAGGTCCAAGGGAGATCTTTCCCATCTCCTCACTGGCAATGCTATGTGCCCTAGGTGATTAGGGTGTGCCCAGGCACACCCGGCACACCCTGTGCGCACGCCTATGTCACCGCCACATCCACCACCACCTTAACCTCCCTCCTACTCCATATGGGCCTCGTCCTTCAGAGATGAAGAAGAACATTGTTTTATTTTTCTGTTTTTTTTTTGTTGTTTTAAGTTATTTCCCTATCCACATTTGTTTGCAGAGCACTTGCCATGCTCTTAATTACGTTTTGCTGCCATCTGCAGCACTCTAGCCCTTTCCTTTGGTGTTTTAGAGCCATTTTAGTGCCTTAAAGTTCGGGTCCCCATTGACTTTAATGGGGTTCGGTGTCCGGGAAAAGTTCGGTAAAAGTCCGGGACACGGACCCGGACTTTTTTTTAAAGTTCGGCCGAACCCGTCGAACACGGACATCTAGGTGTCCGCTCAACCCTAATCCTGACATGTCTCCAACTCCATTTTCAGAAATGCAGCCCCAAACTTACAAGGATCCTTCACCATGCTTCACTGTTGACTGCAGACACTCATTCATGTATCACTCTCAAGCCCTTTGGCAAAGAAACTGCCCCCTGCTACAGTCAAATATTTAAAATTTTGACTCATCAGTCTAGAGCATCTGCTGCCATTTTTCTGCACTCCAGTTTCTATATTTTGCGCATTGTTGAGTCACTTCCCTTGTTTCCATGTCAGGAGTATGGCTTTTTGGCTTTAATTCGATAATGAAGAGCCAGACTTCCCTGAACAGTAGATGGACGTGCCTGGGTTCCACAGGTTTCTGCCAGTTTTGTGCAATGGTACTGCTGGATATCTTCCAATGTTGAACAAAAGTAAGCATGATGTGTCTTTCATCTGCTGCTTTAGGTTTCCTTGGATAACCATTGCCTCTACAGTCCTCATCGTTACCCGTTTCCTTGTGCTTCTTCAAAAGACCTAAACAGTACATCTTGAAACCCCAGTCTGCTTTGAATAGTTTGCTTGGGGGGAGACCTTGCTGATGCAGTATAACTTCCTTGCGTCTTGTTATTGTACCCAGTTTTGCCATGGTGTATGATCTGTGACATGAAACCGTCTTCCACTACCCCATCTCAGTAGCAGAGTTTGGATGTTCCTCACCCAGTTTTAAGCCTTTTACACTGATATTTCTGATTCATTTAACTACTTACATAGTTACATATTAGTTGAAGTTGAATAAAGACAACAGTCCATCAAGTTCAACCTGTACAGGTGTGTGTGTGTCAGTGGCCTGATAATTTCCCATAACCCTGAATGTTGTGATCTGTGAGATGCATGTCCAAGAGTCTTTTAAAAGTTGCCATACTCTGAAGTGCTCCTGCTCCAGGAAACCCACTTCCCTGATACTTATTTGCCTAAATTCATACACTCCAAATTTCCACAGTTCTTCCTGGCTAACGCAGCTAATAAGACAAAAGGGGTTGGCATTTTCTTTTCTAAACACTTGGGCTTCTCCCCCACATCAGAAGTTAGAGACCCGGAAGGGAGATACATTCTGGTGTCAGGGACAATGGAGGGGATTTCCTACACGTTTGTGTCCTACTATGCCCCCAATCAGGGACAGGCTAGGTTTTTCACCAGAATGTGGGCGAAGCTTGAACCGTATTTAACGGGTACCTTGATAGTTGGGGGTGACTCCAACACATCTTTTGATAAGATGTTGGACAAGTCCAGCCCTAGGCGCCCTAGGGTCTTGGGGCCACCCAAACGTGGTCTCACCATCGCTAAGCAACTTAACTCACTGGGTCTGATAGACATATGGCGGGAACTCAACCCTTCCTCCAGGGAATACACACATTTCTCTGCCCCTCATGGCACATTTGCCAGGATTGACCACATTTTCTTGTCATCGGCTGAGGTCCCTCTGGCCGTTAAAGCGAATATTAGGGAATCCCCTCTTTCGGATCACTCCGTGGTCATCTTGGACCTCCTGTCCCCTAGATCACGGGATGGGGTGCGCAGGTGGCGTCTGAACGAATCTTTGCTCAGTAATCCCTCTCTCTGCAATATGCTGGAAAAAGACATTACTGAATACTTTCATTTGAACGCTCAAAGCGGGGTCTCACCAGAAACCGTGTGGGCTGCTCATAAGGCTGTCATGCGGGGTAAGCTTATCCAGCTGGCGGCGAAACTTAAGCGGGAAAATCAAATTGATATAGCTAAACTGGAGAAGGAATTCCGGGAAGTGTCTAGGGCACATAAGAAAAAACCAACTCGCGACAGTGTTTGGAAGCGGGTCGTCTGGCCCTGAACATGGCTCTTACCACGCGGGCAGAGAAAAGTTCTCTGCACAGTTCTATTACCAAACCGACAAAATAGGACCCCGGCTAGCTGCTAAACTTTCCCCCAGGCCCAGATCCTATGCTTTTCCCAAAATTAAGACTTCGGATGGATCCATGACTCCATGGATCCATGACTCAGAACCCACAAAAAATTATGACTGCTTTTTACAAATTCTACTCTCAGTTGTACACTCCTAGTGAGGGAGCGACCATCCAGGGCAGGACGGCCTTCCTGGATGGCCTGGCATTACCTAGTATTTCCGAGGCTCATATGAAATCCATGGAATCCCCCATCTCGGAGCTAGAAATCTTAGAGGTAATTAAGCATTTGAAAAAAGGTTCGGCCCCCGGGCCTGATGGCTTTTCCTCGGGTTATTATAAAGCGTTTGGTCCAGTGCTTGCCCCGCATTTGGCGCGTTTTTTTAATTCCCTTAGGCAGGGACAGCAATTAGAGGCTTCGGCCAATACCGCATACATTTCGGTTATCCCGAAGCCGGGCAAGGATACTTCTGACGTTAAAAATTATAGACCAATCTCACTGATTAATAACGATTTAAAAATTATGACGAAAATATTGGCCAATAGGTTGGCGGATTTTATAGGCCACTATATTCACAAAGATCAGGTGGGGTTCATGCCGGGGAGGCAGGGACCTGACCAGATCCGAAGGGCTGTGGACATCATTTCTCTTCTGGGGGCCCCCTGGGATGGAGGGAGACCCCAACAGGGTTTCCTCCTTTCCTTGGACCTCCAGAAGGCCTTTGACACGGTTGAATGACCGTATGTGTTTGATGTCTTGAGCAGGTGGGGTTTTGGCCCCTCTTTCCTAAACACCTTAAGAGCCCTCTACTCTTCTCCTATTGCGCACGTGAAACTGCAGGGCCACTATTCGGACGCGTTTCCGATACACAGGGGGACCAGACAGGGCTGTCCACTGTCCCCCCTCATTTTTGCGGTGGCCATCGAAACGCTGGCTATAGCAATCAGAAGCCATCTTGATATTAAAGGGATTTCGTGCGGGGGTAGAGAACACAAGTGCGCATTGTTCGCTGATGACCTTCTTCTTTTCCTCTCGAGACCGCTCATTACTAGTCCCAATCTTCTCCGACTGTTGGATGAGTTTGGGAAAATCTCAGGCCTCCAGGTAAATCTCTCTAAGTCAATAGCCTTGAACGTCAGTCTCCCGCAATCAATGTTGCAGACCCTCCGGGAAAATTTTCCGTTCTCCTGGACCACCACCTCTATCCCGTACCTGGGGGTCAATTTGACCGCCTCCATCTCCTCTTTGTACCAAGCCAACTACCCGCCTCTGTTCGCTAAATTGTCTACCGATATGGAACTTTGGGCCAGAGGGAACATTTCCTGGTTGGGAAGAGTTCATTCTGTTAAAATGAACCTTCTCCCCAGGATATTGTACCTTTGTAGATCACTCCCGATACAGGTAACTAAAGGGAAATTGCAGAGTCTTCAATCCAAGATGGTTCAGTTTATTTGGGGCACCAGAGGTCCCCGACTCCCGCGGAGGGTCCTCTTCAGAAGCCGCTTACAGGGGGGCCTAGGGGTCCCCCTGCTTTGGAGATACTACCAGGCAGCCCAACTGGCACAATTCTCGGTGGTATATGCTATGGGGGGCAGACCGGATTGGGTTGATATGGAACGACAATCGGTCCCTAATCACACCATAGATTACTTGGTTTGGGCTCCTCCAAGTAGGAGACCTCCTGTATTGGCACCTTCCCTCTCTCACTCATTAGCGCTGTGCGATAGACTATATACACATCCTACACTTATCTCGGCTCACAAACCCCTGACACATATTTTTAACAATCCGGACTTTGTTCCGGGACTAAACATAAGGGCTTTTCGATGGTGGACCAACAAGGGACTATTCAGGATAGGACACTTCCTCTCACCTCAGGGCCCCTTGTCAGTCGCACACTGTACGAGTAAGCTTGATATGCCTTCCTCAGAAAAATTTAGGTTGCACCAGATTAGACATTTCCTATCATCTATGGTCGCAGGTTCAGATGTTGAACCCCGGGCCACTTCATATGAATGCTGGTGTGCACAAGCTCAAGTCCAGAGGGGAGGTATTTCGTTGATTTACAGGGCTTTGATCGACTCACCTGACAAGCCCGGTTACGCCCTTTCCTGGGAAAGGGATCTGGAGCTATCGTGGGAACCGGACACCTGGAACTCCATTTTCCGGAGGGCTTTTAAAGGTATCTTGAATATATCTCTAGTTGAAGCTAATGTTAAGATTATTACGCGTTGGTACCTTGTTCCCACCCGTCTAGCCAGAATGTACCCAGGGACTGATCCTCTTTGCTTTCGCGAGTGCGGACATCAGGGTTCCTTGCTCCATATTTGGTGGGAATGCCCGCGTATCCGTAGTTTTTGGAATAAATTGTTTAGTCTGATCCGCAAAGTTACCGGGCTTCCGGCTCCCAGGACCCCGGAAGTAGCACTGCTTCTTGGCTCTGGTGTAAAAGGGCCCAGAACCAGTTTGAAGCTCATGCATTTCATGTTGTTGGGGGGGAAGTTTACCCTGGCTCGGGCTTGGAAGTCCCCCTCGGTCTCAATGGGGGCGACCAAACGCAAAATCTCTTGGATCATGACCCAAGAGAAGATGGTCAGCATCTTCCGTGACAAGCAAGCGGAATTTGAAGCAGTATGGGAACCCTGGCGTCTGTACATCTCACCTCCCTCCTCCTAATTGTCTGTGTTTTGTATTTTCTCCACCCGATCCCTTCTTGCATCCACTCCAGCATCTCCATCCTTTCTCCTATCCCCTTTCTCTTCTTGTGTTCTTTCCTTCTTTTCCTTTCCTTTTCTTCCTTTCGGATATTCCATACTTCCTCCTTTCTTGTGGCTTATAGGGTATCTACCTCTCTCAGGACCTATATCTTCAGAGGGTGATTATATGCAACCCCAGTTCATAAGATTCAGGGGGGGGGGGGTTCCCCTTCCTGGTTTACAGAGGGCATTTGTAACTTACATGGAGGTCCACGGTTATATTTTTCTGTGCTTTGCTTGCGGGCTGGGATTCTGTTCTGATCCTCAGACGTTTTAGTAATACTGTTTTAGTAACCATGCCTATCTCGTATTGCATTGTTGCCATTGTTATCATTACAAAGTCCCTTCCCGAGAGGGCTCTGTATATGACACATTGTATACCTTTCTTATGCAATATTTCCTGAGATTGTATGTTATTAATCTACATATGTCTTACAAAATAAAAACTTTTGCAAGTAAAAGTTGCCATACTCCCCGCTGCTACCACCAATTGTGGAAGAGAGTTCCTCATTCTCACCGCCCTTACAGTGAAGAACCCCTTATGCAGCTTAAGGTTGAACCGCCTCTCCTCTAATCAAATTGTGTGTCCACGTGTCCTTTTGCAATCCTTGAGACTAAATAGTTTTTTGATAGAAAAATAGCCTAGGCTATATACAGCGCTTGCCGCAGAAAAACAATTAACTTAATATATGTGAACAATGTTGAAAACTTATCTTTACAATATAAGTGAAAATACAAATCAATTAAAAACATGAAAATTAACCGGTTGCCGACCGCCGCACGACTATATACTGCGGTGGTCAGCCCCGGCCAGGCAGAGTGACGTATGGGTACATCACTCGCCTGTCACTGACTTGAGAGCCAATTGCGGGCGGGCGCGCGCCCACTGCGGCTCATTCACTGACAAGTCCGTGCGTGTGATCGGCGGACCCGATGTCCGCCGGTCACACTACGATCGCTCCGGTGAACGGAGAAAGGCGGATCGGCTTATGTAAACAAGCCGCCCGTCATTCTCCCTGGTGTAAAAATGAAGATCAGACGGTTCTACTATGTAGGACCCTTGATCTTTGTTTTTACACCAATAGCCATGTCCCTATACAGTTAGAATCACGCCCCTAGGACACACTTAACCCCTCCCTCTCCAATACAGTTAACCCCTTCCCTGCCAGTGTCATTTTTGCCGTAACAGTGCATATGTATAGCACTGATTACTGCAGTAATGTCACTGGTAACCCCAAAAGTGTCAAAAATGTCAGTCAAGGGTCCGATCTGTCCGCCGCAATGTCGCAGTACCGAAAAAAAAACGCAGATCGCCGCCATTACACGTTAAAAAAAACCACCAAAAATGACAAAAATCTTTCCCTTTGTTAGTAAACGCGATAACTTTTGCGCAAACCAATCAAAATACGCTTTTTGCAATTTTTTTTTACCAAACATATGTAGCATAAAACAAATTGGCCGAAAATGTTAAAAAATTTTGATTTTTACATTTTTTTTGGGGATTTCATATAAAAAAATGTGAAAAATATTGTTATTTTTGCAAAATTGACGCTCTTTTTTTGTTTATAGCGCATGATCAAAAAATCGCACAGGTGATCAAATACCACCAAAAGAAAGCTCTGTTTTTGGGAAAAAAAGGACGTCAAATTTGTTTAGGTATAGCGTCGCACGACCGCGCAATTGTCCGTTAAAGTCACGCAGTAAAAAATCGCAAAAAAACCCTGGTCTTTTAGCAGCCAAATCCTCCGGGGCTTAAGTGGTTAATAAAAAGTTCCAAGAAATTGATAAATAGATAAATAAGTATTTTCCAGTGGTGATCAATATATGTGAATAAAATAAATGTAAAATTCAATAAATAAAGTCTTTTCAAGTGGTGATCAGGTGCAAAGTGCTTCGTGCTCAATAAATAAAAGTTTGTGACTTTCGTGACGTGGAATCCTCTTTTCCCGTGGCTTGTGGTAGAAATAAATAACTTAACAGAATTGTTGGGTCCTATGTGCTGTATAGCACTAGGACCCACAGCGCTTGGAGGCCGTTCAGGCCGGATTAGGGATCCCCTTTGTGGATGATCCTGGTGGGATACAGGTTAGGTTCCTCCTTACCCGATCTCGATCCTCAGGATATGGGGTTAAAAGAAAGGCTCCAGATAGTGTATTATCGTTTTAAAAGTTTATTCATCAAATATTCATAAAAAATTGGAGCGAAGAAAGACTCAAACTCCAAGTTTGCAGGCAAAGAAACTGCTTACAAACACCTCCTAGCACCTTTTTCTATCTAAATAGTTTTTTAACTATGCTGGGATCGCCATTGAGGTATTTGTAAATCGCTATCATGTCCCCTCTCAGGCGTCTCCTCTCCAAGTGGAATAAATTAAGCACTTGTAATCGCTCCTCGTAATTAAGGTCCTCCAATCCCCTAATTAGTTTAGTTGCCCTTCTTTGGACTCTCTCCAATTCCAGAACATCCCTTCTGAGGATTGGCGACCAGAACTGGACAGAATACTCCTGGTGTGGCCAGACAAGGGTTTTATAAAGTGGTGGGATTATAGCTCTATCTCTGGAATATATCCCCTTCCTTATGCATGCTAATATTCTGCCGGCTTTGACAGCTGCAGCATGACATTGCATGCTATTACTTAGTCTATTTTCTACTAGAACCTCCAGATCCTTCTCCATCCTGGTTTCCCCCAGAGGTTCCCCCCCTAGAGCATAATTTGCGTTTATGTTTTTTGCCCCCAAGTGTAATACCTTACATTTCTCTACATTAAACCTCAATTGCCATGTAGTTGCCCACTCTGTTCTTTTGTTCAGGTCATTCTGTAAGATTTCTATATCTTCATGAGAAGTTTTTGCCCTGCATATTTTTGTGTCATCCGTCAACTCTGGACCAGAAGATGTTCCCTCTTAATAACCAGGCCATTTTTTTGCGATTTGGCACTGAAATATTTTAACGGACAATTGTGCGGTCATGCGATGATGTACCCAAATAAATTTGATGTCCTTTTTTCCCCACAAATAGAGCTTTCTTTTGGTGGTATTTGATCACCTCTTCAATTTTATTTTTTGCGCTATAAACAAAAAAAGAGTGACAGTTCTGAAAAAAAAAAAAAAAAAAACAATATTTATAATTTTCTGCTATATAACATTCCCCCCCCCCCCCAAAAAAAAAAGAAAATATGAAAATCTAATTTTTTTCATCATTTTAAGCCAATTTGTATTCTGCTAAATATTTTTGGTAAAAAAAAAAAAATCTCAATAAGCTTTTTTTTTGTCTACAAACTAGGGGAAAGATTTCTGTCATTTTTATTTATTTATCTTTTTACTAGTAATGGCGGCAATAAGCGATTTTTAGCGGGACTGCGATATTGCGGTGGACAGATTGGACCCCTAGCTGACATTTTTTACACTTTTGGGGGGACCAGTGACATTACTACAGTAATCAGTGCTAAAAATATGCACTGTTACTGTACTAATGACACTGGCAGGGATAGAGTTAACCCAGGGGTGATCAAAGGGTTAAATGTGAACCTAGGGGGTGTTTTCTGACTGTGGGGGGATGGGCTTATGGAATAAACACCTGTGACCTGTGTTCCTAAATAGGAGGATCACAGGAGCTTTGTGTTGATAGCTGAGAGAACAGCGGTCTGTTGTGTTTACAACATTCTCTCTTCACGGGGGGAGCGATCACGGGAGCGATTGGCTTCCCTGCTAGCAAATGGGCGCGTTCACCCCCAGGATCGCTCCCGCGAACCGCTGTACAGGTACAGCGATTTGCGGGAACCTGCCGACCTACCGCATTATAACTGCGGCGGCTGGTCAGCAATTGGTTAAAAACTGTGTTTCAATCACATATGAAACTGATGATCATTAGCACCTGCTTGGTATAATTGGTTAATCATACACCTGATTAATCCAAGAGAGAGGGTGCAGGAAGCAGTCAGCCATGTCGTCACCGTGCACGGTCTGCACTGCAAGTGGCCGTGCTCCCATGATTTTGATGCTTAGATTGAACCCATGGATGTAAGTGCAATCTTTTCTAATAAAAATTTGTGTGGTAGATAATGTACTATTAGTCCTTCTTTCCTCCCTATCCACGAGCTGAGAGCCATCCATTGATTGAGCTTGCTTTGGTGAGGTACAGCCATAAGTGGTCCGTTTGCTGGTATGCATCGGGAGTTGCCTATAAATTGATGTTGATTGCACCTGCTATTTGACTGCTAGTATTTGGTAAGCGGCCATTACTTCTTAATCAGTACGGAGGTGGTTCTCAGAGCACTTGGAGGAGTTTTTTGAACAGCACACTTGGAGTTCTTCACATGTTTGGGACTGTTTTTTCATTTCACTATTTACACATGGGACTCCTTCTAAACAATGGTCATATGAAATTGCTTCACTTTTATGCTTTATGCACGGTTACACAGTATCACTTTACGTTATTGTTTCAAATTATTTATGTTTTTTTCATACATTAACTGCAGATATTTATCTCACACTTTTAATTTCAAGATAGCGTACTAGTAACGGGAGGAAAATACAGCCAATAGCGATCGGTTCTAGTAATTGCCATCATCTCCAATCCTTCTCTTTGCTGCCCGGGACGCCCCAATCCTTTCCCTTCCCCCCATGCTGTGGGCCCCCCTCACCTCCCTGCCAGCTGCTGTGATGTGTCAGGTTGGAGGGGGGTGGCCCCTTCCTTTTCTAAATGAACAGTGAGTGATCGCTACTGATCACTCACTCTGTTAATTATTAACTGAAGCATAGTAAACTATGTTTTCCATGGTTCAGTTTGTGAATTAATGGGAAGCCACTCAGCACAGAGCACTTCCCATTCATTCATTCGTTGTCCAATGCATCTGAGGCTGCAGAGAAAGGAATTAAAGAATCTTTGTTCTCAACTCCTTTCTCTGTCTCAAAAGTGAGGCATCAGGGGTCTGTTTAGACCCCTGATATTTCACCAAAGACCACCTACGGGCTCCTAAAGAAATATAAAAAAACAACTGACACTTCCGGTTCCGGCGCCTCATGTGAGAAGACGCTCGGAACAGCGATCGGCATACCAAACCGCTCCACAGCCCATCCACGCCATCCGACCCGCCGGTGACCCGCCGCATCTACTCGGGACAAGGTACAGATGGAGAAGTACCTCCTCCCCGGCCATTTACAGCCCCCGAATCCCCGGGGAAACCCCGAGCAGCAGGCCTCCACTGAAGCCAATATGGCGGACGCCTCACAGCCTCCTCACGCTCCCGCCCAAGACACCCAGCCCCCGGTCTTCCCCGAGGCTCACATTGCCAGCCTAGCCCAGGCTGTGGCAACACTCCTGTCTCCTACCATCACAGAGGCAGTGGATAGAGCCATCTCACAGGGGATCACACAGCTTAGGAAGGAGCTGGGGGATCACGCTGGCAGGCTGCAAGAGTTAGAGCATCGGGTCTCTGACCTGGAAGACGAGGTGCAAAACTCCTTTGGGACTGATCAACAGGCTAGGCAGACTCAAACCTACATATTAGAAAAACTGGATGATCTAGAAAACCGCTCTAGAAGAAATAACCTTAGGGTTATAGGTCTACCAGAATCATTTAACTCGGATTCCCTTCATGACATATGTGTGACCAGAATACCGGCTGCACTGGGGATTGCCTCCCCCTGCACCGTCGAGAGAGCTCATCGACTGGGGGCCCCCTCAAATGACCGCCGCACGCCCCGCCCGGTCATTGTTAAATACCTTAACTATATGGACAGGGTGAATATACTTAAGTCTTTCAGGAATTCCAAGTCCTTGCAGCTCTCCCCCTCCTGTCCCCCCGGATGCTTGATCCCACCACCTTTAGTACCCTCAGGCCCCTAATGTTTCTTGAGCTAAGTTCTGCGGCTTATAGCTCCCTTGCCCTTTTTTTCCACTTGTGTCTACTGATCAGCCAGACATATCCACAATGGTTCCCTCCATGACTATTAAGGTAGTCAGCTGGAATGTTAAGGGTCTACACTCCCCTCACAAACGGATGTCCGTTCTCAGGCATCTGCGTCGCCTGAGAGCGGACATTGCGATCCTTCAAGAGACTCATTTACCAGACACTGACCTCCCACGCCTGCGCAAACTGTGGGTGGGCCAGGTCTATGGCTCTCCTGCGGTTCAGGGTAAAGCGGGAGTGGCGGTCCTCATCCACAAAAATTTATCCTGCAAACTAATTGGCTCCCACTCCGATGATCTCGGAAGAGTTTTTATACTGCATTTATCTATCCTGAATAAGGAACTGGCTCTTGCGGGCATTTATGCCCCCAATGCCCCCCCAAAACCCTTTCTCCAATCCCTCACCTCCCAACTGGCTCCATTCAACCCACCTCCCCCTGTTGGTAGCGGGGGATTTCAATTCCACCATGTCAACAGAGGAAGACAGATCGGGGACTGGAAAGAGCGGATCACCTCCAGTTGCACAGACACTTACCCCTCTACATGTATTTGCTGACGGTCTCCGGCTTACGGACACCTGCCGACTAGCTCATCCAACCGCACGAGAATACACTTTCTTCTCCCATCCCCACAATTCCCTCTCCAGAATCGACTATCTTTTTGCGAATGACTCTCTACTCCCCAACACCTCTCACCCACACATCCACGACATTGAAGTATCGGACCATGCTCCGGTATCAATCAACCTTTTTCATTTAGCGCCCCAAGGCTCTAAACCCCCATGGCGATTCCCATCATACCTAGCAAAAGACCCTGCCCTAAGCACTACTCTACACCGGGTATGGACTGATTTCCTAGCTTCAAATTCTTCCCCAGACTGCTCCCCCCAACCTCCTCTGGGAAACGGGCAAGGCGGTACTGAGGGGTCACATCATCTCCTATGCCTCGGCCCACAAGAAAAAGATTACAGCGGCTTACGCCAAGGCTAGCAACTCCCTCAGAGAGGCACAACGACTTCTAAATGCGACTAACACTCCAGCTTCCAGAGACGTCTGGAGGAGGGAGAAGTCTGACTTTGATACGTGGGCCGCGGCACAGGAGACACTACATGCCAACGTTCAAGATTGGCGATTCCACAAATTTGGTAACAAACCAGGCAAACTCCTTGCCTCCTTATGCAAACCCCCGTATACCCCCACTCATGTCCCTGCCCTAGTGACGGCCCAGGGGACAAGAGTTGAAGCCCCACAGGACATTGTAAATACTTTCCAACAATTTTATGAGACATTATATGGTCAGGAGGAGATAGATGACACTGTCGCTAACTCCTTATTAAGCACTCTTCCCCTACCCACCGTTACCCACGACCAACTACAACAGCTTAATGCACCGATCACACTCACTGAAGTCAAAGATACCATCAAATCCATGGCCTCTGCCAAAGCCCCAGGCCCGGACGGGTACACGCCGGAATTCTATGCGCTAACCGTTGACTCTGTAGCCCCTACCCTGCTGGAAGTTTACAACCACATCGGGGGGCTGGTTACCTACCCACTGGTTACCAGGCGATCATAAAACTTATTTATAAACAGGGGAAAGAACCTACCAACCCGGGTTCATATCGCCCGATTTCCTTACTAAACCTTGATGCTAAAATCTTATCCAAAATTGTAGCTAACCGCCTTGCATCTATCTTACCTACCATGCTCCACCCGGCCCAAGCCGGATTCACTCAGGGAAGATCCGCAACCTCTAATATACGGAAAGTCATAGCAGCACTAGAATATGCTAACTCCAATCCAGCCACGGAGACTGCCATTGTCACATTAGACGCTGAAAAAGTGTTCGACAATGTCAGTTTCCGATGGCTGGACATGGTCCTTGCTAAATTGGGCTTCTCTGGTGTCTTTGTCCATTTGATCCGTACAATGTACCAGGCTCCTACGGCGAATCTCATAGTTTCTGGCCACTCCTCAAAAGTCTTCCGTCTTTACAAAGGCACGAGACAAGGCTGCCCCCTATCCCCACTTCTCTTTAACATTGCCATGGAACCTTTATCTAGGACGCTAGCAACCCATCCCCGCCTCCACGGGATACCCATTGGCAACTTGGACATCCGCTCCGCACTTTTCGCGGATGATGTCCTCATTTTTACCTCTAACCCGACCTCTGATCTCCCAACCATAAAAACCATTTTTGAACAATTTAGGCGATGCTCGGGGTTGCGCATAAATTTTTCTAAAAGTGAGGTACTACCTCTGTATTCTCCCCATAGCCCGCCGTGGGCCTCCCTCACTGACCTGAAGATTGTTAACTCACACATAACATACCTGGGCATAAAGATAGGTAAACACCCGTCCTTACTGTACACTCTAAATTTCTCCCCCACAATAGACAAATTGATCTCACAACTCCAGACTTGGCAATCCCTTCCCCTCTCTTTCAAGGGTAGATGTCATCTCTTCAAAATGACCAGCTTCCCAAAGCTCTTATATCCCTTGCAAACTATCCCCCTCCTACTAAAACATAAGGATGTAAACAGGCTTAATAAAGCAATTTCTGCCTTTGTCTGGCAGGGTCGACGCCCCCGTGTCTCCCTAAAAAAATTATACCTGCCGAAAAGAGATGGTGGAGTCGGCCTTCCAGACATAAGCTTATACAACATGTCATGTATTCTGAGAGGGGGCCTAGACTGGATAAGGCGGCAATCTAGGTACACCAATTATGAACTTGAGATGCAAATGGTTGCCCCTTATGACCTTGCGGCCGTGCTACACTGTGGGAACAGGGACCTTCCACCCGATATCAGGAACAATATCTTGATCAGGGACACTATCGCCTCCTGGAAGGCAGTCAGAAAAAAATTGGGGGTTCCCCAACGAGTTTCCAGATTCTTACCCATTCTGGGTCACCCCCTGTTTCCCCAGAGTCAGCACACCCGTATCTTTGCCTCATGGGCGCAAAAGGGTCTCACCACTTTTTACCAGTTATTCAACCCGCTAACTGGGAAACCAGCTAGTCTATCCTCACTGAATGCTTCTTTCGGGGTACCCGATTCTCAACAATTGTATGTTCAACAGTGCTTGGGGTTTTTCCGGTCCTTACATATGGACTCCTCCTCTCGCTTCAAACACTCCGCAATGGACTTATGGCTTTCGACTGACCAGCACAAAATCTCCCATATCTATTCATCCCTGAGTCGCACTCTTAACGAGCCCACTACTGCCCAAGTGGCTCGCAATTGGAATACCGTCCTCTCCTCCACGACGGCTCACTTTCGGGCTCTACAGGGTTATAATGACACTTGCCGCTTCGTTCATAACGAATTCTGGAGGGAGCAACAGTTCAAAATACTCCACGGAGCTTACCTTCCCTGCTTGAAATGGTCCTCCAACCCTGACCAATTATTATGCTTACTTTGTCATCACAAATACCCCTCCCTACTTTATAAACTATGGTCATGCCCACGGATCTCGAACTTCTGGGACAGACTCCTCCGGTTCATTCTACAGCTCATTGGACTTACAATACCTAAAGATGTCTACATCCTACTTTTTGGGGACATACGCCCATTCATGTCTCAATTGCCAAGACCCCAAAAACAAATCTTACTACATCATAGATCTTGGCTAATGAACTGCCTAATGATTGCCAGGAGAGCCATACTAAAACATTGGATCGCCAACTCTCCGCCTACCTTATCCGATGTTAACTCTGAACTCCAGCTTCTATGCCGCAGAGATTGGATGGACCTACATCAAAACAAACTATCACGTCCGGACTTGTTTCTCAAAAAATGGCGCGTTTTCATTGATGCCTCCATCTCTTACCATCAACATTGTGACAGCCTGACCTTTAACACCACTCGTGCCTTTATAGCCTGAGAAACCCCAACCACTACTCTGATATAATAGCTATTCATAACCGTTTTGGGGTCTCTCACGTATGATATCATTTTGATGTATTAGTCTATTTAGACCTGCTAATACTTCCCCCCCCCCCCTTCTGGACTGATCGATTTATGCTTTTCCTATCCGTGACCACTGCTATGACAGGGCCCTGCTCTCCTTACCCTTCCTTCAAGCATCCTGGACCCATTCTCTAACCAACTTACTACCCCTTTCTTCTCCTCTCGCCCTCCCTTTTATTCCCTCCCCCTCCCCCCCAGTAACCTCTTCCCATCCCCTTTTATCTTAAAGGTTAATCTGTTTATTTCTTGTATACGTTTTTGAAACGTAATGTAGCTTGGATGTACTTTTCTTGGTGTATCTCAGGAAGTTACCATGTACTGAATATTGCTTATTGTTATAGCCTCTGTTCCGTACAATAGTATCACACTCTGTATTGCTATCCGAACTACAATAAAAAGTAATTAAAAAAAAAAAAAAACAACTGACACCATCCTCTGCCCCACTGACAAAGTCCACTGCCCTACTGACACCATCCACTGCTCTAATGGCTGACACAATTCACTGCCCTACTGACACTTTCCACTGGTCTACTGACACCGTCCACTGCCTCCCGCCTACCTCCTGATACCAGCCTCTCCCCTACTGACATGGTCCACAGCCCTACTGACACCAACCTCTGCCCTACTGACACGGTCCAATGCTCTACTGACACAGTCCACTGCTCTACTGTTACCACCCACTGCCCTACTGATGCCAACCTTTCCCCTACTGACACCAATCTCTGCCCTATTGAAATTGTCTACAAGTCATCCACTGCCCTACTTACACTGTCCACACACACATTGTACTGCTCTACTGAGCGACACTGTCCACTCAGAAGGAAGGCCAAGTTCATATTTTTGCAACAACATTTGTTTTAGTAATCTTAGCATATTTTATGGATACAAGAATGCTTTTGTTTTATAATACCATGCCCCTTTAAGCCCCTCCAACTGTTAATGAAATTTGGCCACACCCACTGTTCACTGTGGCACGCTATTTGCGCTACATTGCTGCTCTCCTCGGGCCCCAAATGTGTCCCAAGTTTTTTACAATCCTATAGTGTATACACAAAAAATAAAAAAAATACTGTGTGCCACTAAAGTGTTTGGGATTGGCTTGAAGAGAAGGTAGCAACCTTAGCCGCCCTGCCAAGTGAAAGCAGCAGGCCAGCGTTTTATGTGGAGATTTCAAGCCTCGCCCCAACAGCGGATTGGGAGGGGCACTGCTGGGAAGGAGGAAGAGCACACAGAAGCAGGCCTTAATAAAGACCCTCTTCTTGGCTAACTTCTTCTTTCCTAGTGACGCCCCTCCTAATCTGCTACAGTAGCGAGGCTTAAAAACACATTTACCAAAACTTTGAAATTACTAATATATATGTTATTATTATCATCCTTTGGCTTCGCTTTGTGTATATTACCCTTCCTTCTCTGGGCAGAGGGCTGGGAGTGTGTAAATGGAGAACTTTTCTCTGGGGTAAGAGGCGCCAAACTGAGTCTTTGTTCCTGGCAAAAGAATGTCTAGCTTCACCACTGAGCATATTAGGTAATGATTTCCTTCTTTTACCATATTTGTTTCCATAATTTTGTTCAACCCCTGTATATTAGTTTTATTACATGAATCAAGTCATAGTACACTTATCTTGATGAGGTTACGATAAAGTGACACAAAATGTGTTAACGGTGTTCTATTGAGACAGCCATTAAAAATATATGTCAGAGATGTGATGTCTTCTCAATTTGTTCACCTATGCAGGGAACTCTGTGTCCTTTCTGTTTTGGGGATAGCCACTTGTCTATTTCAGCTTCTTTTGTTATCAAACTATCTACAGTATTCAATGAGTTGAAGTTCATGGAACAGTTTGGTGGATAATAGGAATAGCCATAAAAGCTATACCACATAATCATATTAAGTTAGAAGTCATCCTACTGATTACTATTTGAGTGAGCAAATTTGATCCGTTTTTAGAGAGCACAATAACATTATAAAACTTATTTGGTGTATAGATTATACTGAGCTCTCAGAAACACACTTTTTGTTAATCAGATTGGAGTATCCTAAATTGATATGCATAGCTCCCATCGGCCCCTTATGGAATCAATTTCCACTTTCCTCGTCAATTGTCCCTCTATTTGGTCTGTAGTATTGCTCTTTAAATAAAATATACTAGTTAACTACAAAAAAGTGTTATACTACACTAAATAATTATCCAACCTATATATTATTGCGTTGGCTATTTTGAAAAGCCAGTATATAGTAGAAGTAGTGATCAAATAAAAGCCATTGAGGATTTATCTAATCATCTCAACTGGCATATTTTTCATGGTCCTGTAAAAAGTACATGTTATTTGCCTACTGAATTTCTGCTAAAAGGTGCTCCTCTTTTTCATCTCAGAAAGTTGAGAGGTACTGTATGTACGGTATATGGCACAGTTTAGGAGATATCTCGATAAGCTCTCCCTGATCAACCATGAAATAGGAAAGCTCCAAATCCTTTTAAAGCTGAGGCTATGCTTGATGCCTGAGATTTCATTGCATCAAGATATTCAGAAAATCATCTTTCACAGTTGTACTAAGTAACATTACAGGATTGTTGATTTACAGTTTTTATTCAGCTTAAGAACAATCGTTTTTTATTGCTAGTTGGGGATTGCCATCTTTGGCTTCCCTTCCATAGTGAATTACAATTGTAAGATGGAGGTAAGGGTCAAACGACAGGAGATGGCTGTAGTAAAGTGGCTTAACTTTGTAAACAGGCCAGACTGCTGGTTCTGCCATCCCATGTTTTGCTGGCAATTATCTTACTGTATATGAAAAAATGCTGCCAGTAGTTCAATCTATCACTGTACATGGGTGGATTGACTAAAAAACAGTTATTAAGTGTATTAGCTTGGCATTCTGCACACATTCCTCACTTAGCACATAACCAGGAGCTTCAAATTTCCACTCTACGGTAATGTACAATATTTATGAAGTGCTGCTCCAAAATAAGATGCAAAAACATGACAAATCCTTAAATTTACAATGCATTTTTTATCAATATACCAAACCACAATACCTAAATCACAACCTGTGCATCACATATTACAAAAATGTACAAAATATCTATAATAAATGTTATTTTGCATCAAACATCTATTGAAAAAAAGTTCACTTACATTAATCCTATAGTACAATCCTCTTCACAACTCCAGTGTTGGAAATTTCAAAATACTGTATATGCTCTGTGGCAGCCTTCCTCCAGAGGTTGCTAAGGGTTCCTTGAGCAATGAGGAATGTTTTCCTTTCACATAAGAACACACTTACACCAATGATCGTTTTAGCTATCCATAAGAGGGGCATTCTTCCCACTGTTTCCCAATGTAATGGGGTCATCCCTCCACTGACCATCAGAGAAGAATACATCCCACTGACCATCAAAGTAAGGAGCAGTCTTCCCATTGACCACCAATGCAAGAAGAATTTTCTCACTGACCAGCAATGTAATGGGGTCCCTTCTACAGCTTACCACCAGTGCATGGGGTCTTTTCACCCACTAACTACCAATCTAAGAAACCCCAAAGAAAGGGAGCATTTCGCTGAACAGTGGTGTAAGGGGTCACCATTACAATGACTGACCTGTCTTCTCTGACCACCAAGTGAGTGAACGCTAACATTTTTTTCATTATTATTATTGAAAATAATTTAGCACTGGGTGCTAATTATGCTATGTATGCCAAATTCCTTATTTTATTAATTCTTAGATCCTAACATACTGTTCGTGCTAATGTACCGTGAACTTTATAGTAAATATTAGAAGTGGTTTGTCAAGACCTAAAATTATTTCAAGGGTTCCATAATGTTAAAAAAGTTTGAGAATGATTACTCTATGCAAATGTTAAATACAATGCCAAAGTCTGAAGCCTTTCACTGTTCGTTGGACTGTAACATACCCTTAATAGTGACAGAAGATCGCATGTATTCAGTGTCAGCTAACATAGTACTCATCAGTTACTCTTCCTTTTTATTCCAATGCTCCACCTAATCAATACATAAAAAATTGCCAACCATAGCCTAATTCTATAAAAGCATGCCTTTATGAAAACTTTAAAACACAATTTACTCAAATCTGTGTGTAGAAGGGTGTTATAGAGGAAAGAAGGGTCAGATATGGCACTTTTTCCTGCAGCCGCCTTACCCAGGTGTGCCATCAAGTGACACTTGGCGGGAATATGTCCAGGAGATCACTTGGTGTACAGAGGACAGAGCAGTACCATGACTGCTGCTGTGCTCTGGAACTAAGGGAAACCTTCAGAGGACTGCCAGTGCCTATTATAGACTGAAGATTTCCTTTGATATTTGAGGGCCATTTTACATGTTTTTCTACTACTTTTGTGGGGAAGGAGTATTTGGCCTGTACAAAGGGCATTGTGATGGATGTGTAAAGTTCCTGGGTCTCCCATTAGTTGAAGTGGACTGACTGCTCAGAGCTCCAGAGTCCTGCTGGCCTGGTGGAGTATTGGCTTCTTGTACAGTGTTTTGGAGCTACTGCAAATAGAAAAAACGTACGAGTCAACGAGTTCTCCTTTTGATCTTGAACAGTGTAATAGTGAGTTGTAGCTATGGCCTGGGTTACCATCCTTTCCATATATGTAAACTTTCTGGAAGGCTCTTGCAGGTGTCTCACATTTGGTGTAGGTTGTCCTACATATGCATAAAATATAAAAATTCATAGACACATCTGGAAACTATATTCAGTTCTTTAAGAGGATAAGGTAAGTAAGAAGGAGCATCTTGTAATAAAACAACATTGTGCTCCCACATGCAGAAGAAAGTCTTTTAGCATGTACACTGTGCATGTTTCCAATGGCTTGGCAAAGAAGCAGAACCATTGTCCCCAATGGTATTGTTCTGGATATAGAATTTCTCTTTATGTCGATGTGGACTGACCGAGTCAACTGTTACCGTTTTGCCCAGATCAAGTGGGTCTCGTCCCCCCATCCTTGTTGGATTGGAGAATGGATGCAATTTTTACCCTGAAGTGGCCAGGGTTGAGATGTCCTACAAGAAAGTTTCAAATGAGTTTCCTGGAGTCTGGCTACTGCTGTCCTGTGAAGAAGAAATGGGTTTTGTCTGAGCAGACACCTTATCCTCACTAGTACAATAATGCTGTTTATTATTTGTGTTGAAAGTGGATTATGTTTTGCTTTTTTTTGTGTATTTTATTATGTCTTATGTTACTTTATTAGATCTTTTGTTCTTGATAACAGATGATCAATTAGTATGTAGGCATGACCAAAGGGCATGCTATGATTGGCAAGGACCAAAATGTAGCAGGGTGTTACCAAAGAAGGGAATGGGCTAGCTGAGGCACTCTTCACTGCAGCCTGCCTCCCTGAGGTGTGCTGCTGAATTAAATCGGGCAGAACCATGTTCCGGGTATTGCTCAGTATACAGAAGACAGATCAGTCAAATGACCACTGCTGTGTTATGGGCGCTAGAATGAACGCTACAGAGGACAGTCTTGTCCTTTGCGGTAGGCATCAAGTGACCATCTTGGGGAAGAGTTTACCTATTAAAGATACCAGATTCCCACAAGATTTGGTGGACATTTGGCACAGACATGATATATAAAAATCACATCCTACATTACAAGTGGTGTCCTTCATGGGAGAGAGAGGGCAGAAGCAAGCATGTGAAGGCCACAAAAAAGTGCATGTGGCCTCCTCTTATAGGGAGTGGATCTGCTCCCTGACTAAGCACAAATCCTCAGTTGGAATCGAGAGAAACCCATAGTGGAATGGGACATAGACTGTTATGCAATGAGTACCCTGTCAAGCATCTGTGGTAGCGAGCCCTTGTAGATCGCCAACTCAGGGTTCCCCAGGGCGCGGAGTCTAAGCCAAAGCCTGCTTCTTCACCAGAGTCCCTAATGGCGGGGATGGACTTGAGCAAGCTGGAACTAGGTCACAGTCCCCAGGTATGCCTAGCTGAGGATGCGGAGACCACTTTCCTGTGCAGAGTGCAAGCAGCAGACAATAGGAAATCCAGTAGATAACAAGCACAGATGGTAAACGAAGCCGGGGTTGGTACACGGGTAGTCAGGCACAGTATGAACAAGTGACAAGCAAACAGGAGCTCAGAGAACTGTGAAGTTGCTCAGCCACAGAATAGAAGACGATGCCCATAGGTGAGCACAGCCAAATCACACATGTGAAAGGAGTCAGGTAAGGGAGCACTGCAGCAATGAGGTAAGAATACACAAGCAGAAAACTGCAGGCTAACTTGTGACACACCCATTCTGGGAAGGACTTTACCCTTAGTGTCGCAGAGCCTTTAGGGGAGAACATCTGAATCTTTGGGAGCATCTAAGAACTAGAATGTATGAAATATCTGTAATCTGTACAAAAAGATTGTTTGCTGACATTATACTGTATGATAAAGAAACACTATTAAAATGCAATCTAATCCAACTGGAAGTTCTGTGTCTGTAATGTTCTGTGTTGAGGAATGAGTCAAGCTGCTAATGGGCTCTGCATGGAAGAGGTAGTAGAGGGCACTGTGATGGAGCAAAGGACTTGGGTCTCCAATTTTTTGAAGCAGACCAACTGCTTGGAACTGCAGAATCCCACTGGCCTGTTGGAGCATTAGCCCTTTGCACTGTGCCTGGAACTACTGACCATACTATATCTGAACCTTCTGGAAGGCATGATTCTGAGGCTTAAACAAACCTGCTGGAACTGTTGATTGCAATTCTGATGTATCCCAGGTATAAGGGGCAGTCTGGACTTAACAATCTTTTGTTCGCCATAGCCCTACACATGTACAAAACAAACTTTCGTAGGCAGGAAATGATGAAACTTAGCCTTCCACGTGTGCTTGCATGCTTACTTCACTGGCTCTGTCCTACATGTTGTATCATTACAATTTCTTTGGGGGAATATGCAATTTCTCTTAAAGACGATGGAAACTCAAAGGCATAATTTGTACCTATAGATAAGCCTATAATAAGGCTTACCTATAGGTACTGTAAATATCTCCTAAATGTGTACTATTTAGGAGATATTTACATTATATGCAGTCATTGGTGCATGCAGTCTGAAGGAATGGCCACCCATGCTGTTCTTTCAGATACCTGTGCCGTTTATGACGGCTCCCTCGCGCATGCGTGGGAGTGACGACATTGCGGCTCCGGCCTGTCACACAGCCAGAGTCTGCAGACAGGGAAAGGAAGACCAGGTGAAGATGGCCGCTGCCCCAAGTGATTACATCTCATCGCTGGAGGACTTAGTTTTCAGGTGAGTTTCACATAATGATATATATATATATATATATATATATATATATATATATATATATATATATATATATTGTGGCAGGAAGTCAGGTAAATCTGTGGATGCAGTCACAGACAGGAGATACATTTCCACCTGGTTTAGAAAATTCACCAATTACTATAGGGTGTCGGCTGCAAAAGCAGCAGCAAAGGTAGCCAGGACGGCTTAAGGAAGTTGAAAGGCCTTCAGCTGTTCAGAATGGGGAAGTTAAGGCCTCTATAATTTGTCCAAAGGAAGTCTATGGATTGCTGCCTCCTGACGCTGTGTGAGCTAGGGAGAGGAGGACAGTCATATGTGTACCTCCCGACGCTGTGTGAGCTTGGGAGAAGGATTGCTGCCTCCTGACGCTGTGTGAAGCTGGGGAGAGGAGGACAGTCAGATGTGTGCCTCCCGACGCTGTGTGAGCATGGGAGAAGACCTCCTGGAGCGATGTGCGCTGAGGAGGGTAAAAAGTGTGAAGACTTCTCAAGGTGAGAAAATGAACTATTTCTATGTGGAAGAAATACATGAACTGTTTGCTATGTGAAGAGAAAAGGGACATGTTCTATGTGAAGAGAAAAGGGACATGTTCAATGGACACTTGTTGTGTGAAGAGAAAATAAATGGACTATTGATGGTCTGCTGTAGGATCAGCAAAGTCTGCCCAACAGTAGGTTGGAGACAGACACCGTAGGTAGGTTCCTGTATGTGAGAAGGTAGCCGCCCACAGTGGAAAGGATTTATTTTGTGTTTTATTTTTATTTTGATGTTTTTGACGCTTGCACTTGTGTGAAGAAAATTGCATGAATAAACCAAACTGTTGTTTGCAACCACTTCTCGGCTATCTCCCTGTGTAACTAACCCCCCCAAGGGGTCATCCACACCCGCCATCGAGCTAATCTCCCACAATATATATATATATATATATATATATATATATATATATATATGCATATGTCATGCATACTAGCAAATTATGCCTTTACCTTGCTGGTCCAAAAAAACCCCCCCAAAAAATACAAAACAACCAGCAGTTAACAACCAATTTAAAGGGAAAAAAAACAAGCTTTCAAGACCGCTGTACTCCACTCTGCTGTTTTGGCAAACTGAAGATACCTTCCACCACTACCCAAAAGAGAAAATATGAAGGAAAGAAAGGGCCATATAACTAGAGTTGCATGGGACATAATAATGGCAGAAGGTTCTAATTTGAAAACTACTGGTATACTCGGTTTCATTTAATTAAAAAGGATATCTTTAAAATCATCCATAAAGCACAGAAACCACAAATGCTTCCCTCTACCCCTCCAGCATCAGCTTCCATAACATGCCAGAATTATTTTCTGTTTGCTGATTGTTATAATCCGCAATCTAAATAAAGTAAAATGTATTTTTTTCCTAAGCTTTTGAAAATCATTTCACATGTTCTTTCACTAATGACAGCTTTAATATTTCTATATTTTTCCTTTGCCCATCCGCTTCTTTCTAAACAACTCATTGTGGAATTAGTGTTGCATCAAGCCACAAGACATATCATGATTTATTCAGCATTTCAAAATTCCCTAGTGCTAACAAACACAAACCCTCTGTGAATTCTAAACAGGATGGAGATGAAGTGAGAGAGATGTGTATATCAACAGTAAGAGGAAAACATTCCTCAATACCCGAACTCGTGTTCTCCAGCAAACAATGAAATCTAAGAAAGCAACTGCCAGCCATATTTTGTGTTCTATAGGGTTGCAGGAGAATATATCATCAAAAAGTAAAGCTGGCCATACACTTATAGAATTTTGTTCTATCTTTTTACATTTTAGGAATGTTTGTTAGATTTTCGAATCATTAATTTAGAATCAAATCAATGTTCGATTGCAACAGCGATATAGCGAAAGATGGAAAATTTTTGTTAAGTGAACTAGCAGTGAATGTGGTCTTCGTATGGGAAAGTCCATTTATTCCCAAATCGAATGTTAAAAGAAAACTTCCTAACGATGTTCATTAAGTCATCAGATTAGCTGAGAATTTTTGCATCAACATTCATTCGAAAATCTGCTAGCGTATGGCCAGCTTAACTGAAATGACATACGATGCATATGTAGTTTAGATGGTTCCCTGTAAGGAGATGAAGGGTGTCTTGGTTTTCCTTTGGTGTCTCTTTCCTGTTTTTTTGCCAAGGATTTTTTAACAAGTGACAGAATAGCTCCTGTAGCACCCCAAACCTGAGGCTGATGTGGGCTTTAAGGGGCCAGTTACACTGATATGTTACAGCAATAAAGGGGAAGTTCTACTTTTATGCTTCCTCCCCCCTCTTGTTCAACTTTCAGGACATTCATTTTTTGGGTGGGAGAGGCAGGGGTCAAGTCATGGGAAAAAAAGTATGGAAACTCACCCAAGATCCCCACCTCAAAAATAAAAAAGTGTGTGTGTGTGTGTGTGTGTGTGTATATACCTTTTGAGGAGTGAGGGCCACTTAAGCGACTTGGTAACCGGTCATGGGCCAGATTAAGCAGAGTAGGCAGGTGACAGGTCCGTGTCCACTCAGCATATGCAGAGCAGACACGGACACAGCCCGCTCTACTCTATGAGCCCTCCAATCCGATCTGCCCAGACAGAAGGGGATGGATCCCCTTCTGTTTTTTATAAGGGAATCGGATTGGAGATAGGCGGGTGTAAACGGACACAAATCTGTTTACATCTGCCACTCTATAGAGGTGAATGGAGGGTCCAATTGGGTCCATCTGAAAAACAGACAGGCGGACCTGGATCAGACCGACAGTGTGAAAGGGGCCTAAGTCTGCTTTTACACGAACGCACGGCAGTTTACCTGCACCTCAACTGACCTCAATCTTCACTTCCTCTTTAGGATTCCTGCCGGTATCCCTGGCTGCTGCTGTCTCCCAGGGGGGTATGGCTGGTGGCTGCTGCTGGCTTTCTTCCAGGGCTGGTACTGCTCCTGCATTAAGTCCTTCCTAAAAGGTAGTTTCCAGGGGGGCTTCGTGGCTAGATTTAGTATCGCAAACCACTGCCTTTTTGGCCAAGATCAAATCAGTGACCTCTTCCTTGAATTTTCTGAGAACCAGAGGGATCAGTTGGAAGGGGGGGGGGGAACACATAGCACAAGGGGTAGTCCCATGGATCGCTGTTGTAGAAATTTCTGGTTGAGACTGTAAATAAAAGTTAACTCTGCATATACATATGTCAGTGGCCAAAGGCATCAAGCTCCCAGGCCTCATCTTCCATGTGAAGAGAAAATAATATTGGCGCTGTAGCAGAGCGTCCCAGAGAGAGCCAGGAAAAGTCCTGTTTGGGGTTTATACATCTCCCAGGCATCTCTTGTATACCTTTAGGGATCTCTGAACCATGATCCAGTTCAGGTCTTGGTCCTCTTCCCAAGGCCAATTTAAACTCACCTGAGACAGACAGCCAGGGCTCTCTCAGCCTGGGAAAACAAACACCGTTTGTCTATGAGAGCGGAAGGTCAGTAAACTACCAGTTTGTGTCTTTGGAAGCTGACAAGCTGTAGGCTTGCTCAGTCTGTGTTAGTGAGGGACTGCATTGTGTGTAGTAAGCGCCGAGACACGGCTAGGCTTTTATTTATTATTATTATTCCTGCTTGTTTTCCTTAAAGCACTGTACAGCACATGTATATAAACTTGTATATAGCACCAATAAACACCGCACTGTTTGTCACTACCACACTGGATTTGGTATCTGTGCCTGAAAGACTGCTCATCCCAGGGAGCTTTGCACCTGCTACCTGTTCCCCAGCTTACAGCACTTTCACATTTTGTTGGCTCTCGAATGGGTCGACCTGAGGATAACCCCAGTCCTCCATAACCATCAAGAAGACCTTTTAGGCTCCACTCTGCCTCCACTAACTTCCTTCTGCTTAAATCGATTGTAAACCCCCGGGTACTGTTTGTACCTATACAGTAAGTAAGCCTATGATAAAGCTTACCTATAGGTACTGTAAATATCTCCTAAACTTTCATGGTTTAGGAGATATTTACATTGCATTACACAGCCGATGACATCATTTGCGCATGCGCTCTAAAGGAACGGCTGCCCATGCTGTTTCTTCAGAGCCTAGTGCCTTGACTGGCGGCTCCCGCGTGGGAGTGATGTCACATGGCTCCGGCCATTTTTAAAGGGACAGTGTAATAATAAAAAATAAAAGGTCAAATAAATAAGTGCAATAACATATGACAAGTTTTATTAAAACCAAACTAATCCACATACAATGCACTCACATTATGCATAGTGGGATATCACATTAAAATAGACAGCAGATCAACTGGCATATCTTGGTAACGGCAGACCGAACACCAGTAAAGCCGTGTCTCACGGATTGTCACTTACGGTATTGCATAATGTGTCATTTCTGGATGCCGTACGGCACGACAACCTCCTATATATGCAGTTCAATATGCCAATATGTTACCATCAGCCAATGAGATCTCCCGTGTCTCCACAACCACGATATGCACAGTATACACTCTGCATACCAAGACAACGCAGGTTAAAAATTCATAATAAAAACAAATTCATATATATATAAATAAACAACACTATGTAAATGATACATGCGAAAGCTGTTTAAACATGTGAATAAAGAGAATACTCACTTTATTTAAGGGGGTTTATTCATTCATCTGCACTCTGGTAGATACGTTGGTATTTATTTTATGTTAAAGTGGCAGCTTTTCACAGACATATATTGATAAGACCATATTGCATGGCGCAGTGGTAGGATCTTTTTATAGGCACGCTTTGATCACGGATCCTGTGTTTGTGTAGATTTAAACACTGTCTGTCCTAACAAAGGATTCAAAATTAGGAAACAGCCCTTCTGAATTGTACGGTAATGATGTATAGCTCAGTCTGTCATGTCATGACACTGTAAAGCAAGCCATACCTGGATTGAAATTTGGCCTGTTCAGCAGGGACTGTCTGAATTTTGATCCATGTATGGGCATGGTGGTTTTACAGAAGTCGATCTACCGATTGACTTCTGTACAACTACCCTGTTGGGAAATTTCCACTCGATCAGCACCACCGGCTATAGGCAGCAAAGGGTCATTCAAGAAAAGGGGCCATTCAACAAAAAAGTAATACTCATAATGTTTGGTTGGCAGTGCCAACCCCTTTTTTCTCATATGTCTACCACAGAAAATGTAGCTAGGTGCTGGGCTACAGCAATATCGAGAAGGAGACATTGCCTTTTTTTTTTCTCTCCCTCTACTGAGATACTGATGGTATGCTTCACCATTCTCTTCCAGTCAGCAGGGGGAGAGCTAAAGTTAAGCAAGCCCATAGACATCTATGCAGAGTGCTGAGAATTACAGGAATCTTAGTTTCAGCCAGCAGCCATGTAATGGGCCAAATAGACTCCTTACACTGCATATCCCAATAGGCACTGTGCACTAGGAGGAGTAGAGAGATGATCTTTATTAAATTATATAGGAAAGTTCTTCCTCGTGGCATGAGTGAATGAGAGAGAGGGCACCACTGTCGGGATATTCACCTGCCAGCATAACACCATACCAGCACAAATCCCAGCCTGAGACTGGGAGTGAGGACACCCATGGGCAGCCCAGCACCACCCATATCACAGCACTTTTACCCCGGCCTCAGGGAGACTGGAACGTCCACTCCACTGATTACCAGAGGCTTTCGGGAAGAGACCAAAAGGGCTCTCTTCTACAGAGAGAAGTCAGTGCAGCATCTCGCAACTGGTTAGAGGGCTACTCGCCTATTGCTGATACTGCTAGCAGGGACTTAGCCACTAAGAGCAGGACACCAAGTGTACCCAATGCATATCACACCCTTACTGCACACTATACTGTACTTATTCCAAAATCTACACAATGCCTCTACCATATCTAACTTGCACATGTGCCAAGACTGTTCCTTAATATACTTTACCTGTACTGCATGCAGGGGTCGTTAAAGTGGATGTAAACCCTCTCCTCTACCCAGTGAAGTGAATAGCCTCAGATAATACACAGGGATGAAACAAATCTCCTCCTTACATGCACATCTGCTGTCTTCAGCTTTCTATATTCTTTAGAATTCTAATATTGTGGTAGAATTTGTACTTCCTCATTCAGCAATAGGAGTGGATTATTGACATACACTTTGTGTGAGCTGATTGGAAGAAAGGCACCCCCCCCCCTCCACATAAGCAAAGGAAGAAAGGTACTTGCAGAGCTGTGCTGTGACAAGAAAATTTCTCTGCTAATCTATTTAAGTGCAGCAACTCTCCTAAAGGGCCCCAACAATAGCCAGCAGTGGAACCTCTCAGAGAACTGCCCCTCCCATAATAATTATTCTACAAGTCCCCTTTGTTTCTCTGCCCCCTCCGCTACCATCCTCCTTTTCTTTTAGACAGTGCATACCCAGTTGGTCTAGGACTAGCATCGCCACCATAAATGCACTTGCTAGGCCTGTCAGAGACGCCAACTGCTCCTCTGGTTTCCTGACCAGTAGTCTTGTTATCCTGGTATCAGGTGGAGGAGCGGATAGTGTCTTGCAGTCAAAATATTGGGACCTTTTTTCCTCTGGATAAATGCTGGCACTGCAATGATGTCACGGGGACGATGTTTCATATTTTTTGGGAATGCCCACTGGTCAAACCGTTTTGGCAATCGGTGGCCGGCGTTATCAAACAGCTTACTAACGTGGACGTGGCGGATGATCCTGCAGTATGCTTACTGCACCTCACCCGATGGCCAGTTAAGAAATTCAAGTCCTCTCTGACTATTCAGCTTTTAAATGCTACCAAAGCCTGCATACCCCTCTGTTGGAGGTCACCTGATACACCCTTGAGGTCTCTGTGGTTTTCCAAGGTTAAGGAGCTTCGGGACATGGAAGGCTTGTCGGCTACCTTGTACAATCAAGAACAAGCTTTTTGGGACAAATGGAGACCGTGGGACTACTTCACATGTACAGACGATTACCTGCGGGAGCTCTCTGTTTCCGACTAGGGCTCTGGGGGCGCGGGGGGGGGGTACGGCCTGGGGACCCGGGTACCGCCGGCCTCTTCAGCTTCCTTCCTGTTCCCTTCCTTCCCCCTTTCTTCTCTCTTTTACCTTTTTTATTTTAGCCCCGCGTTTCCTGCTCCTTTTCTCTTTCTCTCCCATCTGTACCTACTCGCACTTTCTCCCTGAGACTGGGATCTTCTATAGCTTTTATCCCTGCTACCTGTTCATTCCCTGACTGACTCCATGGTTTGGAGTTACCGTTTCCTGCTCCTGCTCTGTACAGGAGCCTGTCCATCGGTACTACCCTGGTACCCGACACCCACAAGTTTGTTATAAATTGAGGTTGTTTCCTTGTTATCCAATCTGCCATCCTTTGTAACATTTGGCATGTCTGTTCTCTTGCACATCCAGGGGGGAACTGATCCCACCTTTCTGTTCCAGTAGACTATATTCTTTTTACAGCTATGGTAACCTTGGGGAAGTGATGTTTATAATGCTGTTGTCAGATTGTACTGTTTCATCTTTACCTGATGTGCCTTCACTCTGTTTGTATTGCAACCTCTTACTAAATAAAGAAATTTAAAAAAAATATTTGGACCTCAAATGAAAGTGCAACCAATAAACTCAGGGAACAACAAACAAGAAAAGGACTCATGGTTAGGAATAGGTCGAGAGCCAGACTCCAAGGGAGCAAAGTCCAGAAGAGTGGTCCAGAGCGAGCCGAGTTTGTTAACCAGAGATGGTACAATCCAAGGGGGTGATCTGAAAAAAGGTCAAGAGTGAGCCATGTTCGATAACCAGAGTCGGTACAATCCAAAGGGGTGATCCACAGAGTAGCCAGGGTAAGCCAAGGTCAGCAACAAGACATAGAACATAAACAGCAGTAGTATGAAGCAAAACCTATACTAAGGCGCCAGCAGGAAGTGGAAGAGGGTATTTATGGGTCTTAGGATCAGGTAACTGACAACAGCTGGCCACTAGGTGGCGCAAGAGTCTCATACCAAAAAGTAGCTGATAGTGAGAAGCTTGCCCAGAATTGGAATCACCCAGTGACTCAGGCAGCAGGGAAGCGACCCAGAACACACCTGATCACCAGATTGACTCCCAGCCAAGGCGTGACAGTGCTCTGGTAGTATAGTTCTAGCGCTTAATAGATTAAACTTTGCTACTTCTCACTGCTGCACTTGAGGTGGCCTTGATACTGTTTGCACTGATCTGGACCCCAATGTCATATTATGCCTAGTCGAAAAGATAATGCGGAACAGAAACCTGGAGGAGTTCTATAGTGGAGGAAAGGAATCAGGAAAACCATGGTGACCTCATGTAAAACAATCTTTATTGTTGCATAATATGTAAAATCGAACACAGATAATAAGAGTAGACTACACAGAAAGGTTAATATGGCAACGTTGCCGCTAAAAAACACATAACCCGGGATCACACATACACCAGTATGATACAGCAAATAGAGCAAGTAGCAAGTAGTTGAATCAAATGCAGGAGGACTGAAGGTGAGACGGGGCCAAGCCAAGACAGGGCAATAAAGATCAATAATTGCAATACCACCAGGGTACTTTAAATACTAGAATGCCCATGCCACAAATTATATGTGGGCAAAACAAAACGCCCCTTGAAAGTTTGTATTGGGAAGCATCTAGCTAGTATCCATGGCAATAAAGATGAAGAAACCCCAATTGCACAGCATTTTGCAAAATACCATGACAAGAAACCAAATGGCCTGAAGTAGAAGGGCTTTTATGCCCTCAAACTCTCAAATAGAAGAGGGGACTTTAATACCATCCTTCTTTAAAAAGAAAAATAATGGGTTTTCCGACTTGGGACGGTGGTGCCAAAGGGACTTAACAATGAATTAAATCTTCAGGTATTATTGGCACCTTAACCAAGAAAGAACTAGTCTCTTTGGCCCCCAGATTCCCTCCTCTTCCTCATCCTATGGCTCACTTCCATTTAAAGGGAGTTTATGCATGCTCATTTGAATGGATTAGATACTCCAGAGTGTTTTGGGAAATGGATTAAGTACATTTAATTTTAAAAGGTGTTGTGCTATATTAATGTGCACTTATTATCTTTAGAGTTGACTCCAATCCAGTCATACTTGTTTTCATTTGTTTAATTGCATTCTTATTTCTGTACACAAGATGGTGCCACACAAAAGCCTTCCTTTCCTCACACATTTCCTTCACCTATGCCCCTCGAAGGGGTTAACATCCCAATCAATTATAAATTGGGGTGGGACTGATTAATTATCCCTCTCTTGGATTATTTCGGAGGATTTATGAGCCCAAGACAGGTGAACACAATAGGAAGTCCATGCCACCTAGTGGACGAAACACGTGGAAGCGTGTGCCTCTGCACCTCCCGGCTCACTCCTGCACCTCTGTGCTATCCCCCCTCCCCCTTGGATCTGTTCTCTGGAGCCCTTGCATGTACTTGAAGGGCTATCACTAAGGAAGTCATTTTGGGCCCCTATCAAGCTCATTTATACAATCAAGATCACCCTGCTCTAAATGGATGAATGCCTTTGAAAACTCTCCCTAATGGGATTCAACACAGTGGCATCTGTGAATGGCAAGCTCCATATGCTACAACGTTGATTGATGAAGGAGGCGCTCTCTTGGGCTGTTAGTGTGCAAACCATGCCAGGTGTACAACTAGCATCTCTATTGATTTACGAGACTCTGGAGCCTCCTGATGCAACTCCTGTTTAGGAGAATCTACCACCCTTTAGTGAATTTGGCTAGTAAGGGTAAAGAGACTCTCTGAACTGCAGCTTGCAGCACCAGCCAGAGTGATTCCACTGTCCGCTATATTCTCACCCACGGAACAGTGAGTACTTTATTGCCCTGTTTGGGCTTGGCCCCGTCTCACCTTCATGCTCCTGCATTTGATGTGGCTGAGCCCATATATCCCTATAGGACCTCTTCCCCTTGTGACTGTTTGTTTGACGAGAGACAAGGGTTTCAGGAGGGAACTCTTTATTACTACATTTACACAAGCTTACACTGCAGGGATCATTGACAATTGGTGAGTGCAGATGTCCTCATTAGGTTTGTACAGCTGATACCTAGCTGACACTGCTGAGGTTTCCTACATCTCACCGTGGCCAGATCAATACACTGAGCAATTTTTTGCTACTTGCTCTATTTGCTGTATCATAGGGTTGTGTGTTTTGTAGCGGCAATGTTGTCATATTAACCCTTCTGTGTAGTCTGTTCTTATTATCTGTGTTCGATTTTACATATTATGCAACAATAAAGATTGTTTTACATGAGGTCAACATGGTTTGCCTGATTCTCTTCCTCCACTATAGAACTCCTTTGGGTTTCTCTTCCCCATTTTCTTTTTGGCTACTGTCTGTGTTCCGCAGTTTGAAGGGCTAGGCGCCACCTTAGGTGAGTAGGGTTCCCAATTTTGCAGGCAGTGTTACTACCCAGCAACCTGATCCTGGGGTGCCGTCTTCTCTTTCTTGTACATATTATGCCTAGTCCCTACTGTTAATTACTTTCTTTGCTAAATTTTGTCATCACCATGGTTAATCTATTTTATGCTTGCCTAGTTACCAATCATATTGGGTGACAATATATTAAGTATGCCTTTACTATTTGGTTTAGTGCCTGTTTTCTTTGATATAGCACTACTAATGGGAACTAAATATTACTTTCAGTGAATTCCTGTTATATTGCATGTTTGTACACCCAACCTGGTGTGTCAGAGGGGATGAGGTTCTGGAGAGGGTCGATCCAAAGAACAGAGGACCCATCCTATCCAGTGACTCCTACAGGGGTAACGCTACAAACAGATGAAATTACTGCAAGAAGTTTAAAAGGATTTAAAAAATTCTGGTTAGTTTGGTAAAGGGGGAGAGAATGGCAGTTTGTTCTATACTATCATCACGGACCAGATTGACATGGGACAGCTGAGAGGACACATTGAATTAAAGATTGTGAAAGCTGTAAGCTATACATCCATGTGTAAGTGTCAGAGGCATGTGGAAAATGAAGAATGAGCTGACTCTATTGCAACTGCAAAGAACTCGAAAAAGTCTCTAGAACGAGAATGATTCTGATTTGTATCAACAGCTAATTAATATCTCACAAGACAGCAAAGAAACACACCAGAGTTTTCTGTTTACAGAAAAGTAATTGAACATTTGTCTCATGTTTGTTTCCCCAAGGAGCAAAAGAGATGAACATTTTGAAATTAAACTAATACAAAAGAATTCTCTTTTCTGATTCACACTTTTGTGCTATGGTAACAAGCTGTATAGCGCTTTTTAGTGTCTCTTGCCGCAATGCACACTGACGTACATACTACGTTGTGGGGCTATTCTCTTTGAATGTATCCCCAATGTACAATAGCAGACTTGAATGTGAACATCTGTGTGCTGTGGGGTGCTGTAAAAAAAAGTTTCAGGTGCTTTAGAAGATCCTTTGTGATACATTTGCAGCCAATTCAAAAGGATATGCTCACTTCCCACAATGTACATCATGCACAACTTAATGCACATTAATGTCAATACTGAACTGATAAATTACAATATAATTGTAGCCTACATAGAGTTAACTCTTCAGACAGATATGCCTTCAATTTCATATGGTATGCATCATACTTTGCAGTATGAAGAACTTTTCATTTCATTTCTGAGTACATAAGATATACCATAGTCCATTTTTAACACCCCTCTGTTTCTTTCATGTTACATGGTCCTATTCTCTTCTCTGCAAAATTAGCTTAACAGTCAAGCAAAATAGCTTTATGCCCTAAGAAGTTACAGTATACTAAACAGGAGTTATGGTGTCTTTAGTGCACCTTACAATGAAAACAACAAAAAGTAATCAAAGAAATGTTCAAGGCCTTGCAAAGCTTCCTACCTGCATCTTGTGTTTTGGATTGCAACATCAAAGTCTTAATGTTCCTCACATATTGTGTATTTGAGGAAAAAGCTGACAGTTTCAAAATATGATGTAACTATGAGAAGTATTCAGGATATACTTGATAGGTTAGGGCAGATATTGTCAACCAGCGTTCCTCCAGATGTGGCTAGGGGTTCCTTGAGCTGTAGCTAAATTACCTCCAAGGGTGTCTGCATAGTTCCAGGTCCAACACTACTTGGCAGAACCATCAGCAAGAGGGCATTCTTCCCGCTGACTTCCATCAATGTAAAGGATATTTTTCCAGTGACCACCAATGGATTTATCTTTGCAAGGGATCCCAAAGACCTGAAAAATGTAGGAAGGGTGCCTTTAGGGTAAAAAGGTTTAGAAAGGCTGGGTTAGGGGGTGTTCATGTTTCCCTGTGTTGGATAAAAATAAGGCATAGAATCAGAGGGCTTGTGGAGATTCAAACTAGACACTTTATGGCGAGGGTAGCCACATAAGCTGCAGTCAAACCTGCGCAAAGTGATTTTTTCAGGTGTTTTCAGGTATTTTTCTTAAGGTGGTTGTGAGGGTTTTGCGTACATATACGAGCTGTTTAGAGGCACATTTCAAGTGTTTTACATGTGTATTCAAGCTTTAGGCATTTTTGTTTTGGCCAGTGGAAAGCACTAGATGGAGGAGATCAGTTCTTACAGCCTACAAATTGCCTGAAAACCATGATAAAACACTAGACTCATGTGTTCTCAGGCATTCCCATTCAAGTTTAAGGGGCTAAAAACACCCAATTCTGTCTCAAAAGTAGCTTGTGTAGCTTTTGGAGTATCATTCATCAAGCGACAGGAGCTTGAGTGTTCATAATCGAACATTTAAATACATGGGAGTTTGGATTTTGAGCATTTTGCAGCTTCAAAATACAAATAACTCAATGTTAATGGGACCCTAATTAGTGGCAAACACCGTAGAGCCTTCTTAAAATAAGAAGTATCTCTTTGTCACATTTCCATCACAGACCGAAAAAATAGGAGGTTTATTCTTGAGGCTTTATATGCACAAGAAAACAATAGTTCTGGGTGTGTATCTGGAAAAATGGGCATAATGCTTTGCAAGGCTGTGCCCACTATCCTAAAATATTAAATAAACCCATTGTTTTTTTTTATCTGTGATGGAAGTAAGACATGCTTACATTCTGTTTTAAGAAGGCTCTACTGTGTTTTTAGGAAAATCCAGTTAATCATTACCTGCTTTTTGTACACCTTGCATTTGTGTAAACAGATCTGCATTTTGGCCTTCAGAACCATATAACTTGTTGTACTCCTCCTAGTATATATAATAGGTGCATATGCTTAGTCCCCAAGTGCATAACTTTACATTTATCAACATCAAACCTCATGTGCCACATAGTTGCCCAATTAAACAGTGCATTGAGGCCGGCTTTTAAGTTGAAAACATCCTGTAAGGAAGTTATTCCACTGCATAGCTTGGTGTCATCAGCAAGGACTGAAATTACTTTAATTCCAGACTATATAATTTATACATTTATCAAAAAGTAACGGTCCCAACACTGAACCACGAGGTACACCCCTACTAACCTTTTAGACCACTCAGAGTATGTATCATTACCCTTACTCTCTGAATACAGGCTTTTAGTCAGTTTACATCCATCCTATCCATTTACAAACTGATTTTTCCAAACCTGTAGACTTTACCTTACAAATTAGCTGCGTGTGGGGAACTGAGTCAAATGCCTTTTGCAAAATCTAAGTTTACTGTGCTATAGCCACAGCTACTCCTTTTGTCTAAGGTTTTGCTCATCTCTTTATAAAAGGAAATCAAATTTCAGGGTTAAACATGAGAGACCATACATTACATTTGTATGTGCACAGCCCAATGAATAAAGTCAGTTTGGAATAAGGAAATTAATTAAACCTAATAACATAATGAATGAATATGTATTAATTCGGATTCATTGGTTTTATTTGGATGAGAGCGGCCCAGTAGTTTTTGACTCTTGGATAATCAGCCAATTCTTTTTGCATTAACATTTTACATTATTATAAAAATTGCACCACAAATGAAATGGAAACATCACAAATGAAATGGAAACACAGTAAGGAATAAGAGAGAACTACGATGACTGCTACCTATTGTGTTTGGGTTGGATGTAGGTGGATCCATCAGAATCTTCGAATCATAACATAATGAATTAATCCAAAATTTAACATTCTTCTGTTTGTTACTTTCAGATGCACGCAAATCCAGTTGCTATTATCCAATCAGTTCATTCCATTTCTCCTTGTGGGTCTGGGCTAACAGAGATGATTCAGAGTACATATCCCGAAATAACAAATTAACAGGTTAAAAACAATAAAGTCAGTCTTCTGAAATTACTTCTGAAAATACGAATCAATTTGGAACAACGAATATAAGAAATTAATCCTAATTCATGAAACAAGTTCCAGAAAGGAATCATTCTAACATAACAAATAGAACAAAATGAAAGAATTTACTTAACAAATGAATCCAAAACAAAATTAAACTAATTTTGCAGTCGTGCACATCTCTAATATATAGGTTATACTTTGAGGCTGACCTACAGGCACAAAAAAATTATCTAAAAATAGTCCTAATAGTTAAGTTAAGGAAATAAATCCACTTTGGGTACAATATATTCCTTTGACAATCAAGTTATCTTGTAAAAGTAAAAGTGATACCATAGAAACATAGAAACATAGAATGTGTCGGCAGATAAGAACCATTTGGCCCATCTAGTCTGCCCAATATATCTGAATCCTATGAATAGTCCCTGGCCCTATCTTATATGAAGGATAGCCTTATGCCTATCCCATGCATGCTTAAACTCCTTCACTGTATTTGCAGCTACCACTTCTGCAGGAAGGTTATTCCATGCATCCACTACTCTCTCAGTAAAGTAATACTTACTCATATTACTTTTAAACCTTTGCCCCTCTAATTTAAAACTGTGTCCTCTTGTGGTAGTTTTGCTTCTTTTAAATATGCTCTCCTCCTTTACCGAGTTGATTCCCTTTATGTATTTAAAAGTTTCTATCCTATCCCCTCTGTCTCTTCTTTCTTCCAAGCTATACATGTTAAGGTCCTTTAACCTTTCCTGGTAAGTTTTTTCCTGCAATCCATGTACTAGTTTAGTAGCTCTTCTCTGAACTCTCTCTAGAGTATCTATATCCTTCTGGAGATATGGCCTCCAGTACTGCGCACAATACACCAAGTGAGGTCTCACCAGTGTTCTGTACAGCGGCATAAGCACTTCTCTCTTTCTACTGCTTATACCTCTCCCTATACATCCAAGCCTTCTGCTGGCATTTTGTGCTGCTCTATTACATTGTCTTCCCACCTTTAAGTCTTCTGAAATAATTACTCCTAAATCCCTTTCCTCAGATACTGAGGTCAGGACTGTGTCAAATATTCTATATTCTGCCCTTGGGTTTTTACGCCCCAGGTGCATTATCTTGCACTTATCCACATTAAATTTTAGTTGCCAGAGTTCTGACCATTCTTCTAGTTTTCCTAAATCCTTTTCCATTTGTCGTTTCCCTCCAGGAACATCAACCCTGTTACATATCTTTGTGTCATCAGCAAAAAGACAAACCTTACCATCGAGGCCTTTTGCAATATCACTTATAGATATTAAACAAAATTGGTCCCAGTACAGATCCCTGAGGTACCCCACTGGTAACATGACCTTGTTCTGAATGTTCTCCATTGACTACAACCCTCTGTTGTCTGTCACTCAGCCACTGCCTAATCCACTCAACAATATGGGAGTCCATGCTCAATGACTGCAGTTTATTGATAAGTCTTCTATGTGGGACAGTGTCAAAAGCCTTACTAAAATCTAGATATGCAATGTCTACTGCACCTCCACCGTCTATTATTTTAGTCACCCAGTCAAAAAAATCTATAAGATTTGTTTGACATGATCTCCCTGAAGTAAACCCATGTTGTTTTTCATCTTGCAATCCATGGGATTTAAGATGTTCCACAATCCTATCCTTTAATAGGGTTTCCATTAATTTGCCTACTATTGATGTCAGACTCACTGGTCTATAGTTGCTCGATTCCTCCCTACTACCTTTCTTGTGAATGGGCACGACATTTGCCAATTTCCAATCTTCCGGGACGACTCCTGTTACTAATGAATGGTTAAATAAATCTGTTAATGGTTTTGCCAGCTCACCACTAAGCTCTTTTAATAATTTTGGGTGTATCTCATCAGGACCCTGTGACTTATTTGTCTTCACTTTAGACAGCAATCTTAGAACGTCTTCCTCTGTAAAGACATATGCATCACCACTGTAAAGACACATGCATACCACTGCACTGGGCATAGCCTGTGCAGAAAATGAAGCTGTGAGAGGGGCCCAGAATATTCAACCAACTACAGGCCTCCTGCAGAAAACTTCAGGGGGGCAAAAACAAGACCAGCAACCATGTGCAAAGAGAGAAAGCAGCAGTCCCAGTCTTTATTACAGGAAGTTCCTGAACAAATGCAATGTTTCACGCTGGATTACTGCACAGATCTTTAAGAAATACACAAAGCACACCAAGATTCAAATAAGAATAAACAACTCTTGTATTTATACAATGTTTGCTTATCCTGAACTTTAGATTTAAAAGTTAAGCTACCAGGCAGAAAATGTGAACTCGTAAAAGATGAAGTTATGTTCTTAGGCAAAATTGTGTGTGTTAGGATGGCCGTTCCATTGATCTAACAGAATTTGCACCTGTACTATAAGAGATAATAGAACAAAAATGTTTGAAAGCCCAGGAAAATATTGTGGTTTATCTTTTATTACTGCTCCTATATTTAAAACTTCCCCAGAATTGATAAGTCTGTCTGTGATCTACTATCTGCAGGCTCAAAATATTTAATGGCTGCAGTACCTTCAAACCAGACAAGAAAAAACACAACACCAACATTGACAGGTCAGCTCCCCTCACGTGACTGAAGCATTGAATTATCCACTAGCTGTGTTATCTAGACTAAATTTATATTGTAAAAAATTAAAACATATAATTTTATAAGCAATAGCCTCTTGTTTTATGTTGAACACTTTAATAGTCACTTTAACCACTTGCTGCCCGCCGCCCGACTATATACGGCGGTGGTCAGCCCCTCCCAGGCAAAGTGACGTACTGGTACGTCACTAGCCTGGGAGCCAATAGGGGGCGAGTGCGCGCTGCCGGGGGCCTTCGCGTGTGACCGGCGGACCCGATGTCTGACATCACAGAGCAGCTGCAGGCTTTGGAAGGATCCCAACCACATTTTCTGGATCAACCCAGATGCCTGATCGGCAGCTGGCTTAGCTTCTCAACAAGCCAATGAGAGCCCTCCCCAGCCACATCCGCCCCCTCCCCAGCCCGGTGCTTCAGTGATCACTGGAGGAGCAGAGCAGAGAGAAGTGACTGCCAGACACACAGATGGCACTTTTCCACTGCAAGTACCGGCTTGGCTCTACTTGGCCCTGCTTGGCCCGGTTTGCTTTTCCACTGTTGGTACCGCATGGTACGGTGTTGGAACGGTTCGGTACGGTACGGTATGGTTTGCTTTTCCACGAAAGTAGTACTAAAGTTAAGTGGGTGGGATAACAACGATTCTCTGACCAATCAATGGCTAGTAGTGACTGCATGCAAAGGATTGTGGGATATGGTACCTCTTGGAACCACAATCAAGGTGGTACTTTTTTTGAGAGCCGTACCGTTCGGTTCCATGCAGTGGAAAAGCGCCGCCGTACCGTACCGTACTGAACCGTTCCTACACCGTACCATGCGGTACCAGCAGTGGAAAAGCACAAAAATAAGCCAAACCGTTCGGTTCCATGCAGTGGAAAAGCGCCAAGAAAGTCTATCAGCCAATGAGGAAAACACCCAGGAGAGCAGCCACTCTGTGGGGGGAGCTGCATGCTGAAGGTTTTATACCTTACTGCAAGGTAAAAAAAAAAAAATCTCAGGACAAGATGTAAAAATACACATCCTTTGGCAGGTCAAATATCTTCCATATTTGTATTTCATCAGTGTATTTAACTGTTTGCCTTGAGTTCAAATTTAAACAGGAGGGCAAATGAGAGGTCTTCTTCTCATGATCATTTGTGCTACTGTGATGCATATGTACATGTACAGGTAGATTTAACGTGGTTGTAAACTCTCCCCCACAACCTTAGCACATTTAAATTAGCATAAAAAAGCCTAATGATCACTGCTTGTAGATGTCTCCTTATTTGCTCAGTTTTGTTGTAATCAGTCCTGTTCTTTATAATGACGTCATGCGCATTTCTCCCGTGATTCATGGCACGCTCTGTGTGCCGTCTGTCCATTGACAGGTTGCCGTGTCTGTAATATACACTCTTTGCGGCACAGCACTCAAACCCCGTGAGACTCCAGAGTCATTTAAAGCTTCCTCCTACACCCCATGTGACCGTGTGACATCACATGGGGTGTAAACCTAGGCATCAGACTGCATAATGCCGTAAAGATCAGCCGCAGCATACAGCGGACACAGGCAAACATTACAAGATCAGCACAAGTAAATAATGTGGAATAAAACAAGTCGGCTATGAGCAGCGGGGCACGGTTGCCATAGGAATGTTTGATCGAGAACGAGGCTTGGTTAACAATACAGCAAGGGCTACATGAAAGGGCGGAAGTACACTCTACTGCAAACTCGGAAAACAAAACTTAAGATGACACTACCTTACCCCTGGAAAAATGATTTATTCAAGTTTTTTAAAAAGTAAGTAACATGCGATTGGGGCTGAATTACAATGGCCATAGTTTGATAAAAACTTATTATAATGGACTAGATGAAAAGAAGCAACAGAGTGTGAGAGTTTACTTCCTCGTTAAGCAGTTGGCCACAGCCTCCATTAATGGCAATTAATTGGAACAAACAGTGCCAGTATTCTGAGGAACAAATACATGTCTCTTGCTCACCACAAGTCTTCTGCTTGCAGTGTAGGGAAGTTGGCATAGTCAAGAGTAAAAAAGGAAGAAGACAAAGGGCGGCAGGTCATAATATAGTATGGGAAATATGACAATTTATTGTAGTGACTTACATGTACAAACGATCCAAAATACAGCTAGTAAACCATGAACAACGGTACTCGCAATGGGACACATCCGGAATGATCAGATCCGGGGACCTGCTGAATGATCCTGTGCTGTGTCCCATTGCGAGTACCATTGTTCATGGTTTACTGGCTGTATTTTGGATCGTTTGTACATGTAAGTCACTACAATAAATTGTCATATTTCTCATACTATATTGTGACCTGGCGCCCTTTGTCTTCTTCCTTTTTTGCTATATCCCTGGAGGGTCCCTCACCTCCCGAGGAGCTGCCTGCACTCTATATGCCACATACACCTTGATTTGGACTCCATGACCATCCACTACAAGGAATCATCTACACTGTGATTTTTTCCAGACTGTGGAAGGACTTCGTTCATAGATGAGGTTTTTGCACTCCCATCCTTGACTTGTTTGTTATATATACATTCCCCCCCCCCTCTTCCTTTAGAATTTTTTGCCTTACCATTTTATATGTTTATATATGCTTGTGTGTGTTTTTTGCACATATGGTCTATGCATTTACCTTCCACTGTGAGTCAGTGAGCGCTGACTTACTGACTTAGGTCAGTTTTTTGTTTACAGCTATAGTCAAGAGTAAAGTGGTGGCCCACAGGTTGACTGGTCCAAATCCCCACAGCTTAACTTTTTCTGTGCATGTGGTCCTCCTCTAATGGGGATCCTCCAACGTACACCCTTACACTGTTGCTCAGCGTCCACAATTTTCTGTTTACTCAGTACACATTCACCTCTTCCCCTCAAATAACCTATGTGTCACGTCCCCATGGTTAGCCAACCAAAACGTGTGATCCTTCCCATGCTGGACAGAGTCCCCCCTTGTCACTGCACCAAATTCAAGCATCAGAGAAACTTTACCATCCTCTAAAATATAATTCAGGATAAAAGAAGGCTTTTTCCAATAAATAGCTGTGTTTGGATATTTACTGAGGTTTGCCTCTTAGAACTAAAGTAATAGGTTCAGAGAAAATTATTTCACAAAGTTTTCATTAAATATGGCAAGTTTGTTCCATGGAAGGTATATTTAAGTATTCATCATCCTCTGGGCAATGGAAGACTTATGTAAAAATGAGCTCATTATCACATAGTTTTTTTTTTTAAATGTCAGTTAATAAAATTCATCGTGCACAGTCAGGTAACCCATCTGTTCCTCAGGAGACATGTCCTAAGAGAGAAAGTTCTGGTCTGATATTACTTAACTCTAATTTTACTCAAACTATTATGATACAATAAGACAGATTTTAGGTCCTAGAAGAAAGGTGACCTTCAAGACTCCTACATAAGGTGACCCCCCCACACACACACACACACACACACACACACACACTCACCCTTCCCCAAGCATTGATAAGCATTATCAATGTATAGTGCTAGTATGACAGATTTTACATATTTCACAGATAAATGTCTGTTAAACTAAGATATTCATTGTTCATACTTTTCATTTACATATATTATAATGATGCTCTACAAATATTATGTCCTAAATAAAACCAACCAAGAAAATCTTACCCCACATTACAGAGGGTAATGTTTTGTGCAAGGCACAAGCCAAGTGCCCTCAGGGCAAGCTTCTTGCAGAGCAACTTGGAGCTTTCCATAAACTTTTACATTACACTTTTATACCAATGGATAGGCTTGGAGCTGAGAGGAGGCCAGAGATGGCTTAGCATAGGGTGACCTAATGTCCCTGATTTTAGGGGCCTAAAATGTCCCTGATTTCAGCCCCTGTTGAAAGAATGTGTCCCCCCAATTTCTTTCCAGCTTTAATAATGGCATCCCGGCCCAGGGCTGCTGCAGGCTAAATCATCTTAGCAACATTTAAATGGCTGGCCTGAAGCAGGAGGCGGAACGGGAGGGTTGTGTCTGCTCTTGCCTGTGTCTGGGGTTTTTGACAATGTCACATATCAATAAAACATGATCTTCCCTGTTACTCCCTTCTTCACTTGGGTAGATTTTGTTGCCAAAAGGTAAGGATATGGATTATTTGCTGCCTTGCCCTTGCTTGTGATGATGACATTCAGGGTACACCTGTGCCTGCACTCTTGACTCAGATCAAATTAGGCTAAGGTGTTATTACACCATACCCCTTTAAGTCCTTCCCCCTGTTAGCAAAATTTGGTCACACCCAACATTGTGTGTGGTGTCTTTGGCATGCCATTACTATCCCCACCCCTACTTTGCCCCTGCCCAATAAAAGTGAGCATGGTCAGTAAGGTCCCCCAGATTTCATTTTGAAAAAATCTTATTAACCACTTCTGGACCGGAAGATTTTCACCCTTAATGACCAGGCCATTTTTTGCAATTCGGCACTGTTATTTTAACTGACAATTGCACGGTTGTGCGACGCTGTACCCAAATAAAATTGATGTCCTTTGTTTCCCACAAATAAAGCTTTCTTTTGGTGGTATTTGAATGCCTCTGCAATTTTTTCTTTTTGCGCTATAAACCTAAAAAAGGGCAACAATTCTGAAGAAAAAAAAAAAAACAATATTTTTCACTTTCTGCTATAAAACATTCCCACTAAAAAAATAATTTAAAAATCTAATTTTTTCATCATTTTAGGCCAATTTGTATTCATCTTCATATTTTTGGTAAAAAAAAAATCCCAATAGGGGTATTTAGTTTGGTTTGCGCAAAACAAAGATTTATGTCATTTTTATTTATTATTTTTTTTTTACTAGTAATGGCAGTGATCTGCGATTTTTAGCGGGATTGCAACATTGTGGCGGACAGATCAGAGCCCTAACTGACATATTTGACACTTTTGGGGGGGACCAGTGACATTACTACAATAATCAGTGCTAAAAATATGCACTGTTACTGTAATAATGACACTGGCAGGGAAGGGGTTAACCCGGGGGCGATCAAAGGGTTAAATGTGAACCTAGCAGAGTGTTTTCTAACTGTGGTGGGGATAAGCTTATGGAATCAATACAGAGACCTGTGTTCCTAAATAGAGAGAACAATAGTCTGCTGTGTTTACAACAGCAGACTGCCGCTCTCTCTTCATGGGGAGTGATTGCGGGTGCACGCCTGCAATCGCGGCCACTGGCCCCATAAACCAGCATCCCCGCTGACAAATGGGGGCCCCCAGGATCCCGTACAGGTACGGAGATTCGCGGGAACCTGACGACCTGCCGCCGTATATCGGTGGCTGGTCGGCAAGTTGTTAAACACAGCTCCAAAAACCCAAAAATGAGCAGTGCTTTCTTAGTAGAAAAAGGGAAAAAGACTGACACTATATAGCAAAACAAGTCCAAACAATAGGTGCTATCTACTTAGGGCTCATTTGCAGCATAGCACATGGGAGAACACACGTATAAAAACCTGCTTTTTAACATGCATTACCCCAATGCATGGTAACACACTGTATACAGTATATGCATTGCTATTCATTCTTAATTGCATCCAAATGCACATAGATTGCAAAAACAAAAACACCTGCATCTCAGTGCTGCTGTCTCTTGATGTCTACATGTGGTCACATTAATTTTCAAAAAATTACACTTCAAAAAACTCGCCATGCCTCTTCTGAAATAACTTGGAATGTCTATTTTCCAAAAAAAGGGGTAATTTGGGGGAATTTTTACTGTCCTGGCATTACACCAGGATTAATCAATTTTCAGATATATACCATAGTTTGTGGAACTTTCACACAGACTAAATAATACACACTGATTTGGGCTATTTTCACCAAAGAAATGTAGCAAAATACACTTTGGCCTACATTTATGAAGAACAATTATTTTTTTGCAAAATGTTATAATAGAAACAAAATGTTCAGACTTTTTTTGTTTATTTAGTAAAAAAAAATAAACTCAATGGTGATTAAATACCATCAAAAGAAAGCTCTCTTTGTGTGACCAAAGTTTAAAAATTTAGTTTGGGTACAGTGTTGCATGATCGTGCAATTGTCATTTAAAGTCCAATAGCGCTGAAAGCTGAATATTGGCCAGGGCAGGAAGGGGTAAAAGTGCCCAGTATCGAAGTGGTTAACCTTATTTGATATTTTAGGTACCTGGGTTTAGCACTACTTTAAAAAAATATTATTATATGCTCATTCAGAACACAGTGATAGCCTTTCCTAATAGCTCACTATACTTAGAAGGCCCCTGCTCCATTGCCAATCCCCTAGTGTTGGGTGAACCGTTCAGGCCTAGCATGATTTCAAATCAAACATTGGCTGTTTGCCGTTCGGGGAAAACCGTTCATTTCATTTTTTCGGCCCACCGAGCGCGCCGAAATGCACTGCATTCCGCATAGTGCACTGGAAGCCCCGATTGGCTGAAGCAATGAAAGCTTTGCCCAATCAGGACACAGAACACTGTCAGAGCCATGATTAGAGAAAGTAATGATGACTGTGCCCAATCATGGCTCATTGCTCATAGCCCCACCCCCTCTATAAAAGGATCCTTCCCACAGCAGCCATTTGTAGTGTGATATTGGCGTGGAGAGAGATAGAACAGGGTTCTCTTCATTGCTACTAGCAAGTTAGTGTGCTATAATGTGCTATTGTGATTCTATTATGAGTTTAGAGTGTAGTGTGAATATAGTGATAGTGAAGTGAGAGTGTACTGCGACCATTCATTTTTACTTTAGTGTTAGTTTAGTGCGAATATAGTGTTAGTGCAGCGTGAGTGTAGTGCGACCATTAATTTTTACTTTAGTGTTAGTTTAGTGTGAATATAGTGAAAGTGCATTGGGAGTGTAGTGTGACTGTTCATTTTCACTGTCAGTTTAGTGTTTCAGGGCAGGTTTAATGCAGTATATTGATGTGCGTTAGTGCACATTTACTGCAGTATATTGACGTGCATTAATGCACAATTACTGCAGTATATTGAACTGCATTAGTGCACGTTTAATGCAGTATATTGAACTGTGTTAGTGCACTTTTACTGTAGTATATTGAATGACATTAGTACACTTTTACTGCAGTATACTGACGTGCCTTAGTGCACTTTTACTGAAGTATATTGAAGTGCGTTAGTGCAGTTTTATTACAGTATATTGAAGTGCATCAGTGCAGTTTTACTGCAATAAATTAAGGTGCATCAGTGCAGTTTTACAGCAGTATATTGAAGTGTGTGAGTGCAGTTTTACTACAGTATGTTGTAGTGTGCCAGTGGAGTGTGTCTGTGTAGTGAGTACTCAGGTTAAAGTGCACCAAACACCACTTTCCATTGAATAAAGTGCATCCAAGTACACATTTCCCCTTGTCAATTACATTTCAGTAATAAGCCACCCCTCCATTATGTTTGAGAGGCCAGCAAGGAGAAGCAGAAGTTCCCATGGCACTGTGAGGGGGCCAGCAGCATCTGTGTCCACAAGCAAAGGTTGACGTGGTCTGTCCTGAGGCAGGACACCATTTTCTCTGTTTAGTGATGTTTCACATACTATTCATCCACAACATGCAGAGGAGGTAGTGGACTGGCTTACTAAACCATCCTCATACTTTATCACCCAAGCAGAGACTAGTGTGCAGTCCACTGCAGATGTCAGAGCAGCTTAATCTGCCTCCTCCACAGTGATTCCTGCCAAAGCCCCAGCATCAGGCATGGAAGAGTCAGCTAAGTTATTTGAACGCAGCATCAGCCACTTGCTCCTTGACGATGCACAGCCATTACTTGATTCTTTAACAGTACCTCTATAGGGTTATAGTGAGAAGGCACCACAAACACCCAAACCCCAATTTTTCCGCACCTCTTACTTTTATCCAAAGACTGCAAAACAGTCACCAGAGTTTAACCAAAAAATCTCTAATCTTGTTCCAAGTGCACTAAATTGTGGCCTCATCATACAGACTAATTCCCCAAGCCATTGTTTATAAAATTAAGAAAGCTTGTAGGGAAAATGTCATTTTTTTGCCTTTAAAAATGTCATTTTCGCTGCAGCAGGCTCTATTCACAGTACAAATGCACCACTAAGGGGACCCCCCAGGCACTATACTTAAAGGAGTTATTAATTTTTATTGTTTCACTTTAAGCATCAGTAAATCAATGCTCATTTAAAAATGTTTTTACAAACTTTTTTTTTCATTGATACATGTACCCCAGGGCAGTACCCCGACCCCCATACACTTTGTATGCCCAATAACCTGCATCTAAGCTCTCAAAATTGTCACTTTTGATTTTTCCAGTTTGTGTCCCATAGACTTCAATTGGGTTTCTTATTTGGCTCCAAACTTTCTCCATGTTTGAGAGTTCTGGGGCTAACCGAACAGGGGGTTGTTCGGCCCATCTCTACTCCCTGTTACAGAAGTCCACCTTGAGTAAGCTTCGGTGTTGATGCTTATCTGGATGGATGACATATCTACTCTCTTTCCCAGGGTATAATGTTTAGGCAAGGTGAATAGGCGCTCTGGCCCAAGCACTGTCAAATGGGGGAAGTCACATGCTCTTCCATACCCATTGCCCCAATAGAGAAAAGGTTCTTTCAGGCTGGGGATGCGGTGAGGGAATGTGGAATAATCACATACTTTGCTTGGGTGATGGGCTATCAGGAGGTCCTAAATACACAAAGTGATGGTGCCTTTTTATGTGAGGCATAGGTAATCAGTGGACCTTTAATACAAGTACTAGCATATCTCACCATCTATGTTTTTAAGGATAATATGATACTTACAGTTCCACAGCAGCTATAGAGGCTCAGTTCCAAAATCCCTACTGGGTTTATTTTTACAGTAAATGTTGTATAATCTGATCTCTCTCTTCCTTTTCATCTTTTGTTTCATCCGCAGGAAAAGCAATGTGATGCCAGCCAGAGGCCGTCATTGTTTCATTACTTGGCAGTCACATACCTGACGCTGCAGAATTGTAGGCTGCTCCCAGTCACAAAAAATCCTTGTTATTTTGACTGATTCACTCTACTCTAGGTATGAGGCCTACAACTCATTTATTTGCTTGCTTTATTATACTGCTTGCTTCATAGCAGCCTCATATCACTAGTTGCAGCATTAGCTGTTATACATTAGCTATGTGTTGCTGATCAGCACAGAAGAGTGATAAGAATGGGAAATGATATGTTAAATATTCGTCTCCTGGCATATGAAATATCACAGCTTCACTCCCACATAAATCTGTAATACTGATGGGGTACCCACAGGACATCTGGGTCTGCAAATTCATTGACAGATTAGCTATCTGTTAATTATTTCTCAGCCAGAGACAGCCAACTATGGTTGAAGTACGCTGAGAACCTCTATGTATACCTACGTATGTGTAGTGCCCTGCCAAAAGTTAGGTTAAATTTAGGTTTTTGGCTTCCCTGTACTAATTGAAGGAATAATCAGGTTTTTTTGTAAAGTCAGGGTTTCCCTAAGGTCAGTGGTTGATTGTTCCTGTTTGCTTCTGAGGGAAGCTTCCAGAAAATAAAATAGAAGGGTCAACCACTGATTTATGAATATTTATCAGACCCCAGCCAATCCCTGGGAAGGGGGTGCCCAGAAGAAGTGCTTTAAAAAGGAGCACTTATTATTCCTCTTCTACCTTTTGCGCATGCTCCAAAACGCGTTGCGGTCCTGTGGTGTCAGAAGGAGCAACGCTAACATCCATCGTGCATCCCTGCCCTCGCTTTAATCTCATTCTGCTTACGGCCGGAGATAGTGGGACGTGAGCAGGACAAAGCACACAGCGTTCAGATGGGCTTCTCTGACCCCTCTCCTCCAGACATCCATTTCAGCATCTCTACTCTACAGGCTTGTTACAAAAAACTGAAAATGTGAGTTTATGTATTATAATAAATTGTGTTATAAAGTCTACACTTAGAGGCAACTTTTGTCTGTCTTCTCTTCACATTTGGAGAAGCTGCTTCCACCCCCCCCCCCCGAAGGGCAGCCCTACAAAGTGGACTTACCTCACCTTCACCCAGGACTTTTATAAAGGAATTTTTACAATGGACTTCCATTTGGACTCCCCATCTGCACTTATAGTGTTGTATATAGGTGTTCTCGCACTAGCGCCCAACTCTTTACTATTATTGGTGCCCAGAAGATGCCTGGAGAGGTGATAAATATTTGGGAGGCCTGCTCATAGTGTCTTTGTCCTGGGACTGTTGATCCTGGGATGCAGCCTGTGTACTGGAATTTCATTTTTGGCCTCAGCAGGTGCTGGGTTGAAGGCCTGGAGAAAATATGCTGAAAGGGTTTTTGGTGGAGGGCTTTATCTTTAAATTAAGTCTGGAGAAGCATCTTTGTCTCCTAGTGCATTGTGAGTATTTGAACACACAAAAAAATGTACAAAAACATGTCCCAGGGCACCAAACCCACCCACAACAGTATAAGGTAGGGGGTATCCACTGCTAATTTCATACCAAACGGTCGGGGATAGACCAGGGAGCCCAGCAACCAATTAAATGTGACAAAAGACCAAAAAGACAAAGAGGTTGCAATAAATTAGTTCAACACTGGTTTGTGAAAAATTAGAAAAAAATCTTTATTTAGGTAATGAAAATAATTATTTTAATAAAAGGACCATACACAGTAATGGTATCAGACTAAAACAAAAGGACCTATGAGATCTCTCCCAAAAGTAATCAACTCGTCATACTCAAAAACACTAAGAGCACAATGTCACTCCACCCCGTGCCCAAGGCCACACCGACCCACATAGACCACCCAGCAAAATAGCAATGCACCTAAATGGGGGATCAACAATGATATAATTCTCTGATGGATAGCTGAAAGTATCAGATGGTTCAGTAGAATGAAATCACAAATTTTCTCAATACTCAGATCCCCTGACCGGAAGGCTCCTGGGAACTATTGGCTCTATGATAGGAGGGACTGGATATCACGACAGTGGAAAGGGTGGATAAAATATAGAATATGCCACTCCTACAAAGTGAATGAGTGGGGATAGTATGGACCCCTTATGTCCGAGAGTAGCTGAGCCATATCCTTATAATTGAACACTGAAGTGTCAGGACCTCCTGAGGGGGTTCAGAGAGGAATCTTGTGCCCCTGAGCGTTGGCCGGGTCTGCGGGAAGGCGCATGTGCCGAGGCGCCGAATGGAGTGACAAGCCCCAAGCGTGACGTCAACGCATTTCACGTGCCCTCGCACTCTTCTTCAGGACATAATCACGTCATACATCGCCTCCTTTTTATACCAGAGCACTAGCCAGTTATTCGTACCAGCTGTGTAAGGGTACAGGAAGCATAACGCAGGAGTGAGGACATATTGTAAGTAAGGCCTGGTTTTGAACTCTCAGGTCTGCATGTGCTTGAGGGAATTGCTTGCCAGAGTTTACTGGATAGACTGGGTCTGCTCACAGAGACCTAGAATTACTGGACATTCCCTATTACCTCCAGTCAAGTATGTTTTAAGTGGATTTTGTAAAAAGTTGTCATCTTTTTCATTTCTGCTAGCATTTTGGAGCTTCTTGAACCCTTAAATCCCCTGCTGTTCAAGTTTTTGCAAAAAAAAAATCCACAAAAATACATTCCCTATACTAAGCCTGTGTTTTTGATGCACTTGGAACTGCGTCTGTGACAGGCAGTCTCTGTACTAGCAAGGGAGACCCGTGCATCTTCTCAGCAGCCCCTCCGGGGGTGAGCGCTACATATGTACAGTGGGCATAGAAAAAATCACCCCTTTTAAAATAATCACACTTTGTTGCTTTGCAGCCTGAAATGAAGACAGACACAGTTTTTGTTTTATCCAGCTGTATTTACTAGTGCAACTTAAAACATCCAAGTGAAAGATCACCAACATGTCAGAAAAAAAATAAAACAAATTTAAAAACAGATAAACTGAGTTAGAAAAAGGATCACCCCACTTATGCCAGTATTTTGTTGGACCACATTTTGCTATAATTACAGCCTTTAGTCTGTTCGGACATGTCTTTACTAACTTTGCACATCTATACTTCTTTGCAGAACTGCTCAAGTTCAGTTAAATGTGATGTTGACTGCTTGTAGATTGCAGTCTTCAAGTTATTCCACAGATTTTCAATGGGGTTTAAGTCTGGGCTCTGACTAAGCCATGCACTAATATTCACCTTTTCCTCCTTCAGCAACTGTGTGGTCATTTTTGCTATTTGTTTTGGGTCAATACGTTGCCTCTACTGGAGTTAGACCTATAATGGGCCATCCCAGAAGCATACACCCTCACTACATTGTTCAAATATAAGGAGCAAAAAAATTAATATTTCTGTGTATTAAGGATCATGTGATTCACATCTCTCCCTCTCACATGACAGCACTGGTGTTTAGTGATCAGCCCACTAATGTCACATGGTGATGGCTGAATGGAGTGTTATAGAGGCAAGAGATACATCAAAGGAAGGCAGCAGTAGAACAACCTTTTGCCTAGCCCTGCATGGTCAAAACACAGGTTCACTGTGATTTTGACCATCAGGCAGCCCTTCGCCCTTGTCACACAAATTATTGTTTTTTTTTTTTTTATATGAGTGGCATTTAAAATAAAGTAATATAGGACTCCCCTGCTACCCTTCCCCTTGAATTTCACTAATTTCTTGCCTTCTACTGCCCTTTATGAATTTAAAATGACAAGAGGACAAGGTTCTCCTTCATTCATTAATAGATCCACTTTAACAATCCTTTTGACCTTTTTTTTCCTTATCCTTGTGTCATTTGCTTTTTCATTTTACAATATGATTTACCTTGTATTTCTACTCTATAACCTGCATTTAAGTTGATATTAGTGTCCTACTAAACCTTTTAAATAATGCGGAATTTTTACATTATTACACTGTTTATAATCCCTTTCTAACTTGTACTAATGAAGGCTTCTCATTATCCAACATTACTTTCAAGTTCTCCATAAATAATTTTTTGTGATTTTTATGTAATTACGTTTGCTTTTTGCTGCTTTTGTTTGACCCTTTGACCTTTGCTTTTATATTTCAGAATAATTCTTGTGATAACCCATTTGTGTGTAGGCTGTTGTAAAATTCTCATGTTGACCTTAAAGCAGTAGAATTCCTCCAAAAATATCTGCTATTGGCTGACTTCCACTCCACTTGGGTTCATACATGGGTTGAAGTGGAACTAGGCTCTATTAATCAACATTACCTATTTATTAATCCTTAGGCTGCAAGCATTAGTAAAGAGATATTAAAGTAAAATATATTTTCTTTTTTACATTTCTTTACATTATATTTACTTTTTTTTTTTTTTTTACATTTCCTTACTTGCTTCTACAAACTAGTTTCTGGGCTATGCCAAAATTATGTTGATGTCATACATTCCAGGAGGTTTCATTGGCATTTTTTTCTTTCGTCTGGAGGGTCTTTCTCAGCCAAGCACACCATCCTGCTTACATGCCTGAGCTAAGGGCGGATCAATTCCAGAAAGTAAATGCTACATGAATCATTTCCCTTACTCAAGTTAGCCATGGCTAGACATGCTAGGGAAGTGTTTTTCAAAGCAATTTCTTATCAACCTAAATCATGGAGACATGGATGGATGGGTTAGTATAGTTTGAATATTAAAAATGAATGAAATAGCATTTTCAGTTTCTGGAGCTCAGATACAGTATAATAGGGATTGTTTAGCAGGTAGCTTACTTATTTTGGCCCCACACCCACCAATTGCATGTCCTATTACTTTTGAAAATGATATACAAAAGGATCTAAAGTACACAGGGTTCACCGTGTTAACATTGTCCTGTGACATTAAAAATAGTCCCGCCCCCTGGAGGATCAGAGGATTTTCTAATGGGTCCCAAGCTATCTTAGCACTGCAAACTGGGTTTTAGGCCAGTAGAGCTACAGGTGCCCTAGTTTGTAACTAAAGCCCCGTACACACGTACTGATCATCGGCCAAACGATCGGCCGTCTTTTGTCTGGTGCTGTCCTGTCAGCTGAAAAGTGCAAAAGACTGCACACGAATTTTGTCGGCCAACAACAGCCGACTGCAGAAGTGATGTCATGTGATGGTTAACTTTCCGTGTGTTTTTTCTTTTCTGAGCATGCCCAGTCTTGCTAATCTGCTGTTTGTCGGCCGAATTCTGTACTGACTGGCGAACAATCGGCCGTTCTGGTGTTGGCCAACAAAAATTTTAATGCCTGCACAACAGATTCTGTTCGGCAGAAAAGTCACTGTCGGTTGTCGGAAGCATCATACTAACAAGCCGACAATCGGCCGATCGTTCGGCGGCTGAATATTTACGGCCGACAATCGCTACGTGTGTACGGGGCTTAAGAAAAGCACAAATCCCTTCTGTCCCCACCAGTGACTTAGTGGCCAACAGGAGGAAATACAGTATTTGGTGGTTAGTGAAGGGACTTCAGGGACATGCCTCATTATTTAGCAGGCAATACCCATTAGATAAGTAAATTGTATAAAACCTGCCAATAAGCATAGAGGCCATGTTGAGTCTTCACCCAGCATGCCCTGCTAATTGAGTGTGATGAAGGCACCCTGTATAAATCAGTTCAGTTTTTTACACCTGTCAACTCACTATGAACATTTCTTAAAGCGGAGTTCCACCCAAAAGTGGAACTTCCGCTTTAGGGAGTCCTTACCCCCTGACATGCCACATTTGGCATGTCATTTTTTTGGGGGGGAGCGGGTACCTAGTTTTGACAGGTACCCGCTCCCACTTCCGCTCGGAGCGCCGCGGCGCCCTGAAAGGAAGTTCTCCTCTCCCCCTCCCTCCCTGCAATCTTCTGGGACACGTCAGAGGTCCCAGAAGATTGCCGGCCAATCACGGCACGCAGCGCGACTCGCGCATGCGCAGTGGGTACCCGGCTGTGAAGCCGCAAACTGTCACAGCCGGGTGCCCACAGCAGTGATGCCGGCGCCGAGGGAGAGGATCGAGGCTTCGGGCGGCCGCATCGCTGGACCGTTGGACAGGTGAGTGAATGGCTGGAACTTCGCTTTAAATCAGCCTGGTAATTCAATAATTAAGTACCTTTTTCCTAATTGATATACAGCTGTTACATGACCCAGCTCTTTCCTAGCCTGTCTGTAGAGAAACATAAACTAAATAATTTAAAGAGGTTGTAAACCTCAGAATTTTTTTTTTTTTAAGTACACCTGAAAGACAAACACATAATGAGCTAGTATGCATCGCATACTCACTGATGTCACTGGCTGCATTTAAGGTAAATATCTCCTAAACGGTGCATGTTTAGGAGATATTTAAAGTACCCATAGGTAAGCCTTATCATAGGCTTACCTATAGGTACAACTTGCAGAGGAGGGTTTACTTCCTCTTTAAATCCATAAACTGTTTTACATTGTCAAACAAATATATATTTGAAATCTTTATTATATTTTGGCAATAACATGGTGTGGGTGGATTTCTGCCAGTCACTGGCTGTGTCACGCCCCTCCAGACTGTTTCTTAGAAAAGAGGGTGGTGAAGCTTCCATCAATCTACATGTAATATCCTACCCCTATTGTGTTTAGCTGGTTAGTGTACATGGAGGAGGAGGAGGAAGGGGAGTGTCATTTACCACTGTGTATATGCCTGCATGTGTGACTCTATATAGTCAAATAAACAACAAATCTCATCGTGACTGAGTGGGTCTGAACAGCATGTAGTACACCATTTTTTTATGATGTGGGTTTAGTCACAATTTAAGATAGCAAAATAAAATATATTTTGTGTTACAAGCTTGTGAATCAGCAGTGACAATGATGATAGCCACACACCCTGCAACATCTACACAGTAATGAAAGCAGGCCCGGTCTACATGAGAGTGGTAACTCTGCTCTGAACTCAGGAGCAGTGCAGCATTGTTGCCACACCATAACAGAAAATGCATTAGGTAGACCTTACTGTCATCATCAATAGATATTTGCAAGACTTTGAAGGAAGACTAAGAGAAAACTGTAAGTGCAGGTGCACCTATAATTGGGTGCTGCAAAACATTTTTTATATGGGAGGCAATTTTAACCACTTGCCGACCGCTCACTGAGCTGGTACTGCAGCAAAGTGGCTCGATTCCGTCCAGCGACGTAGACTCCTCCCCTTGTGGGCGGCGCGCGTGCCGCTGGAGGCTCGCTCCCGATGTATTCAGACACAGCGGGAGTCGGGCCAGGGGAGGAGAGGCGGTGATCACCACCGCTCTTCCCCGATCGTCGGGGATCGAGTGCGGAGATCCGCCCGCTTGTGTAAACAAAGCGGGCGGATCTCCTCTGTGACAGGCAGTCACAGATTACAGGATTCAGCATAGCTGAACCTGCGATCTGTACCTGTGTCACTCAATCCCCTCCCCCCAAACATGTCAGTAAGCACCAGGCATACAATTAACCCCTATATCTCCAATAAGGTTCACCCCTTACCTGCCAGTGTTATTATTACAGTAACAGTGCATATTTTTAGCACTGATTACTGTAGTAATGTCACTGGTACCCCCAAAAGTGTCAAAAATGTCAGTCAGGGGTCCGATCTGTCCACCGCAATGTCGCAGTCCCGCAAAAAAAATCCCAGATCGCCGCCAGATCGCCGCCATTACTAGTTAAAAAAAACAATAAAAATTACATAAATTTCCCGTAGTTAGTAGCTGCGATAACTTTTGCGCAAACCAATCAAAATACGCTTATTGCGATTTTTTTTTACCAAGCATATGTAGCAGAAAACAAATTGGCCTAAAATGTTAAAAAAAATTAGATTTTTACTTTTTTGGGGGGGGAATTTCATATAAAAAATGTGAAAAATATTGTTATTTTTTCAAAATTGTCGCTATTTTTTGTTTATAGCGCAAAAAGTAAAAATCGCACAGGTGATCAAATACCACCAAAAGAAAGCTCTATTTTTGGGGAAAAAAGGGCATAAATTTAATTTGGGTACAGCGTCGCACCACTGCGCAATTGTCCGTTAAAATAACGCAGTGCTGAATCGCAAAATATGGCCTGGTCAGGAAGGGGGTAAAACCTTCCGGTTTTAAAGCAGTTAAAAATACACTCATTGAGATTTTTTTTGTCAAAGACATGTAGCTAAATACATTTTGGCCTAAATATATGACAAAGATTGAATATATTGGATATTTTTTAACTGTCAAAGTAGAAAAATATTGTTATTTTTTCAAAATTGTCGCTCTTTTTTTATTAATATTGCAAAAAATGAAAAGCGCAGAGGTGATCAAATAACACCAAAAGAAAGCTCTGTTTGTGGGAAAAAAAAAAAAGTAAATTTTGTTTGGGTACCGCGTTGCATGACCGCGCAATTGTCAGTTAAATTCGCACAGTGCCGAATCGCAAAAAGTGGTCTGAACGTAAAGCAGGAAAATCCTCCGGTGGTAAAGTGGTTAATTGGAAAATAATGAAAAATATGTTAATAAATGTTTAGCCTTAAAACATATAAATTATTAATTTACTTTAAAATATAACATTTAGAAACATAACAGAAAGATGGCAAACTACATAACAAATAGCCACATAGTCATTAACATGTTAAATGCATTTTATCCAAGACCAGTGTAAAGGTCTGGCAAGTTATTTTTTTTCCTTAAGGGCCCTTTCACACAGGGAATCTGTCAGACGGAGTCCGTTTTTCTCAGCGGGAGATCAATCCGCCGATCCCCCGCTGAGCAGGAGGATGACAGCTGCTCTGCACGCTGTGTGTCGAGACACAGCTGTCAGGTCCCCATGCATCTCTATGGCGGAATCGAATGGGAACGGACCGTCTGTCCATTCTCATCCAATCCCATCCGATCCGTGGGCGGATGGAAAATAGGGTTTCCATCCGTCCAGATTTGACGGATCAGATCGGATGTCAGCGGACATGTCTCCGCTGACATCCGATGCCCCATAGAGATGCAAGGGGTGACCGTTCAGATCCGCCTGTCAGTCTTTGAGAGCAATATATGATCCAAGGAATTGAGCTAACTGCCTTGAGGGGGCTGACTGGAATATTTTTTCTTTTTTGTGGCAAAATTGGTAAGGCCTCTTGCACACGGGCACTCTGAACCCAAAAACCAAGCTCAAGGGTAGCGTTTAGCTTGACAAAGCGTATTCTAAGAATATAAATATATTATTTTCTTGGAAAACAAGCGTATGCTTGCACTGGCGTACATCCAAGTACAGCCACGCACAGCCCTTCATGTCTATATGCAGGCTTCCCATGCTGGAAAAATACACAACAGTTTGGGTTGCATGGGCTCAGGGTGCCTGTGTGCAAGAGCCTCAAGAGCCGCCCCAAGAGTTTTGGTTTTCCTTTCTCTTGACCAGAGCTGTGGCAGTTAGGAATTTGTCTTCACCACTCACACTCAAATGCACATAGTGAAATCTTTTTGGGCAAAATGCAGCTTTTTCTAGAGAAGTCCACTCTTTTTGTTGTCTCATGTGATAGTGTGGTCACACACATTACATGTGATTTGAAGTATATTTTTACTTTTGCAGTATCATTTGAGAATATGTTTCTTATGTTTTCCCATTCACATAGCATACCTATTTTTTTTTTTTTTTTTAAATCCTAACTTTTACATTTTTTTATTGGAGAAAAAGCACCTAATCTTCTTTAGATTCACCATTAACTGCAACGTGCAAGGGCCTGCTGGATTTTGATTAACCACTTTAGCCCCAGCCACCACAGATGTACTGCGGCAGGCTGGCGCTCCCAGGCAAAAGCCCGTACATGTCTGGCGCTCGGCTGGGAGGAGCTAGGGGGCGATCGCGCGCCGCCGGAGGCGCGTTCCCACCCCCGCTCATCAGCCGGCCACTTGCGATCTCCTGAGAAGGAAGATGTAAACACAGCCGTCCGTACTTCTCCCTGAAGTTATCACAGCTGTCATGTGATCCTGCTATATAGGATAGCATGTCTCTGTAATGACTTCACAAGCCACACCCCTCCACAGTTATAATCACGCCCCTAGGGTCACATTTAACCCCTTGATCACCAGTAATGTTAACCCCTTCCCTGCCAGTGTTATTTTTACAATAACAGTGCATATTTTTAGCACTGATTACTGTAGTAATGTCACTGGTACCCCCAAAAATGTCAAAAATGTCAGTTAGGGGTCCGATCTGTCCGCTGCAATGTCGCAGTCCCGCAAAAAATCGCAGATCGCCACCATTACTAGTAAAAAAAAACAATAAAAATGACATAAATCTTTCCTGTAGTTAGTAAAGACAATAGCTTTTGCGCAAACCAATCAAAATACGCTTAATGCGATTTTTTTTACCAAAAATATGTAGCAGAAAAAAAAATTTGCCTAACATGTAAAAAAATTAGATTTTCACATTTTTTTGGAGAATTTTATATAGCAGAATGTGAAAAATATTGTATTTTTTTTTTTTCAAAATTGTCGCTATTTTTTTTGTTTATAGCGCAAAAAATAAAAATCGCACAGGTGATCAAATACCACCAAAAGAAAGCAGGTTTGTCCATATTATATATTATTTTATAATTTTGGTTAATCCAAAGGACAGAACAGAGCTAATATAGTACAGCCTTTATCAAAAAATGTTATGCTAGAGCAGCCATTCTCAACCAGGTTCTGTGACACCCTATGGTTCCTCCAGAGGTTTTTAGGGGTTCCTGGCTGATTAACATCCCATCTGAGGGTGCCTGCATAATTCTGGGTCCATCACCCCCTGGCACAGCCAACAGCACAGCCCAAAGATCTTTATTGCTGTCTGTAAGAGTGACATTCTGACGATCACTGTAAAGAGGGCAATTCTTCCCATTGACCACCAAGACAAAGGACATGCTTGACAAGGGATATACTTCCCACTGTCCTAATGACTTAATTTTTGCTGGGGTTTCCTGAGACCTGAAATAATTACAAGGGTTCCTCTGGGGTAAAAAGGTTGAGAAAGGCTGCTCTAGAGGTTACTAGGAGTTTGTTGAGAAAGGAGCAATGTATGCCTTTTAGATAAGTAGAAGGGGGATTCTTACCACTGAACTCAAATATAAGGAGCATTGAGTAGCCCACTAATGTACAGTGACTTGTAGATATAGTAATTATTATCAGGGGCCCTGAGACCAGAAGGGTATTTGAAGGGTTCTCCTTTGAAAGGCTGGTATAGTGTATCGCCAGTTTTAATCCAGGTTCCCCTTTTTCTTAGTGCATTTTTTAAGGTCTGTTGTAGAGCATTTAGAGGCATTTTCATAATTCTATTGGGCACCAGAGCCCATGAAAATGCACAGAAAAAAACATCATGCCCCATTTTTCAAACTGCAATGCTATGCTTCCCATAGACCTGAACAGCTTAATTCAAGAACACTGCTTCTTATGACACATTAAAACACAAAGTTGTGAACGAGGCCTTAGAATGACCAAAATGGGGGGGGGGGGGGCGTGGCCTGCCGCAGACCTGAATGGTGGCTGTGTGAGCTAGCTCGGTGGTTTTCCGGCTCTTTCTACAGCATCTCGCAGTGCAGAGAAACTCGCACAAATCTAACTCAGCGGTTAACATCCCCAGACACCCGGTGGCATGCCAAAAAGAGACAAATCCCACTCCGGTCCCCAGAAACCAACAAGTTTCTTTCCTCTAGCAGGAGAATGGCAGCAGCATTATGGTGGTGACAGCCTCTCTTCTGGCCACACAGTTAGGAGGGGACAGCTGCACACAGGAGAGCAGCAGCGTGACTCAGCAATTGATCCACTCTCCCTGCAACAAGGTGAGTCCTCCTCTCCTCCTGACTCCTCAATGACCCGCAGCTCAACCAAAGCTAAAAAACACAGACAGGGAGAAGCAGAAGAACCCTACTATATGACACCAGCCCCTGCAGCTGTACCTCTACCACAGAAACCTTTAGAGGATTTCCCTAATTCTGCTCAACCTGCCACTCTGGCTGACATGAAGGACATGCTACTGCCATTAAGGGGGTCCTTACAGGCTGATTTTTCCTCTATGATTGCTAATGTATCCTCTGATGTTTAAGATCTTTCTCTGAGGGCATCCCACACTGAATCTAAAATTAGTGATATCTGCCAGGCACATAATGATCTCAGTAACGGCTTTACCGAACATGATACTACTATCCAACGTATTAATGCCAAACTTGTGGATCTGGAGAACTGATCTTGGCGTAATATTATTAAATTTTGCGGAATTGCAGAGACAGGTACTCTGTCCCTCCTACACGAATATCTACACTAACTTCTGCAAGAGCTTCTCCCATCAGCATCAAGTATAGATCTCATCATCGATCGGACGCATCAAATTCCTAAGCCATCTCTCCTCCCAGCGAGATGTTCTTGCCCTTATCCATTTTTATCACATTAAGGAGCAAGCTATGGCAGCCACTAGGAATAATCACACTTTATCCAAAAAGAAAATTGGAATTTCTCTCTATGCTGATCTCTCCACAGCAACTATACAAGCCCGCAGAGAACCTCCAAAGCCCTTCGCAAGTACAAGATTGCATATCAATGGGGTCATCCCACTAAGCTACTTGTCACCCACCAGGGCAAAAAACATTCAATCTACTCCATGGAGAAAGGAATCAAAATGCTACAATCCTGGAAAATAATACCACCTGACATCCCTCATCCTGAGGAACTATATTGTAACAAGATCCCCATGGACTGGTCTTAAACAGCCGCTCTGTCGAGTAGGCTCTCATCTGTATCTTTCTCCTCCTACTAGCCTGTTCAACCCTCCACTTCACCACTGTACTCATGATCGAACTGATCAGATCCCACAGCAAACTTTGTCATTTATTTCCCCAATGTTTTTGCAATATATGTATTATATTGCACATTGTTCTCAATTTTATCTCTGAGGATTTTTTTAGGCATCTCCATACTTCACATTTTTTCTGTTTCCCCTGTTTCATGTTTTTTTTCTGCTGGTTTACACTGGTACGTGAGGTCCTCTTTCTCCGAGAGACTCATTTCCACAAAGGAGATCGCCTTCATTTCTCCCTTTAACACTTTTCTCAGATCTTCACTGCCAATTCAGATAAGAAAAAAATTGGTGTTTTAATTGTGACAATTGTGATAAAAAATTCACTGTCATTCCAACTTTATTCTTCTATTATAGGCGACAAGTGTAGATATGTCATTCTAATTTGTACTCTGCATAATGTGCTTTATACTCTTGTAAATTTGTGTGCCCCCAACGCCAACCAGATCTCTTTTTTGAAGCAAGTTCTGCTAATTATTGGAGGCGACTTCAACTCTGTCGCTGACCCTCATTTGGACACCTCCTCCTCCCGTAGGAAAACATTGGCCTGTCTAAAATCCTTTCTCCATAGGAGAGATCTGTTTGATGTGTGGAGATGCTTTCATGCAGAAGAGAGGGATTATACCTACTATTCCTCCTCACACCATTCCTACTCCAGGATCGATATGTTTATTCTGGACAAGGGCCCACTTCTGTTTGTCATATCTACCTCCATGTACAAAAGGGAGCAAGTGAAAGGAAGCCCAGAACCGTATAAACCTTGCTCACCCGGCGCACAACCTATATAATCAATATCTAAAAACACTAAGCAGCTGCTATAAAATAACACAATGTATAAAAGGTGTGTACAGTAAAGTGTCTTAGCATCTAACTTCCACTCTATCAACACACTAGCAGTGCTGTAAAAGTCCACAAAAATGAACTAAAATGCTTAAATGAATAGCTCTGTGCAGGTAGAAATAAGCGTTCATGCATAAAGTCCCAATGTCAGCCAGAGGATGAAAGTCCACAGACTGTGAATTCACATAAAGACTTGTCAGCAGACCAAAAGCGCAGGAGACCTCCACCGCACCACAGTGTACACCCTTAAGGTTGGGGACTCACCAGATATAAAAGATATATGCGCCCAAAGCAACTGGTATATACGATCTCCCGACCGCCTCCAACAGCAGGGTAAAAACAACCGGATGAGGGCAAAATAGATGACTCCCAGCCAGAGGTCTTCTCAGTGTAGTACTCACAAAGCATGAAAATCAATGGAGTGACATAGCGTGATACTGCATAACACTTTATTTCCCCACACACGAAAAATCCCTCAAATATTGCACTTACAAACAAATCAGTATAACAGCGTAAAATGGATAGGAACACCTGCGTCCTGTCGCCGTAGCCCTTCGTAGCAGCCCGCTGCTCGGTACCAGCATCGAGCCTCCGGGTATGGCGTCTGACGTCAGCTTCCCACGTGACCGCGTGACCACGGTCTGACGCGTTTCGTCAGCAAATGACTTCAATCGAGGGCGTGGTCACACGGCAAGGTCACTCGTATTTGGCTGTATTGGAATGGGCGGTCCCGATGACGGGCTAATGACGTGAGTACGATGCAGCTCACGTCCTTCCGCCCAGTCCACATCCTTTCTACGCCAACTATAACACTTCCGCCCATACACGGCGTCACCACCGTCACTGGTCAAACTACATAGCACCCTTCCTTCCCCGAATTCACTGATATTGGGGGGCGAGTTAGATCCAGATCATCGGCGGATCATACAACCATGGCACCATTCTATTAGTATTAACACCCTAAACATACAGTGTTTTGCCATAGCATAACAATACCAACTAAAGTGCAAGTGTTATGTAAAATATACATTATTGCTACTGATGTCAACATCCATTCAAAGATATAGACATACCACCCATTCCAATACAGCCAAATACGAGTGACCTTGCCGTGTGACCATGCCCTCGGCTGAAGTAATTTGCTGATGAAACGCGTCAGACCGTGGTCACGCGGTCACGTGGGAAGCTGACGTCAGACGCCATACCCGGAGGCTCGATGCTGGTACCAAGCAGCGGGCTGCTACGAAGGGCTACAGCGACAGGACGCAGGTGTTCCTATCCATTTTACGCTGTTATACTGATTTGTTTGTAAGTGCAATATGTGAGGGATTTTTCGTGTGTGGGGAAATAAAGTGTTATGCAGTATCACGCTATGTCACTCCATTGATTTTCATGCTTTGTGAGTACTACACTGAGAAGACCTCTGGCTGGGAGTCATCTATTTTGCCCTCATCCGGTTGTTTTTACCCTGCTGTTGGAGGCGGTCGGGAGATCGTATATACCAGTTGCTTTGGGCGCATATATCTTTTATATCTGGTGAGTCCCCAACCTTAAGGGTGTACACTGTGGTGCGGTGGAGGTCTCCTGCGCTTTTGGTCTGCTGACAAGTCTTTATGTGAATTCACAGTCTGTGGACTTTCATCCTCTGGCTGACATTGGGACTTTATGCATGAACGCTTATTTCTACCTGCACAGAGCTATTCATTTAAGAATTTTAGTTAATTTTTGTGGACTTTTACAGCGCTGCTAGTGTGTTGATAGAGTGGAAGTTAGATGCTAAGACACTTGTACACACCTTTTATACATATCTACCTCCATATGTACGATTGCATGGTCAGACCATGCCCCTATCTCCCTTTCGGTAGCCACACAACCTTCACCTATATACTCTCAGCTATGGAGAATGAACACATCCTTGTTGTCGGACCCTTCCCACGCTCACACAAAGAAGAGCTTGAATCTGAATAGCACTGCCGATATTAACTGCTTCACCCTCTGGAATGCTCACAAAGCTGTCCTGTGGGGGTAATCTAATACAGATCAACTCCCAGTTAAAAAAGCACAGGACGCAACATTTTGATAACTTTTCAAATCTATACCAGATATTGAAGAACTGAACAAACATACTCCTTCGACACACAATGCCTCTAAACTATCTAGCCTCATAAACGAGTTAAGATCCTTACTTTTATATGATGGCTTCTTAAACGAGAGAAGCCATCAGTACATGCCGTGCTTTGTTTGAGGAGGCCGGCAGGTGGTGCTGTGGAGCAGAGCAGAGCAGAGCGCGCGGGATCAGTGTCTGTGTGCGAGTGAGAGGAGCGGAGTGTGACAGACCGGGTGTGTGAGTCCCCCCCACCCCCCTCAGAGGAGCGGCGGCGTCCGGGCGAGAACCCCCCCCCCAGAAAGGAAACGGGCGGTGAGCGGAACGGTAACCCCCCCCCTTTCCATTGTTGCGGCGGCGGCGCCCGGTGCTAAGAGGCCCCCCCCCACCGAGGTAAGAGCGGGCGGCGGTAACCCCCCCCCCCTTGTAAGAGCGGGCGGCGAGCGGTGCGGTAACCCCCCCCCCTTGTTGAGGGCGGCGTACAGTAAACTGTCCCTTGCGGCGAGCGGTGCGGGAACCCCCCCCTCAGAGAGAAGCAGAGGAGACTAGCTGGCCGGGAAGTGACCGAGGGAAGCGGGGTGCTGAGAGGAGACTGACCGACTGAGGGAGGAATCACAGCCAGGAACTGCTAGTGACAGGCTTAAAGGGACACACACTAGGTAAGTAAGACTGGTGACTGAGATTGAACAGTGACTGAGGGTGTAGTGTAGTACCTGAGTGTCTGGGAGTACCTGTTGCTACCTGAGTGTTCTGGGAGTGGTGCGACTGGCCGGGCTGTGCGACTGAGAGCTGTGCGTCTGACCGGGCTGTGCGACTGTTGTGCGTCTGACCGGGCTGTGCGACTGTTGTGCGTCTGACCGGGCTGTGCGACTGTTGTGCGTCTGACCGGGCTGTGCGACTGTTGTGCGTCTGACCGGGCTGTGCGACTGTTGTGCGTCTGACCGGGCTGTGCGACTGAGTGTTGTGCATCTGACCGGGCTGTGCGACTGAGTCTGACCGGGCTGTGCGACTCAGTGTTGTGCATCTGACCGGGCTGTGCGACTGAGTGTTGTGCGTCTGACCGGGCTGTGCAACTCAGTGTTGTGCGTCTGACCGGGCTGTGCAACTCAGTGTTGTGCGTCTGACCGGGCTGTGCGACTCAGTGTTGTGCGTCTGACCGGGCTGTGCGACTGAGAGTGTTGTGCGTCTGACCAGGCTGTGCGACTGAGAGTGTTGTGCGTCTGACCGGGCTGTGCGACTCAGTGTTGTGCGTCTGACCGGGCTGTGCGACTCAGTGTTGTGCGTCTGACCGGGCTGTGCGACTTAGTGTTGTGCGTCTGACCGGGCTGTGTGACCCAGTGTTGTGCGTCTGACCGGGCTGCGTGACAGAGTGTTGTGCGTCTGACCGGGCTGTGCGACTGAGAGTGTTGTGCGTCTGACCGGGCTGTGCGACTCAGTGTTGTGCGTCTGACCGGGCTGTGCGACTCAGTGTTGTGCGTCTGACCGGGCTGTGCGACTTAGTGTTGTGCGTCTGACCGGGCTGTGCGACTGAGTGTTGTGCATCTGACCGGGCTGTGCGACTGAGTCTGACCGGGCTGTGCGACTCAGTGTTGTGCATCTGACCGGGCTGTGCGACTGAGTGTTGTGCGTCTGACCGGGCTGTGCAACTCAGTGTTGTGCGTCTGACCGGGCTGTGCAACTCAGTGTTGTGCGTCTGACCGGGCTGTGCGACTCAGTGTTGTGCGTCTGACCGGGCTGTGCGACTGAGAGTGTTGTGCGTCTGACCAGGCTGTGCGACTGAGAGTGTTGTGCGTCTGACCGGGCTGTGCGACTCAGTGTTGTGCGTCTGACCGGGCTGTGCGACTCAGTGTTGTGCGTCTGACCGGGCTGTGCGACTTAGTGTTGTGCGTCTGACCGGGCTGTGTGACCCAGTGTTGTGCGTCTGACCGGGCTGCGTGACAGAGTGTTGTGCGTCTGACCGGGCTGTGCGACTGAGAGTGTTGTGCGTCTGACCGGGCTGTGCGACTCAGTGTTGTGCGTCTGACCGGGCTGTGCGACTCAGTGTTGTGCGTCTGACCGGGCTGTGCGACTTAGTGTTGTGCGTCTGACCGGGCTGTGTGACCCAGTGTTGTGCGTCTGACCGGGCTGTGCGACTGAGAGTGTTGTGCGTCTGACCGGGCTGTGCGACTCAGTGTTGTGCGTCTGACCGGGCTGTGCGACTCAGTGTTGTGCGTCTGACCGGGCTGTGCGACTCAGTGTTGTGCGTCTGACTGGGCTGTGCGACTCAGTGTTGTGCGTCTGACCGGGCTGTGCGACTCAGTGTTGTGCGTCTGACCGGGCTGTGCGACTCAGTGTTGTGCGTCTGACCGGGCTGTGCGACTTAGTGTTGTGCGTCTGACCGGGCTGTGCGTCTGACCGGGTGGTGCGACTGGGAGTGTTGTGCGACTGACTGGGCTGTGAGATTGTGAGTGTTGTGCAACTGAGCGTCAAGTGAGTGAAGCGGAACACCAGAGGGTGAGAAGGTAGCGTTAGGAAGCCAGGAAATAGCCACATAGGATAGACTTAAATCGCTGAATCCCCATTAGATTAGATAGTAGGTACAATGCCCGGGGGGTGTGGAGATGCGACAAGGTGTACATCTTGTGATATGTATGCGTTCCTCGGACATGTGATCGAGGGCGAATACAAATGCGCAAAATGTAAGCACGTTGCTTCCCTGGAAGCTCAGGTCCTGAATCTAGGGAAGCAGCTGGCAACACTGAGACGAATGTCCATACTGGAGGAGAGCCAGGATTGTACCAGTCAGGTGCAGGCAGGGGTCTGCACAGAGGTGGGCGGAGTATCGGAAGTACAGGCATCAGAGCAGAGTAGAGGGGTGACAGTTAGGAGGGGTAGAAGGGAACAAGGCAAGGAGGCTGATCCTGGGCTGGAGCACCCCAACAGATTCGCCCCGTTGAGTGATGTTGGGGAAACCAGTCAGGGACCAGCATTGCTGGAGCAGAGTGACGCCCCTAGCTGCCAGGGGAAGAACTCCTCCAGTGAGGCCGGGAGAAAGGGAAAGGAAAGACAGGTGCTGGTGGTAGGGGACTCAATTATTAGAAGGGCAGACAGTGTAATCTGTGACATAGACCGTGTGTGCCGAACAGTCTGTTGTTTGCCGGGCGCTCGGGTTCGGCACATCGCGGATCGGGTGGACAGATTACTGGGTGGGGCTGGGGAAGACCCAGCTGTCATGGTACACGTGGGTACCAATGACATAGGCAGAGGAAGAAGGAGAGTCCTAAACGATTTCAGGGACTTAGGCGCTAAGTTGAGGACTAGGACCTCCAAGGTAGTATTTTCCGAAATACTACCTGTACCTCGAGCCACACCAGAGAGGCAGCGGGAGATTAGGGAAGTTAACGAGTGGCTGAGGAGCTGGTGTAGTAAGGAGGGTTTCGGGTTCCTGGAGAACTGGGCCGACTTCTCAGTCGGTCACCGGCTCTTTGGTAGGGACGGATTGCACCTAAATGGGGTGGGTGCAGCCGTACTGGGTGCGAGGATGGCCGAAAAGTTAGAGGGGCTTTTAAACTAGGGAATGGGGGGGAGGGTACAGATGTAGAATTAGCCAGTGGAAAGCAAGATTCAGAGGGCAGAAATGGGGGCATTAGCGGTAGGGTGTTCGGAGCTCCTAAACCCAGGGTGGGTACGGGGAAAAATCAAGAGAGCAGCCTAATAACATCAAATGAGGATAAATGTAACCGATCTAAATTACGAGGCTTGTATACCAATGCCAGAAGCCTGGCCAACAAGATGGGAGAGCTGGAGCTGCTGATGTTTGAGGAGGACTTAGATTTTGTGGGGATAACTGAGACTTGGTTCGACAGCTCTCATGATTGGATGGTGACCATTCAGGGGTATTCCCTTTATCGCAGGGATAGAGAGGGTAAAAAAGGGGGAGGGGTATGTCTGTATATTAAGAACAGTATACAGGTAAATATGAGGGATGATATTAATAATGGAGCTATGGACGAGGCAGAATCCCTATGGGTAGAGCTTCAAAGGGAAGGCACGGTGGGGAAGGTAATATTGGGCGTATGCTATAGGCCCCCCAACCAGAGTGAGGAGGGGGAGGCGGACCTCATGTTACAGATAGGATTGGCAGCAAGGATGGGAAATGTCATTATAATGGGGGACTTTAATTATCCGGATATAGACTGGGCAGAAGGAACCGCGCACTCAGCCAAGGCTAGGCAGTTCCTAAATATTTTGCAGGACAATTTCATGGGTCAGATGGTGAATGCACCGACAAGAAACAATGCGGTACTTGACCTACTGATTACCAACAATGCAGACCTGCTCACGGATATAGAAATACGGGAAAACTTAGGGAGCAGTGACCATAGGTCAATTGGTTTCAGTATTAATTACAGTAATAGGAAACACAAGGGTAATATTAAGACGCTGAATTTCAAAAGAGCCAATTTCCCTAAACTGCGCTCACTGCTAGAAAATATAAAATGGGATAGAACCCTGGGAACAAAGAACACGGAGGAAAAATGGGAGTGCTTCAAGAGCATACTTAACAAGGGGGTGGGCCAGTGCATTCCACTGGGAAATAAATTTAAAAGAACAAAACTAAACCCTGGGTGGCTAAACTCCAACATAAAAATGTATATTAGAGCTAAAGAAAAGGCCTTCAAAAAATACAAGACTGAGGGGTCAGTGGCAGCATTTAAGCACTACAAAGAGTGTAATAAGAAATGTAAAGATGAAATCAGGGCGGCTAAAATAGAACACGAGAGACATATAGCGGAGGAGAGTAAAAAGAACCCCAAGAAGTTCTTTAAGTATATAAACAGTAAGAAAGCGAGGCCAGAACACATTGGCCCCATAAAAGATGATAAAGGAAAAATGGCCACTGAGGACAGAGAAAAGGCGGAAGTGTTAAATAATTTCTTTTCTTCAGTCTTCACAAAGGAATCGGGGGTCTACACGAACCCAGCTTGTAAGGCCGAACTAAATAATACACCTCAGGAAGTGCCGCCATGGCTAACAGAAGATAGACTTAGAGCTAAACTAGAGAAGCTTAACATAAATAAATCCCCGGGACCGGATGGCTTGCACCCGAGGGTTCTTAAAGAGCTCAGCCAGGTGATTGCCAGACCATTATTCTTGATCTTTAAGGATAGTTTACAGACGGGTATGGTGCCAGCTGATTGGAAAAAAGCCAACGTGGTACCAATATTTAAAAAGGGGCCGAGATATATCCCGGGTAACTATAGGCCGATCAGCCTAACATCTGTAGTCTGCAAAATATTGGAGGGGATGTTAAGGGACCACATACAAGACTTTAGTAATGAAAACGGTATTATAAGTATTAATCAGCACGGATTCATGAAAAATCGTTCGTGCCAAACCAATCTATTAACCTTCTATGATGAAGTGAGCTGCCACCTAGATAAAGGTAAGCCTGTGGATGTGGTGTATCTGGACTTTGCAAAGGCCTTCGACACCGTTCCCCACAAACGCTTACTGTACAAACTAAGGAAGATAGGTATGGACCATAAGGTGAGTACCTGGATAGAGAACTGGCTCCAGGGGAGAGTACAGAGGGTGGTGATTAATGGGGAGTACTCGGATTGGGCGGGTGTGGAAAGTGGGGTCCCCCAGGGTTCTGTCCTGGGACCAATCCTGTTTAATTTATTCATAAATGATCTAGAGGAGGGGATATCTAGTACAATCTCAGTATTTGCGGATGATACTAAATTAGGCATGCCAATATCTTCTATGCAGGATGTGGAAACCTTGCAAGCGGACCTGAACAAAATAACGGAGTGGGCAACTACATGGCAGATGAGATTTAATGTTGAAAAATGTAAAGTAATGCACTTGGGGGCCAGAAACCAGAAAGTAAGCTACTCACTAGGGGGGGAACCTCTGGGTGAGTCTAGGATGGAAAAGGACTTAGGGGTACTGGTAGACAACAGGCTTGGCAGTGGCATTCAATGCCAGGCCGCAGCAAGCAAAGCCAACAGAATACTGGGATGTATAAAAAAGGGGATTCACTCCAGAAATAAAGAGATTATTCTCCCGCTCTACAAGACTCTGGTCCGGCCACATCTGGAGTATGCTGTCCAGTTCTGGGCACCGGTCCTCAGAAAGGATGTGCTGGAACTGGAGAAAGTCCAGAGAAGGGCAACAAAAATAATTACGGGGATGGAGGACATCAGCTATGAAGAAAGACTACAAGCCCTGAACTTATTCTCTCTGGAGAAGAGACGATTGAGGGGGGATATGATATCAATGTACAAATACTGTACTGGCGACCCGAGCATAAGGAACAAACTATTCAGAGAAAGGAGATACAATAAGACACGTGGCCACTCACTAAAACTAGAGGAAAGGCGGTTTAACCTTAAAGTGCGTAAGGGGTTCTTCACTGTAAGAGCGGTAAGGATGTGGAATTCTCTTCCACAAGCAGTCGTATCAGCAGGGAGCATTGATAGTTTCAAAAAACTGTTAGATGGACACCTTAAAGACCACAACATACAGGGGTATACAATGTACGGCTAAAAGCAAACACACACACACATCATAGGTTGAACTGGATGGACTGATGTCTTTTTTCAACCTCACTAACTATGTAACTATGTAACTTTGAGAAACAAATTAGAATTCTTAAGACCAATTCAAATGGGTTAAACAACAAAGCCAGGGCTTTACTAGCCCGACGCATTAAAGGTAAGAGACTAGCCTCTAGAATACAATACCTCATTGACCCAAAGTCAGGTACAAATCAACATGCCCACGCTCAAATAGTTGAGATCTTCAGAGACTACTACTCAAAGCTTTATAACTTGGCATTAGATACATCAACTCCTCAACCCAACATGCAACAGATCCAAGCTTTCCTCCGCCCTTTAAATCTGCCATCCTTAGATGCTTCGCAATTAAAAATAATATCCCGCCCTTTTACCTTTGAAATTGATAAAGTAATTCAGACTCTCCCTACATCTAAGGCCCCAGAAAAAGATGGCTTTCATAATGAATATTACCAAATTTACATATGTCCTTTCCCCACACCTAACCAATATTTACAATGAGGTGCTTAAGATTGGCAAATTTCCTAAAGAAATGCTACAAGCTGTAGTGTCAACTATCCCCAAACCTGACAAAGACACATGCCTCCCATCTAACTATAGGCCAATTTCTCTCTTAAATTCAAATATCAAAATTTATCCCAAAGCCCTATCACTACATTTGATTAATATTATCCCTTTCTTAATTCACCTTGATCAAATAGGATTTATTAAAAAACCGTCAAGCCCCTGACGCCACTAGGATAATTCTTCACCTAATCAGACATGTTGAAATCTGTAAAATCCCTTCAATATTCTTAGCTTTAGTTGTGGAAAAAGCATTTGACCGTGTACATTGGGGATTCCTTTAAGCAGTCTTAGAAAATCTGATAAAAACGGCCATCATGGCCCTCTACTCCTGCCCCTCAGCAAAAGTTTATTGTTCTGGTGAATTATCCTCTGAGTTCCCTATCACAAATGGAATTAGGCAAGGATGCCATCTTTCTCCACTCCTTTTTGCATTAATTATGCAACCCCTTGCACATTCAATTAGAACCTTACCCACAGTATCTGGCATACAAACAGGTACCATTCACAGTCGTTGCCTGCTATCCAAAACATTTGAAACACATTTGGATCTATTTCCTAATATAAAATCAACAATGGCAAATCCCAAATATTAGGACTTAATATCCCAACCCCACTCTACTCCCATCATGTTTTCCCTACTCCTGGACAGATTCCCATCTGAAATATCCTAATACCGCTATCATCAGGTAAATTGTTTGCACTAAATTTTCTCCCTTTTCTTAACAATCTCCCCAAAGAACTGGGACATATAAAAACCCTAGAACTTTCGAGCAGCATTTAAAATGGTTATATTCCCTAAACTACTATACTTGTTTTGAACGATCCCTATACATATCCCTATGAAATACTTTGATAAACTTGACTCTCTCCTTATTCACTACATCTGGAAAGGGAAAAAACCTAGATGTGCCTTCTCCATACTAGAGAAACATACCTCAATAGGAGGAGCTTCAGTCCCTAACTTGCACCACTACTACCTAGCGTCACTATTGAACCAAGTTAAATATTGGTGGACTAATCCCCCCCATAAACAGTGGTCTTAATTGGAAGCGCTCACCTTACCAGGTTATGATACCAAAACTCTGCTCCTAGCCTCTTACACACTTCCCACACCAGACTAAATTGTACATCCCCTACCACCAAAATTCTCCTACCACCTACTTATTTTCAAACTGTTATCCCTTCTCCTAATCTCACACATTGGCAGAAAGCTGGGATCCGATTTGTTGAAAATATTTTTAAAGGTAGCACACTAGCCCCCTTCTTTGAACTCCATCATAAGTTTAATCTTCCTTCATCGGAATACTACCATTATATCCAAATACATCATTTTTGTAAGATAAAAAAAATATCATCAAACCTCCAACTAGAATAGATACTTCCTTATGCCAATACATCACTTCAACCAATACCTCAAAAAGTGGTATCTCCCGCTTTTATAAAATGCTTAGCTTATCTTTTTCATTCACTAAAATATCAACGATGCTCCATTGGGAGAGAGATTTGGGCATTCAAATCCCTGACACTTCTTGGAAATCTGCAATCAAATGGATCTTTAAAGCAACTAGATGTGCAGCTCGTTGGGAACTTTTTCAAAAGATACTACATAGAGAGTATCTCACATCTTACCGTCTCTCAAGAATGCATTCATCCGCCTCTCCTGACTGATGGAGCTCTTGTGGCTCCAGTGGCCTCACTGAGATCATATTGGAACCAAATATTTTAGTTTATCTCTGAGATCACACTAGACCCTATACCTCCCTCTGTGGAAAGGGGTCTCTTTCATATAAATATTAACTCTATACTTATACTGTCCAGAACTGTATTAATTCATATCCTCTTTGCAGCGAAATTGAATATAATTTAAGAACTGGAAATCCCTCTCTATATCTAATCTGTCTGACGTAGTTAATGATCTAAATCATATTTTCTCGTTAGAACGCACCTTCGCTATTAAAAACAACATGCTTTCACTCTTCCATTCTACATGGCATGTATGGTTATCCCATAGACTATATTCCAACTGAATATAGACTTTTTTGGCCTCCATTGAAACCATTAGTACCCACTTGAGTGAAAATCTATACTATCTTTCAACAATCCTTGTAATACTTTAATACTAGTTATATACCATATGTGTTGTACCTCCTAAACTGTTACTGTTTGTTATTGTTTAACTGTTGTTCTTGATGACGATGCCATCTATCCCAACTACGCCTAGCTACCTTTTTCTTTTCCTTTGGAAACCTATCAACGTACTGAGAAATATTGATATTAAACAATTGTGGAAAAACCAATGGAACAGAAAATTAGTTTCAGTGGGAAAAGTTGGATTATAACTTGTAGAATGAGAGGAAAAAGAGGGAAAGCCTGTTTTAAGGCCCCCCTTTTCCTCATGTTTTTTTTTTTGGGGCTATAAACAAAAAAAGAGCAACAATTCTGGAAAAAAAAACAATATCTTTAACTTTCTGCTATATAATATTCCCAATAAAAAATAAAAAAAATCTAATTTTTTCATCATTTTAGGCCAATTTGTATTCTGCTGCATATTTTTAGTAATAAAAAAATCCCAATAAGTGTATTTTGATTGATTTGCGCAAAAGTTATCGTGTCTACAAACTTGGGGAAAAATTTATGTCATTTTTATTTATTTATTTATTTATTTTACTAGTAATGGCGGCAATCTGCGATTTCTAGCAAGACTGCGACATTGCGGTGGACACCTAACTGACATTTTTGACACTTTTGGGGGGACCAATGACATCACTACTGTAATCAGTGCTAAAAATATGCACTGTTACTGTACTAATGACACTGGCAGGAAATGGGGTTAACACCAGGGGGGATCAAAGAGTTAAATGTGTCCCTAGGGGGTGTTTTCTAACTGTGGGGGGGTCGTACTTATGCAATGAACACAGGGATCTGTGTTCTTAAATAGGAGGAACACAGGAGCTCTGTGTTCATTGCTGACAGAACAGCGGTCTGCCGTGTTTACAATGGCAGACCGCCGTTATGTCTCCACAGTGAGACATCGCGGGTGCCCGGCAGCAATCGCCGCCACCGGACCCGCAGATCAGCTTCCCCTGTGATGAATAGGTGTGCCACTCACAGTCCTGCGAAACGACGTACAGTTACGTTGTTTCGCGGGACAGAGCCGACCTCCCGCAGTATATGTAGTGCTGGCGGTCGGCAAGTGATTAAGATTGGTTATTTATTTAGTAGCTTAAGTCTTAAAGGCTGTGCTGTTTAAATGGTTGGTTCATTGATTTATTACAGTTGACATGCACCATATCAGTTGGAAATTTTAAAGCTCATTGTTTAAAAACCACTAATAAAGGCCGAGGCCAAATTTTGTCCAATAAAGTTTATATTCATAAAGAATTGGTGTTTTGTGGTTCTTTAATGTTCAGGCCATGCTGTCTACGATCCCATTGGAGTTCCATGTTATCAATCATATTATGGAGTTAGCTATAATTGTTTAGTCTTCCTGAGGTCTTACCTGCCCTCTCTGCTTCCTTTAGATTCGTCTGTCCCCTCTGGCCCATACATGCCTTTTGTCTGTAATTGAACATCTGAAGGGTTTCTAAACCTTCCCTGTTAAATGTAAATGAAGACAAATTCCCCTGACCATGGAAATTCCTCGGGGAGAAATTGTTTCAGAAGTTCACAGTGAAGGTTTCTCTGCGTCAGACTCAATTTTGCAGGAGGGGGGAAAGCAAAGCACTTTTGTGTTGTTAAACAGCCCTATTGCTCTCCTCGTCACTCAGCTGTGAAGAAGGAAACAGGTCCTTGAAAGTGAGAGGATGTGAGCCTAATAGGGTTGTCATGGAAACTTCCTCCTATCTTCCCCAGGATCGGAGGATGCTTTGAAGTGTACAGAAATGAGAAGCAGACCCCAAGCTATCTCCGCTGTACCCTAATCAGCATGCAACCTACTGGGAGGATGGCAATGATCGCTCTTCTTTAACATATGATCGCTGTAACATACGGCTAGTTTTATTTCAAATTAATATGTACATAGCAATATGCACAGGATAATATTGGTGTGGGTATCTGTGTATTCAGCCCTTACCAATTATCTATAAATACACAGCCAGACCGGGTGCAGTTGTCCATAAAGTAGATGATATATGAAAATAAATATTATATGGTATATTGCTTGAATCTAAGACGTACAGCTTTAGCAGCCTGCAAGGTATATAGGCAGCATAGAGTCATGAATAGTAAAGGATTCTCTTCCTGCGGATGGTGTAACCTCTTAGAAGACTGCACTGTGACCCCAGGAGGCACTGTATGCCTATCTCCCAAACTTCTGAGATGGGAACGAGGGACATTTATAGGCAAATGTATGCAGGCATAGGATACACCTCTTGCCACGCCTCCCTTAACCAGTTCTGGACCGGAAGGATTTGCCCCCTTAATGACCAGCCCATTTTTTTGAGATTCGGCACTGCGTTACTTTAACGGAAAATTACGCTCTCGTCCTACGCTGTACCGAAATAGAATGGGCGGCATTTTATTCCTACAAATAGAGCTTTCTTTTGGTGGTATTTGATCACCTGTGCGATTTTTATTTTTTGCGCTATAAACAAAAAAATAGCAACAATTAACAAAAAAAAAAAACAAAACAAAAACTTTTTTTTTTTTACATTCTGCTATACAGTATAATATTTCCAATAAAAAAAAAAATACAAAAAAAAAAAAAAATTTCATATTCTGCTATATAACATTCCCCAAAAAAAAAAAATTTAAAAATCGAAATTTTTCATCCTCTTAGGCCAATTTGTATTCTGCTACATATTTTTGGTATAAAAAAAAAAAAATAAGAATAAGCGTGTTTCGACTGGTTTGTGCAAAAGTTATCGCGTTTACAAACTAGGGGAAAGATTTAGGGCATTTTTATAATTTTTTTTTTTTTTTTTTACTAGTAATGGCGGTAATCTGCGATTTTTAGCGGGACTGCAACATTGTGGCGGACAGCTTGGACCCCCTAACTGACATTTTTGACACTTTTTGGGGACCAGTAACATTACTACAGAAATCAGTGCTAAAAATATGCACTGTTACTGTAATAATTACATTGGCAGGGAAGGGGTTAACCTAGAGGTGATCAAAAGGGTTAAGTGTGAGCCTAGGGGAGTGTTTTCTAACTGTATGGGGGATGGGCTTGTGAAATGATCATAGAGACCTGTAATCCTATATAGAAGGATCACAGGTGCTCTGTGATCATTTCAGAGAGAAGAACGGTCAGCTGTGTTTACAATATCAGACCGTCCTTCCCTCTTAGCGGGGAGTGATCGCGGGTGCCTGGTGGCAATCGCGGCTGCCGGCCCCATGCATCGGCTTACTCGCTGCCTAGTGGAGACGGGAGCAAGCTGCCGATGGCGCGCGCTCGCCCCTCAGCACCACGCACGTGCCCGACGTAGGGCTACGTCAGTTTGCGCAAGAGAGGCTGCCTGCTGCAGTAAATCTGCAGCGGGCAATCTTCATGTGGTTAAAGGAGAATTATACAAAAAAGCGATTGGTTAAACCCACAAGTGCTGCTTTTTTTTTTTTTTTTTTTTACCACTGCTATTCCTTTACGTTGGCTTTTAAAATGTGCAAATGCAGCTTTTTAGAAATTGGGTGACATTTTTGGCACTGATAAACACTTTTTGATAGATGAATATTGCATTTTATATACAACTATAAAGATCATTCTAAAATGAGGGACAAATGAGGAGGAAAGAAGGACAGAGGACTTTGTTCCAAATGAGGGACAGTCCTTTGAAATCATTGACAGTTGGGAGCTATGACTCTATGTGAAGGGAAGGATCAACAGCTACTGTATAGCATAGCTGGTAATTACTATGGCACTCAAAAGTAATTATGAGCCCAGTGTGCTTAGGTTCAGTCTGAGAGCCATTCTCCAAACTGAAAAGAAAAACCTAGAAATTTCGAACATTAATCCGAACTCCACTGATGTCCTGCAAATCAATTGTAGCCATTTTCAGTGCTAGTGGGAGAGATTGTCTTTTTCAAATTGAATACAAACTGGTAAGCATCCTCAGGTAACATCACTGAGCAAATATGCCTGGTCAGCACAGTCTCATTGGTAGCCAGGATGCAAGCATCTGCTAGTGTTCCAGCAACCAAAGACACTGTGTCTTTCAGCCATATTTGGTCAATTACATGAGCCAGCATTCATGCTCCATTGCTTACATTCAGCTTTGTGCAAGAGGATGCGTCACTGGTTGCCTTATTTGATGCCTGAAGAAGGAGCGCATGCTCCGCAAACGCATTGCCCAAGGTACCTGTCAGATCACTTCTTGGTAGAGGCCGAAATGCTGAGAGGGCTTCCCTTGCAGCTCGGTGCGAATCACCCCTGGAAGTGGGACAGGAGGTGACGCGTCCCAAGGAGCACTGGATGCTTGTGGAGTGCAGGTAAAGGTTCACAAGGGTATCCTGGAACAACTTGCAGGGCCTCCAGGGAATCAAGCAATGTGCAGGTAAAAGCCAGGCCGAGGGTCATACACAGGTATCAGTCCAAACAGGTCGCCAAGACAAGGGGATTGAGCAGAAGCAAGTCCGTTGAGCAAGCCGGGATCGGTACACTGGAAGTCAGGCAGAGGACAAGAGAGCAAGGATGGTCACACAAGCCGAGGGTCAAACACTGGAGCAGGATCGAAGGGTCAGACGAAGCCGTGGGTCAAAGCCAGGAGAGAGAGCAGACAGGTCAGAAACAAGCCGGAGTTGTAAAATTTTGTCGGACCCGTGAAAAAATCGGACCTCGTCACTTCCGGTTATGGGAGTCTCAAGTGCGCATGCGCACAAGACATTATCTTGGTTTGGTAAACTTATAACACAGAGCGGCCAGTTGAATGAGAGGAGGCGGGGCTGAGGTGGGACGGAAGACACCGCCGCGTCATCTGCAGAGCTGAATAGAGGAGGCGGGACGGAGGTGCGGCCGTGTAATAAATGCAGGACTTTAGCGACTCCTTCTGTTTTATTATCTTTACTAATTATCGTATTATTTATCCTTAGGATTTCATTACATTTAGTATTTCTTATTTTGTATTATAGAAATACTAAATGTAATGAAATCCTAAGGATAAATAATACGATAATTACTAAAGATAATAAAACAGAAGGAGTCGCTTAAGCCCTGCATTTATTACGGCCGCACCTCCGTCCCGCCTCCTCTATTCAGCTCTGCAGATGACGCGGCGGTGTCTTCCGTCCCACCTCAGCCCCGCCTCCTCTCATTCAACTGGCCGCTCTGTGTTATAAGTTTACCAAACCAAGATAATGTCTTGTGCGCATGCGCACTTGAGACTCCCATAACCGGAAGTGACGAGGTCCGATTTTTTCACGGGTCCGACAAAATTTTACAACACCGGGTCAAACTGGAATCCAGGAAGTAGCAATGCACAGGAAACAGGAAGAGCTGAAGACAATCCAGCAATCAGATGGGCTGAGCAAAGTCCTTTTTTTAGGCCAGTGAATTAGTCTATGGCCTGAGTCCATTGCAGCCATGGGAAGTACTGGCAAATTGCCAGTTGCAGCACAGCCATTTCCCTGACAATGAGTCTATGGCCTGAGTCCATTGCGGCCATTGGAAGTACTGGCGGAGTTGCCAGTTGCAGCATGGCCGTTTCTCTGACAGTACCACATCACATCCAGGAAGTGATGTCCTCACCGGCTCCCTGTGTGTTTCACGACTCCAGGAAGAATCGGAATCCACTGGCACCATCCCTCAGAGTATGCCAACCACAGCTGCAACCCTGACACCCCGCTCTGCTGATGTTGATACACCTCAGTGCTCAATGTCTTTTATGTTTTCCCCTTGTGAGTTCTCTGTGGTTCTATATGTATATTGGTCTTTTTATAATAAATGTCAATACATACTACACTTAGTTTGGCGCTTGTGCTTTCTCCTCAGGTATCCATACTGTACATCCTTCCGCTCCTCTATGGCCCACAGCAGCATCCCCTGTAATTGCTGTGTCGGCTCTGGCCACAGTATTTTAAAAAAACATTTTTTTTTTACATACCATCACCAGAGCAAGTGCAGTGTCACTGTGAAGACATTGTACTGCGGTGTCCAATGGCTGGCTGCTCTAATATCACTATGTGCCAGTGCCACCAGTCATTGTTTCTGATCACTACCACAGCAGTACAAAGTCACCGAACTAATGCAATCAGTTACAGTGTCCCTGATCACTGCCACACCAGTCCAAGTGTCACCATGAGGTCTTGTTCACATGTGCAGTGCTATCTGAAGAGCAATCCATGTTAAATTTTGTCTCCTTGCTACCTGCTTTAACTCCTTAGACCCCATATAGGTGGGTGTAATTCCTAACACGGTTGCAAAGCAATGCAGCTGTGGCATGTGTACACTTCCAGCCACTGGCTCTGCAGCTAAATAGGGTAACAGTTGGAGAGTGGTAAAACAGTGGTTCAACTACAAGGTTTTCCTGCCCTCCAAACTCACATGTGAGTGAACCCTCTTAAGTCACAGTATCACCAGTCCGGTGTAGCTAAAAACAGTGTTCTTGATTGCCGCCACACCAGACCAGTGCAGTCAGCAACAGTTGTTTTGATCACTGCCACACCAGTCCCAGTGTCACCAAACCAGTGTATGCCAGCAACAGTGTTCACTATTACTGCCAGGCAAATGCCATTGTCACCAGACCAGTGTAAGCCAGCAACAGTTTTCCTGAATTGACCCATCTGTATGTCCCACTGACTACCAGTCCTAGTCATCTTCTGTGGACAACTGCACTCCTGGAACCTCATGAATTCTTTTAGTCTTCCTTTCTTCAGCCCCCTTTACTTTCTGGGCAGTGGACATGGCATTCCTGGAGACTGTCACGTACCAGTAAGTTAGGCTTTTATTGCTTATCGGAAGTGGGAATTCTACAGGTGATGCTATACTAAGTTTTATTCCCTGACCACTCAAAGCAATGAAGGGGTGCTGTTATTGTTCCTACTGATCACAAGTTCTTTTACTCCCACTCACCACCAAGTATGAGGCATTGTGTACTCCCACTGACACTGGGCCTTTGTGTACTCTCACTGGTCAGGGTCTGGCTTCCCTGAAGCCTGAAGGAAAATAAATTGGCCCTTTGTTTAGAAAGTTTGGTCTAAAGCAGGCAGAAAACCTGATCTTCCACTCCTGCAGATTCCTACCCTGCTGCTATACCAAATTACAGCCTCTTCTTCCCTATACTCTGGCTATCATCAAGAACAATGCAGAGCCGGAAGGAGACACCAGTGATTTTTGTAGGGCACTTGTAAGCTTTAATGGTTTTGGAACCAAGGCTGCAGTGCTTAGATAACTGGGGCCTACTAGAGAATCTTCTGATCCTTTAGTGGGCTACCTTGATTGGTGGGCACAGGGGGGATTCCCCTTTTTTAAGTAGTTATTGTCACACTACAATTTTAAACACAGGGCACCACCAGTACTTTAGATCCCATTGTATATAATTTTGCAAAGTCATTGAACATGCATTGAGTTTTTGGCTGGTGATAAAAGTCTGGTATTAGATAAACAAGACCTATTCTTTGATTTTCTGTAATCAAACATAACATTTATAAACAAGCAAAAAATTGGGGGAGCAAACCCTGAACATGTATATCTAAAGCCGATACAGCTGTGGACCAAGCAACATGTATATTAAAAAAGAATAGTGCACACATGCAAAAGAAACGACTATCAAATATGGAGACAATCCATAAATAAAAATAGGGATTTAGTCCCACCATATAGCCATATTGTGCTCAAGCCCACCACTACGTCAAAGTACCCCATTATACCTGTACTCTATCAGTGTCCACTATCAAGTAGATATAGGAGGAGTCCCTTGTAGTGCATTAGCACATCTCTCCCAGCAAGGAGTGTTGTCTCCAAGAGTTAGAGAGGCTGGATTCACCCCCTTTTTTATGGATAGTGTAGGACCCACTGATAATGGGGTACTTTGACATAGTGCTGGGCTTGAGCACGATATGGCCATATGGTGGGACTAAATCCCCATTTTTATTTATGGATTGTCTCCATATTTGATAGTCATTTCTTTTGCATGTGTGCGCTATTCTTTTTTAATAAACATAACATTTATGCCATGCATGAATCCAAGTTGAGTGGAGGTCAGCCAACAAAGCATATTTCTTTGAAGAACTGGTTTATTGTTATGGCACAGGTTCTTCAGCAGGAGAATTTTACAACAGCCTACACACAAATGGGTTATCACAAGAATTATTAGAATTATTCTAAAGTATAAAAGCATAAGGTCAAGAAGTTGCACAAAAGCCACAAAAGCAAACGTAATAACATAAAAATCACAATAATATTGTATGGAGAAAGTGCTGTTGGATGATAAGAGGACTTTATTAATACAAGTTAGAAAAGAATTATGAACAGTGTAATAATGTATAAATGAACAAAAGTTATTTATTACGTTTAGTAGGACACTAATATCAACTTTCATTCAAGTTATAAGGTAGAAGTATAAAATAAATTATAACAGAGAATTAAAAAGTAAACAAGATAAAAATAAGAAGGATCAAAAGGATTATTAAAATGGACCTGTTGAACTTCGTCCTCTGCTATTTTAAACTCATAAAAGATAGTAGAAGGCAAGAAATAAGTATAATGTGGATCTTTCAGCAATTTTGCAAATCAGCATGAATACATTTATGACACATCACAATATATATACAAAACAGCATTGTTTTTCAGAAAAGCTCAACCTTTTCTCATTGAAAACCTATCCTTGAGTTCAAGTCAGTTGACAGTGCCTAGGATGGGATGATGTCATCAGTCTGCTGCAGGCAGGAAAAATAATGTTTTTTGTCGTCTTTTTTTTTTAAGTGATCAGATGGCAAAATTCTAATTTTGTGGCAAGTCAAGATGCGAACTGCACAGGCACCAGGATTTGCATGATTGTGTCATCAAACAGAGACTTCAAAATGCTATACATACAATGTTATAATAATTCAGATACACACTATATTGTCAAAAGCATTACACACACACAAACTTTAATGGCATCCCAGTCTTAGTCCGTAGGGTTCACTATTGAGTTGGCCCAACCTTTGCAGCTATAACAGCTTCAACTCTTCTGGGAAGGCTATCAACAAGGAGTGTGTCTATGGGAATGTTTGACCATTCTTCAAGAAGTGTATTTGTGAGGTCAGGCACTGATGTTGGATATGAAGGCCTGGCTCGCAGTCTCCCCTCTAATTCATCCCAAAAGTGTTCTGTCAGGTTGAGGTCAGGACTCTGTTCAGGCCAGTCAAGTTCCTCCACCCCAAACTCGCTCATCCATGGCTTTATGGACATTGCTTTGTGCACTGGTCTAAATCATTTGATGGAGGGGGGATTGTGGGGTGGGGTAGTTTTTAGGGGTCAGGCTTGGCCCTTTAGTTCCAGTGAAGGGAACTCTTAAGGTGTCACCATGCCAGGACATTTTGGACAATTTCATGCTCCCAACTTTGTGGGAACAGTTTGGGGATGGCCCCTTCCTGTTCAAACATGACTGAGCACCAGTGCACAAAGCAAGGTCTATAAAGACATGGATGAGTGAGTTTGGGGTGGGACTTGTTGGGCCTGCGCCCCGATAGAACACCTTTGGGATGAATTAGAGCGTAGACTGCAAGCCAGGCCTCCTCGTCCAACATCAGTGAGCTTCTGAAATAATTGTCAAACATTCCCATAGACACACTCCCAAACCTTGTGGACAGCCTTCCCAGAAGAGTTACATAGTTACATAGTTTGTGAGGTTGAAAAAAGACATCAGCCCATCCAGTTCAACCTAAGATGTGTGTGTGGCGCCCAGAACTGGACAGAATACTCCAGATGTGGCTGAACCAGAGTCTTATAGAGTGGGAAAATAATCTCTTTATTTCTGGAGTGAATCCCCTTTTTTATACATGCCAGTATTTTGTTGGCTTTGCTTGCAGCGGCTTAGCATTGCATGCCACTGCCAAGCTTGTTGTCCACTGGGACCCCCAGGTCCTTTTCCATCTTAGATTCACCCAGAGGTTCCCCCCTAGTGAGTAGCTTGCTTTCGTGTTTCTGACGCCCAAGTGCATTACTTTACATTTTTCAACATTAAACCTCATCTGCCATGTAGTTGTCCACCCCATTATTTTGTTTAAGTCCGCTTGTAAGGTTTCCACATCCTGCATATTGGCATGTTTAGTTTAGTATCATCCGCAAATACCGAGATTGTGCTAGATATCCCCTCCTCTAGGTCATTTATGAATAAATTAAACAGGATTGGTCCCAGGACAGAACCTTGGGGGACCCCACTTTCCATCCCCGCCCAATCTGTGTACTCCCCATTAATCACCACCCTCTGGACTCTCCCCTGGAGCCAGTTCTCTATCCAGGTACTCACCCTATGGTCCATACTTATGTACCTTAGTTTGTACAGTAAGCGTTTATAGGGAACTGTGTCAAATGCCTTTGCAAAGTCCAGATACACCACATCCACAGGCTTACCTTTGTCTAGATGGCAACTTACTTCATCGTACAAGGTTAATAGATTGGTCTGGCAAGAATGATTTTTCATGAATCCATGCTGATTACTACTAATAATTCCGTTCTCATTACTAAAGTCTTGTATGTAGTCTCTTAACATCCCCTCCAAAATCTTGCAGACTACTGATGTTAGGCTGACTGGCCTATAGTTACCCGGGTTATATTTCGGCCCTTTTTTAAATACTGGTACCACGTTGGCTTTTTTCCAATCAGCTGGCACCATACCCCTTTGTAGACTATCCTTAAAGATCAATAATAATGGTCTGGCTATCACCTGGCTGAGCTCTTTAAGAACCCTCGGGTGTAAGCCATCTGGTTCCGGTGATTTATTTATGTTAAGTTTCTCTAGTTTAGTTCCAAGTCTGAAATATGAAAAGAAGAAATAACCAATTGCTGCACAGAGCAGCAGTAGATTTCTGTAGTGCAGGGATAGTGGTACCCTCTACCTACCTCCAATTAAACATGCACACAGGCTGATGTACTAAGATCTAGTATTCAACCAATGTAGCAATAAACCATTAAGCACACTCAACTGTCAATTGTACAAAGTAAATACAACAATTGAATGTACAATTAAACATCAATGAAAGTTCATGAAAAGTCCATATGATAAATACATGACTGGTAAACAACTTCATGCTTGACAGCAGAATAGATAAATATAACGTGATATTAGAAGGGGTCACCATCAATCTCCACCACCACTGTGTCGGGACAGAAGAAATGGGCACTCACCAAATCTCCATGTCTATCCACTACCATGGACTAGGCTCACCCAGCTTAACATCAGCAGGTTCAAATCAATAGGTACTCCTTAATACTCCTCAGGTGTAGGTCTCCCTCTAATAGATATCCTCCACTGGTGGTACTCCCCAATTCTTAGATGTGATGACTGCGTGTGTTTTCTTTCTAATGCCTTCTTTCCTTTATTTTCACCTTAGGATCCGGAGTATAAGTCGGAGTCGGTGTCTCCTCTAAGTTCTAAGTCTTCTTCTGTTAACCATGTGGGTACTTCCTGAGGTGTATTATTTAATTTAGCATTACAAGTTGAAGCTGTTATAGCTCCAAAGGTTTGGCCAACTCAATATTGAACCCTACAGGATAAGACTGGGATGCCATTACATTTCATGTGCGTGTAAAGACAGGTGTGCAAATACTTTTGACAATATAGTGTATATACAGTGTCAACTCCCCCTAATTAGGTTTTGTCAGATGAGGTTATCTTGCTTTTTCAACGTGTTTCACAGGTCAAAGCCTACTTCTGAAGGAACATTTCTGAATACCTGTTAAATATCTGTAGGTATACAAATAAATCAATAAACAATTTCCTGTTTACAATTCAACAATTGCAGTAATGTGTTATTATTTCCTTCATCAAATACTAGCCAGCATAGAAAAGCATATGATGTGCAACTGATTGTAGCAAACGGAAGATTCCATGTGTGAATCGGCCCAGAAGACTCTGCCTCCAAAAGAAGATGAAAGCTTATAGACTCTGCAACCAGTGAAGATACAGAATATTCATGGATTCACATGGTCCTAAAATATAATATTATGGATATTTATATTATTCAGTAAGACCTATTTAATGTGGCACCCTTCTGGACCCAAAAAATCCCATATAAAACATAATCCCATATGGAAGCCTTTATCTCACAACATTCATAATTGGCAGTGGCTAGAAATTACTTATCATTAATGTTGATTATTGAGCCCATGTAACTACAAACTACACCCCTACTCCTCGAAAATAGCATATACTCAACATACATAAATTTTTTTTTCTGCTTTGGCCTTTGCTGGCAATGTGGTTCGTTCATCTCTAAATATGTCCCTTTTTGTATGTCGCAGCAATATGCCGTTAAAAAAATATGATGTTAAAGAAAAAAGGAGAGCTACATTTTGAGCAAGAAAATATGTGCACGGTTCAGTGAGATTGCATTACACAAGACTGCATTCAGATAAGCTGAGGTGGCTGCTAATTAGTTGCTGAAACAAAAGCACCCTATGTGGGAAAGAGGCTGCAAACTAATTAGCTACAATACCTATGCAAAATCCAATGGCATAGTAGGGAAACTGAAGATAATTGTTCTTGGAGGTTTAATATGACCATCTCCATTTAAAACTATTCATTGTGCTGTGATTGAAAGTTGATGTAGACAGCCCATATGTAAAAGGATATATCTTTAACCCTTCTAGGTCCTGTACATTTCCTTCCCGAACTTCTCCACTGCTGCACATTATTCTGGCTCTACAACATTGATTGTTCATGAAACTGTCTGGTCATTATAACCCCCTTTCTGCCCTGGAAACCCTTTAAGTTGGACTATACTCCCTGATGAAACAGGGAGGGCATACTGATCATGTGACCACTGTGATTGGCTGTCACAGTGGTCACATGATCTGTATCACATCTCACCAGCTCCCAATAATAAATATAGCACCCCTCCTGGCTGGAGGCAAGGAAAACACACCTTCAATGCAGGATGAGATCTGACAATATTCCAGGGTGGATCCATGGTCACAGCAAAGCTAGTCAGTCACGACAGTTATGGGCGCCAGTTACTTTTGTCTCTTTTGCTGCAGCTCACAAGGAGAGTGGGTTAGGGCAGTGCATGTCAACCTTTTTTGAGTCAAGGCACCCCTTTGCACAATGAAGAGACACCCCAAACATTGTTTTTGATCTAGTCAGGTCACTAGCATTCGGTAGCTTGCCCAAGAAATTAGCTAATTGGGTGTATTGGGATATTTTTATTTATTTTTTTTACTAGTAATGGCGGCGATATGTGACTTATAGCAGGACTGAGATATTGCGGCGGACAAATCGGACACCTAACTGACACTTTTGACACTTTTTTGGGGACCAGTGACACTAATACAGTGATCAGTGCTAAAAAAATGCACTGTCACTGTACTAATGTCACTGGCAGGGAACGAATTCAAGGGTTAAATGTGTGCCTAGGAAGTGCCTACTAACTGTTTAAAACAGGGGCGTCCAAAACTATGGCCCTCCAGCTGTTCAGGACCTAAAATTCCCATCATGCCTAGTCATGTCTGTGAATGTCAGAGATCCCCAAAAAAGTGTCAAAAGTGTCAGTTAGGTGTCCAATTTGTCCGCCGCAATATCGCAGTCCCGCTAAAAGTCACATATCGCCGCCATTTCTAGTAAAAAAAAAAAAAAATATCCCAATACACCCAATTAGCTCATTTCTTGGGCAAGCTATCGAATGCTAGTGACCTGACTAGATCAAAAACAACCTTTGAATTAATTCTGTCCCAAACTGACAGACAAGGCCACTTGTTATCCCAACTTTATCAGCTCTCGTTATAAGAAACCCACCCTGACCCTCCTCCATTTATATCTAAATGGAAACGGGAACTATGTGTACTTGGTGAGGAGATGGAGTGGAACAAAACACTGGCGCTTTCTTTTAAACCAGGGGAGTCCATACTACGGCCCTCCAGCTGTTGCGGAACTACACTTCCCATGAGGCATTGTAAGTATTCGAGGGGGGGGGGGCTGAGGGGACTGCTGCACACAGATGGCTTTTTATCATAATCCATAGAATGCATTAAGATAAAAACCTCTGGTTCATGGTTCCGTGACATTAGGACCAAGCCATGAATTCTGACGGTACAGGGCCATCCTCGCTACTCACGCTGGTTGCCAGACTTGATCAGCAGGATTACCTGTTGGGTCAGTTCGCCGTGGCGTTGCAAACCCTGCTTGAACGCACGGCTCATTTCGCTCCCGTTGCCGATGGGTCGGTTGTCGCTCCTGGGCCCGCTCCTACTGCCGCTCCGGTTGTTGCGCCAGAGTCTACCCCGACACCTGTTGTTGCGCCTGCGGTGTTTCGGGGTATGACCGGTTCTGCCCCCCTTCCACATCGCTTTGGGGGAGAGCCAACTCAGTGCCGAGGTTTCCTTAACCAGGTGGGCATTTATTTCGAGTTGCTGCCACATGCCTTTCCTACTGAGAGATCAAAGGTGGGCTTCTTAATTTCGCTGCTCTCGGACAAGGCCTTGGCCTGGGCCAGCCCTTTATGGGAGAACAACAATCCGGTGGTTGCCGAGTTTTCCGGTTTTATTGCTTCTCTTCGGAGGGTATTCGATGTGCCGGCTCGTGCTGCCTCTGCTGCGAAGCTCCTTATGTCCATCAGGCAGGGTTCACGATCCGTAGCTGAATACGCCATTGAGTTTCGTACCCTGGCAGCAGAGGTGGGCTGGAATAATGAGGCTCTGGTCGCTGCTTTCTCTCATGGTCTCTCGGATGCCTTGAAGGATGAGGTTGCAGCTAAGGACCTACCAGTGGAGCTCGAGTCTCTTATTTCTTTCCTGATTTTGATTGACACCAGACTCAGGGAGAGACCTTCCTTTAAGGAGAGTCTGCGGAGGCCTCCTAACAGATTGGCGCCTACCTTTGCTGTCCCACCCGTGCCTCCCTCTCCTCCCACGCCTCCTGGGGATGACTTGGCTGGGGGTGAACCCATGCAGCTGGGGTTTGCTCGCCTGTCCGAGGGGGAGAGGGTACTCCGGAGACGCGAGGGCCGATGCATGTCCGGGAAACGCTCGCACCTGAGATCCTGTCGGGGGCAGATCTTGGGTGGAGTCTCCTCGTCCCCGGTTTCCCGTGTTGACAAACCACTGATCACTGTTGTCCTCTCCTGGGTCGGGGGCTCGGTGACGACCCAGGCGTTGGTGGACTCTGGTGCTGGTGGTTTGTTCATTGATAGTGTGTTCGCTGCCGCCAATTCCATTCCTCTGCAGGCTCGAGGTTCTCCACTGGCTCTTGAGGCGATAGACGGCAGACCCCTTCTGCCGCCACACGTGACTCATGAGACCCTTCCAGTGGGGATAGCCATTGGTGCCGTTCACAGAGAGTCGGTCTGCTTCCAGGTTATTTCGTCTCCACACTACTCGGTGGTCTTGGGGTACCCCTGGCTCCAGAAGCATAATCCGACTTTCGATTGGAGATCGGCCGAGATCCTCTCGTGGTCACCGCAGTGTGGGGCTAGTTGCATCCATGGGCCTGTCAAGTTGCTGTGTACTTCCTCGGACTCTCTGTTGCCTCCTGAATACGAGGAGTACCGGGATGTATTCGATAAGGTGCGCGCGGTTGCCCTACCTCCGCACCGCCCATACGATTGTGCCATCGAGTTACAACCTGGTGCCGTTCCTCCTCGTGGCAAAGTCTATCCACTGTCGGTAGCGGAGAATGAGGCCATGGAGGAGTACGTGAAGGAGGCGCTTTCACGCGGACACATTCGCAAATCCTCGTCCCCGGCAGGGGCTGGATTTTTCTTTGTGAAAAAGAAGGGCGGTGAGTTGAGGCCTTGCATCGATTACAGGGGTCTAAATCGCATCACGATCAAGAACGCTTACCCGATACCCTTGATTTCCGAGCTGTTCGATCGCCTTAAAGGGGCCACGGTCTTTACCAAACTCGACCTGAGGGCGGCATATAACCTCGTAAGGATCAAGGCGGGCGATGAGTGGAAGACCGCGTTTAACACCAGGACCAGTCATTATGAATCCTTGGTTATGCCCTTTGGGTTGTGCAATGCGCCCGCAGTCTTTCAGGAATTCATCAACGATGTTTTCCGTGACCTGTTGCAGCAGTGTGTGGTGGTCTATTTGGATGACATCTTGGTATATTCTGAATCCATGGAGACCCACATTCTGGATGTCAGACGAGTGTTGCAACGGTTACGAGAGAACAAGCTGTTCGGTAAGCTTGAGAAATGCGAATTTCACCGATCCCAGGTAACCTTCTTAGGTTACATCATTTCCGCTGAGGGGTTCTCCATGGATCCTGAGAAGGTTTCGGCTGTCTTACAGTGGCCCCAGCCCAGTGGTCTTTGCTTCCTGCAGCGCTTTTTGGGCTTCGCCAATTATTATCGGAAGTTCATCAGGGACTTTTCCATGCTAGCCAAGCCTCTCACGGATCTGACCAGGAAGGGCAGTAATTCCCAGGTCTGGCCGCTCGAGGCCATCCGAGCTTTTGAGGCTCTAAAGTCCGCCTTTGTGTCGGCTCCGATTCTGTCGCATCCCAACCCTGGGTTGCCCTTTGTCCTCGAGGTGGACGCGTCTGAGACGGGAGTAGGCGCCCTTCTGTCTCAGCGTAGAACACCAGAGGGTCCTCTGCTTCCTTGTGGGTTTTACTCCCGGAAACTGTCTTCCGCGGAATGCAACTATCAGATTGGTGACAGGGAGTTATTGGCCATCGTGCAGGCCCTTAAAGAATGGAGGCACTTGCTCGAGGGTTCGGTGGTTCCGGTCCTCATCTTGACGGACCACAAGAATCTGACCTACCTTTCTGAGGCCAAGAGATTGACACCATGTCAGGCCAGATGGGCTCTGTTCTTGTCACGTTTTAATTACCTACCCGGTTCCAAGAACATCAGGGCGGATGCCTTATCACGGCAGTACTCCGACCTGTCCAGGGAGGAGTCAATTCCGACTTCGGTCATACCTCCGAATCAGATCCTGGCCGCCATTCGCACCAGCCTGACCTCTCCCCTGGGTGAGCAGATTTTGGCGGCTCAATCTGGTGCTCCCTCTGGGAGACCCAACGGCAGATGTTTTGTGCCTGAGGAGTTGCGCACTCGGTTGCTGCGAACCTACCATAACTCCAAGACTGCGGGGCATCCTGGAAAGAATCAGCTGTCCTGGGCTGTTTCACGTCTGTTCTGGTGGCCTTCCCTACGTTCCGACATCGCCGCATATGTAGCGGCATGCTCCGTTTGTGCCCAGAGTAAGTCCCCTCGGCATCTTCCGTTGGGCCTTCTGCAACCCATAGCCACCGGGGAGCGCCCATGGTCACACCTGGGGATGGATTTCATTGTGGACCTCCCTGCATCCCGAGGCCATACGGTCATTCTCATGATCGTGGATCGGTTTTCCAAAATGTGCCACTGTGTTCCTCTCAAGAAGTTACCCTCTGCACAGGAGTTGGCCACGATTTTTGCCAGGGAGGTCTTCCGGTTGCACGGTTTGCCCAAGGAGATTGTGTCGGATCGGGGGAGTCAGTTTGTGTCCAGGTTCTGGCGCGCCTTTTGCTCCCAGTTGGGGATTCATCTCTCCTTCTCCTCGGCCTACCACCCTCAGTCTAATGGGGCCGCAGAACGATCCAATCAGGCCTTGGAGCAATTCCTTCGTTGCTATGTCTCCGATCACCAAGACAATTGGGTTGACCTCCTGCCTTGGGCTGAGTTTGCCAGGAACACGGCGGTGAACTCTTCCTCTGGGACGTCTCCCTTCATGGCCAATTATGGGTTCCAACCTGCCGTGTTACCGGAGGTATTCTCTCCCCAGGATATTCCGGCTGTGGAGGACCACCTTTCCGTCCTACGTGCTTCTTGGGTTCAGATCCAGAAGTCCCTTGAGGTCTCTGCGCAGCGCCAGAGACTCCAGGCTGATCGCAGACGAGCGCCTGCTCCTTCCTACCAGGCCGGAGACCGTGTATGGTTGTCCACCCGCAACCTCAACCTTCGAGTGCCCACTCCCAAGCTGGCGCCTCGCTTTGTTGGTCCCTTCCGAGTGCTTCGCAGGGTAAACCCGGTAGCCTATGCCCTTGCGCTTCCTCCTGGCATGCGGATCTCCAACGTGTTTCATGTCTCCCTGTTGAAGCCACTGGTGTGTAATCGTTTCACTTCCTCGGTTCCTCGGCCTCGTCCGGTCCAAGTGGGCAATCGTGAGGAGTATGAGGTGAGCAATATCCTGGACTCACGCCTGGTCCGCGGTCGGGTGCAGTTTTTGGTTCATTGGCGTGGTTATGGTCCAGAGGAGCGTTCCTGGGTTCCCTCCGCAGATGTCCATGCTCCTGCCTTGCTCCGAGCCTTCCATGCACGCTTCCCTCAGAAACCGCCCTTGAGGGGGAGGTACTGTCATGGTCTTACCTTCTTGCTGTTCTCCTTCGTTTGACATGTGCTGGCGGCCATCTTGGTTTCTGGGTTTCTTGTAGCCTCCCACCCTGCGGCTCCTCCTTCCCACTGGGAGGAGCTGGATGCCTAGCTCATATATATAGGAGGTCTGTGGCTTCAGTTCCTTGCTTGGTCCTCCTGTGTTCACATGCTTCTAAGACTGCTGCTGCTTCTGGTTCCTGATCCTGGCTTCGTCTGACTACCCCGCTGGTTCCTGATCCTGGCTTCGTCTGACTACCCTGCTGGTTCCTGATCCTGGCTTCGTCTGACTACCCTGCTGGTTCCTGATCCCGGCTTCGTCTGATTACCCTCCTGGTTCCTGACCTCTGGCTTCGCAAGGACTCTGCTTCGGTTTCGCCATCTGTTTGGACTTTTGCTTTACTGCTTGATTTTCAATAAAGCCTTCTTATTTTCACTTATCTGTTGTTGTACGTCTGGTTCATGGTTCCGTGACATTGCCTTTACAATGACTTTAAGACCATACAGTCTATATGTTCTAACCTGGTATATCCAACTGGTCTCAAGTTTGGATATATCTCTCACCAGATTGCCACCTCTCTAGTACATGATGTTCAGTTCCCGTAAAACAGATAATTGTCTGGGAATTCTTCCAAACATCCAGTCAGCCAAACCACACCTTGGGCTCATCCCTATTTGTTATAAATGAAACAATCCCATGTCAGGAGTTATGAATTATTTGGAAATTTGAGAGCTGTGTGTATGGAAAAACCATCCCCAAAGCTTCACTAGACAGTTGGAAACTTTTTTCCCACCTTGTCAGGTACCTTTATAAGGAGCCCAATATGATGGGGGTGGCTTCCTGCACAATTTCTGTCCGAGGGCCCATGGAAGTTGAGACAGGGTCTGCAAGGGTAGTGGAAGGACACAAGTGCAAGGGTGCAGAAACTGAAGAATGGAATTTGGTATTATACAAGGTCAGTAACCGAGATAAGCAGCAATCATAGTCAGAGAAGGTTAATACAAAAGCAGGTAAGATGAAAGTTGGGTCATTAACAAGGTCAACATTTATAAACCATAGTACAGTGCAAAATGAAAAACATACTTGTGTAAACATAAATAAAATGAAATAAAAAATAAAGTGAGTCCAAATGAATAAATAATTGTGACAGCTTAAAATGATCAAAGGAATTTTTCCAATTGTAATTCCCACATGCGATTCTCAACAAAAGATAACAGCATTTTGTTATCGTCCACCATGTGCCACATAAATGTAATCAACAGAGCAAATTAACTCTAACAGTTATAAACGACTCAAATGCACTTGAATATCTCCATCAAATCCTCATTCCAAACCGTATGCACTTCCTCCTCCAGAGCTGATATCATATATTGGTATAACCTCAGAATACCATCACTCGGCAAAGCATAGAAAAGAACCAAAGAGACACCATTAGTGTAAAACCCCAAAATACCAAATTTATTAAAAAGTACAACACTTACAAAGTTAAAATGCATATGCGCGGGGGCGTGGCTTGGACCCGATCCAATATGGCCGCTTGACTCTGAGCTCCTGCACTGAGGGGTCTGATATTACCTCATCCTGAGCCCTTTCCTTGCTCCTACCCTAGCCTGAATCATGGGAAGTAAAGCCAGAAGTGCTTCTGCCACCCGAGCGGGAACCCCGGGAGATTTAGAGCTACAACTCAGCCGCAATATCCCGGACATTTTCCGGACACAGCGGCCCTCCCCGTCTTCCTCATCCTCTCAAACCGCCCGCTCACGTTCCCGCTCGCCGAACAGGCAAGCCGTAGAGCTGGGAGCCTCTCTGCCTTCGCCCTCGCATGATCCCCCGAGAGCTCCAGTGACCCCGCCGACCCTTTCCATGGCGGATTTGCAGCTTGTAGCCGCTGACATCAAGGCGGCCATGGCGGCGGCAATAGCGGACCTCCGCAGGGACTTCCAAGCTATGTCAGCGAGGGTTGAGGAGGTCGAGTTGGTCACCGCCCGCCATGATACTTCCCTTGGGCATGTCCACCAGGTGACAGAATCGCATGCTGTCCTCCTCCGTGATCTCAACCGGCATGTGGAGGACCTTGACAATCGGGGCCGCCGAAAGAACCTCCGAGTGAGGGGAGTACCGGAGAGCATTGAACACCAGAACTTACCTCATGCAGTCACTTCCATATGCAATGATCTCCTCGGCAGGCCCCCTGAAGCACCCGTGGTGTTCGAACGCATCCATCGGGCCCTACGACCCCGTGGCAGGGAGAATGATCCTCCAAGGGATGTGGTGTGCTGCCTGGCCAATTTCCAGCTAAAGGAGGATGTCTTGAGGAATGCCAGGATGAGACAGCACCTCACGTTCCAGGGTGCCGACATCAAGTTGTTCCAGGATCTCTCTGCCATAACGCTGCAGAGACGCCGAGAGCTTCGCCCTCTGCTGGAGGAACTCAGGTCCAGGGCGATCATTTACCGCTGGAAGTTTCCCTTCGGTCTGTCGGCCTCCTCACAGGGCCGTACGGCCCTATTGCGAGTACCAGAGGACCTCGACCACTTCTGTGCCACCCTGGGCATCCCTCCTGTCAACGTCCCCGACTGGTACAGCGAGTTCCGCATCTCCCCGATACACCGAGCGACCTCCATGGATGGGATCCAGATGGCCGACAATTTTGGCTTGGGCCGCCGCCGCTCCCACCCGCCCTCCTCACCTCCAGGCAATGGCAGGGATGCGCCCCGCAATGGGAGCCCGACAGCCTCACCCGTCCACCGGAGAGCGCGCCACGCTCCATAGACTTCCCCACTCACCGCCTTTTCTCTGGTAGCACGGAACTGTTCTCCTGGATCCCGTTCCTCTGCTGGAGCTGACCCCGTCCTCTGATGCCTTAAAGTGATGCCTTACTTGCCCTCACGAGATGCTCGCTGTCCCCGGACCTCAGGTCCCACCGATCTGCCGGCTATTCCTCCACTTCGGTCTTCTGTGAACGGTCCCACTGGCAATACTGACCTTGGATTCCACCTCCGGTGACTGTGAGTCTCCTCTTCCTTGCTAATGCTCTCTCCGAGCGGCGAGAACTTCCTGCCTGCCCCCCGGGAGAGTCGGCTGCTGAACTTCTTTCCCTCGCTTACGCTGACCTCCGGCCTCCCCGGGAACCCTACATCTGTGTGCCTTGGATTCCCCTCTCCCCTTGCTCTGGATCCCCCCCCCCTGCCCCCGGTCTCCCCCCCCTCTCTACACCTGCACGAACACCCCTTCTTCACACGGACATGGACCATTTTTATTTTTCATGGTATTGCTCAAGCATGTGCTGGGGGACGTGTACGGTTTATAGATCATAGCGGATGTGCACTCTGCATTTCTCCTCCTGCTTGAACTAAGCCTGCTATTAGTGATTTTACTCTCATTTAGGCTGAGAAGAATGCTAGGTGCGTAGTCAATGCTTGCACTGCACTCTGTTGTTCCCTCTCACTTTCCTCCCTCCCGCTCCCCCATCCTTCCCCCCCCTCTCCCCTCCTTCCTCCCACTCTTCCCCCCCCTCTCCCCTCCTTCCTCCCACTCTTCCCCTCCCCTCCCCTACCCTCCCCTCCCTCCCCTCCCCTCCCCTCCCTCCCCTCCCCTCCCCTCCCTCCCCTCCCCTCCCTCTTCCCCTCCCTCTTCCCCTCCCCTCCCCCTTCCCCTCCCTCTTCCCCTCCCCTCTTCCCCTCCCCTCCCTCTTCCCCTCCTCTCCTTCCTCCCCTCCCTTCCTTCTTCCTCTCCCTTCCTTCTTCCCCTCCCCTCCCCTTCTTTTTCCCCTTTTTCTTCCCCCCCCCCTCCTTCTTCCCCTCCCCTCCCCTTCCCCTCTCCTTCCCCCTCCCTCCCCTTCCCCCTCTCCTCCTCTTTCATGTCCCCCCCCCTCATCCTCATCTCCTTGCCTACTCCTCCTCCCCTCTCTTACCTTTCCCTTCTCCTCCTAGCTTGCACACGGAGGTTATCTTTGTAGAAGGGCGCAATGCCCGATCTAGCTGAGTGGTGCCCTGCTCTGTGTACGGAGGCGGAGCCCCTGTGCTGACACTTCGGTTCCGCCCCCCTTCCATTGCCAGGGCCATTGCCCGTATCGTTTGGTTGCCTGCGGGACATTCCTGTTTTGCCTTGCTTCCCCCCCGGGCTGCCATTCGCACCCCTGGGGGGGGGTGGGGTATGTCATGGATGCCTACGCCCCTTGTGCCGTTGCATATGCATCACAGTCGGGGACGCCCGGTCCTGCTGTCGGCCCGCCCCCCCGGATAGCTACATACCTGCGTTCCTTTAGCTGGTTCACATCCTTAATGGAGTGCGGGGGTGCTGGCTTGCAGCGGGCTGTTGGGGTCACCGACGGGGTAAATGTTGAATACTACTTTGTTGAGTCACTATATTCCGGGACGCGAATTGACTAAGTTAGGCTGCATGCCAACAGTTGTGGATTTTGATGGCATCACTGCTCTGTTCCCTCCTTGTTATTGTTCAACTGTTCCAGCAAGTTTTCTTTTTTATCCATTTGTTCTTCTGTGCTACCTCGCCTTTCCCCGCCCTCTGACTGTTTCCTGCCCTTACTGAGTGAACTGACGCCTCCTGGGTGGTCATGCTTACCCCTCTCTTCTCTTCCTTTCTGGTACCCCTCTGGTCTTCCCTCCTTTACTCTTACCTGACCACGACATGGATCACCTACACTTTAACCGCCCCTTGGTTTGCCCACTGTTACACGACTCCCTTACTGCTGACTTGCCCGTCATCCTTCAGATCCTCCCTGTCTCCCTCTCGACTCCCATCACTTCGTCTTTACCACCCTCATTTTGACACCTATGGTAATCCCCGTTCCTCCCCTACGGCTCACCCAATGGCTCTGCTTCCCTGACGCCACATCACCGCTCCGCATCAGATTGTACTAGCTCCCTACTCCCTGAGTATGCTCCATGTTGTTTCTTTATTCACCGGGCTCATTCACCTACTACTAATGACCCCTGCAGGTCCCCGGAGTTCTGGCCACCGTGTTGGTTGTCTCCTCCCGCGCCCGCCAACGGTCGACGTTTCTTAACGGTCGCCCGACACCCTCCGACTTCCACACCTCCCCACCCCCTCTGAGCTCCCCAGCTGGTCTGTCGGTTCTCACGGTACTCTAACTCCCCTCCCGGCTCCTACCCTTCTATTTCCACCCTCCCCTTCACTAACTCTTGACCCTCCTTTTTTTTTTTTTTTTTTTTTCTTCTCTTCCCCCCCCCTTATAGGGTGCTCTGCGATGTCCGCAACAGCACCCCAGCCTGATGGCCTCCGCCTTAAGGTTGTCTCCTTAAACGCCCGGGGTTTGAACACACCTCAGAAACGCTCAAAATTGCTCATGCACATGCACAGACTTAAAGCGGACGTAGTGTTCTTGCAAGAGACGCACTTCCGTTCGGACGCTCTTCCTAAATGCACGAACAAACATTTTACTCAAGCTTTCCATGCTACGTCTGAGACTTCGAAGTCGAAAGGAGTCTCTATACTCATTGCAAAATCAACCCCTTTCTCCGTTTCCGACTCCCTGGCGGACGCCCAAGGACGTTATTTACTGCTTCAAGGTACCCTTAAACATATCCAGATCACCCTCGCGAACGTCTATAGCCCCAACCAATCCCAGGTCTCGTTTTTCAGATCAGTATCAATGTTCCCCTGGAACCACTGCTTGACACCTCCTCAGGCTCCTCGTGCTTACCTTACAAAGCCCTAAAACAGATTAAGCTATGTCTTCGAGACCTCAGGCTTCACGATTCCTGGCGGACACTCCATGCCAGTGACAGGGATTACACTTACTTCTCCCCACTCCACGCCAAATACTCCAGGATCGACTACCTGTTCCTCTCGCAATCTGCTCTCACATCTCTTACTGATGCCTCCATAGAGCCATCGATACTTTCGGATCATCACCCTATTTCTCTCACCCTATCCTTCCCGCTATCTCTATCCAGAGATCGGGTTTGGAGCCTTGATTCCTCCTTGCTGACGGACAAAGCTAGATCGGCCGCCATCCGCGAATCTTTACAGGAATATTTCTCTGTCAACGCGACGCCTGACACGTCGACCCTCATTCAATGGGAAGCCCACAAATGCGTTGTCCGGGGTAAATTTATCGCGCTATCAGCGGCTCTAAGAAAAGAAAGGGAGGCTTTTGTCTCTGACCTGATCTTGCGCATTCGTACCTTGGAACTGGCCCATAAACGCTCCCTTGCTCAAGACACTTTAACGGCCCTTACCTCCGCTCGTGAACAACTCGCGGAGGAGCTAGATCGGAAAGTCAGACGTAGCTTCCTCCTGTCCCAAAAGGTTTTTTATGAACAGGCCAATAAAAGCGGTCGACTCCTTGCCACGGCCCTTCGCCAAAAGAAGGCGAAGTCCACGGTTCACTCCCTCCGCTCACCCTCTGGGTCCCTGGTAGCTAACAACCGAGACATTGCGGCAGAATTTGAGGCCTTCTACTGTAAACTTTACAACCTAGACCCAACACGCTCCCACCCCCCCTCCAACCCTACCAGATCTCAAGCCATCACGGACTTTCTTGCGTCCAACCTGCCCCAACAGGCTTCTCCCGATTGCCGTACTGCGCTGGATCTCCCCATCTCCAAACAGGAATGGGATTTTGCGCTAAAACAGATGCAACCCAATAAGAGCCCTGGCCCTGATGGCCTTTCTGTTGCATACTACAAATCCTTCCCTGACATCCTTGCTGCCCCGTTCTTATCCGCCTTTAATTCTGTCTCCGCAGACAACCCCCTGTCCCCGCGGATGCTTGAGGCCCACGTTGTGGTGATCCCGAAAGAAGGGAAGGACCTGACCTCCCCGGCCAGCTACAGGCCGATCTCCCTTATCAACGTGGATGTCAAGCTGTTCGCAAAGATTCTGGCTAACAGACTGCTCCCACTTCTACCTAAGGGGATTCACGAGGACCAGGTTGGTTTTGTCCCGGGCCGCGAAGCGCGGGATAATACCATCAAAGCGCTTAATCTGCACCACGTCCTCTCCACCACTAACCAGAAGGGGTTCCTGCTCTCCCTGGACGCTGAGAAGGCATTCGACAGGGTCTCGTGGGATTTTCTTGCGGCAACGCTCTCTGCCTGGGGATTGGGTCCCCGGTTCCTTGGCTATGTTATGGCCATGTACGCTAAACCGGAGGCGCGGGTCCGTGTTAATGACACCCTGTCGAGTGCCTTCCAGATTTCCAACGGTACCAGACAGGGATGCCCGTTGTCCCCCTTGATTTTCATCATGACTCTGGAGCCCCTTCTCCACAGGATTAGACACTGTGACACGATACACGGGATTAATTTCGCTGACAGGACGTACAAACTTGCCGCGTATGCGGATGATCTTCTGTTGTTCCTCTCCGATCCCATCACGACCCTACCTGCTCTCTTCAAAGTGTTCGATGAGTACGCTTCCCTTTCCAACTTTCGGATTAATTTTTCCAAATCCTTCGCGTTAAATGTCACTCTACCCCACTCGGACGTGGAGCGCTGTCGAGCGAATTTCCGCTTCACGTGGAAACCGGACTCGATCACTTACCTGGGCATTGAAATCCCTTCTAACCTCCAAAACTTGTTCGTTCGCAACTTCCCCCCGCTTTTCGCACGGATATCGAAAGACCTCCGATCCTGGTCCAAGCTTCAGCTGTCCTGGTTCGGCAGGGCAGCTGTCTTAAAAATGAATGCTCTACCCCGCCTCCTCTATGTCCTCCAAACGGTCCCCGTACTGCTCCCCCCTTCCTTCTTTAAACACTACCGTCGTATCTGCACCTCCTTCTTGTGGGGGGACAAACAGCCCCGCATTGCTTATCAGACCCTCACGAGACCGAAGTCTAAAGGTGGTATTGGCCTTCCTGACTTGTACAACTACTACGCCGCTAGCCACCTTACTAGAATTGCGGACTGGAACATTCATGGGCCTCATAAGGATTGGGTTTCCATTGAGAAGGGCTTTACTTCTCTGGATCTCCACTCCTCGCCGTGGCTCCTGGATGCCCACGTCCCCCCCGCTCTAAAGCTCCATCCCCTCATTGGTCCCTCCCTCAAAGTTTTCCGTTCGGTTAGCACGTCTCGCTCCATCTCCATGGTTCCAGGCCCTATGACCCCTGTCCGCTTGAACCCGGATTTCCCTCCTGGCATGCACCGTACTTACCTGACCACGAACTGGGCCCAAGACCAGTTGAGGGTCCACCATCTTTGGGACAATGACGCCCCACTCGATATACCCTCCATTGCTGAAAAGTCTGGCTTGCCCCCTTTACCTCCTTGGCCACACTTTCTCCTCAAGCAATACCTCCTGTCACTCTCTCGCAAGTGCCCCTCCTTGTCTGCCTTGACCCCGTTCGACCACTTGTGCCAACAGGAAGGCCCGATCCGCAGACTCCTTTCCACTATCCATTCTTTTCTGCTTGACGAACCCGATCCGGGGAAGCTTAAACGATGCGAGGATTGGGAAGCGGAATTGGCGGTCGCTCTCTCCCCAGAAGACTGGGACCTTATCCATACGAATAACCACAAATGTTCCCTTAATGTTACCACGCAGGAAAGCGGCTACAAGCTGGTTAGCTGCTGGTATTACACCCCCACGAGATTACACAGACTCTTCCCTTCAACGTCACGGCTCTGCTGGAGATGTAACGCGGAACCTGGTACGCTCCTTCACGTTTTCTGGACCTGCCCTCGTCTTACCGCCTTCTGGGAAGAAGTCCATAGAATTATTACGCAAGTTACCACAGCAGACTTAGCCTTCACTCCTGCTCAATACCTTTTGCACCACTCTTCTACTTCCAGCAGGACTTATTCTAAATCTTTGGCGATCCTTATGGTGAATGCCGCCAGGCAGTGCATCCCGGCTCTGTGGAAGTCCACGCACGTACCTACCGTCAAGCAGTGGTTCCAGCGCCTCTCAAGGGTCGCGGAGATGGAAGAGTTGATTGCCATTTCCAGGGATACTCCCTCCAAACACCACAAAAAGTGGGCTTGCTGGACTCATTATACTTCCACGCCCGAATTCTCCCGTCTCTGTCAGTGATGACCCTACGGTACTGTCCTCATTGACCCCCTTGGATACACCGCTCTTTCTGTTCTCTTTCATGTTCCCTTTTGTCTCCCACTGAGATAACAAATTTTTTTTTTTTTTCTCTCTCCCTCTCTCCCCCCCCCCCTTCCCTGTTAATTTTCCCTTTGCCTCACCCCCCTGTCTTCCTTCCCCTCCCCGCCCTCCACGGGCTGCTTCGTTGTCTCTGGGCGGGCCCGGACAACTGGCTCCCCCCCTTCATTGCATGACTTAGTTGCTCCGCAGCCGCTTCTCCCCGACGACTCCCCTGTCTCCCGTCCCTGGGTTTGGATCACCCAGGATATGGGCCTCGACATGGACCAGCTCGACCTGACCGCTTGTCCTCCTGCTGCCTTACCTCCTCTATAGTGTCTTATTCTTTGACTTCTACTCTTGCCCCCCCTCTCTTTCCACTTCCGACCCCTGATTGTCTTCACACGCCTCACAGGGTAGAGTTGTCCTGGATCTCCACGGTTATCAATGGTGTTTATTGTAGGCTATTTTATACTGTTACATTTGCCGTCTTCGGCTGTTTACATGCTTGTACCATTTTGAAAATTTTGTACATTTCTGTCATGTTTCTTTTGCCAACTTGAACTGGTTGTACATTTGTACTTTATCTTTTATGAACCAATAAAATATTTTGAAAAAAAAAAAAAAAAAAAAATGCATATGCGCCAAAGACAATATACAACCAGTCCCGAGGGAAAGGTGGGCTGCTTTGTAGTATCGGTGTGCGTGATGACGTCATGAGCGTTGGCTCCACTGACGCGTTTCATCACATCTAACGTCGTCTGGGGTGTGGGGCCTAGCTAGTTAGCCATCCATGCCCATGTTTATGCACATGTGCATTAGCCAGACAGTTGGCACTATATTCCTGACATACCTTCTATTCCAACAACAGCTGTAAAAATATGCATTTGCTCTTACAGTTGGTCTGGGTGACAATGTTTGCTTTAGAACCAGTTGGCCTGTTTGCTTGGTACTGAAAAATCACTACTAGTTCTATGAAAATTCATATGACAGGCAGTGAGCCACATGCTCCTTAATGCCCGGGGGTATGGGGTTTCTTCTTTTGCTCCTAACAGTTGAGCTGAGTGTCAGGAAACAAAGAAAAGGTAAGTTGTGCTGCTTATATAAGTATTTAATTAGCTTAACACAGGTTTACTTTAAAGTAATTGTTCTCAACATTTTTGAGACCAGGGCCCAGTAAATTTTTAATAAACCTTCGATGCTCCAAAAAAATAAAGTTTTTCCTAAGACAATAAAAGTATAAGAATGCAAAACATGAAACAGAAATGCTGAAGGGGTCTGGATGGTGCTGGGTGTCACTGGGAGGGGTGTTGTGGAGCAGGTTGGGGAATGTCTAGCTGACTTGGTGGCTCTGTAGGAAATGAGGTTATTGGAGTGGGCTTAGGAGCACTGTGGGGCACTGGGGAGGGCACTGTGGGACACTGTTAAAGGTCAGGGGGCACTATGCAGAATTGAAAGGCTCTACAGTAGGCTGGGGGGGCGATCTGAGAGTAACTGTGTTTGGGGGTACTGTGGAGGCTGAGGACTCTCAGAGGGCTTAGGGGCACTGTGGGCCACTATGAGGGGTTGGGTGGTACCATGTTTGCTGGGAGGCACTATAAAAAGGTATCTGCAGCTGACTGCAGACCCAAGGGAGGTCAGGGCATGGTAGTGGGTCATGGCCTTGTGATTGAGAACCACTGCTTTAAAGTACCCCCTTCATGGGAGAAATATGGAGGATTGTGGTTGGGACCAGGAGGTTGGTACCTAAGTTGAAACTGCACACAAAGTCCAGAGAAAGGTTGAACAGGTATTATTTTGTTGAGCTGCAGGTAAAACAGATAACAAGTTGAGCAACAATCAGCAATCACTAACACTAGTAATGTGGCTGCAGCAACTGCAGAAGAACACTTGAAGTAATAGTTCAAGACACTGTAACACAGTAATAACACTGATGGTACTGTTGCATTAATGCTGATAGTGGAGGTCACAGTAATGCTAGTAGTACATTGCGATATCTTCAGCATCAAAGATATCAAACTGGCATGGCCTAAATTACCACAGCAGCATCTACAAGAGGGGTGGCCAACAGGCAGAGTGGTGACACAATTGGCACTTGCAAGTGCTGTGCAGGTCCTATGAAGTAGTACCAAAGACCGGAGAATAGCAGAGCGCGTGTTCCTAATCTCTCCCTTCTCAAACAGGATCCTTTCCCTAAAACTATTTCACTGTCCCCAGCAAGCGTGGTTCCTCTCCCTACTCTAGCCACTTGCAGCCAAATACAGTGGGGCACTGCTATTTATGAGCACTTTCAACACTAAAGATGGCCACCAAGGTCACCCAGTGTTGCAGTGTCCAATTGGACCACTGTTTCCCTAAAGACACATTGAGAGTTGCAGAGGAACGATATTCCTCCACTCTATCTCTACAGCAGCAATGAAACACAGTGCCACCTACAGAATAGAGGGTAAACTGCATCTGCCTACAGGCTGCCACTGCTCATCTAGTAGCCTCCTTATGTTTGGCTTTAGTTCTTCTAAATCACAAGCCTGGAACAAGAATGTGGCAAATAAACTTGGAGAAAAGTCAGAACTCCTCATCTCTACACCTGTTGCAGACTAGTGAATCATAAAATATGGAAGTCAAAGCCTCACCATAACAGCCAGGCAACAACCAGCTATTTGAGGAGAGGTCAGCAATGTAACCCCTGTGTTCCTCTTATGCAAGGCTCACTTATCTTTGTGAATTAGATATTGGGAACCAGCCCACAAACCTCCACTATGCTCCCTGGCTTTATACACTTCTTTATTTTTCCGCGGATCCATTGCTCTGTTCTGTACATACAACTACCTGCTGCTGTGTCAGAGAATTGCATTATTACAATCGATAGGACTACCAATTCCATGATCGTTCAAGCAACTCATTGAACAAGTGAAAAAATGACAATGTCTCTCAATCAACAAAATGTGGAAAATTGCTTGAAGAAATGATTGGATGTTGGTAAAATTCTGCCTTTCATTTGTCTGAATCAAACATAATTGTGTGAATAGAAAAGTCTTGGTCGAATGACCAAAATCTATACTTCACTGTGTAGACAGAAAATAAAGAGCTAGTACACTCCGCTTAATGGATAACTCCACTGCTGGTAAAACATAAATGTATAATATACCTAGTTTCTAAATTAAAGAGACACTATCACCTTGGTCTTGCATAGCAAAGTGACATTGTCTCTGCAAAGGGTCCCCTCCCACCTTCTACTTGCCAGTGCTCCCTTGCTGCTCCTTCCTCCTCTGCAGCCAACATTGAAATGACTAGTGTCAATTACCCAGTTGAGAGGTAGCTTCACTCCCTTAGACATATGATAGTGCTTGGGACTAACAATTTACTGCTATACACAAACACTGTTGCAGGAGGGCGACCCATGATTCTAATCAACTGAAAGTAGCGGGTAGTGTGGACAACAGCAAAGGAGAAAACAGCCAGAAAGAGAGTTCTAATAGGGTGATTATTGAGGGGGGGGGGGGGGGGGTGTAACTTTTTGCAATGATACTGTTTCATAAAGTAAATCTTAACTGGACTTTAACTTAACCTTAACTAAACCACTGGGTATTATTAACAACTGCATTTATTTTAGTGGAGTACTGTTTTCAACCATTTTTTGCATATTGCCACTGATCCTCTCTGGCTCATTTGCCCACTTCCTGTCTCCATGCACTTACATTGATTGCTTATCATTAAAATTGATCAGTTTACTGATAGCAATAACAATGAACCAACCCTGTACTATGTGAATCGGCATGGCCACTTATAGACTTGACTTTGGGTGCATAGGATTGAGTGACAACACAAGAACACACTTAGAAGTTGTCACTGTATAACAGGAGGTGCCTGACCAAGGACCTTAAAGTTTAAGTTCACCTTTTTACAAGTGTAGCACCCTCTAGTGTGTGCTACCAGTAGTGGCACTGTAGGGAAAATATAGGTGGCTCTGGGTTAGACCTGAGTCGTTGAATTGAGTCCTGGCAGCTCTCTGATACCCTCCCCCTGTTTCCAGAGCATTGGAGAATGTCTAGAACTAGTGGGTTGTAAAGAGAAGGAGCTGTCTTAAATATTTATTGGCCCTCGGCTAATCCCCAGGAGTGGGTCTAGCAGGGAACTAAAGGAACCCCATAAATAGACATGGGCCATGGGAGTTCGAGTGGAAGATGGATAAGCAGTGCTGAGGAAGGTGGCCCTTGAGGAGTCCCTTACTGGGGGGGGAGGGATTACCTCAGGCTGGAGCTCAGGATAGCTAGCCTGGAAGGATCTCACCACAGGAGGCAGTTGTAGGGATTCATGCCGGAGGCTGCGGAAGAGAACAAGCAGAGACAGTGAGTAGATCAGCACTGTGCAGGGACCAGACAAGGGGAGAGACTGTTATTTGTAACAATAAAAACAAAAAGCAGAGTGCCTGCAAACTCCTTGATGCTATATGGGTATGTGTGATGCACGAACTCGTATCCTGTTAGTTGTAACAGTGCTCCCTTGAAGACCGGGATGTGCCAAGTCTTTATCTAACCTTGTCCTGGGAAATCTCCATGTGCGTGTTAGTTAAGAGGAATGGGAGGAAGATCAGCCAGGCGTGGTTGGTGGCAGTCAGGTGGGCTAGCATTCTACAATCAAGTGGAACTGAGATCAGTGGTCACAGGGAAGCAGAAGGAGAGATGCTATGCTGTTCTCTCAATTTGTGTTACTTTTGTCAAGAAACTGAGAGTTCCTGCCTGTAATGGGCCTTTGCCGAACTGGTGATATACTGCTAGTTCCACCAGGAGTAAGTAGCAGGTGCTGTACAAAGGAACCAAATTAATGCTAGAGGAAGAAAGAAGAAGATCTGTGTAAATAGGCAGGAAGGTTGTCCCTTTGTTTGAGTTTGGACATTTTTTAAGTTGGGCATCCCATAATTCCCTTACCCCATCCAAGTTATCATCCCCTAATAAAATAACAAAAAACAAGCCAAGGACTTATTTCTGTGCTGGAGTGAATGAAGGAAATGCTAAGTGACTGGCTTTGCAGCAGTGGGGAACCCAACTCAGCAGCTCTCACGAAGGGTGTGCTACACAAAAAATGGAAAAGTCAAATAATACAAATATTTTGGCTACTCCTCTGGACCCCACTGGACATAGTGACCGTTGTGCCCTTTTCTGCCAGTTTAGCAGTCCATACACCTCATGACATAACCCCAGAGTGAAAATTCATCATAATGCTCCCAATGGCAAGAGCTTATTGGTAAGTGTGACCACATGACCTCACTGACCAATGAGAAGTGCTTCTTTCTTCTGGGACACCAGCAGAGGCTAGAACCTTTAGGGCCCTAGTGCAAGAAACCATGATGGGCCGCCCTGACCCCCCCTGCCCTTCTATCCGAGTCCCGGCTTCCAATTGTTCGGAGGGTATCCATGGACATCCTCCCAGAACCTTGCCTCCTGCGTGCCCCCTGGGGCACGCATCCAGTGTACTCTGTGACTGCTGTGTACTTTGGATGATCACAGCGGCCCTTTACCATGTGATTAGCGGATTACATGTAAACAGACTTGCCGGTTATCAGCAGTCCTTTCCTCCCATGCTGTGTCTGTAAGGAGAGCTGTTAACTAGCAAGACTGTCAATACATTGTTTACACTGATAGTCCGTGCAGCCCTAGCATAGTCCTAGCATATTAGTGCCAATCAATGCCGCCTATCAATGCCGCCTATCAGTCAGGGCCATCTTACTGAATGGGCACACTGGGCAGTTGCCCGGGGGGCTCCACCTGCCCAGCAACTTAGCTCCAGCCCCAGCCAAGCATTAGTCCAGATTCCCGTGTGCATCCCTCCACCAAACTTAGCAAGCGGCAAGTGCCTGTTGGCGCTGCTGTCAGGCCACTTAGCCCATGGAGGGGGAGCCCACAACTGCAGGAATGTCTGTCCGCCTGCACGGGAACAGGCACACACAGGACAGTCAAGTCTAACTCCCGTCCATGTGTGTGTTCACCGGACCCAGCCGCCTGAACTTGGAAGCTGTCATTAACCTGGCACTGCTGTAATCTCGCCTTATTGATAATTTGCATTTTTATTCTCGTGGGTGATTGTGTAGGCAGGGCCCCAGTGCACTGCATTGCCTGGGCCCTTTAATGCTCTTAAGATGGCACTGCTATCAGTGCTCATCAATGCCGCCTATCAATGCTGTCTAACAGTGTCGCCTTTCAGTGCTAAGCAATGCCGCCTTTCGGTGCCTATCAATTCTGCCTGTCAGTGCCACCTGTCAGTACTCATTCATTCTGCCTACCAGTGTACCATGTAAACTAAATGATTTGCAAACATAATTGACAGCTGTAAAGGACTAACTGCAAAAAGTAGGTAATACTGAAGCACCCAGGCAGAATAGCTGAATGTAAAAATGTACAAAACTTTATTTACACTTTTACATTCAGCTATTCTGCTTGGGTGCTTCAGTATTACCTACTTTTTGCAGTTTGTCCTTTACAGCTGTCAATAATTTTTGCAATATATTTTCTAGGTATGTGCACCCTCACCAAATTGATGGTGAGCTGATAAACTGTTTACTCCCTCACGCTTGTGGAATTTTTGAAGTTTTTGGAAACAAAATGATTCCCTGTTAAGAGCACTGTGTACACAAGTGCAGGGTTGGCGGTGCTTTCATTGCCATTACATTGGCAACATGTAAAGAGAATTATTCGCTGCTAGATCACTGGCTGTGCTGCCAGTCCCGCACATACACACTCAGTGCTCCAGTGAGGAATCACTTGATTTACATATTGCCATAGTATCAGCACCATATGTATCCCAAATCTAATGCATGCCCACCCAGCGTATCCCAGAAGTACAGCTTATGTCATTCTTACATAGGTGAGAAATAAAGAAGTCAAGGGGCAGGATCATAAAAAAAAAGAATTTAAACAAAAAATGTAAAATTAAAGGATTTTTTAACCACTTCCCGACCACCTGCCGCCTTTTTACTGCGGCAGGGTGGCTCTCCAGCGCAAACCGACGTAGGTCTTCGTCGGTCGTGCGGCCCCACTCGGCAGCAGGGAAGCCGATGCACGGGTCAGGTGGCTTTGATTGCCACCTGACACCCATGATCATTCCCTGCTGAGAGAGAAGAACAGTCAGCTGTTGTAAACACAGTTGACTGTTCTTCTCCCTGGAATGACCATAGAGCCCATGTGATCCTTCTATATAGGATCACATGTCTCTATGGTAATTTCAGAAGCCACCCCCCCCCCCACAGTTAGAATCACTCCCCTAGGGTCACATTTAACCCCTTGATCACCTATACTGTTAACCCCTTCCCTGCCAGTGTCATTATTACAGTAACAGTGCATATTTTTAGCACTGATTACTGTAGTAATGTCACTGGTCCCCCCAAAAATTCTCAAAAATGTTAGTTAGGGGTCCGATCTGTCAACCGCAATGTCACAGTCCTGCAAGGAATCGCAGATCACCGCTATTACTAGTAAATAAAACAAAACAATAAAAATGACATTAATCTTTCCCGTAGTTAGTAGACGCGATAACTTTTGCGCTTTTTTTTTTACCAAAAATATGTAGCAGAAAACAAATTGGCCTAAAATGTTAAAAAAATTTAGATTTTTAAATTTTTTTTGAGAATGTCATATAGCAGAATGTAAAAAATATATATATATTTTTTTTTTTTTCAAAACTGTTGCTCTCTTTTTTTGTTTATAGCGCAAAAAATAAAAATTGCACAGGTGATCAAATACCACCAAAAGAAAGCTCTATTTGTGGGAAAAAAAGGACGTCAATTTTACTAAGGTGCAGCGTCGCATGACCGTACAATTGTCCGTTAAAATAATGCAGTGCCGAATCGCAAAATAGGGCCTGGTCATTAAGGGGGCAATTCCTTCAATTCCTTATTTAAAGTGGTTAAATGAGGGGATAAAATGTAGGAAGTGGCAAATTAAGTGGAAGGCCCACTTCAACCTGATCACTAACAAAATATAAAGCAGAAATTCACCCTAAAGGGGAAGTCCTGCTTTATGCTCTCCTCCCCCCTTCTCTTTCACATTTGGCACATTTACATTTTTTGGGGAGAGTGGGTACCTAGTTTTGATAGCCACCCCCTCCCTCTTTGCCCTCAGCCTTCTTGTACACTGTATAGGTCTCAGAAGACTGCGGGACTATTCAAATAGTGCAGCGTGGCTGGCACATGTGCAGTGGGAAGCCAGCTGTAAAGCCAAAAGGAGTCACAACTGGCTTCTCACAGTAAACATGGCGGCACCCAAGAACAGGCCCAGGTGAGCACAGCACTGGATCCTTGGACTTGCAAGTGTTCTTTTATTAAAAGTCAACAGATACAGTATTAGTAGATGCTGGCTTTATACATTTTTCTTTCTAGAGTGAAGATCCTTTTTTCAGGACCTTATTTACCTTATCGAGTGCTGAAACAAATGGAGCCAAAACACAACACTCCTACAATAATATATTGATGTGGAAAACTATTTTCATACAATAATCCAGGGGTCTTCAAACTATAAACCAAGGCAACATCTGGCCTGCTACAATGTTTTACCCAGCCCGCAGCAACTCTGATGTAATGGGGGCTTTTGATGCGATAGGAAGGTTTTTTATGTAAAATGGGGGACTCTTATTATGGGGGGTCTTTTGATTTGAAAGGGGGGCTTTGATGGAAGGGGTCTCTGATATGATGGGAGAGATTCTGATTTGAAAGAGGGACTCTAATGTGATGGAGGGCTTCTGATGTCAAAGGGGGTACAGAATTTTTTATTCTGTGAATAATTAGATAATATACAGTGTAGCCATTGTACTAAAAAGGTTGGAGACCCCTACACTAATCAATCAGGCTGTACAGGGGAAGTGTTAATACTTTAAGTGACAATGTATGGTAATAAATATTATCGCTTGACAACTGGTGAAGCTACAGATGAACAATTCTGGCCATTTGTAATTACCGTAACAACTGTAATTACTCATCACTGGATCAGTCTGTATTGATGAGACTTCCTGTCAATGGAAATGTTTCCTCACTGATGAAAACATTAGAAATGACTGAAATCACCGTCAGCCTAAGACATAATAATGAAATTGAGCGGATCAGTTGCAGATGGATCATGACAATTTACATATGGATATACTGTATTTGTGATGCAACTTAACCACTTCCATACAGAGCAGTTACACCCCCTTCCTGCCCAGACCAATTTTCAGCTTTCAGCGCTCTCACATTTTGAATGATAATTACTCAGTCATGCAACGCTGTACCCAATCAAATTTTTTAACCTTTTTTCTCACACAAATAGAGCATTCTTTTGGTAGTATTTAATCACCACTGGGTTTTTTATTTTTTGCGATAAAAGTGAAAAAAGAGCGAACATTTTGACAAAAAAAAAAACATTTTGTTTTAGTTTCTATTATAACATTTTGCAAATAAGTCTTTTTTTTTTCATAAATTCGGGCCACAATTTATACCACTACATATCTTTGGTAAAAATAACCCAAATTAGTGGATAGTATTTAGTCTGTGTGAGTCTACAAGCTATGGTGCCAATCATTGAAAAATTGATCACACCTAATCAAACCTTATGTACCGATGGCCTATCTAATTTCTTGAGGCCCTGAAATGTCAGGACAGTACAAATACCCTCCAAATTACCCCTTTTTGAAAAGTAGACATTCCAGGGTATTTAGTAAGAGGCATGGTGAGTTTTTTGAAGTTGTAATTTTTTTCCCACAATTCTTGGGAAAATTAAGAAATTATTTTTTTGTTTTACACAAAATTGTCATAATAACAAGTTATTTCTCACACACAGTATATGCATACTTGCAATTACACCCCAAAATACATTCTGCTACTCCTCCTGAGTATGGCAATACCACATGTGTGAGACTTTTAAACAGCCTGGCCACAGACAGAGGCCCAACATGCAAGGAGCACCGTCAGGTGTTCTAGGAGCATAAATTACACATATAATTTCCTAACGACCTATCACACTTTTGAAGGCCCTGGAGCAGCAGAACAATGGAATTACCCACAAAATGACCCAATTTTTGAAAGCAAACACCCCAATGTATATTCTATGAGACATAGTGAGTCTTTTGAACATGTCATTTTTTTCCACAAGTACAACACATAGCATGTATATAGCAAAAATGACACCCCAAAGTACATTCTTCTATTCCTCCTGAGTATGGCGATATCACATATGTGGGACTTTGTCACAGCATAGCCAAATACAGAGGCCCAACATGCAAGGAGCACGGTCAGGTGTTCTAGGAGCATAAATTACACATATAATTTCATTACAACCTATCACACTTTTGAAGGCCCTGGAAAACCAGGACAAGGGAATTACCCACAAAATGACCCCATTTTGGAAAGCAAACACCTCAACACATAATCTAGGAGGCATGGGCTGCAGATAGGGACTCAGGTACTCTGATGGGCTGCAGACAGGTACTCAGGTACACTGATCGGCTTCAGAAAGGTACTCAGGTACACTGATGAGCTTCAGCGAGGTACTTGGGTATTCTGATGGGCTAGAGACAGGTACTCGGATAATCTGATGGGCTGCAGATAGGTACTCAGGCACTCTGGGCTGTAGACAGGTACTCGGGTACTCTATGCTGGAGACAGGTACTCGGGTACTCTGGGCTGGAGACAGGTACTTGGGTACTCTGGGCTGGAGACAGGTACTTGGGTACTCTGATGGGCTACAGAGAGGTACTCGGGTACTATGATGGGCTGCAGAGAGGTATTCGGGTACTCTGCTGGGTTGGAGACAGGTACTCGGATACTTTGATGGGCAGAAGACAGGTACTCAGGTATACTGATGGGCTGCAGATAGGTACTCTGAAGGGCTGGAGACAGGTCCTCGGGTACTCTGATAGGCTGGTGACAGGTACTTGGGTACACTGATGACATGTTCTCTGGTACTCTGTTTGGCTGCAGAGAGGTACTTGGGTACTCTGATGGGCTGGTGACAGGTACTCGGGTACTCTGATGATGGGTACACTGATGACAGGTACTCAGGTACTCTGATGATGGGTACTCTGATGACAGGTACTCGGTTACTCCAATGACAGGTACTCGGGTACTCTGATGACAGGTACTCGGGTACTCTGATGACAAGTACTTAGGTACTCAAACTACCCGAGTACCTGTCATCAGAGTACCCGAGTACCTGTCACCAGCCCATCAGAGTACCCGAGTACCTGTCATCAGAGTACCCGAGTATCTGTCATCAGAGTACCCGAATACCCGTCACCAGCCCATCAGAGTACCCGAGTACCTGTCATCAGAGTACCTGATGGGCTGGTGACAGGTACTCGGGTACTCTGATGGGCTGGTGACAGGTACTTTGATGGGCTAGTGACAGGTACTCTTTATTGGGAGGGGCAATCAGTGTGTTTTGGTGTGGACTGTAATCGGTAACTAGCTGTTATCGCAATCTCCTCCTCACACAGGATCAGTGTGTGAGGAGGAGAACACGGTGACAGCTAGTTACGGTGTTCTCTTTTGACATTCTGTGACCGGCTGTGATTTCATTGGCTCTTTACGCTGATCAGGGATGGACTGTGTCAGAGTGACACTCTCCATCCCCGATCGCCGCTCTGCGCGCCCCTGGGGGCACGCACGAGCAGCGTGCTCGAGGGAATGTGGCCGGCTGTGATTGGACACAGCCGGTCACATGGTAAAAAGCAATTTTTTTTAATGGCTCTTTACACCGATCAGGGATGGGCTGTGGCCCGACGGACACAACTCGCATCACTGATCGCCACGCTGCGTGCCCCCGGGGGGGCTGGAGAGCAGCGGATCTGGAGCGGACGTCATATGACGCCCCCCTGGATCGAGGGAGACTTCCTGTCGGCGTCATATTACAATGGCCTGGTAAGGATGTTGTTAAACCATTTTATTTTACTTATTTTTATACTGCCAACATATTCCATAGTGCTTTAGAGAATATTGAATAATTCAGTCTCTCCTCTGGTAGAAGTCTACAGTCTAATGGCCCTAACACAGCCACAAACTTTGGCCCCATTCACACTTTTAAAACTCCAATCTTTGAATTTAAAGTGCACGTATACACAGGATATCAATCAGAAAAAAGCACTTTAAAACAACCCCCAAATCACCTATGTAGCTATATGAATTGTAGAGAAATTCATCTTCAAGGTATTCAACAGAGGCACTGAAATTATACTGCCTCCCTTTTTTCTATGGTAGCCATCCTGGCTGCAAATGTCAACATATCTGGTATTGTACTACTTCGCAACAGAGACTTAACAGTTTTTATTGTAATTTTCAAGAATTGTTTCATGTTACCTGTAGCTAGCGAGGTCAGAGAGGGCTTGTTTTAAAGCAATTTTACTGCTTGTTAATAATATGTTTAAATGATATCCCTATTTTTTTTATTTTAATAATTCATACACATTCACTACTTAAAGCATAACTCCACTTTTGTTGAGAAAAAAACATTTCCCTCTGGGTGATCTCTGTACATTACAAGGATTGTAACAAACTTTGTTGCAGATTCCTACCTTTTGTTATTCTGAAGAAATCCTTGTTTGTTCCTCTGTGTCTCTTTGCTTAGTGGGTCAAATTAGGGGGGTTTTTTATAATTATCTGTCAGCTGTGGCAGCTGCAGGGCTCTAATGAGGAAATCTGCTGGGCCTGCATCCCTTTAGACATGTTCCTATTGGGAGTATCTTACCAGCAGGGTTATATGCCAGAGGTCCATAAGCCACCATTCTTTTCAGTCTGGTGGCTTTATATGTAAGTGCTATATATGCGTTGTTGCACTGTATGGATCTCCATCTGTTTTTTGAACACTGCTTTTAATTTTTTTTGCAATTTTAATAAATACTACACCATGAGGATATTTTTTTTTCTCTCTTGCATGTTAATTCGCCATACTGGTTTTCTGGATTTGACATCTGAGGAGAGTATGTCCGGTGAAGGGATTAGAAGATCATTCCCCGCTTGATTTCTCCGGCTTCATCTTACAGGCTTTCAGCTGTCCTGATAAGACAGAAAATTGGTCTGGTGAGTGTTCACTTTTTACTTTGGAGGAGGAACACTAGCTGGTGTCGGTATTGAATTACTTTGACACGGGACAATATCGTCATCTGTTTGGATTTATGGTTTGATTGGACTTTATATTTCATTGATGAACTGAATTTTCACACACTTTTTATAATATTATTTTAGCGCTGCACCTATATTTTTATCTCACCAAAATGACATTTTTGTTGCAGGGGATGCCAGAAATCTGACTTTTATCTTAGTGCAGACTTCTGGGAAAATTGGTGAGCCAATCACACAAGCAGGAAATGATGTTTCTGGGGTTTGGTCAGTACACATTCTGTGTATAGAATAGCTCCAGGTAGCCATATTGCGTTGCATTTCCGGAAAATTACAATAGCTGAAGATTGAAAAGGAAAGGTAATTTTTAATAACATTCAATCACAATATGATTTGTGTCGCAATTGTATACGCTATATTGTTTTTTTCCTTATTTGCTATTTTTTTCACCACGAAAGTGGAGTTACCCTTTAACCACTCAAAGACCAGGCTTTTTTCTGACATTTGTTGCTTACAAGTTAATATCAGTATTCTTTGCTAGAAAATTACTTTAGGCCCCCAAAGATTATACATTTTTTAAGCAGAGACCCTAGAAAATAAAATAGTGGTCGTTGCAATATTTTATGTCACACTGTGATTGCGCAGTGGTCTTTCAAACTAATTTTTTTGGCAAAAAATACACTTTAATGAATTAAAAAAATGTGTATAATGTGAAGGATGAAGTTACATAGAGTAAATAGATACCTAACATGTCATGCTTTAAAATTGCCCACACTCATGGACTGGTGCCAAACTACGGTACCTAAAAATCTCCATAGGCGACGCCCAAAAATGTTTTACAGGTTACCTGTTTAGACTAGAGTAAAGCTGGATACACATTATCCAACTTTTGTTGGTAGATTTCCTTCAGATTTAACTTTTCTATGTAGTGCAAGGGCCTGCCAGATTGCATACAAATTGAAAGTGTTTAGGTTTGACCTCATATTATATGGTTTTGGTAAGTCTAAAGGAAAAAGTCTTCAGAAAATCTTATAGTGTGTATGGCCCATTACAGAGGCACAAAGGAAGAAATGGGTGCCTCCTCATGGGACTTTAAAGGCTTAGTATATTACTTAATGGTAAAAATGTATACCAAAAACACAAGGTTATATATAAAAATATAAATTCATATTTTATTAGAAATGAAAATAAAAAAATGCATTAAAACAGCTGAAGTAGAAAAAGAGGATTTTAGAGAAAAAAACATGTAATGGGTAAAAGTATGTGTACAACATGAAGACATAAAGAGCGGCTAGAGCAAACTGCTATTGGAACATAGCCCTAGCAGAAACACCCGGGATTCCATCTGGGAACCATTTTTGACTAGCAACCGTCTCTCTCAGATACCAGGGCACTGACCCTTTCCTATTCTAGTTAGACTCACAAGTAAAGGATGAAGAAATGTGGAGTCCACCTGACTTTGTCCTTTTCTTCTGTAACACCGAGGCAACAGATCTTCTCCTGGTGACAAGCTATTCTTGCTGGAGCCTGAGCAAAGCTTGCCTTACTTGTGAGTCTCTTTGAGGGATCCGTCGCTCTGGCATCCCTCTCTCTGAAGAGGCAATGAGCCGCTACCCTTCTCTCACAAGGTAGCAACTCGCACAAACTTCCCTTCAGCAATACTCTTTAAACAAAGCACTTCCCCCCTTCTATCTCTTTAACCACTTGCCGACCGCCGCACGACTATCTACGTCGGCGGTCAGCCCCTCACAGGCAAACTAACGTAGGTCTACGTCGCTTGCCTGTGAGGGTCCAGGGAGCGAGCGCGCGCCGCCGGAGGCGCGCTCCCGCTCCCGCTTGGTCACGGACCCCCCCGCGCGCGTGACCAGCGGACCCGATGTCCGCCGGTCACTCGGCGATCGGCGGGGGAGAGGGAGAATGTCAGGCAGCTTGTGTAAACAAGCCACCTGTCATTCTCCTCTCTGTAAAGACACTGATCACACGGATCTAGTATGTAGATCCGTTGATCAGTGTCCTTACAGCTGAAGCCACAGCCAATCACAGTAGAAAGCACGCCCCTAAGGACACACACAGCCCCTCCCTCCCAAATAAAGTTAACCCCTTCATTACCAGTGTATTTTTACAGTAACAGTGCATATGTATAGCACTGATTACTGTAGAAATGTCACTGGGACCCCCAAAAGTGTCACAAATGTCAGTCAAGGGTCCGATCTGTCTGCCCCAATGTCGCAGTACCGCAAAAAAAATCGCAGATCGCCGCCATTACGCGTTAAAAAAAAACAACAAAAATGACAAAAATCTTTCCCTTTGTTAGTAAACGCGATAACTTTTGCGCAAACCAATCAAAATACACTTTTTGCGATTTTTTTTTTACCAAACATAGGTAGCATAAAACAAATTGGCCGAAAATGTTAAAAAATTTTGATTTTTACATTTCTTTTGGGGGAATTTCATATAAAAAAATGTGAAAAATATTGTTATTTTTGCAAAATTGACGCTCTTTTTTTGTTTATAGTGCGTGATCAAAAAATCGCACAGGTGATCAAATACCACCAGAAGAAAGCTCTGTTTGTGGGAAAAAAAGGACGCCAAATTCGTTTAGGTACAGCATCGCACGACCGCGCAATTGTCCGTTAAAGTCACGCAGTGCCGAATCGCAAAATACCTCCTGGTCAGGAAGGGGGTAAAATCTTCCGGGGCTTAAGTGGTTAATACCCCTCTCTCCTTGACCCCCCCCCCTATTCTCCCCTCTCATTAAAGGATGCTTGTCGTCCATACTTCGGGGATGGGGGTAAGTGACTGACACTTCCCGCAGTGTGAGGTGCCGACCCCCCCCTCAGAGATATACACTATACAGCAGACTTAAACTATCCCCTCCAAATAGACTATGTTAGTTTCATTGATACGGGTTAGTATCCTTCATTATGAGACCTTGGGGTGCTGGGAATTTCCCTGTACCCCGATGGTGTCTCATAGATCATACCCGAATAATTGCTCCTTATCATAAAATGTCATAACACATTTTTAGTTCAACCTTCCAAAGTTTTAACATAGAATTGTTGTTACTGTTATTTCTTGTTGCTATGTTTATTCACCCATGAACTCCAACAAGTTGTGACAGTATGTGTTTACTCCTTAGCCATGATGTCCACGTTATGGAACTTATCTTTCTATAGATGGATACTTTGTTTGATTTTGCTTATACTTGTTACGGTATACTCAATGTTAGTACGATTCTGTTGTATTGTAATTATCCTTTTAATTCTTAATGAAAATATTTTGGAAAAAGAAAATGTATACAGAAATGCTAATAACTCTCTAAAGCCCTATTGTAGAGACCTGTGCGTTTTTTCTACACAATTATAATTTGGGATTTAATAACATTAAGCTATTGGGGCTTTACTATGTAATTGTGTTAATTTACTAGTGTTCTCATCAATAATTAAACATTGACAGGCATTCTCACTAATAAACACTCTTTCACTGATGAGTAATTACAGCTGTCAACAATAAATGGCCCAAATTATTCACCTGCAGTTTCCCCAGTTGTCAAGCAATAATGCTTATTAGCTGGTATCCCTGCTTAAAATATTTACATTACCAGAGATTCTCATTTGTATGGGACCTCACTCATTAGAGCATGATTACTCCTTCACTATATACAAGCAGATATAGAATGAAATCCAGGCATCATTGGGTTTATGTGGGCATCAGAATACTTACCCAGTCTCTTCGGGACTGTCTCCCATAGACTCACATAGCAACACTCATCTTCTCTGTTGGGTGATGCCAAGTTTCCCATAAGCCAAGGACATAATGGCACCATTCCCAACAAACACGAGAATGTTGTAGGCATTAATACATGGTGTCACTCTTTGCAGCATTTAGGAACAGTGGCAGCTGGTGCTCCATGGGCCGGGGGTGGGGGAGGGCGGCAGACAGACCACACCCCCCCCCCGGTCGCCAGCTGTTTCACCCTGGACATGCGGAGGGAGGGCAGGCAGGCAGCAGCAGCGTTGGCGGCTTCTTCCCTCTCAGTCTCCTGCGTCTCCTCCCTCCTCCTCCTCCTTGGCCAGTGGCATGGCTTCTCCTTTCGGCCCGAAACAGGTCTCAGGACCCGCTTCCAGATTGGCCAGGAGCAGTGGCGGCTGGTGCTCAAAATTTTTTGGGGGGGGCGCAAACAGAAAAATTTAATAGGCAAAAACGCAGTAAAAAATAGCGTGACTTTGAGGTCACACAAATGGGAAAGGGGCCTTCAGTAATCAAGGTACAGTGTTCCCCCATCAATGCAGAGTGACCAGTGAGCAGTGCCCCCATCAATGTAGAGTGACCACGGTGTGCCCCCTTCAATATAGAGTGACCACAGCATGCCCCCATCATTGTAGAGTGACCACAGTGTGCCCCCTTCAATATAGAGTGACCACGGTGTGCCCCCTTCAAAGTAGAGTGACCACAGCATGCCCCCTTCAATGTAGAGTGACCACAGCGTGCCCCCTTCAATGCAGAGTGCCCACAGCGTGCCCCCTTCAATGTAGAGTGCCCACAGCATGCCCCCTTCAATGTAGAGTGCCCACAGCGTGCCCCCTTCAATGTAGAGTGACCACAGCGTGCCCCCTTCAATGTAGAGTGACCACAGCGCGCCCCCTTCAATGTAGAGTGGTCACAGCGTGCCCCCTTCAATGTAGAGTGACCACAGAGTGCCCCCATCAATGTAGAGTGATCACAGCGTGCCCCCTTCAATGTAGAGTGACTACAGCATGCCCCCTTCAATGTAGAGTGACCACGGTGTGCCCCCTTCAATGTAGAGTGACCACAGCATGCCCCCATCAATGTAAAGTGACCACAGCGTGCCCCCTTCAATGTAGAGTGACCACAGTGTGCCCCCATCAATGTAAAGTGACCACAGCATGCCCCCTTCAATGTAGAGTGACCACGGTGTGCCCCCATCAATGTAGAGTGACCACAGCATGCCCCCTTCAATGTAGAGTGACCACAGCATGCCCCCTTCAATGTAGAGTGACCACGGTGTACCCCCTTCAATGTAGAGTGACCACGGTGTGCCCCCCCACCACCGCTGGACTCGAGTCCGCAGTCTCGCACAGTGACAGGAGAGAGAGGAGGGAGGCACTGAGTCTGAGGCAGCGGCTGCATTGAATCACTTACCTCCTGCTCTCTCGCGATGACCGGACCGGACCGACTCTGCTGCTCTCTGCTGCTGACGGCGGGACTAGGGATACTCGGCCAGTGGCGGCTCTTGGCTTCAGTTCCAGCAGCTTCTTCTGCTCCCGCAGCGGGACGGCTTCTTCTGAGGTGACCAGCGGCGCGTTTCCTTCCGCTCCCGCCTCCTCCTCGGCCAATGGCAAGGGGTTTGCCTTGCGGCCAATCAGGAAGCGCGTATCGGACGCGCTTCCTGATTGACCAGGAGGAGGATCGGTGTGACAATAGCGAATTTTCATTCGCAATTGTCACACAATGGGTGGAGTCGGGACGCACTGCTCTGCGCCCCATCTCCACCCTTTGCATCGCCCTATTAGAGCCTCAGGCTCTAAACAGGTGATGAAAAAAAAATCCCATTGTACTCCATGCGTCCGGCGCCCCTGCATGTAGATTAGGGGGCCAGACGCATGGATGGGGGGGCGGCGCCCCTGCGCCCTCAACACACCAGCCGCCACTGGCCAGGAGGAAGATCCATGTGACAATAGCGGATATTCCTTCGCTATTGTCACACAACTGGGTGGGCCCGAGCCCACCATTTTTTAAAGCCTATTAGAGCCTCTGGTTTCAATCACGTGCTTCAAAAAAAAAAAAAACATTGGAATCCATGCGTCCGGTGCTCTGCATGTAGATTAGGGGGCTGGACGCATGGATAGGGGGGGGGGCGGCGCCCCTGCGCCCTCAATGGACAGGCCACTACTGTTTAGGATCCTGTCAGGGAAGTCGTGCACAAAGACGTGCACGAAGATGTACACTTGCTAATGAGAATTCTTGCTAATAAGCATGGCTCCCATGTATTATCTTTTCATTAAAGATCAACCTGCTTCTAGCTCTCCCATGAAGTATTGCCTTAGAGCTCCAAAAAATCATTTTTGAATTACAGTTACAGGAAATGGAACAAACATACATGTACATATCAATGCAATATACCTGCTTGCTAGCATTGCTGTTTGTAATTGATAAAAAGGTGCAGTAGGAAAATGCAGACCGCCATTCTGTCTCCATGGGGAGCGATCACAGTTACCCAGCGGACATCGCATCCACCAGACCCGCTGATTTGCTCCCTCTGTGGCTAATCGGCGCATGTGCGCTCCCCCACTAGCTGTCTTATGAAGTGACGTAGAGGTAAGTCGTTTCGAGGGACAGAGCCGACCTGCTGCAGTAAAAGTACAGTGGCTTGTCGGCAAGTGATAAAGGATTGGTTCACCCAGGGAGAAGGGGTAGGCAGGAGGGCAGCTGCCCTGGACACTGAAGTATCATGTGAGATTGGGGGGGGGGGGGGGCACCACAAGGAGACTGGGGAGGGGATTAGTGTTGGGTGGGGGAAATTAGGTGGCAGCAGGGGGTAAGAATTGTTCTAGGATGGAAAATTTGGGGAGATTTGTGTTGGGTGGAAGGATAGTGGAAGAGGATTTGTGCTAGAAAGGGAGATTGGGGGTGTTTTTGCTAGAAGAGGTGATATGGTAGAGGGGGGATGGGATTTTTGCTAGGAGGGGAAGTTTTTGGGGGGAGATTTGTGCTGGTAGGGATGATTGGGGTGGGGGGTATTTGTGCTAGGACTGGGGGTTTGTGCTGGGAGCAGGGATTTGAAGTGGAGGGGAGAGGATGTGTAAGTTATAGTAGAAGATTTGTGTTAGGAGGAGTGGGGGAATGTGTGCTGGGGGGACATGACGAGAGAGAGAACTTAAGTTGGAAGTGGGGATGGGGGAGCAAAGATTTGTGCTGGAAGGGGGGATTTCAGCATGGGCCAGATTTGTCCTGGGAGGAAGGGCAATTTATGCTTAGGAGGTAAATATATTTTTTCTGGGGGGGTGGGGGATTTTTTCTAACACATAATGCTCATATATCTTGGGAGGGGGGGCGCAGTTTGGCATGTTCGCCCTTAGCTCCAGATGGCCTTGTTCTGGCACTGGGTTCACCTTTTGAACTGCTGTCAAATTTTAAATTCAGTGCAACTGTGAAGGGCTTTAATGTCTGTGACTAAATAAAGTACAAATCCTGTCTGTCACTGCGGCAAACAACTTGTAGTTCTATAAGGGCGATGATGAACGCCCTCATAGTTCATTGACACTTCCTTCAGCTTTCAAACGAAAAGTCCAAATAGAGCTATGGGCAAGAAAGCTGGGGGGACACTATGCAGAAGCATGTCACCCGCCATCCACTGATCGTGGGTGCAATGTTTTTCAGGCTTCTGCAGGAAAAAATATTAAATGCACATTTTTTTCTGCAAAAATGTATTATTTTTCTTAGCCTTTAGTTTTTTGCATTTTCAGAACTAACAATGTCAGAAAACAATATTTAGCAATGTTAGCAATGTCAGAAAACAATATTTATCTACATTCTTCCTTAGGACAGGTTTTGTCAGGACAAAATAAAAAAGAAAATCATACAAACATACAATACACGCCAATTTCCCCATGTTTTGCATCTTTAAAAAATGCAGCAAGTACACAAAAATAAGTATCTGCGGAGAACCTGGTGAGCTGCCTGCTTCTTGTTTGGCCACTGGGCAGACAATACTGCTTCTGCTGTACTGACATACAAGTTGGTGTCAGCCCTGCCTGATGGACCAATACAGATCATATCATCCTCTCCGTTATCTCCTGCAGATCAACATGCTTTTATCTGTACTTGCAGTGTTTGTAAATGTATAAAACAGGAGAGGAAAGGCGCATGTAATGCAGAGATATACTATATACTGTAGATGTTTTTGTATTTTTTTTAAATTTTGTCCAGGCTTTAAATGTTGTCAGCTTCCCTAAATTGGATTATTTGAAAGTTTTGACCCCCACATCCCCATCACACAACTCTGAATTGCTACTCATCACTTGTGCTGACAATCTCCTGTAACCTTTACATATTCATTCAGGATTGTTATGAAAACCCTTTTTTGCATAGAACTGCTTGTAATTAATGTTTAGTGGTCCTTTAAATTTTGAAGCGTTCACAGCTCATGTTTCCATATCCCCAAGCCGCTAAGTCTAAGCCATTCTGCATCTATAATGGCAGCCGCATTTATATCTTCATACCTGATAACAAATGACTCCAGTGGGCTTATGCGCTAGAAATCCATGAAATTAAATTTTATTGCCAGCTTAGTCCATGGAAATCCAAAATCGCTGTCGCCTGTTGGGCTCAATGAGTGATATCTTGTTTTAAAAGCAACTCCAATCAACAAGTGAAATAAATCACCGTTAAAGCTATTCAACAGCACTGAAATCAGAAAGTTAACTTGTTCTTCGTAAAGCAAAAGTCAACTTTCATTACATATATGTGTATATAGTATATACTGTATATACACACGTGTGTATACATTTATCTATTCACTGATCAGCCATAACTTTATGACCACTGACAGGTTAAGTGAACAACATTGATTAACTCGTTACCATGTCATCTGAAAATCTGTAGGATATGTTAGGCAGCAAATAAACACGTTGTCCATGAATTTGATGTGTTGAAAGCAGAAAAAATGCTGTGTATGGAGCTGCATTGCTGCAGACCGATCAGGGTGCCCATGTTGGCCAGTGTTAATGCCAAAAGTGCCTAGAATGGACGCATGAGCATCAGAAATGGACTATGGAGCAATGGAAGGTGTCCTGGCTTGATGAATATTTTTTTTCTTTTACATAATTGGGATTGCCAGGTGCGTGTACATTGCTTACCTGAAGAACAGATGGCACCAGGATGCATTATGGGTAGATGGCAAGCCAGTGGAGGCAGTGTGATGCTTTGAGGAATGTTCTGCTGGGAAACTTTGGGTGCTGCCATTCATGTGGTTGTTACTTGACACGTACCACTTACCTAATCACTGTTGCTGACCAAGTACACCCCTTCATGGAAACAGTATTCCCTGATGGCAGTGGCCTCTTTCAGCAGGAAAATGCACCCTGCTACATGGCACAAATGGTTCAAGAAATGTTTAAGGAGCACAAAAAGTTTGAGGTGTTGACTTCAAAATGGCCTCCAAATTCTCCAGAGCTCTAATCGAGCATCTTTGGGATGTGCTGGTAAGAATAGGATCCATGGAGGTTGCAACTCGCAACTTACAGTACTTAAAGCAGGGGTGTCCAAATTATGTCCCTCCAGCTGTTCAGGAACTACAATTCCCATGAGGTATTGTAAATCTCTGACATTCATAGACATGACTAGGCATGATGGGAATTGTAGTTCCTGAACAGCTGGAGGGCCATAGTTTGGACACCTCTGACTTAAAGGATCTTCTGGCTTGGTGCCAGATACCTCAGCATACCATAAGAGGTCTAGTCAATGCGTCAGGGCTGTTTTGGCTGCAAAAAGGGGACATACTCAATATTAGGTGGGTGGTAAAAAAGTTATGATGTGAGTTTCAGTCCTTTCTGCTGAGTAGCGTAAAGAGAGATTGTAACTTTCCCTATCCCTGCACAAAGTATGTGTAATGCCTCTCAAAACCGATCCCCCGCACTGCAACATTGACAAGTCCCCAGCACATGCATTGATCATCAGTAGTGTTCATGCCATGGTAGATCCATTTTGTTTAATCACTATTTATGTACCACCACACATTGCTTTCTAAGCAGTGTCCACAGCATTAAACACTCTCCACTCCCCTATGTTGTACTCCTTTGTTCCCACTATGTTGTCTGACAGCTGTTCCCCCACTTTCCACCCTCTCCCTGCAACCCATTCCCCGGTGTCTACAAACATTCCCTAGCAGCTCCATCCCTCCACACTATAGTCTCTGATGGCTTCTCCCTTTCACCCCTCACCACTGTCCACACTATATTTCCTAGCAGCTCCTCCATGCCACATTATGGTCCCTGATGGCTTTTCCATGCCACCCTTTCCCTTGTCCACACTACATTCTCTAGCAGCTCCACACCTCTACACTCTGGTTTCTGATGGCTTCTCCCTGCCACCCCTCCATCTATCCACACTACATTCTCTAGCAGCTCCATGCTTCCACACTTTGGTCTCTGATGGCTTCTCCCTACCACCCCTCCCCACCTTCCACACTACACACATTTCCTAGTAGCTCCTTCCCTCCACATAATGGTCTCTGATGGCTCCTACCTTCCCTCTATCCACTTTACATTTCCTAATAGCTCCAGCCCCCCCCCCCCCCCCACAATATGATCTCTGATGGCCAGGGCCGGACTGGGAATAAAATTCAGCCCTGGAAAAAATTTCATACCAGCCCCATAGCATTATTATACCGGCCCAGCAGCATAACGCCATTATTATCTTCTTCATAAAAGGGAAAACCATGAATTTTAAAGCATATTTGAAGAGTGTATTAAATATCGATATTACATATATGAAAGCATATAGGACTTTATATATAAAAGAGCAAATTCTAGTTAAAAGTGCGGACATGGTACAGGAGATGTCAGAGACTGTGTGGACATGGTACAGGAGATGTCAGAGGCTGTGCGGACATGGTACAGGAGATGTCTGAGGCTGTGCGGACATGGTACAGGAGATGTCTGAGGCTGCGCGGACATGGTACAGGAGATGTCTGAGGCTGTGCAGACATGGTACAGGAGATGTCAGAGGCTGTGCGGACATGGTACAGGAGATGTCAGAGGCTGTGCGGACATGGTACTAGAGATGTCAGAGGATGTGTGGACATGGTACAGGAGATGTCAGAAGCTGTGCGGACATGGTACAGGAGATGTCAGAGGATGTGCGGACATGGCACAGGAGATGTCAGAGGCTGTGCGGACATGGTACAGGAGATGTCAGAGGATGTGTGGACATGGCACAGGAGATGTCAGAGGATGTGTGGACATGGTACAGGAGATGTCAGAAGCTGTGCGGACATGGCACAGGAGATGTCAGAAGCTGTGCGGACATGGTACAGGAGATGTCAGAGGATGTGTGGACATGGTACAGGAGATGTCAGAGGATGTGTGGACATGGTACAGGAGATGTCAGGGGCTGTGCGGACATGGTACAGTAGATGTCAGAGGCTGTGCGGACATGGTACAGGAGATGTCAGAGGCTGTGCGGACATGGTACAGGAGATGTCAGAAGCTGTGCGGACATGGTACAGGAGATGTCAGAATTATTAGGGGCCCTAATACAATGCTGATCCCCCCTCCCCCTAATACAATGCTGTTGCCCTCCTCCTAATACAATGCTAACCCCCCTCCCCCTAATAAAATGATGACCTCCCCCTAATACAATGCTGTTTCCCCTCCCTCCCCCTAAATTTGGGGGGGGGGGATCAGCATTGTATTAGGGGGAGGTCATCATTTTATTAGGGGGAGGGGGGTTAGCATTGTATTAGGAGGAGGGGTACAGCATTGTATTAGGGGAGGGGGGGATCAGCATTGTATAAGGGGGAGGGGGGCCCAGGGGGGATGGCATGGCAGATAAGCATTGTATGAGGGGGGGCAGGTCAGCATTGTATTAGGGGGAGGGGGTAGGTTAGCATTGTAGTACTAGGGCCCTAAAATATGCTGCCCCCCCCCCCCCCAAATGCAAGAGTTCCAGGTCCCCCAGGCCCCAGCCCATTTACTCTTGCCTGGCCCAGCTGGCTGTCTCAGGCTCTGCTCCGCGCTGCTGCTGCTGGCATCTGTGTGCTGTGGGAGGGATCGGCGCCGTGACCCCCCGTGACCGTCTTGCAGAGTTACTTGCAGTCAGATGAATGATCGACCGCTGCACACTCACACAGCCGCTCCCGCTGCCCAGATGTGACGTCATGCCACTCATAGCGGCTGAAGTAGGAAAGATCCGTCACTGGAGCGCAGCGGGGGCCAGGCCTGGGCTGCAGCGGCCATCACAGCGCGGCCGCGGCGTGGTCAAATGCTTAAAGCGGCCGCATCTTAAAGCGGCCCCAGGGCCGGCGGCCCACCGGAAATTTCCCGGTATCCCGGTAGGCCAGTCCGGCCCTGCTGATGCCGTCTCCTTGCCACTTCTCCCTAATATCTATGCTACCTCTCCCTACTTTCCACACTATATTTCCTAGCAGCTCCTCCCCTCCACAATATGGTCCCTGATGTCTTCTCCCTTCCACCCTTCCTTCCTGTCCACACTACATTTCCTAACTTTTCCACCCCTCTACACTAAGGTCTCTAATGGCTTCTCCCTGCCATCCCTCCTTACTGTCTACACTTCATTTCCTAGCAGCTCCACCCCTCCACACTATGATCTCTGATGGCCTCTCCTTGCCACCCCTCCCCAATATAAGCTGTTGTTCCTCCTTGTAGTTGGAACAGTTCATACATGACCCCTCACCCCAGTCCAAAATCCACTTCCCCTACATCTCCTCTCTCTTCATCTTCAGGTCCATGACAAGTTCCTCCTCTGTATCCTTTCTCAGTGGAACACTGAGTAGAGTTTTTGCTCTACCTCCTCTCTTCCCTGTCCACAATCATTTCCTGCTCTTTTATCATCCTCCCTCCAACCACAATTATATTTCCCTCAGTCCTAACTATGCTTTGGTCCAGCTGCAATTTTGCCTTCTTTTTCTTACCTCATGGTCCATAAACATCTAGTACTCTGCCTATTCATCCATTGGTCTATGATCAGATACCACTATACTCACCATTTTGCCTCCCTCAATGGACTCATTTACACCAGTCTATACATGAAAACTATCTGTTTTAGCAAAAAGGCTGGTTTCCATTCTGTGTCAGAGGGGGTGCCTTGCAGGTTTACAAAGGCACTGTTTTCCCTTTTTTAACTTCATTGAAATATCCCAAAGAGACATTTTATTTTTTTTCATGCACCACAGCTCTGCAGCGGTACAGATATGGACGGATACTTCAAGTGAGCTCCAGTGCACTGCGGAAAAATGCGGACATGCTTAATTTTTCTGCACCTTTCTGTTTAGGTCCTTTCGGAGACTTGTGTTAGGAAAATGTAGGTCTCCACACATGGTGTGAATGTGCCCTTAGTAAGATGATAAACAACCAATTAATATGTGTCCGGGAAACATATCGTCTTATTAGATAGTACTTTAAACCAATGTGTTATTATTCACAGAGAAGGCAAAAAAACATTCAGGCTAAGAGTAAGAGTACATGCACATGGACATTTGAAGGCATAAATGTCCTCTACTATAATAATTCCTGGTGTTTTCCTGCGCCCAGGGATCCACATACAGACGACCCTAAATGTGATTGGCACTGCAGTATGCGTTTGTACTCATATAAAACTCAACACTCTTTTGCATCAGAGATTACCTTCAGATGAGCATATGAGAACACAGAAGTTTTGCATTAGAGGATGAGGAATATGTCATATGCGCATGCGCAAGTACATACTAACCGTCTGCACCACTTGTCTGTACACACCACTTGTGGCCTCCTAGGAACAGTAAATTGCCAAGAATTGAGCTAGAGGAAATTTGTGCCTGAAAATGTCTATGAGCAGGTGCCCAAAATGAGTCAGTTCATTACCAGGCACACATTCCCCAGTTTATATAAATAATTATATAATATACTGTATATAAAAATAATTGCTACATAAGCTCTTTAGAAATTTGATTTAAAAAAAGGTGACCTTCCAGTGATATTTTATGGTTACTTTAAGCCTAGGTTCACACATCTGCAGGTTTTGAGAGTGAGTTTGCGTGGGTACAGCAGCCCATTTATTTGAATGGGCTAATGTAACTCCGGGGAACATGGGGAAAAAGTCCCTGATCCTTTGTCAAAAAATGCACCCACAAGGCAGCCGCAGGGAAGGCAGCACCGTGAAGTTTATGTTTTTCGATGCATGGGGGTGCCATTAAGAATTAATGGCACTTCTACATGTCTCCTAAAGAGCAGAGCATTTTGTCTGTGGGTTGGGAAGCGATGCAGTTCTGCACCAATACCTGACCTGCATATTCGTGGCCCTAGTCTTAGTCTATGCTTGTCCAGGCTTTACCTAAATTTTAATCCTAACCCTCCCTCTTTTCCTCTAGAGTATTTTTTTCATTTTAACTGTAGCAAGAAAAGGCATGTTATATTCCCTGTGACATCACCACCACACTTTAAAAAAAAAGCTTTTTGCCTTCAGATTTTCTGAAACAGGAGCATGGGTACAAGTAACAGTTTTTCTTCATTCACTTGTGTTTGTAAATTTTGTGCTTCAGCTACTGAACTCTGTCACATTGTGGTTTTTTTTCAAATAGAAGAGTTATGGAGAACCTATATAGCATTTGAAATTGGTCCAAGAGCTCACGCTGATGACTGTATGTGAAAATATAAACTGATCATATATATATCTTAGTCTTGTCCATAAAGAAAGTGCATACAAAGGGCTGCCATTAGAAATCGTGGGGCCCTGTACAACCTGCCTGACGATTGACTCCACACAAACAATCCCCACATAGACCATGCACAATAATCCTTCCAGCCATGGCTCCCAGCATTTAAATATAGTTTCCCCGGCCTCAGTTCTGCAGTGGAGGCCAGGAATAAAGAGGGGACTATTTACCCATTTTGGGATCAGGCAGAGTGATCCTCTGGGCTGAGTGGGGTTGTGCTGGGATGGGGAATTTGAGAGGTGACAGGATAAGATTTTTTTTTAGCAGGGGTATTTGGGAGGAGTGCTAGGAAGGGTGATTTGTGCTGGGGGGAAGGATTGGGGGGGAGAGGATTTGTGCCAGGCAGGGGGATTTAGGGGATTGTCCGTGAAGAGATTATTGGAATGGGTGATTGTGCTAGAACAGGAAATCTTGGGGCCGTTAGAAAGGGGCATTTGGTGGGGGGGATTTGTGCTAGTGGGAATGATGGGGGTATTTGTGCTAGGGGGGAAATTTTGATGGGGGGGGGGGGAATTTGACAGGGGTAAGATTTGTTCTAGGGGGTGGAGGGAAGAGGCTTTGTTCCAGGAAGGGGGATTTTTTCTGTAGGGACAGAGGGAAGAGGATTTGTGCTGTGAGGATAGTGGAGGGGGGATTTGTGCTAGGAGGGAGGATTTGTACTGTGGGAAAAAGTGGAAGGGGATTTGTGCTGGGGGTACAGGGGGAAGAGGATTTGTGATAGGAGGGGGATTTGGGGGGGGTTTGCTAGAAGAGGTAATGGGGGGGGGGGAATTTATGCTAGGATGGGGAATTTTGGGGCTGTTAGAAATGGGGATAATTTATGCTACTAGGGATGATTGGGGGTATTTGTGATAGAGGGGAAATTTGGGGGGAGAATTTGTGCTAGGAGGGGGAATTCGGTGGGATGTGCTAGGAGGGGTGATTTGGGAAGTTTGTGCTGGGGGTGATGGGGGGAAAGAGTATTTGTGCTAGGAGGTGGGATTTGTGCAAGAAGGGGAATTTTTTTGGGGGGGAGAGGATTTGTGCTAGTAGCGATGATTGCTGGGTATTTGTGCTAGGATTGGGGGGGGGGGGGTTATGCTAGAAGGGGACATTTGGGGGAGGGGAAGACTTGTGCTGCGAGGGGCGGGGGTTGGAGAGGGGAGAATTTGCGCTTGGAAGGGAAATTTGAGGGGTGAGAATGTGTGCTAACAGGGTGCTTTTTTAGGGAGGGATAGTTGTGCTAGCAGGGGACATTTGGGAAGAGAGAGGATTTGAGTTTAAAGAGAGAATGGGGGGAAAGATTGGTGCTGGGAGGGGGGATTTCATCAGGGAGAGATGTGTACTGGGAGGAGGGGGAATTTTTGCTTGGGGAAATTTTTGGCTTGCAAAGGGAATGTATGCTTAGGGCTAAGTGCCAATTAGTGCTTAATTTTCTTGACTAGGGTATTAAAGATGATTTGTCTATCTACTGCTCTGACCATCACTCCCTTTACCCCTTATAAATAGCCACATGACCACAAGCTGGAGTTAAATAGCCAAAGCAGCCTTTTATTAACAAACTGTATACATAACAGATAAATAACACGTTAAAACTAGTTTAACTGGGGCCTCAAGGTCCTAGTAGGCATCAAAGAAGAAACTACCTGCGTCCAACCTAATTAGGCCTCCAGCCACCACAGCACCGACTCGGAGACAACCAGTCGCAGATACCAACATACCAATTACTGCGAGCTGTACCTCAGATAGGTCCCTACCTTCAACTGGTACCTCAAGGTCCCATCAAAGAAGAAAGTACCTGTGTCCACCTTAATTAGGCCTTCAGCCACCACAGCACTGACTCGGAGACAACTAGTCGCAGATACAAACATACCAATTAGTGGGAGCCGTACCTCAGACGGGTCCCTACCAAGTATATGTTTGCCCCATACTAGCCTACCAGGACCTTGTACTCCACCACCACCACACAAACATGATACCTTATGTTTGTGCAGTCCTCCACACCCACAAGGTCCTCTGAAGACCCAGCCTACACATCTAAACACTATGGTCATCACCCATAACATTTAAGTAAATCCCATCACCTGGCCAGTACCCTCACACTTCAACGCCAACTGGTGCACAACCCAAAACCCCCATCCCTGACTGCAAGCCAGAACACCTTCCCGTTTACTTACCCCTGAGCTCAGTTCAGGCTCACTGATATTCGCCCAACTGCCATGGAGTACAAACCACCACATCAGGCCAAACTAGCGCCAACCCTGGACAGAAAGTACAAAGGTGAAAAAAGCCAATTTAATATACTGGATAAGCTTGTGTATTGATCGATGACCCAAATCAGGACCCAGAGCGTGTACCAACAACACATATGGGGCCAAATACAGATGAGCAAAACAATAAACTTCGGACACAACCCTACTACACATGACCAGGAACCCCAAGCCGTCATGTTGTATGCCCCTCCCCGCAATGCCCAGTCCATTAGGCCGAACGACCAATAACCCTGGAGACACACAAAGAGGTGACCAAACCAGTAAAACAAAATATAAAAGCCAAACATGGCAAAGACAGAATTTGCACCGGGGGGGGGGGGAGGGATGGGGGAATATAACCAAACAACGCTGAAACACCCAGCAGCCACGCCCCTAAATAACCCCCTCATGAAGAAACTTCCATTGTACCACATACATGGCCGACCCAATGCAAAAAGAATAGGCAGCAACATCAGGTGCGCAAAGGTACAAAGTTGACAAAACCCACTAAAAACCAGAATAACTGAATAAGGCAAGAGCCATAGCCGAAAAAATATTAGGAACCGCCCGAACTGGACAGTCATGCGAACCACACACACCGCCCAACCACACCCTAACCACGTAACCCACCTAGTTAATTCTGGAAAGCCTAAGCCAGGAAACCCCAAACAGGATGACACTGGATGGAAACCGCCCATCGCATTCCTTCCACCATCCTGAAGAATAAACCAGCTTGCCAATACTACAAGGTTCAAGGAAGGTCAACACCAAGGCAGTCACAAACAAAACAACATACTGAGAAGAATAACAAACCTGGGAAAAAAGCCCCACAAGGAACATAACAAAATCACACTAACCTACGACTATGAGCCACTGTAGAATGCTGCCGGAGCCCTGTCCCAGCTTGCCAAACCAAGTACTGCGAATATTCCAGTTGAAAAAAGGTCAAAAACCTGCCACCATAATGCCCAATTACACAAAGCACCATGTGTCTCCTACGCTGGTACAAAAACACACTGCCCAACCAATAAACCAAACCCAAACCTTCTTGCCTCGCCCGGCAATGTAACACCAAGCAGGCATACTCCAGAACATAAATCGGATAACCCGGCATCACAACGCCCCCCTACGCAGCCAGTACAGACAAGGAACTCCCAGGTATGCAACGCATGCAGCCAACATGCAAAAAATTGTCCCTACTGAAACTGAGAAAGAGCAGCGACCAAAATGGGGTGCCACAGGAGCAAGGACCACATCAACAAGGGAATGCAAGCGAACACAAGCAAAACCAAATGTCTAAAAGACCGAACCGCCAGATGCGCCACTTGTTTGAAGCCAACACCGCCCCCAAATCGTCATAGTGAAACAACTTTATATCGCCAAAGGACAACCCCACAGTTAAACAAAGAGAACAAGTGTAAACAAATTAAAGGAAACCAATTCCATATAAACCCCCACCTCCCTGCTTGCCAGAGGCCAAGGGTATGCACTCCAAAGCCGCCAAATACACACCACACCCGCCGATCCTGTGGTGGCCTAAAAGCTCCATGACAAAGCTAAAGGTTGAACCCATCATACACACCGACCTCCCATTGCAGGGATCACAAAGAAGTCCCCAAACCAAAAAAGTACCCTGCATGCTACCGGGTAAGCCAACCACCCTGACTGTACGTCCCGAACGACAGCCCTAGCCGCTGGTGGACTGAAAAACCCGCCAGAAGAAAGAGTTCATCCAAGAGCAACTGCAGCTGATGCTAAGGCACTTTCGCTATTCAGTCCTGCCGACACATCTCAAAAGACAAATACGCCAGTCTGTTCACCGTAATCTGCCCCTTCATGGCCAAATTATCAGCCAGAATCCCCAAAACGCTAAGCACCGATGAAGGGCACCCGGGGAACAAAGTGACGCACAGTAAACAACCAGATCCTGCAATAATTACAAGCAGCCAGCCCTATTTCCATGAAATATCCAAGTAGAGTCTGTCAGAAATAATGCCAGATACCCCTGTGCCAGGAAACAACCAAACTGATTTTGAACAAGGAATAAGAAAAAAAAAGGACACCCATTGGGCAGGCAGTGACCTAAAAATTAAGAACCCTGCCACCGAACTCCAGATAAATTGTGCCTGTCAGGATGTACAGGCAGTAACCACAAAGCAAAGGTAATATTAGATTTCTATTTTTTTTTGTATCAACCTGGCCCCTCTGGTCAGCATGTCGGACCCTAAGCAATGCCTTATCAAAAGACATAAATGACACTGAACATCATTTCATGAAATTGTCCACTGACTGACCCACCACTGGGAAAAGACAGGAAATGTATTAACCAGAAGCGGTCAGGGTCATTCGTCAGAGCAGAAAAAAAACCCACCATCCAGGGAAAATATCTCCAGCAGCAACCAAACAAATTATGCAACATCCTTACTGTTTCAAAAAAAAATGTATTTTCTTTTTTCTTTTTAACCGCCAGGTTTTGAGGTGCCCGTAATGGGCACTCAAAAACATCAGTACCCCCGTACTTAACAAAATTCTCTAACGGTATCCTAACTGCCGCTTCGGCGCCAGCTGAAACTTTGACAGCCGCAACACCACTGCTTTACCAGAAAACCCCAGCCAGAGCTGAAATCATAGGAGGGTTGTCCCAACTACATCAACACACCCACGTACTGCTGCTGTCCCCCCGAGAAATACCACACTGCAATGGGCCAACTGCCCCCCTGTGAATGACTAAGCTGTGAAACAACATCCCCAGGGGCCCGCCAACAACCAAAACCCCCAGTGCCCTAAGTAGTTCTTCTAGAAAAAAGCCATGACCGTGCCACCCCCCACAATGGCCATCAATCCGCGACCCTCCGGCAACCTCTATCCTCCCAGACCCCATTGCCACAGGAACAGCTACAGCAGGAGAGAAAGAAAGGAAATAAACCTATACTCACCAGGCTGTCCAGGATGCACAGATCCCCCAGCCGCTGCAGACACCTCCATCGCCGCCCACACTTGTCCAGCCTCTTCCATGCTTGCCTCGCTGATCTCACCCTCTGCTACAGACAGGAGCGCCCACACCCGCCGGACAGTCTAGGTTCTGGACCGCCACTCTATGCTGCCCGCTGACGTCATCACCTGCATTTTGGAGCCTAGACCTGATGCTGCCAGTGACACGACGGGCTCTCCGCCCATCAGATTAGTGCCCGGAAGTGATATGGAAAGTGAATCAGCGCTTATGATTAATAACAGCAGCTAGCAAAAAAAAGTGTAAAATATACATACACAAAAATATGAACAAAAAGAATATTGCAGCGCTGAAAATGTTTAAACAAATGAAAACATTTTCTCAAATGAACAGTAAAGATAATATGACGTTTCTTGTGACAAAAGTTCATATAAATGATGTGACAATATTCAGTGGGTGTGATCCAGTGAACCAGTAGAAACAAACGATGAGAAGGAAAATGATAAACTCCAACACCAAAAACGAATGAAGTGCAAACTCACCAGAGCCAAATGCTGTCTAGATTATAGGACAGCAAACGAGTGTTGTGCGACCAGTCTCAAGATTTCCAGGACATCAGTGTAGTCAGCAACCTCCGGCCTCATGGGTAACTTCCAGTGCGATGATAAACTCAGCACATCATGGAAGGGTTAAATTTGCAAAAAGATGGGAGAGGCTTATGGTGCAGTATGAAAAGTGCCCAGGAAGCCACTCTTTCTTTACAGCCATCCTTCGAGCCGCAGTCTTCCTCCCGCAGCCTGCCAATTAGTCCACTCTCATGGATGGCTGACACCTGCTGGACAGGGATCACCAGCCGCACCAGGGCCCATATTTTTTTTTTTTTTTTCAATTTATCTCTTTTTTATTCAGGAATTCACATGGTTATACATAACATTTTCAACATATACATCTTTTTCATAATATATATCATAATATATAACATCTCTATCTGCTGTTTTCCTAAAACATTTTTCTTTCCTCCCCCCCCCCTTCCCTTCCCTCCCCTCCCTCCCACCCAACACGACAGAGAAAGAGAAAAAAAAAAAAAAAAAAAAAAAAAACCAAAAGAACTTATTATAATAAACAGAGATGGGGGGATACTCTCTTTTGCTATCTCACTTTCCTTCTCATTTTATTTTGTGAAGTATCGTTTCCCTTCTTCAGAGCATATCCAGTAGTTCCACAGTTCCCAAATTTTTCTATGTTTCTCCTGTCTATTTTGTGCCGCTGCAATCAATTCTTCCAATCTCCTGTTATCTTCTATCCTTCGTATCCACTCGGACACTAAGGGAGGTTGTGTTTTTTTCCAGGCCCCTGGAATGCATGCCTTTGCTGCATTTATCAAATGAGGGATTATGGATCTTTCATATTTTTTTGCTGGAATATCCGATAGGTTTAATAGAAGAAAAGACGGATTCTCCTCTAATTCGTGTTCTACAAATTTCTGAACTATATCCTTCACCCCTGTCCAGTAAGTTTTTATTTTAGAGCAGGACCAGAAGATATGGTACAAGGTTCCCACTTCCGTCCCGCATCTCCAACATAGATTAGATTCATTTGGGAACCATCTATGTAATTTCTCCGGCATGACATACCATCTTGTTACCAACTTATAGTTCGTCTCTTGTATTCTGGTACATCTAGATGACCCTAGTGCAAACCTTAATATCCTCTGGATCTGCTCCCCTGTAAACCTACAGTTCAAGTCCTCCTCCCACCTCCTTACCCATGGCAAATCCGGTTGTTCCTCCGGGTTTGTCAATAGGCCATATGCAATTGACAGAGTACGTAAGAGATTTCCTGGCTTTACACAAGCTTGCTCGAATCTCGTTAGTGGTCTATCAAAATCCTCTGGTCCCGGTATAGAGACCAGAAAATGATGTAGTTGGACAGCTTGCCAAAAAGGCACCTTATATAGTCCCTCCCCTTCAGTCAATCTGGTCATCGAAGGCCATTTTTTTTGTGTTAAGAAAGACGATGCCTGTTCCTGCTCCCTTTCCCTTAACATTACAAATTGTCTTTGATCTAGTCCCGGAGGGAATCGGGGATTACCTAATATTGGAAGCAAGGGGGATCTATCTGTCGTTAGTTTATTAAATACATTTGGTCTCGTGCAGATCCGTAAAGTATTTCCAATTATTAAGTGATGTTTTAATCTTTTCGGGAGGTCCTGGTAGCACCATATCGCTCTTTTCAGGTTTACTTCTGTTTGTGCTTGTTCCAGGATCACCCAAAGTTTAGTCTCTGAGTGATGCCACCAGTCCAAGATCCTACTTATTTGAGCTGCCTGGTAATATGCTCGTACGTCCGGCAGGGCTAGGCCCCCCTTTTTTTTAGGCAAAGTTAAAATTTCCCGTGCTATTCTTGGTTTTTTGTTTGACCAGATATATTTCACCAGCAATGAGTGTATTACCTTGAAAAATCTACCTGGTATCTTCACCGGTAGTGCTCGGAAAAGATATACAAATTTTGGCAATATTATCATCTTCAATAAATTACATTTACCAAACCACGACTGCATCCCCCCGTGCCATTTTTCTAATAATCTCTTAGTCGTTGCTATCATAGGCAGGAAATTGAGGTCATACACCTGTTCTAATTTTGCCGGTATGTATGTTCCCAAGTATCTCACGGCCGTCTCATTCCACTTAAAACCAAAGCTATTTTTCAATAATTGCACCTGAGTCGTGGGCATCTCTACCCCCATTGCCTCTGATTTCCCAAAGTTGATTTTTAGATTTGATAAGGCCCCATATACTTTAAGTTCTTGTATCAGGTTCGGCAATGAGATACTTGGATTAGTTAGCGAAAATAACATGTCGTCCGCGTAAGCAGCTATTTTGTATTGTTTCCCCTTTACGCTTACTCCTTCTATGTCTAAGTTCCCTCTGACTTTACAGAGGAAAGGCTCTAGTGTAAGGGCGAACAAGAGGGGTGATAACGGGCACCCTTGCCTTGTGCCATTTTTTATCGGAAATGTTTTTGATAATAACCCATTAGCTTTCACCCTAGCAGTTGGATTTGTGTAGACTCTAGTTATTCTATCTATCATTAAGTTACCCAACCCGATATATTTGAGCACGGCAAACAGGAAAGGCCAGCCCACCCGGTCAAAGGCCTTCTCTGCGTCCGCGCTCAACACTACACACGGGGTCTTCTCTTCCTTTACTATTTGTATCAAGTTGAGTATTCTTGTTGTATTATCTTTCGCTTCTCTTGATGTCATAAAGCCTACTTGGTCTAGATGTATTAATTTTGGTAATATTCTTGCCATCCTGTCTGCCAGTATCTTTGTGAATATCTTCAAGTCCACGTTTAATAGGGATATTGGCCTATAACTGCTACAAGCCGCTGGGTCCTTACCCTCTTTTAAAATTAATGAGATATGTGCCGTCAGTGTGTCTCTGGTTAACGTCCCATCTGACTCTGTTGCATTGAATAACTTTACCAGGTATGGGCCTAAAATGTGGAACAGTGACTGATAGTATTGTGCCGTTAGGCCATCTGGCCCTGGCGCTTTTCCTGGTTTCATTAGATTCGTTGCCTGCTGTATCTCCTCTATGGTTATTTCTGCTTCTAGTGAGTCTCTTTCTTCCTCTGATAGCTTAGGTAATTGTGACTCGTTTAAATATTTTTCAATTTCCCTTTGTTTAGGTGGCTCTCCTTTTAAATTATACAGTGTGGCATAGAATTTCTCAAATACTTCCGTTATTTGTGTTGGTAATGTCTTTTTATTCCCCTCAGCTGTTACTATATGCGGTATGTATGACCTCAATCTCTGTTCCTTGACAGTCCTAGCCAACAATTTTCCACATTTATTTCCTGCCTCATAATTTAGTTTGCGGCATCTTTGTATATCTGCTTTGGCCTTATATTGTAACAGGTCCGTAATCTGTTTCCTAATCGCTGTTAACTCTGACAATATTCTATCTGACGCTGACTGCTTATGTTTTGTCTCTAGTTCTCTAAGTTTTTCTAACAACTGTGCCATTTGTTCATTTCTCTCTTTTTTGATACGCGCCCCGTTCTTGATAAAAATCCCTCTTATTACTGCCTTATGTGCTTCCCATAGGGTGCCCATCCGGCATTCCTCTTGATCATTAATCTCGAAAAAGTTTTTTAGTTCTTGAGCCACCTCTTTTAACACTTCTTCCCTTTGCAGCAAGCTCTCGTTCAGCCTCCAGCATTGCTTATTCCTTAAAGGATTTAATGTGAGGCCATACACCATTGTTATAGATGCATGGTCTGACCATGTGATATTATCAATATCCGTTTTTTTCACTGCCTGTAGCTGAGCGTGGGGTATTGCAAAGTAATCAATTCTCGAATAATTCTTATGCGGCGTCGAAAAGAACGTATATTCTTTCTCGGAGGGGTGTTAAAGGCGCCATACATCTATCAATTGAGATTTATGCAGTATTTTCAATATGCGTCTATTCCTTCCGGGGGATACTGCCATAGTCCCGGCTGAGGTGTCTACTGCGGGTATCAGGGGAGCATTAAAATCTCCTCCCAGGATTAGTTGACCCTCTGTGAAGCTCTCCAAATTAGCCAGGGTTTTTGATATAAACCTATCCTGTCCATTGTTAGGTGCATATAGTGTTGCTAGTGTTACCCTTAATTCTCCTATTAATCCTTTCACAAATAGGAACCTTCCCTCTGGATCTTGTTTACTGTCTTGCAGGGTCCACGGGACGCTCTTTGCTATCAATATAGATACCCCTCTCGATTTTGCCTCCATATTCGTGGAGTGATATGTGTATGGAAAAAAACTATTTTTAAGATATGGTATTTTATCTGTCCTGAAGTGCGTCTCTTGTATAAATGCAACGCTAATTCTTCGTTTTTTTAGGTCATTTAATAGTATACGTCTCTTTTCTGGAATGTTTAGCCCCCTAACATTATGCGACATGATTTTTAAATCCTCCATCTCTGTTTAGTTTACATACAACAAAACAATCCCCAAAAAAAAAAAAAAAAAAAAAATTCAAACAAAACCCCTCCCTAATTGGCGAAGAGAAGATTCCGGTTCCCCGCGGTTCCGGCTCCTCTCTTCTCCAATTTGGATAGTAAACCTATCCTTATCTCACACTGCACTATTAAGTGTACTTCTGTGTGGATTTTTTAAATAGGGGACTACCCCGGCATGACTCTCCGCCGATCCCCCACACCTCCCTTCTATACTTCTTCAATTAATTCTAATCTCCCACTACCCCCCGAGTCCTTTCTAGTAGGTATTGCATCGGCAAGAGAAAAATAGTTACATTCCTTCATAACTCTCTCCTTCCCCCTTATATGAGTGCTATTTAGTCTTACCCTTCCTTGTACTATTGCCTTGTTCCCCCTTAAATAATGGCAAAAAGTAAAAAATAAGTAGAGGTCCAAAAAAAAAAAAAAAAAAAAAAATATATACTTTTGTGCTTCGTGCTCCAAATTTAGAGGAGGAAGAAATCCCAAACACACCTTCCTCCCAAAAAATGTGGGGGAAAAAAAAAAAAAAAAAAAAAAGGTATTTACTTTTGTGCTTCGTGCTCCAAGTTTAGAGGGGGAAGAAATCCCAAACACACCTTCCTCCCAAAAAATGTGAGAAAAAAGAAAAGAAAGAAAAAAAAAAAAAAAAAAAAAAAAAAAGAAATTATTTACTTTTGTGCTTCGTGCTCAAAATTTAGAGGGGGAAGAAATCCCAAACACACCTTCCTCCCAAAAAATGTGAGAAAAAAAAAAAAAAAAAAAAAAAATATTTACTTTTGTGCTTCGTGCTCAAAATTTAGAGGGGGAAAAAATCCCAACCACACCTTCTCGTGTGCAAAGTTTAACAAGTGAAAAAACCCAATCCTCCCATTTCATGTATAAAATCCAAAGGAGGAAAAATCCCAGCCATGCCTTCCTCCCTTAAAGTGTAATATGCTAAGAGAAAAGGAAAAAAAAAAAAAAAAAAAAAAGGGGAAAAGGAGAATCTCCATTCCCTACTAGTGTATCAGTAAGACATAATCAGCATTACGAGAGTTCCATTCCTATCATAGATCTTCTATGTTGTTCTTCTTTCTCCTATCTCTTCCACCCGATCGTCTCTCTCTTTCTCCTGTAATCGGGGATACCCAATGGGTCCCTCTCTGGGTATATGGCACAGCCAGTTCTCCACCTGTATAGGTTCTGCCTCTATAAAGCGAAAAAATGCCATTCTATCTTGGTACGATTGGAGCTTGAAGTATCTTCCGTCTCTGCGAAACGTCACGGAAAAGGGGAACCCCCATCTATAAGTACATCCCGCCCTCTTGGCCAATTCTAACAAAGGTCTCAGGATCGCCCTTCTCCGTAACGTTCCCCCAGAAATGTCTGCAAAAATCTTTACTGGTTTTCCTTCCATTATTATCTCCTGGGTCTCCCATGCTGATCTCAGAATCGTTTCTTTGTGTGTGTAATGGTGTATTCTGCAGATCACATCTCTAGGCCTCCTTTCTTCTTTGCTTCGGGGGCCAAGGGATCTGTGGACTCTCTCAATTTCTAGGTTTCCTGGGTATTTATCTTTTAAAACTTGTTTAAATATTTCTTTTGTCACCTCCACTAATCTTTCATTGCCGAAAGTTTCAGCTATTCCGCGTATCCGCAGGTTACTGCGGCGACTTCTGTTCTCTATGTCCTCTAGCTGTAGTTGTAATACCGCCTGCGTGTCTTCCTGGTTATCTCTTTTTGCTTCTATAGCTGCCAATCTTTCTTTTAATGCGCTAATTGAAGCCTCCTCTTCTCCTAACCGGGTTGCAATCTCCTGTATGTCTTTTTTAACTTCTTGTATTTCTTGCTGATGTTTCTCCTCTATTCTATTGATCATCTGTTCTATGTCTGCTCTTGTCGGGAGTGCCTGTAGCATAGCTTTAAGCTCTGAATTTTGTGTGGCAGCTTGCGTGAGTATACAGGTTATTGGTGTTTCATCTTGGCTATTCCTTAAGTCATTAGCCACTCTTACTGTAGTGGGTGAAGTGTCCGCTAATTTTGATGTATGGCTAGCTTCTGAGCTTGCTGCTGCCATTTCTACAGTTTTTGCGGATTTCTGGCTATTAGAGAAGAAACGGTCAATCTCTCCTTCTGTTTTGTTTGACTGACCTTTTCCTGTACTCCTTCTTCCCTTTCTTCTCTTAGTGAGTGTCATCCTTTTTCTTTATCCTACATAGCTTCCTGTCCTTTTCTCCCTCTTCATTAGTGTATTTTTTCTCCTGTTATTGTTGGTTTAGCAGATTATTCCACTCTTTCCAGCAAGTATACATCACACAGTTCTATTGCACCAATACATACTTATTGCCACTTAATATGTCTTACAGTACTCACGGCTCCAGTTTAGCTTTGTCTTCCTTCACCTCTCCACAGAGTGTGTCTCTTGTACTACGAAAGTTTTTAGTTATAGTGTAATATCCTTCCCTTTTCTCTGCCGTTGCTATAATCCGTCCTCTCGGGGGGAAGAGGGGTAAGGCCAGGCTTCTATGCTTGTCTTGTTATATGTGACCGTCCATTGCCTCTCCTCTCACCTCGGGTGGTCATCCTCAGTTAGCTCTACAATGGGCGGTACATCTCAGTCTTTCCCCCATCAGCTCCGTAACTCTCTGGATGGCTCCGGGTGGCTCACTCCTCCATCCGGGTACTCCACCAGTCCAAGTCCAAGTTCCTCCCCGACCGTGCGGGGTGCCGTCTGTGGGGTAAGACTCTGTAGCACCTGCAGCCTCAGCCGCTACGATGTCCCGTCTGGCGTTCAGCCCTCTCTCCCAGAGCGAGTGGTCTGCTGGTATGCAAGGCTACAGCCCCCGCACCTGCCTGCTGACCCAGCCGGACCCGACCCGCCAAAACCGCTGCTCGCGGCCAGCTGGAGGCTCTCTCCTGTCTGCCCGGCTCCTTGGCGTCCCCGCCTCGCTCTCTTTCGGATCCCCGGCGGGCGTGGGTGTTCAGCGTGTGGAGGTGTGGAGCTCAGCGGAGGTCAGTCTCAGCGTGTCATCGCATGACCGCTTCCGGGCACGCCCCCCCCCGTCCCCATAATTCTACCAGGGCCCATATTAACACCCGCGCTGAGCCGCCTCAAAGCAGAAACCCCGCTCAGAGGCGCCGATGCAGTGGCAGATGATTCCTCCCAGGCTGCACCAGAGCCTTAGCTGAGTGGCAAGCCTGGTGCAGAACCCAGAGCGGCCCCCACGACACTGGTAGAAAGGCTCCTAAACTGGTGCTGGCCGTGAGTCATGTGGGGGATCTTAAGCACTCTGGAGGCCTCAGCCTCTGAGCACGTGCAGAAGCAGGGGAGAATGAGCAAGGTTACCCTGCCTGACTCCCACCAACAGTCAGCTACATAACTCAGACTGTAACCCAGCATTACCGCACACAAAAGCTGCAGCCTGCAGTGAGGCCATAAGGCTCTTCAAATCACCAAAGCAGCAGACAATCAGAGAGCAGCAGACCTGCTGTGAAGTTTTCTCTTACGTAGCTTCCCTCCGACTGAAGACCTTCTAAGACCCCTAGTTTAACCACTCCCTGTGGCTCCACCCATTCCAGACCTAGCCACCAATCAATTGAGTCCCACAATCCATTATTTATTATCAGACTGTGCTGACACCCCCTGCTAGCCCAAACCCCTTTAAACCCCTGTCATGCTCATGCTGGCCCTCCGTCCATGTCTTTTCTTTCCTTTACTCCGGGCCCCTCTTTCTATTTTTTTTCTTTTTTTTGGGGGGGGGGGGTTTGCTAACACATTATTCTCCTGGATCTTCTGGGGGGGGGGCACAGTTTGGCATCTTGGCCCAGAGCGCTAGATGGCCTTGTCGTGGCACTGGCTCTACCCCCTCCTATCAGCGGCCCAATATGCATTTCCTTTAAGAAAGCTCTTTATACATGTAATGCGGATTCACTTTTGGCTGATATTTATAGTAACCATGAGGTTAGTGCTGAACGTGCATGATAATTAAATGCCAGGCTGTACCTGCCACGCAGCCAGTAAACACTTACATGCTTGCATTAATTACTAGAGCATCTGATCTTTTCTTGTTCTGTTTACATGGCATAATAACACCTCCATCCTTTTTTGGGCTTAATTGCTTGGAGCTATCCACGCAGAATATATCAACCCTCCATTTCACGTCTTCACTGAACTGCAAAACCACAAAAACATGAAACCATATCTGACAGAAAAATCCAGTGTTATTGCTTTTAAATGTGACAAATACAGCTATGTTCATAAATCATAGATTACAATTCAATTTACTCTTTATATGCTGGCATACAAGATATTATTAACACATGGCTGCTGCACATTCTTGCACCTTGCTTTGCCTGTGCCAATATATTGTTTCATCCTAACTTCATTTACCATCAATAATCTGAAGATGTGTTGTCTATTTATTCTTTGTAGGTAGCTCTAGTATTTGTGAACATTCATTGATGTTTTTTTTTTCTTTTTTTTTTTACATGCCCAGTGCATGCCTGTTAAAGGATCACTATCATAAAAGACATTGGGGGGGGGGGGGGGGATTCAATAAAACCCCTACAACACTGTTCTGGTTGTAAGGCTCTTTAACCAATTCTGGATCGGAAGGATTCGCCCCCTTAATGACCAGGCCATTTTTTTGCGAATTCAGCACTGCGTTAATTGAATGGACAATTGTATGGTCGTGCAATGCTGTACCTAAATAAAATTGATGTCCTTTTTTTCCCCATAAATAGAGCTTTCTTTTGGTGGTATTTGACCACCTCTGCGATTTTTATTTTTTGCGCTATAAACAAAAAAAGAGTGAAAATTCTGAAAAAAAAAAAAAAACAATATTTTTCACATTCTGCTATATAACATTCCCAAAAAAAATCAAAATTTTTTAACATTTTAGGCAAATTTGTTTTCTTCTACATATTTTTGGTAAAAAAAATTGCAATAAGCATATTTTGATTGGTTTGCGCAAAAGTTATTGCGTCTACTAACTACGGGAAAGATTTATGTCATTTTTATTGTTTTTTTGTTTTTTTACTAGTAATGGCGGCAATCTGCGATTTTTAGCGGGACTGCGACATTGCGGTTGACAGATTGGACCCCTAACTTAAATTTTTGACACTTTTGGGGGGACCAGTGACATTACTACAGTAATCAGTGCTAAAAATATACACTGTTACTGTAATAATGACACTGGCAGGGAAGGGGTTAACACAGTGGGTGATCAAGGGGTTCAGTGTAAGCCTAGGGGAGTGTTTCTAACTGCATGGGGGGTGGGCTTGTGAAATTATTGCAGAGACCTATGATCCTACATAGAAGGATCACAGGCGCGCTGTGATCATTCCAGAGAGAAGAACGGTCAGCTGTGTTTACAACAGCTGACCGTCCTTCTCCCTCAGTGGGGAACGATCGCAAGTGCCCGGCGGCAATCAGAGCCGCCGGCCACGTCCATTGGAGTCCCTAGCTGCAGGCGCGTGACCAATGTACAGCTACGTCGGTTCGCGCAGGAGGGGCTACCTGAGGCAGTATATCTGCGGCGGGCGGTCCAGAAGAGGTTAAAATTACCTGCACCAGATTTAAAAACCCCTGCTGCTAGTTTCAGCAGCTTAACCAACATTTGCGGCAGATTCAGGTGGTTCTTAATAGTGCAACTTTTACAAAGTGGAGCTATCTGCACTAAAAATAAAAATAATTACCTCCAGTTCGTAGATAACAAACTAGGTCTTCATAGGAAGGTAGGAAGGTTAAGTAATCTTCCCAGTATATTAACCAAACAAATTTAGCATTTTCAATGTTTCACGGTAAACCCTAAAGTGTCCAGCCCCACCTATGCCAATTATTTGGCCATGGCTTGCCTATTAGCCCAGAAAATGGCTATTACTGGTTTTCAGCCTTCAGCCTCAGTGTGCCTCTACACATGGTATTTACCCCAAACTCAGTATGAAATGGATTTACCCCCTTCCTGACCAGGGCCTATTTTGCGATTCGGCACTGCGTGACTTTAACGGACAATTGCGCGGTCGTGCGATGCTGTACCCAAATGAAATTGACGTCCTTTTTTCCCACAAACAGAGCTTTCTTTTTGTGGTATTTGATCACCTGTGCGATTTTTTTATCATGCGCTATAAACAAAAAAGAGCGACAATTTTGCAAAAATAACAATATTTTTCAAATTTTTTTATATGAAATTCCCCCCCCCCCCCAAAAAATAATTGTAAAAATCTAAATTTTTTAACATTTTAGGCCAATTTGTTTTCTGCTACATATGTTTGGTAAAAAAAATTGCAAAAAGTGTATTTTGATTGGTTTGCGAAAAGGTTATTGCGTTTACTAACTAAGGGAAAGATTTTTGTCATTTTTATTGGTTTTTTTTACGAGTAATGGCGGCGATCTGTGATTTTTTTTGCAGGACTGAGACATTGCAGCAGACAGATCGGACCCTTGACTGACATATTTGACACTTTTGGGGGTACCAGTGACATTACTACAGTAATCAGTGCTATACATATGTACTGTTACTGTAAAAATGACACTGGGAGGGAAGGGGTTAACTTTATTGGAGAGGGAGGGGTTAAGTGTGTCCCTAGGGGCATGCTTCTAACTGTGATTGGATGTGGCTGTGTGTGTAACAGCAGAGATCAACGGTCCTACATAGCAGGACCGTATGATCTGTGCTTTTACACAGGCGAGAATGACAGGCGGCTGTGTTTACATTAGCCGCCTGCCTTTCTCCCTCTATACCCGACGATTGCGAGTGACCGACGGACATCGGGTCCGCCGGTCACACGCGCGGGCTGTATAGTGAATGAGCGCAAAACATCTGAACTTCTGTATAGGGGTATATACACACACACTTATATGTATTTATACACATACACACATATAGGTGTTATAGGAGCGGAGCCATATGCCTGTTAATTATTTCATTAGCGCAAGCATAGTGTTCTGCTATTTTCACACCTATATATGTGTAAGTTTATATATACATACATGTGTGTGTATATATACCCCTACACAGAAGTTCAGATGTCATGCCTGACTCCAAACATGTCCTCAAAAAAGCCCTATAAACGCCTGCAGCAAAAAGCAGGCTGACAGGCGAGAAGCCATATCGCTGTTCTGTAAGTCACCTAAGAGAAACGATCTTTTCACTATAGTGGTCCCCCTGAAATGTAAGGGTTTTGTCACCCTGCCATAGCAGTCAGAGTCAGTTAACCCTACACTACACTACGGTCCCCTTACACTTAACACTTTCCCTACAGAAACTAGATTATTAAATCTAACTAAAGTGGAAAATAGCACCCTAACTACACTAGATATCCCTTTCCTCACACTAATAATTGCTAAATGACACTTTGAAGCAGAAGTAACAGAACTGCTTCCACTCTCTTCCATGTCCCTGTATTACAATGCTAGGAATTTGGCGGGGGCTATCTTATATACGGGGGGGCGTATTCACTAATGATTGGCCTCTGGACCCCCTAGTCACTCCAATCACAATCAAGCATTCTCCTGCCCCCTCAATTGGCTTTTACTGATGGTTCTGGTCCAATCACGGGCTTTTAAAGCCCATTTCCTGACCCATTGCATTTTGGTCGGTTCTGGTTGCCGAATTCCGAACTTTTTCAGCAAAAAGTTCGGAATTCGGCCAAATTTCGAACACCCAATGTTCGGGTCGAACCGTTGGTCGACCCGAACCGTTCGATCATCCCTACTAGCCAGTAGCCACAGCCATCTTTAACCGCTTCCATACAGAGCAGTTAGACACCCTTCCTGCCCAGACCAATTTTCAGCTTTCAGCACTCTCACACTTTGAATGACAATTGCTCAGTCATGCTACACTGTAACCAAACAAAATTTTTATCATTTTTTTCACACAAATAGAGCTTTCTTTTGGTGGTATTTGATCACAACTGGGGTTTTTTTTTTCGTGATATAAGCAAAAAAAGAGCAAAAATTTTGCAAAAAAAACACTTTTTTTTAGTTTCTATTATAAAATTTTGCAAAAAATTAATTTTTCTTCATACATTTGGGCCAAAATTTATACTGCTACATATCTCTGGTAAAATTAACCCAAATTAGTGTATATTATTTAGTCTGTGTGAAAGTTATTGAGTCTAGAAGCTATGGTACCAATTACTGAAAATTTATCACACCAGATGTACTGATGGCCTATCTCCTTTCTTGAGGCCCTGAAATGTCAGGACAGTACAAATACCCCCCAAATGACCCCTTTTTGTAAAGTAGACAGTCCAAGGTATTTAGTAAGAGGCATGGTGAGTTTTTTGAAGTTATAATTTTTTCCCACAATTCTTGGGAAAATGAAGAAAACATTTTTTTTTCTTTTTTTTTCCCAAAACGTTGTCAATTTATAAGCTATTTCTAACACATAGCATGTACACAGCAAAAATGACACCCCAAAATTCATTCTGCTACTCCTTCTGAGTATGGTGATACCACATGTGTGAGACTTTTACACAGCCTGGCCACAAAAAGAGACTACACGTCCAAGTAGCACCATAAGGCGTTTTAGGAGCATAAATACACATAAAACTTTCTTACTACCTATCACACTTTTCAAGGCCCTAGAGCACCAATACAATGGAAAAGTCCACAAAATGACCCCATTTTGGAAAGCAAACACTCCAACGTATATTCTATGAGGCATTATGGGTCCTTTGAACATGTCATTTTTTTCCACAAGTTTTTGGAAAATGTGGGAAAAAAATGAAAAAATTTTTTTTTTACACAAAGTTGTAAATTTATAGAATATTCCTAACACATAGCATGTACATAGCAAAAATGACACCCCAAAATACATTCTGCCACTCCTCCTGAGTATGGCAATACCACATGTGTGAGACTTTTTCACAGCCTAGCCATATAGAGGGGCCTAAACATCCAAGGAGCATCATCATGCATCCTAGCCACTTGCCTAGGCCTATTTTTGACATTTGGTGTTTACAAGCTAAAATCAGTTGTTTTTGCTAGAAAACTGCTTAGAACCCCAAAACATTATATATTTTTTTTTAGCAGAGACCCTAGAGAATAAAATGGAGATTATTGCAATATTTTTTATCACACCGTATTTGCGCAGCGGTCTTCCAAACGCATTTTTTTGGGAAAAAAAATCACTTTTTTTAATTAAAAAATAAGAAAACAGTAAAGTTAGCCCAATTGTTTTCCATAATGTGAAAGATAATGTTACGCCGAGTAAATAGATACCCAACATGTCATGCTTCAAAATTGCGCACGCTCACAGAATGGTGACAAACTTTGGTGCTTAAAAATCCCCATAGGCGACATTTTAAAAATTTCTACAGGTTGCTATCTTAGAGTTACAGAGGAGGTCTAGGGCTCAAATTATTGCTCTTGCTCTAACGATCGCGACGATACCTCACATGTGTAGTTTGAACACTGTTTACATATGTGGGCGGGGTTTCCGTATGCGTTCGCTTCTGCGCGCGAGCTCGCGGGGACAGGGCGCTTTAATTTTTTTTTTTTTTTTTTTACTATTTATTTTATTTATTATTTTTTATTTTTACACTGTTTTTTTAAAAAAAAAAAAAAATTGATCATTTTTATTTCTATTACAAGAAATGTAAACATTACTTGTAATAGAAATAGGCACGACAGGACCTCTTTTTTGTGAGATCTGGGGTCAAAAAGCCCTCAGATCTCACAAGTACACTAAAAGATAGAAAAAATAAAAAAAAAAAAATTAAAAAAAAATTAAATAAAATGAAAAAAAAAAGGGACCTTTAAACTGGTTGCTAGGCAATGACGTTTGCCGTAGCTCCGGTCCTCCAAGACCATAGAGTCAAGTGAGGGCAAGCTTGCCCTCACTCGACATCCTGTCTGTGAGGATCTGGGACCGGATCGTTTTCCCCGCTGCCGGCGGGTCCGGTAAACGGGGAAAAGGACCAGAATGCAGCGGGAGGGGGGGCACCTCTTTTGCCACCCCGGAAGGGTGATCCCGTGGCGAATCCGCCGCTGGAACCACCCTTATCGGAAATCCAACCGTCCACCGTTTAAAATAATACCAGGGTTATGGCAGCTATCTGCTGCCATAACACCGGTATTTAGGTTTAAACGGAAGACGTATATAAACCTTTTTGGACTTGGACATGGTGGCTGTATGAAGGGTGACAGGTACTCGGGTACTTTGCTGGGCAGGTGACAGGTACTCTGGTACTGATGAGCAAGTGGCAGGTACTCGAGTACTCCGATAGGCAGGTGACAGGTACTCGGGTACTCTTATGGGCAGGTGACAGGCAGGTGATAGGTACTGATGAGTAGTACTGATACTGATAGGTGATACTGATACTGTACTGATGGGTACGGATGATCAGTACTGATACTAATAGGTGATAGGTACTGATGGGTACTGATGAGTACTGATGAGTAGTGATGGGTAATGATGAGCAGGTGGCAAGTACTCGGGTACTTCAGGTGTCAGGTACTCTGATGAGCAGGTGGAAGGTACTCGGGTACTCTGTTGGGTAGGTGACAGGTACTTGGGTACTCTGATGGGTAGGTGACAGGTACTCGGGTACTCCGATGACGGGTACTCAAAGTACCAGAGTACCTGTCGTCAGAGTACCCGAGTACCTGTCATCAGAGTACCCGAGTACCCATCATCAGAGTATCCGAGTACCCGTCATCAGAGTACCCGAGTACCCGTCATCAGCTTACCCGAGTACCCGTCATCAGAGTACCCGAGTACCTGTCATCAGAGTACCCGAGTACCCGTCATCAGAGTACCCGAGTACCCGTCATCAGAGTACCCGAGTACCCGTCATCAGCGTACCCGAGTACCTGTCATCAGAGTACCCGAGTACCTGTCATCAGAGTACCCGAGTACCTGTCATCAGAGTACCCGAGTACCCGTCATCAGAGTACCCGAGTACCTGTCACCAGCCCATCAGAGTACCTGTCATCAGAGTACCCGAGTACCTGTCATCAGAGTACCTGATGGGCTGGTGACAGGTACTCAGGTACTTTGATGGGCTAGTGACAGGTGCTCTTTATTGGGGGGGTGCAATCAGTGTGTTTGGGGTGCACTGTAATTGGTAACTAGCTGTTACCACAATCTCCTCCTCACACAGGATCAGTGTGTGAGGAGGAGAACACGGTGACAGCTAGTTACCGTGTTCTCTGATGACATTTGTGACCGGCTGTGATTGGACACAGCCGGTCACGTGGTAAAGAGCCAATTTCATTGGCTCTTTACCTAGATCGGGGATCGACTCTGTCCGAGGGACGAGCCTCGTCCCCGATCGCCGTGCTGCGCGCCCCCGGGGGCGCGCATTAAGGAAGGAACGAGCGGCTCGCGCTGGAGCCGCTCATGTGATCGGCTGTGATTGACACAGCAGATCACGTGGTAAACAGCCAATTTCATTGGCTATTTACCTTGATCGGGGTTGGGCTCAGTCCGAGGGACGAGCCTCACCCCCGATCGTCGCGCTGCGCGCCCCCGGGGGCGCGCAGTAGCGGGGAGATCCGGGCGCCGTCATATGACGTCCGCCCGGATCGAGAAAGGATTTGTGCCGACGTCATTTGACATGACGCGGTACGGAAGGGGTTAACATATGTTTGAAATGCTTTTTAATGTTCTATGCTTGTGAGTGCAATATCTTTCAATAAATTGTAGCTTTTATTTGTTTGGACATACTGCACTATTGTGGTTTATTTGCATCCTTTGAGGTGATCCTGCACTTCAGTTGGAACTTTTCAGATACATTCCAGTTGATCGTGATGGACAGCTCAGCGAGAGTATGGGAGTTCCATCTAGCCTATATTTCCCATGTTGGTGTTGACCTCTCTATAATTTGAGAGTCAACACGGTCTGGTAAACAGATTATTATTTATCCACATGGTGTTGGTGGTGTGACTACATCTCTCCCTGCTAGTCACTGGTGTGCGGTGATTCCTCTCATGGTACATGGACTTTTTATCATCTTATAGAGACTTTACACTGGCGCTGCCCTCTTTTATTGCATATTGTCAGGATCCACCCAAATGACAGCTGTCTTCAGATCAGCCGGCATCTGCCCCTCTCCAGCTCGGCAGGCTAGTTAGGGAAGAGACCGCCAAATGATCTCTCAGTTCTAGGTTTTAGAGCCAGCATGGGACAGCTGACTATGTATGCTTCTTTGTTTTTCTTCTTTATACTTCTTTAAATATTCAGCTTTACCCTGCTGAGATCCACTGCTCCAGAACTAACCTATTGGCAATGGTCAAGCTGTCTGTACCAGAATCAACAGATCCATAAGTTTGGTAATAGATGACATGGCAAAAAGATAGACTCCCAAGTTTTATTCTTGGAAACTCTTTTTTTTTTTTAAATTTAAAAAAAAAAAAAAAAAAACGTAATGTTTGAAAAAGAGTTCAAGAAGCCTTGAACAATAGCAGGAACACATATTTCTTTTCAGAGTGCTTTTACAAACATAGCATTATAGATAATTAATCCTCCATACAATTTAATGTCCATATGTTATATCAACCAGTGACTAAAAGGTAGTAAGTGTGATTACTCGTGAAGGCTGACACTATTATAGATTTTACCTTGAGAATTTAGAGTCTGTTTAATCTTATAGGATTGTCCAGATAAATGATTCATGAAGATTGATTGGAAATGTAAATTATGTACTATATGGTGAGTTCTAGCATTTTTTTCATTGAGAACTACAAAGGGATGAATAAAATAGTAGCATTAATGAATCAATCACTCTTCACATTAAAATGCAGATTAAAATGTGTTACTGGCTGGAATGGAAGCCTGTCTAATGCACATTTTCTGCAATATATGGAGGCTGAACCAATATTGCTGAATGGGCAGTCTCTCAGTTTAACTTTTCATACACAGGCAGATTGTCTGCAAAAAGGCTCGTTTGAGACTTACATGCTTAGGGATACCTCGGCATTCACACAGCCATCACAAATAATCCCCATAAGGTGTTTATTATTTATTTCCTATGATTGTCAGCTCCATTTGGTGGCAATAATGCAGAATTTTCCTGATTGAGGTATTTCAGGAAAATACTACATTATAGCCACTAGATGGAGATGACAAGCATAGGAAATAGAATATTAGATACATTACGAGAATGATTTATGATGGCTATACGAATACTAAGGTATTTGCACAGCATTTTTTTTTAAAATTGACCCCCCCCCCCCCCCTAGTTTATAGCACTTACCAATGGCAGGAATTATCTGGTGACAGCCACTGAACAAGTAATAAATCCAATAAGCTCCATTGAAGTAGAGAGGAAACATTTGTCACTTTGTCTTGGATAACTATAAATGCAAAACTGGATTAACAGGCACTAGCAAAAACAAAACCAGAACACTTTGATAGGCAGGTAACCACACTGCACTGCCTAGGGGATTATTACACAAATGTACCCCAAATAAACACACCTTAATCTGGGTAGAATGCACTAAAGAGGGGTGCCATACCTGGGGTCCTCATCCATTTTTTCTTTAAAATGACGGTTTTTATATATATAACATGGAACACTATTTAAAAAAAAGCCTTCCTATTCTCTGAGCACTCTATAATATATATATTTCCAGGTTTTTATGGCTGGTCTGAAGATGTCACTGGTCCTTCCTCTTCCACTTGGTCTTTAATGCTACATTGGATGGCCCTCGCATAGGGACATGTGATTACAGCTTAGTGAAGAAGTACAGTGAGCCAATGCTGTCATGATGAGGCACCTCCAGTGGGAGAGGGAGGTAAGTAGAATGATGCCGGACATCATTTAATCCAGAAGACTGGAGACATCTAGTAATGGAAAGGAATTACTTTGCAGAAAATTATATTTATTTTTAATATTATTGTAGCACCCTCTTGTTTACATAGTTGGTTAGTGTAGGCAAATTTAGTTGGACTTTACTATAGCATACGAAGCCAGGTTATTCAGGGTCATGTGAAGTTTAGCAGGCGGTTCTGAGGGCTGGGTCTCAGTCACCTCTCCCTTGGTTCTGGAAGCTTCTGGAATGTTCTAGAACTTGGTGGGCAGAGGGGTGGAGACCCCAGCCCAAACATTAATGGGGACACCTTTTCCTGGGGGAAGGAGTGCGCAGTAGGTGGAGAGTGCCCTAAAAGTATTTGGGAGCCTGGCTATTTGGAATGAGTATCCAGGATCCAGAGGCCTGGAAGTGACCGCTGTGCTGGTGGCTCTTCCTCCAGGGAGAAGTATTCTGCTTGAAGAGAGGGGGAAGAGAAGGGGCAAGAGACTTGCTCACCCCCTGCAGTCAAGCTTGGCTGTGATACCCTGCTAGCAAGGGGAACTTGTACAGCAGAAGGCCTGGACACATCTTTGCTCCAGGAAACATTAGGGACTGAGTGAGTGTGATGTCTATTTTATTCACCCCCCCCCTCCTAGCATACAAGGGGACAAGAAGCCAGGTGCAGAACCTAGCTTGTTTTCAGGAGGGACAGTGGACAGTGCTTAGCCTACCTTCATCCCAGCCGGGGACAACTTAAGTGATGAGCTGCCTGCTTTAGATTTCATCTTGTGGAAAAGTTCAGGATCTCTATAGTAAGTCTGGAAGTGCTTGCTAAAAATTAGTGTTCCCTGGCTATACAGGTGAAGGGGGACCCAAAATCCAGTGGCCCTTTAGGGAGTAATGCTACATTATTAACTACCTAACATCAGCCATCCACATATTTGTGGTAGCATGGGGGGTAGGCTTTATGCCATGCAGCTACACATGTGCAACAATATTTTGAGCTGGGAGCATGCTCTATCTCTTTTGCCTAGCACTATAGCTGTGCTGTCACAAAAACTGGTACCAGTGGGATGGGCTCTGAATCATGTGATTACTGTGACAGTCAATCACAGTTATCAAATCCTTGGGAAGCCCATGTAATGAGTCCGGCCATACAATCTAGTAAAGGGGGGGGGGGGGTGGTAGCCAATTGGAAGAGGTTAATACTATTATTATTATTTATTTATTTAGAATTCACCTTTGGACCCAATGGGACTTTTTTCACAGCTTTGTTTCCTTTAAATTAAAGTTTAAATATACCCAACACAATAATATAAATAATAAATGGAAACTTTGGCATTTAAATAGTAGATTTATTTCTACAGATCGCTACGCCTTAGCTAAGGGAAATTTGAGCTGGAACAAGGAACCAAGGGATTTGGTTCTAAAAGAGGGACAGTCCCTTAGAGGGACAGTTGGGAGGTATGTAGAGACATTGTTACATTTCTATATCTGCAAACTGCTGTACTGTCTCGACATTGTCATGCAGCCTGGCTAGAAATATTTTCTCTGGAGACCGAGATTCTTGTATATTCAGTTGTTTCTGCAATATAGTCCGTTATTTATTCTGTTTATTGTAATGCAATTCTGTGTTCCTATTTCATGCATTCTTATTTTGCTTCCCAGTTATCCTCACCCCGTTACTCCCATGAATTCTTCAGCCTTCTACAGGCAGTCTTGCTTACTGGAGGATGACGTGCAGTCCACAGGGTAACGCACAGTGAGGACACAACATCTCCTTTGTAGTCATTTCCAAATGTCAAGGCTAAAACCCCTAACAAAAAGTGACTTCTCTTATGAACTTGGTAATAGAATGTCGTGGACAATCAAGTTTTATATCTAAACAAGATTTCATCTAGAAGTCACATAGAATTAGGCCCTAAAAAAAACACATGTCAATCTTTGCTCGTAAACATTAGTCAGAACTCATCAGATTCACAGACTTTAAAGGGAATGTATAGTACTTTTGAAAGATGTTTTCAAAGTAAAAGTTGGATTGCGGGTGATACCATTTATAGGCTAACTAAATAAACTGTATAGCAAGCTTTCAAAGCATGCTGGCCTCTTCTGCAAGTAAAAAAAAAATGGACAGATGGAAATATTGCGTAGCGCTATCCCCGTGGGAGCAGATGATTTTAATTGATTCTTCCCCAAGCTGTGCAGAGGCTACCCATAACAAAGGCACTAGTTCACTCACTTTGGCTCCAGTAAGCTCTTGACCTCCAGAAGATTTACCCCCCCCCCCCCCCTTTATGACCAGGCTACTTTTTGCGATACAGCAGTACTTTAATTTACCTGATAATTGTACGGCCATGCAACACTTTACCAAAAAAAAAATTGTTGTCATTTTTGTACCATGAATAGAGGTTTCTATTGGTGGTATTTGATCACCTCTGCGTTTTTTTTTTTTTTTTTGCACTATAAACAAAAAAAGACCAACAATTAAAAAAATATATATTTCTTACTTTCTACTGTGAAACATATCCAATAAAAAAAATGTAAAAAAAACAAATGTCTTTATAATTTTAGGGCAATATGTATTCTGCTACATGTTTTTGGTAAAAAAAATCCCAATAAGTGTATATTGATTGGTTTACGCAAACGTTATAGCATCTACAAACTATGGGATATTTACTGGAATTTTTATTTACTGTATATTTTAATACTAGCAATGGCGGCGATCAGCGACTTCTAGTGAGACTACAATATTGAGGCAGACAATCGGACACTAAATGAGATGTTTGACATTTTGCGGGAACCAGTGACACTAATACAGTAATCAGTGCTAAAAATATGCACTGTCGCTGTACTAAAGACACCAGCTGGAAAGGGGTAAACATCTAGGGTGATCAAAGGGTTAACTGTGTACCCAGCCAGTGATTGTGTTTACTATGTGTGCTGCTTTTAATACGGGAAGAGATGGATTTTAGTTCCTGCTTTGCAGGAACACAAAATTAATCCCTGCCCCTTCTTGTTTACATAGGCAGAGCTCTGTATTGAGTCTCTGACCGACGATCTGTGGGTGCCGGTGGACATCAAATGCCGACAACCACCCACAGATCGGCTTCTGCTGTGAATAATTTTATATATATATATAGATACATATATTTATATATATATATTTATATACATATATACAGTATCTCAGTATAACTTTTCATGTGACAACACTGAAGAAATTACACTTTGCTACAATGTAAAGTAGTGAGTGTACATCTTGTATAACAGTGTAAATTTGCTGTCCCCTCAAAATAACCAAACACACAGCCATTATTGTCTAAACCGCTGGCAACAATAGTGAGTACACCCCTAAGTGAAATGTCCAAATTGGGCCCTAAAGTGTCAATATTTTGTGTGGCCACCATTATTTTCCAGCACTGCCTTAACCCTCCTGGGCATGGAGTTCACCAGAGCTTCGCAGGTTGCCACTGTCCTCTTCCACTCCTTCATGATGACATAACGGAGCTGGTGGATGTTAGAGACCTTGCGCTCCTCCATCTTCTGTTTGAGGATGCCCCACAGATGCTCAAAAATGCTTGGCCGGTTCATCACCTTTACCCTCGGCTTCTTTAGCAAGGCAGTTGTCATCTTGGAGGGGTGTTTGGGGTCATTATCATGGTGGAATACTGCCCTGCGGCCCAGTCTCCGAAGGGAAGGGATCATGCTCTGATTCAGTATGTCACAGTACATGTTTGCATTCATGGTTCCCTCAATGAACTGTAGCTCCCCAATGCCGGCAGCACTCATGCAGCCCCAGACCATGACACTCCCACCACCATGCTTGACTGTAGGCAAGAAACACTTGTCTTTATACTCCTCACCTGATTGCCACCACACATGATTGACACCATCTGAACCAAATAAGTTTATCTTTGTCTCATCAGACCACAGGACATGGTTCCAGTAATCCATGTCCTTAGTCTGCTTGTCTTCAGCAAACTGTTTGCGGGCTTTCTTTTGCATCATCTTTAGAAGAGGCTTCCTTCTGGGACAACAGCCATGCAGACCAATTTGATGCAGTGTGCAGCATATGGTCTGAGCATGGACAGGCTGACCTCCCACCCCTTCAAGCTCTGCAGCAATGCTGGCAGCACTCATACGTCTATTTCCCAAAGACAACCTCTGGATATGACGCTGGCCACGTGCACTCAACTACTTTGGTCGACCTTGGCCAGGCCTGTTCTGAGTATAACCTGTCCTGTTAAACCACTGTATTGTCTTGGCCACCGTGCTGCAGCTCAGTTTCAGGGTCTTGACAATCTTCTTATAGCCTAGGCCATCTTTATATAGAGCAACAATTTTATTTTTCAGATCTCTTCAGAGTTCTTTGCCATGAGGTGTCATGTTGAATGTCCAGTGACCAGTATGAGAGAGTGAGACCGATAACACCATACTTAACACACCTGCTCCCTATTCACACCTGAGACCTTCTAACACTAACAAGTCACATGACACCGGGGAGGGAAAATGGATAATTGGGCCCAATTTGGACATTTTCATTTAGGGGTGTACTCACTTACCATGGGTGTGTGTGTTTGTGTGTGATCCTGCGCACAGCTGCCGCCCTGTAGCAGTAAAACGGCTATAGGGCGGTCAGCAAGTGGTTAAACAGTCTATGGGGTGTCTTCTTTTTATAATTTTTTGCTTGTAGAACTTGTAACAGGAGAGGGGTTGAAGTGATTTGGGGAATTTAAAAAATGCTGACTTCTTTGAACAGTCCTTAAGCCAGACACAAAGGGGAAGGCTAGAACTGAGACCCTGTAAGAGCTGTCTCAGAGAGAGGGACCCCAGAAGTAGAACAGCAACCAGTTACTAGGATCCTGAGCTTAGGTAAGTGCTCACAATTTCCCAAGGCAGCCACACACCTTCTAAACTCCTCCGGGCACTCTTCAGTGAGTCCTCAAGACCATAAACCTGCTTAGTTGGCACCAATTCATTAGGAATTGCTCCTACAGCTCTACCCTACCTGGGACATCAATGAACATCAGCAAACTTCAGCCAGCAGAACCTGCCTCAAATGGTCAGCTGCCAGTGAGGCTGGGAGTTTCTCCAGTGGGACAAGAACAGGGCTGCTCCAGACACCCCACTATTTATGCCCAGGGGAGGACTGGGCAAGGGGGCAGCATGGATGGTGTACATTTTGCCTGAGCAGAGGCCGGTTTCATGCCCCACTGGAGACTCTCCTTCCCCGGCCAGCCCCAACCGAGCTGTCCCAGCTCCACCCAACTGCTTCCTGCTGGCCAGGTCAGGAACCCAGATTCGGCCGGTGAGTAGAGAGTACCTGGAGCGGAGCTTCAGCCTGGAATGGGGGTCAGGAGGAGGCTGGGAAGAGGGAGAGTGGAGGGGGGGGGCTGAGTTGCTGCACCATGGGCCTCTGGTTTATATTTGCCCCCTGGGCTGAAAGTTGCCTGTCAGCCCCTGTTTATGCCCCATCCCCCCAGCCACCTAATGGACACACCTCCCCAGGGATTGACTGCAGCACAATAAATATTCAAACAGCCAATGTCTCCCAGCCCTCTGTGTTCTGGAAGCCTCCAGAATCGAAGGGGAAGCAATCAATCAGAACAGCCCAAAAAAATCAATTGTTGCTCCAATGATTACAGAGGACCCAAAAAGAACTAAATTTACCGATCACCCTAGCAACCTACCTAGCAGGGTGCTATAATCCTTATCCTTTTTAATATTGTTAAAAAAAATCCTACAACTTTAGTCCCATCACTTACCTGTAAAGAACGATGTTCCACGTTGTGCAGGCAACTGGATCCTGAAGACCTGGTGCTGTTAACCATAGCAGCTTCAGAAGTTCAGATCCAGGAAGACAGGCATTCCTGCAGTGAGGACTTCTTCAGGATCCCGCTGTCTTCACAATGTGGGAAAGCCTTCATTGCAGGTACGTGATGTGACTGTAGGGATTTTTTTTTAAGCTAACTTCACAATTCTTGTTACGATGTGCAGTTTATAGTTCTATATGTACATGGGGGAAAAAAAATTGGCAATTACAGAGATAGATTCTAATTCCTGCTTTACAGACCTACCCAATGGTTTGCTTTACTGCTCCATCTTACAATTCAAATCTACCAGTTGAAAACAATGGACACCTGTAGTGCCCCTTTGCTGTGGGTTGTTAAAGCAGTTCCCACACTGAGGTCTACGCTAAGCCTAACCTGAGTCTGATGTTCAATGATGGTGTGTCTGTCCCCAGTAACCATCACTTTGGTTAACCATTTTTTCCATTTCCTAAATCATTCTTGGCCCAGGAGCCATGTTGGGAAACTGTGATGTACATACTTCTGAGAGGCCTCTCTTAATATCTTTACTTCTCCAGTTATAGGCCATTTTGCATAGGTAGCATAGGTAGCATAGAAAAAAGAAACAACACCCATTTCCACTTTTTTCAAGCAATTTTTGAACATCTTAACAAAGTTATATTTCACAAATCCAAAGATATGCAGGAGTCACTTTAGTTGGGGGGCCCGTGGAAAACAGCTTACCTTAGAGAGATTGGGAAGTCCCTCACTCAGCCCCCTAGGCCCCTCTTATGTGTAAGTCACCCTGTGCCTATTAGGGACACAGGGTGACCAAGGAAATGATGGACAGGTACTTAATGGACACTGAGAATATGGTTTGGATTACTTCAAAATGGACAGTAATATTTATCAACCATATTTCTCAAGAAATGAATTAAGACTATTCCTGGCCTGTTTGATTCTGAACATGTTCATTGAAAGAGCTAATCACATTGGCCTCTGTTCCATGTTCTTCAATGTCAGTCTGTTACTGGTGGTCTTTTCCCATTGTCTGTGTATTAAGGCGTGATGTGTTTTCTGTTAAGCCTGTCTGTCACATTGTTAATTTTTAATGAACTCACATATTGTTTCTGTCCAGATGGCTAGGTGTATAGCTCAGGTTAATTATATTTCTGTACACAATTTCATCTGCATATGATAATGTAATCAGGCACCTGACCTGGTGTGGTAATTTGATCAGGAGGGGGATGTTTCCCTGTGTTTGAGACTGTTCAATAAAGTTGATGTTTCCAGAACTTATGCAAGCTAAGTTGTCGGCTAGTTTTGTATGGGGGGCGGCTAGAATATCTGATACCTATGTTCAAGACTGGAGGAAGCTGTATATTGACGGAAGCCCACAAACACTGTGTGGGTCACGGTTCCGTTACAGTAAACAAATGCAAAGATATGATGATGACACAAAAGCATTATTAAAATAGTTTCAGAAATCTTAATGTTTACGGTGCTGGTAATGTGAGAGGTGAAAGTCGGTGGTGCTCAAAAATCACAATTCTCATAAGATACAAGCAAAGTCTTACCACTGCTGTTTCCAATCTATCCCATCCTAGGGGGGTCTTTCTTTCCAGTGTGTACATTCAGTTCTCTACATGATCTCATATCTTCTCCATTTTTCTTTCATAGAACCCCTTAACTCCTCCCACTAGGTCCCTTTATCTCCTGCTAGGGAGCAAGATTGGAAGACATCAAGGCTACCTATCAACCCCCTGAATGGGACTGCAAATAAAAGGAACCTCACATAATTGCACAAGGGCAAACCCAGGGCAAACAGTGACATCCAGCCGTACCTGCAAGAACTACAATAGACAATCTCCCAGTGTATACAATAAGGTCATAACATCCTGTTATACAGTATGTCCTGTGTGACAGATATCCATATCTTATCTCAACAGTTGTTAGGTAGGACGCAATAGTTGCAAGCTTTCTCTACAGGCTAATCTATAAACCTCTACAGTATATTTAATATAAGAATAAAAATATCAAAGAAGAATCATGAAAAATGTGAAAGTTTATATAAAGAAATTTTCTATCATTTATCATTTCCTAGGCAGATATATATAATTGCTTTTTACAACCAATTTAATTAAGATTAAACATTTGCTATGGAGTAGAACCGGTAGAACATACGGGAGAACTCCACATAGCTTTTGGACTGAAAATATTTTTTGTTACAAATATGTACAACAGTCTCAGTCGCTACTTTTTATATTTTTTTTTTCTTATTTTACTTTTATTTTTAATTTTAATATATTTTACATTACTCCGTTAGAATGTTTTTGGCAGGAAATCTCGGATTGTTAAACTGTAAAGTGGTTCAGCTGTTCATCCATGCTTAACAATAACTATTACGTTGAGAGTAATGTTTTTTACTAGATGAAACGTATATTGTATTTACCATTCATCAGATAATACAGTATATGTGTTGTTTGACACATATGGTATGATAACCTTTTGCTCATACAACGTATTCAGAAAATAATAAAAATTATGAAAAAAAAAAAAAAGATTGAACATTTGTTTTTTTTTTTTTAGCTCCCATAGCATTATATTCAACTTATATTTGTAATTCGGTGTCAGTTTCTATTATATAGTTCATACCTGTAACAACTTAAGGTAATACATCTGTTAGGTGTTTAAGACATTGACTTGGAGAGGACTGTACTTCAAGTACTCAACTGTAATTTTCTTCTTTTTTTAATGATATACGTATCTTATAAACTTTCCAACTCTTCCATGTTCTGAATGCATCTTTTAGGATCTTATCTTAGAGAGGAACTCTAGCTTTTAAGTGTCCCTCTACCCCCAATACCCCAGAAGGTTTTCTGTTTCTGGGACATCTGGGACAAACCATTGACTATAACATTTTATTTTACCTACCTAATGCCCATCTTATTTACAGGGTAACAAGAGGGCACTTTGCCCTGAGCAAGGCTTAACTTTGCATGTTTTAATAAATCTGTGTCCCATTAAAACAGTTGGGTAAATTGAGAATGGAAGTACAATGAGCAATAATGTGTAAAACGTATTATCTTATAACAACAACTATAAGTACAGTAAAGTGAAATTTAATTGGTAGTAGTGAATTTTGTACTTTGCTCAGTGTCACTGATCTTTGCACTGCTTTATTGAATAAATCAGAGTGGCACATTCTTCCTTAAACTGTGTTGCTCAGTGCGTCTTTCCCTCTGGTTCTTTTATTTTTCAGACCTGCCTCCCAAGTGATACGCTATCAAATGTGTTTGTGAAATCTAAGCAGACTTGAGCATTTCATGGCTTGAGGTTCATAATTATTCATATAATCCTGGGAGGTTAATTGAGCATGATCTGTACATCATAAGATGCTGATTAGCACTGATGATTGTGTTGTAATACACTCTTGAAGACATCATATTGGTTTCTTCACAAAGGATGTCAGATTAGTAGTCACGTGTTCAGGTTTCATGTAACTTCAAATTAGGAAGCTCTTATTTCTGTAAAAAAACAGCGAGAAATGTGCAGACGAAAGAAGAATAGTGAACAGAAAGACAAAGTGGGCAAAATTAAAAGATGTCATGGACTCCAACCCTCTTGGGACCTCTTACATCTTGTAGCCAAGCTGGTGACCAGCATGTCAAGGATACAACCTGGCAGAACCATTACACTACCCAGAACCACCTAGAAACATCTATTAGCAGAGCCTCACAACATGCATATCTGTACTAAAATCAATCTCAGTTAAATAAAAGAGGTCATTTTTAAAGACAGAAAAGCTACTGTGTGCTCCAACGCGGGCCCCCTAAACTTTACACCTAACATGATGACCAATATGCCAAGAATGCCACCCAGAGCCACCTAGAAAAAAACATCACTATGTTACAATTCCATTCATATCAGTATTCTCAGTTCTACAATGGATCCAATTTTAGAGGCATCTCAGACAGCAAAGGAAGCAAAAGAATACATCAACTTACATATCTTGTTTCAAAATTAAAGCAGTAGTAAAGTGTAAAAATATTTGCCCAACCCCCCAAAGGTAATGTCATAATGTGCTAAAATGCACCACATACTAGAACGTTATGACAGACTTACCTTTTAAACAGAGCCCCCCAGCAGTGCGCTGTCAAAACTGCAGGTACTTCCATGTTCACCAAGTAGTTCCTTCTAGCTCCATGTGCTCCAGCCATTTGAATGACCAGGCTGTGATGGTGTCAATCCCTCACATGAACACAGGAGTCATGATCACGGCACAGCGCTCTGAATTGAGGGCACACTCTTAGGAGATAGTCACTGTACCTATAGGTAAGTCTCATTATAAGCTTACATGTAGGTACAAGTGAAAAAGTGGAGTTTACCACCAACACTGATATCCCCAAGGCTCCATCGTTCTGTTAGTTTTGTGTTTTAGGTCATCCATCAATGTTACCTGTTGAATTTTACCCATATATACTACACTACATGCATGCCTCTTACAATAACACACAGAGTACTGATTGAGTACCCAAGCAAAATTCTTTTGCATAGTCCTTTATGCTGTGGTAATCTTCTGTGATTCTTGTTTTTACCATATCCCTTCTTTTGTCTAGCCACTGTCTACCCCAATCTCTGCCCGTCCCCCAGATGTGTCCAAATGCATCAACAAACAGTACTTGTTGAATGGATTATGGGCCATACACACTATCAGATTATCTGAAGACTTTTGTCTGTAGACTTACCAAAACCATATAATATGAGGTCAAACCTAAACACTTTCAATTTGTATGCAATCCGGCAGGCCCTTGCACTACATAGAAAAGGTAAATCTGAAGGAAAAAGTCTTCAGATAATGTGATAGTGTGTATGGCCCTTTAGTCTCCAACATGTCAATATAAAAACTTGGCTTTATTCTTATATAGTTGTATTTTTATTGTGATTTTTCAATATAAAGAAGGTACATTGATATAGAAGGTATGTCAAAAGTGAGGATTGTCTCTTATTCAGCATTTCAATATATATAAAGCTGAATATTACAAGCCAAATAAGGCAGTAACAAGGTTGACAAGGGAAATATAATAGGTAAAGAAACTAGGAGCCTAATTATAGGAGTGGTGTAATGTTATATAAAAGAAGCACACCAGGGGTGCATAATGAGCCACAGTAAGGGAAAATTGATAATGTCAGGAGGGAAGATGGCTGGAGCAGGAAGCTTGAGAAGATAGAGGAGAACCCTATCTGGACTGGTCCCAAACCTTATTGAATTGTAAAAGGGTATTTCCTGCGGTAGCACTAAGGTATTCCATTTTCTGAATACCAGCTATAATATTCAAAAGTTGAATCTCAGAAGGTGGATCAGTAGACAACCAACATAATGAGAAAGCTATCTTAGAAGCTAAACGAATATAAGTATTAAAAAAAGAATAGCGCAACCATGCAAAAGAAATGACTATTAAATATGGAGACAATCCATAAATAAAAATGGGGGTTTAGTCCCACCATATGGCCATATCGTGCTCAAGCCCACCACTGCGTCAAAGTACCCCATTATCAGTGGGTCCTACACTATCCATAGAAAAGGGGTGAATCCAGTCTCTCCAACCCTTGGAGACAACACTCCTAGCTGGGAACGAATATAAGTGATCACACTTTTGGTGGATTTATTGATGTCGGAGAAAGGAAGACCCAACAGATAGTGGAAAGGATCCAGTGGAAAGAACACGTTGAATAAGCATTGACATTAAAACAGCCCAAAAGGGTTGTATCTGGGAACAATGCCAGAAAATGTGGTAATGAGAGCCCAGTAGTGTTAATTTCGTCGACTAAAACCGACTAAAACGTTTTTGGCGACTAAATTAACACAATTTTAGTAGACTAAAATACGACTAAAACTAAAACAATTCAGATGACTAAAATACGACTAAAACTAAAATGGCATTTTAGTCTTAAGACTAAAATACGATTGAAACTAAAATGGCATTTTAGTCAAAAGACTATAACTAAAACTAAATCGAAATTTGCTGCCAAAATTAACACTGGTGCATGCTCAAAGCTTAATACCATAAATAATAATATATTAGATTTTTCACTGCAGGACCAGCAGTAGTATATAATGAGTTTGGAAATTGTAGAGAAATGCTTAAATAATGCATTACAAATTACAATTGAACTACACCCATTCGATTATAGATGACTAAAATTAGTTTTAGTCAACTAAAATGTAGGACGTTTTAGTAGACTAAAATGTAGGACGTTTTAGTCGACTAAAATGTACTGCAGTTTTAGTTGACTAAGGCTGGCCATACACTATACAATTTTCTTGTTCAACTTTCCTTTAGATTTACCAAAACCATGTAATATAGGGTCAAACCTAAACACTTTCAATTTGTATGCAATCAGGCAGGCCCTTGCACTACATAGATAAAGGTACAGTAAATCTAAAGAAAATTGAATAAGAAAATTGTATAGTGTATGGCCAGCCTTAGTACGACTAAAACACTTGCAGAAGACTAAAATGGGACTAAAACTAAAATGCCATTTTACTCCTAAGACTAAGACTAAAACTAAATTGAAATTTGCTGCCAAAATTAACACTGGAGCACAGCTCATATTCACACCTCCAACACTGCAATGAAAGTAAGGGGTCATGGCAGTAGAACTCCAGAAGTTTTGTTCAAAACATGAATGTTTTAAAGGCAGTCTCTCTCTACAACACACAACTTGATGTTTTTGAAGGGCTTTATTCTCATATCTACTATATTAATTGTCATTAGTGGGACCAAACTAAGGTCAGGAGCCTGGGGCAACACAATTTCGACACCTCCTTTATTACAGGTACTTAACCACTTTACCACCGGAGGATTTTGCGTCTTACGTCTGGGCCACTTTTTGCAATTCAGCACTGTGCGACTTTAACTGACAATTGCGCGGTCATGCAATGCTGTACCCAAACAAATTTTATGTCCTTTTTTTCCCACAAACAGAGCTTTCTTTTGGTGGTATTTGATCATCTCTGCGATTTTTATTTTTTGCGATATTAATAAAAAAAAGCAACAATTTAGAAAATTAACTTTGACAGTTAAAAAATATCCAATATATTCAATTTTTGTCATATATTTAGGCCAAAATGTATTTAGCTACATGTCTTTGACAAAAAAATTCTCAATGAGCGTATTTTTAAGTGCTTTAAGACCAGAAGATTTTACCCCATTCCTGACAGGGCCATATTTTGCGATTCGGCACTGCATTACTTTAACGGACAATTGCGCGGTCATGCGACGCTGTACCCAAATTAAATTGATGTCCTTTTTTTCCCCACAAATAGAGCTTTCTTTTGGTGGTATTTGATTACCTGTGCGATTTTTACTTTTTGCGCTATAAACAAAAAAATAGCGACAATTTTGAAAAAAATAACAATATTTTTCACATGAAATTCCCCCCAAAAAAATGTAAAAATCTAAATTTTTTTAACATTTTAGGCCAATTTCTGCTACATATTTTTGGTAAAAAAAATCACAATAAGCGTATTTTGATTGGTTTGCAAAAAGTTATCGCAGCTACTAACTATGGGAAATTTATGTCATTTTTATTGTTTTTTATTTTAACTAGTAATGGTGGCGATCTGCGATTTTTTTTTGCGGGACTGCAACATTGTGGCGGACAGATCGGACCTTTGACTGACATTTTTGACACTTTTGGGGGTACCAGTGACATTACTACAGTAATCAGTGCCAGGGCTGCTGATAGGGGGGGACCACCAGCCCTCTTGTAGGGGGCCCAAGCAAACAGGGGGGCCCACACAGAGAGGGGGATTAGTGATGGACAACAAATACAGAAATCTTCCTCCAGCACCTGATCTGTCCCTCTCCCTGCTATCAGCTTTTATCTGTTGAGAAAGAGACAGTTGTCCCTCACTAATCCCCCTCCCTTGTGTGGGCCCCCCTCCCAGCACCTATCTCTGCTCAGGAGTTTATTTGTAAATTGTAACTTTGTTTCTCTCTCTCTGTCTCTCTGATCACTGAGCTCCAACTGCCCAGCCTGTATATTTTTCTCATCTTCTTTTTTATTTAACATAGTTTTTTTTTTTTAGATTTAGCAGGAATTATGCGAGTTATGTTATATTTGTGTCTGATAATAGTGATTTTGTTGTAATTTTAGCTAAATATATTTTTAATATTTTCTTGGGGGGGCCCTGCCAGGTAGTCTGTACGGGGACCCGCAATTTCTAACAGCAGCCCTGATCAGTGCTATACATATGCACTGTTACTGTAAAAATGACACTGGCAGGGAAGGGGTTAACTTTTATTGGCGATCAAGGGGTTAATGTATGCCTGAGGCTTACTAACGTGTGTGGGGGGATGGGATTATGTGACACAGAGACAGATTGCAGGTTCAGCTATGCTGAATCCAGCAATCTGTCCCTGCCTGTCACTTAGGAGATCCGCCCGCTTTGTTTACACAAGTGGGCGGAACTCCACACTCGATCCCCGACGATCGGGGAAGAGCGGCGGTGATCACCACCTCTCCTCCCCTGGCCCGACTCCCGCTGTGACTTAATACAGCGGGAGCGAGCCTCCGACGGCGCGCGTGAGCCGCCGAGAGGGGGAAATGTCTGGTGACGTAGGTCTACGTCACCAGACGATAGCGAGCCACTGCGCCGAAGTAGCAGCACAGTGAGCAGTGGGGAAGTGGTTAAAGGGTAAGTTCACCTTTACCAAAAACTGCCTTTACAGGTAAGGAGCTCCTGTAGATAAAAACAATCTGTGCAGCTTTGACTGAAGTTGGATAATGTCTTTGCTATAGGTGCAGGCCATTTATGTATCTTTCCAAGCCTTGCCAAAAAGCTTCAAGATATGGCATCATCCCGTACTGCCTTGTTGCTAAGACATTGCTAAGACACCTCCAGCCATTACTGCTCACCTCCACCATCACAGATGTGAGCTCTCAAACCCCCACACATGTGTAGTTCACTATCTCCTTTATCATAGCTTTGCTAAACTGAGATCTACTGCGACAGGGATGAGTACATGCAAAGGGGTTTGAATCGGCTAGGAGTGTCTTAGCAATGTCCTAGCTTCAAGGAAGGATGGAATGATGCTATCTCTAGGAGTTTTTTGTCCAGGCTTCAGGAGGCAGGATGGAACGATGCCATCTCTAGGAGTTTTTTGTTCAGGCTTGAGGAGGCACATAAATGACCAACTGATTCTCGACAGTGGGTACAAACAAACTTTCACTTGAATGTTGTTAAAGGATCGGTAAGCTGCAATATATAACATTTTTAGTTTTGCGTTTAGATAAGCTTTAAGCGAAATTAATAAAAGCTGACCTTCTTAAGAACCCCTGTCAGTGTAAGATGGATTGTCCTAACTGTTATTTTTGCTGGGATGCTTGACATGTCAAGAAGTAGAAAAATATGGGATCTACTGGCAGGATCAACAAGTCATAAAATGATGTAACGAGGGGAGAATAAAAAAAAAAAACAGAAACCGCTATTCCAATGCTGATAAAGACAGAAGGACTCTTTGGTATATTTATCTGTATAGGTAAAATCTCTACCAGTTGTGCCTGTGTTATTGGCAGTGACAGCAGTTACTAGTTTTCCGTTGTGCCAGAGTTCCTAGCAATTACCATCAAACCTGATTGTCCTTATTAGATCTTACAGCAGAACTCAAGTCTTCAATTGTTATCTTTCCTTCAACAGTCCAAAGTCCTCTGCCAGCATCTTCTATCCAGCTTCTTCCAGGTGCTGGGATGTGGTCATCTACATTAGCCAGCACGGGATGACGTCACTACTATGCATGCGCTGGCACATGGGAAGACTGCTAGCAGTTTTTAATTAAAGACTTTAGTTCCACTTTAAGCCCTGATTATGGTAAGGTTTTAGGACCCCGAAGATTTCAACTCTTTTATGATTTTGGGTTGGTGCTCCTTTTGTTTGTTTATGCCAAAAATATCAGTTTTATAAATGAACAAATCAATTTAAAATAAATGAATATATTTTACTTGGCGTTTTTTTGTAATTAGAATAAAATTATTCAAGAAAACAGAGAAAGAAAAAACTTCCGTAAACAAAGTGTAGCAACCTCTAGTGTGCTAGAAGTGTAAATAGATTTTAGTTTAGTGCTGGTAAATTTGTGTGTTTTTTTTCTGGGTTGGGCAGAGATCCAGGGAGAGCGGGGTGACTCACATTCAGCATCACTGAGACCTCCCTCCTACTTCTCAAACTTACTAGAAACTTCCAGAAGAATGGGAGGGGAGGTAGGATGAGGGCCCTGACCAATCCCCAACTGATGGGCCTAGCCACTGATAGGACAGCTGTGCAGTGGGACTTTATTTGCTACACCAAAGGGCCTGCGGTCCCTGCCTGTAAAGGGCATTTGCTACTGGTCTAATTGAGCCTTTATTAGACCATCCAAATAGTGCCAGCTCATCCTGGGAGTTGTAGTTCCACGAGCAAGAGTTGTGCTGGAGGAGTTGGAGTAGTTCTACAAGCAAGATTGTGCTGGAGGTAGAAGGAGAAGTGTGTGTACCGGATGTATACAGTTGTGTCCCTGAAGAAGTTTTGCTATCTTGTTTAAGTGGGCATCCCATAATATCCCTATCCAAGTTCAATGCCCCTAATAAAAAAAAAATAAACAAATATTTAAGGACTGATTCCTGACTTCCGCATGTGTTGAAAATTTGTGTGCCTGGCTGTGCAGGGTGGGTGATACCCTTATTCACCAGTGGCTCCTACAGGGGTAGCGCTACAAAAGTAAAGAGATTCCAAATAAATTTGAGCCCATCAGAATCCTCCTTACATCAGAGCCCCACCTAACATTACAATCTGAGTCTCCCTTTTACATCAGAGTCCTCCCTATTGGAGCCCCCATCTGAGCCCCTCTTTACATCATATTCCCACTTTACATAACTGTGCCCATTTGGGCCATGGGCTGTAGTTTGGAGACCCCTGGTTTATGCTATTAGTGACTTTTTGCAAACCATTTGGAGGGCAGCCCTGTTTGCATTCAAGTTACATAGCCAGAGCCAGTGAGCTTTCCAAAGTATTATTTTCCCTTCACTGCTCTGTGCAAATACTATATTTATTGAATTCCCACTACCTCTTGATTGCATTCATTAAATGTTAATGATAGTGACAGACAGTATCCATTACAGCATGTCATTTTTTCATTTTACCCATAGTTCCACTGTAAAGATGAGTATGGCCATTTTTACCGTTACATTGGTCCACCTTGAGTATATATGTGCCGTACCTGTGGTATCCCTGTGGAAGCTGGAAATCACTGGAGTAGGCACCACTACTATAGTGATTGTTGCAAGCTTCCAGGTCCCATGCCAAGTGGCTGTCCTACTGCTTACACTGAACACAGGGGATCCCTTGCTTGGCATAGGTTCCAATTCAGAGAATGTTTTCCATTTTCTCAATTAATGCAAAGTTCTCTGTGGTTGGATGGACGAGATGGAAATGATGATGTCACTGCACCACGTCCACCTCATTTATTCAGAGAGCACTTTGCATTCATTGAGAAAATGCAAAATGTTCTTGAATGGCGCCTGTGCCTGAGTGACCTCCCATGTTCACAATGCCGCAGGGACCCAGAAACTAGTGGAGTTCATTGCTGTAGCAGTGATTTAAGGCTTCCACAGGGATCACACAGATATGACACATACATACTTATATTAATACAAACTGGACCAATGTATCCAGGGCTGCTGTTAGGAATGATGGGGCCCCGTACAGCCTACCTGATGGGGCCCCCTTCAACCCCATCCCTGGCCCTGCCTCAAAACAAAATGCAGGTTTGTCACCGTTTACGTATATGTGCGGGACCAACATGCATGTTTGCAATTACACATGAGCAAGGGGGAATGGGGGCTTTAAAAAGGTTTTACATTTTATTTTATTATTTATGTTACTTTGTGCAAAGTTGCTGGGGCTATCATGCTGCAGGGATGACCAAGATATCACCCTTCCAATCCAGGGACATGCCGGTGTTCTGTCAGAATAGCGCTACCTATCAGATTCTGCTACCGGAAGTAATATACAGACGAGAACAACTGCGCATGCGTCATGCATTCCAACATGGCTGGTATGCGTACCAATAGCTTTCCTAATGTGACAGAACACGAAGCAGCAGCGGACATCTTCTTACACCCACGCAAGGCTTCAATTTTACATTTATTTTACCAGTAAACTCACCTTATAGAATAAATCACAGTATTACATTTGTATTATTATTGTATTCTAGTAAATATAGCGAGAAACATGCGGCCAATGTGGTGACGGCCACCTTGGTACACCCCGCACTGCTCAGCGACAAACTGATTCTATACTGATTCTATAGTGAAATAGACTGTTCCACTCGGTTGCGGTGAAATAGTCTATTTCAGTCTATAAGGTGAGTTTACTGCTAAAATAAATGTAAAATTCAAGACTTACGTGGGTGTAAGAAGATGTCCGCTGCTGCTTGGTGTTCTGTCACATTAGGAAACCTATTGGAACGCATAGTCGCCATGTTGGAACACATGGTGCATGCGCAGTAAGTTGTTCTTTCCGAATGCCACTTCTGCTAGCAGAATCTGATAGGTAGCGCTATTCTGACAGAACACTGATACATCGATGGGCGGGAAGAGGTTAAAGGGGAGTGGTTTGACTGCACATGTTTACTGTCCCCCAAACACAAGTTTAAAGTAGCATCTCACTGTGTCCTATGATCACCAGCATGAAAATCACACAGGCTGCAGGTGCCTTGTCACAGTGTCACATGGATGCTGGGGATGCTGACTTTGTTATGCAGTAACACTCACTACAGTCATAGCTTAAAGTCAGCATCCCCAGCATCCATGTGACAATGTGACAGGGCACCTGTAGCCTGTGTGATTTTTATGCTGAGATCATAGGACACAGTGAGGACTCTGTCTGTTCTTCACTCACTGTGTCCAATCCAGCCACGCTGTCCTCCTACTGTTCCCTGTCAGCTGCGGAGTCAGTCGTCTGCCTCCGTACATGATCACACTCTGCACTTGAGTAAGGGGAGGCGGGGCTGAGCAGAGAATTATTGTATCCCTCCGCCAGGCAAGGCAGTGGACAGCAGCAGCCAGGACTATATGGCAGCAAATCACCATGGAACTAAATCCCATGTATACATGCAACCCGAAAATGGAAAAAAAGTCCCGCCACTGCACTCACCTCCTGGGCCCTTCTGCTGTCATTATAGGGCCCAGGAAAATGTAATTACACCCCAAGAAATTACAAATTAGGAAAAGGTTTAGAAAAAACGATTTTTTTTTTGAACATGCAGAAATTAACTGTGATGCTGCCCGGGCCCCTTGTAGAGCTGATGGAGCCCGGGCCCGGTACAACAGGGCTGGTTGTACTGCCCTATCAGCGGCCCTGAATGTATCTATGCAAAAAAGGCCATATCTTGAAATCATCTCTAAAGTATGCATTGACTAAAGATAACACAAACTGGGGTTCATGGAAAATTTACAGGTGGCAGTGCTTATAGTAATATTAAAACCAAAAACCAAAAATATATTATATTGCAGCTTACCAATCCTTAGATGCAAGGGCTGCATCAGTTTTCTTTTTTTGCCCTTTCCTCCTCTGTTTTCACCTGATGATCTGGCCAGTAACACACCTCCTCTATTAGTGAGACACAACTCTGGACACAGGAGTAGGGTTGAGCGAACACGGACTGTATTATTCGTGTTTCGTACCGAATAATTGGATTTTTGTTACCCGAACACGGACCCGAAAACTTTACTGTATGTTCGGGTAAAAATCCGTGTTCGGTCATTTTCTTTCCGGGTTTTGTATGCATTGGCGCGCTTTTCATGGCGGGCTTTCAACAGCCAATCAACAAGCGTTTAACTGGTGTGCCTTAAGCCATCCCAGCCATGCCTACAAATAATGTATTAGTAGCTGTGATTGGCCATCTGAAGCATGTGACCAAGTCTTTATAAGTTCGAGACGGAGCGCCGCTGCATCATTATGCTGTAGTTCAGGGACAGAGCACACATTATACGTGCTGGCTGCTGATTAGGGACAGACAGGCAAAAATCATTTGTGTCCGAATAGAATTGAGGGACAGGTCGGAGTGTTTTAGGCAGGGCGAGTTGTAGGGCATTTTAGGGCGAGGCTGCTGATTTTTAGGGTCAGTGTTCTACAATCGATTTTGCTGTGTGGGGGGGGGGGTTTGCAGTGACCGATCTTATCAATCCTTTTAGGGAGAGGCTGGAGATAGGCAGGTGTCAGTGGTCCACATCGATTTTGCTGTGTGTGGGATGCAGTGAACACAATCTTTTTGCCCACTGAGGAGGAGGGAGAAAAGTATTTTTTATCAGTCACTGTGTGCAGCGTTTTTCCTTCAGTGCTGCTGTGCTGACTGTGATAATACACTGCTGTGTTCACATGTGCTATTATTGAGTGATTTCAAAAGTTATACACTTTTTTCTATTCCACTATTCAATATACACCCTTGGGTTAAAAAAATTTAATTGTGGCATAGTCTGTACTAATCTAGTTAAAAATTACAAACTTAAAAGGGGAATTTTTTTTTCCCTCCATAGCCTGCAGCAGAGCTGGTCCACGTCGATTTTCCTGTGTGTGGGGTGCAGTGAACACAATCTTTTTTGCCCACTGAGGAGGAGGGAGAAAAGTCTTTTTTATCAGTCACTGTGTGCAGCGTATTTCCTTCAGTGCTGCTGTGCTGACTGTGATAATACACTGCTGTGTTCACATGTGCTATTATTGAGTGATTTCAAAAGTTATACACTTTTTTCTATTCCACTATTCAATATACACCCTTGGGTTGAAAAAATTAAATTGTGGCATGGTCTGTACTAATCTAGTTAAAAATTACAAACTTAAAAGGGGAATTTTTTTTCCCTCCATAGCCTGCAGCAGAGCTGGTCCACGTCGATTTTGCTGTGTGTGGGGTGCAGTGAAAACAATCTTTTTTACCTACTCCTCATCCTGCCTTTGGGGGTACAAAAAATAGTAATTGGGGCCTAGTCTGGTTCTGTATGTGTGAGATACATACACATTTTTTTGATAATATTTTCTATTCCACTATTCAATAAAAACCTTTGGGTATAAACAATTAAATTGCGGGATAGTCTGTGTCGGTACGTGTGAGATACACCTTTCCAATTTTTGGGGTGCATCTCATACTTCCGAGGATTTGAGGGTGCTGCCTGTTCCAAACTCCTCCTGCTCCTCATTCTGCCTTTGGGGGTACAAAAAATAGTAATTGGGGCCTAGTCTGGTTCTATACGTGTGAGATACATACATCTTTTTTTTTATAATATTTTCTATTCCGCTATTCAATAAAAACCTTTGGGTATAAACAATCAAATTGTGGTATAGTCTGTGTCGGTACGTGTGAGATACACCTTTCCAATTTTTGGGGTGCATCTCATACTTCCGAGGATTTGAGGGTGCTGCCTGTTCCGAACGCCTCCTACTCCTCATCCTGCCTTTAGGGGTACAAAAAATAGTAATTGGGGCCTAGTCTGGTTCTGTACGTGTGAGATACATACACCTTTTTTTTGATAATATTTTATATTCCGCTATTCAATAAAAACCTTTGGGTATAAACAATTAAATTGCAGGATAGTCTGTGTCGGTACGTGTGAGATACACCTTTCCAATTTTTGGGGTGCATCTCATACTTCCGAGGATTTGACGGTGCTGCCTGTTCCGAACTCCTCCTACTCCTCATCCTGCCTTTGGGGGTACAAAAAATAGTAATCGGGGCCTAGTCTGGTTCTGTACGTGTGAGATACATACACATTTTTTTTGATAATATTTTCTATTCCGCTATTAAATCTACACCTTTGGGTATAAACAATTAAATTGCTGGATAGTCTGTGTCGGTACGTGTGAGATACACCTTTCCAATTTTTGGGGCGCATCTCATACTGCCGAGGATTTGAGGGTGCTGCCTGTTCCGAACTCCTCCTACACCTCATCCTGCCTTTGGAGGTACAAAAAATAGTAATCGGGGCCTAGTCTGGTTCTGTACGTGTGAGATACATACACCTTTTTTTTGATAATATTTTCTATTCCGCTATTCAATAAAAACCTTTGGGTATAAACAATTAAATTGCGGGATAGTCTGTGTCGGTACGTGTGAGATACACCTTTCCAATTTTTGGGGTGCATCTCATACTTCTGAGGATTTGAGGGTGCTGCCTGTTCCAAACTCCTCCTACTCCTCATCCTGCCTTTGGGGGTACAAAAAATAGTAATTTGGGCCTAGTCTGGTTCTGTAAGTGTGAGATACATACACCTTTTTTTTGATAATATTTTCTATTCCGCTATTCAATAAAAACCTTTGGGTATAAACAATTTAATTGCGGGATAGTCTTTGTGGGTAGGTGGGAGATACACCTTTCCAATTTTTGTATTTGCATCTCATACTTCGGAGGATTTGAGGGTGCTGCCTGTTCCGAACTATTCCTACTCCTCATCCTGCCTTTGGGGGTACAAAAAATAGTAATCGGGGCCTAGTCTGGTTCTGTACGTGTGAGATACATACACCTTTTTTTTTATAATATTTTCTATTCCGCTATTAAATCTACACCTTTGGGTATAAACAATTAAATTGCGGGATAGTCTGTGTCGGTACGTGTGAGATACACCTTTCCAATTTTTGGGGCGCATCTCATACTGCCGAGGATTTGAGGGTGCTGCCTGTTCCGAACTCCTCCTACTCCTCACCCTGCCTTTGGGGGTACAAAAAATAGTAATCGGGGCCTAGTCTGGTTCTGTACGTGTGAGATACATACACCTTTTTTTGTTTATATTTTCTATTCCGCTATTTAATCTACACCTTTGGGTAAAAACAATTAAATTGTGGGATAGTCTGTGTCGGTACGTGTGAGATACATACACCTTTTTTTGATAATATTTTCTATTCCGCTATTCAATCAAAACCTTTGGGTAAAAACAATTAAATTGCGGGATAGTCTGTGTTGGTACGTGTGAGATACATACACCTTTTGATATCATATTTTCTATTCCGCTATTCAATCAAAACCTTTGGGTATAAACAATTAAATTGCGGGATAGTCTGTGTCGGTACGTGTGAGATACCTACACCTTTTGATATCATATTTTCTATTCCGCTATTCAATCTACACCTTTGGGTAAAAACAATTAAATTGTGGGATAGTCTGTGTCGGTACGTGTGAGATACACTTTTCCAATTTTTGGGGCGCATCTCATACTGCCGAGGATTTGAGGGTGCTTCAGTCTGCCTCCTGCCTGTTCCGAACTCCTCCTACTCCTCATACTGCCTTTAGGGTACAAAAAATAGTAATCGGGGCCTAGTTTGTGTTTGTACGTGTGAGATACACCGTTTTGTAAAATTTCTCCTATTCCGCTATTCAATATACATCCTGTTTGAGTGTAAAAAATTAAATTGCGGGATAGTCTGTATCGGTACATGTGAAATACACCTTTTTAAATTTGTTTGGCGCATCTCCTTCTACCGCAGAGGATTGCAGAGCGCTTCAGTTTGCCTCCTGTTCCCAACTCCTCCTACTCCTCTTCCTCATCCTGCCTTTAGGATACAAAAAATTGTAATCTGGGCCTAGTTTGTGTTTGTACGTGTGAGATACACCGTTTTGTAAAATTTGTCATATTCCGCTATTCAATATACACCCTGTTTGAGTGTAAAAAATTTAATTGCGTGATAATCTGTATCGGTACATGTGAAATACACCTTTTTAAATTTGTTTGGCGCATCTCCTTCTACCGCCGAGGATTGCAGGGCACTTCAATTTGCCTCCTGTTCCCAACTCCTCCTACTCCTCTTCCTCAGCCTGCCTTTAGGGTACAAAAAATTGTAATCGGGGCCTAGTCTGTGTTTGTACGTGTGAGATACACCGTATTATAAAATTTTTCCTATTCCGCTATTCAATATACACCCTTTTGGAGTGTAAAAAATTAAATTACGGCATAGTCTGTATTGGTACGTGTGAGATACACCATTTAAATTTGTTTGGCGCATCTCCTTCCACCGCCAAGGATTGCAGGGCGCTTCAGTTTGCCTCCTGTTCCCAACTCCTCCTACTCCTCTTCCTCATCCTCCCTTTAGGGTACAAAAAATTTTAATCGGGGCCTAGTCTGTGTTTGTACGTGTGAGATACACCGTTTTTTATCCTTTTTCCTATTCCGCTATTCAATATACACCCTTTTGGGGTAAAAAACATTAAATTGCGGCATAGTTTGCATATTTTTACTGTGAGATACACCCGTGCGATACTGTTGTTGTTTTGTTCCGCTATTCAATAAACACCTTTCTAGGGAAAGATCATAAATTACAGAAATATGAGGAGACCGTCAAATAGGGGCCGTGGCCTGGGTCGTGGTGCTGCTGGTAGAGCTCCTGTTGCAAGGAGAGGACGTGGTCGATCTGTGCCAGCTACACGCACAAGTGAAACACCTTCCTCAAGTGTGAGTAGGCGACAGAACCTGCATCAGTATTTGGTAGGGCATCATACGCCTCTAGTCTAGAAGTGATGAGGCCAGAAGAAGTAGAGGCGATAGTAGATTGGTTTGCTGCTGACAGTGCCTCCAGTTCCTTCACATTGTCTCCCACCCAGTCTACTGCAGAAAGGTCAGAGTTGGCACCTGCAGCCGATGTCCAACCGTCTTTCACCTCACCCCCTTGCAAATCAGGCAAGCAGTCTGAGCCCCAAGTCATACAGCAGTCTCTTCTTCTTTTTGAGGACTCTGTCAGCAGGGTTTCCCAGGGCCATCCACCTAGCCCTGCCCCAGAAGTGGAAGAGATTGAGTGCAGCGATGCCCAACCACTTATTTCTCAAGATGAGTACACGCAAGCACCATCGCAGCACGTCTCCGATGATGACGAAACGCAGGTGCCAACTGCTGCGGCGTTCAGAATTGTGGAGACCGACAAGGAGGGCAGGGGTGAAGACTGGGTGGAAGATGATGTGGAGGACGATGAGGTCCTCGACCCCACATGGAATGAAGTTCATGCAGGTGACCTGAGTAGTTTGGAGGAAGAGGCGGTGGTCGCACAGAGCCACCAGCACAGCAGAAGAGGGAGCAGGGTGCAGAAGCGGAGCGGCCGTGCCCTAGACACTACACCTGCTACTGCCCAATGCAGCAAGGGAACGAGCGCACCAAAGCCAGCTCAAAGGAGTTCTCTAGCGTGGAAGTTCTTTAGAAAATGTGCTGATGACAGGACACGAGTGGTTTGCACCCTGTGCAATCAGAGCCTGAAGCGAGGCATAAACCTTCTCAACCTGAGCACAACCTGCATGATCAGGCATCTAAGTGCAAAGCACGAGCTGCAGTGGAGTAGACACCTTCAAAACCAAGAAACGTCTCATCCTGCTTCCTCTTCTGCTGCAGTCTCGGCCGCTCCATCCACATCTGTAGTGATACCGGCACCTGCCACCCCGCAAACAGACGATCTGTCAGCAACACCACCACCTGGGTCACCAACCATCTCCACAATGTCCCGTGGAAGCGTTCAGCTTTCCATCTCCCAAACACTTCAGAGGAAGAGGAAGTACCCCCCTACCCACCCGCGATCCCTGGCCCTGAATGCCAGCATTTCAAAATTCTTGGCCTTTGAAATGCTGTCATTCCGTCTGGTGGAGACGCACAGTTTTAAAAGCCTTCTGTCGGTGGCTGTCCCACAGTACGTCGTGCCCAGCCGCCACTACTTTTCCAGGCAAGCCATCCCTTCCCTGCACAACCAAGTGGGGGAAAAAATCAGGTGTGCACTGCGCAACGCCATCTGTGGCAAGGTCCACCTAACTACCAATACGTGGACCAGTAAGCACGGTCAGGGGCGTTATATCTCCCTAACGGCACACTGGGTAAATGCAGTGGCGGATGGGCCTGAGGCGGATAGCAATTTGGCGCATGTCCTTCCACCACCGAGGATTGCAGGGCGCTTCAGTTTGCCTCCTGTTCCTAACTCCTCCTACTCCGCTTCCTCATCCTCTACCGCCTCCTCATCCGGTCAGCGTAACACCTTCACCACCAACTTCAGCACGGCCAGGGGTAAATGACAGCAGGCAGCTTTAAAACTTGCCTGTTTGGGGGAAAAACCACACACCGCGCAGGAGTTGTGGAGGAGCATGGAACAGCAGACAAATGAGTGGTTGCTGCCAGCAAGCCTCAAGCCCGGCCTGGGGGTGTGCGATAACGGGCGAAATCTCATAACAGCTCTGGGCCTAGACGGTTTGACGCACATCCCTTGCCGGGCGCATGTGCTGAATTTGGTGGTGCAGAGGTTCCTTGAAAACTACCCCGATATGTCAGAGCTGCTGCAGAAAGTGCGGGCCGTCTGTGCGCACTTTCGGCGTTCTCACCCTGCTGCTGCTGCTCGCCTTCCCGCTAACCGCCTCATATGTGACGTGCCCACAAGGTGGAACTCCACCTTGCACATGCTGGAAAGACTGTGTGAGCAGCAGCAGGCCATAGTGGAGTTTCAGCTGCAGCACGCACGCGTGAGTCGCTCTGCGGAACAGAACCACTTCACCACCAATAACTGGGCCTCTATGCGAGACCTGTGTGCCTTGTTACGCTGTTTTGAGTACTCCACCAACATGGCCAGTGCTGATGACGCCATTGTCAGCTTAACTATCCCACTTCTGTGCCTCCTTGAAAAAACAATTTGGGCGATGATGGAAGAGGATGTGGCACAGGATGAGGAGGAGGAGGAGGATGAAGAGGTAACATTTCCAAGGCTTTCAGGGCAGTCATTCGCAAGGGGCTACGAGGGTGGGTTCCTGCACACACAAACGCCAGGGACACAATTGTTCAGCACGGGCACAGTTCTGGAGGATGAGGAGGATGAGGAGGAGGAGATGGAGGAGGAGATGGAACCATGTTCACAGCAGGGTGGCACCCAGGCCAGCTCATGGCCATCACTGGTGCGTGGTTGGGGGGATACAGAGGACACAGACGATACACCTCCCACAGAGGACAGCCTTTCGTTGCCTCTGGGCAGCCTGGCACACATGAGCGATTACATGCTGCAGTGTCTCCACAACGACCGCCGAGTTGCCCACATTCTAACTTGTGCTGATTACTGGGTGGCCACGCTGCTGGATCCCCGTTACAAGGACAACGTACCGTCTTTAATTCACTCACTGGAGCGCAATCGCAAGATGCGCGAGTACAAGCGCACGCTGGTAGACACGATGCTGCTGGCATTCCCACCTGACAGCAGGGCCACAGTGGAAGCACAAGGCAGAGGAGGAGGAGGAAGAGGTCGCCAACGCAACCAGGGCACTGCCAGCACCTCAGAAAGCAGGGTTAGCATGGCCGACATGTGGAAAAGCTTTGTCAGCACGCCACAACAAACAGCAGCACCAGCAGCTCATATGGAACGTCTTAGCAGGAGGCAGCATTTCACCAACATGGTGGAGCAGTATGTGTGCACACACCTAAATGTAGTGAATGACGGGTCTGCCCCCTTCAACTTCTGGGTCTCCAAATTGGGCACATGGCCTGAGCTTGCCCTTTACGCCTTGGAGGTGCTGGCGTGCCCTGCAGCCAGTGTATTATCTGAACGGGTATTTAGCACGGCTGGGGGCATTATCACAGACAAGCGCAGCCGCCTGTCCAGAGACAATGTGGACAAGCTCACGTTCATTAAAATGAACCAGGCATGGATCCCACGGGACTTTTCCGTACCTTGTGCAGAATAGCGATGGATACCGACCTTACCCAGCCATTGTTCTATTTTTGCTCTTTCTCACTCTTTTGGGGTGTACCCTCATTTAAAATTTGTGAAAAAAAGCAGTGTTGGCTACCTCGTCCTCCTCAGGGCCAGATTAACATAGGGGCTATTGGAGCTGCAGCTCCAGCCCCCTACCTTAATATAGGCCCCGGGTTGGCCATATTCACTGTTACCGCTCTTCTGTCACTTGTAAACACAGAAGTATTTCTTCTATGCTCGCTTCCCCAGGCAGCTCCCTCAGAACCTCCCCACACAGCACGAAGGCCGGACAAGGAGGGACAGTTGTCGATGCATGGATTTGTTTAAGGGCTTCAGAGACAGCATCCCATGTTGAATTAGGCATGCATGGCTGCACCCTTCCTCCTCTGGGTGCATGCCAAGGCACGGCCCTTAAGGCCCTTCAAAATTCTCAGCACCAAGCCCATGATGCTCTTAATCCGGCCCTGGTCCTCCTCCACCGCCGCTTCCACCTACACCGCCCATAGGTGTGCGCAGCCTATTGCATTAGGGTGTGCACCCCAAAGTTTAAATACACATGCATGTGTTTGCCTACATGTACATGGCCCCGATACATTACTCTCCCTGCTGGCAAAGTGAAATAGAGCAGAGCAGGTCCGAGGGAGATCTTTCCCATCTCCTCACTGGCAAACAGAGCGATAATGCTAATTTGCCCTAGGTGATTAGGGTGTGCCCAGGTACACCCGGCACACCCTGTGCGCACGCCTATGACACCGCCACATCCACCACCACCTCAACCTCCCTCCTACTATATGGGCCTCGTCCTTCAGAGATGAAGAACATTGTTTTATTTTTCTGTTTTTTTTTTGTTGTTTTAAGTTGTAATAGCGTTTTTACATTTAGATTTAGACACACTAACTAATTTAAGCCAAACCCAAGCTCAGACTTTATATTTAGTTACATCAAACAGTTTTTGTTTTCCTTTTGGGATAAAGCTTTTGCATGAATAAAAAAAAGGCTAATCAGGTTAATCACCCCTGCCAGTGTTAAGTGGTTTGTCTCATCCATGTAAACGGAACGTAAGGGTTTCTTTACTGTCAGAGCAGTAAGGATGTGGAATTCTCTTCCACAAGCAGTGGTATCAGCAGGGAGCATCGATAGTTTAAAAAAATTATTAGATGGGCATTCTAACCACTTCTGGACCGGAAGATTTTCCCCCTTAATGACCAGGCCATATTTTGCGATTCGGCACTGAGTTACTTTAACGTACAATTGCACAGTCGTGCGACGCTGTACCCAAATTAAATTGATGTCCTTTTTTCCCACAAATTAAGCTTTCTTTTTGTGGTATTTGATCACCTGTGCGATTTTTATTTTTTGTGCTATAAACAGAAAAAGAGCGACAATTCTGAAAAAAAACAATATTTTTCACATTCTGCTACATAACATTCCCAAAAAAAATTAAAAAATCTAAATTATTTAATATTTTAGGCCAATTTTTTTTTGCTACATATTTTTGGTAAAGAAAATTGCAATAAGCAATTTTGATTGGTTTGCACAAAAGTTATCTCATCTACTAACTTTTTTATTGTTTTTTTTTTCACTAGTAATGGCGGCGATCTGCGAATTTTAGTGGGACTGCGACATTGCCGCGGACAGATCGGACCCCTAACTGACATTTTTGACACTTTTGGGGGGACCAGGGACATTACTACAGTAATCAGTGCTAAAAAATATGCACTGTTACTGTAATAATGACACTGGCAGGGAAGGGGTTAACACTGGGGGTGATCAAGGGGTTAAATGTGTGAGCCTAGGGGAGTGATTCTAACTGGATGGGGGTTGGGCTTGTGAAATGATCACAGAGACCTGTGATCCTATATAGAAGGGTCACAGACACTCTGTGATCATTCCAGAGAGAAGAACACAGCTGTGTTTCTTTAACAAAAAAATGGCTCACAGATTCCCACGGACTCACGCTGCGCATTCCACTGCCAGCCCGTACATTATTTTCTTATAATTCCATTTAGAACATCAGGTGGTTATTTCAAAAGTAAAGTGGCCTAAATCCCAGAATTAATATGTAAAGAACTCAATTGCGTTTAGCCAGTAGGAGCTATAATATAAAATGTAATTTTCATTGCATTTTAAAACACTTTATAAAGAATAGCTACTCATTAAACTACTATTAAATGAATTGAAAATCTGCACAAATCAGTAAAAACAAAAGACTTTAATTAAGTCATACATCTATGTATATGTAATGCTGAATAAAGAGTAAAAGAGCAACATATTCACTTCTTTCAAATTATAAAAATGTGAAAGATCAAAAGTTTATTCAGTTCGATATTAAAAATGTGATATTAGATGGATCAAAAGGACACGTTATCCTTTAACAATGATATAAACTTTGGCTGTTGAGTTTTAATATGCTACTGAAGAGCAATTTTAGGAATTGGTGAAAGTTAACAGTAAGTTGTTGATGCTATCCAGCAAGCACTGCAACTGTGGCAAAAACAGGACAGTCACAACATTCACACAATTTAAACCTGCAAATTTTCTTTTTGTTAAAAAAATAGTTTTAGGTCTGAAGAGTAGTTAAAGTGGTTGTAAAGACTGAAGGTTTTTTAACCTAATGCATTCTCTGCATTAAGGCAAAAAAAAATTCTAAGATTAGCTCCCATCCATCCGTCCTAAATTCTTATCTGAGCCCAATCTCGTTTCAGTGCTGTGTCCGAACGCATCATTACTGGTCTCCTTCTTCATATTTTCATTGGACATGGAGGAGTTAATGGCTCCTGATGCTGTCAATTAAACCCAGTGAAGAGGCGGAACGACACTATGTATGTCTATAGATACACAGAGCAGGGCAAGCTGACAAGCCTGCCTCATAGCAAGGAGGTTTGTGGCAGCTCTGTGCAATACCATTGCACAGAGCAGGTAAGTACACCATGTTTATTATTTTAATTTAAAAAATAGCCTTTAGTAAATCTTTAAAACCCCCAAACAGTATATGTTGTATATTTTCTGAAAGCAGAGAATACAATAATGGTAGGTTCATCATTTTAATATCACATGATATTAGTGTAGCCCCTTCTAGTGTGTGCTAGATGTAAATAGGTTTGGTAGTGTAGGAAAATTGTTTTGGCTAAGAGCAAGGCCTGGGTTGAATCTGGGCCAGGGCTGAGTGACCCAGGGAGGCTGGAAGACTCAGCAAGCAGTATGTCTGGTGTCTCCCCCTGCTTTTTGGAACCTTGGAGAAGCAGAGGCGCATAAAGGAGTTCAACATATGGCTTAGTAAATTGTGTCAAGAGCAAGGATTTGGCTTTGTTTCTCATGATAGCTCTACTTGGAATAGAAAGGAACTGTACAAAAAAGATGGTTTGCACCTTTCTCTCAAAGGAACAAATGTACTTAGTGAACAACTCCAAGAATTTGCGAAAGAGTATTTAAACTAGGAAGGGGGGGGGGCAAAAGAGTAAAAATACAAGAGTCCAATTGCCCCCCGAAACAATGTCAGAACAGGTCAGAAGCACAGAGGTTAAGAAATGATAAGCTCAGAGTCCTGTCTACAAATGCTCGCCGTTTAGGTAAAAAAATCAATGAACTTGGGTCAATAATGGCATCTGAGAATGTAGATTTAGTGGCTGTTACGGAGACATGGTTTAATGAAAGAAATGACTGGGACATAACCATACCAGGGTACTCTTTATACAGAAGAGACAGAGAAGGCAAGAAAGGAGGAGGAGTGGCCCTGTATGTGAAAGATAGCATTAAATCTAACCTAATACAAGTTGGTGAGGCCAACATAGAGTCAATTTGGGTTACGTTGCAGTTTGCTAATCATGCAGTAACTCGTGTAGGTGTGATATATAGACCACCTGGTCAAGTTAAAGAACTAGATGATCTACTAGTTGAAGAAATAGCTAAAATGACAATGAAAGGAGAAGTTATCATTATGGGAGATTTCAATCTTCCAGATATAAACTGAAAATCAAAATAGCAAGTTCTACCAGGAGTACAGATATTCTAAATTCCCTACTGGGGTTGTCTCTGCAACAAGTGGTTGAGGAGCCAACCCGGAGGGAGCCCATTTTGGATTTGGTATTCACAAATGGGGATTCGGTATATGATGTCATTGTAGGCGAAACCTTGGGATCTAGTGATCACCAGTCAGTGTGGTTTAATATAAGAACTGTGAAAGAGTCACACCACACAAAAACAAAAGTTTTAGATTTTAGAAAAACAGACTTCAAAAATGAAATTAGTCATAAATGAGTCCTTATCAGACTGGAATGGATTACATGGAGTCCAGGAGAAATGGGACTACTTAAAAGGTGCATTATTGAAGGCAACAGAAAATTGCATTAGACTTGTCAGTAAAAGCAAAAAAAGGAAGAGACCACTGTGGTACTCAGCAGAAGTGGCCCAAATCATTAAAAATAAAAAGCTAGCATTTTGTAATTATAAAAAAAACCCAGAGCAATGAAGATAAGGAAATCTACAAGATTAGGCAGAAAGAGGCAAAGCAAGTTATAAGAACTTCTAAAGCGCAGGCAGAAGAAAAACTAGCTCAGTCTATGAAAAAGGGGGATAAGACATTCTTCAGATATATAAATGAAAAAAGGAAATTAAAACAAGGAATAACTAAATTAAAAACAAAGGACGGAAGGTATGTAGAAGAGAATAAAGGGCTAGCCAACTACCTTAATGAATACTTCTGTTCAGTTTTTACAGAAGAAAAAGAAGGAGAAGGACCTCCACTTGAAAGGATGACTAATGAATTGTTTGATGCATGTGTCTTTACAGAGGAAGACGTTCTAAGATTGCTGTCTAAAGTGAAGACAAATAAGTCACAGGGTCCTGATGAGATACACCCAAAATTATTAAAAGAGCTTAGTGGTGAGCTGGCAAAACCATTAACAGATTTATTTAACCAATCATTAGTAACAGGAGTCGTCCCGGAAGATTGGAAATTGGCAAATGTCGTGCCCATTCACAAGAAAGGTAGTAGGGAGGAATCGAGCAACTATAGACCAGTGAGTCTGACATCAATAGTAGGCAAATTAATGGAAACCCAATTAAAGGATAGGATTGTGGAACATCTTAAATTCCATGGATTGCAAGAGGAAAAACAACATGGGTTTACTTCAGGGAGATCATGTCAAACAAATCTTATAGATTTTTTTGACTGGGTGACTAAAATAATAGACGGTGGAGGTGCAGTAGACATTGCATACCTAGATTTTAGTAAGGCTTTTGACACTGTCCCACATAGAAGACAGACAACAGAGGGTTGTAGTCAATGGAGAACATTCAGAACATTCAGAACAAGGTCATGTTACCAGTGGGGTACCTCAGGGATCTGTACTGGGACCAATTTTGTTTAATATCTTCATAAGTGATATTGCAAAAGGCCTCGATGGTAAGGTTTTTCTTTTTGCTGATGACACAAAGATATGTAACAGGGTTGATGTTCCTGAAGGAAAACGCCAAATGGAAAAGGATTTAGGAAAACTAGAAGAATGGTCAGAACTCTGGCAACTGAAATTTAATGTGGATAAGTGCAAGATAATGCACCTAGGGCGTAAAAACCCAAGGGCAGAATATAGAATATTTGACCCAGTCCTGACCTCAGTATCTGAGGAAAGGGATTTAGGAGTAATTATTTCAAAAGACTTAAAGGTGGGAAGACAATGTAATAGAGCAGCATGAAATGCCAGCAGAATGCTTGAATGTATAGGGAGAGGTATAAGCAGTAGAAAGAGAGAAGTGCTTATGCCGCTGTACAGAACACTGGTGAGACCTCACTTGGAGTATTGTGCGCAGTACTGGAGGCCATATCTCCAGAAGGATATAGATACTCTAGAGAGAGTTCAGAGAAGAGCTACTAAACTAGTACATGGATTGCAGGAAAAAAATTACCAGGAAAGGTTAAAGGACCTTAACATGTATAGCTTGGAAGAAAGAAGAGACAGAGGGTATATGATAGAAACTTTTAAATACATAAAGGGAATCAACTCGGTAAAGGAGGAGAGCATATTTAAAAGAAGAAAAACTACCACAAGAGGACACAGTTTTAAATTAGAGGGGCAAAGGTTTAAAAGTAATATGAGGAAGTATTACTTTACTGAGAGAGTAGTGGATGCATGGAATAACCTTCCTGCAGAAGTGGTAGCTGCAAATACAGTAAAGGAGTTTAAGCATGCATGGGATAGGCATAAGGCTATCCTTCATATAAGATAGGGCCAGGGACTATTCATAGGATTCAGATATATTGGGCAGACTAGATGGGCCAAATGGTTCTTATCTGCCGACACATTCTATGTTTCTATGTTTAAGCTTCCAGAAGTAGTGGTTGGAGACTATGAGGAGCTGTTCAGCATAATTATGACATCCTTGACCAATCCCCGGCAAAGGGGTTGGAAGGGGGCCTGTTTACCCCATAAATGTGCATGAGTCATACCAGCAGGGGCAGTCAGGTGGTATATGGAGAAGGAGTGCTGAAGAGGCTGTCTGTGGCCCTTGAGGGTGCCCCATAGTCTGGGGGCGGTGGCCTCGGGCCTGGGGCTTGGTGCTGGAGGGGCCCTCTACAACACATGGAGGAAATCCTTCCTGGAGCCACGGGAGCAAGGAGAGGACTGCATGAGCAGGTCAGCACATCCAGGAGTCTACAGAGGAGTCAGCTGGGTGGGCTGGTGAGTGAGCAGTCTGGAAGGACTGTGGAGAAGTAGCCAGGAGGCTGGATACTGAACTTTACTACACAAACAAGGGGTCCAGGGTCCCTGTCTATAAAGGCCTTTTACTTTTCATCCGACTGAGTGCTTTTTGTCCTGATTAACCATCAGTGTGCCAGCTAAATTTCTGCAAGCAAGTGTGCTGAAGGAAGAGAGGAGGGTATATAGACTGTATATAGGTAAAGTTGTCCCTGAAGTTTGTTCTAAGTCAAGTGGGCATCCCATATTACCCCTACTCCCCATCCAAGTTCAATACCCTCAATAAAACAAAAAAAGAAAACAAAGTGCTGGACTGTTTTCTAACTCTGGGAGACTGAGAATTTGTTGTGCCTGGCTGTGCAGAGTGGGGGATTCCATTCTACTTGCGGCTCCTTAGAGGGTGCACTACATTAGAGCAACAGGTTAATCAAGAAAATATTTTCAGTAAAAAATATACTAACATTACTTTTAGTGCATAAAAACACTATTTTTTGCAAATATAAAAGATGAGATTGCATCGAGTAAATAGATATCTAACATGACTTGTGTCTTAGAATTGTGTGTCTGTAAAATGACAAAGAAAGTTGGTACCCTAAATTTTCCATAGGGGATGCATTAAAAGACTTTACAGGCCACCAGTTTAGAATTAACTGTGAATAATGGGCCTAGAAATACTGCTTTCCCTCTGGCATGCGCAGTAATATGTAATATGTGTGATGCAATCAATGTTTTTGTTGGTAGGCCCCACAACATGTGTGACTATTGGTCCCCTATGTATATAGGGGTGGGACAGGCGCAAATGTTTTTTTTTTTTTCTTTTTTTTTGGGGGGGGGGGTGCTTGGGTATATACTGTACCATAGGGGACCAATAGCATCCTTTGGGATACCATGATTATCTTAACAGGTTCCCGTTAATGAGACATCAAGGGTCTAATAGACTCCCCTGAATACCACTAAAAAGCATAGATTCCATTCCGCTTCTTCCCTAGCCACAGTGGCTGGGTAATGTGACAGCAGAAACCGGAAGGTCCATGGAAGTGAGAGCAGATTTCAAATTTCCCCTCAGTGTGACCCCACCAGAGAGAGTTTCCTCTAAATCCTATCATCTATAAAGTGACTGTAAAGTCAGAAGGTTTTTTATCCTTATACATTGTATGCATTAAGATAAAAAGCCTTCTGTGTTTAGCAGCCTCCCTCAACCCCCTAATACTTAACTGAGCCCATCTCTATCCATCGATGTTACACGAGAACCTCGGCTGCCTGGGATTCTCCCTCCTCATTGGCTGAGACGGCAGCACGGCCCCATCGGCTCCTGCTGCTGTCAATCAAAGTCAGTGATCCAATGAGGAGAAAGAGTGGGCAGGGCAGGGCCTTGGCTCCTTGTCTGAAAGGATACACGGAGTTGCAGCTCAGCTCATGGCTATTCCGCCCGCAATCCAGAACGCTTAGATGTGAACGGAACATGAAGGAAATGTGGTGTCACTAGGATTGAAAGACGTAGACAGCAATAAAAACTAAGCAAAAGTTGTAACATTTCCCCACACTACTAAAAATGTATTTGTGTTTTTGTCTGTGTCCCCCATGGAGAGATTTCCCATTATTCCCTGTGCTGACAGGGGAAATCTCCTCAATAGAAGCTCAGATGGCAATAAAACCTTGAGAGAGGCTGTAAAATACTGACAAATGACATATATGCTGTAGTCTGTCACTAGCATTAATAAAGCTGTCTTTGTTTTTCTAAACCCCCGTAACATGGTTTTATTATTTAATGATTCTAGCAGTAGATCCATTATTTTTACACTTCTTTTATCAAGGTGACAATGCCATTCATTCTGCATTGAAATCACATAACATGTTGTCACGAAAATAGACACACACAAAGGCCAACTCCAGCTCACACGTTTTAAGCAGTTACAGCCCGGGGGGTAAACCTGTGCCTCCCATAGTATTTGCTGTACAACCCCTGCAATTGGAAATGAAAATGTTGATATGTAAAGGGGCTGCAATAGCTGTAATCTCTAGCAGTTATATATAACATGCCCTCAATTATTGACTGTCTCCTGCAGCATACCCTTAGTCTCTAATCACTCCTGAAGCATGTAGGCAGGTGCAGTCTACTTTCTTCACTGCAGGAGGTGGTCTCCACAGCAGCACTGTTTTTGGAGAGGAAGTCAAAAGGAACTGGGTTCCTCTATGGTTTCCTGGGTCACTCCAGAAGCTATCCAATTGCATGCTGCCACTCCATGTGACTCTGGCAACCATCTTGGGTCAGGAAGAGCCTATTTAAAGTGTTACTAAACCCACAGGAGTAAAATCAGTCTGTATATGCAGTAAGACATGCATGTTACACTCACTGTGGAACCTAAGGAATTAATCATCTGCATTGTGTAAAAAGGCTGTTTGAGCCTGTCTCCTCTGTCCTCCTCTACACAGAGCCTTTGGGACAAGCTGCACATGCTCAGTTTGGTGTGTATTGCTAGAGAGTTTTTTTTTTTTCCTGGGAGAGTGCATGTGATCAGCACAGGGACAATCAGAGCTGTCCAGACAGTGGGTCAGGGGTCCTGCATCCTTCTAGGACATTCATGGGAGAATGAAAACTCCTCCTACAAGCTTTAACCAGACACTGACATAAGTCACAAGACTGCTATATACTGCTGACGAGAAAAGGTATTTAGCAGTTTATATTTACTATAACTATTGCATTTCCATGTTCTGTGTACTGTGGGAGACCAGGTATAGTGAATGCACATTTTGTGTGTGAGCAGTGTAGGGGAGGTACCCCTCCTGTTAGGACCAGTGTTAGCGGTAGTGAAAGCATAAAAGAGGGAAAGCATAGGGTCTGCGACTCCTCTGGACATCTTCCTGATTCGACGTGAGACAGCCAGGCCGCATTCTGCCCTCTCAACAGGCACTGTCGTTCAGACTGAGCATAGCTCCGTCCATAAGATCCTTGTATGATCTTATGTTCCATAACTTTGGAAATAAGTGCAGCCAACCTGACTAGAAGAAGGAGGGCAACCATTCAGATACATTGACTTACCAACACTATGGGTTACGGACCCTAAAGGAATAAACACACTCCTAGGTCAATATTAACAAACTCTATACTCCAACAGTAGAGGGGTTAGGGATGGTGAACAGGGGTGTCAGTTCCTTGAGGGTCTACAGCTCCCAAAAAAACAAGGTGCTCACATAGAAGCTTTAAATACAGACATCCCAATAGCCAAAGTAAGTTGAATCATCTAGCAGTATGATAAGCCCCTGTGCTATACAGTCAAAATTAACAAATTTCTGAAAGACAATATAACACCCACATTACAAAAGGTTTATAGCAACTTATGGAAAGGGGGGGGGCTTAGTTGCTAATAAGTAAAAAAAGCCAGCACAGTGGCTAAGTGGCTAGCACTTCTGCCTGGCAGTACTAGGGTTAATGGTTCGAATTCCAACCACAGCACTACCAGCCTGGAGTTTACATGTTTTCTCTTTGCCTGTGTGGGTTTCTTCTGGGTACTCTGGTTTACTTCCCACACTCAAAGGATGTGGTAAGTATTTGGATCTTTTCTAAATTCTTTACTACTAAAGAAAAACAAAGACCTCACTAAGTCAGGATAATATTGACCAATCTCCTTTATCAATGCTGATGTTGTTCAAATAGCGGTCAGGCTTGCCCTGTAGATGCCAGTTCTACTACATCCTCCACAAGTTGGTTTCACATAGGGGAGATCAGCAGCATCATGCAGCATAAGCCTGAAACAGAGAACTGCAATCATAATATTAGGTGCCAAAAAAAGCTTTGAAAATTAACAACATGGATGGGCAGTCTCTATTTTAGATGATATTGAATTTGGAGGACCTTTTCTTCCATTTCTACATATCACGTATGCCTCACCCACTGTGAAAGTACATCTCTTCTTGTCTCCACACAGCTGCAGAGGGGACATGCTGGAGCTTCCCCCATTACTCTTTATTCTTACAATTTAACCCCTATCCAGATATTTGTTAGACAAACCACTAATTCATTGTATTCAAGTGGGCAGGGAGGAGATTTGCACAGCGTTATTCATGTACGAGCTTTTACTGTCCTCACTAGGGATGATCGAACTTTTGAAAAGTTTGGTTCGACCAGAACACCCGAATTTCCCGAAAGTTCGGTTCGGATTCCAGAACCCCATTGAAATCAATGGAACCCGAAATTCTGGAATCAAAAAACACCATTTTGAAGCCCTAAAACACAATAAATGCCACTAAAAGGTGCCTAGGGTTCTGGGTCATGCCCCAGGGACTATGAATCAGGCAAAAAAAAGTTCTTAAAAGTTGTCGTTTTTGATAGAGAGCCAATTATTGAAAAAATTATTGAAAAATAAAAATGAGATTTCTTTGGATTTAGTGTCTGGGGGGTCTAAAAAGTGTACCTGTGAAGTTTCAGCTCTGTAGTATGTCCAGAACCAGAAAAAAAACAGATTATTTTTCTTAGAATTTCAGTAGCGTAGGGATGGTGTTACCCTCCTTTCACACCTGGGCGTTTTTGTTTCAGGCGTATTTCAGGCGTTTTTTGGGGTTTTTTTAAGGCGTTTGGAGGCAGGCATGACATCTGAACTTCTGTATAGGGGTATGTATATATATATATATATATATATATATATATATATATATATATATATATGTGTGTATATATATATATTTATGTGTATGTATATATATATATATATATATATATATATATAAATATATGTATATATATATATATATATATATATATATATATATATATATGTGTGTGTGTGTGTATATATATATATATATACATATACGAGTCAGTTCACCCTAAACTACACTAAGGTCACCCTGACATGGCAGAGTCAGTTCACCCTAAACTACACTACGGTCACCCTGACATGGCAGAGTTTGGTCACCCTGACATGGCAGATTCAGTTCACCCTAAGCTACACTACGGTCACCCTGACATGGCAGAGTCAGTTCACCCTAAACTACACTACGGTCACCCTGACATGGCAGAGTACAAAAACTAGATTTTTGAATCTAACTATAGTGGTATATAGTACCCTAACTACACTGCATATCCCTTTCCTCACACTAAAAGAACAGCTCCATACAGCAGAAGATAAATTCAAAATGACACTGGAGCTTTACAAGCAGCAGGAGAAACGCAAATGCTTCCACTCTCTTCCACAGACCCTGTATTACAGTGCTAGAGGTTTGGCGGGGCTATGTTATATACTGGGGAGCGTATTCACTACTGATTGGCCTCTGGACCCTGTAGTCACTCCAATCACATTCCTAGCAGACTCCTGTCCCCTCAATTGGCTTTTACTGACGTTTCTGGGCCAATCACAGGCTTTTAAAGCCCAGTTCCTGTCCCATTGCATTATGGGCGGTTCTGGTGGCCTAATTCCAAACTTTTACCGCAAAAAGTTCGGAATTCGGCTAAATTTCGAACACCCAATGTTCGGGTCGAACCGATGGTCAACTCGAACCGTTCGATCATCCCTAGTCCTCACATCCAGAGTTGAGGTAGACGCACCAACCACAGATCAAAAAGATTTTGAAAGAGTTTGGTTCCTTCTCAGGATACTAAATAAGCATGAATGAATTTTGATAAACATGAGATCTTGCTGCTGTTTCATCTTTCCTCTGGCTAGGAGCCATATAATTTATTTGGTACACATGGGGAGGAATCTCTCCTCTACACTATACCAGCTAAACTTGAAATCCCTAACATTTTCAAAGAATTAGACAGTTATAGCACCTTCCTCTCTCATTATTTGGTAGAACAGATTTGTTAAAAATGGTCAGCTTTACAAGATTATTATACCCACTTCAAAAACTCTCTCTCTCTGTTACTGAAGCATACTGAAGTTAGAGTGTGAAAAGCGTCTGCCTTCCCAAATTTCTCTAGAAGGTAAAAAGATCTTGCATCTCATTTTGAAAACTAATGGCACCAAAAAATGGAAGGAGATCTCAGTATCACCAGGGAATACAGCTTAGCTTGCCTCCTGTGACATGCCTTTGCCTTTGAAATATGGCTTTGCAGTAATCTAAGTTTACTCTTTAGTAGGAGGGTAGCAAAACCATGGTCATGGCAAAAACATGGTCATTGACAGGCCTCCTCCAAACTAGGACATACTCCCCCCTCAATCTTAAAATACCCTCAAATCTATAAGGTTCAAATGCTCCTACTACATTAAAGTAAGTGCTACTACCTCTCAGTATTGTAATTCGGCTTTATTACAGGTGCTCCGGCAGAGGCAGCTGACTCCTCATCCACACGATCTGATGATTAGTCATGAATGAGGCCAATTTGGACAAAACACGTTGACATTTGTGGCTGTCATTTGTTACCCGCCAATAAACACAAGATTGCAGAGTATAAATCGGAGTGCTGGCTTTTCTTTGCTTATGTAAATATCCCTACAGCATTATTGTCCTGTACCCGCACATTAAAATACAATTCCTAATAGCGCTAGAGAAAACGAATATGCTTATATGACTGCATGACTTTCAAGCAGATGATTTATGTGATCGAATTTTGCAGATGTGAAACAGCACTGTGAATGACACCTGGAGGGAAACCCAATTTCAGATTGTACATAGATCATATTATGCATAAGATTCTTTTTTTTTTTTTTTTTTTTCATAAAATAGGGATCCTCTCTTCATACTGTAAAAGCTACCTCAAATGTACAGTAAATTGGAGGGAGCCAACATATGATCTATGGGATTGCCTCCATGATTTGAGATTCTTGGCAATTGTGATTAAGTTTATTAATGTAGTCCACAATTCTACATTATCTAAAGACTCATTAATATATCAATTTGGTTAATGGTCAGCTCCCCCTGAAACAAGAAAATGATCAATCCAATGGATCCATGGGGCTCTCCTTTTATCCCTGAGAAAAATAATGTCTCAATGGCTGTCACCTAAACCACCCACTTCAAAGGTTCTTGGACATTTAGACTCTGATGTGGAGAGGCATCTCAAAACATGTATAGAGGGAGATAAGTATACTGAAAACTTATTTATAAAATATTGGCCTTGTATAGTACATGCACATACTAAGAAAATACCACCATGGTCAAAATCTTCCAACATTACAAATAATATCCAGATGGGATACTGGGTGGTATACTGGGATGTCTACTACCCACCTCATTTGAATAATGAGATGAACAATAGATTGCAGAGCCATTTTGTTCTACTTTGTTTATCTATTCGATTTTTATTACCTTGAAATATTGATGTTAAGCTGCAGCTCCTATTTTTCTGTTTGTATGTATCTTTTGAGATATGTAATTTAATTATCCTGTGTTATATCATAGAGCAATGGCCTTGCATCATCTGTACTTTGAAGAAAAAAGCAATAAAATATGTGTTAAAGAAAATTAATGAATAAATAAATAAATAAATAAGTACTTAACATCAATCGAATAAATTATAAAAAAAAAAAAAAACATATGTTTTCAAAAGATACCAATAATCAATAACGTGCAGAACATTAAAATTTGATATATCAACTGAATAATAAATTCATTAAAAATGCAATTAATAAATACAAAAAATGAATTATTAAATAATAATAGGTTGGAGATTAGCTGACTTTATTCTGGCCCTGATTATAGATGTAGATAGATATCTAAATGTGTTTAGGTAGAGAATTCATCAAGTTCAATAATTCTGCATTTTTAAAATTTTTTTTTTTCTTTAAAGTGAATTTATTTTGTCACTGACATCTTTAAAATATATTATTTTCTGAAAATGAATTTGCATGCCCCAAGCTTGTTTGAAACTATTAGTGATCAAAAATAAACCAACAAGGAATTACGGTAAGAAAATTAGACCTGGTTGCCTTTTCAACCCTGTGCAGAAAATATTTCTGTATAAACAAGGCAGAATCCATATCTTACACTGATGAGATCTATAAAACAGCAATCTTGTACAAGTTAGGACTACAGTACAGACTATTCCCATATGCTATCTTAGAACTAAATGCATGTAGTATTAAGTAAGTCTGCAGAGAACTAATTAGCCAGGAATGAAACTCACAGTATGTTCATGCTTTAATCCACAATACTGAGTCAAATACATCTGTCATCAGCATAGTGGTAATTCACATCTTGGCTCCAAAATAGGATATTATTAAAAAATTTTCACCTGTGGTCATAAGCAATGTGAAATTACCCAATGATCAAGGTCATGAAAACAATATGAAGACAACAGAAGACAGCAGAAATGTTTCTCCACATGGTTGCTGAAATATTACTATGCGATAATGAATGAATTATAGGGCAACTTATAGTGGAGCAGCTGCGCCCTCAAATTCTGAGAAGCTAATCTATGTCCCATCAGAGGTTCCAAAATGGACTTCTAGTATGTCCAAAGCAAACAGAGAGAACAATTGGATGGGTTATACAAGCTCCAAGGGAGCACCTTGATTACATTTGTCCATTGCCATTCAAACATGGCTGGAATTTGATGGATGCCAATGTAGGGCAAAGCCACAGATTCCCTTAATGTCCTCCTATGAGCTTGGTGATTAACCAAGTATAGTAACATGGGGTTGAAGAGAGAGACCTCAGCCCTGTATTTTCTCTGACTAAAGTGATTAGGAGGTTACACCTGTGGGTTCCTGCACACATTTTGTTGAGCAATTGATTAAACTGTACAGCCAACTAAATCTGTGCTTTGTCCATGCAGGTGAAAAATAGATTCAATTTGTAATGTAACTTGATGTACAGGCAATGGAATTATCATCTAACTCCTGTGGACCAACACATGGTGACTTGTAGTCCTTTACTGCTTGGGGCCTCTCTGAGTCCCCATCATAGATAAGCAGCATACAGGGGGACGATGCTTCTTAATGGACCCTAGTGTAAAGCCTGGAATAGCCAACGTACAGCACCATTCCTTTCCCGTATCTGCCCCTTCCTATAACATGCTTTCTTTCCCCAAAACTCCGTGTCAAGGAGATATTCCCCAGTACAGAAGATTAACTCAAGTCTACAGAGTAAGGAAAAGGCTCTCCTTCTTTAAAAAAATAAAAAAAAGCATGAATGGTAGCACATAGCCAGAGTAAGGTTATGTAGCGCTACCCTCCCATTCCACCTTCCCCCCAGCTGCTTGATATTTTGGGTTCTCTGTTCTTTGCCTTGACTCTGTCAACAACCTTGGCCCCTCTGACACACCAGGTTAAGCAGTTAGAATCCGTAATACTAAGTGCATTATTTTGTAACAAATTAAAGTGGAAGGCAAAAGGTACATATAGGAACAGGTAGAATGAAAGACAAATACAATTCTCTAGACAAAAGAGTTACTAGGCAGCAGTAGATTTTAAGATAAGGTTAGATTAGCCTACACTTGGTGATCTGCAAATCAGCATCAAACAAAGCCACAAACAACATTAATGGCCAAGGTCAACAGTGTTGTAAAGCTTTCCTGCCACCAGTATACTATACTGCTAAAATGTACTCTAGGGAAGACTATGCTCGGATCCAGATCTACTGAGGTGGTACCTACTGCTCTAGGCAGTAAATTATGTCTTTGTGGAGCAGCTTATCTAAAGATATAGCCCTCTACCCTAGATCTTCAGCCAGCTAACATTGGGGATCAGTGTTGCCGGCTATAGCTGATGGTTCTGATTATTTGGAGAAAAACAACCAGGGTGCCCTGCTGAACCGTCCACATTTTGATTCATGTATGGCCATCTTAACACCCCCCCCAAGACTGGCAGTGCTGCTGTCCAAAGGTTTTGGGTCAGAGACGTGCTGATGTCACCGCGCTTAAGCAAACCGGGAAAGACGGGCAAGATTGTGCAGCAGCTTTTTTAATGCTGTTATCTTTCTATTATGATGTAAATGCAATTTGTATTATTTAATAAACCTCACCATACAGTTTTACACTATGTTGGATTCCTTGCTATTTTTTATGGGGAGTGTCACCATTTGAGAAGTTAGATAGCGTGATAACGTTTGGATAACGTTTGGAGATCTTGTAAGAGGTTTACCGGCCCACTTACTGATGTGGGGACTCAAGGCTCTGGCTGGGTAATAGCCAAAGGTGCAGAGGACCTATATGGTCATACCATCTGGTAAGCAGGCATTCTGTTTGCGGTGAAGGATATTCAATTTGGTGGTGGATGAACACGGTTTCACTCATTTGTGTTAAAGATTGAAGTTTATATGGACTTCCACTATTTTGCATTGGTGCTCACATTAGCACGCATGGACTTTTTATTTTTATGTGTATGTCATGCTCATTTTGCTCTCATCATGTGGCTCGGGGTTAATATTTAGTGTCAAAAGTGGTAACCCCAAGACACACTTGGAATTACCTCACAATCAAACTTACCTTCCGCTATGATCCCCGCCGTCCTCTCCCGTCGTCCTCCAGCCATCCTCGCTGTGTAATCCAGCCGATGCCGTCACCTGTCTTCCGGTTCCCTTCCCTGCGAGCGCCGCGACGCAGAGGGGTGGAACCTGTGGGAGATTCAAAAAATAAATAAAAACAAATGACATGATACAGTGTAATCTGTTAGAATTGCAACTTTGTATCAAGCCATTTTACCACAGGTTTTCACCTAGTGACTTTTCCAGTGCCCTGCCTGTACTTTTTGCGGTTCTTTGTGCCTGGAAAATTGAGAATGTCTATGGCGTCCAAAAAGCGTTCCTTTAGCTCAAAAGTGCTTTTAGACTAACTGGAAAACAGTGACAATGAATCAGAATTATTTGAAGAACTGAGCGATAGTAATTAGTGGGAAAATTCATCATCAGGTACTGAAAGTGACGACAGCGACGATTCTGCGACTGAGATCAGCGATGTGAGAACTTGGTGCTTGGTGCAATGTGAGAGCTTGGTCTATTGACTGCGGTACGGATCAGGCAGTGCCCCCAAGATTCTCATTTACTGGAGCACCTGGTATGAAAGTTGACATTGACCATGACAACCCCTTGGCGTACCTACAATTATTTCTGACCGATGAGGTTATTGAAAAAATAGTTACCGAGACAAACCGATACAAAAAGCAACAATTGGCTACGCATCAGAAGTTTTCAAGATGCAGAAAGTAGGAACCAGTGACCAAAGATGACATTTGGAAATTTCTGGGCCTAATAATTCTTAAGAGAGTGGTGGGGAAACCCCTGCAGAAGTGGTATTGGACAACAAATACATTACTTGTCACTCCATTCTTTGGCACGGTCATGTCAGAGTACAGATTTTCCCTCATAATGAAATATCTCCACTTTGAAAACAATGAAGAATTTGATGAAACTACTCATCCTGCACCAAAACTGAAGTTTGGGAAGTATATCAAATGATTCTACAGAATTTCCATGGAGTTATGTGCCAGAAAGAGACATCAACATAAATGAAAGTCTAATGGTCTACAAGGGAAGACTCAGCTGGGTGCAATACATTGCATCAAAGAGAGCACGATTTGGCATAAAATCCTACATGCTATGCGAATCCTCAACTGGCTACATTTGGAATTCAGTGATATACAATTGAAAAGGAACAAAATTTGATCAAAAATACAGCAATTATGGAATGGCAACATCTTCTGTTCTTTCACTAATTGAACCATTGCTAAATCAGGGCTATTGTGTAACAACTGAAAACTTTTATACATCTCCTGAACTTTATAAGGTTCTACTGCAAAACTAAACTGATGCCTATGGGACCGTAAGGGCCTATTGGCACAACATGCCGCCAATGTTTGGCAAAAAGAAGCTCAAGACAGGAGAAATGGTTGTCTGGCAGAAAGGCAAAATGATGGCACTGCGATGGCTGGACAAGAAAGATGTGTGCCTAATGAATACAGTGCATAATTCTGTACCTCCACTGTTATGGTACGCATGAAAGGTGGGAAAGAAGTCATGAAGCCACAAGTAGTGATAGACTACAAAAACACCTAGGGAGGTGTTGACAGAGCCGACCAAGCAATGACATTCTACCCAGCAATGAGGAAACAGCAAAAGAAGTACTATAAGAAGATCTTCAGACATCTTGAGCAATGCTTGTGGAATGCCTACATTCTGCTCAAAAAAAAGAGTGACAATCCTGTGATTCATTTGGACTTCATTTGGAAAGTTGCCGAACTAATCTTTCTGAATCCCCAAACACCATCAATGGCTGGGAATAGATCTGGACGTCGTGCTGTTGGTGTTGTCAACCCGGAATACCTGACTGGACATCACTTCATGTACCACCAACTGAGAAAAAGTCAGCACCTACAAGGATGTGCGTGGTTTGTTGCTCGAAGAGAGATGACAGTGGAAGGAAAATAAGAAAGGAAACCAGATTCTATTGTCCCGATTGTGACGTCAGACTTTGTGCAGTCCCATGTTTCAAAATCTTTCATACCCGAGATGTTTACTAAACCATTATTACAGTGACTAGTAATATCGCACCCCTTGTTTGTACACATTTTATTGTTTTTGGTTTGATTATATTATTAAATAAAATGTATTATTATTATATTATAATTTATGATTTAGTGTTTCAAACGTTATCATTCCCGGGATGTCTACTAGACTCTTGTTTGGATAGATTTAAGTTACTTATTCCTAAGAATTACAGGCCTAAAATATAAAACAACAGATTTCCATGCAAAACAATGTACCGCTTTTAGATCAATAATTCTGACACAATCAGACCACCAGGGAGGTTAATGTAACTACAAATTGTTTACTGGCACATTGGTGTTCATTGCGTATTTATTAAAAATGTTTATTTTAGGTCAAAATTCATCATTTTTTTTCACTTTTAGCGCAACTTACCTTTTTGCATATTGTTTGTTTGTTTGTGTGTATCTCACTTTTAAGTTGCTGCTCAAGATTGTGTATACAGCGCAGTTTACTTTCTATTATATTTTATCAAAAGGTGCCACCTGTGCTCCTTCATCTAGCATGGGGGCACTGTAATACAGGAGGTGAATTAGTGGCCAGATCACCAGATGAAAACAGAGGAAAAAAAGGCTAAAATAACTAATGCAGCCACAACATCTAAGGATTGGTAAGTTGCAATGTATTTCATTTTTGGTTTTGTGTTTATTAGCACTTGTAGGTAAAGAAAAAAATGAATTCATAAGATAATAAACAAATTCATGAAATTCCCAACAGGACATAAAAAACAGCTTATGTTGCAATACGTATCTTTAATCGTGAACTGTACCCTGCAGCACCTCTTCTTTGTCCCAAGATGTCCCGTGTCACTCAACCTGGAAGATGGAGTATATTTTGTGACGTCAGGACATCATGGAGACTTTAAAAAAAGGGTAAGTTAAAAAAAAAAAAACATAACGTATAGAGGGGAGTTTAAGGGAGGGATTGAGGGGGTGGTCTTCAGGGTTGGGGGGAGGGTGACTGAATTAAGGGTTCAAGTGGAAAAAACGGTTCCACAACTATGCAATATTTTTGTTGTGAACTAAAAATGAAAAGAAAAACACATGCAGTTAGAAAGCTCATACATCTAGTGAACTGACTTTTTTTTGCCTATATGAAATTAAAATGAAATTAAAGTTCACTATCATTTTCTTTTATGATTTTATTTGCCTTTAATATAAGGAAATAATTGATAGTAATTCAAATGCATTATCCAAATTTCAATATTTTGCTGTCTTACTTAAACAGCTCTATAAAACACCACTAAAAAATATGACTTCTCACATTTCATATAATCATCTCAATTCAGAGATCTATATGTGTAATGACAAGGAAGTGGTATTGTGGGGTAGGGGACATTGATCAGCAATTAAGCACATCATGTCTCATTCGTTAAAGAGAGTGATGGATCTATTTGCTGATAAAAAGCAGGCACACATGCGTTTCTATGAACATCTGCTAGCTCCCTTCTCTATATGCATGGCAGAAGGAAATGGGAGACATTCAGGCAATGTGACTGAGTCTAAGCCTCTATATCGTATCCAGATCCTTTTCTTGTGTCTGGCTGTGGCTGCACATTCAATAAAGGCATCATTTTTTTTTCTGCGTGGTGTCCCATCACGCCGAGTGCCAAACGATATTAAGAAAGGAGCCTCAGGTGGGATGCCGCTGTGTAAATTACGCAGTGTTTGAAGCCTGCTACCGGGATCACTGCGGGTGACAGTGACATATTATTTGTGTCCTGGAATTGTCAGCTGAAAATATCAGATTGTGTCGCATTTCGGAATAGCTGATTAAAACTTTCAAATGGCAGCGTGAAAAGAAAGCGCAATGAACTGAGAAGAATTCATCCTGTACCCTATACTTGGAGGCTTACAATTATTATTTTATTTTTTTCACCCAGTCAGTGGGTCATTTCTTTTTTCTTTTATTTCATCCAGCAAAACATATTAATATTGATTCTCTATAAACCACAGGAAGCCATATTAAGGCAAAATTCTATAATGGAGCACTAATCATTGAAAAAGGCTGAATTCTATTAACTTTAAACATAGCCTTGAGTCTTTGACTATCATTTTCTAATTTGTGTCAATGACAATTTGCATATAGACATACTTTTAGGCTTGAGGTGCTTACTAGGATTTAGTTATTAAAGCAGTATAAATGGAGCAATAGGTAACATGCATGCGCAATGTGCTGAGTATTCTAAGCTGTCATCGTTAAAAGGAGGATGTAGGCAAAATTTGACAAAAGGGTAGCCAGGATGTTAACATTTTCTTAGCAGTGGTGCTGCGGTTGGCCACATTCGGTGTGCTAGTTAGAGAGTGTAATTTTTCTACTATGAAAAATGTACAACATGGCGAGATTCAGGTCACCAAGCTAGTCACCATCCACAGTCACAGACACTGAATGTTGATACAGGGACAGCTTTGGTAGGTAGGCTGCATAATTGTTGTCAGCTTGGAGAGCTTTGTAGGATATGTTGGAATGGGATGGCTAGGGCATGCTAGTAGTCCTGTAGTGGTATGGGCGGTGTTCCTACAGGGGCTTTCCTTCTGGCCCTAACCCCAACTCTCTCTCAGGGTGGTTGACCAGTACTGTTGAAGCGCCATTGGGTATTGTGGTTGCCCCTTAAATGACTGGGTTAGAGGGAAAATGTATCCATTCCTGCTTGTGATTGATGGGGTGCAGGGAGAGGAGAGCAAGAACAGGATGCGTATTGGCTTCCTAGGCCTAGCTCACCCTAGAAACGGGGCAGAGAGTATTACTATTTGCCACCACCATGGCTGGAGGGGAGTTCTGCTCACTGGACCCAGCAGAGGAACAGTGAACCCAGAATAGTGCTTAGAGGTGACAGTATGTGCTGTTGAAGGGTGTAAGGATGGGTTAGGCTGCTGAGAGCTCAAGGGGAGTCACATGTGGACTAGAGCAGCTAGTAGAGATGGGGGGGACACTTAAGTGGCAGGGAGCCTGAGTACGGGGCTCAGGGCTGCTGCTGTATGTCATGTGCTTGACAGAGGGATGGGAGGCCCACACAGGGGACAGAGCAAGCTACTGTGTGCTATGTCTGGTCTGGGTGTGGTGGGAGCCCAGGATCATGTACTAAACTATTTCTATGCAAAGGATCAAGCTGCAGAGACCATGAACCTTCTGCTGTGCTATGGACTGTGATCTGTGCTGTCTAGAGAATGACTGCAGAGATCTACAGTAGCAGAAATATATGACAGAGCCACAAGAATCCTGGCAGGCTGCTTTCCTCTCACCTTACTTAGAAGCTAAGGCCTACCCTTCATCTGCACCCATCCTGTAGGAGCAGCCATCGAGGAGAAGACTTCACTAGAGACAGTACTTCATCAGAGCATTCGTGTTATGAGAGTCCTATGGGTTACTAATGTTGTGTGTATTCAATGCTGTTTGCTAAAGTGTTGCAACCATTAGCTGAGTTTTCCAAAGGAGACTATTTTGATCAATTTGTCCATTGGATTACAAATACTCTCTAGTGTGAGCGCTCCACTGGGCCTCAATACTGGCAGAACTGAGCAGTTAATATTCTATAATCCAGTGGCTTAGGCTGTGCCTTTGATTAATAGATAGGCCATTCTCCATTGTGGTCACTTGTATACTGAGCTAGCATTTACCATGTCTGGAGAATTGCTTGTGTTCACATTCACTATTATTATTCTATGCTGACCTGTACTTTTTTGTCTAACCAGGCTGCCCATTCAGGGCCTTTGCCTGTTTAAAAGGGTCCGTTCCACTGTTCCTTGTTGGAATATTGGATGCTTTAATTCATTATTCAGAAACTAACTAGGCAGATAGGGGTTTTTAGGGCACAGCTTTCTGGTGTGGAAAATTGCCACACTTGTTTAGTATAGAGCTACCATAACTCAATGTAAGTTCAACCTGGGATGGGGGATGCTTTTCATAATGCACAGAAATGTTTCTTCCCTATCATGCTTTCAGTTTAAATCCATTTTCATATGTTGTTTACAGAGACTTGGTTGTAACAAAGAGAATATGATTCACTCTCCCTCAAGACTGGTACAGTGACAAATGTACACATTTGAACATTTTTGTTTTTTTGTTTAATACTTCTTTAAGGTCAACAATCACTATTTTATTATGCAAGTGGTATGATGGTTGCTCTTTAATTCATGGTGTTCTGTAATGGATCTTAGGATGAATAACATAATTTATTGTGTACTCACTGAGCTGGTTGCATGTGTCTAGTGGCTGGTATAGGCCCCTCAGTATAGTTACTTTAAAGGGACACCATCAATGACCAGCTTTACTGTGGTAATAATGGCACTATTAAGTTAGGGATATTCAATACCATGTTTGTTTAACTATACATGTACTGTAATGGCTTAAAATTGCTGTATCTGTTAATAAAGCCATGCCCTTTAATTTTCCAATGTTAATTAGTGTCAAGTATAATTATTTAATTGGCACCCTCCCTGCTCAGTCCTGCTAGAGTTAGGAAATATCCACATTCATATATAGTGAGATGTATTTTTCTTAGGAAAAAAAATACAGTTGAATCGGTAGGTAACAGGTGCTAAATGGGGCAAAGACATTTTCATGGCATTCTATTGTTAATCATTATACCTCAGAGTGTATATATGAATGTCTGCTGACTGATTAATACTTTGGTGTCATTAGCAGCCTCTCCCTGGAGCTCAGTTTACAAGTCTTTTTCTCCACCAGTTTCCCCAGTGCTAGCATCACATAACGATCATTCAGTCAATTGTTCAATTGACTTTGCATTTACCTTGAGGCCAGTCATTCTTTCCAGGTCTCACTAATCATTGGGCCCAGACTTATTTATTGTTCTTTGCCAGCAAAATGCCCCCGAATTCAGCTAACAAAGTAAAGATGGCTTAGAATTTATGTGAAGGGAGATTTATTAAATTAATTCTTATTGTATGCTATTGGCCATGGTGTCATTCAGAGGTTTATGACTTTGATGGAAATGTGAAATGAAGAATATCTGTACGTGATATGATTGTTCCATTCAAAGCCAACACTCCCAATCATACCTCCTTCGGAACTAAATGTAGCAGCGCAAGAAAAAAAAAATAGTATCTAATTGCAAATCTTTTATTTTTAGCTTATTCGTTTTTAGCTATTAGGTTAAATTACTGTTAGAGATGATTCACTAGTTATCCTGGGGATCATTGTCATTGGGACTATTGAGAAAAAGAACCAACCAAAATGTGTATGTGCTGTTAAAACCCATAGGGGTTATGGGGAACTTGGGATAAAGTAATTACCAGGGGGTAATGTGTTGTAATAAAATGGTACATATAAAGTTGAAACCGTTGCTGTACAACCTTACTTGTGGTTGAAAGATGGAAGGTCCAATCTATAAAGGGATTTTACTTACTGTAAATAAGCAAAGTAACTGTGAAAAAAAGCCTCTGATAGAAGCTGGCTTTCTATGAGTCAGGGTAGTGGCATTACTCTCAATGATACTGAAAAGGCTCAAAATACTAAAATGGTCCGTGGTTATTCATGTATATGATAACACTGTCATATTTTTCTCTTGCCAGCAGCACACTAAAGAGCCAGTCCCAGAAGGAGAAAAACCTAATTCCCCCTTGGTTTAATACTTCCCCTGCACAGTGCTCCAATCAACAGCACTCACACTCTCTGTGCAGCGCTGCAGATTAGAGGACTGTGCAAAATCAGACTACTTAAGACCCAGGCCACTAGCTGTGTGTGAGAGCAGTGGTTTAACTTTAATTCTTGCTGAAGCACTTAGTATTAAAATAAAGCAGAAGTAAAACAGAAAATTGTATCAAATACTTACCGTAATTTTCCTTTCCTAGTGCCAGTCCATGCAAGCATACATGTGGTAGTATGCTGCCATGTTGGCAACAGGAAAATGGAAAATTGTATTAAATTCTTACCATAATTTTCCTTTCCTGGTGCCAATCCATAGCAGCATAGTACCACATGTATGCTGCCATTTTGGTGGCAATAAAGGAAAATTTCAGTATATACACACTTGATTAACTAGAAACTATTAGAATTAGTAATTTAAGGAGAACATAGAGGTGCCTGATGTAATTTCCCTGGTCGCTAGATGGTGCCAGAGATAGGAGTTAGTTGAATGGGTTAGGCCCAGAACCACTTGGATCAGTGAGGGGATGGAAAAGTCAAATAGTACCAGAAATGTATGGATTATGTACATTCCAGGCTGGGGATGTAGGTAACAGAAGCAATGTGGGGCCAGGATGACTATAAGCATGTATATATGGCTGTGACCAATTGTTTAAGTAAATATTTAAAAGGTTTTCATCTTCTGGGCTGTTCCTGCCACCAATACCCATGCCATTATAATCCTCTCTCCCCAACACTCTAGTAACAAATGACAGCTCCTCGCCCAACTTCTGAATGTCTACAAACCGGTGGCCCCATTGACCAATTACATCCCCCTACATCCCGGCCTGCAGAGCCACATAACAGCTGCAGCAGCTGAAGGCTCGGGTGGGTGGGCAAACTGGTTAAATTTGGGCATTTCATTTTTCTTTTTGGCAAACTGGGCTCAGGTCGAATTGATCCCTATTGAATTTCCAGGAGAGCTTGGAAGAAGCTACTGATGGAAATTACACGAAGACCTCATTATTCAGCAACCGAAGGTATCTGTAACTGCTCAAATAGGTTCAGAGGATCAATGCCCATTGGGAAGCTGCTATAGAATCTAAGGTCACTAATATTTGCTCTTGAAGGATCAATTCCAATTGAAAGCTGGTACTAAAGAATCTAGGGCCAGCAATAGTTGCTCTTAAATGATCTATTGTCATTTGGAAGGCTGGAACTGCTGAATCTAAGGCCACCAATAAACTGCTCTTAAAGGATCTGTTATTGTTGTGACTTTCTGTCTATGCACTATCGCATTAAAAAAATATTATTAATTTAAATATAAATTATTCATTAATTATATTTATATTTTTCCACATTTCTGTCCATTTGTCAGCTTATAATAGTGATTTTCTCCTTTGAAGATAGACAGTATGATCTCTTCCAGCATATTTTTCATCTCTCTCTGTTCTTTCTAGGTTCCATTGGCTGGTGTATGCTAGTTATCAGACACCCTATATTCCATTATTGCTCCATCATGGTTTTCACTTTTAACAATTCAATGTGTGTGTCTCTTTATGTCTAAGGATGCTACGTGTTTTTTCCACAATAACCTGTATGGCAAACAATCCTTTAACATTTTTATTATGCTGAAACAAAAGCTAACATCAGAAGATTTCAGAGTTGTATCCAGCTATAAAAAGCACAGTTTTAACATCTATTTACCAGCATTATCTGTTGGGTTGACATTTTCTCTGCATAATCTACCAGTTTGTTCTTCTGGCACAGTTCCGGCCATTTTAATTTTAACAAACAGAACATCATCTGTTGTATGTTGAACTCCATAATTAAGGTTTAGTCAGATGTGGAGGGGAAAAAAAAGGTTATAACAGTCTGAAGCAGTCTGACTGATTACATTATAACACATCTTTTATAGCATCTGTTATATTTTAAATACTTCTGCTTAAGTCAGACGTGTATTTAAAACATGCCTAGGTGATATTACCCTATAGATATATCTCACCATAGCAGGTTATGCCTGATGGCATGTAAGGCAGTAGAAAGGTCTTTTGCGAGAATGTAGTTGACCTGATGCACTGTGTTGAGAATTGGAAATTCCCCCAAGGGAAACCCATAAACATTGAGCTGGTTGCGTTGCCCTATCCCTTGGGAAAGGCACTATCACGTACCTAGTGGAGAATGAGTAGATGAGGGTACTGCTCTTGTACCTCCTACCTGATACTCTTGAAGGTGGTAAAAGAGTGTGAGGGCACAAAGTGGCACACCAGGATTGTAGGCTGTACTGTACCTGTGTAATGTTCTGGTACCTCTGGTACCCTTATTTCCACATTTCTCTCTTAATATTGCGTCCCATATTGCTATCCAAATGGAACGCATACACCTTTAAGGGCAATGACGTCATCGCCGGGCGCCGCTATGAGCGGCTATTTCAATCGCCGGCTTTCTCTCACTCATTGCTCGTTCAAACCGCATGTTGCCTTGTCTTGTCCAATGCTGCCGGAGCTTCAAGCTATTCCCCTTGCCTGAACAAGACCGGAACCTCGCTACCGATCCAGTATCTCGCTACCGGATTACTCCATTACTCTTGGACCTTGCTACTACTAACCCATCTAGTGATAAGTACCCCGTAGGGGATTCCTTCCTCAACCTAACTTTGACTATCTACTACTGCATACTAAAGGGACTATTACTATCTAAGCTATTTCTATCATCTGCATAGATTGCTAGCTCTTGGGACTACCATCACCTATCATTGCACTAGGTTACTCTCTCTTGCATACTTCATCTGCTGTCCCCTACCACCTGTTACTATACATGATTGCTAAAACCTATCTGCATACTATCATCACCTACCACTCTCCTGAATACTACTACTAAGTGCTCACCATTCTATTGCCTGTCTCTCACCTCTATTCTATCATATACATTCTATCACTCCAGGAACATCATATTGAGTGTATGTATATTTGCATAACAGGCTGTACACAGTGATGAAGTCCTGAGAGTTGGATATGTTGTTCAACACATTCTCTACAAGACTACTGAGTGTAATAATTCTGCAGCTGCAAATCCATTTACTAACAAAAAACGCATGAGCGTTACAACCTGTGACAAATGCGTGGAGCAGAGAACTGATCAGAGAACTGATCACTTAGATGGAACCAAGTGCAGGAACACTGTGGTACTGGAGCAGGTTAAAGTGACTATGCTGAGGCCCTCACAGAGGGTGGAGATGTCAAAGCAGCAGGGTACCAGACCAGGGACAAAGGCATGGTTGGGCACAAGCTGAGGTCAGGAGCAGCCAAGCAGCACAGTACCAAATCAGGAAGTGAAAACAAAGTCCAGGGAACAAGCCAAAGTAATGGGCCATACACACTATCAGATTTTCTGAAGACTTTTTCCTTTAGACTTACCAAAATCATATAATATGAGGTCAAACCTAAACACTTTCAATTTGTATGCAATCTGGCAGGCCCTTGCACTACACAGAAAAGGTAAATCTGAAGGAAAAAGTCTTTAGAAAATCTTATAGTGTGTATGGCCCTTTAGTAACAGCTGGACAAAGTACAAGGTAGAAGGCAGTGAGCAAAGCACACCTAGGTCACAACAAAGAGACAAAATACAGCCAGGTTACACATGGCAAGGGGAAATCAGCAGGTCAGGTCTCCGGTGAACAAAAACAAGCTGAAGACCAAATTATTTGTGCAGTGCTCCAGTTTATACAGGCTGCTGGGTGCCAATACCAATGCCGAAATTAATGCACATCCAGTAGTTACCCTGTGTACAGAGCTATGGGCAGTAATATGTTCATGCACATAAACCTGCACTGGATTTCTTATAATGGAATAAATCCATCCTTTCTTACATGCACTAGCAGAATATTGATAACCTAACAGGCAATCGTAGATGGGTAATAAGCTGGAGACCTTTTGAAATCATGTCCATGGTGAAGTACAGCACATAGGGGTTGATTTACTAAAGGCAAATCCACTGTGCACTGCAAGTGCACTTGGAAGTGCAGTTGCTGTAGATCTGAGGGGAAGATCTAAAATGAGGGGGAGCTCTGCTGATTTCTATCATCCAATCATGTTAAAGGAAAAATACTGTTTTTATTTTCCTTGCATTTCCCATGAGGTATCATGAGGACACAAAGTAAGGGAAAATCACCCCAGTGAAGACACAAAGAGAAAAAAAAAGCCTGTATGTCTCTCAAAGCAGGATCACCTAAAATGTATGTAAAGACAAATTTTGAAGCAAGGTTGTCAGGCTCTAAAAAAGAAAAAAGAAAAATACAACCGAAGGTCCCCTGCAATAAAAGAGGAATTATACTCACCTCTCAAGTGGCCTGTATTTCCTTTCCCTGCGTTCTAACACCACAGCCGTTATCAGTCTCCAACATTTGGCATTTCTGACACACTTTTTTGTAATATCTCTGCAGCTTTCAGTGGCGGCAGCTTCTAGGGTCATACACACATGGCTAGGATGCATGATCCTGTATAGGAAGCTGTGTGCCTTGGCCGCTAAAAAAAGTACTGCTCCCATCAAGAGCATACAAGAGGATTTTAAAAAGTAAAAAAGTAAGTGTGTATTATTTGTTCGGTAATGTCCGAATCTCTGTGATTCTATGGGCCAGCTCCTTCCAAATTTTCAAATCTTGTACAGATTCTTTTAAATGTTTTATGTTCTGGATGGTGACAGCTGTTATGTTTCTAAACTATTGTATTCTTTGCAAGCCTGTCTTCCATTTGCCTCTAACCAATAGGGTTGAGCGGACACCTAGATGTCCGTGTTCGACGGGTTCGGCCGAACTTTAAAAAAAAGTCCGGGTCCGTGTCCCGGACTTTTACCGAACTTTTCCCGGACACCGAACCCCATTGAAGTCAATGGGGACCCGAACTTTAAGGCACTAAAATGGCTCTAAAACACCAAAGGAAAGGGCTAGAGTGCTGCAAATGGCAGCAAAACGTAATTAAGAGCATGGCAAGTGCTCTGCAAACAAATGTGGATAGGGAAATAACTTAAAACAACAAAAAAAAACAGAAAAATAAAACAATGTTCTTCTTCATCTCTGAAGGACGAGGCCCATATGGAGTAGGAGGGAGGTTGAGGTGGTGGTGGATGTGGCGGTGACATAGGCGTGCGCACAGGGTGTGCTGGGTGTGCCTGGGCACACCCTAATCACCTAGGGCACATAGCATTGCCAGTGAGGAGATGGGAAAGATCTCCCTGGGACCTGCTCTGCTCTATTTCTCCTTGCCTACAGGTACATGGCCCCGATACATTACTCTCCCTGCTGGCAAACACATGCATGTGTATTTCAACTTTGGGGTGCACACCTTAATGCAATAGGCTGCGCACACCTATGGGCGGTGTAGGTGGAAGCGGCGGTGGAGGAGGACCAGGGCCGGATTAACAGCATCATGGGCTTGGTGCTGAGGATTTTGAAGGGCCTTAGGGCCGTGCCTTGCCATGCACCCAGAGGAGGAAGGGTGCAGCCATGCATGCCTAATTCAACATGGGATGCTGTCTCTGAAGCCCATAAACACATCCATGCATCGCCAACTGTCCCTCCTTGTCCGGCCTTCACGCTGTGTGGGGAGGTTCTGAGGGTGCTGCCTGGGGAAGCGAGCATAGAAGCCAGACTTCTGTGTTTACAAGTGACAGAAGAGCGGTAACAGTGAATATGGCCAACCCGGGGCCTATATAAAAGGTAGGGGCCTGGAGCTGCAGCTCCAATAGACCCTACATTAATCTGGCCCTGAGGAGGAGGACGAGGTAGCCAACACTGCTTCTTTTCACAAATTTTAAATGAGGGTACACCCCAAAAGAGTGAGAAAGAGCAAAAATGGAACAATGGGTGGGTAAGGTCGGTATCCATTGCTATTCTGCATAAGGTACGGAAAAGTCCCGTGGGATCCATGCCTGGTTCATTTTAATGAACGTGAGCTTGTCCACATTGTCTCTGGACAGGCGGCTGCGCTTGTCTGTTATAACGCCCCCAGCCGTGCTAAATACCCGTTCAGATAATACACTGGCTGCAGGGCACGCCAGCACCTCCAAGGCGTAAAGGGCAAGCTCAGGCCATGTGCCCAATTTGGAGACCCAGAAGTTGAAGGGGGCAGACCCGTCATTCACTACATGTAGGCGTGTGCACACATACTGCTCCACCATGTTGGTAAAATGCTGCCTCCTGCTAAGACGTTCCATCTGAGCTGCTGGTGCTGCTGTTTGTTGTGGCGTGCTGACAAAGCTTTTCCACATTTCGGCCATGCTAACCCTGCCTTCTGAGGTGCTGGCGGTGCCCTGGTTGCGTTGGCGACCTCCTCCTCCTCCTCCTCTGCCTTGTGCTTCCACTGTGGCCCCGCTGTCAGATGGGAATGCCAGCAGCATGGCGTCTACCAGCGTGCGCTTGTACTCGCGCATCTTGCGATCGCGCTCCAGTGAGTGAATTAAGGACGGTACGTTGTCCTTGTAACGGGGATCCAGCAGCGTGGCCACCCAGTAATCAGCACAAGTTAGAATGTGGGCAACTCGGCGGTCGTTGTGGAGACACTGCAGCATGTAATCGCTCATGTGTGCCAGGCTGCCCAGAGGCAACGAAAGGCTGTCCTCTGTGGGAGGTGTATGGTCCGTGTCCTCTGTATCCCCCCAGCCACGCACCAGTGATGGCCATGAGCTGGCCTGGGTGCCACCCTGCTGTGAACATGGTTCCATCTCCTCCTCCAGCTCCTCCTCCTCCTCATCCTCCTCATCCTCCAGAACTGTGCCCCTGCTGGACAATTGCGTCCCTGGCGTTTGCGTGTGCAGGAACCCACCCTCGGAGCCCCTTGCGAATGACTGCCCTGAAAGCCTTGGAAATGTTACCTCTTCATCCTCCTCCTCCTCCTCATCCTGTGCCACATCCTCTTCCATCATCGCCCGAATTGTTTTTTCAAGGAGGCATAGAAGTGGGATAGTTAAGCTGAGAACGGCGTCATTGCCACTGGCCATGTTGGTGGAGTACTCAAAACAGCGCAACAAGGCACACAGGTCTCGCATGGAGGCCCAGTTATTGGTGGTGAAGTGGTGCTGTTCCGCAGAGCGACTCACGCGTGCGTGCTGCAGCTGAAACTCCACTATGGCCTGCTGCTGCTCGCACAGTCTTTCCAGCATGTGCAAGGTGGAGTTCCACCTTGTGGGCACGTCACATATGAGGCGGTGAGCGGGAAGGCCGAAGTTACGCTGCAGCGCTGCCAGGCGAGCAGCAGCAGGGTGAGAACGCCGAAAGTGCGCACAAACGGCCCGCACTTTCTGCAGCAGCTCTGACATATCGGGGTAGTTTTTAAGGAACCTCTGCACCACCAAATTCAGCACATGCGCCAGGCAAGGGATGTGCGTCAAACCGGCTAGGCCCAGAGCTGCTATGAGATTTCGCCCGTTATCGCACACCACCAGGCCGGGCTTGAGGCTCGCTGGCAGCAACCACTCATTTGTCTGCTGTTCCATGCTCCTCCACAACTCCTGCGCGGTGTGTGGTTTGTCCCCCAAACAGGCAAGTTGTAAAACTGCCTGCTGTCGTTTACCCCTGGCCGTGCTGAAGTTGGTGGTGAAGGTGTTACGCTGTCCGGATGAGGAGGCGGTAGAGGATGAGGAAGCGGAGTAGGAGGAGTTAGGAACAGGAGGCAAACTGAAGCGCCCTGCAATCCTCGGTGGTGGAAGGACATGCGCCAAATTGCTATCCGCCTCAGGCCCATCCGCCACTGCATTTACCCAGTGTGCCGTTAGGGAGATATAACGCCCCTGACCGTGCTTACTGGTCCACGTATCCGTAGTTAGGTGGACCTTGGCACAGATGGCGTTGCGCAGTGCACACCTGATTTTTTCCCCCACTTGGTTGTGCAGGGAAGGGATGGCTTGCCTGGAAAAGTAGTGGCGGCTGGGCACGACGTACTGTGGGACAGCCACCGACATAAGGTTTTTAAAACTGTGCGTCTCCACCAGACGGAATGACAGCATTTCAAAGGCCAATAATTTTGAAATGCTGGCATTCAGGGCCAGGGATCGCGGGTGGGTAGGGGGGTACTTCCTCTTCCTCTCAAGTGTTTGGGAGATGGAAAGCTGAACGCTTCCACGGGACATTGTGGAGATGGTTGTTGGTGACCCAGGTGGTGGTGTTGCTGACAGATCGTCTGTTTGCGGGGTGGCAGGTGCCGGTATCACTACAGATGTGGCTGGAGCGGCCGAGACTGCAGCAGAAGAGGAAGCAGGATGAGCCAGAGACGTTTCTTGGTTTTGAAGGTGTGTACTCCACTGCAGCTCGTGCTTTGCACTTAGATGCCTGATCATGCAGGTTGTGCTCAGGTTGAGAAGGTTCATGCCTCGCTTCAAGCTCTGATTGCACAGGGTGCAAACCACTCGTGTCCTGTCATCAGCACATTTTCTAAAGAACTTCCACGCTAGAGAACTCCTTTGAGCTGACTTTGGTGCGCTCGTTCCCTTGCTGCGTTGGGCAGTAGCGGGCGTAGTGTCTAGGGCACGGCCGCTCCGCTTCTGCACCCTGCTCCCTCTTCTGCTGTGCTGGTGGCTCTGTGCGACCACCGCCTCTTCCTCCAAACTACTCAGTTCACCTGCATGACGTTCATTCCATGTGGGGTCGAGGACCTCATCGTCCTCCACATCATCTTCCACCCAGTCTTCACCCCTGCCCTCCTTGTCGGTCTCCACAATGCTGAACGCCGCAGCAGTTGGCACCTGCGTTTCGTCATCATCGGAGACGTGCTGCGATGATCCTTGCATGTACTCATCTTGAGGAATAAGTGGTTGGGCATCGCGGCACTCAATCTCTTCCACTTCTGGGGCAGGGCTAGGTGGATGGCCCTGGGAAACCCTGCTGACAGAGTCCTCAAAAAGAATAAGAGACTGCTGTATGGCTTGGGGCTCAGACTGCTGGCCTGATTTGCAAGGGGGTGAGGTGAAAGACGGTTGGACATTGGCTGCAGGTGCCAACTCTGACCTTTCTGCAGTAGACTGGGTGGGAGACAATGTGAAGGAACTGGAGGCACTGTCAGCAGCAAACCAATCTACTATCGCCTCAACTTGTTCTGGCCTCATCACTTCTAGGGGCGTTTGATGCCCTACCAAATACTGATGCAGGTTCTGTCGCCTACTCACACTTGAGGAAGGTGTTTCACTTGTGCGTGTAGCTGGCACAGATCGACCATGTCCTCTCCTTGCAACAGGAGCTCTACCAGCAGCACCACGACCCAGGCCACGGCCCTTATTTGACGGTCTCCTCATATTTCTGTAATTTAAGATCTTGCCCTAGAAAGGTTTTTATTGAATAGCGGAATAGAAAATATGATCCAAAAAAAGTGTATGTATATCACACGTACACAACCACACTAGGCCCCAATTACTATTGTTTGTACCCCTAAAAGGCTAGATGAGGAGTAGGGGGAGTATGGAACAGGCAGCACCCTCAAACCTTCAGAAGTATGAGATGAACCCCAACAACTTGGAAAGGTGGATCTCTCTCACACGTACCGACACAGACTATCCCGCAATTCAATTGATCCTCAAAGGTTTTTATTGAATAGCGGAATAGGAAATATGATCAAAAAAAGTGTATGTATCTCGCACGTACACAACCACACTAGGCCCCAATTACTATTGTTTGTACCCCTAAAAGGCTAGATGAGGAGTAGGGGGGGTATGGAACAGGCAGCACCCTCAAACCTTCAGAAGTATGAGATGAACCCCAACAACTTGGAAAGGTGGATCTCTCTCACACGTACCGACACAGACTATCCCGCAATTCAATTGATCCCCAAAGGTTTTTATTGAATAGCGGAATAGGAAATATGATCAAAAAAAGTGTATGTATCTCACACGTACAGAAACACACTAGGCCCCAATTACTATTGTTTGTACACCTAAAAGGATGGATGAGGAGGAGGAGGAGTATGGAACAGGCAGCACCCTCAAAGCTTCAGAAGTATGAGATGAACCCCAAAAACTTGGAAAGGTGGATCTCACACGTACCGACACAGACTATTCCGCAATTTAATTGATCCCCAAAGGTTTTTATTGAATAGCGGAATAGGAAATATGATCAAAAAATGTGTATGTATCTCACACGTACAGAAGCACACTAGGCCCCAATTACTATTGTTTGTACACCTAAAAGGATGGATGAGGAGGAGGAGGAGTATGGAACAGGCAGCACCCTCAAAGCTTCAGAAGTATGAGATGAACCCCAAAAACTTGGAAAGGTGGATCTCACACGTACCGACACAGACTATCCCGCAATTTAATTGATCCCCAAAGGTTTTTATTGAATAGCGGAATAGGAAATATGATCAAAAAATGTGTATGTATCTCACACGTACAGAAGCACACTAGGCCCCAATTACTATTGTTTGTACACCTAAAAGGATGGATGAGGAGGAGGAGGAGTATGGAACAGGCAGCACCCTCAAAGCTTCAGAAGTATGAGATGAACCCCAAAAACTTGGAAAGGTGGATCTCACACGTACCGACACAGACTATCCCGCAATTTAATTGATCCCCAAAGGTTTTTATTGAATAGCGGAATAGGAAATATGATCAAAAAATGTGTATGTATCTCACACGTACAGAAGCACACTAGGCCCCAATTACTATTGTTTGTACACCTAAAAGGATGGATGAGGAGGAGGAGGAGTATGGAACAGGCAGCACCCTCAAAGCTTCAGAAGTATGAGATGAACCCCAAAAACTTGGAAAGGTGGATCTCACACGTACCGACACAGACTATCCCGCAATTTAATTGATCCCCAAAGGTTTTTATTGAATAGCGGAATAGGAAATATGATCAAAAAAAGTGTATGTATCTCGCACGTACAGAAACACACTAGGCCCCAATTACTATTGTTTGTACACCTAAAAGGATGGATGAGGAGGAGGAGGAGTATGGAACAGGCAGCACCCTCAAAGCTTCAGAAGTATGAGATGAACCCCAAAAACTTGGAAAGGTGGATCTCACACGTACCGACACAGACTATTCCGCAATTTAATTGATCCCCAAAGGTTTTTATTGAATAGCGGAATAGGAAATATGATCAAAAAATGTGTATGTATCTCACACGTACAGAAGCACACTAGGCCCCAATTACTATTGTTTGTACACCTAAAAGGATGGATGAGGAGGAGGAGGAGTATGGAACAGGCAGCACCCTCAAACCTTCAGAAGTATGAGATGAACCCCAACAACTTGGAAAGGTGGATCTCTCTCACACGTACCAACACAGACTATCCCCCAATTTAACTGATCCCCAGAGGTTTTTGATTAAATAGCGGAATAGAAAATATGATCCCAAAAAAGTGTATGTATATCACACGTACACAACCACACTAGGCCCCAATTACTATTGTTTGTACCCCTAAAAGGCTAGGAGTAGGGGGAGTATGGAACAGGCAGCACCCTCAAACCTTCAGAAGTATGAGATGAACCCCAACAACTTGGAAAGGTGGATCTCTCTCACACGTACCAACACAGACTATCCCCCAATTTAACTGATCCCCAGAGGTTTTTGATTAAATAGCGGAATAGAAAATATGATCCCAAAAAAGTGTATGTATATCACACGTACACAACCACACTAGGCCCCAATTACTATTGTTTGTACCCCTAAAAGGCTAGGAGTAGGGGGAGTATGGAACAGGCAGCACCCTCAAACCTTCAGAAGTATGAGATGAACCCCAACAACTTGGAAAGGTGGATCTCTCTCACACGTACCAACACAGACTATCCCCCAATTTAACTGATCCCCAGAGGTTTTTGATTAAATAGCGGAATAGAAAATATGATCCCAAAAAAGTGTATGTATATCACACGTACACAACCACACTAGGCCCCAATTACTATTGTTTGTACCCCTAAAAGGCTAGGAGTAGGGGGGAGTATGGAACAGGCAGCACCCTCAAACCTTCAGAAGTATGAGATGAACCCCAACAACTTGGAAAGGTGGATCTCTCTCACACGTACCAACACAGACTATCCCCCAATTTAACTGATCCCCAGAGGTTTTTGATTAAATAGCGGAATAGAAAATATGATCCCAAAAAAGTGTATGTATATCACACGTACACAACCACACTAGGCCCCAATTACTATTGTTTGTACCCCTAAAAGGCTAGGAGTAGGGGGAGTATGGAACAGGCAGCACCCTCAAACCTTCAGAAGTATGAGATGAACCCCAACAACTTGGAAAGGTGGATCTCTCTCACACGTACCAACACAGACTATCCCCCAATTTAACTGATCCCCAAAGGTTTTTGATTAAATAGCGGAATAGAAAATATGATCCCAAAAAAGTGTATGTATATCACATGTACACAACCACACTAGGCCCCAATTACTATTGTTTGTACCCCTAAAAGGCTAGGAGTAGGGGGAGTATGGAACAGGCAGCACCCTCAAACCTTCAGAAGTATGAGATGAACCCCAACAACTTGGAAAGGTGGATCTCTCTCACACGTACCAACACAGACTATCCCCCAATTTAACTGATCCCCAGAGGTTTTTGATTAAATAGCGGAATAGAAAATATGATCCCAAAAAAGTGTATGTATATCACACGTACACAACCACACTAGGCCCCAATTACTATTGTTTGTACCCCTAAAAGGCTAGGAGTAGGGGGAGTATGGAACAGGCAGCACCCTCAAACCTTCAGAAGTATGAGATGAACCCCAACAACTTGGAAAGGTGGATCTCTCTCACACGTACCAACACAGACTATCCCCCAATTTAACTGATCCCCAGAGGTTTTTGATTAAATAGCGGAATAGAAAATATGATCCCAAAAAAGTGTATGTATATCACACGTACACAACCACACTAGGCCCCAATTACTATTGTTTGTACCCCTAAAAGGCTAGGAGTAGGGGGAGTATGGAACAGGCAGCACCCTCAAACCTTCAGAAGTATGAGATGAACCCCAACAACTTGGAAAGGTGGATCTCTCTCACACGTACCAACACAGACTATCCCCCAATTTAACTGATCCCCAGAGGTTTTTGATTAAATAGCGGAATAGAAAATATGATCCCAAAAAAGTGTATGTATATCACACGTACACAACCACACTAGGCCCCAATTACTATTGTTTGTACCCCTAAAAGGCTAGGAGTAGGGGGGAGTATGGAACAGGCAGCACCCTCAAACCTTCAGAAGTATGAGATGAACCCCAACAACTTGGAAAGGTGGATCTCTCTCACACGTACCAACACAGACTATCCCCCAATTTAACTGATCCCCAAAGGTTTTTGATTAAATAGCGGAATAGAAAATATGATCCCAAAAAAGTGTATGTATATCACACGTACACAACCACACTAGGCCCCAATTACTATTGTTTGTACCCCTAAAAGGCTAGATGAGGAGTAGGGGGAGTATGGAACAGGCAGCACCCTCAAACCTTCAGTATGAGATTGTGTTCACTGTACCCCACAAAGATTGAGTTCACTGCACCCCACAATGATTGTGTTCACTGCACCCCACAAAGATTGTGTTCACTGCACCTCACAAAGATTGTGTTCACTGTACCCCCCAAAGATTGTGTTCACTGCACCCCACAAAGATTCTGTTCACTGTACCCCACAAAGATTGTGTTCACTGCACCCCAAAAAGATTGTGTTCACTGCACCCCAAAAAGGATGTTGTTCACTGCACCCCAAAAAGGATGTTGTTCACTCCACCCCAAAAAGATTGTGTTCACTGCACCCCACAAAGATTGTGTTCACTGCACCCCAAAAAGATTGTGTTCACTGCACCCCAAAAATGATTTTGTTCACTGCACCCCAAAAAGGATTTTGTTCACTGCACCCCAAAAAGGATGTTGTTCACTCCACCCCAAAAAGATTGTGTTCACTGCACCCCAAAAAGATTGTGTTCACTGCACCCCACAAAGGATTTTGTTCACTGCACCCCAAAAAGATTGTGTTCACTGCACCCCAAAAAGGATGTTGTTCACTGCACCCCAAAAAGGATTTTGTTCACTGCACCCCAAAAAGATTGTGTTCACTGCACCCCACAAAGGATTTTGTTCACTGCACCCCACAAAGATTGTGTTCACTGCACACCAAAAAGGATTGTGTTCACTGCACCCCAAAAAGATTTTGTTCACTGCACCCCAAAAAGATTGTGTTCACTGCAGCCCAAAAAGATTGTGTTCACTGCAGCCCAAAAAGATTGTGTTCACTGCAGCCCAAAAAGATTGTGTTCACTGCAGCCCAAAAAGATTGTGTTCACTGCAGCTCACACACAGAAAAATGGATGTGGATCACTGACACCTGCCTATCTCCAATCCCACACCACACAGCAATATCGATTGTAGTTTGTAGAACACAGTTTCCCTAAAATTCAGCAGACTCTGTCCCTAACAGGATTGAGAAGAGATCGTAGATCAGGATTGAGTGCAGATTCACCCCACCCCCCACACAGCAATATCGATTGTAGTTTGTAGAACACAGTTTCCCTAAAATTCAGCAGACTCTGTCCCTAACAGGATTGAGAAGAGATCGTAGATCAGGATTGAGTGCAGATTCACCCCACCCCCCACACAGCAATATCGATTGTAGTTTGTAGAACACAGTTTCCCTAAAATTCAGCAGACTCTGTCCCTAACAGGATTGAGAAGAGATCGTAGATCAGGATTGAGTGCAGATTCACCCCACCCCCCACACAGCAATATCGATTGTAGTTTGTAGAAGACACTGACCCTATATAATTCAGCAGACTCTATCCCTAAAATGCCTACAACTCACCCTGCCTAAACACTCCGACCTGTCCCTCAATTCTATCCGGACACAAATGGTTTTTTCCTGCCTATCTTTCCCTAATCAGCAGCCAGCACGTTGATGTGTGCTCTGTCCCTGAATCTAAGCAGCATAATGACGCCGCTGCGGCTGCCTCGAACTTATAAAGACTTGGTCACATGCTTCAGACGGCCAATCACAGCTACTGAGACATTTGCAGGCATGGCTGGGATGGCTTAAGGCACACCAGTTAAACGATTGTTGATTGGCTGTTGAAAGCCCGCCATGAAAAGAGCGCCAAAGCATGCAAAACCCGGAAATAAAACGACCGAACACGGATTTTTACCCGAACATACAGTAAAGTGTCCGTGTCCGTGTTCGGGTACAAAAAATCCAATTATTCGGTACGAACACGAATAATACAGTCCGTGTTCGCTCAACACTACTAACCAATCTAAGAATAATTGCCTTCTCTAGTGAGTTTGATTGTATTACAAGTTCGAAATAGGTGATACTAAGTTTTGTAATCTTGCCATCCAGTGAAGCATCTGGTTTATTGTGCTCCATTATTTGCTTGTTTATTATCTTTGTTGTCCATGGAATGCACAGGAGCTTGACTAGGGTATTAAAGGTGAATTTTGGCACTGATGCTGCCTGGCTACCCCACCACCGTACCACGCTACCGAAATAAACCACACCAACACCAATTGGAGTTTTTAAAGGCCACAGCAGCCACTTTATTAACAAAAACATACATACCCAATACAAATAACAAATATAGATAACAGATAGCTAAAAACAGAATGACCTTCAATGAATAATGTATAAGGGATCCTTAAGGTCTTAGTAGGTAATTTCAATTAGTTCCCGTGACAACTTGTAACGTAGGCTCCCAGCTGCACCACACCAACTCGGAAACAATTGCCAGTAACCTCAGGTATTACCATAAACAAAATTGAGAGGAGCTGTACCTAAGACAGGTCCCTACCAACTCACATTCAATCCGCTGTCCACCTTTTGGGACCTTGAACCTCGCCAGCTGCCATGACTGAATGTAAATGAAGAAATAGCTGCACACCATGGCTAGTTCCAAGGAATGCCCCAAGCTACAACACTCATAACCAATAAAAGAAGGAATGGAATGAAAGTAAGTAAATAAGGGGGAGGGATTGCGAGAAGATTCTCCAATGTCTGTCGTCCTCCAACTAAACATTTGCCTGGGACCCTCCTGCCTACAACCCCCTGAAAACTGAGGTATTTCCTGTTCTAACTAATCAGGTTAGTACCCCTACCTCCTTGCATCCTTTAAATTTCCAAAACTCCTCCTCTCTAGTTTTTTCATGATCCAACTTTCTTAACTGCAGGTATCAGTTGGAACAAAATACAACAGGTGTATGCCTATCCATATTTGGTTCATGCTCATCATCACTGTGCCACCCTAAGCGATACAGTGCTTTATTTCTGGACTACACTCACCACTTTAATTATTCCTCAATTCCAGGAAAATTAAACAGTGCTTGTATTTGATTCCTCAACTACTTTTATGATATATCCATTCCTTGCAATGGCCAGGATCTTTTTTTTTGGTCAAACTTTAAAGTGGTCCTAAAGGCAGAAGGTTTATTTATCTTAAAGCGTAACTCCACTTTTGTTGAAAAAAAAAATACTCCCCTCTGGGTGATCTATATACATTACAAGGATTTTATCAAACTTTGTTGCAGATTCCTACCTTTTGTTAGTCTGAAGAAATCATTGTTTGTTCCTCTGTGCCCCTGTGCTTAGTGGGTAAAATAGGAGGGGTTTCATTATTGTCTATCAACTGTGGCAGCTGCAGGGCTCGAATGAGGAAATCTGCTGGGCCTGCATTCCTTTAGACGTGTTCCTATTGGGAGTATCTCACAAAAAATGACATTTTTATTGCAAGGGATGCCAGAAATCCGACTTGTATCTTAAGCAGACTTCTGGGAAATATAGTGAGCAAATCACACAAGCAGGAAATTATGTTTCTGGGGTGTGGTCAGTATACATTCTGTGAACAGAACAGCTCCAGGTAGCCATATTGCATTGCAATTTCAGAAAATAGAACAGCTGCAGATTAAAAAGGAAAGGTAATTTTTAATACCATTCAAATACAATATGATTTGTGTCGCAATTTTATGCGCTATATTGTTTTTTTTTTTATTTGCTATTTTTTTCCCCCACGAAAGTGGAGTTGCCCTTCAAAGCATTCTATGCATTAAGTTAAAAAACTTTCAGTGTGCAGCAGCCCCCTCAGCCCCACTTATACTTCTCTGAGCCCCCATCTCGATCCAGCGATGTTTCACGAGAGCCTCGACTGTCCAGGACTCTCCCTCCTGATTGGTTGAGACACAGAAGCGGGAGCCATCGGCTCCTGCTGATGTCAATCAAAGTCAGTGAGCCAATGAGGAAAGAGTGGATGGGGCAGATTTGAGGCTTTGTTTCTGAATTGTCACACAGAGCAGGAGCTCGACTTGAGTGCCCCAAATTCAAGCTGCTTGCAGGAGGGGGGGGGCCAGGAGCACTGGCGAGGGACCCAGGAAGAGGAGGATCTGGGCTGATCTGTGAAAAACCACTGTACAGGACAGGTAAGTAAAACATGTTCGTTATTTTTTAAAAAAAAAAAAAAACACAAGACATTAATATCACTTTAAACATAAAAAAACTTAAAAAAAACTATAACACAACAACAATCCAGCATACTGTAATAAAGTTAGAAAAAATGTATGTTTTAGGTTTATTTCTACTTTAACTTTCCATCCCCTCCTCAGGCTATATATTGTTTCTTTGCATTCCACTTCTATTCAGTTTAATAGCTGGGAGCAAGGAGAGGCAGCCCTGTGTAAGCTCCAGATCACTCTTCTGAAACCATATAAATTGCTCCTTTATAATAATCAGGTTGTATAGGTTTAAATCTGCTGTCTAACCAGCCACAGAAGAGTTACAGACCCTGTCAACACCTGGTGTTAATCAGACTGCTGTGAGACATGATTAGACGTACTGCTGCTCCACCCTGATGTATTGCATTCACAATTCACAATGACACTTCGTCAGTTGGTGGCAGACCAGGACACTTTACCAGTCTGTGACTGACATTCTTCCTCCCTTTAAGGTAGAACTATAGGTAAAACTTTTTTTTTTCTTTCTTTCATTTTGGATAGAAGGGTTATAAATCCTGTCAGATTTTGTTTCTCTATCGGTGTCCCATTTGGAGATTTCCCTTCACTTCCTGTCCCATAGCCAAACGGGAAGTGAGAGGAAATCTCTGCAAATTATGAGAATCGCTTGGATATCCCTAGGTTACCAGAACTAGTGTCTCCTTTGGAAGATTTACCCTCTGTTACTTTTCTGGGGACAACCCAAAAATTGGGATTTTCTTTATGTTTGCTTTTTAATGATAATGGTAAACGGGATAAGTAGAGAGCGTGACTCTCCCTAACAGGGACACAGACAGCAATAAAAACAGACAGGTGTTCTAATCCCTCCCCACTCCATCCAAAATTCATTCATCTCATCGTATCCTCCTTCTCCATACCACTCTGAGTTCACCCACAAAAGACTCAAAACTGCATTACTATCCTTGACTGGGAGTAAGACCTAGGGGAAATACTTGAAACTCCTGAGTGGAGCAACATTTCTTACCAACGTCTTAGCAAAAATGGTACAGGACCCTGGAACGAATAGCAACATTTGTACCTGTGGCCTCCAGGGTTTTGGCTCCTTAATGACACTGTTCCACATTTGTTGGGAATGCCACAGTATACAACTTGATCCATACTGTCACTGGCAAGAATCTCGCTCACAACTCTTGGAAAGTATTACTTCATAGACCCATCTTTGAACTCAATATACATGAACAGAAATTGGTATAATTTCTGCTCATGTTTATCATTTATCTTTCTACGCATCAAACGATCACCAGAGCTTGCAGGCAGCCAACTTCGAGTCTCTTGTAGGTAAAGCAGTGTCTCATGGGAATCATGATAAATGAAAATATCACCTCCTAAAACTAAACTAAGGTCTCCCTGGTTGGAACATAGCAATCATCCCAAACTTGACCATACATTACTTTCCCTCTGATGAAGAAGGAAAACCTGATGAGTGGACACGTCTAGCTAGAACTGCTCACTAACCTTCCTTCATGATTCACCATTCCCTCTTTCCCCCACTATCTTGAACTCCCCCCTCACCTGCCATTTTTCTACTTTCTTTCCCCCCTCCCTTTCTTACCTTCTGTTTTAACTAAAACACTGCACTCCTGGTCTCTCTTTTCCAGTTTGCAATTCCTTCCAAATTCCTGTAACTCAGCATCTTCTACCTGCTCCTCCTTGCCCTAATTTCCTTCCCACGTAGGCTGAAGCTCTTCCCTTTTTGACTTTTATCGACAGGGCAATTTGATGTTTGCCCTCCCACTTTCCATACTTGCCATTAGTCATTATGTTTTTTTACCATAAGCCTCATCCCTGTGAGTTGCACTGACCGATACTTGAGACCAGTTAGCCAATAACGATCTCTTTTTTTGTTCATACATCAGCATCCAAAGCAGACCTTGCATCAAATAGCTAAGAACACCAAATCTAGGGATCCTCATTGTTACCAGGTTCTCGTTGGAAGGTCAGTGACATCGCTAGCACCTATGTCCTGTGGAAAGAAAACAAAGCGTAAGGAAAATATATTTTTCTGGTTATGTGCGTTTTTTTAATGCAATATTTTTACGTGGGATGTCGGGATGCATTTTGATGTACCATGTATTTTAATGCTCTAAGAGAGGTTTAAAGTAGAACTAAAAGCAAAATTCCCTTTTTTAAAAATCTTTTTGGATATAATAAGGAAGGGTAATTCAGGCTTTTCATTTTGACATCCAATTGGAAAAATTTCCCTTCACATCCTGTGCCATAATAAAAAATAAAAAAATAGTCACGAAATCCTTCCAAAGGGAGGGAATCCCTGGTGGCAATGGAAGATTTTCCCTCTATTACTGTTCTGGGGACAACCCAAATTTTGGGTTCTTCTTTTACTTTCACTTTCGATGTAACAGAAAATAAGACAAATAGAGAGGGCACAGACAGCAATAAAAAAAAATGACAGGTGTTCTAAGCCCACTCTCTTCACAGTTTCCAAAAAAAAAGAAAGTTTAAAGTAGAACTAAAAGCAAACTTCCTTTTTTTTTTTTTTTTTTTTTTTTTATCTTTTTGGATATGATAAGGGAGGGTTATAACCCCTGTCAGACTTTTCTTTTTGCCATCCCATTGGAAAAATTTCCCTTCACATCCTGTGCCATAATAATAATAAAAAAAAAAAAATAGTCAGGAAATCCCTCTGTAACGGACCGTTTCAGCAGACAAGGGGTTAAAATCCGTTTAGGCGATATGCCTCTTTCTGAGAGACAGGCACAGCTACTTGCAGGACGCCAAACTCCCGAACTGGATACAAAATAGCACTCCAACCTGGAACCTCACGAATAGCTGCTAGCAGACGAACAGGAAAAGCATACATCAGCTTACACTCCTAGCAATCAGTCTCCAACAGCATACAGTGAATCCCCCCAAGAATGAGACAAAGCTCCGAGTTGAGGGTAAAACAGGAACAACAACAACATTTATTGGAAGAACACAGCACACTTTTATACAGAAATTGGAACATCCTTCCCCCAACAACCGCTTTCCCATTGGTCAATTTCATAGTACCTGCAGTTCCCAATAAGGTCCTCTCCAGCCATGCAAATGAGGGCTTGAAAATGAGTCAGCAGTGATTGGTCAGATAACTTGACCAGAAGGACTGCCATGCAAATGAGGACTTGAAAATGAGTCAACAGGGATTGGTCAGATACAGAACAATGGTTCCCTAACGAGCCCTCAATACACATTACTCTGAGTGTCAATACATCCCTTAGCAGACAACAGGTGAGGTCATTAGCACACCTGACAATAGGTGAATGGAGAGCCACCTCAGACAGCCCGTCTCCTCAGAACTTCCTGTAATGACCATATTAGGAGTTGACTTCCTGTTCAGAGACCTCATTGCAAATGGGAACAAAAATCTTCATATTACAAGGGAGACATTTTTCCTGAATATGACTGTCCCATTTGTAGTAGTCCAAACCATATTTTCAGTGTTCAACACCCTCCTGGTCACCCTGCATTCACCAGATCCATACGAATTAGAACCAGGGGCTGTTTGTTCGGTAGATAGAATCTACCGAACGGCTGTGCAGAAAGGGAGAAATAAATCATTCTGCACCGTAAAATTAACCCTTTAGCTGCCGGTCCCTAATCCAAAGGCAGCAGGCGGGCAACCAGGCTCCTCCAATGCAATGTGGCGAGGTCGGTCTCGTCACACCCTCCAAATGGAGGGAATCCCTGGTGGCACTGGAAGATTTTCCTTTGATTACTGTTCTGGGGACAACCCAAATTTTGGGTTCTTCTTTTACTTTCACTTTTGATGATAACAGAAAATAAGACAAATAGAGAGGGCACAGACAGCAATAAAAACAGGTGTTCTAAGCCCACTCTCTTCAAAGTTTCCAAAACAAAAGAAAAAAAAAGTTTTGGCTTTAGTTATACTATAAAGGGTTAGTTCACGTTAACATCGCCTTTTCCAAAAAAGATCTATGCATTCCAGCTTTTCTAGTATATTAAAAAAATTTAAGATGTACCTGTATGCTATGCATGTCATGTTTCCAGCCTGGCCACAAAACATCTGGAGTAGGAGACCCTCTCCATTCTACCAAATGGCCAAATGGGGTAGTCGTTGGACATGTTGCTCCATCAGCACAGGAAACCTATGCATGGGCACTACATTCTCTCTTTATCTATTGCAGTAGCATATGGGCTCATTATTATGCAAGGGTGAGAGAGCACTCATTCCTGTGCTGATGGGACCACCCGTCCAACAGCCAATGGAGGGAAAGGGAGTCACCCACTCTAGGGGTTTAGTGAACAGGCTATGCATGGCCATCGTTTTTAAAAACCTAAAGACTGTTTTTTTACCACTTGCTGACCTCCAGGGGTATATATATTTGGCCTGCCAGCAAGTAGTTATACCAAGGTCTTAGTATTGATTTTACAGCTGGTGATTGGCTGTCAAGTAAAATCATTCAATCACCTTCATGGTACATGGAAGGGCCTCCTCCCACCCCTTGTTATGCAATAAAGGTAAATGAAAATAAATAAAAAAAAATAGTTAAAAAAAACTTTCTCCCCCGTGTATACACACAAATGCCTGTGTAGGTCCCGCACATGCACAGCGATTGCTCCACACATGAGATTTACTGTATGGCTGCGAACATAAGAGTGAAAGCAATAATTCTAGGGCTATATCTCACAATTATCTCTACATTGATAACCTGTAAAGCGTTGCCTATAAAAATATATATTTTACTAATAAAAGAGGGCATTATATTGTATATTTTGCGCTAAAATTCACTCTAGTGTATTTTTTTCTGCAAATTTGCTTTTGATAAACCCCCAACCCCCTGAACATTTCTTGCTGGTAAAATATAGACTGTTCTCCATTTACACACTATATGAAGAAGCGAGTTTATCAGAGTTACTTATTTTCTTCTGCTCTTAGTTAAACTTTTCTGGAATGTTCCCCAGGACAAAAAATAAATAAATATTAAAAAAAAAGTACCAAGTTGTAATGAGAATCAGTAAATTCTCTAGAAATAACACCATTTCTTTTTTCCTTACCAGTGAGCATAAGAAAGCTTTGAACCAAACAAATAATCTTCACGTCGACTGTGGAATGATACGGAGAATATATGAATAGAGCTGCTGAAATATATTTGAAAAAGCAATGTATTTGTCAAGTCTGAAAAAACCCACAAACGTTAGGAGGAGTGATGGAGTGGCAGAGGAGGCAGAACAAGGCAAAGAGCCGAATATATTCAGTTTCCATAAAAGAGTATGGAAGAATTCACTTACTAACCGCAGTATAAATATTATTACATCTCAATAACAGCACTTATTATAAGCAATGGAAGAAAGTATGAGAAACAGTTACATGGAGCAGCTGCCAAATAGAATATATTACATTAAAGGTGAACTTGTACCGAGGAAGTATGGATTCTGCTGTTGCTGTCCTCTGCTTCTGAAAATGTTAATTGCTTGGCTGCCATGCTGATCCAGCAGCTTGAGTTCCTTCTGAGTTACTGATGCTGGACAAGTATACTGGTTTCTAGATTGGTCTTTTTTCTTGTTCTGGGCCAGTGTTTACATATGTATATTTCATGTACTTTTCCAAGTGAAGTGCCTGGTTGATGTTGCCAATCAACTTTCTTCTTTATTCTAAACTGACCACACAAAGCACAGGAGTTGATCTGTTTTAGCATAAGGGGACAAGTCCTGAGAAAAAAAAGTGTGTGAACTCATCCAAGACCCCCCACCTCAAAATTAAAAAAGTGTGTGTGTGTGTGTGTGTATATATATATATATATAAATATATGTATATATATATATATATATATATATATATATATATATTTATATATAATACGTACTCCATTTTTAACAAATAAAGTGCAACATTTATTATAAGCACAAGACTAGGAGAATATATAGACTGGTTTCTACAGCCGACAGTGCAAAATACTAAGGCCTACCTCAAAGATACTAAGGATTTGTTGGATAAAATAAAGAAGATACAAATTGATTCAGATGAACTGATACTGGCCACAGCTGATGTGGCCAGCTTATATACTATTATTAACCACGAAGAAGCTATCACAGCCACAAAATGGGCCCTGCGAAATGGAAGTAATCTGAAATCAAAACAAAGGAGATATATATTGAAGTGTCTGAGGTATGGCCTAGAACACAATTATTTTTGGTTCAACTCTGAGTATTATAAACAGCTACAAGGAGTAGCGATGGGCGCGAAATTTGCACCCAGCGTGGCAAATTTATATATGGCCAACTGGGAAGAGGAAAGTATTTATAAAAACAGACCAAAACAACTATTAATGTACCAACGATTCATTGATGACATTATAATCATATGGGCCGGGAGTAAAGAAACTTTATTGGATTTTACAGAAACTCTGGCACAGAATGATAAGAATATTGTATTATCTTGGAATTTTTGTGAAAAATCCATTACTTTTTTGGACCTTGAAATCTGGAGAGAAGGTGAATACCTAAAAACGAAAACTTTTTTTAAGCCTGTTGATAGGAATAGCTATCTACCGACAAAAAGCTGCCATTATAAACCTTGGCTAATTAACATTCCGAAGGGCCAATTAACAAGGATCAGGCGAAATTGTACAGATGTATCAGATTATCAGGAACAAGCTAAAATTTTAAAAAAATCGATTTTTAGAAAAAGGATATGAGAACTCTTTCATCGATAAGAAAATTGATGAAGTAGGAGAAATGAATCGAGATTTACTGCTGAAAGAAAAAATAAAAAAACATGAGTCTGCCTATTCAAACTCTTCGCTCATTTTGAATTTTAATGTCCAACATAAAAAAATAGAAATGATTATAAGAAAATATTGGAAAATTCTTTTAGCAGATAAGGTTTTAGCCAAATTTTTACCACCTTTTACATATAGAAGAGCACCAACATTACGCAATCTGATCACAAAAAATATTATTGATCCACCTAAGAAAAATTAAGTTAATTATTTTCAATTAAAAGGTTTTTATCCGTGCAAACGATGTTATTCATGTAAAAGGACAAATTTTAGTAAAAAGAAAAAGGAAGGTTTTTATTCAACCAAAACGGGAAAAAGCTATAAACTAAATGAATTCATAACATGTAACACAGAAGGAGTCGTTTATGTTTTAGAATGTCCGTGCCGCATTTAATATGTGGGACGAACTAAAAGACCACTTTGGAAAAGACTACGTGAGCATGTTCAAAATATTCAAAAGGGGTACCCTAAGCATAGTGTATCTAGGCATTATGCTGAGGTACACCACAAGGACCCCTCATCCCTCCAATTTGTAGGCATTGAGAAATATAAACCTCATTGGAGAGGAAGTAACAAAGTGAGAACATTGAGCCAAGAGGAATCCCGTCGGATCTTTGAACTCCAGACCCTCACGCCGTCAGGTTTGAACATAGAGTTCGACCTGAATTGCTTTATCTCTAATTACTAATCTCTCTTTATTGTTTTTACATTTATAGCAATCTACAGAAATTTTTTTTATCTCTGTTTCTATTGTTGTTGGCAGGATCCTCATTCATTTTAATATTGATTAAGATATAGATGTGCACGGTCACTTTGATGTTTTCTGGGTAGTCATATAGTCTAACACATCCTACACATTATATGTTGTCTGATTATTGTGGGCAGGGTCCCTATTCACTTCACTTTTTATTTAGTATATACACTGCCACCTTGAGGCCTCCTGTGAAATTACATATCTTGACATGTGTATGAAGAGTGATCATGTTAGCATATAGATTCCTGCAGACAAATTATGCCTCTTTTTTTAGTTGATTCTAGCTGGTATCATTGCTTGACGGATTGAGGTTTTTACCATATCATGGATTATTCCCTCTCTCATGCATTGGATTTGGTTTTGAATTATTACTCATGTCCACCATGGGCACTTTATTCTTCAACGTCTGTTTGGGACATTTTCAGGGCTTCTTCTCATATCTATATTGTTTTAACCACACGCTTTTATATTGCATTTTTACACTGATTTTAATTGAATACATGTTACATTGTACTTAATGTCAGAGAATGTCCTTCCACGGACGGATATTCTCATATTCTCTATAAGAGAGCTTCAGGACTTAGCACACAGTCTTTGTTTTAACCCCTCCGTTTTATTGGTTATTATCATTAAATAGTTTTATCATATAGTCATATGAAGGCCCCGCACTTTGAGGGCAGTGGTTTAACCGTTATTTTTAGCCTTAGCTTTTATTGATAACCACTATGAGGAAGTACAAAAGTTAACAAGCAGATAACCCCGCTATACCGGAAGTAATTGTGATGGGTTAAGCACTGACCGCGTCCTATTTGGTTTCCTCAGCAACCAATACCTGATATATATCCGGAGACGATCAAGTGACGGCTTACCCCTTTGAAAAAGCTACGTGTGTTTGTAGCGCAACGCGTCAGGGACAAGCCGTATTGACGTCACTTCCGGTCTTCGGCCGAGACCGGAAGCCTTGGAGCTCACCGAATCGGCGGTTGTGTTGGAGATTGAACTGTGCTGTATTAACTTCCTTCTAGTAAGTAATTTGTATCTTGTATATAATAAACATATACCCTGATGTACTGCACCATGAGAGCCTCTCTTGTCTGAGTATCTGATAGACGGATTAAGGGAGATCTGCACGTATCCATATTGGGACCAGTCTCTATCCTGAACTACTAAGCCATAATCAGCTGAAACAAAACAAGCTTATTTCCAAAGTTTGAGAGGTCTGAGAAGAGCTAGGATCACAGTGTTAAACGCTCTTTTTGAGTGTTATGGAGGTGAGCGGCCATTTCACTTAGCGTTGGATTGCGAGCTCACCGGTGCACATCCACCTGGCTGTGATTGGAAACTTGATCTCACCCGTTTATTTCACCTGAATTTATTATTGAATTTCCGGGCACTTTGCACCTTAATCACCTTATTTATATTCTAAGGACTTTATGGACATTTATGCACCTGTAACAATCCTACAGGCTCACCTGAGTCAGAGGACTGCTGGCCGGAGTTAGGAGTGGAGCCCAGTGGCAAAGACCGCAGGCAGGTAGTAGGTGCTGGATACCGGATGGACACCGCGTAGTACTCTGATGAGGACACGGGTTCACCTGAGGTGCGGAAACTAAGTGCTAGCTGGTTTTCACTAGAGCCCCTAATGGTGGGGATAGACTGCGCTGCAAGCTAACACCAGGACGCGGTCCTCAGGATCACCCAGCCAGGCAGAGTGCAGGTTCGGGTCCAAAGGCAGAGGAGCAGACAAGGGAATACCCAGAGAGAAGTCAGACGAGCCAAAGGTCGGGGCGGGCAGCAGTAAGCGTGGTCAGACAATCCGGATCAGCAACAGAGGTAGCAGTTCAGTAGATGGGGACAAAGCAGAAGAGTAGTCGGTAGTCAATTCCTGGTCAGCGTTGGATTTGTGGTAGTAGATAAGAGCAGCAGGTGAGGAGTAGCTTGATCAAGGCTCAGGAGCTCAATAATCAGCAAACTTGAGTGCACGGGGCTGGACTTATATAGGGAAGTACCAGGTGTCAGGAATCAAGGGTGATGAGCAAGGCTTGGCAAGACTAAGGTTGAAATAATAGGCTTCAGGGAGGAATGTTCAGGGAGGAATGTTCAGGGAGGAATGTTCAGGGAGGAAAGTCCAGAGAGGACGGTAGCCTAGTAAGCAGGGCTACCGCCTGGGATGTGGCTGGTCACGGGTTCGAATCCCGACAGTACTCCCCCCCTTCCAAGGTGACCTCCGGGCACCGCAGGGGCAGGCTTACCGGGGTGCCGTTGGTGGAACTCTCTTACCAGTCTGGGGGCGTGGACGTTTTCTTCTGGTTCCCAGGAGTTATCCTCGGGAGGGTAGCCCTCCCAACCAGTTAGATATTGTAGTCTTCCCCGGTGGATCCTGGAGTCAAGGATGTTTGCTACAATGTATTCTTCTTCACCCTGTACCCTCACGGGTGGTGGAGGGGGCGAGTTGCGGCCTGTGAAGGTGTTCTCCACGTATGGCTTGAGGAGGGAGCAATGGAAGACAGGGTGCACCCTAATGGAGTCTGGAAGATCGAGCCAGAACGTGACCTCATTAATTTGAGCGGAGATCCGGAACGGACCCATGTATTTTTGGGCCAACTTTTTGGAGGGGACCTTCAATCTGAGGTTCCTGGTGGACAGCCACACCTTGTCTCCCACATGGAAACCCGGGGTGGGTTTGCGGCGTCTGTCTGCTCCCTGTTTAAAGCGCCTCTGGGCAAGCTGGAGGTTGTTTATAATGTTCTTTTGTGCCTCCTGTAGGGTTGTTAGGCATTCTGCCACTGCTGGGAGGGTGGAGGCGACAGGTAGGTGCGGAATGAACACCGTGTGCGAGCCTGTGTTAGCAAAGAAGGGGCTTTGCTTGGTTGAGCTGTGCTCAGCATTGTTGTAGGCAAACTCGGCCGTGGAGAGATGGTCAAGCCAGTCATCCTGCAGGTGGGAGCTGAAACAGCGTAGGTACTGCTCTAGGGTCTGATTAGTTCTCTCCGTCTGCCCGTTTGACTGGGGGTGGAAAGCGGAGGACAGGTTCACCTTAACCCCGAGCGCCAAGCAGAAGTTCTTCCAGAACTTAGAGGCAAATTGTACGCCTCGGTCGGAGACCACATCGTCCGGGATCCCATGCAGCCTGAAGACCTCTCTGAGAATAAGATCGGCCGTCTGTTTGGCGGTGGGTAGGCCTTTGTAGGGGATGAAATGGGCCATCTTGGTGAGGCGGTCGACTATGACCAGGATGGTGTTCATCCCTTTTGAAGGAGGAAGGTCTACCACAAAGTCCATGGAGATCGAGCCCCAGGGGCGGGAGGGAATGGGGAGAGGTTGTAATAGACCCACGGGAGAGGAACGAGGAGTCTTATTGCGGGCACAGACCGTGCACGAGGAGATGTACCTCTTGATGTCCTCCTTGTATGTTGGCCACCAGAAGGAGCGGGAGAGAAGCTCCTGGGTCTTTCTTGTGCCTAGATGGCCGGCCAGCTTGGAGTCATGGTTGAGTCTGAGTACTTCGAGCCGTGCGATTTCTGGTACATATAACTGTACGTCCTGACTAAACCAATGACCGTTCTTAAACGTAAGGCTGACATTCCTTGTGGGATGGGCAAGGAAGGGGTCATTTTCATATCCTTCTTTGATTGTGCCCAGGAGTTCTTTAGAGTAGGTGACCCCTACGACCCTTTTCTCGGGTAGGATGTTGTTTTGGCCCTTGTTACTCTGCGAGGGCTCGGAAAACATTCTGGAGAGGGCGTCAGCCTTACCATTCTTTGATCCGGGGCGATAGGTGATGAGAAAGTTAAAGCGGGAAAAGAATAGGCTCCATCTGGCCTGTCAGGCTGAGAGTCTCTTAGCGCTGCGGATGAACTCGAGGTTCTTGTGGTCAGTTAGTACGATTATGGGGTTGGTGGCTCCCTCCAGCAGGTGTCTCCACTCAGAGAAGGCATCCTTGATCGCCAGTAGTTCCTTGTTCCCGATGTCATAATTCTTCTCGGAGGGGGACATCTGGCGGGAGAAATATGCGCACGGGTGTAGTAGCATCTTCTCCCCTGTCCGTTGTGACAGAATAGCCCCCACCGCGGAGTCAGATGCATCCACTTCGACTGTAAATGGCAGCTCGGGGTTTGGGTGGATTAGGATTGGAGCGGAAGTGAAGAGGAGTTTCAACTTGGTGAAGGCCTCCTGTGCCTCTGGTGTCCAGGAGAAGGAGACTGATTTCTTGGTGAGTTGGGTAATTGGTGCTATGATCTTGGAGAAGTTCCGGATAAACTTCCGATAGAAGTTAGCGAAGCCAATGAATCTTTGTATCTCCTTCTCGTTTCTCGGAATTGGCCAGTTCATCACGGCTTGGACCTTCCCCGGGTCCATACTTAGGCCCTCTGGGGAGATGATGTATCCGAGGAACTGAGTGGTGGTTCGCTCAAACTCACATTTCTCTAGCTTGATATAGAGAGAGTTCTGTCGGAGTCTCTGCAGTACTCTGATGAGGACACGTGTTCACCTGAGGTGCGGAAACTAAGTGCTAGCTGGTTTTCACTAGAGCCCCTAATGGTGGGGATAGACTGCGCTGCAAGCTAACACTAGGACGCGGTCCTCAGGATCACCCAGCCAGGCAGAGTGCAGGTTCGGGTCCAAAGGCAGAGGAGCAGACAAGGGAATACCCAGAGAGAAGTCAGACGAGCCAAAGGTCGGGGCGGGCAGCAGTAAGCGTGGTCAGACAATCCGGATCAGCAACAGAGGTAGCAGTTCAGTAGATGGGGACAAAGCAGAAGAGTAGTCGGTAGTCAATTCCTGGTCAGCGTTGGATTTGTGGTAGTAGATAAGAGCAGCAGGTGAGGAGTAGCTTGATCAAGGCTCAGGAGCTCAATAATCAGCAAACTTGAGTGCACGGGGCTGGACTTATATAGGGAAGTACCAGGTGTCAGGAATCAAGGGTGATGAGCAAGGCTTGGCAAGACTAAGGTTGAAATAATAGGCTTCAGGGAGGAATGTTCAGGGAGGAATGTTCAGGGAGGAAAGTCCAGAGAGGACGGTAGCCTAGTAAGCAGGGCTACCGCCTGGGATGTGGCTGGTCACGGGTTCGAATCCCGACAGTACTCCCCCCCTTCCAAGGTGACCTCCGGGCACCGCAGGGGCAGGCTTACCGGGGTGCCGTTGGTGGAACTCTCTTACCAGTCTGGGGGCGTGGACGTTTTCTTCTGGTTCCCAGGAGTTATCCTCGGGAGGGTAGCCCTCCCAACCAGTTAGATATTGTAGTCTTCCCCGGTGGATCCTGGAGTCAAGGATGTTTGCTACAATGTATTCTTCTTCACCCTGTACCCTCACGGGTGGTGGAGGGGGCGAGTTGCGGCCTGTGAAGGTGTTCTCCACGTATGGCTTGAGGAGGGAGCAATGGAAGACAGGGTGCACCCTAATGGAGTCTGGAAGATCGAGCCAGAACGTGACCTCATTAATTTGAGCGGAGATCCGGAACGGACCCATGTATTTTTGGGCCAACTTTTTGGAGGGGACCTTCAATCTGAGGTTCCTGGTGGACAGCCACACCTTGTCTCCCACATGGAAACCCGGGGTGGGTTTGCGGCGTCTGTCTGCTCCCTGTTTAAAGCGCCTCTGGGCAAGCTGGAGGTTGTTTATAATGTTCTTTTGTGCCTCCTGTAGGGTTGTTAGGCATTCTGCCACTGCTGGGAGGGTGGAGGCGACAGGTAGGTGCGGAATGAACACCGGGTGCGAGCCTGTGTTAGCAAAGAAGGGGCTTTGCTTGGTTGAGCTGTGCTCAGCATTGTTGTAGGCAAACTCGGCCGTGGAGAGATGGTCAAGCCAGTCATCCTGCAGGTGGGAGCTGAAACAGCGTAGGTACTGCTCTAGGGTCTGATTAGTTCTCTCCGTCTGCCCGTTTGACTGGGGGTGGAAAGCGGAGGACAGGTTCACCTTAACCCCGAGCGCCAAGCAGAAGTTCTTCCAGAACTTAGAGGCAAATTGTACGCCTCGGTCGGAGACCACATCGTCCGGGATCCCATGCAGCCTGAAGACCTCTCTGAGAATAAGATCGGCCGTCTGTTTGGCGGTGGGTAGGCCTTTGTAGGGGATGAAATGGGCCATCTTGGTGAGGCGGTCGACTATGACCAGGATGGTGTTCATCCCTTTTGAAGGAGGAAGGTCTACCACAAAGTCCATGGAGATCGAGCCCCAGGGGCGGGAGGGAATGGGGAGAGGTTGTAATAGACCCACGGGAGAGGAACGAGGAGTCTTATTGCGGGCACAGACCGTGCACGAGGAGATGTACCTCTTGATGTCCTCCTTGTATGTTGGCCACCAGAAGGAGCGGGAGAGAAGCTCCTGGGTCTTTCTTGTGCCTAGATGGCCGGCCAGCTTGGAGTCATGGTTGAGTCTGAGTACTTCGAGCCGTGCGATTTCTGGTACATATAACTGTACGTCCTGACTAAACCAATGACCGTTCTTAAACGTAAGGCTGACATTCCTTGTGGGATGGGCAAGGAAGGGGTCATTTTCATATCCTTCTTTGATTGTGCCCAGGAGTTCTTTAGAGTAGGTGACCCCTACGACCCTTTTCTCGGGTAGGATGTTGTTTTGGCCCTTGTTACTCTGCAAGGGCTCGGAAAACATTCTGGAGAGGGCGTCAGCCTTACCATTCTTTGATCCGGGGCGATAGGTGATGAGAAAGTTAAAGCGGGAAAAGAATAGGCTCCATCTGGCCTGTCAGGCTGAGAGTCTCTTAGCGCTGCGGATGAACTCGAGGTTCTTGTGGTCAGTTAGTACGATTATGGGGTTGGTGGCTCCCTCCAGCAGGTGTCTCCACTCAGAGAAGGCATCCTTGATCGCCAGTAGTTCCTTGTTCCCGATGTCATAATTCTTCTCGGAGGGGGACATCTGGCGGGAGAAATATGCGCACGGGTGTAGTAGCATCTTCTCCCCTGTCCGTTGTGACAGAATAGCCCCCACCGCGGAGTCAGATGCATCCACTTCGACTGTAAATGGCAGCTCGGGGTTTGGGTGGATTAGGATTGGAGCGGAAGTGAAGAGGAGTTTCAACTTGGTGAAGGCCTCCTGTGCCTCTGGTGTCCAGGAGAAGGAGACTGATTTCTTGGTGAGTTGGGTAATTGGTGCTATGATCTTGGAGAAGTTCCGGATAAACTTCCGATAGAAGTTAGCGAAGCCAATGAATCTTTGTATCTCCTTCTCGTTTCTCGGAATTGGCCAGTTCATCACGGCTTGGACCTTCCCCGGGTCCATACTTAGGCCCTCTGGGGAGATGATGTATCCGAGGAACTGAGTGGTGGTTCGCTCAAACTCACATTTCTCTAGCTTGATATAGAGAGAGTTCTGTCGGAGTCTCTGCAGTACTCTGATGAGGACACGTGTTCACCTGAGGTGCGGAAACTAAGTGCTAGCTGGTTTTCACTAGAGCCCCTAATGGTGGGGATAGACTGCGCTGCAAGCTAACACCAGGACGCGGTCCTCAGGATCACCCAGCCAGGCAGAGTGCAGGTTCGGGTCCAAAGGCAGAGGAGCAGACAAGGGAATACCCAGAGAGAAGTCAGACGAGCCAAAGGTCGGGGCGGGCAGCAGTAAGCGTGGTCAGACAATCCGGATCAGCAACAGAGGTAGCAGTTCAGTAGATGGGGACAAAGCAGAAGAGTAGTCGGTAGTCAATTCCTGGTCAGCGTTGGATTTGTGGTAGTAGATAAGAGCAGCAGGTGAGGCGTAGCTTGATCAAGGCTCAGGAGCTCAATAATCAGCAAACTTGAGTGCACGGGGCTGGACTTATATAGGGAAGTACCAGGTGTCAGGAATCAAGGGTGATGAGCAAGGCTTGGCAAGACTAAGGTTGAAATAATAGGCTTCAGGGAGGAATGTTCAGGGAGGAAAGTCCAGAGAAGACGGTAGCCTAGTAAGCAGGGCTACCGCCTGGGATGTGGCTGGTCACGGGGTTCGAATCCCGACAGCACCTTACGTTTTGCACCTCTGCACTTTGACATCCATTTCGTATGTTTGGCACTAGCGTATGTCTAGATTGACACCAATACTGATTGCTGCTATTTATATATTTATATACATTGTTTTTTGCTGCTATTTAGCTCATCACTATTTATTTTCATCATTGTATATTTATTAACATATAATCCGCACATTTTTTGCAATTAATTTGCCCTTAACTGCTCATCACCCTATTTTTTACGAATCACAAAGGTTTGGATTGATTAGATTATCCGTTTTGGGATTATTGCTTGCTTTTGTTCTTTTCATCGCTTTGATATCACCTGTGCTTTTAACTTCTCTGGCTATTTGTAGATGCTCACGAACTATATTTATATATTTATTTATTTGGAATTACCTGAACTTTATGCAGTCTGTAGCTTTTGAAAGAAGAGCGATTGGTGATTTATTTGTGGATGTAGATAGAGTGGTTCACCTCATTTAGAGTAAAGCGCTGATTTTCTGCTTATACAATTATTTTGATACGTGGGGACACTATCAAATCAGCTGCTTGCTCGGAGGGGTTCCACGTTTCCTTTTATTTTAGAGATTCCAGGGTGTCGCCTACCTCATTTTAGCGCATAAGTCAACCATTTCATTTATTATAAAGTGCCAGTTTACGAGGACTCCAATATTCACATGCATTAAACAAATGAATATAGAACAGATATAAAAAAAAAATAATTCAACATGCATGCTGTACTTACAAAAATGTAATAATAATGATACCCTCGCAGGAAATTTCTAAAAAAACAATGTAAAAAAAAAAAAAATGTAACACAGTCCATTAGAAAATATCCCACAAACAGGAAAAACGTTTCCCTTCCTGTTCAAGATGATCAACTTTTCTACATTTAGTATCATCTGTACTGTGATGGGTGGTTAGCAATTTTGAGACATGATAAAGGATCCCATCAATGCACAGGAGGGCCAATGAGACTGACAAACAAAAGAGAAGACAGGCGTTCAACGCCAAGCCCACTCCTAATGGGGGACATCACCAAATTCATTGTACTGAAGCCCCTCTGACAATCACCGGATGTCACTGGAAGACTGTTAACTGCTGTCACAACTGCTGTTTTTAGATTTTCAGGAACCTCTGCAACACCATTATCAATGAAATCTCTGAAACCTTCACGGATCATGGATGCATTGTTGAGGCAGAATCTCTTGCACAGCTGCTCCAGCTTCATCTCACCTTCAAACCAAGGACTGTACACATCGATTGGCCAGGGTTGGGAATTCAGGATGTCAATTTCAGAGACAAGAATTTCAAAGTGTGAGTGTGATGAAGCTGCAGGTCTGTTGCTCACAGTTAAAGCATAACGCCTAGAGCGTAAATTTTCCACCAAACATTGAGAAAATTGAGGGAGATTTATCCTCACTTGGCTTTCTGTACTCTCTGGATTGATGATCACACCTTTGAAATTCCCTTTATCCAGAGATTCCATTACTTCTTTTAGATGTTTGGCAGGCATGTCTTTCATTTTTATAATTGCATGAACTGACTGAATAATCAGCTGGTAAGCTCGTGGAAGTGTGTTGCCATCTCTTTGAAGGGCTTCAGATAACAGTCCCATTTCCTGAACAGCATCTGCAACCCCAGCAAGGTTTAACAAATGCATTTCTGGCGCCTGGACCTTGTTAAGGCCACCAAATAGAGATTTCTGCTTACGGTTATGAGCTGCATTTAAGCTTGCTTTCATGAAATGACAGAAAAAACTTTTCCAATTTTAAGAATTTGTACTTCTAATTCTTTTGCACATTCAGAGAGGTTTTTTGGTGACTGATGATACACAGCATACAACTTCTCAAAAAAGTGATGTTACATGATGAAGACCAGACAATAGAATCAATTGTATCTGAAATGCACAATTCAAACCTATGACACAAGCAGTGCCATTTCACAAGCGGTGGATATTTTTCACTAAGTCGTTCCAGAACACCTGACTTTCTTCCAAGCATTACACTTGCACCAATCAACCAATCATCACTACAACCCCAATCAAGTTTTTAGCAAGGTCATTACTGAACCCATGTTTAGAAACAGAAGCTAGAAGTTTGACTTCAATAGACTGTGCATCTGCTTAAGGCAATTCAAGCAAATCGAGAAGGAAAGGTATTTTCCGTTAACAGAGGTACAAATATAAACAATTCACACTGGGGCGATTTGTTAGGCGATCTGGTCGCCTGCCATAGATTAGCACAGGACCCGTTCTAATAGGAGCGACAAAAGTCGCTCCGACTTAGAGAAAGGGTCCTGTACTACTTTGGGGCGACCTGGAGCGACCTGCATTGACTTCAATGATATGAAGTCCGTGCATGTCGCTCCGAGGTCGCGGTGCGCGCTGTGCACCGCAACTTCACAGGTCGCCCCGGCAAGTCGGGTCGCCCCTATGTGAACAGGCTCTGAATGTAAAGAAACTGTAGTGGGGGGCGCATGCGTGGGACCAGCCAAAGCGGTTATGCCTAGGTGAGGCTCCCAACCCAAGGGCAGACAACCGGTATGTAAGGAGGTTTAACGGATGACATTCACCTCACACATTACCACACAGGTATCTGAGAGTCCCTGGCTCACGGCAGTATGGTGCTCCACACACTCAGCTAAGCCCGTTCCCTCTCTGCTTACAGGGACTCTCTCTGCTCAGCAGGATTTAAATGATAATTTGCAGGGAAATACAGATAAAGAAATGGCTTCCCCTGCTTTGCTAAATCAATTGGAACATATGTTCCCGAAAATGACTTACCCAAACCTCTGACCACATTACTAACAGCCTCACAAAAGAGATTAGAGAACTGGGTTACAGACTTCCTGACCTTGAAACACAAGTGGATGACATTGAGAATAATACACAAACTTACACTGCAGAAATAGAGAATATTAAAGAAGAAAACCTTCTATTACAGTCTCGCCTGGAAGATTTTGAAAATAGGGCACTGTGCTCTAACTTACGCATTTGGGGCATACCTGAAACTGTGATTGATTTACATGCCACCATGCTTGCACTTTTTCAAGATCTGCACCCAGCTGTCCCAGTTGAGCGATTAGAAATGGACAGGGTCCATCGTGCATGTGCGGTTAGAAAACCCGTCGGTCCACCTCGCGATATTATCGCTAAATTCCATTTATATCGCACAAAAGAGCAACTCCTATCTGCAGCTAGAGAGAAATATATTTTGAACTTTCAGGGTCATACCTATCAAATATTTGCTGATCTTTCTTCTCTCACCATCAACAAATTTAGAGCTTTGAAACCTCTACTCCAAGTTTTATTGCAACACCAAATTTCCTACCAATGGGGTTTCCCCTTCTCCATCCGCTTTACCTTCCAAGGCACCAAGTACGTCTGTTGCTCAGCGGAGGACCTACAGTCCACCCTTCAGGACCTATATTTGACGGACCCTCCACAAGTTAATGAAACTCCTCGTCGGAAATCTACCTCAGGCTTTCCACAGAAACATCCACAAATCAACGGAAGGAAAGTGTCACAAGTTAGCCTGTATATTCTTACCTCCTTGCAGCAATGCTTCTGTCTTGGCTCCCTTCACATGTGGTGTTTGGGCTTCTATGGGCGTCGCCTGCTCCACTGTGGGTTATATCCTGTTTCTGTCAATTACTTCCTGGGTCACCTCCCTGTTTGCTTCCCTATATATACACAGGCTCAGTGCACTGTTCCTTGCTTGAGCAACAACCCTGTTCTCTGAGCTCCCATCCGTGTATCCCTTGGCTATTGTATCTGATCTCCTGTGTACCGACCCGGCTTTGTTTCTCCGTCTACGTTTGTCTGCTGCCTGTCCTGACCTCGGCTTGTCTCTTGGATCTCCTTATAGTCTCCTGTTCACCCTGCACACGCCAGCGGTCTCCACATTCTCAGCTGGGCCTACCTGGGGGCCGCGACCTGGTTCCAGTCTGCTGCAAGTCCATCCCCACCATCAGGGGCAAGGGTGAAGAAGCAGGCTGGGGCTTAGACTCCGCGCCCCGGGGAATCCTTAGCTGGGGATCTATAAGGGCTCACTACCACAGACCCGTGACAGTTTGCTCAAGCCATGAGCTCGTCGGAGACACCGCAGCCACTTCAGGATCAACTTCAGAGTTTGGAACGGAGAGTTAACGTTCAGCAGGCTTATCAAGAACAGATTATGCAGTGTCTGCAGGCTCTTTCTTCCCGTTTGGATCAGCTGCAGATTGTTCCTACTCCCGCTTCCTCCGTTCCAGCTCCTGTGTCCGCCCCTGTTGCTTCCGCTTCCGCAGTCCCTCCAGCAGAGGTCAGTCCTGCAAAACTCCAGCTGCCTCCGCCATCTCGCTTCTCTGGGGACCCCAAAGCTTGTCGGGGATTCATTAATCAGTGCTCAATCCACTTCGAGCTAGCAGGCCATTACTTTCCTACTGATCGTGCCAAGGTGGCGTACATGATTTCACTCCTGTCGGGACCAGCGTTGGCTTGGGCCTCGCCGCTGTGGGAACGTCAAGATCCTACCGTTTCCAGTCTCTCTGCCTTCCTACAAGCTTTCCGTAATACCTTTGATGTGCCTGGCAGGGCCTCATCTGCTTCCGGAGCCCTTCTTCGTCTTCGTCAAGGAAACATGACTGTTGGTCAATATGCAGTTCAGTTTCGCACCCTGGCTTCGGAACTGGCATGGAACAACGAGGCTCTTACTGCAACATTTTGGCAAGGTCTTGCAGATCGTATTAAGGACGAACTAGCTGGCAGAACTGTACCCACCACCTTGGATGGCTTGATTTCCCTTAGCATCCAAATTGATGTCCGCTTCCAGGAGCGAGATCTGGAAAGGACTGTGTCACGTCACCCCCCACTGGGTCACCTTGCTCCTGTTGTCCAGAACATTCTGGAACAACCCATCTCTCCCGCAGTATTGGCTTCTGAAGAACCCATGCAATTAGGCCGGACATGCCTCGCTCCAGAAGAAAGGTCCCGTCGCCTGAGACTCGGCCTGTGTCTTTACTGCGGAGCTGGTGGTCATATGATAAAATCCTGCCCCGTCCGTCCGGGAAACTCTCGGGTCTAGGTCGCTCAGAGGGAAGCGATCTAGACCAGAATCTGAACTCAGCCACCTACCCTCGATTTGTTATTCCCGTCTCTATTCATTGGGCCCTAAATTCTTATCAAGTTTCTGCATATGTAGACTCTGGAGCAGCCGGGAATTTCATTGAGCAGTCTTTGGCCACTGAACTTGGCATTCCTCTAGTTCCCCTGGCTATGCCTCTAGCTGTTTCGGCAGTGGATGGCTCTACCTTGGCCTTTGGACCTCTACGCTTCAGAACAGCCTCCATCACCATGCATGTCGGTGTTCTTCATCGGGAGGAAGTCTCCTTCCTGATACTTCCCAAGTCTTCTAGTCCCATCATTCTTGGACTTCCATGGTTGAAGAAACACTCACCTTATTTGGATTGGAACTCTGGCCAAGTATAATCTTGGGGGTCGCAATGCCATCAGACCTGTCTCCCTAAGGTGTCTCCACCTCTCCGTGTACCTGTGGCTGAGGTCTCTACCTCTCCAATCCTTCCTCAGCAGTATCTGGCCTTCCGAGATGTCTTTTGCAAGAAAGCTGCTGACAGTTTGCCTCCTCATTGTCCCTACGACTGTGCGATTGACCTCCAACCCGAGGTTTCACGACCCCGAGGTAGAGTCTACCCTCTCTCCATCCCGGAGACCCAAGCCATGTCCAAGTACATCCAGGAAAATCTGCAGAAAGGATTTATACGTAAATCCAATTCTCCTGCTGGGGCTGGGTTCTTCTTTGTGGAGAAAAAGGATGGTACACTCCGGCCCTGCATTGATTATAGAGGTCTCAACGCCATCACCATTAAAAATCGGTACCCGTTACCCTTGATTTCCGAACTTTTTGACAGGCTACGAGATGCTCATATTTTCACCAATTTGGACCTCCGTGGAGCATACAATTTGATTAGGATTCGAGACGGGGATGAATGGAAAACCGCTTTCAACACCAGAGATGGGCACTATGAATATCTCGTAATGCCTTTTGGCTTGTGTAACGCCCCAGCTGTCTTCCAGAACTTTGTTAATTAAATTTTTTCTGATCTCCTATATGTTTGTGTCATCGTGTATCTGGATGACATACTCATCTTTTCTCCAGATTTGAATACTCATCGCCAGCATGTTTGTACGGTTCTTCAACGTCTTCGGGACCACCGCTTATATGTGAAGTTGGAGAAGTGTCTCTTCGAGCAAACCCAAGTTCCTTTCCTAGGCTACATAGTCACAGATAAAGGACTGCTTCTGGATCCTGCCAAACTTCAGGCCATCTCCAACTGGCCTCAGCCTTCTGGTCTAAAAGCTACGCAACGGTTCTTGGGATTTACCAATTTCTATCGCCAGTTCATCCCTGATTACTCCTCTCTGGTGGCACCCATTACCTCCTTGACCCGGAAGGGTGCCAATGCCAGAACCTGGCCTCCTGAAGCTGTCAAGGCTTTCCACAAGCTCAAATCGGCCTTCCTATCAGCATCTATTCTCAAACGTCCTGACATTCTTCAGCCTTTCTTCTTGGAAGTAGATGCCTCGTCCTTGGGAGTGGGGGCCGTCCTTCTCCAAAGACATGACAGTAAGCTCCGCCCCTGTGCCTTTTTCTCGAAGAAGTTTTCTGATGCAGAGAAAAACTACACCATCGGGGATCGGGAGCTTCTGGCTATCAAGCTGGCACTGCAAGAATGGCGACATCTACTGGAGGGGTCTCCTCATCGTATTCTGATCTATACCGATCATAAGAACCTCCAGTATCTGCAGTCCGCCCGATGTTTAAATCCCAGGCAAGCACGATGGGCTCTCTTTTTTGCCAGGTTTAATTTTGACATCATCTTCCGGCCTGGCTCCAAGAATGCTCGTGCGGATGCCTTGTCCAGATCATTTGACGTTGCTGATTCAGAGTGTCATATTGAACCTGAACATATTATTCCTGCCAATTGTTTCCTGGCCTCCACTCACCTTCAGTCTCCACGTATCCCTCCCGGAAAGACTTTTGTGAGGCCCTCCCTTCGCCCCAAGCTTCTCAAATGGGCACATGATTCCAAACTCTCTGGACATCCTGGTGTGCAACGCACCTGTGCCTTCCTGCTGCGTTACTACTGGTGGCCCTCACTCCGGAAGGATGTTGAGGAATATGTCCAGGCTTGCTCCATTTGCGTGCAGTCTAAGTCTTCTACTTCAGCTCCAGCAGGTCTCCTGTTACCTCTACCTGTTCCAGATGTACCGTGGCGCTGCATTTCTATGGACTTTATATCTGAACTACCCCCATCAGCGGGCTCCACCGTTATCTGGGTGGTGGTGGACAGGTTTTCTAAAATGTGTCACTTAACTCCACTTCCAGGCCTACCCTCTGCTGTCACTTTGGCTTCCATCTTCATTAGGGAAATCTTTCGTCTCCATGGTATGCCCTCACACATTGTCTCAGATAGAGGAGTTCAGTTTACGGCCCGCTTCTGGAGAGCCCTGGCCACGTCATTTGGAATCAAGTTGGATTTCTCCTCAGCTTTTCATCCGCAGTCAAATGGTCAAACGGAAAGGGTTAACCAGAATGTGGAACGGTATCTTCGTGCCTTCATTTCTGCCCATCAGGATGATTGGGTAGACCTTTTACCCTGGGCAGAATTTGCCCTCAATAACCATGCTAATGCCAGCACTGGTGAGTCTCCCTTTTTCACGGTATTTGGCCGCCATCCTTCAGTACCATTTCCTGTTCCGATCTCTGCTGAAGTGCCGGCAGCCGCAGAGGTGCAACGGTCTCTCAATTCTATCTGGGCAGATGTTTCCAAGAATTTACATCTGGCGGCTTCCAGGTACAAGGTAGCTGCAGATCGTCATCGCCGTGCGAGCCCCAAAATTCTCCCTGGTGATAAGGTTTGGCTCTCTACCAAGAATATCGGTCTCAGGGTACCCTCTATGAAGTTTGCTCCCCGTTTCATTGGTCCCTTTACAGTCCTCTGCCAGGTTAACCCTGTCGCTTTTAAGCTCCGTCTCCCGTCACATCTAAAAATCCCCAATGTTTTCCATGTTTCTCTCCTGAGACCATACATCATCAATAGGTTTTCTCGTCCTATTCGTCGTCCTTCTCCAATAGCCAGTACTTCGGATCAATACGAAATCAAGCAAATCTTGGATTCCAAATTCTCCAGGGGGAGGCTCTTGTATCTAGTGGACTGGAAAGGATATGGTCCTGAGGAGAGATGTTGGATTCCTTCCACTGATGTTTCTGCACCTCGTTTGGTGAAACTTTTTCATCAGAAGTTTCCTCTCAAGGCTGGGCCCAAACGAGTGGGGAGGCCCCGTAAGAGGGGGGGTACTGTCACAAGTTAGCCTGTATATTCTTACCTCCTTGCAGCAATGCTTCTGTCTTGGCTCCCTTCACATGTGGTGTTTGGGCTTCTATGGGCGTCGCCTGCTCCACTGTGGGTTATATCCTGTTTCTGTCAATTACTTCCTGGGTCACCTCCCTGTTTGCTTCCCTATATATACACAGGCTCAGTGCACTGTTCCTTGCTTGAGCAACAACCCTGTTCTCTGAGCTCCCATCCGTGTATCCCTTGGCTATTGTATCTGATCTCCTGTGTACCGACCCGGCTTTGTTTCTCCGTCTACGTTTGTCTGCTGCCTGTCCTGACCTCGGCTTGTCTCTTGGATCTCCTTATAGTCTCCTGTTTACCCTGCACACGCCAGCGGTCTCCACATTCTCAGCTGGGCCTACCTGGGGGCCGCGACCTGGTTCCAGTCTGCTGCAAGTCCATCCCCACCATCAGGGGCAAGGGTGAAGAAGCAGGCTGGGGCTTAGACTCCGCGCCCCGGGGAATCCTTAGCTGGGGATCTATAAGGGCTCACTACCACAGACCCGTGACAGAAAGACAGACAAAGCCCACATAAATGTGGTCGCTTCATCTCTCCAGCTCCTGACCTGGCGGACTCTATGGACTGATACCACCAGTGGTATATATCGTAGTCCCACTTTGCTGTGGTTACTCCCTTCTCTTTGGGTTTACTACTCTATTGTCCCTGTTTAACCTCACCAACTATGTGGACCCACCTTATATTCAACTCACTATGCTATTTTGCCAATATGACAGACTTCCGCTTCCTGTCAAAATTCTTTGGGAACTTCAGTTTTTCTTTTTTGCATACTAATCAACCTATTTTTTTTTTCTCTCATGACTATTTCCTATGGTTACTTCATTTTTGCCTTCAGACCCTTGCTGGCCAGTTGGGTCCCCCTTGGGGCTCTCGCCAGGTGTATCGGGGGTCTGTGGGCATAGTCAGGGCTCTGCTGCCCTCCTGGTTTATTATATGATATTACTATATAGTTCGGTTGTCTGCTCCCTCATGTGTTGTTCCGTGCACTCCCACCGGTTGCCCTCGAGAGTTCCATTTATATGGGTCTCTTGACGCTGACCTTTCTTCCCCAGCCGATACCAAACAACGTGGGGTACTAATAGCCTTCCTCCGAACACTCCCTTTTCGCTCCTGAAGGAGATACCTGATCCTCATTGGACATCTCATGGACACAGCGGTCACCATTGTATCTTATTATGCTCCCAATAAAAATCCTGCACCCTTTCTATCTCATCTTTTACAGGTGGTTGACTCCCATAAAAATGGTACAGTAATATTAGCTGGTATTCAAATCAAGTTATCGCACCTTTTTTTGGACAAATCCCCAGCAGCTCCTTCGTTGAACTCCAAAAGACTCTCTTTAGCTCAATTACTCATACAATACAACCTTGTTGACTCGTGGAGGGAACTTAATCCAACCAAAAGTAGATATACTCGTTTTTCACATCCACATAATTCCTTTTCTCATATAGATCATATCCTCCTTTCTATCAGCATGGCTCCTGAAATCCTTTCTTCTACGATTATTCCTATCACTTGGTCAGATCATAGCGCAGTTTGTACCACTCCCATCATGATCCCACCTGGTTTATGAGCGATACTTTACTTAAAAATCCAACTCATTGCTCTGAATTAGCTAACGCTCTCTCTGATTATTTAACTCTTAATGCCACACCTGAAATTTCACCAGTAACCCTTTGGGAAGTGCACAAATCGGTTCTCAGGGGAATATGTATGCGTCAAATGGCCCGTTTTAAAAGGGAACGTAGAACCCTTAGTAATAAGCTAGAATCAACTTTAACCCTTCTTTCCTTCTTACCAACTCTGAAATATTCCGTTATTTGCTAATCAAAAATGTTTATTCCACGCACACACGTCTACAGATGTCCCTTTGAATCAGCTATTACACTTCGAACATATATGCTATACAGAGGCTTAATTTCAAAATTGTACCTGCAATTACTTACCAAACCAGATATTGGTCCCCCAACATATGCGGCAAAATGGGAATCCGATTTAGATCGCCCCTTAAATGACACAATATGGTTGGACATCTGGACTAATACCAAATCCCCCCCACCAACACTGTTGTGGTTGAAGCCTCCCATGAAGCCTGGCTGGCACTGTTGGCTGGTTTTACTGGCTGGTACTGCTGGCAGGTACTGCTGGCGGGTACCGCTGGCTGGTACTGCTGGTGGGTACTGCTGGCTGGTACTGCTGGCAGCTGCTGCTGGTGAGTACTGCTGACGGGTACTGCTGGCTGGTACTCTTTGTGTGTACTGCTGGCTGGTACTATTTGTGGGTACTACTGACTGGTACTGCTGACTGATACTGTTGGTGGGTACTGCTGGCTGGTACTGCTGGTGAGTAATGCTGGTAGGTACTGCTGGCTGGTACTGCTGGTGGTAGCTGCTGATTGGGTACTGCTGGCTGGTACAGCTGGTGGGTAGTGCTGGCGGGTACTGCTGGTGGGTACTGCTGGCTGGTACTGTTGGTGGGTTCTGCTGGCTGGTACAGTTGGGGGGTACTGCTGGTTGGTACAGCTGACTGGTACTGTTGATGGGTACTGCGGCTGGTACTGCTGACTGGTAATGTTAGTGGGTACTGCTGGCTGGTTCTACTGGCTGGTACCGCTGGTGGGTACTGCTGGCTGGTACCACTGGCTGGTACTGCTGGCTGGTACTGCTGGTGGGTACTGCTGGCTGGTATTGCTGAGAGTACTGCTTGTTAGTACTGCTGGTGGGTACTGCTGGCTGGTACTGTTGGGGAGTAATGCTGGCTGGTACTGCTGGTGGGTACTGGCTGGTACTGCTGGCGGTAGGGATGTAACGATATTGACGATATCGCGATATCGTATCGTCGTGGTCGTCTCGATATCATCGTGGTTGGGTTACAATATTAAAAGGACAGGTGTCCGTCAAAAAGCAAGAGGAATAAACACAGTCCCGCGGAACAAATCATTAACTACATAGACCAGAGTTTAAGGATTTTTTTTACTGTTTTTTTTTTTTTTCTTGCAATGTAGATATTTTGATCTTTCTGATGAAAAACATGAACATAAGTTAAATGATAGGTCAGTGTTTTTTTTAAAGGCTTTTTGACTGACTATTTTATTTAAGTTTAAGTTATGTTCCTAAATACCAGTTTTAAAAGGCTGCCTTTATTTGCCTTGCACATTTAAACCTGACTTAACTTGATCTTTGTTTGCACTTAAAGGGAATTGCCTATTGTTTGTTTACAATTGCTCTAGCTGCTTCTTAACTTGAACATTGCACAGAAGAATCAGTTATGCAACCAAATATTACTATACAGAATATTGATGTTCCTGACTACAACTTGCACTTTAAAAGCACTATGTGATCAGTGTTTTGTGTTGTCATGGATCCATAAATACAACAATAAATTGCCTGTTGACTGGCAAAAGCAGAATAAATGTCGGTATTTTTTCGCTATTATCATCACAAACACTATCATGAGCTATTTAACAATACCGTGAGCTTTTCCACAATATCGCAATAAATATCGTACCGTGAGGTCAATATCGAAATTGTATCGTACTGTGAGATTTTGATATCGTTACATCCCTAGCTGGCGGGTGCTGCTGGCTGGTACTGCTGGTGTGTACTACTGGCTGGTACTTCTGGTGGGTACTGCTGGCTGGTACTGTTGGTGGGTACTGCTGGCTGGTACTGCTGGAGAGTACTGCTGGCTTGTACTCTTGGTGGGTAATGCTGGCTGGTACTGTTGGTGGGTAATACTGGCTGGTACTGTTGGCGGGTACTGCTGGCTGGTTTTACTGGCTGGTACTGCTAGTGGGTACTGCTGGCTGGTACTGTTGGTGGGTACTACTGGCTGGTACTGCTGGCTGGTACAGCTGGTGGGTACTGCTGGCTGGTACTGTTGGTGGGTAATGCTGGTTGGTACTGTTGGCTGGTACTGTTGGTGGGTAATGCTGGCTGGTACTGTTGGTGTGTAATGCCGGCTGGTACTGTTGGTGGGTAATATTGGCTGGTACTGTTGGTGGGTAATATTGGCTGGTACTGCTGGCTTGTTTTACTGGCTGGTACTGCTGGCTAGTACTGCTGGTGGATCCTGCTGGCTGGTACTGTTGGTGGATAATGCTGGCTGGTACTGCTGGTTGGTACTGCTGGCTGGCACTGCTGGCTGGTACTGTTGGTGGGTAATACTAGCTGGTACTGCTGGCTGGTACTGCTGGTGGATACTGCTGGCTGGCTTTACTGGCTAGTACTGCTGGCTAGTACTGCTGGCTAGTCCAGCTGGATGGTATGCTGGATACAAAAAGTGTAGCTGCTAACTTTTAATAAACAGCGACACACCTGTCCCAGGATCCAGTGGTGCACTCACTCATCGTGTTCTCCCTGTGTACTCCCTCAGCAGCGCCAGCATCTCTACTATGGGCACCCGGCTGTGACAGCTTTCGGCTTCACAGCCGGGTGCCCACTGCATATGCGCGAGTGGCACTGCTCTCTGTGACTGGTTCTGAAGTCTTCTAGGTGTGCACTGCGCACCGTGCACTGCGCTCTGTGACTGGTTCCGAAGTCTTCTAGGATCTATCATGTGTCTCAGAAGACTTTGGGAAGGAGAACTCCTGCTTGCGATCGCCTAAGGCGACCGGAACAGAAGTGGGAGCAGGTACCCTTCAAAATGAGGTACCTGCTCCCCAAAAGCTAATTTTTGCAAACATGAGTCGGGGAGAAGGCCTTAAAGCGGAAGTTCCACTTTTGGGTTGAATAAATAAAATGAAGTGAAGAGTGAAGCTGCGCTTATCAAGGTAATAAATTAATAAAAATGGGCAGTGGATGAATGGGTGGTAAAACTTGATATAAATATATGTGAAAAGGAGTGCATACAATCCCAAAATGTGATGTTATACTCACTCATAAAAAATTTGTGGTAAACAAATACCAATAAAACATTTAATAGAGATATATGTGATAGTGACACGGTGATAAATAAATCCTATTGCATTAGAAAGTGGTAAAAGGTGCTTAGATAAACATCCTTATTAATACAAAGTCCATTCATGTGAATCTTGTATCCAAAACATGAATAATCAGAAACTGTAATCAAGTGAACAAATAAACAGGTGACTCCAGCACCGAATGAAAGATCAAACATTCTTCTGGGTGTACTACATCCTTACCTTACTGCTGTAATTTAACAGCATGTAATAAATCTCTGACAATCCGGAAGATAATCCAGGGTGAGGGCTGTGGCATCCTAAGATCTCCAATGAAGCATAGTACAAACAAGAGAGGCTCTTCTAGTGTAGTATTTCCCAGATTTTATTAAAAAGTAGTAACTCACATTTTAATCAAAGATAAACGGCAGATAACATCCATATGACAATATGACAGCGTCTGTATAACATGAGCCATCCGTCGGCGGCACTTCCGGGTTTGCCTATCACGTGACGTCCCAACGCGTATCGTCACGGTCGCGTGACTTCCTCAGGGGTGTAGTACACCCAGAAGAGTGTATGTTCTTCCATTCGGTGCTGGAGTCTCCTGTTTATTTGTTCACCTGATCACAGTTTCTGATTATTCATGTTTTGGATACAAGATTCACAAGAATGGACTTTACATTAAAAGGGATGTTCATCTAAGCACCTTTTACCACTTTCTAGTGCAATAGGATTTATTTATCACTGTGTCACTGTTTTCACATCTATTTATATTAAGTTTTACCACCCATTCATCCACTGCGCAGTTATATTAATGTCTTACCTTTATAAGCGCAGCTCTACTCTTCACTTCATTTTATTTATTTGATCCAGCTTAGGTAAGGCTGAATAGGCAGCTGCAGCTATACTTCATCTTCTATATTTTTCTTTCATTTACGTGATAGCGCTGGGGCCCTATCCTAACTCATATACTTTTGGGTTACTGAAACCAGTAAATTTCTGCACATAGACCAGCCAAGATCTCTAGCCAAAAAACTCCCTCCATTCCAATGCCCAATAACAGCAATTCAGTTCCTATTCCGAATGACTGTGTACATATTGAGCACGTATCACTCTATTCTCACAATTCCTCTCTTTCCTGTTTGGCCACCTCATTTGGCACATTTTGAACAATATCCTTTCAACAACATCTCATACAGACTCACCCCAATACAGCAGACAGATGCTCACATAGTTTTGAGGCTTCTGATACCCCCATTACATTTGGTTCCACTACAGCAGACAATGCTTTTTTTTAGGAATCACCCCCCTGCCCACTTCAAAAAGAAAGCTCATAGACAAGGCAGGAGAGGGAGACGCAATCGACACAAAAAGGAAAGTTTGCAGAATATAAAAATATCCAATTTATCAGACCCCACCATCTTCCAAAATCTCTCTATTAAGCCAATGTCTTACCTTTGCCCCGTCAGCAGCCCCCAATCCATTTCAACTCTTTGTAGACCTCAATAGGTTTACAAGAAATCTGACAGTCAAATGTTATTATACCATGAAAGCTCTCAAACAGGTTAATATAACAGAGGTATTCTCAGAACCTGAGCCTATAGATATTATCCTAGACTTCACTCCCTCTGAATTGACTAGCCCACTTGGAACAGTGGTGCACTGAAGATGAGGACCAATATTTAGATTTTTTTTTTAACCCAACATCCCCTCACCGCCCCACCCATCCAACACAGCTCATTCTGTTCCAAGTCAGTCTTTAACCCCATTTTTTGCTAAGGGGCCACATATTCAAACCTTTTACTAGGTAGTCTATGCAGACATTCTCCGTCTGTGTCAAAATACTCCCAAATGTTCACCCACATCATCCAATCTTCCCCCTTCTGAATGCATTGCTCTCAATTACCTTACGATCCACTCCCCAAATTTATCACAGAAGCGCATGAGTTGATAGATAGAGCCTCATCTGAGGGCCTTATAAACAAATCAGAAACCTGTTTCCTCAAACATAACTTCTACCATAGGCCCTTTTTATATCACTTACCCAAAATTATTTTTTACAGCCACTTGCCAAAAACCTTCCATCCTACGTCAAGGACAGAATACACCTGTTACAGATTCTCAGGGATTATCCCTGGGAGTCATGATACTTGTGGCTCTCTCTTGACATAGGTTTTTTGAATACTTCCATACCCCATGATGTTGGTCTACGAGCTGTTCAAAATTTTCTCAATGAGGACCCACAGCTCATTCCCTGTCAAGTCCAATTTATTTTAGAAGCCACTAACTTTTGTTTTACTCATAATTATTTTGAGTTCAATGGGTAATTTTACCTACAGACCCACAGTACAGCTATGGGGGCGAATTTTACCCCATGCTATGCTAACCTTACCATGGACCTGTGGGAAAATCACTATGCATGGCATAATAATCCCTTCACCAAACATCTGGTATTTTATGGCCGATATATAGATGATGTGGTCATCATCTGGGATGGCCCTATACAGTATCTCTAGTCAAGCAATTCATGGAACACTGTAATGCTAATGACATGGGCTTGTCATTCACATCAGTATGTGACGAGAATACATTAGCATTCCTCGACCTTCAGCTTGGCCATGACAATGGCTCCATTCATGCCCAAATTTACAATAAGCCTATGGCAGGTAATTTGTACCTCCACTACAAATATTGCCATTATCCCCGCTGGGTCGGCAATATTCCCAAAAGCCAGTAATGCAAACTCAAACATAATTGCATGAGAGATGTAGACTATGAAATACATGGTCAGTTGTTAAGGCAGAAATTTCTGCATAAGGGCTATCCAACCACTATTGTCGATGAGGCCTTCACTTTTTACAAACAGAACAACGCCATAGTTGACAGAAAGGCTAAAACCACCCCGGCAGTACAGCTGTTAAGATTCACAACCAATTTTCACACCCAATTCAGAAACATGGAGCGTTCCTAAAACATTGGTCTATTCTACAAGAGGATCCACACTTTAAATTCAGTATCACAGATCGACCTCTAATTTCATATAGACGTGCCAGAAACGTAAAAACCCAGATTGCACCTAGTAAAGTTAAACCAAAATCCACCACAATCAGTGCCCCTTTAAAGTTTTTTTAAACATCAAAGGAATGTATTAATGCCGTAAGGCATTATGCCTCATCTGCCAAAATGTCCTTCATGGACAAAAAGAGTTCCGGTCTAAGGGTAAATGCTATAATATTTCAGACTTCCATACATGCTCATCAGAATTTGTAGTTTATTGTATGTCCTGTCCTAATTACAGAGGGCTCCTACCCTCGTTTTTATACGGTTGTTATTATTACCAAAGTATGACGGACTTTTGGTGAAATTCTCTCCTGCAGGCGTTCGGTGGAAGTTTACTTTTCGGCCGCTAGATGGCGGTGTGATGCAGAATGGCAGTGGAAAGGATTTTTTCCTCTATGGCCTTCTGACTACTTCCACCGCTCTGCAGACATGACTTCCGCTTTGCAGACATGATTAAGGGGCTGTTTACACAGCTGCGGCCGATGAGTGATCATCGGCTTAGCAGCTGTTTAGCCTTATGGCAGAGGCGGAGACCTTTATATAGCCGGTCATTTGACTGGTAAGAGCGAGACGGCATCCATTCCATCATACTATGCAGCAAGGTATGTTACATGTCTTTAGTGAGGTACAAGACGGGGAATGACTGATTCCCCCTCAGCGTCCTTTCTATATGTTTTACTGATTTTATACCTACCTGGTGTCTTTTTTATAGATCATTGGGCCATAGTTCTGTGAACTTTCAGCTCTTATGGATCTCTGTGTTTAGATGGGAATTTTCCATTTGTATTGTGGATTATACAGCTACCAAATTTTGGGATCTGGCTATTGTTTTTACTGGAGGAGGTATGTAACCCAAACCTATATGGGGACCTTTTATATGGGAATTCGTGGGGAGAGAGGTTGCTGTTCCCCCTCCTCCCCCAGATATATCTATGGACCTAGCTGTCCTTCCCCCCCCCCCCCAGGGGGATTTTATTATCAGATAAATGCAGATAAATACACATATGTGATACTGGTATTTTTCTTTCCAGGCAAATTCCCTTCTTGGTTGGATTGTATTTTTTGACATCTGCATTGAGGGTTTCAAGTCGCAATTGAGGCTACCAGCCCCTCTCCCTAATATATCCCTTATTATATCCCATATGGTATTTTCATCCATACATATATATATAATATCACCCATATTAGGCTTTTGTGCCTATGCTAATATTATACCACCACCTTTATGATCCACATATATTGGCTTTCCGGCGCCTGCAGAGGAGATATCCCTTCATCTTGTCCGTCCTATTTTGAGGTTAGCATAATTATAGTTGAAAAATGATGCAATATGTATCAATGTATGAATATGAAATATTTGTTTATAATGATTGTAATTTTTGTATTTTCACTATATTCTCTTTAGTGCAGTACCTATTTGGCCTTGGCAATGCCCTGATGAAGCAATGAATGTGAAACGCGTCGGCTTATCCAGGGACCAATAGTCTGCAAAATATATATTAGGATCCAGTAATGTGGTATTTTGGTACACAGTTATCATACACACACGGGCCGGTAAATATTTTATGTACTGTATGTCTTGTTGTCATGTTTTTTTATTCTTTTGTTATAAAATGAATATATTTTTTTATACATACATGAGTGTTGTATTTGTATTCCTGCAACCACCAGTTATGCCGGTATAGTCCCACTTTCTTGGGTCCTCTCTTGGCCCCTACTACCCCTTGTTTTTTTATCCTAGTTTCTTGGGGATGATGGCATACATTTCACGGTATCCATTTTTTTGATTATGTCTTGTCCTTGCGGCTTGCTTTATGTTGCTCGCACTATTCGCACACTTCGAAAGAGGTTCGGTGAGCACAGACAATCAGTGGAAGCAGGGTCTGATCAGCATAGCATTCCCAAACACTTCAACACACATCACAATCAGTCCTCTTAAGAACTCAGTGAACCTCAACTTGGGTGATTGAGGCCATGCCAAAAAATCTCCCTGCAGCAGAACACTTTAAACGTCTGTGTGCCCGAGTGTCCCATTGTATTTACCGTTTGGACACTTTGGCACCTAGAGGGTTAAATGAGGAGTTGGAGGTGAGCCGCCTGCTGTAACCCTTCTTATTCACTTTATTTTAGATTTCATTAGATCCCCTTGGTTTGTCCCCATATGGTGGCTACTATCATCTCTCCTGGCACCCCCTGCTTTCTGGAAGCTCTGACAAGCTGTATCAATTCTGAACTTTGAATGGCTGCAGAGAAGCAAAGACTGCAGATAAACAGGTACAACTTATGTAGGAGGATTTGTTTCATCTCTGTGTATCACCTGAGGCCAGTCTCTTCGCTGTGTATATTTAAGGATTTACGACCACTTTAAAGTGATTGTAAAACTATTTTTTTAAATAACAAATATGTAATACTTATCTGTTCTGCGCAATAGTTTTCCACAAACTAACCCCAATCCTCCTCTTTTAACAGTACTGGCCAATACTTCTCCATATTGTGTTTAATCGCAGAGTGTTGATTATTATAGTTGGTAAGAAATTCAATGGAAAACTTCTCAGCAGCAGACTCCGTTTCCCTTTATCTCTGTGGGAGGTTTTCATATTTGTTGATAGCTTCCAAAATATGATCTTTCTTAAACCCCTTTTCCAGAAACTTCTTAGTCAATAGATGGCCTTGTTCTAAATTATCAGCTGTTTTAGGATATGTTCTTCTTATCCTATTAAATTCACTTCAGGGTATGTCATGTTTCCCACTGAGATGAACTATTTAAGGTATTTTCTAAAATGCATGAGGCTAAACTTAGAAAGCTAACACAACGGGATAGCTATCTTTATTTTCAAAAGAGTAACAGTCATTTTTAGTTGGGTCCAATGAGGTTTGAAAAATTCAGCCACATGAAAATAGAGTGCCTTGGGCTGATGGTTGTAAATTGAGCCTCTGATGTGAATTGTGTGATCCAAAGATGCAGCACTCCTGACAGCCTGTGTACTAAGTTAAAGTGGGCCTTCAGTCATTTTTTCATGTTTTCATCTATTAAATCCTCTGCCCTTGTTGTTTTAATTTTGCATAGTAACACAATTTTTCTCTTCCCGTAAATACCTTATACAGCCCACTTCCTCTTTCGTGTCTGGTCATTAGGCTAATGACATCATGCACAGCTCTCTCTCTAACTCTCGTGAGAGTTTGCCAGCAAGGGAGGAGGGACGAGTCATAGGAAAGCCAAGGAGAGCTGCAGAGCTGGGGGGGGGGGGCTGGATCAGGGAAGAGATAACAGGAGACTGCAGAGATCCATGAGTAATCATCAAGAGAGGAAAAATGTGCAGGCAAGCAGTTGTGTAAGTGTGTCTGTCTGTATATGTGTATGCATGTGTGTGTGTGTGTGTGTGTCTGTATATACGTGTGTGTCTGAATATACTGTATGTGTGTGTTTATATATATATATATATATATATATATATGTATGTGTGTGTGTCTGTGTGCCTCTGTGTGTCTGTGTAAATCCAGAAAGTGAATAGGCAGTAGCTTCAGCTGCCCACGGTTAAAATGGCTGCAGCTACACTTAGTGTAGGGAGATTTCTGCAACATACTTGGCAAGTACAGAATCACAGTATATATAAAATAATATGTAAAGTAATATACAGTAAAGTTTTTTTTTTTTTTTTTTTTTGCTAGTAAATACCTTATTTTCTGCTTTATTTATCCTCTTCTCACTTCCGGGTCCGGTCGGCGATTACGTCATTCGGCGATTTGCAGTGTGTGCTGGGATGTATTTCAGGGCATGAAATCTCGCAGTATTACACAGGAGATGAGCTGTACTGCGTGCTCTGCCCCGCCTCCGCCCCACCTCCTCTCAGTGAGCTGTATGTATGTATTGTATTGAGGCCATGCTTCCGCCCCGCCTCCTCTCAGTGAGCGAGGACTGAAAGAATTATATGCTCACTGAGCTCACTGAGAGGAGGCGGGGCGGAAGCACGGCCTCAATACAATACATACATACAGCTCACTGAGAGGAAGCGGGGCGGAGCACGCAGTACAGCTCATCTCCTGTGTAATACTGCGAGATTTCAAGCCCTGAAATACATCCCAGCACACACTGCGAATTGGCGAATGACGTAATCGCCGACCGGACCCGGAAGTGAGAAGAGGATAAATAAAGCAGAAAATAAGGTATTTACTAGCAACAAAAAAAAAAAAAAACTTTCCATTGGTAAAAGTCGTTTTAAAGGGGATTACATACATCTATGTAATCCAATTTATTAAAAATGGGTGGAACTCCACTTTAAGTAAAGTGTTTTTAAATCTACTATTTACAAGTGTATGGCACCCGAAAATACCAATTTATCATTGTGTAAAGTTCGTTCACGTGCAGTAAATCATTAACTTCTGGAAAATGTTAGTACTGTATTTTCTGGCGTATAAGACTACTTTTAAACCTCAAAAAAATCCCCCAAAAATGGGGGGTCGTCTTATACGCCGAGTATAATATCTCCAAGGTAACCTAAGTATAAGTATTACCGGTAGATGAAAATTAGGGGGGGTCGTCTTATACGCCCAGTCGTCTTATACGCCGGAAAATACGGTACTATGGATGGGTGTTGGTGAATCATTCATAATTTTAGCAATTTTTGGTATTTCATGAAATTAGTATTTTAAATTATTTATAATTGAGTGAAGCACCCCGTGTACACTTAGAACTTCTCCATGTTTGTTGTGGACAAGCACCTTATGAGTGATTTAATTGACTATATTGCACTTTGTCCTTTTTTATTTGCTTTTCCCTTTCATTGAACATATTATTGCAAAGGCCAGCATTGTTCGTTTGGATTCCTTCTAGCTTTGTAGATAGAGACTCATGACCTGTTTCATATATTGACTGTCATTTCATCTTAAACAGCCACTGCTGATCATACAAAGCACCCTTGTACATATGTATACACAACCAAGCACGATCAAACCCACTAGAAGCTCCATTCCTTATGGTTTATGATGTAAAAAAAAATCATTAATCTTTAAAGTCAGCACACATGATCAATGTCTACTGGTCCACTGAGACGCTTTCAAATAAATTCTCGTTAAGGTCCTAACCATTGATAATTCGTACCCTTTAGGAAGATTAAATATTGAATACACAAAGGGTAGGATTTCACTAGGCAAGAAAAGTTAGAGAAAGTTATTCCAGTCTTCAAAATGCGCTTTTCCAAAGGCTTGAAATTCAACTCACTGAATCCATCTTTGAAGTCTATATCTCTCTATCATTCTTTCAATCTTATACTGCTGCTAAAAGAAAACTATAATGGTACTGGGTCAAAAATGTTTACTTTTCATTTTTTTATTACATTAAAAAAAAAGAAGGTCATACATAATAATGTTTTTTTTTTTTTTCCAATGTATAACTTTCACTGATGATGACATTTGGATAGTTGTACATTTCCTTAACATACACATACCTTTTAATTAATTTTCAAAACCTTTTAAGGAAAGGAACTTACTTCTTTCCTAGGCAAATAATGTCATACATCCCAGAAGTCTTCAGGAGGGGAGGAGAGTAGGAGGGTTTTCTCAGCTCACTCTCCTGCATGCATGCTTGAGCTAAGAGCAGATAGATTCCAGGAACAAAATGCTACATGAATCATCTGCCCTTACTCAAATCAAAGTGATTTCTCAGCAAAATAAAGCATAGAGACATGGATCGATAGGGAAGTTTGCTTTATATATTAAAAATGTATGAAATCATATTTTTTGGCTTGTGGTGCTCAGATGCAGTGAAGATCCGCTTTAAGAACCATTATTATGTTTGATTTGAGGATGCCAGAATATTCTAAAAAAGCCCCCTGTTTGTCTTTGATAATGCTGACTGGTTTTTCATGTGTCATGAATGAGCCATTAGATGTTCGCTGTGGTAGACACCATGGAAATAGACTGAGATGCTCTTGGGATATGCTCATTGGGAGTTGCTCTTGGGATCAGCTCATTGAGCAGAGTCTTTAGATGGTAACTGGGAACTTGTATTCCCCTATTTTATTGTATGAAATTCAAATCCCTATTCCAGTAATTCCTGATCCTAGGACATCCCATTAAATATGATTTAGGGTTCCCTGACGTTCATAAACCCCAAAACAAAGAGGTACCCCAATATATTTTTTACTAACCTAGTGGGGGACTAAATACTATCATGACATAAGTTTACAATTAGCTTCAATAACAGAAACATTCATGATCCCTCTATGGACTCTCAAGCATGGGGGGGGGGGTGAACCAGGCTTCCACAGAACTAATCACTCCAACCTCAGATTCCCATGTTGCCATGCAAGACAGTTTTTCCAGGGTCCCCATTAACAGCTAGATTAGCATAGATTATTGATATTCCTAACTTTTGTCTGCACGCACCATTTATGGTGTTTAGATGATTGTCTCTTTTTTGACTGAAATGAGAATGTAGAAAGTAATGTATTTTACAGTACCTGAATGATTCAGGGGGTGTCATAAAATATATTTCTTGACAGCATGCACGCGACAACAGGCCCTGAGAGGTGAATTATTGGCCTATATGGTAAAGTCCTCTATCCTGCCACCATTTGAATGATGTCAAGGACAAACCTGGGGAAAAAAATAGAAATCCCAAACATTGGAGCTAAAGGAATATATTAAGAAATTAGATCTTTTTTTCACATTGTGTATCTCACTGGGCTAGAGAATGAGATGGGGTTGGGACTAATACAAGCGGTCTGAGCTTGTCCAGTAACCATTCCGGGTCAAATATATTTAAATATTAATTTTGGCTTATTAGTATTACACTTGAAACACACATATATATATATTGTGACAGGAAGTCAGGTAAATCTGGGAATGTAGTCGCAGGCAGGAGATACATTTCCACCTGATTTAGAAAGTTCACCAATTACTATAGGGTGTTGGCTACAGAGCTAGCCAGCAGGAAGTTGAACAGACTTCAGCTGTTCAGAATGAGGAAATGAAGGCCTCTATAATTTGTCCAAAGGAAGTCCTATTGATTGCTGCCTTCTGTCGCCGTGTGGGCTGGGAGAGGAGGACAGACAGATGTGTGCCTCCTGACGCTGAGGAAGCCTGGGAGAAGGACTGCTGCCTCCTGTCGCCGTGTGGGCTGGGAGAGGAGGACAGACAGATGAGTGCCTCCCGACAAGCTGGTGAGCATGGGAGAAGACCCCCTGAAGTGATGTGCGCTAAGGAGGGTAAACAAGTGTGAAGACTACTCGAAGTGAGGTCTTGGATCGTTTCTAGGTGAAAAGAAACCAATGGACATTTCCTGTGTGAAGGGGAAATTAAGTAAGATTGAAGACTTCTCAAAGGTGAGGACATGGACTGTTTTTCTATGTGGAGAGAAAACAAAGGGACATGTTCCATATGAAGAGGAAAAGGGACATGTTAAATTAACTGTTTGCTGTGTGAAGAGATTATAAATGAACTATTGATGGTCTGCTGTAGGATCAGCAAAGTCTGCCCAACAGTAGGTTGGGGACAGACTCTTAGGTAGGTTCCAGTGTGAGAAGGTAGCCGCCCACAGAGGCAAGGATTTATTTTGTCTTTTATTTTATTTTGCTGGTTTTGACGCTTGCAGTCTGGTGAAGAAAAATGCATTAATAAACCAAACTGTTGTTTGCAAGCACTTCTCGGCTATCTTCTTGTGAAAACGCACCCCCCAAGGGGTCATACACGCCTACCACCGAGATAATCCCTCACATATGGTGGAGGTATGCAGTGGGCAGAAGCAGAGATCCCTGCAAAGAAGTGCATATGTTTGATGAACTTTGTCTGGTGCACGAGATTGCACAATCTATGTGTGCAGGAGAGAAGATCCTGAAAGAGAAAAAAACGTGTTTTAAAGAGACAGCGGTCTCAAAATTTTTGATGAACTTTGTTGTGTCTGGTGCAAGGGACTGCACAAACTGTGTGCGCAGGAAAGGAGATCCTGCAAGAGAGAGAAAAACGTGTGTTAAAGAGACAGTGGTCTGAAAATTTTTTGCTGGACTGTGAAAAATTTGTTTGTGGAGTTATTGAAGATGGGGCGATCAAAACGCCTGAAAAATGCAAAGATAGATGAAATGAGAGCCCGGATTCTATGGATGGAGGGGATGTTACCGTCTGAATGAGCCCCATCCATGCCTAAAGAGAGTCTACTAAAGAGGAAGGTTGTTGTCCCTAGCAACACTGATGAAACTGCAATGGAGACGCAGTGTGCTCAGATGAAAAGTAAACTAAAAATGGGGGAGATGCTTAAACAGCGGAGCTTTGCAGCTCAACAAAAGGCTCACCAAGAGAGCATGGCAGGCTGGAAACAGAGACGCCAGCAGCCAATGGAGGCCATCGGTTTGGAGGAAACCGAGTATGTGTGCAGGGCTGAGTTGGATGCCTTGCAACGGAAAATGGAAGAAAAGGAACAAGCCTTGGAATTGCTTAAGATGGAGCATAGAAACTTGCAGGAAACGAATGAACTACTCAAGTCTCATGTGTCACAGTGGGAAGAAATCACTGCTGTTCTTTTGGTCGAGTTGCAAAAAGGTCAAGACACTATAAAGGAGAAAGATACCATCCTCATGGAAAAGGAAATTGAAATTCAGACTTTGCAGAAGCAAAGTATGTGTGAAATGTTGGAGTTGCGTAATCAGCTGGAAAAAAGTCTTCAGTGTTTGGAAGCTACAAAAATAGACCTGCAGGGGGCGCAGGAACAGAATGTTGCTCTGAAAACGACATTGTCTCTCAGCGACAACGAGAAAAGTGAAAGAGAGGCTAAATTGCTGAGTACTGTGTATGAGCTCACCACTTTGAGCAATGTGGTAGATGAATTACGTGCAGACTGTGAAAGTTGGAAAGGTGAAGCCCAACGTTTCCAGCAGCAGTTAAAGGAGAAAGAAGCCTGTGTGGCAGAATTACAGTCTCATTCCCAGAAGCTAGCCAATGAGGTGAAAGCTCTTATGCAGGGAAAAGGAGATTCAGAACACAAGAGAAAAAAAATAGAGGCACAGCTGCAGGAATCGCAAGTCAAGGTGTCAGAAGGTGACCGAGTGTGTGCTAAGCTGTCAGAGAAGGCAAACCGACTGCAGGTTGAGCTGGACAATGTTACAAATCAGCTTTCTCAAGCAGACAGCAAATCTAGAGAAATTGCGGAAGATTTTTCTATCTTGGAATTGCAGCTGCAAGACACGCAGGAACTCTTACAGGAAGAGAGGTGTCAAAGGCTGAGTTTTAGCACAAAGCTCAAACAAATGGAAGATGAGAAAAATGGCTTCCTCGAACAATTAAAAGAGGAGGAGGAAGCAAAGAAAAACCTATCAGAGCAAGTCGCAACATTGCAAGCTCAGATAGCGGATATGAAAAAAACGCATGGAAGAAAGCGTTGGTTCATTAGAGTGTGTTGAAGATGTGAAAAAGAAGTTTGATCAGATGCTTGGTGAGGAGAAGACTGTGTCTGCAAAATATGCAGAAGAACGCGACCGTGCAGAAACGGAGGCGCGTGATAACGAGAGCAAAGCCCTGTTCTTGGCTCGCTCCTTGGAGGAAGCTCTAGAGTTTAAGGTTGAACTAGAAAGAGTTAACCAACAGCTGTGTACAGAAATGGAAGATTTGGTCAGCTTCAAGGATGATGTTGTGAAAATCGTTCAGGAGCTAGAAAAGTCTAAGCGAGCCTTAGAACAGCAATTAGAAGAGATGAAGATTCCGTTGCAGGAACTGGAAGAGGAATTACAGGCAACAGAGGATCTGTCCCAAAGAGGGGATAGTGTGCCTGATGCAGTTTTTAAAAGGATCAGTGTTTTGGGGTCTGTCCTGAGTGAGCCTCAGAAATGTGATGACATGTGGCTTGAATCACCCCTTTGGAATAAACCGTTCCTTCAAAAACTTCAAGCATTGGAAAATGTATCATTAGAACTTCAGCAAACAAAGAAGCTGTGTAAGAAATGTGATGATTTCTCAGTTCAGGCTGAAAACCTAGTGGAGAAAACTAAAGCGGAGAAAACTAAAGCAAGTGATATAAATCTGGGAGAAAAAAGCAAACGCCACCTAGTGGAGAAAACTAAGGCTATTGGTGAAAACGTGAAGCAAATGAATAAGTGCCTTTCAGGGAATATTTCCAAAATGGAACTGGTGAAAGACAGGTGGCAGAAATTCGAGCGTGATCTTGAGATGCATTCCATGTGGAATTCAGATAGAGAAAAGGAACTAGGTGACCTTGAGCGGTCAAATAGTTCAGCAGAAAGTGCATTGAAGAAACCTGTAAAAGAATGTGTTGCAGTTCCATGCTTCTTCACTGATGCAGAGAGGAGGTCTATAATGGATACCACCCAGATCGCTGGGTTCAACTGTGTTGTTGCCTTTGACCCATATGTTGGTGGAAAGAAAATTGATGATGTCGCTGGAAAAATTAAGAGGGGTCACTTTGAAGAAATGTGTGACAGCCTGTTGTGGCAAATGGAAGGCCCTCTGCACAGCATCTTAGAGCAAGCTAAGCTCAAGAAACAAAGAGTCAATGATTGTGTACAGCTGTATGGAGAGGCAACACAAGTCACAGAGGGACGTCAAGAGTCCCTACTTGGAACAAAGCTTAGTGAAGCAGAGGTTCTCAAAGTTTTGTGGAAAACATTTATGGATTGCAGAGAGAGGCGGCTCAAGAATGTTGAAGACATTAAGACTAGCCCAATTGAGTTGCCTATGGATCACGGTCCTCCATGGCGGATAGGACAAACTTGTATGCAAGACAAACTTGAGAAGCAGCGAAATTATGCCAAAAATGCAGTTGAGGAAAGCAGTGCTTGACACATGCGTGCCTGGAAATCTGTGTCCCAACCCTAGGGTTGAAACAAGAGGGGAGGTATGTGACAGGAAGTCAGGTAAATCTGGGAATGTAGTCACAGGCAGGAGATACATTTCCACCTGATTTAGAAAGTTCACCAATTACTATAGGGTGTTGGCTACAGAGCTAGCCAGCAGGAAGTTGAACAGACTTCAGCTGTTCAGAATGAGGAAATGAAGGCCTCTATAATTTGTCCAAAGGAAGTCCTATTGATTGCTGCCTCCTGTCGCCGTGTGGGCTGGGAGAGGAGGACAGACAGATGTGTGCCTCCCGACGCTGAGGAAGCCTGGGAGAAGGACTGCTGCCTCCTGTCGCCGTGTGGGCTGGGAGAGGAGGACAGACAGATGAGTGCCTCCCGACAAGCTGGTGAGCATGGGAGAAGACCCCCTGAAGTGATGTGCGCTAAGGAGGGTAAACAAGTGTGAAGACTACTCGAAGTGAGGTCTTGGATCGTTTCTAGGTGAAAAGAAACCAATGGACATTTCCTGTGTGAAGGGGAAATTAAGTAAGACTGAAGACTTCTCAAAGGTGAGGGCATGGACTGTTTTTCTATGTGGAGAGAAAACAAAGGGACATGTTCCATATGAAGAGGAAAAGGGACATGTTAAATTAACTGTTTGCTGTGTGAAGAGATTATAAATGAACTATTGATGGTCTGCTGTAGGATCAGCAAAGTCTGCCCAATAGTAGGTTGGGGACAGACTCTTAGGTAGGTTCCAGTGTGAGAAGGTAGCCGCCCACAGAAGCAAGGATTTATTTTGTCTTTTATTTTATTTTGCTGGTTTTGACGCTTGCAGTCTGGTGAAGAAAAATGCATTAATAAACCAAACTGTTGTTTGCAAGCACTTCTCGGCTATCTTCTTGTGAAAACGCACCCCCCAAGGGGTCATACACGCCTACCACCGAGCTAATCCCTCACAATATATATATATATATATATATATATATTATTTGTTTTAAAAATAAACTTTTAACCACAATTTTCAGCTTTCAGCACTGTCACTCTTTGAATGTCAATTGCGCGGTCATGCTAAATTTTTTATCTTTTTTTTAACACAAATAGAGCTTTCTTTTGGTGGTAATTAGTCACTACTGAGGTTTTTATTTTTTGCTAAACAAAAAAAAAAAAAGACCGAAAATTTTGAAAAAAAAAAAACACTTTTTATAGTTTGTTATAAATGTAATACTGCCCCCTTGAGGACTACTGGATTTCACACTTATGGGTCCCCCTGTGTTACCATTAGCAACCTTAACATTAACAGTCTCTCACTTTCCTTCTTGGCTCATTCAATAAACATCCCAGGGGTATGTAGTTGTTTTGTGTTTTATTGATAAATTAGGGATGGGAGGAGGGAATAGTGGGATAATTAACTATGCACAAGATTTGAGGACTTCTGTCTCTTGGTATAGCCAGGCTGTTGATCCACCTTGCCACTGAGGGGAATTTAGTTTTAAGTCTCTTTTCAAGATGACTTGGTAAACTAAGTTTATCTTCAGGATGCTCTCTTTAGTTTCCTCTTTCTTGGCTGCTGACACCCGTCCACTGACTATCCTACTCCTGTTTTGGCCCCCCTCAGGTCAGGCCCCTTGACACAATCCCCCGTACTCACGATACTGTTTTTCCAGGGTCTCCAGTGTCTCCCCCTAAGTCAGTTCTCCTGGACCTCTGGGTTCAGCTCCATTCTTCTGGCCCTCAGGAGACCCTCCTGAGGCCACTTGCCACTGCTACAGAGGAGGAGGCAGCCGCCACCCTCCCTCCGGGGCTCAGCTCTGCAGCTAAAGACCCCACAGCACATGTGCTCCTGGCTTTTATACAGTATCCCAAAATGCATCAAGACAACCTGTCTCTTCCAATCACCAGGACTGTATCAAAGCCTATGCATCCATTGGTCAGATTTCCTCCCACTGTCCAACATGCCTCCCTATTGGACCAGTGTGAAACACTCACTAGACAGAATAAATTGCATACTGAGCACAATGAGCATACCTCACTAACAGATCCTGCTCTCTGGTAGGCAGAGAGCAATATAGATTTGCCTGCAGTTTCTCTAGTAGGCAGACAGAGCAAAAAATGATTCTCTCTCACTAGCACCTACCTAGGAGGGTGCTACATAAAATTTTGCAAACAGGTAATTTTTCTCTCCCTGATGTGCACTGATGAGGCTGCACTGATGGGCACTGATAGGCTGCCATGATGTGCACTGATAGGCTGCACTGATAAGGTAGCACTGATGAGGTGGCACTAAAGGGTACTGATAGGTGGCACTGATGATGGGGCACTGATTGGCAGCACTGATGTGCATTGATAGGTGGCACTGGTGGGCACTTCTTAGCCGTACTGATATGCACTGTTAGGTGGCACTGGTGGACACTGGTAGGGGACACTGGTTGGCACTGCCTAGCAGCAGTGGTTGTCCGTGTGTGGGACCGATGTCCCGTTTACACAAGCTGGTTTTGAGCTTTTTTCTCCTCACGCTGAGGCCGATTACTGGCTTCTGTTTACATCATGTGATCAGCTGTCATTGGCTGACAGCTGATCACATGGTAAAGGGCCGGGATCAGCCCCCTACTCCAATCTGGGATCAACCGAGTCTCATGGGCTCGCAGGGGGAGCTCAGGCAGCACATGCATAGGAAAACATACATAGACGCCCTCCAGGCAATTTAGGCCCGCGCTGTAGCTATAAGCCAGGCGGGAAGAGGTTAATACAGGTTGCATACTTGCCACAGGCTTTAAGCTGGCCACAGATAGATCAAAATTCAGCTGGTTCAGCAAGGACTGGCCGAATTCCAATTAGTGGATGGCCGTCTCTACTCAACAGAAGTCGATTCAGAGATATTTAGTGTATTCAAACAGAGGCAAGGCACGCTGTGGAAATAGATTGTCCCAGCGGGGGGGGGGGGGAGATTCTGTTAGATTGTTTTTTGTTTTTTTTATTTGTTCAACCCACTAAACTACCTGCCTATGGCTAACTTTATGGTTTTCCAGATAACTGTGGGTTTTTATGCACAGGAGCACAGGAGTAGTTTTCTTAAATCAGGCTTGTTTTTTTCTGGTTCAGACCTCAGATAGTGCTAGTTGAAGTGTGGAGAAGATAGAGAAAGAAGTCACTGCACTGACTCATTCACAGGGTAAATGTCTACTTGAGCTATCAATCTATAAACAAGGGGTAAGGAGAAACTGGAAAATGTAATAAGGATTCTAATGCTCCACCTGCTGGATGGATATGAGAATGTAAAATTATAATATGTGGCTTTTAACATTTACATGGCTAAAAAAAAAAATTAAAAAAAAATATTTTTAAAAATTGTATGTTAAGTCCAGACCAAATAAAGGAATATATATATAATATCAATGTACAAGGAGACTTGTATGATAGAAAAATGTAGATTATCAGTAGGGATGATCGAGCGGTTCGGGTCGACCATCGGAACATTGGCTGTCCGAAATTCGGCGGAATTCCGAACTTTTTGCGGTAAAAGTTTGGAATTCAACCACCAGAACCGCCCAAAATGCAATGGGACAGGAACTGGGCTTTAAAAGCCCGTGATTGGCCCAGAAACGTCAGTAAAAGCCAATTGAAGGGGCAGGAGTGGGCTAGGAATGTGATTGGAGTGACTACGGGGTCCAGAGGCCAATCAGTAATGAATACGCCCCCCAGTATATAACATAGCCCCGCCAAACCTCTAGCACTGTAATACAGGGGCTGTGGAAGAGAGTGGAAGCATTTGTGTTTCTCCTGCTGCTTGTAAAGCTCCAGTGTCTTTTTGCAATTATTAGTGTGAGGAAAGGGATATGCAGTGTAGTTAGGGTACTATATACCACTATAGTTAGATTCAATAATCTAGTTTTTGTAGGGATACCTTTAAGTGTCAGGGTGACCGTAGTGTAGTTTAGGTGACCTGACTCTGCCATGTCAGGGTGACCAAACTCTGCCATGTCAGGGTGACCGTAGTGTAGTTTAGCTGACTCTGCCTGCCATACCAGGGTGACCGAACTCTTCCATGTCAGGGTGACCGTAGTGTAGTTTAGCTGACTCTGCCTGCCATACCAGGGTGACCGAACTCTTCCATGTCAGGGTGACCGTAGTGTAGTTTAGCTGACTCTGCCTGCCATACCAGGGTGACCGAACTCTTCCATGTCAGGGTGACCGTAGTGTAGTTTAGCTGACTCTGCCTGCCATACCAGGGTGACCGAACTCTTCCATGTCAGGGTGACCGTAGTGTAGTTTAGCTGACTCTGCCTGCCATACCAGAGTGACCGAACTCTGCCATGTCAGGGTGACCCCACTATGCAGATTTTGGGTTAGGGGTATACATATATATATATGTGTATATATATATGTATATGTGTATATATATATATATATACACACACACACACACATATTTATATATATATATATATATATATATACACCCCTATACAGAGGTTCAGATGTCATGCCTGCCTCCAAACGCCTTCAAAAAACGCCTGAAAAATGCCCAAAACAAAAACGCCCAGGTGTGAGGGTAACACCATCCCTGCGCTACTGAAATTCTAAGAAAAATAATCTGTTTTTTTTTTCTGGTTCTGGACATGCTACAGGGCTGAAACTTCACAGGTACACTTTTTAGACCCCCCCCCAGACACTAAATCCAAAGAAATCTCTTTTTTTTTTCAATAATTTTTTCAATAATTGTCTCTCTATCAAAAACGACAATTTTTAAGAACTTTTTTTTGCCTGATTCATAGTCCCTGGGGCATGACCCAGAACCCTAGGCACTTTTTAGGGGCATTTATTGGGTTTTAGGGCTTCAAAGTTGTGTTTTTTGATTCCAGAAGTTTGGGTCCATTGATTTCAAATGGGTTCTGGAATCCGAACCGAACTTTCGGGAAATTCGGGTGTTCTGGTCGAACCAAATTTTTCAAAAGTTTGATCATCCCTAATTATCAGTGCTGACATTGCCCACCGGTGATACTGATCGCTGGCTCCTGTACTTAGAGCTAGCTTGAGCTACTTTGTCTCAAGTTGGATGCACAGGCAGATTTTCTTTCAATCAACCAGCAGGTTGAACAAAAACTACTGGCAGATCCCTGCATCAACACAGGTGATGTTGATGCAGAGATCCTTCCGCTATTGTATTCTGGCAGGGTAACTCCCTCCCTGCCAGAATACACTGATCAGCGCTCACAGCCATTGGCTGTGAACTCTGATTGAATGCAGGTTTTCCAGCATGCCCATTCGACAGAAGCCAGTCGTTAGGAGCCAGCATCTGACGCAGAGGAGCTAGAGCAAGATACTGTATTTATGATTGTTTTGTTTATTTAATTTAATGTTCTTTGTTTATTCCCCTTTGTTTCTGTAGTTATTAGACCGTTATTAGTGTAATGTTGCCTTAAACATTTTATTTTCCTTTTTTTTCAATCATAAAATTTTGATGCTAACAGGGGACTGATATTTGGCACAAAAACAGGTCTACGAGAGTTTAAACACTTAACGACTAGAAGGTTATACCCCTTTAATGACCAGGCCATTTTTTGCAATTTCGCACTGCATGACTTTAACTGGTAATTGCGCAGTCATACAATGCTGTACCCAAACAAAATTTTTTCCCCACAAATAGAGCCCTCTATTGGTGGTATTTGATCGCCTCTGCGGTCTTTATTTTTTGCGATATAAATTATAAAAAAAGATAAAATAAAATTTTCTACTTTTTGTTATAAAAATTATATAATAAACTAAATTGTTGTCATACATTTAGGCCAAAGTGCATTCAGCTACATTTCTTTGATAAAAAAAAAAAATCTCAATAAGCGTTTATTTATTGGTTTGCGCAAAAGTTATAGCGTCTACAAACTATGGTGTATATACTGCAATTTATGCAACTTTTATTATACAAAACACCCCAAAATTACCCCTCTTTGGAAAGTAGACACCCCAAAGAGAGCCATGTTGAGCCCACTGAATATTGAATTTTTTTGTCACAGGTGTTTAAAATATTACAAAAAAAAAACAAACATTTTTTTTTTTTTACACAAAGCACAAATTTGTTATTGAAATGATTTATTGCTCACGCATGCCATGGGTATATGTGGAACTACATCCAAAAATACATTCTGCTGCTTCTCCTGAATATGGGGATGCCCCATGTGTGAGACAGTCTAGCTGCATACAGGACCCGAAGGGCATAAATTGTTGATTTCTCTCCTCACTACATATCACAGTTTCAGAGGCCATGAAATGCCAAGATAGCAAAAACAATATCCCCCTACCCCCCCCCCCCATGACCCCTTTTCGGAAAGTAGACACCCTAAGCTATTTGCTGAGAGGCATGTTGAGTCCATGGAATATTTTATATTTTGCCACAAGTTCAGCCTATGGCCTGAACGGAAAAAAAGAACATAACAGATTCCTCCATTTATATCATTCGATGTGGATAAGGAAATCTCTGCCAATAAAAGTGTTAAAAAATATATGGCGAAGCATAGGGGAGATATATATGCATTTTTTTTAACTGCGGTGGTGAAATCACCTCCTACAGTGCTGCAATCATTAGCTACGTATATGCTGAGAGCAAACGCTGTTGCTGTCAGGATAAACAAATCAGTGCTGCAGCTGATGGGTGTACCTGCAAAGCAAACCCTGTCTTACAGGGTTTTTTTTAACTGGGTTTACATCCTCTTTAAGTGAAATTTGATCGAAAAAAAAACACTTTTTTTATATGGGTTATATGGGTTTTTCCTGTATTTATGATAGTTTTGTTTATTTAATTTAATGTTCTTTGCTTTTTCCCCTTTTTTCTGTATTTATTGAATTATTTTTAGTGTAATGTTGCCTTAAACATTTTATTTTCCTTTTTTTTTTTTTAAACATAAAATGTTAAGGCTAACAAAGGACTGATTTTTAGCACAAGAACAGGTCTACGAGAGTTTAAAGGAGTTTCCGTAACCCTCAGGAGCTATTTAAAGTCCATTGCAACTTTAAAAACCTCTAAAACTACCTTAATTTCCCCTTTGACTGCAATGCATTTTATTCAAAATTTCAGAGACAAAAAACTCTATATTCACTCATCCCTTCTTAGGAATGAAGTAACTCGGGTCAGAATGTTTGATCTCAATTCTGGCTTCAAGCCAGTGAATTAGAATGAGAGCCAGGTAACAAGGTTTTCAAAAGAAGTCTACTTATTGCTCTAATGCCAGGTATCCTTTAAAGACAATCAGCGTGGTTTATTGCTTGTTAGCTGCAGAATTGATACAAAGGCAAGTGGAATGTTTATTGCCAAGAGCTTTGGCAATGGAAAAAAAACTGGATTTTTTATTGATGACACATAGTCTGGCTAGTGCTATTTTCCTAAGACTAGAGCCTTCCCTTGGGACAGGAACAGTTCCAAAGCAACTTGACAATGAAATGTTCAGCACAGATAGTTATTTTAGATTATTTCCCAAGTGTCTCTGTTCTTATAGATGACATCCCAGCCATTGTCCTTGGGAATTTTCCATCCCCATACTTTCATCCTTGTATTATATATCTCAATTCTGGTGTGAATGGGGCTAGCTGTTGGGGATCTATTTAAACCAAGTCATCAGTCCCAGATGAGCAAACTGGATAGTCACTCGCACCTTAAAACCAATTAAATTTTTTTCTAGTATCTAAACTTCATAAATAATTTGTAGGGGATTTTAATCTTTGAATGATTTCTCTGACAAGCGATATTTGTAGTTAACTGTCTCTTCTATCCTCCTATAGAAACTAAAAAAACTGAGTGCAACAGAACACATCTAAAGGGTTAATTCACCTGCAGCCCATGCACACTATTCTGTAATTTTAAACTAATTTGATTTTAAAAAAATCCATTTATGCTCCTCCCATACCTGTAGGCCATTTGTGCCTGGAGTGAAGCCTGCCTCAAACACTTCTAATATATTCCACAGCACCATATTGTCCTCTTCTCTAGGAGAAACCGTCGTTAGTCGTTGCCCCAGTCGGACACATGCCCCAGTGGCGTAACTACAGGGGTTGCAGAGTTGCAATTGCAACCGGGCCCCATGCTCCAGGGGGCCTGTGCGGCTCCCCTGTACACCTGGATAGGAGGGCGGTGGGGGCAGCATGTAGAGAAATCACTGTCCTCCTTTTTTCTCCTGTAGCTGCAGGAGGAAAATGGAGGAGATTGGTTCATCTGTATGCTGCCCCTGCCACTCCTATCCAGTTCACTTGTGTTCTGCTGTCTCTGGGCCCCTGTGTGCTCCCCTAGTCCCCCGGCCCCCCTTCCCACTGTGCTCTCTTCCCTCTCCTGCCGGCTGCTGCAGGGGGTGTGTCACAATAGAGAACCAGGAAGGGGTCGGTAAATATGTAAATGACCAGCTCCTTCCTTTTCTGAATGGACAGAGTCATATTCAGTGACATTGTAAAAAAATAAAATGAAATGATAAAAAATAGTACAATTAAAATACCAAAAAATAAAAACTACTGACACCAGTGGGTGAGCTTCCAAGATCGCAAAGGTCACACTTGCAACCGGGCCCTGGCATTCCACCGCCATGGGGAGGCCCAAAAATGGTAGGAAAGGGACCATATTAAAGGGTCCCACAACGGGAATAAAGGGCCCCAGGATCAGTGGGAAGAGCCCCAGGCTTGAAGGGAAGGGCCCCGGCCAGGGGTCTGGGGGGCCCTTCATGGTTTCTTGCACTGGGGCCCTGAAGGTTCTAGTTACGCCTCTGACATGCCCCCTAGTGTTCCAGAAGTGAGCATCATTCTTTTGAGTTCCAATGTCCTTCTGAAAGGCAGTAACACACTCCCTGTCTTAGGATGTCTGTACTCTGGGTGAAGGAGCAACTAAGACATCTTTAGACAGCAGCATTGTCAGTCTGGGGGGAGGGTAGTGATAAATGCAGAGCTGGCCCAAGACATTGTGCTGCCTGAGTCCAAGAATTAAATGCTGCCCCCCCCAAAAAAAAAATCATGCCCATAAATTAAATTTATCAGGAAGTCAGATTTACATGCAACAGCACCTTGTCTATATGAAATTTGTTTAGGGGCTCCATTGTGGGGAAGGGGTTAAGGGGCTGCTTTGTGGGGGGTTAAGGGGCCCCTTTGTATATGGTATATTGGTATAATGACAAAAAAAAACAGTAATAACTTTATTAAATATAAAATGTAGAAAATATATACTTCCATAACTCACCACCGGACCGGTCCCCCAAACACCACTGTCTGTTCTGCTGTCACTCCTGTGTCTGCCCCGTCCACTCCCCTAGAAGATCCAGCCTGCCTTGCGTGAGATAGAGTACACTGATGTCTGACGTCATTGCGCACATCACAATCATGCAAGGGACGTTCTCCAGAGGAGGCTTTCCACCTCCTCATACTCAGCAGTTTGCACTATAAGATGGGGAAATACCGCTCGTGATGCGCCACAAACTGATGACACACAAAACTGCTGGAAAAAAAATCTTGGGCGTCAATTTGCTGCCCCTCTTAAAGTTCCGCCTGGGTCCAATGGACCCAGCGGGACCCATGGTAGGGCCGGCCCTGAATAAATGCACTTGCAGATTTAGATGAACTTACCTAAGGATTTAAAGTTGGAGCTAACACTTTATAAGCAGTTACAGCAACAGCTTTTATACCTTTCTGGATAAAGGTTTTACATAAAGGAACAAAGGTTGACTATTGGAAGAATCTCTGTCAGCATTAAATGGTTTGTCTCAACACTCTAACTGCCACTTTTGCTGTACAGCTTGGTCTGTTGAAAATGAACAGACCTGCTGGCTGGATCACCAGATAAAAATAAAGGACAAAAAGACTAAAAAAGAAAACAAATGCAGCCATCAAATCTAAAGACTGGTAAGCTGCAATATAATATATTTTTGTTTTTTGGTCTAATTCAACTACTCATATTAGTTAACATATAATAGATAACTGAAAGCTATGAATATGTATGGGGGGTTTGTAGATCATATAGTACAACAACATTAAAGTCATTCTAAAGGTTAACATTTAAAAAATAAATAAATAAATAACAAACAGGTTTATACTTACCTGCTCTGTGCAATGGTTTCTGATCCTCATCTTTTTGGGTCCCCCTGCCGGCGGTCCTGGCTTCCCCCTGTTAAGTTATTGAGCTCTGTATACATTTTTTATGCACCACATAACAGACTAGGCTGGCAAACAAGTGAAAAGCAGGTACTGAACATGTGAAAATGTAATAGTTTAACCTCTTCTGGACCACTCCACGTATATATATATACTGTGGCAGGGCGGCCCTCCTGCGCAAAATCACGTAACTGTACTTGATTTCGTGCAATGAGCCTGGGGTGCGCGCGCCCCGGGCAACCTGCTCCCGCTGTAATTGGACCCGATGTTCTCCGGCACCTTGTGGTCGTTCGGGAGAGAGGCAGAACAGCAATCTGCCTGTGTAAACAAGGAAGACCGCCGTTCTGTGATGGGGAAGATGGAGATCTTGTGTTTCTACTAAGCAGGGACACAGATCTCTGTCTTCCACCAGTCAAAGCACCCCCCCCCCACACACACACACACAGTTAGAAAGCACTCCCAGGGAACACATTTAATCCCTTTGATCTCTCCTGATGTTAAAGCAGAGTTCCGGCCTCAAAATCGACTTTACACCATCCGCTTGCAGTAATGTAGCTGAAAAATAATTGGATAATTAAAATTTTTTTTTTTTATTTACTTACCTTGCTATTAAAGAAAATATACTTCCTTCCTCTTCCTCCCTCTTCGGCCGCGGCCCGCACCATCTCTTCCTGCTTGCATTGACTCCTGGAAGCCGAACGTCATCGGGATGATGTGCCTGCACTGGAAGTGACGAGCAGGGCCGGTGCAGAGCATTCTGGGACTCCGACATCACCGAAGAGAACACCAAAGAGGACGCTCTGGCTTCAGCTGCCCACACCTGAGATGGCAGCGCTGGACAAGACATTTTCAAGGTAAGTATTTCTTCTAAAAAGGTAAGTGAAATCGGGGACAGTTCAGAGGCTATTGTTGCTGAAATGCACTAGCCCTGACTGTCCCAGGGGTGTTTTTATCTAAAAAAAAATTTTGAGGCCAGAACTCTGCTTTAACTCCTTTTTTGCCAGTGTCATTATAGTGACAGTGCATATTTTTAGCACTGATCACTGTATTGGTGTCACTGCTCCCCAAAAAAAGTGTCAAAAGTGTAGGTTAGGCTGCATTCATACTTGAGCGTAGCGTTTTCGCGTGTTTTTTTACCGCAATTTTACCGTTATTTTCAGACGTTTTTTTCAGGCGTTTTTGGAGGCAGGCATTGACAGCTATCAAAAACGCTGGTAATCAGCCCAAAAAGAAGCTCATGTACTTTTTTCAGCTACAGGCATTTTGCAAAATGCTCAGATGTGAAAAGGGGCCATTTAAATGAATGGGGTTTTACTTGTTGGGCGTTTTGGAACGTTTTTTTTTAGCGTTTTTGGAGCTGAAAAACGCTCAAAAACGCCCAGGTGTAAATGGAGCCTAATGCCCCATACACACGTGCAGATTATCTGCAGACTTTTGTCTGCAGACTTACCAAAACCATATAATATGAGGTCAAACCTAAACACTTTCAATTTGTATGCAATCCGGCAGGCCCTTGCACTACATAGAAAAGGTAAATCTGCAGACAAAAGTCTGCAGATAATCTGCACGTGTGTACGGGGCATTAGTGTCCAATTTGTCCGCTGCAATGTCCTGCTAAAATTTGCTAATAGCCGCCATTACGAGTAAAAAGTAAATAAATAAATAAATTATTATAAATACATAAATAAAAATTCCATAAAAAAAAAAAAAAAAAAACATTTTGCGCAAACCAATCAATGTAAGCTCATTGAGATTTTTTTTTTTAACCAAAAAGTGTAGCAGAATACATATTGGCCTAAATTAATAAAGAAATTATATATTTTTTTTCATTTTTTATTGGGTATATTTTATAGCATAAAGTAAAATCATGTTGTTTTTTTTTTTTTTTTCAAAATTGTCCTTTTTTATATATAAAAAATAAACCGCAGAGGTTATCAGATACCATCAAAAAGGAAGCTTTATTTGTGGGAAAAAAGGACATCAATTTTATTTGGGTACAGTGCTGCACAATTGCGCAATTGTCAGTTAAAGTAATTTAGTGCTGTATCACAAAAAAATGGCCTGGTCAAGAAGGGGGGGGGGGTAAACATTCCGGGGGTGGAATTTGGTAAATTGGAGCATACCTTTCAAGTATGGATGAGCAAATCTGCCTGGGATCAGTTCACAAACAGTTTAATGAACCTTGCTTTGCAGCAAACCGTAGGGGGGGGGGGGGGTTGGCATATCCTAATTATTCTTCATTTGTAAGGCTAATACGCAACCCAAGGGGACTGGGTTTAAAATTTTGTTTTTCATTTAGAGGCTATGTACTGCATTAATAGGTCATTTCTAATTTCTGGCAGCATACCTGCATTGTTTTTAGCCAAATATATGTATGTGACTATCCCTAGTGTCAGGCAATGTTCTTAATTGCCAAAATCAGTTGTGAACATATGTATTGAGAAATATATTCCATTAGTTATAAAATGTGGGAAAGAAGGGGGTGTGATAAATGTTCTTGGAAAGCAGCTCTAGTTGGACTTTTCCATAACTGCCATGTGACACCATTTTTAATGTACAAACATCTCGAAAGGGTTTGAATTCAATAGCCAGAGGGACTGGACAACTCAATTTCCTGGCAAGCAAGAAACCAAGAAAGAAGGATAAGAAGCGAATACAGTAATTTGCTTTTGCAACCTAAATGAAGGAAAGAAAGGTATGGACTGTACAAGAGGCAGCCCTGGTGTTGATAAGCAGGTATAACTATGCCAGTGTAAGGATCTCTGAAAAGATGTTTTGATGATGTTTTAAAAATGTAAGAACTTAAAGGGAAATTTCTTTACGAATATAAGATAAATTGCATTGCAAACAAAAATGTAGTCTTGTCATAGATTTGAATTTTTATTGGTAGACATCAATGATCCCCAGTTGATGGCTTGTAACTCACATGAGCCACATACCTTACCCCATGCCCGAATAAAAAGGATTTTCTTGTTATTTGGTGTTATAAGTGGTTTTGCTGATATTCTGAATACTCCTGCCTGTCTTTTGCTTGTTGTTTGATTGCCTGTCCTGATTTTTTTTTTGGAAAGTGGAAAGACAGCACTGGACCCATAGGGTTATCCTACTGGTATTGTTATCTTAAAGTGCTTGTAAACCTCAGACATGAAATTTGAAGAAAGTTTCTATAGTGTCTACTTGTCGAAATTAAAAGCACTAAGTGTAATTTCTGTCTGCTGCCTCGTTCCTCTGCTATTAACATGAATCACTTCTGACAAGCTTTCCTGACACCAAGAGAAAAACGGTGACAAGGGAGGGTGCTCTAGCTGATTGACAGCCTCAGCTCTGTTCCTGTGTGGAGGGGAGGGGGGAGGTTGTCCCTTCCCTTCAATCACCTCTCAGAGCTCTCCTCGCTGAGCTCTGCAGAGTTTAACTTCAACTCTCCATCTCTTTTTTCTGAACGCTTAGACAAGCTTATAAATTCAGAACAGATGTAGAGAAGAGAAGACTGCAGATAAACAAGTCTAACTTATGTAGGAAGATGTGTTTCATCTCTGTGTATCACCTGAGTTTAGTCACTTTACAACCACTTTAAGGTATTGATGTTGATATAAATCAGGGGTATGCAAACTGTGGCCCTTCAGATGTCCCATGAGGCATAGCAAGACTCTGACAGCCACAAGCATGACACCCAGAGGCAGAGGAATCATGGGACTTGTAGTTTTGCAACAGCTGGAGAGCCAGAGTTTGCATATCCCTGATATAAATGATCTGGTTCCTGGGCAGGTGGCTTCTACACAGAGGATCTCCACAGTCTCCTTGGCTTGTAGTGTAATGTATCGAGAATCGAAACTGAATCGCCACGCCACTGCTAAGAGGTCCCGATACAACTTTATTACGTTAAGGTCAGGGGTGCAATTCAAAAACTATCCAACATGTTTTGGGGGTCCAAGAGCGCTCCCTTTATCAGGGCTTGACTGACTACAATGTGAATAAACCAAAAGTAAACTGGACCTACAATGGTAGTTTTTCCAGAGTGAATTATAAGCATGGGCCTTTTCAGCAACTAACTTGGCAGCCAAACAAGCTGCTGAAAAGGTCTGTGCTTTATAATTCACACAAAAAATTACCATTGTAGGACCAGTTCACTTTTGGCTTATTCACAGCCCTGATGGAGGGGGCGCTCTTGGACCCCAGAAACGCATGAGCTGATTTTTGCTATGACATCCTGAAAGGCTTGAGAGTGTCACACTGTGGAATTAATACTACCTTGGGTTCATAGTGAGAACTAAACTCAATCCCTGGGCCCAAGAAACCCCAAACTCACTGATAAGACAGATGGTCAACACTTACTATGATAAAAATATATATTTAAATATTTGCAGCACTTTACACACCTGTAAACATGAACATAATTATAGATCATCTAATTTATACAGTGGTAAACTAACATTTAAAATCACAGGCCTCAGGCTGCATTGAAGTCATAGTCATAATGCTTGTATTCGGAGGATATTTTTTTTATTTAGCTGTGAAGATAAATTCTCAGTTATCTCACTGTTTCATTTTGCTCCTCTTAGATTAAAGATATGTTAAATATAAAAACTGATTTAAATTTTCACCTGTACTTAACCTTTGTCAGAAACTTGGGGACTCTCCATGATTGGGCAAAACAACCCACCAGGTCAATGCAATTACTGGGTCCCTAGGTTATACAAGTCCACCTACCAAGTTGATGGCAAGAAAAGTGATGTCAACGTCACTATTCTGAATCATCCAGCAAGCCAGAGCCCAGTGATGACCTTGCATAGGACAAGAGAGCCGGGTAAATGTCCTCACTGTGCTCTTTTCCTCTCCAGCACCTCCCTCTGGCTACTGAGAAGATGTATGTGGCCAGAAGGAGAAGAACCACAGCAGGAGCTGGATTGCCTGCAGAAGACAAAAGGTAGGTAGGAGGAGACAGACTGATTCACAATAATTTACAAAGAGGGGGGAGGGGGGGTGTTTGGGACTTTAAATGAGGTCTGTGCGGCATGGCTTAAAGATAAGTCAATGTTAAAAACATATTTCTTATTGTCTTGAACAGTAGGTAGCATAACATAATACAGTTAGTACATACAAGAGTTTATGAACATTTCAATAACATGGTGCAGATCATATATACATAGAAATGATAATAGCAACATAGCACATTGCATTGTGTGGTGTAAGACAATTATCCTCAGCAGAGTTGTATAAAGTACTCGAAACCCATACTTGAGTAAAAGTACAAGTGCTCAGTCAAAAAGTGACTTGAGTAGAAGTGGAAGTGCTCAATCAAAAAGTGACTTGAGTAGAAGTACTAAAGTATTCAACATTTTTTGTACTTAAGTATTGCAAGTAGTTTTTTTTTTTTAATTCTGCTACTGAAGTACTGAAAGTAAAAGTACCAGTAGTTTTGAAAAAAAAAATTGCTACTCAAGTACTGAAAGTAAAAGTACAAGTACTGTGTTATGTAGTTATTAAAGAAAGAAGTCAAAAGTTTGAACATCATATTGTTTTTTATTATTTCAAATGCAGCTTTTATTTATACATACAGTAGCATTTATTTCCGTATGCGCTGATAATACACATGTTTTGAACTTCATGAAACCTGCCATCTACTGTTCTGGCAGTGGTAATTTTTATAATTGTAACGAGTAACTATGTAGCACAAAAAAAAATATCGGAGTAGAAGTATTGAAATCATCTAAAAAATGTAGTGAAGTAAAAGTGGAAGTAGGAGAAAAAAATTCTACTCCAGGAAAGTACAGATACCGCCTTTCGGTACTTAAGTACAGTAGTGAAGTAGTTCTACTTAGTTACTATACATCTCTGATCCTCAGTGTCATATGATCACTTAAAAAGCATAATATTATGGTATAATCTAAATGAATAAAACACATTCAATTGTCTATAAAGAACATGGTGCATCCAGATATGCCCATCTATAGTTGTCTTACACCACACAATGCAATGTGCTATGCTGCTATTATCATTTCTATATTATATGATCTGCACCATGTTATTGAAATGTTCATAAAATCGTGTATGTACTAACTGTATTATGTTATTCTACCTACTGTTCAAGACAATAAGCAAAATGTTTTCTAACATTGACTTATCTTTAAACCATGCCGCACATACCTCATTTGAAGTCCCAAACCCCCCCCCCCCCCTTCTTTTTATACAGATTTAGGGATGGAGGCGTGTGTTCCTACAGGTTCCATTCAAAGTCCCAACCCCCCCCCCCCTTTTAGTTCATATGACCTACAATTATTGTCCCAGTGTATTACTGCTTATTTGATCCACGTATATCCCCCCAATTGCCCATTTATTGCCTGAATGTTTCCTCACTCAGGGAATGTTGCTGTTATTTTCCTTTGTAGCCCACATATTGTCACAATTGTTTATTACCACCATCTGCAACAACTGCAAGGTTTCTACCTACTAATTGGCATTAATGCCTATTTGTTGCCCATCAACTAATAGGCTTGCCAGTGTGTTGCCCCTGATGTTTCCCATATATTGTCTCTATTGCCAGTGTATTGCTCATATATATTGCTATTATTCCTTGCAGGGGCGTAACTACAGGGGTTGCAGGGGTTGCAATCGCTACCGGGCCCCATGCTCCAGGGGGCCCGGTAGCAAACCAGTGGGTGAACTTCCAGGATCGCAAAGGTCACACTTGCGACCGGACCCTGGCATTGCACCACTGTGGGGAGGCCCCAAGATTGCAGGAAGGGGGCCCACAAGATTGCAGGAAGGGGGCCCACTGCAGAACTTGTGAAAGAATCCTGCTGTGGGACCGTAATAAAAGGCCATGCAACGAGGGTAAAGAGCCCCAGGATTAGTGGGAAGAGCCCTGGGCTTGAAGGTAAGGGCCCCGGCCAGGGGTCTGGGGGGCCCTTCATGGTTTTTTGCATCAGGGCCCTGAAGGTTCTAGTTACGCCTCTGATTCCTTGTGTGTTAGCCACATATTGCCACAACCTCATCTGTTTTTCTTGCATATTGTTACATTTTTGCATGCAGTGCTTAGGGTGCTATCTGTAAAGGTTGATTGGGTAAAAGTCCTAAAATGACACTAAATTATATCCTTATATCCCAAAAATAATCCAAATTTATCCACTACTTCATGGCCCAATAATCTATTTTTCATCAAATTGTTTGTACTGTATTTTTCTGCCTCCTTGTAATGTCCACTGTGAGTTCTTGAACCTCTCCTTGTCCCCCTCACTTCCTGTTGTTTTTACCTAGCAGAGCACATTAGTTGAAGTCGTATGGTCACTGCTCTGTGCACAGTATAAATTCCATATTCCACATTACATTGTCCCTAATCCATCAGGAGACAGAGACATCCTCTAACAAAAAGTTGGATCACAGCAGCAAAATAAAGGAATTTAGAGATTTGAGAGTAAGATTTTTAGTTAAATTGGAACTGAACTCTCACAATCAGCATTACCAATTTTCAATGCTTAGGCTAGCATTAGTACACAGATAGTAAAGTATATCATATTTACATGTTTTATGCTTTTTTTTTACACTTCTTTAGTGTCTTTCTGGTTTCTGGCCTAGGGCAAAATTATGGCATACATCCCAGGGGTCTTCACAGGCATATTTTTTTTTCTTTCATCTAGAGGAGAGCAGGAGGGACTTTCTAAACTAAACACACCCTCCTGCCTGCAAGGCTAAGGTATAGGCAGATGGATATTCAGGAAGTAAATGCTACAGTACATGAAACATCTTCCCTTACTCAAGATGGCCACACCTAGAAATGCTAGGGGTGTTTTTCAAAGTAATTTCTCCACAAAGTAAAGAATGGAGATATGGATGGATAGGTGAATTTTATTTGAATATTAAAAATGGATTAAATAGTGTTTTAGTTTGTGGTGCTCAGATGCAGTTAAGTTCTCATTTAAGCCACACTTTAGTGTTACTTTAACTTGAGTTTTTTTGTCTGGGCTTGGTATGCATCATGTACAAGTGGGAGTATCGGGGTAAATTTGCTATCAAACCAATTAATGGGTATATTTGTTTCACTGGTGATAATCTCATTAATAAGAAAAGGACTGCAAGTCAGAGAATCCCCCAGTGTGGCCTTTCAGCTTCCACACATATTTGCAAATATGAACAACTAACATCTCTGTTTTAAAACTGGAAATAGATTAGACATGTCTTGTCTGCTCATTATTTCAGTGTGTGCTGGGGAATTTTTATGGTTTGTGCACTTGCAGTTAGTAGTAATCAGTCTCATTTATCAGAGTATCTAAAGGAACGACTGTCAAAACTGCTTGATAGCAACCAACAACCTCAAACTTGTAATGGGAAAGTAGATATGGCGTCTGATAGATGAACGATGGTTGGATGCTGTAAATTCAATAGATAGTTCACATTCCAGACATTTTGAATATTGTCATTAGTACAGTAAACTTTTTAACAAACATATTACAACCAGCTACATGCATACTCTACAAGCTCTAAGCAGTATTTAGAGCTCAAGAAACTTACCTCTAATAGGTGTAGCACCCCACAGGTAGGTGCTAGGTAAAACTATAGTGGGCCTTGTCTGCCTAACAGCAGGGCTGTGATTTATCTAGTTATGGTGTCAGGGCTTCCAGATGTGCCTGCTGAAGGGAGAAGTATCCCCATTGGCTCCTGTGAGAGGCTTCTCATAGGGCAGTGTGGGAAGCCCAATCAGGGGACACATCCCAGCTTGTAACTACCCCAGAAGGCAGATTATGCTGCAAGGGATTCTAGGAGTGGGTATAAGTTTGGGGGGAAGTGCGTGGCATGGTGTCTTTGGCGGGAGCAGAGTCCCAGGAAGGAGAGTGCGACTGTCTCTCCTCCTGTCTGAGGAAGGTGGATATCTCGGGGTGTCGCCTGAGAATCCAGGGAGTGCTGAGTTGAGCTGAGGGGATCCGGTGTGCCGAGAGCCTGCGGAGAGAGAGAGGGGTCCAGTCCCAGGAAAGCCTACACAGATCGTGAGTACTGCGGATTGCCCCTGGGGGTCTTCCTAGAGTCAGAGGGGACCACTCCAGAAGAGGTTCTGAGATCCAGTGTCAGTTAACTGTAAAGGGGCTACCTAGGTTGAGGACCCTGAAGTTGTAAACGGGGTACATAGTCAGAGGACCCTGAAGAGTTCAAGGAGTAAAGGGGGCACCTGCAGTCTGGGCCCTGAATTGTATTGCGTGTGCCAGTTACAGTGATAGTTATTCAGAGTTCTACAAAATACTACCTCAAGCTGTGCCAGGCGGGGGGAAGTATTTAGAGACTTACACAGTGAAATAGTGTCAGGAGTCCTACAGTTCTCAGTTTTGGATCTACTGGACTATAGATCGGGGATTCAACACTTCTTCTGTTATACAGAGTGTTCTCAGAGTCAGTGAGCGTTGGCTGGCGCCGGCTGGCGTCAAGAAAGCGCCAACGGGCATTTTCAGGATCGAAGTCCCAATTGTAATTAGTTCAAGCCGAAAGGAGTATCCCACTCATTCCCTTCTCCTATCCCCTTAATTTAGAATAAAAACCACAAACAAAGATGCCGGAATTGTCGCTGCTTCAGTTGTCACAACTGGGGACTCAGCTCACAAGGGCTGGAGAGGATTCCGGTATTAATGGCAGACCCACATCAGGCCATAGGCCTGGAAACCTTGCTACATATGCTTAAAGAGGTTGTAAACCCACTTGTATAACTTTTACCTATAGGTAAGCCTATATTAAGGCTTACCTAAAGGTGCTATAAATATCTCCCAAACTTGCACCGTTTAGGAGATATTTACAGTGCAAACTGCCGATGACGTCATCGGCGCAGGCGCTCTGAGGGAATGGCCACCCATGCCATTCCTTCAGAGCTCAGTGCCATGAACGGCGGCTCCCGCGCGCAGGCGCGGGAGTGATGTAATCGCGCCTCCGGCCAATCAGATGGCCGGAGGACGCGAACCCGGAAGCAGGACGGCAGGACATGTCGCCGTCCTGTCGCTGAGGTGGCGGCACGGCGGGGCTTCGTTTTAAGGTAAGTACTACATAATGAGCTAGTATGCGATGCATACTAGCTCATTATGCCTTTCTCTTTACAGGGCTTTTTTTTTCTCGTTTTTTTTTCGACTTTACTTCCTCTTTAACTCCTGTAATTATATCCAGGTTAACAGCCTAAAGTCTAAAATCTAATTTCAAATATTCAAAATCAGCAAAATGAGAATCCCAATTATAGGAAAAATGTTTATTTAAAGCAGAACTTCAGGCCTGTTAAAAGCCCTCTGGTCTCCAAACCCTCACTTTTCCATCAATTTCCAATTTCAGCCTTTGGGACCAAGTTATCTCCTTTATTTACATCATTACCCGTCGTATCCTTCCCAAGACACCTCTATTGTTTAGCTATGATGTCCCCAGATATACATGTTCAGGAGATTGAGGTGATCCTGTTCCCCAATGGATGCACCTATGCCCTTTGGCAGTCCGCAAGAGCATACTAAAGGTATGGACACCCTCTTCCCCACCTACAATCACCATATTTAAGAAAGACCTGACAGTAATCCTTTATCGGGAGAATCTGGACACTGAAATGCAAAACTATTCCCACACGGAAAAATTCTTTGCTAGATGGAGTTCTTACATTGAATAGGTCTTTTCTCCTACAGAAATTATGACTTTAATGCGACCAAGAAGATAAAAATGTATAGCTTGGTAAAAGCCCTCTAGTCTCCAAAGCTTACATTTTCCATCAATTTTGGCTCTGCTCCCCAATTTCAGCCTTTTGGAACCAAGTTATCGCCATTATTTACAGTATTACTGGGCGCATCCTTCCCAAGGCACCTCTCCTTCTATTGTTTAGCTATGATTTCCCTGGATATACATGTTCAGAGGATCGAGGTGATCCTGTTCCCCAATGGATGCACCTATGCCTTTTTGCAGCCCGCAAGAGCATACTAAAGGTATGGACATCTTCTTCCCCACCTACAATTGCCATAATAAAAAAGGACCTGACAATAATCCTTCACTGGGAGAAGCTGGACACTGAAATGCAAAACTATACACATATGTATGTAGCACTGTCCCCGTAGGGCTAGCAGTGTGGTGATTTGTTGGGCCTCCTCCGACTACCTGCAGACAGTCACTTAGGGTACAGTTCACACATTCATCCTTACTCCCAAAGGCTCATTACTCAATAAACAGTCCAGGGGTGTTGTTTTTTTTTATTTATTGTGGAACTTGGATGGGAGAAGGGAATAGTGGGATACTCCAACTAGAACTATTTACAGTTGATAAGGACAACTCTAAAACTTGGCCTCACCAGGTTACTTGTGGAAGCGGTCACACTGCTTTAACCATACTGCCACGTGTATGGAAAGGGTTAAGTCTCCTTTCTCCCTCTCCAGCAACAGACTTGGTGAGCCACATTGACTTCAGGATACTCTTTAGCATCCCCTTTACTGACACCCATCCACTGACTCTTCTAGCAGAAGGGATGGTCCCCTATCAGGTCAGGCCCTTGACACAGATCTGTACTCATTGTATGCAGAATCAGATCCTTCTAGTGTCTTCCTTCCAGTCAGCTCTAGAGGTTCCTCTCAAGCTCTTTAGGCCCTCAGGTCGACCACCTGAGGCCACATGGCAACTTCTACAGAGGAGGAGGCAGCCGCCTCCTCCCCCTGGGACTCTGCTCTCAAGCTGAAAGACCCCAAGCACATGTGTAGTATCAGGTACAAGTAGTACCTGAAAGCAGATCTGACCAAATCCCTGGACAAACTGAAAATCCAAACCCCTGGAAACTCCTAAATTCATTCTGCCAGATTACCCTTCAGACCAGTGGACCTCTTTATTCCCATGAATCTAAGTTAGTATAGAAGACCCATTGTCCCTAAATCTACCATCCTCACTTTATGTCCCTATGTCTGTTGTTGCTAAGCCTATAACTATGGTCAGGACATACAATTCCTATGTATTATTCCTTTAGTGAGTCATTCAACCAATGTGTTAGTTTTCTCTCCATGTCCCATATCCCATGCGAGAAATTTAGGAATGCTTTACGTATTTTTTACATTGTATTTCCTATTTCTCTTGCATCTCATGGTATCTGCCTGTTTATAATTCTTTGACACTGTTGAACAAACTCTACTTACATTTACTGTACTTATATTGATCCTAAATGCTAAATAAAGACGTTTAAAAATAAAAAAGCCCTCTAGTGGCTGAAGGAGAAACTGCAGCCCAATACTCCTAAAACACACACATAGAGCACGACCTGGCCAGACCAAACAACACACTGCCCCCAGTGGCCACCAGGAGAATGACCAGACAGTTAGATCTCTTTTTTTTATGTTTTTGATTTTAAGAGATACTGCAAATGCAAACTTACCATTCCTGTCGCAGGATTTTGAATCATAATAGGAGTTCAACCTTCACCCATTACAGCGGTCTCGGTCATAAAAAACTTCAAGTACTTATTCCCCCTTAATCTGGGGTCCACTCCCCTGGACCTGTAAAGCATCCTTTTGGAAAGCACCTTGGTCAGGACAAACATTGCATGGGGTTCCATTACGCAGTGTCCAGTACCATAAGGCTGCAATACAGGCAAACCTCTAGGATTTTTATCCAGCAAGGCTCGGGTACCATCCATTTTGCCTGACAGCTTTCAAATGGATCCTATTGAAGTCCAGAATTCTCAGCAGAACCATTCCAGACCTCCAAGTACTGTATGCTCCAACAGCACATGCAGCACATCAGTGACCATCACCTTACAGACACTGGCAAAAGAACTGAAGTACTTTCTGTGAGGGGTTATATAGGGGAGGACTTCCTGTTTGATTGATCTGCCAGTGTCCATTCCCCTATTTCTGGCGCATAACCCACATAGTAATGATTATAGCCTGCTCTGTGTCCCGTGATGTACGATAAAGAAATTGGCTTTTGCTGCAATATTCACCTTCGATCCAGACATTTTCCCACAGCCTTTTTTGTCACTAGATGTCTTCAGTCAGATGGCCAGCATCATTCAACCAACATCCGCTGAGCCAAGATCATTCTGGACTTCTTCCAGACAGTGACTGGACAGTGAATGAAGAAACAGCACAGTGATGAGCATGCTTCTTGTCAGCACATGAACTGATTAGCTCCTTGTGTATCTTCTCACATATTAGCCTTGTTGTACAGGGACTGCAAAGTGCTGACATTGAGGTCAAATTCAGGTATTTACACTACTTGTATTTAAAAAAAAAAATTTAAGATGTATGATTAATGATTAATAAATATCATAGCTAAATTCATGTTTCTACTATATCTACTAAGTGTTCAACTTTTTATTTCAGCTGTAAGCCATGGTACTTGCTGGGAATGCAGGAGTTTAATGGTCCCATCAGACCCCATAGTTCTGTTAATTGTGGCATGGGGAAACTAAAGCCAGCCATTGAAATTGCGATCAATGTATGGGCAGGTCGATTGTACCCAAGTCGATCCATCGATGGGGGAATCAAGCGATTTTCTTACCTTCCACCCATGGTGGAAGGAAAGAAATTTGATTAATCTATGGCTTGTCTTAATATAAATGTCCCCAGATAATAGTCGGGGCTGGATTTGTCATGAAGCAGAGTAGAGTATACGTCTTAAAAGGGAATGGAAAATACTACCATTGTGACAACAAGAATCCATGCTTCTTTGTTGGATGTCATAATGAACCGAAGACATGATACTGCTACAGATCTGTGCAAGGAAGAGTCCTGTTCCTCTACCAGCCAGACTGACTGCACAGACCTAAATAGGTGAGCTGGGATGTCACTTTCATAGGACCAGGCAACAGCAGTCAGCCCGTGCTGTAAAAAAAAAAAAAATCTCTCCTGGTCTGTGACATCCCTCTGTACCACCAATATTTATATAAGTAATGACAGCCAGAGATTCCCCAGAGCTGTCCAAGCCAAGCCTTTCCCTCCACATGAGTCTCAAAAGAGCTGCATAGCTATAATTAAGTACTAAGTGATCGTAAAATACATTAGCTAGTGATGCTGTTCACCCACATTTGTATTTTGGAGTTGCTTTTATGAACATGCTACAATAAAGGTGATTTTACCTGGACATGTGGCCCACTAGATTTTTACTGCTATGATTATAGTTAAAGTGTATTTATAGCCAAAACATTTTCTTTGTCAGTTTTGGGTAGTGTAGGAACGGGTTAAACCCCCTGACAGTTTTTTTTTTTACCTTTATGCCATTGGGGGCATTTATGTTCACGTCCTGTCCCAGAGGCACAATAGGAAGTTAAAGGAAATCTCCCAGTTGTCCCCAAAACAGGTGTCCCCATTGGAAGATATACCCTTTCCACTTGCTAGTTTAGATTGTACATTAAGTTCAATGTACAGTCTTGGCATCCTTTGGTCCCAAGATAAATTACCTCCTGTGCCTGCACATGAGCACATGGGCGTCCGCAGGTAGGGGCAAGAGGACCCCCCTGAAATCTCAACTTCCCCTTCCAAGTGGTGGATAAGCCACTTTATACCATCCTGTCTGGTCTGTTTAATAATCCTATGTGTCTGTATCTGTGTTTGAAAAAAATAAGCCTTTCTTTACCAGTTTTCAGAGGGTCGAGCACCGCTCATGTGACCTGTCGGCTTTCTCCTTTCCCCGTCTGACAACTGCCTGTAGCGGGCGGGGCCAAGGATTCCTCACTAAAGTCAGTCAGGAGGGGAGGGGGAGAGGAGGAGAGAGGCGGCTGGTCACGTGAGCGGCAAGTGGCGCTCTGAAAACTTGTAAAGAATGGCTTTGTTTTATAAAACACAGACACAGGGGCACACAGGATTATTAAACAGAATGTAGACAGAATATGAAACTTTAAATTAAACTAATACAGCAGTAGGAGGGGAGGAGGGGGGCAATGACTCAGGAGCAGACAGGCAGGGAGAGAGGGAGGAGAGAGGACAGAGGAGGACAGGAGAGCTGCAGATGATGGAGACACGTAGAATGACCTCACTGTCAGGGCTCAGGAGTAGAGTTGAGCGGACACCTGGATGTCCGTGTTCGGCGGGTTCGGCCGAACTTGAAAAAAAAGTCCGGGTCCGTGTCCCAGACTTTTTCCGAACTTTACCCGGACACCGAACCCCATTGAAGTCAATGGGGACCCGAACTTTCAGGCACTAAAATGGCTCTAAAACACAAATGGAAAGGGCTAGAGTGCTGCAAATGGCAGCAAAACATAGTTAAGAGCATGGCAAGTGCTCTACAAACAAATGTGGATAGGGAAATAACTTAAAACAACAAAAAAAAAAAACAGAAAAATAAAACAATGTTCTTCATCTGTGAAGGACGAGGCCCATATGGAGTAGGAGGGAGGTTGAGGTGGTGGTGGATGTGGCGGTGTCATAGGTGTGCGCACAGGGTGTGCCGGGTGTGCCTGGGCACACCCTAATCACCTAGGGCACATTAGCATTATCGCTCTGTTTGCCAGTGAGGAGATGGGAAAGATCTACCTCGGACCTGCTCTGCCATAAGAGAAGTGCCACACACTTCTATTTCACTTTGCCAGCAGGGAGAGTAATGTACCGGGGCCATATACATGTAGGCAAACACATGCATGTGTATTTAAACTTTGGGGTGCACACCCTAATGCAATAGGCTGCGCACACCTATGGGCGGTGTAGGTGGAAGCGGCGGTGGAGGAGGACGAGGTAGCCAACACTGCTTTTTTTCAGTCATTTTAAATGAGGGTACACCCCAAAAGAGTGAGAAAGATCAAAAATAGAACAATGGCTGGGTAAGGTCGGTATCCATCTCTATTCTGCACAAGGTACGGAAAAGTCCTGTGGGATCCATGCCTGGTTCATTTTAATGAACGTGAGCTTGTCCACATTGGCTCTGGACAGGCGGCTGCGCTTGTCTGTGATAACGCCCCCAGCCGTGCTAAATACACGTTCAGATAATACACTGGCTGCAGGGCACGCCAGCACCTCCAAGGCGTAAAGGGCAAGCTCAGGCCATGTGCCCAATTTGGAGACCTAGAAGTTGAAGGGTTCTTCTGAGGTGCTGGAGGTGCCCTGGCTTCGTTGGCGACCTCTTCCTCCTCCTCCTCCTCTGCCTTGGCCTTGTGCTTCCACTGTGGCCCCGCTGTCCGGTGGGAATGCCAGCAGCATCGCGTCTACCAGCGTGCGCTTGTACTCACGCATCTTGCGATCACGCTCCAGTGAGTGAATTAAGAATGGTACGTTGTCCTTGTAACAGGGATCCAGCAGCGTGGCCACCCAGTAATCAGCACAAGTTAGAATGTGGGCAACTCGGCGGTTGTTGTGGAGATGCAGCATGTAATCGCTCATGTGTGCCAGGCTGCCCAGAGGCAACGCAAGGCTGTCCTCTGTGAGAGGTGTATCGTCTGTGTCCTCTGTATCCCCCCAGCCACGCACCAGTGATGGCCATGAGCTGGCCTGGGTGCCACCTGTAAGATTCTGGTACCTCTGGTACCCTTATTTTCCATTTTCTGTTAATATGCGTCCCACCTTTCTAATTAGGTGGTACGCATACACCTTTAAGACGGATGACGTCATCGCCGAGCGCCGCAGAGCGGCTATTTCAACCACCGGCGTTCTCTCTCACATTGTTCGTTCAACCTGCCTGTGTGTCCACATGCTTACAAGCTTGTCTTACTACCGGAACCTCCAGCTACTTTCTTTTACTTGGAAACAGACCGGAACCTCGCTACTGATCCCTGTATCTCGATACTGGATCACTCCCTCACTACTGGACCCTTCTACTACTAACCTTACTAGTGATAAGTACCCCACAGGGGAATCCTCCATAACCTTACTTACACTATCTACCTCTGCACATTAAGGACTGTTACTATCTATGCCTACTAATTCTATCATCTGCACTGTTACATAGATTGCTAGCTCTTGAGTCTACTACCATCTATCCTTGCACTGGGTTAGTCTATCCTGTATTTGTCATCTGCTATCCTTACCACCTGTTACCATACTCGATTACTAACCTATCTGCATTCTACCTAATACCATCTAGTACTCTCCTGAACATTTCTATCAAGTGCTTACCATCTCTGTCACTGTTCACACCTGTCCCTTCAGCACATCATCTTCATACTAACATATACATCCTATCACTCCAGGAACATCTTATTGAGTGTGTATATCTGTATGCTGAAGCTGACAGGCCCACAGTGATGAGTCTGGAGAGTTGGATTTGGTTATTCAACACATCTCTACATGACTACTGAGTGGAGATTCTGCAGCTGCAAATCCAGCCTACTACAAAAACGCAGGAGCGTTACAGATTGAACGAACCTAAAAAATGGATTCAGCAGAATTACCCACTCAAGTGACACAATTAACACAACAAGTAAATGCATTAATGCTTGCTCTTACTGAAGTAAAAGAAGAAAATCAGACTCTGATACAGCAGGTAACCCGTCTTTCACGGCTCACTGCTGCTCAACCCCCTGAACCTAAAATAAACCCTCCTCTAGTGTTTACAGGTGATCGGAGAAAATTTTGTGAATTCAAAAACGCATGTCAATTGCTTTTTTTGTTAAAACCTCGTACATACCCTACTGATCAAATTAAAGTCTGTACCGTTATCTCATACTTAACGGGTGATCCACGGGCCTGGGCAGACTCTCTCTTTGAGAAAAATGATCAGCTTCTCAACTCCTATTCTTTATTCCTAGCGGAACTCGCTAGTTTATATGATGACCCCAACAGGCAGAGTACTGCTGATATTCAATTGAGGGCTTTAAAACAAGGAAGGAGACCTGTAGAAGACTTTGTAGCTGAGTTCAAAAGATGGACCCTTGATTCAGGGTGGAATGATACATCTCTGCGAACTCAATTCAGACTCGGGTTGTCAGAAGCTGTTAAAGACGAGCTCGCCCGAGCGGATTTACCTGGCACCTTGGATGCCTTAATACAACTCAGTATCAACATCGACAGGCGACTGCGTGAAAGAAAGGCTGAGAAAATGGGAATGCTATTATCTAGTCCTTCTCGGATTTCGGCCGTTGACCCTACTCCCATGGAGGTAGGAACCATACGCCCACCTTTATCAACTACTGAACGAGCCAGAAGAAGATCCAGAAACCTCTGCATGTACTGCGCATCCCCGGATCATTTGATAAGCGTCTGTCCCCTTGTCCGCAAAAAAGAGGGTGAGTGTTCACATGTCTTGCTAGGAGGATTAACGACTTCCTTTTCTAACCCCTATCTCTTTGTTCATTTGACATTACAGTGGGACCAGACTAGGATTACCACCAAGGCTATGATCGACACCGGATCTTGTGGAAACTATATTGATACATGTTTTGTTACCTTAAATAAAATACCTATTATTTCAAAACCTAAACCTGTTTCTGTTAGTTTCATTAACTGTATTCCACTATCTTCTGGTCCAATCACCAACCAGTCACAAGCACTCCTCGTCACTACTAACGAGTCTCATATGGAGACCACCACTTTTGATATACTATCTTCACCCCATTTTTCTATTATTTTGGGACTCCCCTGGTTACACACACATCAACCAATCATAGATTGGAAAAGACGGACTTTGTCTTTCCCTTCTCACTATTGTGAGATTACGTGTAACCTCCCATCTTATGGAAAGATCCTGTCTGTGGTGTCAGATGAGATTGCACCACTATGCTATCAGGATCTGTCCGAAGTATTCCTTGAAAAAAATGCTCAAATGTTGCCTCCCCATAGGGATTATGATTGCACTATTGATCTACTCCCTAACAGCAAATTGCCTTTCGGTCATGTTTATCCTCTTTCACAGGATGAACTTTCTCATCTCAAGGAATACTTGGATGAGAATTTGACAAAAGGGTTCATCAGACCCTCTACTTCTTCCACAGCTGCAGGACTTTTTTTTGTCTGCAATAAGGATTCAAGTCTTAGGCCTATTATCGATTATAGGCAATTAAATATGATTACAATAAAGGATCGCTATCCTTTACCGCTCATCCCTGAACTCATTGAACAAGTGCGTGGGGCTACTTACTTCTCTAAATTAGACCTGAAAGGGGCATACAACCTAATCCGAATCCGTGACGGAGATGAGTGGAAAACAGCATTCAGAACCAGATACGGATTATTCGAATATCTTGTGATGCCATTCGGGTTGTGTAATGCTCCCGCAGCTTTCCAAAGGTTCATAAACGACATCTTTAGAGACTTACTTGATGTCTGTGTTGTAGTATATCTGGACGATATACTTATCTATTCTCGATCTCTCTCTGAACATATAAAACATGTAAGACTTGTGTTATCCAGATTACTCGCACACAATCTATACGTGAAATTAAAAAAATGCCTATTTCATAAAGAAGAAATATTATTCCTAGGATACATCATATCCAAAACCGGAATTAAGATGGATATGAGCAAGACATCCTGTATTCTGGACTGGCCTATACCAACAACTCGTAAGGCATTACAGCGATTCCTTGGATTTTTAAACTTCTATAGGAAGTTCATCAAGAACTTTTCTGCCATTGTGAGACCTCTCACACAACTGACAAGTATAAAGAGACCATTCAAATGGTCAGAAGAAGCAAATCGAGCTTTCTGCTTGTTAAAATCAAGCTTTACTTCTGCTCCCATACTACGCCATCCAGACCCATCCCTCCAATATATTCTGGAGGTAGATGCGTCAAATATGGCAGTAGGAGCAGTTCTCTCCCAACGACCAACAAATACTTCACCACTCCACCCAGTTGCTTTCTTTTCAAAATCATTAAGCAGCCCAGAGGTGAATTACCCAGTGGGTGAAAAGGAGTTGCTTGCCATAAAACTGGCACTGGAGAATTGGCGACATCTACTTGAGGGTACCCGGTTACCAATACTCATATATACAGATCATAAAAACCTTCAATACCTCCAGACTAACAAAACTCTCTCCCACCGGCAGGTACGATGGTCATTATTCTTCCTAAGATTCAACTTCTTAGTGACCTACACGCCTGCAGACAAAAATAAAAAAAGCGGATGCGCTATCACGATTAACCGAAGATAACTGCGCTGAAATCCCTTCTATTCCTATAATACCCTATGAACGTATTATTGGAGTTGTTCATTCCCTGAAGGAGAGATTTTGCACAGTATAGGATTGGATTCACCTCCACCACAACTAAGTACTGATGCAGAAGGCTTCCTCTACTACAACGACAAACTCTACATACCCCCTACTATGCGCACCAAGATCTTGGAGTTATCACATGATGGGCCCATGGCAGGACATATGGGTATGACGAAAACCCTTAATTTACTTACTAGGCAGTTTTGGTGGCCTGATATGAAGACGTCTGTACAAAAATTTGTATCTTCATGTGACGTCTGTGCAAGGTCCAAAATTGACACTACAAAACCATCTGGTCTACTCTGCAGTCTACCAATACCACAGGTTCCATGGGAAGTTGTGTCCTTAGACTTTATAGTAGAACTACCACCTTCTAAAGGATTTAATACCATTCTAGTGTCAGTGGACCACCTGACAAAGATGGCACATTTCATCGCTATCCGTAGACTACCTTCATCTAAACAAACAGCGGAACTACTGATGAAACATGTGTTCAAGTTACACGGAATACCAAAGACTCTTTTATCCGACCGTGGTGCACAGTTCATCTCCAAATTTTGGCAAGCTCTTTGTCAAATATTACGGATTGAGCGAAAGCTCACTTCTCCCTACCACCCTCAGACCAACGGACAGACTGAAAGGGTCAACCAGTGTATAGAACAATATCTGCGTTGCTACACATCATACCTACAGGATGATTGGGTGGACCTTCTCCCTCTGGCGGAATTTGCTTATAACAACGCAACCCACAGTACTACTAAGCAAAGTCCGTTCTACTTGAACTATGGGTTTCATCCCACACTTCTTCCACCACGCATCCTACCATCAAGTAACCCAGTAGCCTCAGACTATCTTACCCAAATAAAGGACTCTCTGGGTTTACTTAATACCACTATCTCACACGCCCATAGCCAACAAAAGAAGTACTATGACCTACGTAGAAGACCTTCTCCTCAGTATGCTATCTGGGACCTTGTTTGGCTATCGACAAGAAATTTAAGATTAAAGATCCCTAGCAAAAAGCTTGGACCTTTATTTCTGGGACCCTTCCCAATTAAGAAACCTATTGGAAAAGCTGCAGTACAGCTCACCTTACCAGCAGATCTCAAGATCCATCCCATCTTCCATGTGTCGCTACTGAAACCCCATGTTCCTAATCAAGGAATAAGGCCTACCATCTTGCCTCCACCTCCCGTACAAGTTGAAGGCGGAGAAGAATATGAGATTAAGGAGATTTTGGATTCTCGTATCCACAGAGGAAGACTCCAGTATCTCATAGGATGGAAGAACTATGGACCCCAAGACGACACATGGTTGGATACCACTGATGTTCACGCACCTAGGCTTATACGAAGATTTCACTCGAAATACCCGGAGAAACCAGTGCTATAGGCCTTCCGGAGCCGGCCTTAAGGGGGGGGTACTGTAAGATTCTGGTACCTCTGGTACCCTTATTTTCCATTTTCTGTTAATATGCGTCCCACCTTTCTAATTAGGTGGTACGCATACACCTTTAAGACGGATGACGTCATCGCCGAGCGCCGCAGAGCGGCTATTTCAACCACCGGCGTTCTCTCTCACATTGTTCGTTCAACCTGCCTGTGTGTCCACATGCTTACAAGCTTGTCTTACTACCGGAACCTCCAGCTACTTTCTTTTACTTGGAAACAGACCGGAACCTCGCTACTGATCCCTGTATCTCGATACTGGATCACTCCCTCACTACTGGACCCTTCTACTACTAACCTTACTAGTGATAAGTACCCCACAGGGGAATCCTCCATAACCTTACTTACACTATCTACCTCTGCACATTAAGGACTGTTACTATCTATGCCTACTAATTCTATCATCTGCACTGTTACATAGATTGCTAGCTCTTGAGTCTACTACCATCTATCCTTGCACTGGGTTAGTCTATCCTGTATTTGTCATCTGCTATCCTTACCACCTGTTACCATACTCGATTACTAACCTATCTGCATTCTACCTAATACCATCTAGTACTCTCCTGAACATTTCTATCAAGTGCTTACCATCTCTGTCACTGTTCACACCTGTCCCTTCAGCACATCATCTTCATACTAACATATACATCCTATCACTCCAGGAACATCTTATTGAGTGTGTATATCTGTATGCTGAAGCTGACAGGCCCACAGTGATGAGTCTGGAGAGTTGGATTTGGTTATTCAACACATCTCTACATGACTACTGATTGGAGATTCTGCAGCTGCAAATCCAGCCTACTACAAAAACGCAGGAGCGTTACACCACCCTGCTGTGAACATGGTTCCATCTCCTCCTCCATCTCCTCCTCCTCCAGAACTGTGCCCCTGCTGGACAATTGTGTCCCTGGCATTTGTGGGTGCAGGAACCCACCCTCGGAGCCACTTGCGAATGACTGCCCTGAAAGCCTTGGAAATGTTACCTCTTCATCCTCCTCCTCCTCCTCCTCCTCCTCCTCATCCTGTGCCACATCCTCTTCCATCATTGCCCGAATCGTTTTTTGAAGGAGGCATAGAAGTGGGATAGTTAAGCTGACAACGGCGTCATCGGCACTGGCCATGTTGGTGGAGTACTCAAAACAGCGCAACAAAGCACACAGGTCTCGCATAGAGGCCCAGTTATTGGTGGTGAAGTGGTGCTGTTCCGCAGAGCGACTCACGCGTGCTTGCTGCAGCTGAAACTCCACTATGGCCTGCTGCTGCTCGCACAGTCTTTCCAGCATGTGCAAGGTGGAGTTCCACCTTGTGGGCACGTCACATATGAGGCGTTGAGCGGGAAGGCCGAAGTTACGCTGCAGCACTGACAGGCGAGCAGCAGCAGGGTGAGAACGCCGAAAGTGCGCACAGACGGCCCGCACTTTCTGCAGCAGCTCTGACATATCGGGGTAACTTTTAAGGAACCTCTGCACCACCAAATTCAGCACATGCGCCAGGCAAGGGATGTGCGTCAAACGGGCTAGGCCCAGAGCTGCTATGAGATTTCGCCCGTTATCGCACACCACCAGGCCGGGCTTGAGGCTCGCTGGCAGCAACCACTCATTTGTCTGCTGTTCCATGTTCCACAACTCCTGCGCGGTGTGTGGTTTGTCCCCCAAACAGGCAAGTTTTAAAACTGCCTGCTGCCATTTACCCCTGGCTGTGCTGAACTTGGTGGTGAAGGTGTTACGCTGACCGGATGAGGAGGCGGTAGAGGATGAGGAAGCGGAGTAGCAGGAGTTAGGAACAGGAGGCAAACTGAAGCACCCTGCAATCCTCGGCGGTGGAAGATGCACCCCATAAGATTGGAAGGTGTATCTCACACGTACCGATACAGACTATGCCGTAATTTAATTCTTTTTACCCCAAAGGGTGTAGATTGAATAGCGGAATAGAAAAAATTTTATAAAACGGTGTATCTCACACGTACAAACACAGACTAGACCCCGATTACAATTTTTTGTACCCTAAAGGCAGGATGAGGATGAGGAGTAGGAGGAGTTCGGAACAGGAGGCAAACTGAAGCACCCTGCAATCCTCGGCGGTGGAAGATGCGCCCCAAAAGATTGGAAGGTGTATCTCACACGTACCGATACAGACTATGCCGCAATTTAATTCTTTTTACCCCAAGGGTGTATATTGAATAGCGGAATAGAAAATATGATATCAAAAGGTGTATCTATCTCACATGTACAGACCCAGACTAGGCCCTGATTACAATTTTTTGTACCCTAAAGGCAGGATGAGGAGTAGGAGGAGTTCGGAACAGGCAGGAGGCAAACTGAAGCACCCTGCAATCCTCGGCGGTATAAGATGCGCGCCAAAAATTGGAAAGGTGTATCTCAAACGTACCGATACAGATTATCCCGCAATTTAATTCTTTTTACCCCAAAGGGTGTAGATTGAATAGCGGAATAGAAAATATGATATAAAATTGGTGATTTTTCAATAGCACATATGAACACAGCAGTGTCTTATGTCAGTCAGCTCTGCTGCAGGCTATGAAGGGAAAAAAAAAAGAAAATTCCCCTTTAATTCTTAATTTTTATATAGATTAGTACAGACTATGCCACAATTTAATTTTTTTAACCCAAAAGGGTGTATATTGAATAGTGGAATAGAAAAAAGTGTATAAAATTGAAAATCATCACTCAATAATAGCACATGTGAACACAGCAGTGTCTTATCACAGTCAGCAGCACTGAAGCAAAAACGCTGCACACAACTGACTGATAAAAATAGATTTTTTTCTCCCTCCTCCTCAGCGGGCAAAAAGATTGTGTTCACTGCACCACCCCACACACAGCAAAATCGATGTAGAACACTGATTCTCCAGCCTCGCCCTTAAATGATCGATAAGATCGTTCACTGGCACTGCACAACCAACCCCCCAAACAGCAAAATCGATGTAGAACACTGACCCTGCCTATTCTCCAGCCTCGCCCTAAAATGCCCTAATAACTCGCCCTGCCTGCAGCACTCCGATCTGTCCCTGCATTCTTTTCGGACACAATACAATTTTTCACTATCTGTCCCTAATCAGCAGCCAGCACGTATGATGTGTGCTCTCTCCCTAAACTACAGCAGAATGGCGCAGCGCGCTGGGGCTCTCGAACTTATAAAGACATGGTCACATGCTTCAGATGGCCAATCACAGCTACTAATACATTAGTAGGCAGGGCTGGGATGGCTTAAGGCACACCAGTTAAACGTTTGTTGATTGGCTGTTGAAAGCCCGCCATTAAAAGCGCGCCATTACATACAAACCCGGAAATAAAATGACCGAACATGGATTTTAAACCCGAACATACAGTAAAGTTTTCGGGTCCGTGTTCGGGTAACAAAAATCCAATTATTCGGTACGAACCCGAATAATACAGTCTGTGTTTGCTCAACACTACTCAGGAGCCATGGTATACCGTGGTCAGTTTACAGAGGGGAGGACATAGCCAGGCAGGATCAGCCAGGCATTTTAGGTGATAGAAGGGGCCAAATTACACAGCAAAGCACTGTGTTGTATACCATGCTTTAAGGGAACAGGATAATTTTTTTTTTTTTAGGTTAACAAATGCTTTAAAAATAAATGCTGCTGTTTGCTATTTAAAAATAAATACTCAAAATAAGTATAATGACTAAGCCCCTTCCCTTCATGAGAATGCTGAAAAGGGGCACAGCATGGGTGACCTTAAAATGATGCCCCCCCCCCCCCCCCGAAAAAAGTTCTGCGGATGCCCATGCATAAGCAAGCGTTATATCATTCAGGGACAGCCAATCAAGATGGCCACACTGTAAGAAGGCCCAGCAAAGATGGAAGTGTTGGTGGGGGGCTTGCATTGCTGGAGAGCAGGAAAGTAATGCAGACATTAATTCTACTTTAAACTGATCACATTCACATACATATCTAAAAGAATACCTTGCAAAGTCTATAGATCCCACAAAATCCCAGAGACAGAAATCTATAAGTGTACGTCTGACGGTAAAGCCAGATAATATAACTTCCGGCAGTCTGATAAGCAGCAAAGAAATACAATGGACAGGTGGCTGCGATATAAACCCGGCTACATAGATTCCTGAGTTATGTATTTCTCCTGTTTCAGTTTTAAGGTTAGTCGGAGGAATGAGCAGATCAGACGGGCCAAATGTTTCTTATATGTCGTTAGCCTCTGTGACAGACTCCCGGGATTGAGCAGATGAAACCCGCAGAGTCTGGACTGTTAAATCTTGGTTTTTTTCCAAAGTGCTTGGTTTTCTTTCAAAATAAAATCTCGGCAGCAAGAGCAAATCTGTTGGATTTATAGGGAGATTTGTTTCTAAGGCAAAAGACGTGATCTGAGGTTCTAAAAACATTTACTAGTCGGTATAGGTGGCCTGTAGCACTGTATCTTGCTGCCCTCTGCTGGGAAGCAGTCAAAATGCAATCATATTATTAATAATAATAGTCGCTGTTGCGTGCAAAGTGTAGTGATCCATAGTAACCAATCAGCAATTATATTTCACTGCTCTGACTCCTTTAACTGATGAAAGGGCATATGTGATTGGTTGCTATGGGCTTCTGATACCATTGTTTGATTTATTTTGATTTTGGTATGAGTCTGACAGGTTTGGTTATCTCTAAGTTGCCCAAGGAGAAAGAGGCAGCGCTGTCCAGATGTTGGTTTTATGAAGTACTATAAAAGCAGCCCATGGATATGAAAACACATTTATTGACAAGAAGCAATAGTTAAAATGTGTATGACACAATTGATAAAAGGAAATAAAACCAGTATAGTTCCAATCCGATTATGTAGGTGATGGTGGGTGATGACCTTCGGGACCACTGGGTGAGGAGATCTGATCACTGGGGTGAGCTGGAACAACACCATCCAGAGTGTAAATGCAAGCAGTGGAACACTAACGCTTGAGCTTTGGCAAGGCTTGACAAATCTGGATGGTGTTGGTACAGCTCACCCCAGTGATCGAATCTCCTCACCCAGTAGTCCCGAAGCTCATCACCCACCATCACCTACATGATCCGCTTGGAACTATACTGGTTTGATTTCCTTTTATTGATTGTGTCATATACATTTTAACTATTGCTTCTTGTCAATAAATGTGTTTTCAAATCCATGAGCTGCTTTTACAGTTCTTTATAATACCAACATCTGAACAGCGCTGCCTCTTTCTCCTTTGCCAATTTTCAGGGTGGCAACAGCATTTTATTGGTAGCAGCCCCGATGGTTGGTTTGGGATCTTCCACAGTTTGTTTGCCACTGTGACAGCGCTGGAACTTTCTTGTTGTTTGTTGGATAACTCTAAGGACTATTTGACTCCACGTATAGCAGCAAGGGCAACTTGACAGCAATGTAATCTCTAAAGCCCCGTACACACGAGTAGAAATTCGGCCGGGAAATTTCGTCCGACGACCAATCTGCCGATTTTCAGCTTGTTAGTATGGTGCTTCCGACAACCGACTCTGACTTTTCGGGCGAAAAAATCCTGGTGTGCAGGCTATATAATTTTTGTCGACCGTCAAAACACGTCCGATTTTCGTCTCATTAGTACAGATTTCGATGGGGAAAAATCTTATGAGCAAGACTAGGCATGCTCAGAGATGAAAGAACAAAAAGAAAGCAATCCAACACATGACATCACTTCTGAAGTAGAATTCTGTCTTGCGGGAAAATTTGTGTGCAGTCTAGAGCACATTCCAACCAACAGACACCACTCTGGACAAAAGACGGACGAACGGTCGGCAGAAATTCGTTGCATGTGTATGAGGCTTAAGGCTCAACTCACAGTCTCTTTGGCATCACTTCCTCACTGTCATAACTTGCGAGGTGTCGCTCTCTCGCTGCTCTCTTACTAGCTGTAGTGTTTTGTCTGGTAAGTGAGTAGTTTCCACTGGGGGAAGTGGTCTCTGCCACTGGCTACACCTCACCTGGGGAAAAAGCACCCGTATGACAAGTACAAGTAGGTATTAGGCCTCGTTCATATGGATGTACCTAGATATTTGCCCAAATGGGAAGCACAGGTGTTCTGCGCATCCATGTGCAAGCAATCCCATGCATATCTATTGGAATGCTGAGGCTACACAGACACAGCTGCTGGTCCCAATCTAAAAGCCAATGGGGTGCAGGTGCATATCCCCGAAGGTAGACAATGTGCGTTCGGGGACACGCACCCGCACGGCTTTCAAATTGGAGCAAAAACAAATTTCAAAACTTTTGTCAAACTTTTTGTTGATTAGCAGCTGCAGCCATTGATTAGTGTATTCTGACAGTGCCAGTTGCATCTGCCTAAGAACAATGTCCCGGCAGTGGGGATGAAGGAATCTGTTCGTTTTTTGGGGTTTTTTTCTTTCAACCCTCTGGCTGCAGATAAAAAAGCTACCTATCTGGGGTGGCTTTGGGCTATTTTATGTATAAGCTGACAGGGTGCCTATTACAGCAATTCAATAAATATTAGGGGCATGCAATCACCTCCCAACACCCCCCTACATACCCCCTACACAAAAAGTACACTTGCACACAAATACCATACATACATTATCTCACAAAAGTGAGTACACCCCTCACATTTTTGTAAATATTTTATTATATCTTTTCATGTGACAACACTGAAGAAATTACACTTTGCTACAATGTAAAATAGTGAGTGTACAGCTTGAATCACAGTGTAAATTTGCTGTCCCCTCAAAATAACTCAACACACAGCCATTAATGTCTAAACTGCTGGAAACAAAAGTAAGTACACCCCTAAGTGAAAATGTCCAAATTGGGCCCAAAGTGTCAATATTTTGTGTGATCACCATAATTTTCCAGCACTGCCTTAACCCTCTTGGGCATTGAGTTCACCAGAGCTTCACAGGTTGCCACTGGAGTCCTCTTCCACTCCTCCATGATGACATCATTTAGCTGGTGGATGTTAGAGACCTTGCTCTCCTCTCCCTTCCGTTTGAGGATGCACCACAGATGCTCAATGGGGTTTAGGTCTGGAAACATGCTTGGCCAGTCCATCACCTTTACCCTCCGCTTCTTTAGCAAGGCAGTTGTCGTCTTAGTGGTGTGTTTGGGATCCTTATGTTGGAATACTGCCCTGCGGCCCAGTCTCCGAAGGGAGGGGATCATGCTCTGCTTCAGTATGTCACAGTAGATGTTGGCATTCATGGTTCCCTCAATGAACTGTAGCTCCCCAGTGCCAGCAGCACTCATGCAGCCCCTGGTCATAGGTGTGCACAGCCTATTGCATTAGGGTGTGCACTTCAAAGCTCAAACACATATGTGTGTGCATGTGTATATATATATATATATATATATATATATATATACTGATGGTGTCAGTAGAGCAGTGAACAGTGTCAGTAGGGCAGAGATTGATGTCAGTATGGCAGAGATTGGTGTATTTTTTATTTGTATTTTTTTATTCTATTTTACGCTTTTTTTTTTATATAATTTTTACATATTTTTTATGAGGCCCATCAGGGGTTTAAGCAGGGGGAATCTGCGCCACCCAGAGTGATTAGGGTGTGCCCAGGCACACCTGGCACACCCTGTGTCCCTGGCCATGACACTCCCACCACCATCTTTGACTGTAGGCATGACACACTTGTCTTTGTACTCCTCACCTGCTTGCCGCGACACACGCTTGACACCATCTGAACCAAATAAGTTTATCATGGTCTCATTAGACCACAGGACATGGTTTTAGTAATACATGTCCTTACTCTGCTTGTCTTCAGCAAACTGTTTGCAGGCTTTCCTATGCATCATCTTAAAAAGAGGCTTCCTTCTGGGACGACAACCTTGCAGACCAATTTGATGCAGTGTGCAGCGTATGGTCTGAGCAATGACAGGCTGACCCCCCACCCCTTCAACCTCTGCAGTGATGCTGGCAGCACTCATACGTCTATTTCCCAAAGACGACCTCTGGATATGATGCTAAGCACAGTAGAACCTGTCCTGTTAAACCACTATATGGTCTTGGCCACCATGCTGCAGCTCAGTTTCACGGTCTTGGCAATCTTCTTGTAGCCTAGGCATTTTTATGTAGAGCAACAATTCTTTTTTTCAGATACTCAGAGTCCTTTGCCATGAGGTGCCATGTTGAACTTCCAGTGACCAGTATGAGAGAGTGAGAGCAATAACACCAAATTTAACACACCTGCTCCCCATTTACACCTGAGACCTTGTAACACTAACGAGTCACATGACACCAGGGAGAGAAAATGGCAAATTGGACCCTGTTTGGACACTGTCACTAAGGGGTGTACTCACTTGCCAGCAGTTTAGACATTAATGGCTGTGTGTTGAGTTGTTTTGAGGGGACAGCAAATTTACACTGTTATACAAGCTGTACACTCACCACTTTACATTGTAACATAGTGTCATTTCTTTATTGTTGTCAGATGAACAGGTATAATAAAATATTTACAAAAATGTGGGGGGTGTACTCACTTTTGTGAGATACTGTATGTGCACCATTATATTGCAAAGGTATGCATTGGACCCCTTTTGCAATACACACGTCCCCACTCACAATAGAGGCTTAGGAATAATATTAGAAGCATAGCTGTAGTATTACGCTATCTAATTGAGGCAATAAAGATTATAAGAGTTACATTTTTTGTGTACTATTGTTTTTTACTATTTTTAAAAAGGCATCATCTATAAATATTTGTTATTTATCTACTCAACATAGTTCTATTTTTGGACTTGTACCTGACGGTCACTTGACTGCCTTTGAACTTTGCATGCACATTTTTTAGCAGCTACTACAATTTTAGTTGCTCACTAGCCAAAATGCTGCAAAGTCTCACCAGTAGGGTTGAGCGAACACCTAGATGTCCGTGTTCGACGGGTTCGGCCGAACTTTAAAAAAAAGTCCGGGTCCGTGTCCCGGACTTTTACCGAACTTTTCCCGGACACCGAACCCCATTGAAGTCAATGGGGACCCGAACTTTAAGGCACTAAAATGGCTCTAAAACACCAAAGGAAAGGGCTAGAGTGCTGCAAATGACAGCAAAACGTAATTAAGAGCATGGCAAGTGCTCTGCAAACAAATGTGGATAGGGAAATAACTTAAAACAACAAAAAAAAAACAGAAAAATAAAACAATGTTCTTCTTCATCTCTGAAGGACGAGGCCCATATGGAGTAGGAGGGAGGTTGAGGTGGTGGTGGATGTGGCGGTGACATAGGCGTGCGCACAGGGTGTGCTGGGTGTGCCTGGGCACACCCTAATCACCTAGGGCACATAGCATTGCCAGTGAGGAGATGGGAAAGATCTCCCTGGGACCTGCTCTGCTCTATTTCTCCTTGCCTACAGGTACATGGCCCCGATACATTACTCTCCCTGCTGGCAAACACATGCATGTGTATTTCAACTTTGGGGTGCACACCTTAATGCAATAGGCTGCACACACCTATGGGCGGTGTAGGTGGAAGCGGCGGTGGAGGAGGACCAGGGCCGGATTAACAGCATCATGGGCTTGGTGCTGAGGATTTTGAAGGGCCTTAAGGGCCGTGCCTTGCCATGTACCCAGAGGAGGAAGGGTGCAGCCATGCATGCCTAATTCAACATGGGATGCTGTCTCTGAAGCCCATAAACACATCCATGCATCGCCAACTGTCCCTCCTTGTCCGGCCTTCACGCTGTGTGGGGAGGTTCTGAGGGTGCTGCCTGGGGAAGCGAGCATAGAAGCCAGACTTCTGTGTTTACAAGTGACAGAAGAGCGGTAACAGTGAATATGGCCAACCCGGGGCCTATATAAAAGGTAGGGGCCTGGAGCTGCAGCTCCAATAGCCCCTACATTAATCTGGCCCTGAGGAGGAGGACGAGGTAGCCAACACTGCTTCTTTTCAAAAATTTTAAATGAGGGTACACCCCAAAAGAGTGAGAAAGAGCAAAAATGGAACAATGGGTGGGTAAGGTCGGTATCCATTGCTATTCTGCATAAGGTACGGAAAAGTCCCGTGGGATCCATGCCTGGTTCATTTTAATGAACGTGAGCTTGTCCACATTGTCTCTGGACAGGCGGCTGCGCTTGTCTGTTATAACGCCCCCAGCCGTGCTAAATACCCGTTCAGATAATACACTGGCTGCAGGGCACGCCAGCACCTCCAAGGCGTAAAGGGCAAGCTCAAGCCATGTGCCCAATTTGGAGACCCAGAAGTTGAAGGGGGCAGACCCGTCATTCACTACATGTAGGCGTGTGCACACATACTGCTCCACCATGTTGGTAAAATGCTGCCTCCTGCTAAGACGTTCCATCTGAGCTGCTGGTGCTGCTGTTTGTTGTGGCGTGCTGACAAAGCTTTTCCACATTTCGGCCATGCTAACCCTGCCTTCTGAGGTGCTGGCGGTGCCCTGGTTGCGTTGGCGACCTCCTCCTCCTCCTCCTCTGCCTTGTGCTTCCACTGTGGCCCCGCTGTCAGATGGGAATGCCAGCAGCATGGCGTCTACCAGCGTGCGCTTGTACTCGCGCATCTTGCGATCGCGCTCCAGTGAGTGAATTAAGGACGGTACGTTGTCCTTGTAACGGGGATCCAGCAGCGTGGCCACCCAGTAATCAGCACAAGTTAGAATGTGGGCAACTCGGCGGTCGTTGTGGAGACACTGCAGCATGTAATCGCTCATGTGTGCCAGGCTGCCCAGAGGCAACGAAAGGCTGTCCTCTGTGGGAGGTGTATCGTCCGTGTCCTCTGTATCCCCCCAGCCACGCACCAGTGATGGCCATGAGCTGGCCTGGGTGCCACCCTGCTGTGAACATGGTTCCATCTCCTCCTCCAGCTCCTCCTCCTCCTCATCCTCCTCATCCTCCAGAACTGTGCCCCTGCTGGACAATTGCGTCCCTGGCGTTTGCGTGTGCAGGAACCCACCCTCGGAGCCCCTTGCGAATGACTGCCCTGAAAGCCTTGGAAATGTTACCTCTTCATCCTCCTCCTCCTCCTCATCCTGTGCCACATCCTCTTCCATCATCGCCCGAATTGTTTTTTCAAGGAGGCATAGAAGTGGGATAGTTAAGCTGAGAACGGCGTCATTGCCACTGGCCATGTTGGTGGAGTACTCAAAACAGCGCAACAAGGCACACAGGTCTCGCATGGAGGCCCAGTTAAATTAAATAGCGGAATAGAAAATATGATCCAAAAAAAGTGTATGTATATCACACGTACACAACCACACTGGGCCCCAATTACTATTGTTTGTACCCCTAAAAGGCTAGATGAGGAGTAGGGGGAGTATGGAACAGGCAGCACCCTCAAACCTTCAGAAGTATGAGATGAACCCCAACAACTTGGAAAGGTGGATCTCTCTCACACGTACCGACACAGACTATCCCGCAATTCAATTGATCCTCAAAGGTTTTTATTGAATAGCGGAATAGGAAATATGATCAAAAAAAGTGTATGTATCTCGCACGTACACAACCACACTAGGCCCCAATTACTATTGTTTGTACCCCTAAAAGGCTAGATGAGGAGTAGGGGGGGTATGGAACAGGCAGCACCCTCAAACCTTCAGAAGTATGAGATGAACCCCAACAACTTGGAAAGGTGGATCTCTCTCACACGTACCGACACAGACTATCCCCCAATTTAACTGATCCCCAAAGGTTTTTGATTAAATAGCGGAATAGAAAATATGATCCAAAAAAAGTGTATGTATATCACACGTACACAACCACACTAGGCCCCAATTACTATTGTTTGTACCCCTAAAAGGCTAGATGAGGAGTAGGGGGGGTATGGAACAGGCAGCACCCTCAAACCTTCAGAAGTATGAGATGAACCCCAACAACTTGGAAAGGTGGATCTCTCTCACACGTACCGACACAGACTATCCCCCAATTTAACTGATCCCCAAAGGTTTTTGATTAAATAGCGGAATAGAAAATATGATCCCAAAAAAGTGTATGTATATCACACGTACACAACCACACTGGGCCCCAATTACTATTGTTTGTACCCCTAAAAGGCTAGATGAGGAGTAGGGGGAGTATGGAACAGGCAGCACCCTCAAACCTTCAGAAGTATGAGATGAACCCCAACAACTTGGAAAGGTGGATCTCTCTCACACGTACCAACACAGACTATCCCCCAATTTAACTGATCCCCAAAGGTTTTTGATTAAATAGCGGAATAGAAAATATGATCCAAAAAAAGTGTATGTATATCACACGTACACAACCACACTAGGCCCCAATTACTATTGTTTGTACCCCTAAAAGGCTAGATGAGGAGTAGGGGGAGTATGGAACAGGCAGCACCCTCAAACCTTCAGAAGTATGAGATGAACCCCAACAACTTGGAAAGGTGGATCTCTCTCACACGTACCGACACAGACTATCCCGCAATTCAATTGATCCTCAAAGGTTTTTATTGAATAGCGGAATAGGAAATATGATCAAAAAAAGTGTATGTATCTCGCACGTACACAACCACACTAGGCCCCAATTACTATTGTTTGTACCCCTAAAAGGCTAGATGAGGAGTAGGGGGGGTATGGAACAGGCAGCACCCTCAAACCTTCAGAAGTATGAGATGAACCCCAACAACTTGGAAAGGTGGATCTCTCTCACACGTACCGACACAGACTATCCCCCAATTTAACTGATCCCCAAAGGTTTTTGATTAAATAGCGGAATAGAAAATATGATCCCAAAAAAGTGTATGTATATCACACGTACACAACCACACTGGGCCCCAATTACTATTGTTTGTACCCCTAAAAGGCTAGATGAGGAGTAGGGGGAGTATGGAACAGGCAGCACCCTCAAACCTTCAGAAGTATGAGATGAACCCCAACAACTTGGAAAGGTGGATCTCTCTCACACGTACCAACACAGACTATCCCCCAATTTAACTGATCCCCAAAGGTTTTTGATTAAATAGCGGAATAGAAAATATGATCCAAAAAAAGTGTATGTATATCACACGTACACAACCACACTAGGCCCCAATTACTATTGTTTGTACCCCTAAAAGGCTAGATGAGGAGTAGGGGGAGTATGGAACAGGCAGCACCCTCAAACCTTCAGAAGTATGAGATGAACCCCAACAACTTGGAAAGGTGGATCTCTCTCACACGTACCGACACAGACTATCCCGCAATTCAATTGATCCTCAAAGGTTTTTATTGAATAGCGGAATAGGAAATATGATCAAAAAAAGTGTATGTATCTCGCACGTACACAACCACACTAGGCCCCAATTACTATTGTTTGTACCCCTAAAAGGCTAGATGAGGAGTAGGGGGGGTATGGAACAGGCAGCACCCTCAAACCTTCAGAAGTATGAGATGAACCCCAACAACTTGGAAAGGTGGATCTCTCTCACACGTACCGACACAGACTATCCCCCAATTTAACTGATCCCCAAAGGTTTTTGATTAAATAGCGGAATAGAAAATATGATCCCAAAAAAGTGTATGTATATCACACGTACACAACCACACTGGGCCCCAATTACTATTGTTTGTACCCCTAAAAGGCTAGATGAGGAGTAGGGGGAGTATGGAACAGGCAGCACCCTCAAACCTTCAGAAGTATGAGATGAACCCCAACAACTTGGAAAGGTGGATCTCTCTCACACGTACCGACACAGACTATCCCGCAATTCAATTGATCCTCAAAGGTTTTTATTGAATAGCGGAATAGGAAATATGATCAAAAAAAGTGTATGTATCTCGCACGTACACAACCACACTAGGCCCCAATTACTATTGTTTGTACCCCTAAAAGGCTAGATGAGGAGTAGGGGGGGTATGGAACAGGCAGCACCCTCAAACCTTCAGAAGTATGAGATGAACCCCAACAACTTGGAAAGGTGGATCTCTCTCACACGTACCGACACAGACTATCCCCCAATTTAACTGATCCCCAAAGGTTTTTGATTAAATAGCGGAATAGAAAATATGATCCCAAAAAAGTGTATGTATATCACACGTACACAACCACACTGGGCCCCAATTACTATTGTTTGTACCCCTAAAAGGCTAGATGAGGAGTAGGGGGAGTATGGAACAGGCAGCACCCTCAAACCTTCAGAAGTATGAGATGAACCCCAACAACTTGGAAAGGTGGATCTCTCTCACACGTACCGACACAGACTATCCCGCAATTCAATTGATCCTCAAAGGTTTTTATTGAATAGCGGAATAGGAAATATGATCAAAAAAAGTGTATGTATCTCGCACGTACACAACCACACTAGGCCCCAATTACTATTGTTTGTACCCCTAAAAGGCTAGATGAGGAGTAGGGGGGGTATGGAACAGGCAGCACCCTCAAACCTTCAGAAGTATGAGATGAACCCCAACAACTTGGAAAGGTGGATCTCTCTCACACGTACCGACACAGACTATCCCGCAATTCAATTGATCCTCAAAGGTTTTTATTGAATAGCGGAATAGGAAATATGATCAAAAAAAGTGTATGTATCTCGCACGTACACAACCACACTAGGCCCCAATTACTATTGTTTGTACCCCTAAAAGGCTAGATGAGGAGTAGGGGGGGTATGGAACAGGCAGCACCCTCAAACCTTCAGAAGTATGAGATGAACCCCAACAACTTGGAAAGGTGGATCTCTCTCACACGTACCGACACAGACTATCCCGCAATTCAATTGATCCTCAAAGGTTTTTATTGAATAGCGGAATAGGAAATATGATCAAAAAAAGTGTATGTATCTCGCACGTACACAACCACACTAGGCCCCAATTACTATTGTTTGTACCCCTAAAAGGCTAGATGAGGAGTAGGGGGAGTATGGAACAGGCAGCACCCTCAAACCTTCAGAAGTATGAGATGAACCCCAACAACTTGGAAAGGTGGATCTCTCTCACACGTACCGACACAGACTATCCCCCAATTTAACTGATCCCCAAAGGTTTTTGATTAAATAGCGGAATAGAAAATATGATCCAAAAAAAGTGTATGTATATCACACGTACACAACCACACTAGGCCCCAATTACTATTGTTTGTACCCCTAAAAGGCTAGATGAGGAGTAGGGGGGGTATGGAACAGGCAGCACCCTCAAACCTTCAGAAGTATGAGATGAACCCCAACAACTTGGAAAGGTGGATCTCTCTCACACGTACCAACACAGACTATCCCCCAATTTAACTGATCCCCAAAGGTTTTTGATTAAATAGCGGAATAGAAAATATGATCCCAAAAAAGTGTATGTATATCACACGTACACAACCACACTAGGCCCCAATTACTATTGTTTGTACCCCTAAAAGGCTAGGAGTAGGGGGAGTATGGAACAGGCAGCACCCTCAAACATTCAGAAGTATGAGATGAACCCCAACAACTTGGAAAGGTGGATCTCTCTCACACGTACCAACACAGACTATCCCCCAATTTAACTGATCCCCAAAGGTTTTTGATTACATAGCGGAATAGAAAATATGATCCAAAAAAAGTGTATGTATATCACACGTACACAACCACACTAGGCCCCAATTACTATTGTTTGTACCCCTAAAAGGCTAGGAGTAGGGGGAGTATGGAACAGGCAGCACCCTCAAACCTTCAGAAGTATGAGATGAACCCCAACAACTTGGAAAGGTGGATCTCTCTCACACGTACCAACACAGACTATCCCCCAATTTAACTGATCCCCAAAGGTTTTTGATTAAATAGCGGAATAGAAAATATGATCCCAAAAAAGTGTATGTATATCACACGTACACAACCACACTAGGCCCCAATTACTATTGTTTGTACCCCTAAAAGGCTAGGAGTAGGGGGAGTATGGAACAGGCAGCACCCTCAAACCTTCAGAAGTATGAGATGAACCCCAACAACTTGGAAAGGTGGATCTCTCTCACACGTACCAACACAGACTATCCCCCAATTTAACTGATCCCCAAAGGTTTTTGATTAAATAGCGGAATAGAAAATATGATCCCAAAAAAGTGTATGTATATCACACGTACACAACCACACTAGGCCCCAATTACTATTGTTTGTACCCCTAAAAGGCTAGGAGTAGGGGGAGTATGGAACAGGCAGCACCCTCAAACCTTCAGAAGTATGAGATGAACCCCAACAACTTGGAAAGGTGGATCTCTCTCACACGTACCAACACAGACTATCCCCCAATTTAACTGATCCCCAAAGGTTTTTGATTAAATAGCGGAATAGAAAATATGATCCCAAAAAAGTGTATGTATATCACACGTACACAACCACACTAGGCCCCAATTACTATTGTTTGTACCCCTAAAAGGCTAGGAGTAGGGGGAGTATGGAACAGGCAGCACCCTCAAACCTTCAGAAGTATGAGATGAACCCCAACAACTTGGAAAGGTGGATCTCTCTCACACGTACCAACACAGACTATCCCCCAATTTAACTGATCCCCAAAGGTTTTTGATTAAATAGCGGAATAGAAAATATGATCCCAAAAAAGTGTATGTATATCACACGTACACAACCACACTAGGCCCCAATTACTATTGTTTGTACCCCTAAAAGGCTAGGAGTAGGGGGGAGTATGGAACAGGCAGCACCCTCAAACCTTCAGAAGTATGAGATGAACCCCAACAACTTGGAAAGGTGGATCTCTCTCACACGTACCAACACAGACTATCCCCCAATTTAACTGATCCCCAAAGGTTTTTGATTAAATAGCGGAATAGAAAATATGATCCCAAAAAAGTGTATGTATATCACACGTACACAACCACACTAGGCCCCAATTACTATTGTTTGTACCCCTAAAAGGCTAGGAGTAGGGGGAGAATGGAACAGGCAGCACCCTCAAACCTTCAGAAGTATGAGATGAACCCCAACAACTTGGAAAGGTGGATCTCTCTCACACGTACCAACACAGACTATCCCCCAATTTAACTGATCCCCAAAGGTTTTTGATTAAATAGCGGAATAGAAAATATGATCCCAAAAAAGTGTATGTATATCACACGTACACAACCACACTAGGCCCCAATTACTATTGTTTGTACCCCTAAAAGGCTAGGAGTAGGGGGAGTATGGAACAGGCAGCACCCTCAAACCTTCAGAAGTATGAGATGAACCCCAACAACTTGGAAAGGTGGATCTCTCTCACACGTACCAACACAGACTATCCCCCAATTTAACTGATCCCCAAAGGTTTTTGATTAAATAGCGGAATAGAAAATATGATCCCAAAAAAGTGTATGTATATCACACGTACACAACCACACTAGGCCCCAATTACTATTGTTTGTACCCCTAAAAGGCTAGATGAGGAGTAGGGGGAGTATGGAACAGGCAGCACCCTCAAACCTTCAGAAGTATGAGATTGTGTTCACTGTACCCCACAAAGATTGAGTTCACTGCACCCCACAATGATTGTGTTCACTGCACCCCACAAAGATTGTGTTCACTGCACCTCACAAAGATTGTGTTCACTGTACCCCCCAAAGATTGTGTTCACTGCACCCCACAAAGATTCTGTTCACTGTACCCCACAAAGATTGTGTTCACTGCACCCCAAAAAGATTGTGTTCACTGCACCCCAAAAAGGATGTTGTTCACTGCACCCCAAAAAGGATGTTGTTCACTCCACCCCAAAAAGATTGTGTTCACTGCACCCCACAAAGATTGTGTTCACTGCACCCCAAAAATGATTTTGTTCACTGCACCCCAAAAAGGATTTTGTTCACTGCACCCCAAAAAGGATTTTGTTCACTGCACCCCAAAAAGAATGTTGTTCACTCCACCCCAAAAAGATTGTGTTCACTGCACCCCAAAAAGATTGTGTTCACTGCACCCCACAAAGGATTTTGTTCACTGCACCCCAAAAAGATTGTGTTCACTGCACCCCAAAAAGGATGTTGTTCACTGCACCCCAAAAAGGATTTTGTTCACTGCACCCCAAAAAGATTGTGTTCACTGCACCCCACAAAGGATTTTGTTCACTGCACCCCACAAAGATTGTGTTCACTGCACACCAAAAAGGATTGTGTTCACTGCACCCCAAAAAGATTTTGTTCACTGCACCCCAAAAAGATTGTGTTCACTGCAGCCCAAAAAGATTGTGTTCACTGCAGCCCAAAAAGATTGTGTTCACTGCAGCCCAAAAAGATTGTGTTCACTGCAGCCCAAAAAGATTGTGTTCACTGCAGCTCACACACAGAAAAATGGATGTGGATCACTGACACCTGCCTATCTCCAATCCCACACCACACAGCAATATCGATTGTAGTTTGTAGAACACAGTTTCCCTAAAATTCAGCAGACTCTGTCCCTAACAGGATTGAGAAGAGATCGTAGATCAGGATTGAGTGCAGATTCACCCCACCCCCCACACAGCAATATCGATTGTAGTTTGTAGAAGACACTGACCCTATAATTCAGCAGACTCTATCCCTAAAATGCCTACAACTCGCCCTGCCTAAACACTCCGACCTGTCCCTCAATTCTATCCGGACACAAATGGTTTTTTCCTGCCTATCTTTCCCTAATCAGCAGCCAGCACGTTGATGTGTGCTCTGTCCCTGAATCTAAGCAGCATAATGACGCCGCTGCGGCTGCCTCGAACTTATAAAGACTTGGTCACATGCTTCAGACGGCCAATCACAGCTACTGAGACATTTGCAGGCATGACTGGGATGGCTTAAGGCACACCAGTTAAACGATTGTTGATTGGCTGTTGAAAGCCCGCCATGAAAAGAGCGCCAAAGCATGCAAAACCCGGAAATAAAACGACCGAACACGGATTTTTACCCGAACATACAGTAAAGTGTCCGTGTCCGTGTTCGGGTACAAAAAATCCAATTATTCGGTACGAACACGAATAATACAGTCCGTGTTCGCTCAACACTACTCACCAGTAGAGATAGGCCAGAACTCTCGAACATTGAAAAAGTTCTGACCTGAACCACGACCCCTATTAAAGTCTACGGGACCCAAGCTTGAAAAATCAAAAGTTCCCATTTTGAAGGGTTATATGCAAGTTACTGGCCCTAAAAGGGTATGGGTCCCCTGGGGGACATGAATCAATGCAAAAAAAGTTTTAAAAAAGATCTTTTTGAAGGAGCAGTGATTTTAATGATGCTTAAAGTTAAATAAAAATGAAAAGTTCCTTTAAATAGAGTGCCTGGGGGTCCCTTTAATCTGCCTGTACAGTGGCGCATCTGTACCATGTAGAGAACTTGCTGCAGCAAAACTGGCATTTATATAAGACAAAGGCTATCTGCTGAATGCCTGTTCTGCCATTTGACAGTTCCTAAATAAGTAAGGGGCGGAGCCACCTGGCGACATCACTGGGTGGCACCGCACCTGTGTGACGTCCCTGATCAGTGCATGCTGGATCCGAGATGTCACATGGGGACATGTGGCCCAGTATGGTTTCAGGAGGAGGGGTGCTTGCTTGCCCCCCCCCTTTTCCGACCTGCCAGGCTGCATGCTCAGATAAGGGTCTTCTGTGTATTTTGGGGGCCCTACACTTTTTTTTTTTTTGGCGTGGGGTTCCCCTTAAAATTCATACCAGACCCAAAGGGACAGGTATGCATTTTTCTATTGTTGGCAATGTTTTTTCTTTCATTCAGTTGTCAGGGGGGAAGCCAGTTGACAGTTGAAGACTCATCCGTTGTTAAGGATGCCGCGTCCAGCTTCCCGGCCTGCTCCTTAACAACCAGCTATTTACTGTGCCCTGATTGGGCAAAGCTTTGCCCATTCAGAGCTTAGAATACACTGTGCAGCATGCAGTGCATTGTGGGGCGTTTGGCGAACGAACATCTCTCCGAGCCCTCCGTAAATTCGGGTGTTCGCGCGATAATCAGGCAGAACGTTTGCTCGGCTTGAACTGTTTACTCAATTCTACTCACCAGCGAGGGAGAAGGTATGGAAAAGCTCAATACTGGTCCAACCTGAGAGAGTGCCACCATAGGAGCTGGTCAGTGCGTGCTCTCTTGGTGAGCAACAGGAACAGCCAGCGGCCCACTTGCCCCGTGAATATAAATTGGGACAGTGTCCTGCTTCAGTGTGAATCCAAGTGAGAGAAACACAGTGAGCACAGTACAGCCTTGGGTTGTGGAACTCATGGGGGATTGAAACAAAAGAAGAGACCCATAGGAGTAGGAGAATGTCACTTGTCAAAGCCTGTAACAGAGACTTTTACTTGGGGTTCCCCCTGAAGACACTTGTGCTGGAGAAATGCCTCTGAAGGACTTATGATTGCTGGATTGCATTCTGTCAGGTATGCCGGGGCAGCACTCAGCCTGTGGTTATAGCTAGGGAACTAGGAAAGCATTGTGTGTTACCTGTTGGACTGTGGAATATTCATTTTTGCACCTTGCCAAGTAAAGTATTGAAATATTGTCCTTGCCTGGTCTGAAGTCATTAAAAAGGTGTATTGTAAGTAACCGTCACACACAGTTTACCGAGTGGGTCTTTAACACATTGGCGTATGAAGTGAAGTGAAGACAAAAGTAGTTGCCGTGAGTAAAGGAAGTATAACAAGCAGGTGGTCCATAGCGTGTACCTGTTATAGGTGCAATGGCCAGAACTGGAAAACAGTTGTGGTTTTAGAGTACATGGTGTACTTTCATCTGTTAGCATAGAGGTCTACCTTAAGGTTGAGTATTCCCCCAAGGCAACCTCAGCCTTGTCCTTGGGCATTGGTTAAAAATTGCACAAAGCAAAGGTACCCCATGTGATTGTGCATGAAGTGGCCCTGTAACAAAGTGTTTAACATAGCCTAGAAGAACCCATGCAGGGCAAGCCTTCCATGTGACCCAGTACTTGGCGCCCAACAAGTTTGGGAAATCATGGAGGATGTAACGAACAACCACACCACCACTCCACCTGCCCACAAGTGGCTGCAAAGACACAGCCGCTGCTCCCAATTTGACATTCGTTTGGGTGCAGGGAAGGGGCCAAGTTAAAGGGAATTAGGTTAACCCCTCGCTACATGCAGTCGCTATTCATGTTAAATATCATGCTCGTGGTTAGTCAGGACTCAGGAATCATCTTATCTTTGCCAAAGATTTAAATATCATGGGAGAGCTACTGAGCAGTACAGATTCATTCACAGAAAGAAAAATACTTTTTGCTCAGAATTAAAATTTAAGCTGGTAATTCTGGCATGCACATTTAAAAAATGAGTCACTCTAAAGGAAAGCCATAGTGAGAAAAAATATGCAGACTCTAACTGCTGCCACCATCTTCCAAAAATGCTACTTGTCTAGCTTTAATATGAATCAAGTGGCTTCCATACTTTCTATGCAATTGATCCGACGCAAGCATGCAGATTTCTACCCCAATTCTAGTTGAGAAGCTGTGTAAAACCTACATAAAAACAGAATGCAATAATTTGCAAATATCATAAAACAATATTTTATTCACAATAGAAAACAGAAAACATAAGGAATTTTGAAATTAAAGGCAGCAACACGTCTTAAAAGTGTTGGGGCAGGGCAACAAAAGCTGGAAAAGTATGTGGCACTAACAAGAAAGAACTGGAAAAAATTGGCAACAGGTCAGTAAGATGATTGGGTATAAAAGGAGCATCTTAGAGAGTCATAGTGTCTCTGAAGTAAAGATGGGAATACAGTAGGTTCACCAATCTGCATCTACCAATTTAAAGTGGAATTCCACCCAAAAGTGGAACTTCCGCTTATAGCACTCCTTACCCCCTTACATGCCACATTTGGCATGTAATTATTTTTAGGGGAGGAGCGGGTACCTAGTTTTGACAGTTACCAGCTCCTACTTCCAATTGCCTGGCCACTAAGAAAGTGCAGCGCGACTCGGGCATGCGTAGTGTGCACCCGGCTGTGTAGCCACAAGCTGTCACAGCAGAGTGCCCACACTTGTGATGCCAGAGCCGGGAAGAGGCGAGAGAGAGAGGAGCGAGGCTTCGGGCAGCTGCATCGCTGGATTGTGGGACAGGTGAGTGTGTGTTTATTAAAAGTCAGCAGCTACACTTTTTGTAGCTGCTGACTTTGAATAAACCTAAAAACCACTGGAACTCCCCTTTAATAATCATTTTCCTCAATGTAAAATTGCAAAGACTTTATATGTGTCATTATCTATGGTACATAATATCATCAAAAATTAAGAGAATTCGAAGAAATTTATGTGCATAAAGGACACGGCCAAAACGCAATATTAGATGCCCGTGGGTATTGCACCTGGCTGCTTCTCCTTTATAGATTCTAGGGTGTAAAATAGAAGCTACTCGCCCAGTCCCTAGTAAAGATCCTGTACCTCATGTGGTGACTGCTGAACAGGCCTTCTGCTGGACATTAAAAAGGGGGGAAGCTGCGCTAAATGACACAAAACATATAAAGTCCAAAAAGTCCAAAATGTTTTGATGAATGTGTGAATAATGAAACCAAAAAGTCCAAAAAATATATTCAACCGAATATCCACCCGTGCAGAAATTGAATAAATGTACTGCTTACCAGAAGTAGCAGTATAATGCGCCTTGTATGGAATAAAGCCGAGCCAGCTGAAAATCTGTGATGGATTCCTCACCAGCGATGGCCGTCCCAGGATCACGATTAGATGGGTGTAGGAATGAAAAATATGTACAACATAGCGTGATACTGTATATGATAATGAGTGAATCACTCCCGAGTGTGTCAGAAGAAAAGAGAGGTGCTATTAAGCCCACCACCAACACAGGCTGCTTACCAGATGAATAATATATATAAACAGATAAATAAACAGCGATCCAAAGAATATGAGCCTTTGGATAAACCACCACCTTTAGTGCATTATAATTACCAAATAAATGATGTGTGAAGGCAAATAAATAAGCAGCAATTCCAAATGAATGTTGAAAAGCCGTAGGATAAGCCACCACCTGACTCCAAGTGTAAATACCAGATATAAAAGTAGATGAGCATATAGGGTAATTCCGGATGGACTCAAGATCTATTAGGAAGTTGCACCAAAATCGCCCGCTTACCAGAGATAAGCACTTTCAATGCCAAATTCTGGATACAGATGTCCCTGGAATATGTCCCAGTCTCATAGGCAGAAACAGTCCCCAATGATGCAAAGGCCGATCCACAAATAGGGCTCCAAGTATCATAAGGAAATAATGATGGAGATATCCATAGTGTAAATCCGCATTTATTAAAACGAAAAGTAAAAGTATTGCACTTACATCAAAAATCTCGGAAAAGCGCTAAATCGAAGCTGCCGGCCGGAACGTCATCCTTTGACGAAACGTACGTCGGTCGCGGCGTGCTGACGTCACCATTGTGAGACACTCAGGCGGGTGTTTGGAGCTGTCCGGCCGGCAGATTTTCAGCTGGCTCGGCTTTATTCCATACAAGGCGCATTATACTGCTACTTCTGGTAAGCAGTAAATTCATTCAATTTCTGCACGGGTGGATATTCGGTTGAATATATTTTTTGGACTTTTTGGTTTCATTATTCACACATTCATCAAAACATTTTGGACTTTTTGGACTTTATATGTTTTGTGTCATTTAGCGCAGCTTCCCCCCTTTTTAATGTTTATCTGATGTTGGTCACATATTAAGTTGCCGCTATACCATTTTCCAGATATTTAGCGCAGTTTCTTCCCCCTATTTTACTTCTGCTGGACAGGTCTCAATGGCTCCCAGGGTTACTCAGCTATGCCTCTCTGAGGCTGAAAGGGTATAAGGCTTCCTCTGCGTCTCTCTCTCTCTCTCTTCCTCTCTGGCTCCTTCTACCTGAAGGCAGAGCCCCCCAGCACAGGGGTCCCCTCTCTGGCCAATGGACCCTGAACTCTGCTCACACATGGCCAGGCTCCAGAATACTTAAGGGCTATCTCTTCACCTTCTTGGCTGTCCTTATCCAGGGATTGGAAGAAACCCCATAAATATTCAGGTCTTATCTCTGCCCCTCTGCCCTCTAAGTTCTAGGAGCATCTATAAGCTAACCTAACTCTAAACAAATTAACCCTGGATCCTCTGGCTACACAAGGACCCTAAGTAAATATTAATATTATAATAAAATATGGGTTTATGAGATTCACAAATCATTACATTCTGTTTTTTTAATGTAGATTTTACACAGTTCCCCAACTTTTTTTTAAATCGGGTTGTATCTTCACTTGCTGCATGCTTGCTCATGGTCAGTCCCGGTCTATATTTCTCTCCAAACAGTTTAACCTGTAAAAAGGGAGTACTACTACATACCTGCTAAGGGTATACTGTAATTTACAAACCTATGTGAGGTTTAATCGTAGCCTGCATAGTAAAGAAACGCTTGAGCTTGCATAGGGTGGAAAACGCCTGAGTGCAGAGGGAAACATATCATTTTTTATCCTGGATTAAAATAAAAAAACACATGTGCCTTCCAAGTGGTTGCCAGTTCCATTCCTTTACTATACTGATTGGCTAACGGGAACACCACGCCTCACGGATCCTGCACTAACCGCTTCCATCCCATTTTCTTCAGTTGAATGTGGCCAACTGCCACTACCTAGGATTGAACAGAAAAAACAATTTATATTTTGTTGTTTTGCTATCATTTAGATTCCATTTCATAGTCAACCAATGATTTTAAAGCGGAGTTCCAGCCTTTTCAATCACCTGTCCAACGGTCCAGCGATGCGGCCGCCCGAAGCCTCGATCCTCTTCCCTCTGGTCTCGCCGGCGCCGGCATCACTGCTGTGGGCACCCGGCTGTGACAGTTTGCGGCTTCACAGCCGGGTACCCACTGCGCATGCGCGAGTTGTGCTGCGCGTCTTGATTGGCCGGCAATCTTCAGGGAGGGAGGGGGAGAGGAGAACTTCCGCTCAGGGCACCGCGGCGCTCCGAGCGGAAGTGGGAGCGGGTACCTGTCAATACTAGGTACCCGCTCCCCCCCCAAAAAAATGACATGCCAAATGTGGCATGTCAGGGGGTTAGAATACCTAAAGCGGAAGTTCCACTTTTGGGTGGAACTCCGCTTTAAGGACTTACTCGCACCCAGTTCTTTGAGCTGCGTTGATTTACATAGCAGGCTCAATGCATGGGAACATAGAAAACAATTAATGCAGAGTTCCACCCACATTTAAAAATTTGCCCCATTCAGTTCTTTGTTGCAGGTTAAAAGCGCATTGGCACTTTTTTTTGTTTTGATTTACCTTGATTTTAATGGCATACTTGGTCTCTCCCTGTGTGCCTCGCCGAGGCGAGGCATGTCATTTCCGACCGCGCATTGGCTCCTGGGAGATTAGCGTCATCAATCCCAGGAGTCAATGGGCATCTGCCGCTTATAGAATCACAATGAGTGCGCCGCGCTATGCGCATGTGCGAGAACGGGAGGAGCATGCTGGGTAGCCAGCAACACCATATCCTGAAAGGAGGAACAAGTGGGATCCAGATGCCCACACTGAAGATAGGAGTGCGCTCCCTGGGGGCTACAATGTACGTTTTTTGCAAAGAACATGATTTAGAATACCTACATTTTATTCACAGTCTACTGTAAATAACATTAGATGCGAACAACCGAGGGGTTATTTTAAAAGAAAAACAAATAAGCTGGAACTCTGCTATTAATACCATACCTTTACATTGTGTGCACTGCTTAAAAATTCAGCATGTATTCATTTTTACGCAATGCAACTCACTGCACCATATGTCACTGTGGTGCATGGCAAAGCACTGGAGTATATACAATTAAATAAAGAGTCAGCCCTCGTCACTCCTACACAATGCACACCAGCACACATACATTTTAGTGTGCAGACTGGTGTAAATAAGATCTACAGTTTATGTCAAAGTTTATGTCAAGCTTTTTTCTAGTTTTGGATGAAGTGGGGAAACTCCAATAGTAAGATTCGCCCTTACTTCCTTCATTGCCTTGCTGGTCTGTCACCAGATCAGAAGTGAGGGGGATTATGCAACAGGCAGAAAATAAAATATGACAGAGTTTCTTCCCCTACTTTTCTAGAGAAAAGCATTAATATTACTGTCTGTGTCGCTGTTGGAGAGGTTCCTGCAGCAGACAAGAGCAGCAAAGCAGCAGGTTATTATAACACCGACCACCAGAAAGGTAATTATAGTCACTCTTTTTTGAAGGCTGCTTTCTGTTTAGACATGGCAGGGTCACTTTAAACCTCAACCAGTTGGGACAAATGTCACCACTTGTCATCCTGCCCTTCCTGTTTGAAAAAAAAAAATGTATATACTTTTTCTTCTCTTTGGTAATGTGAGGAGAATGGTCCTTCTCGTCTTCCCTCCAGTATTGAGCAGTCATCACCCGTGTACAGAACTTCTCTCATATATTGAAGTGTGAGTCCCATTCTGTACACCAGTGCTGTGAGTCCAGGGCTGAGTGATGGCACACCCCTAGGGGATAGGTCCCAAATGCCCTGGGCTCACAGGAAGTGAGTAAAATGATGGTGGGAATCATTCAACTGGAAGACCAGCGGCAGCAACAGAAGGGAGCAGTGAGTCTTTGAGAGACAACATCAGCAAGGAGCTAAGCATTGAAGCAAAAATAAATGAAAGTGTCATAAAATACATTTTCTCTACTTTAATAAGGGGAAAAGAAGGTCAAAGCAACTCAAACACAGGCTGCATTCAACTTGCACTGAATCCAAGACTGAACTGTATGCATTCTGTAAAGCAGGATATACACATGTGAACTACGAAGTCTACGCTGAGAAGCATAGAGCAGAAAAGGAAATCTAATCTCAGTATATTACATTTTACGATCAAATTAGAAGATCACTTAATTCTGTTCTTGGAACCAAAACTAATTCTCTTTACATGGTAGGAAACACTTTCGTAAATAAGATAATTGGTGTATTTCTCTTTAAAACCCAACACGCTTTATTGATCACAGCGGAATATTATTCGGGGAAATAAATATCTACAGACTTTAAACAAGTTATGTCTCACAACAGCGATGCAATTAAACTAAAATACATTTCCGGAAAACAGGCAACTCGCCACCACCCCCCCTCAACCCATTTAATTGTCTTACAAATACCACAAGTGAGGATGGCCTTATCAGATCTAAAAGTAATTTCGCCTGTTAGAATAAATATTAGAGGGCAGAGTTTATTTTGATTGATCCGCTGTGGGTAATCTGTCTGTGCTCCCAGCATCACTAATAGAGATAAATTATATCATTCTGCTGCACTTATTCCTGGGTGCTTCATTATCCCTCTCCTGTCTGACCGGTGAAGGGCAAGGCTGGATTAAAAAGTGGAAAGGGTTAGCTGTCTGTGGAAGCAAGCCGAGTAAATGGCAATGGCTTGTTTCTCTAGTTAAAGGGAAAGGTGCATTTACTATAAAGCATTCAGTCTCTGCTGTTCGAGTAAACCTTAATGCAAAAAGTGAAGATTTCCTTCATGTTAAAATTAATATCTAGAAATTATGATTTTGCTTACAGAGTACCCTGAAAATAATACATTTAATAGTGAATTCCTCATGAAGAAAAACACAGCACACTTCACTTTTGCTGCCCATGCACTTCCTGACCTCTTAGCTGTAAATCTACAGAATAAGATAATCTATGGCACTGTTGACTCCAACTGCTAGTCTCACAAGATTTGTGAGGTTTGGTGATGCCTCTATGTGCTACTCATTGTTCTCCTTCCAGGGCAGGAAACTGTACCTTGGAAGTGTTGTACAATTATCTCCTGGTGTCTGTTTTAACCAATCCTTGGATCTGTGCTTTTGCACCTCTCCTGTGGCTTCTTGTATGTAGCACCCTCTTCTAGCTAGGCTGCTAGGTAAAATTAATTTTTTTACTTTACTGAATCAGTGGTGCAGCAATTGAATGTCAGGGTTCTCTAAACAGGGTGACGTTTCTAGAATAAAGGACAGGGAGAGCCAAATTACCACTATGAATATTTATCATACTCCAGCCAATCCCTGGAGGGAGGCATACAAAAGGTGGCTGGGGATGTGATAAATGTTTGGGGAGGCCTGCCCAGTGTTCTTTCTTCTTCACAGAGGGTTCCAGTTTTCTTGGGACTGCTGCCCCTGGAGGCAGCTTCACTAAGTCAAGGATGCAGTTTGGGCTTCAGTAGGAGTTAGGCTAGGGGCCTGGGGAAGGCTGGTAAAGATTAGTGCTGGAGGCACTGTCAGAAGTCCTGGTCTGGAGAAGGATGTTTTATCTCCCTTACTGAGGATCTCCTGGTGGAAGCCGAGTGGTGTACAGCTCCTGGAACACTGTAAGACCTGATTTGGTACTTTCATGTGTGACTGCACGTATGAGGATTTAGCGGGAAGATTGTCCTCCCATTGATTGCTATAATCATTTCGGAGTATCCTGTGACTAAACCCCTCTCCTGTTTCAAGTTACTCTGCAACATATTTTTAAAAGATATCCCCTGGACTGAACCTATATTGTTGGTGTGCATGGGGAGATCTTGGTTGTTCTCAGCGGCCCCTCTGGGATGGAGAGCATTATATGTACATTCCTCTACCAGTCTTTAGAGGGGAAGCTCCAATATTCCTAATTTTCCTTGTCTCCACTGTTGGACATTGTTCCTTTAGCAGTAAGCAGTCCAGATATTCAAGAATGGGGCTGCCCTGGGAGTAAAAGAGCCAGGATAGTGTTTTTCTATGGCTATTTTGGTGATTTTTATAGTATAGATCATAGAATAATTTTTATATTTTAGACCATGTTATGTTTAGAAGCTACAATTCCCCTATTAATATGCTAACAAACCTGTTGGTGTGGTTTGTGAAGCTCAAGACAGGAAATTATGCTACAGGAAATGATGCTACATGTAGTAGGGGGGAAGAAAAGGACTTCATGAAGCCATGTGGTGAGAGACAAAGGAACAGTTGCTTGCAGGACTCTGAGAAGGAAGGAGCTATGAGAAGACTCCATTAAAGGAGGGCCTAAGTTAAAGTTAAGTAGATGTTTACTATTTTGTAATATCTGTTAGTTTTGTACTATATTCCTATACAGTATTTCTAATAGTTTGTATGTACAGCATTTGTTTAGTAAAAGCACATTAATACACTACAGTAGTTTCAAAGCTTCCTTGCTTTACTGCAAAGTGGGACGCAAAACAAAACCTTAATAGACGCAAAGCAAAACAATTGGGGGCTCACCTGGGAACTAGACTTCAACTGAAGCAGACCTGTTTTCTATGGCGTTTTCTGTTGCTTGTGCAGGGGAAAATGCTATGTAGGCTGTTTAGGAAAAGCAAGGCTACAGAGGTTTCTGATGTCCATGAGGGGGTGTGAAATCTGCCTACCTGGGCCAGAGACAGTAAGTGGATGTTTGTTGCAAGGGAGCTTGCTCTGTATGCTTCTCCTTTGAACAAAGCTTAGGTGATGGAGTCTCCCAATTTTTCCTCAGATTTTAGCCCTAAAAGATTCAGTAAGGGAGAGATGAGGGCATTAGCTGTGTTTGGTTTGCACTTCCTTCGTGCACTACACACTGAATCTGAAAAGAGGAAAAAGGCAAAGGTAGAACAAAGTTTACTGAAATAACAGCTTGCAGTGGCAACCGGGTGCTTGAAAGACACTTCAAGCAAAGCAAGAGATTTAGAAAAAAGGACACTCAAAGTCAAACCTGCAGTGGCTTTGAAATGTATTCAAATCACTGTAGGCAAAGCTGAAGATTTAAATGAGCGGTGTGCAGCCCTCCTAAACAAGTCTAATGATGCCCTAACAAAGGACCAAGGCCCAAAGCCTGAAAGTAGAGGTAAGACACGTGCCACTGTTATTTCCCATAAGCAGGAAGGTGTGAGATGGATGAGTTGAATCAGATAAAAGGCTTTTGATCTCCAGGAGACAAATGTGGACTGATTTAATTAAGGTGTGGGTCCCTAGAAAGGAAATAATTGGGATTCCTACACCAGCTTTGCTTAGGAGGTGGAAGCAGTGGCAGCCAGTGTGTTGGGGGCGCAGGGGCGTGGCCCCCCCCCATCCATGCGTCTGGCCCCCTAATCTGCATGCAGGGGCGCCGGACGCATTGGAGTTCAATGGGGCTTTTTTTTTTTTTGCATCACCTGATTAGAGCCAGAGGCTCTAATAGGCTGCAGCAAAGGGTGAACCCGAGGCGCAGAGCAGTGCGCCCCGAGTCCACCCATTGTGTGACAATAGGGAATGAAAATTTGCTATTGTCACACGGATCCTCCTCCTGGCCAATCAGGGAGCGGGTCCGATACGCGCTTCCTGATTGTCCGCAAGGCAAACCCCATGCCATTGGCCGAGGAGGAGGCGGGAGCGGGAGGACTCGAGGAGACGCCGGGGGATTGAAGAGAAGCCACCGCCGGGACACTGAGGAGAAGCCGCCGCCGGGACTGAGGAGAAGCCGCCGCCGGGACACTGAGGAGAAGCCGCCGCCGGGACACTGAGGAGAAGCCGCCACCGGGACTGAGGAGAAGCCGCCACCGGGACTGAGAAGGCACCACCGGGACTGAGGAGAAGCCGCCGCCGGGACTGAGGAGAAGGCGCCGCCGCGGCTGCTCCAGGGCTCCAGGTAAGTGCACTGGTCTCGGGGGGGCACACTGTATTGAAGGGGGCATGTACGCTGGTCACTGCATTGAAAGGGGGCATGTACGCTGGTCACTGCATTGAAAGGGGGTATGTATGCTGGTCACTGCATTGAAAGGGGGCATGTATGCTGGTCACTGCATTGAAAGGGGGTATTTATGCTGGTCACTGCATTGAAGGGGGCATGTACGCAGGTCACTGCATTGAAAGGGGGTATGCACGCTGGTCACTGCATTGAAAGGGGGCATGTACGCTGGTCACTGCATTGAAAGGGGGCATGTATGCTGGTCACTGTATTGAAAGGGGCCATGTACGCTGGTCACTGCATTGAAGGGGGCACACTGGTCACTGTTTTGAAGGGGGCACACTGGTCACTGTGCATTGAAAGGGGGCACGCTGGTCACTGTGCATTGAAAGGGGGCACGCTGGTCACTGTGCATTGAAAGGGGGCACACTGGTCACTGTGCATTGAAAGGGGGCACGCTGGTCACTGTGCATTGAAATGGGGCACGCTGGTCTCTCTGCATTGAAAGGGGGCATGCTGGTCTCTCTGCATTGAAAGGGGGCATGCTGGTCTCTCTGCATTGAAAGGGGGCACGCTGGTCTCTCTGTATTGAAAGGGGGCACGCTGGTCTCTCTGCATTGAGAGGGGGCGCACTATACCTTAATTACTGAAGGCCCCTTTCACATTTTTGCGACCTCAAAGTCACGCAATTTTTTAAAGCGTTTTTTACCGCAAAGCAATGCCTATTAATTTTTTTAGCACCAGCCGCCACTGGGTGGAAGTAAGTGGCTGGGAATGGTAGATTCAGTCATATTAGGTGTTTTTGTTGTCATAAACTAGGGCACATTGCTAGAGAGTGGTCAATGTTCCCAGGACAGCTTGGAGAGAGACCCAGGTTTATTATTTCCACTGGAAATCTATGCCTTTTTGTAAAAATGTAACAAGGCAATAGTGGGCACCCTACAATAGTTTTGCAGTGAGATAGAAATGGGCAGATAGAGTAATGTGAGCAGTGAACTATGTTTTTTAGCACAGTTGGAAGGAATATATAATCTGCTTTGACTTTTACTCTTTCAGGTGATGATGAACATCAAGAGGTGGAGCACACAAAGCAGATGACCAAGCCAGATAAGATGAGGCAGACCAGAAGGAGAAATGAGAGCATGAGGAAAATGCAAATGATTTCCTGATGACGGCTAACTTAGGATTGGATTTTCATCTGAGTTTTTCCTTATGGTCTAGAGGACTTTCCTTCCGTCTATGTTAAACAGATTGCCAAGGACATTGTTAACACTGCTGAAAGAAATGTTGCAGCTTTTTCAGGGACTAAAGTCTGATCGCCCACAATATACGATGATCATCCAGAATAAAGGCTTTAGGAGCTGCTGAGAAATGCTCAGTTTCTAATTTTTCCTATACAGTATCATGATATAAAAATCAAGAGGTGGGATGTGTTGCTATGACTATTTGGGTGATTTTTATAGCATAGATATGTGAATTGTTACATTATAGACCATATATTATTAAGAAGCTAAGATTCCCCTATTGATATGCTAAAAAACATGTTGGACTGGTTTTTGAAGCTCAGGACAGGAAATGATGCTACATGTATTAGGGGGAGGAAAAGGACTTGAACAAGTCATGTGGTGAGAAAAAAAGGAACAGTTGTTCTGGAAGATTTTGGAGAAGAGCCAGTCTGGAAGATCCTGGATCCTATAAGATGACTGCATCACAAAGAAAGCATAAAAATAGGAACTTTACCTGGGAGTGACACTAAATTTACAAACCAAGTTAAGTAATTTTTAGTGTATTACTCTTGCATATATTATCCATGCTAAATTGCTGGGAAAGATAGATAGCTTGTGTATATCGTATGCATATTTTGTGATACTTTGTATGCTGTGTGTCAGGGCTTACCTTGGTTGGAGTCTGTAGCGCAGAGATGTACGCTCACCCTTGCAGATATCCACAGTCCAAGGTGACCAGGTAAGGAAGCCACCTGGGCTGTGAATCTGTGCATGTGGGCTTGGCAGGAAAGGTGCTCCAATTAGCAGTAGGCAGGAATGTAAATGGAAGGATAGTCCAGGAATAACCGTAGTCAATGGATGCCATGAATCTGGATAAACACAGAGCGGAGGTAAGGTGAGAAGCCAGAATCAGTCTGGAAAACAAGCTCAGGAGACAAGAACACAGGAACAAAATCTGTCAACCAGGAACAATGAACTGACACTGCTCTCAGGGAGAGGCAGTGTTTTATACCTTGCTTAAATGAGCAATTAGCTTTAGGTGGACAGTGAGAGACAGGAGCATACTCAGGTAAAATCCAGCCCCCTAGTGCTGCAGGCAATGCCAGATAAACAAGACTGGATCCATATGAGCTGAAGTCTGGCTCAGATAACAGGACAGAACATCAAAGTACCCAGGTTCAAATACCCTGTTAGGTACTTAACGGCGGCCAAGCCTGGCCGTCTGTATGGTATGGCGAGAGCTGTGACACTGTGAATTGTTTTTCCTACAAGTGAGTACAGCAATTTTGTTTAGTAATGCAAATGAATATACCCTACAGAGTTTATGCTTCCTTGCTTATACCACCACAAAGTAACCTTAAAATGCAAAGCAAAACAGACAGGCACTAGCACCTTAACCACTTCAATACCGGACACTTTCACCCCCATCCTGCCCAGGCCAATATTCCGCTTTAAGCACTGTCACACTTTAAATGACAATTGGGTGGTCATACAACACTGTACCCAAATGAAATTGTATCATTTTTTTAGACAGATAGAGCTTTCTTTTGGTGGTATTTAATCACCAGTGGGCTTTTTTTTTTTTTTTTTTGCTAAACAAACAAAAGACCGAAATTTAAAAAAATATTTTTATAGTTTCTGTTAATATTCTTGCAAATAAGTGATTTTTCTTCATTGATGGGCACTGATGCTGCACCGATGGGCAGTGATGAGGTAGCACTGATGGGCACTGGTAAGCTGCACTGATGAGGCTGCTCTGATAGGTGGCACCGATGGGCACTTATAAGCTGCACTAATGGGCACTGATTGGCATTGATGGGGCTGCACTGATAATCAGGGCACTGATGATCAGTGCCCTGATTATCAGTGTAAACTATGTACTCACTGTGCCCTGTCAGATTTACCAGTTATCGGCTCTCCTTTCCTCGCACAGAGACAGTGTGTGAGTAAAGGAATGCCAATTACCCGCAAGTCTGTTTACATGTGAACAGCGTTGACTAGACACAGTTGATCCCATGGTAAAGGGCCACTGTGATTGGCCCTTTATGGCAATCTGTGATCAGCTGTGTCAAAAGGACACAGTGGTTGCAGAGCGAGCCTGATGCGTGTACCATGGGGCGCGCGGAAGGCGCACACATGGGATGACATCCATGGACATCCTCTCAGAATTGAAGAGCCGCACTATTGCTGTCTTTTTCGACTATAGCACGATCAGGAACCAGTTAAAAATTTGCCGTGGATAGGCCAAATATAAGGGCAACATATTGGTAATGTTGTGTGTTCACAAAAGAATGCAAGCAGTGTTGATGTGGGAAAATGTGGATGTTAAAGTAGGCATCCTAGATGTCCCCTGAGACCAAAAAAATCCCCTAGTTGCAAAGGAGAAATTACTAAGCTGGCAAATTTCATTCAAAATTTTTGAACTCAAAAGAACACATTGAGTATCTTTAGATCCAGAATGGAGCCAAAGACTCATTAGAAGAAACGTTGGCTATAGGCAAAAGTTTCAGATGTTGGGTTATTGACATATTTGTCAAAAAGGTTGCATAGCAGGGTCTGCCAAAAAAGGAGGCCCTCTAACCTTTTTTTCCACAGGATCCTTAAAAACAGCGACATCTGCAACAAGGTTTTGTCAAAGCGGTAGTAAAGTCTATATATATATGCTTGAAACCTTGCGACTTCCAACACACATGGCTGGCTTGGCACTTCCTAATTTTTTCTTATACTATTTGGCCTCTCAACTAGTCCATAACCATGACTGGTTGCATCCAGCCTTTGCCAATGCTTGCACTGTCACCGAGGCGGCCATTGCCTCCTCCCTAGAGACTCTCCACAATATTATCTATAGAGGCTGTGTTCCAGCCCGCTCAGGTACATCACTTCTACATACATCCCTATCCTTATTTAAGTCCATTGTGGCCAAAGTCTCCATTGATTCGTGACTGGCATCCCACAATAACCCTTTGTGGTTTAACCCTAGCCTTCCAGAGCTATACTCTCTATCTGACCCACAAAGGTGGTCTGCCAAAGGGGTTAAGTATTTCTTATCTCTTTAATGCACAGGGCTTTAAAACATTCTATCAATGTGATCAATATGATCATCCAGAATAAAGGCTTTAGGAGCTGCTGAGAAATGCTCAGTTTCTAATTTTTCCTATACAGTATCATGATATAAAAATCAAGAGGTGGGATGTGTTGCTATGACTATTTGGGTGATTTTTATAGCATAGATATGTGAATTGTTACATTATAGACCATATATTATTAAGAAGCTAAGATTCCCCTATTGATATGCTAAAAAACATGTTGGACTGGTTTTTGAAGCTCAGGACAGGAAATGATGCTACATGTATTAGGGGGAGGAAAAGGACTTGAACAAGTCATGTGGTGAGAAAAAAAGGAACAGTTGTTCTGGAAGATTTTGGAGAAGAGCCAGTCTGGAAGATCCTGGATCCTATAAGATGACTGCATCACAAAGAAAGCATAAAAATAGGAACTTTACCTGGGAGTGACACTAAATTTACAAACCAAGTTAAGTAATTTTTAGTGTATTACTCTTGCATATATTATCCATGCTAAATTGCTGGGAAAGATAGATAGCTTGTGTATATCGTATGCATATTTTGTGATACTTTGTATGCTGTGTGTCAGGGCTTACCTTGGTTGGAGTCTGTAGCGCAGAGATGTACGCTCACCCTTGCAGATATCCACAGTCCAAGGTGACCAGGTAAGGAAGCCACCTGGGCTGTGAATCTGTGCATGTGGGCTTGGCAGGAAAGGTGCTCCAATTAGCAGTAGGCAGGAATGTAAATGGAAGGATAGTCCAGGAATAACCGTAGTCAATGGATGCCATGAATCTGGATAAACACAGAGCGGAGGTAAGGTGAGAAGCCAGAATCAGTCTGGAAAACAAGCTCAGGAGACAAGAACACAGGAACAAAATCTGTCAACCAGGAACAATGAACTGACACTGCTCTCAGGGAGAGGCAGTGTTTTATACCTTGCTTAAATGAGCAATTAGCTTTAGGTGGACAGTGAGAGACAGGAGCATACTCAGGTAAAATCCAGCCCCCTAGTGCTGCAGGCAATGCCAGATAAACAAGACTGGATCCATATGAGCTGAAGTCTGGCTCAGATAACAGGACAGAACATCAAAGTACCCAGGTTCAAATACCCTGTTAGGTACTTAACGGCGGCCAAGCCTGGCCGTCTGTATGGTATGGCGAGAGCTGTGACACTGTGAATTGTTTTTCCTACAAGTGAGTACAGCAATTTTGTTTAGTAATGCAAATGAATATACCCTACAGAGTTTATGCTTCCTTGCTTATACCACCACAAAGTAACCTTAAAATGCAAAGCAAAACAGACAGGCACTAGCACCTTAACCACTTCAATACCGGACACTTTCACCCCCATCCTGCCCAGGCCAATATTCCGCTTTAAGCACTGTCACACTTTAAATGACAATTGGGTGGTCATACAACACTGTACCCAAATGAAATTGTATCATTTTTTTAGACAGATAGAGCTTTCTTTTGGTGGTATTTAATCACCAGTGGGCTTTTTTTTTTTTTTTTTTGCTAAACAAACAAAAGACCGAAATTTAAAAAAATATTTTTATAGTTTCTGTTAATATTCTTGCAAATAAGTGATTTTTCTTCATTGATGGGCACTGATGCTGCACTGATGGGCAGTGATGAGGTAGCACTGATGGGCACTGGTAAGCTGCACTGATGAGGCTGCTCTGATAGGTGGCACCGATGGGCACTTATAAGCTGCACTAATGGGCACTGATTGGCATTGATGGGGCTGCACTGATAATCAGGGCACTGATGATCAGTGCCCTGATTATCAGTGTAAACTATGTACTCACTGTGCCCTGTCAGATTTACCAGTTATCGGCTCTCCTTTCCTCGCACAGAGACAGTGTGTGAGTAAAGGAATGCCAATTACCCGCAAGTCTGTTTACATGTGAACAGCGTTGACTAGACACAGTTGATCCCATGGTAAAGGGCCACTGTGATTGGCCCTTTATGGCAATCTGTGATCAGCTGTGTCAAAAGGACACAGTGGTTGCAGAGCGAGCCTGATGCGTGTACCATGGGGCGCGCGGAAGGCGCACACATGGGATGACATCCATGGACATCCTCTCAGAATTGAAGAGCCGCACTATTGCTGTCTTTTTCGACTATAGCACGATCAGGAACCAGTTAAAAATTTGCCGTGGATAGGCCAAATATAAGGGCAACATATTGGTAATGTTGTGTGTTCACAAAAGAATGCAAGCAGTGTTGATGTGGGAAAATGTGGATGTTAAAGTAGGCATCCTAGATGTCCCCTGAGACCAAAAAAATCCCCTAGTTGCAAAGGAGAAATTACTAAGCTGGCAAATTTCATTCAAAATTTTTGAACTCAAAAGAACACATTGAGTATCTTTAGATCCAGAATGGAGCCAAAGACTCATTAGAAGAAACGTTGGCTATAGGCAAAAGTTTCAGATGTTGGGTTATTGACATATTTGTCAAAAAGGTTGCATAGCAGGGTCTGCCAAAAAAGGAGGCCCTCTAACCTTTTTTTCCACAGGATCCTTAAAAACAGCGACATCTGCAACAAGGTTTTGTCAAAGCGGTAGTAAAGTCTATATATATATGCTTGAAACCTTGCGACTTCCAACACACATGGCTGGCTTGGCACTTCCTAATTTTTTCTTATACTATTTGGCCTCTCAACTAGTCCATAACCATGACTGGTTGCATCCAGCCTTTGCCAATGCTTGCACTGTCACCGAGGCGGCCATTGCCTCCTCCCTAGAGACTCTCCACAATATTATCTATAGAGGCTGTGTTCCAGCCCGCTCAGGTACATCACTTCTACATACATCCCTATCCTTATTTAAGTCCATTGTGGCCAAAGTCTCCATTGATTCGTGACTGGCATCCCACAATAACCCTTTGTGGTTTAACCCTAGCCTTCCAGAGCTATACTCTCTATCTGACCCACAAAGGTGGTCTGCCAAAGGGGTTAAGTATTTCTTATCTCTTTAATGCACAGGGCTTTAAAACATTCTATCAATTGCATGTGGACTTTGATTTACCACATACTTACTTATTTTACTACTACCAACTCCGCCATGCTGTACGTGCACAATTTGGTTCCTTAGATAACCCTATCCAGGTACCTCCTGTGGAGATTACTGAGTTGATCAGACCCCACCAAACTTATCTCTGCCTACTACTCTGCCCTCATGACTAAGTCTAATACCAGATTCCAAAAGGCTCCCTAGACACACCCCTTATAGAAGCAGACTGGACCAAGTTTAGTGATACCAATAAAACCTCTGTTATTTCATCCAAAGACTGTATTATTCAACTTAAGATTTTCCACTAGTCCAACCTCACACCCGCCAGGCTAAATACGATGGGCTTATCTCCCACAGCTGAATGCTTCAGAGGTTGTAACCAGGTTGCTGACATTATGCACTGTTTCTAGACCTGCCCTGTGGTTCACGACTTCTGGGTAGACAAACTCTTTTATCTCCTCTGCCCTGGATCTACCTAATGTAATGAATCCCAAGAACTGCCTTTTGGGCATCTTTGGTGATCTGACAATTTCCTCTTATGCCAAGAGACTGCTTCGCATCCTATATTTTATAAGTCCCTTCTTCTGTCCTGGAAAGGCTCAAGGTCATCTACATGGTTCCAGTGGCTGAAATTGGTTAATGACTCCCTCCCCTTGTATAGACCTACCTTTGAACTATGTAAAAGAATGAAGACATTTAATAAAATTTGGGGCAAGCTGACTTCTATGTTGGTAAATTGAGTTTTGACAGTCTATGCCAAGGGTCCTCAAACTGCCGCATGCGGCCCCCCAGGGTGCTGAACCCGGCCCGCCGACCGGGATGTATTATTATTGTTGTTTGCTGGGCACAGTGGCGGCCGCGGCTATCACGGCACCGCGAGACTCCAAGACTCCATCGGCATAGGGCTGACTGCCTGTCACTCACTGAAGCTCTAATAGGCTTCAAAAAAGGGTGGACCCGGGGCGCAGAGCACTGCGCCCTAGCCCACCCATTTATGTGATGAAAGCGAATGAAAATTCGCTATTGTCACACGGACCCTCCTCCTGGCCAATCAGGAAGCAGGTCTGAGACCCGCTTCCTGATTGGCCGAAAGGCAAACCCATGCCATTGGCCAAGGAGGAGGCGGGAGGACTCGAGGAGACGCAGGGGACTGAGGAGAAGCCGCCGCTGCAGGTAAGTGCACTGGTCTCTCTGCATTGAAGGGGGCATGGCATGCTGTGGTCACTCTGCATTGAAAGGGGGCACGCTGTGGTCACTCTGCATTGAAAGGGGGCACGGCACGCTGTGGTCACTTTCCATTGATGGGGCAGGCTGTGGTCACTCTGCATTGAATGGGGCACTGCCCGCTGTGGTCACTCTGCATTGATGGGGGCACACTGTGGTCACTCTGCATTGAAGGGGGCACTGCACGCTGTTGTCACTCTGCATTGATAGGGGCACACTGTAGTCACTCTGCATTGATAGGGGCACACTGTGGTCACTCTGCATTGATAGGGGCAAACTGTGGTCACTCTAAATGGAAAGGGGGCACAATGTGGTCTCTCTGCATTGAAAGGGGCACGATGTGGTCACTCTGCATTGAAGGGGGCACGCTGTGGTCACTCTGCATTGAAAGGGGGCACGCTGTGGTCTCTCTGCATTGAAAAGGGGCACGATGTGGTCACTCTGCATTGAAAAGGGGCACGATGTGGTCACTCTGCATTGATGGGGGCACGCTGTGGTCACTCTGCATTGAAGGGGGCACGCTGTGGTCACTCTGCATTGATGGGGGCACGATGTGGTCACTCTGAATTGAAAGGGGCATGCTGTGGTCACTCTGCATTGAAAGGGGGCACGCTGTGGTCACTCTGCATTGAAAGGGGGCACGCTGTGGTCACACTGCATTGAAAGGGGGCATGCTGTGGTCTCTCTGCATTGAAAGGGGGCACACTGTGGTCACTCTGCATTGAAAAGGGGCCCGATGTGGTCACTCTGCATTGATGGGGGCATGCTGTGGTCACTCTGCATTGAAAGGGGACACACTGTAGTCTCTCTGCATTGAAGGGGGCACGCTGTGGTCACTCTGCATTGAAAGGGGGCACGCTGTGGTCACTCTGCATTGAAAGGGGGCACGCTGTGGTCACTCTGTATTGAAAGGGGGCATGCTGTGGTCACTCTGCATTGAAGGGAGCATGCTGTGGTCACTCTGCATTGATGGGGGCACGCTGTGGTCACTCTGCATTGATGGGGGCACTCTGTGGTCACTCTGCATTGAAAGGGGGCACGCTGTGGTCACTCTGCATTGAAAGGGGGCACGCTGTGGTCACTCTGCATTGAAAGAGAAAAATAAAACAATAAATATTGTATTGTTTTTCCTGGGTTTTTTTTGTGCTCTACAAATAAAATATGCGCATTGGAATTCGTTCATATTTTTTTTCAAACTATAGTCCGGCCCCCAACAGTGCCTGAGGGACCGTGAACTGGCCCCCTGTTTAAAAAGTTTGAGGACCCCTGGTCTATGCTATTATCTGTTATTTACCACTCTCTGACAGTTATTGTATTCGCTAATACTATAACACCTTTGTGACTGTATATTCTTTCTAACTGATAAATGTTCATGAGAGACATGTGAGGTAGTTGAACAAAGATTGTTTATTATTTGGACCAGGTACGGTGTTGTCGTTCTGTTGTTTTGTGTTTGTATGTCTTTATGGCAATATCATAATGTGCAAGTATGCATCGCATAGTAACACATTATGAAACAGTTACCTTCAAACACTTACCTTAAAGCGGAGTTCCAGCCACAAAATCGACATACCTGTAATCGATTTTGTGGCCATCCGCTTGCTTTTCGTCACAAGAAAAGGAAATGGATAGTTACGATTTTTTTTTTTTACTTACCTTGTTATTGTAGAAAAATATACTCACCTTTCTTCCACTTCCTCCCCCGGCTGCCGCGGCCCGCGCCGTCACTTCCGGTTTGCAATGATTCCTGGGAGCTGAACATCATCGCTCCCAGGAATCAATGCGACAGCACCGGCCCCGCTCGTCACTTCCGGTGCGGCGCCTCATTCCCTGCTAAACAGCTTCTGGGCATGCCCAGAAGCTGTGGAGGAATGCGGCGCCGCACCGGAAGTGACGAGCGGGGCCGGTGCAGGCGCATTCTGGGAGAAGAGGACGCAGAAGAGGATTGCGCTGGCTTCAGCTGCCCACATCCGAGATGGCAACGCTGGAGAAGAAATTTTAAAGGTAAGTATTTCTTCTTGCAGGTAAGTGCGACCCGGGACAGTACAGAGGCTATCCATTGTGGAATGTACTAGCCCTGACTGTCCCGGGGGTATTTTTATTGAAAACATTTTTTCATGGCCGGAACTCCGCTTTAAATTGAAGCCCTGTAACAATGTTTTCAGGATGAGGCCAGTCAACATACAAGCAGGCTGTAAAAGTAGCAAGGTTTTGGCAGGCAGAAGCAACCTAAGCTAGTGATCTTTGACTGGGCTGATGCAGGCTACTGTAAGGGAAGGCAAGTGAACACTACATCATAATGGATAGAAATAGTATCCTTCATTTTAGGTGAGATGTCAGGGGATTGGGTCTCGTCCACTACTGAACCCTCAGAATCGGATGGGGTACCACTTTCCTACCGCTCCTCCTTAGCAAGCACAAAATCAGTCAAACGGAAATCAGAGATGGAATCTGGGGACCTGCTTGTGGCCCTTGGGGTCTGTGGCCTCTGAAAGCGCTGAAATTCTCCCCATAAATTCAGACATTGTGGTGAAGATCTCCTTTCTAAATAAACAGGAGGAAGGGGTATGCCAGAAAGAGCTAGGGAGGCCTCAGAGGAAGAGAGTAACTCAGATAGGGGACAGATGTCACAGCTAGGAGGATTTTTACCTGTGGGGGATATTGTTGAATCCCTGAGCCATTAGCAATTCAAGAGCTGCCAAGGCCTGCTGACCCATTCCACTTGCTCCTATAATCCACCATATGTAGTGTATATCCCACTAGGCGGGCTCACGACCTGTACAGCAGAGCAGGCAGGATTAAGCCTTCTGTGACCAGTCACTGTAGGCAATGGGAGCTCAGAATATTCATAGATTGCTGTGCTGTCACCAAGCAGTGAAGCAGGGAGCAGAGGAGCAACTGGTCGGTCCATGCATATATCATCAAAAAGGCATGTGCGATATGCCTATGCAGAAAGGAGGCTGGGCAGGGACACTTGCAGTTCTGGTTTGCATCTCAGAGACCGAAAGTTACACTGAAAAGTCACCAAATAAAAAGTTAAAGTGAACTGACTGTCCTCCTTTATCAGATGCACCATGACCCTGGAGCTTTCCATTGCACTGTGTCTAGGTGAATGTTCAATGCAAAATCCAGTGCCTAGAGCAACATTACAAGTAACTCTACCTGGTGGGGTCTTGCTAGAAGTATCATAAAAAAGGGGGAAAAAAGTTTTGCTTTTGTAGGATTAGAGAGAAAACATTAATTTACCTAAGGACACTACCCAAAGGTTTGCTGTGGGGTAATTTGCTGCTGGGAGAGATCTACTATTGAGGGAGGGGTCTGTTGGTGCTGGCTGTGGGGACATTTTTTGTTGCCTGGGGTCTATAGTTGTAGTGGGTCTATTGTTGTCCTGAGGGAATTTTTATTGTGGGTGGTCCATTTTTTTTTTTTTTTTTGGGGGGGGGGGGATTTATTGTTGATGGAGGGCCATTTATTGTTGCTGGTTGCAGGGGATCTATTTTACTGCTTTTCTTGTTGTCATTAACAAATTCCATACAAATTACTTGCCATAAAAAAGTTATATTTGGCTCTGTATTCTCTATAAAAAGCAGAACTGGGAGCTGGGCGAGGGGTGGAACCAAGTGTAGCATCCTCCTAGGTAGGTGCGGTAGGTGCTAGAAGAGAGAGTATAGTTTTGGGTCTTTCTGCTTACCAGAGAGATTGCCAGGTAAATTTATATTGCTCTCTGTCTACCAGGGAGCAGGATCTATTGGTGAGATCTGCTCATGGTGCTCAGGCGCAGCTCAGCTTGTCTGAAGTGTTTCACACTGGTCCATTAGGGAGGCATATTGCACAGTAGGAGGAAACCTGACAAATGAGTACACAGGCATATACTTCAGGCATATTCTAAAGCAGCGTGTCTGCTTCCACAAATAACCTGGTGAGGCCAAATGAGAGTTGTCCTCATCCATTGTGAATAGTTCAAGTTGGATTATCCCACTATTCCCTTCTCCCATTCAAGTTCCACAATAAATATAAAAACCAAAACCACTGGACTGTTTATCGAGTAAGGAGCTATTGGGAGTAAGGGTGGATGTGTGAACTGTCCCTTAGTAACTGTCTGCAGGTAATCAGAGGAACCCTCTTGGGGTCATCACACAGCAAGGCCTACGGGGACAGTGCTACATTTGGGAGCGTCGTCTGCAGCAGTAGTTGCTACCAGCAAAAAACAGATATTTACCCAAGAAACGCAATGTCTTCTCAAGTAAAGTGCTGGAGTGTCAGTGGAGAAAGGATGTCTGCTTTACAGTGATCAGTGCAAGTGTGCTTTCAAGTTATGGTCAAGAAAGCAGTGACCTGGGACGTGGGGATCAGTGTGTCAGGGGTTGTGTCGGTACATGTACTGTAAAAGAAAATGTCTGCCGTGCAGTCAGTAACAGCAGGACAATTTCCAATAGCAGTGAGGAAGTTTGGTTGGCTTGTGAACGAGAGAGTGCATCCGGAGCTCAAGTCAAGACAGAAGAAGCAGATGTATGTGAATCTGTGGCAGGGAGCACAATCTGCATTGTAGTTCCATGCATGCAGGCTGAGAAGCTTTATGGCACTGCGCGGGAGAGAGTGCGCCAAAGAGATCTGCCTAACAGGAGGCGCCGCCGCCAGAGGGTCAGCTAGTCTGGGGACGTGGGCAGAGTTGCCATCTGTGGGCCGCCAATCTGAACAGAGGAAGGGAGCAGAGACGTCACTTCCACCATCGGGTGTAGCAGACACGTGTGTGGAGGAGTAAGATGGCAGATGCCAGAGTGAGCCGTGGCGCAGCGGCTATCCCACATATTGGTGGAGAACCTACAGAGCAGAATGAATTGCAGAATCCGACCCTGTTGGGCAAGGGTTCAATTGATGCCCAAGGGAAGTCTGCCACTGTGAAGGAGGAGGGGACACCAAGTATCCTGGACTGGTATGTGGCAGATGGCTGAATGTGTGCTGGCGGGTGCGAGCGCAGGGCCAGTGTGGGCGCTGTGGTTATATGTTGCTGAAGTTGGAGCAGAGTGATTGCCTTGCCAGAAGACTGTATGTGAACAGGGAGGTAGGAACAACCTCTGAATTACCCATACCAGTAGTGGCTATTGCTTTTGGGAGATGATGGGGAGTTCCATGGACACTGCTGGGGCCGGGGCCAGTGGTGCAGACCTGCACAACCATCTGCCAAACCAGTGAGACCCACATTTCAGAGGTGCAATGCACGCAAGTCATGAGGGCCGAGTAGCGGTCACAGAGTGCATATGTTGTGGTCGCAGCAACTAAAGGTTAGCTCTTAAAGAGGCTGAGGGGCTTCAATGGGCCCAGAAGTTAAAGTCCTCCAGTTAGTCCAAGGAGGGAGAGGCAGGCGCCATTTACGTGGGGTCACCCAGCTTTGAGTATCGATTTGGATCCCTGGAAGAGGGAATCGATGACTGGGTATCAGAAGAAGAGGCTGAGTGGGACTGGGGAACTGAGGGGAAGAAGAAGTCCTGCAAGTTCCAGTTCCCTTAGTGAAGAAACTTAAGCAGCAGTCGTTCGGATGAGGTGTGCAAGGAATCTTGGGTTCATTGAGGCCTATGCCACAAGGGTCCCAGACCTATCCCCACCCTGCACCTATGCTCGGGCTCATGTATAGAACGATGCCTACTCTAAACTGATCTCAAAAGTGGAGACCCCTTACGCCCCACCTGGGAGAGGAGACAGGTAGAACTTCCCAGGTTCTCTTGTTTGTAACGACTCGTCCAAAGGAAGGTGGTCATTGAATCCAAGCCTCAGCTGTCGAACACCTGTCAGAACTGGAATTTGAGACAGTCAATATATACATTGATCGAGTGGAGGTCAACCACTTAGACCACAAATACTAAGGTATGCTGAGTTCTTGATTCAACTGAAAGAGTTTGAGTTACAAAGGGGCTAGAGAGCCTGAAGAGTTATATTGCAGTGCTGCAATCTTTCCCTCCAACAATAATAGCCTGCCACCGGGAGAAGATGTGTTGCAGAAAGAAGGACACTGTGAAAACACCAGTCGGGTGGACTCCGCACTTCTTCATCCTAACTTGTGGGTCTGACTGGGATAGGAAAGAGTCAGTGCCCTGGTGATTGAGAGGGACTATGCCTATTGCTAGTCATATTGTTCCCAAATTGAACAAGTACAGAAATGTTCAGTTAGTTAGATTGGCAGGTTGTTCTGTTTGTCTATTACACAAACACAACAGGAGGACAAGTCAAGCATGCCCTTAGGGGGGCCGGATGCATCAGATGATTCTATGGGAAAGCTAGTGTTAGAGATTCTTCAGGTAAGAAGGTTGCCTCTGGGGAAAGGGCAGTCTGACTGTGAGTTTATAGAATGCAAAGTTACTACATGCTCACCCTTCTTTTCAGGCTTATAGGGGATCTTCATGCCTTTGAGAGGTTGCCCATTGCCTATTTGTGTATATATACAGTATATGTACAAATTTTATTTGTAGTATAGTTAGTCAGGATGTTTAACCTTTTCCTGTCAGACAGATTTTTGTTTGGTGAAGGGTGCATCGATATAATGCACCTGGTGGAAACCCCTGTGTATATTTTGTACAGCAGAGGTCTATATTTTTTCACATAAATTATTGTATTCACTGGCCACATATGGGGTATGCCCCACGGCCCTGTACATATGTTATTTCAGTTTTTCCCCTTTCCAAGTTTGTGGGAAACTCCTTGTAAATTTTTGTACAGGTATTTTTGTAGCGGGGATGCCCAGAGCCAGTGGGGACATGGCTCAGTTTGGCAGGGGGTGGATGTAGCACCCTCCTAGGTAGGTGCTAGAAGAGAGAGTATTGCTTTTGGTTTTTTTGCTTACCAGAGAGATTGTCAGGTAAATTTATATTGTTCCATATGATAGAGTAGCAGGGGTATAAATATATGTGGGTCAACAAGATATGAGCAATAAAAAAGTATCAAAATCATGTAATTACATGAATACCGGTCCACCAAAGTGCAGGGTGGAACCAAAAAAGGAGCAAGACACTCAGCTGGATGCAGTCATTGGATATCTGGCCAGGGGATTATCGATCTCCAAATGACTGCAACCAAACTAGGCAAGGAGCAGAGCCAAATATACTATGATGGGCGACGCTACTGGAAAAAGATAGAGCATGAATCAAGTCCGCGGCATACTGTAGAATTGGCCAATAAGTAACCCTGAGATTCATGCATCAAATTCCACCAACGCCGTCAATCATGAAAGTAATATAATCAAAATGCCACTAGGGGGGAGAGCAAGCATGGTAACAACCATCAACTCAAAGTACCATCAAATAGAGATAATAAATATAAACAATTATGAAACAGTATATAATAGACATCAATGGGTAATCTGGGCAAAGATAGGGAAATTGCAAAAATAAAGATAATGATAATTTCCCTCTGCTGGCCGAACAAATCGGCTGATGTATGGTTAGTTTTTTTTCTCCTTCTCATTTCCTTCTGGGAAATGTTTGTTATTTACAGACAATTGGTTTCACAGGCAACTTGCCCAACATTCACCTATTGTTTTGGCCAAAATCTAAATCTGCACATGCACCATCGCAGTGGTTTTCACCTGTTGGAAAAGGAGATTTACTCAAGATTCTCCAGGTTACAAAAAGAATCAAGCAACATTTGCTCATGTTCACTGTTCTTCAATGGGAAAAGTGCTTTATATACTGTATGCCTTAGTGAATTAATGTGTCTTACATTTCGCTCAACATTTACCTGTTTTGAAGTGTTACTTGGATTTTTCATCTATGGAGAGTACTAAATGGTGTTTTTAATATGGGTTCAGCACTTTGTTTTTTTTTTATTTTGCCCTTCAGCATCCAGTGTTGTTGCTTTGAAAGGAGAACCCTCCACCATTTTTGGTGTGGGTCCCTGAAAGAGATTCCCCAATGCTGAACGGCATGTGGGCTGGCATCCAATTAGAAGAGGGGCTACACACTTGTTGCTGTCTTGGCCCCGTGAGTCAATTTGGGGGGGGGGGGGCACTATGTGTTTGTAACCATTTTCAGCGCAATGGACAGCAATTGCTAGCAGATGAATAAAATGACTACCACCAGTGGCGGCTGGTGCTCGGTAATTCGGGGGGGGGGGGGGGGCGGCAATGCATCTCCCCCTCCCGGTCGGTCTGCCTCCTTACCTCCTCTTTCCTCCTGTCCGAGCAGGGAATGCTTCTGGGAGCTGCTGGATGGCTGATCCGCTGTGCTTCTCCTCCAGCCGTGTGTCTTCTGCCTCTTCCTGGCCACTGGCCAGTAACATCGCTTCTCCTTTTGGCCAATCGGGAAAGGGGTCTCACAACCCTCTTCCTGATTGGCTGGGAGGAGAGTCAGTGAGACAATAGTGAATATTCATTCGCTATTGCCATACAACTGGGTGGGCTCAGAGCGCAGTGCTCTGTGCCCGAGCCCACCCTTTTTTTCAAGCCTATTAGAGCCTCTGGCTCTAATCACGTGCTTAAAAAAAAAAATATTCCCATATTGTAATCAATGCGTCTGGCACCCTGCATGTAGGATTAGGGGGCCGGACGCATGGATGGGGGGCGGCGCATCTGCGCCCCCAATGAATGGGCCGCCACTGACTACCACTACATACAAGACTCATCAATGGATTCTGTAAAAGTCAGTCAGTAAAATAACCTCTAATGTACTTTAGATATTTAAATGCCATTTGTCTCAGCAGCATTCAATTTAACAAGATTAAACCTATCAGCTGCCTGTTTAATAAACAGAGGGAATTTTAGCAAAAAGTGAAGGACGAATCCAGCTAAAATTTCATGGGAATCTTTTGGTTGAATACATGAATCTGATAAATAGATGCCTTAACCACTTGCCGACCGGCCGCCATGTCTATACTGCGGCAAATTTGCGCTTTTGCGCAAAAGGACGTACCTATACATCGTTTCATTTAATAGCCAGTAGATGGCACCATTGCGCTGCTGAAGGCGCAATTGTGCCATGATTGGCTAGCAGTTATGTCAATCAATGGGTCCAGCGGACCCGATGTCCGCCGGCCACCTGTGATCATCCCCGGGAAGGGCAGAATGGCAATCTGCCTATGTAAACAAGGCAGATCGTTGTTCTTCAAGGGGAAAAACAGTGCAACCCCCCCCAGTTAGTAAGCACCCCCTAGAGACACATTTAACCCTTTGATCACCCCTGATGTTAACCCCTTCCTTGCCAGTGTCATTAGTGCAGTAGTGACAGTGCATTTTTTTTAGCATTGATCATTGTATTGATATCACTGGTCCCCAAAGTGTCATTAATGTCAGTTAGGTGTCTGATTTATCAGCCCCAATGTCGCAGTCCAGCTAATAATCACTGATCGCCACCATTACTAGTGAAAAAAAAAAATACATAAAAATTCTATAAAAATATTGCATCGTTTGTAGCTGCTATAACGTTTGCGCAAACCAATCACAATACATTTATTGGGATTTTTTTTTACCAAAAATATGTAGCAGAATACATATTGGCCTTAATTAATAAAAAAAATTATTATTTTTTTTAATTTTCTAATGGCTGGGTTTTATAGCAGAATGTAAAAAATATAGTTTTTTTTTTTTGTCAAAATTGTCACTCTTTTTTTGGTTTATAGCGCAAAACAATAAAAACCTCAGAGGTGATTAAATACCACCAAAAGAAAGCTCTATTTGTGGTAAAAAAGGCCATAGATTTTATTTGGGTACAGCATTGCATGACCACGCAATTGTCAGTTAAAGTAATGCAGTGCCGTATCGCAAAAAAAAATCATATGTGAAAAGAGATATCTTCTGCTGAGCTCTATTTAGAAAAACCAGAGTGCTCTGGGAATCCTGTGTCAGCAGGATTCTTTAAAGTATAAACTAATAACAGTATTAGTCTTCTTTAACCAGTTCCGGACCGACCACCGCATATATACTGCGGCAGGGCGGCCCAGCTGCACAAGATCACGTACATCTACATGTAGGGAGCGCGCACGTGCCTCCGGAGTGCTGCTCCTGCTGTGATTTGACACAGCGCGAGCCAATCAGCAGTTCCAGCGGCGACTATTGCTGCTGGGAACCGTTGATCATTCGGCGGAATGACAGAACGGCGGACTGCCTATTTAAACAAGGCAGACCGCTGTTCTGTCAGGGAGGAAAAGAGACTTATTGTGTTTCAGCTAAGCTGAAACCCATATCTCTCTTTTCCTCTGGCACATCTATCCTCCACACAGTTATAAAGCACTCCCTAGGAGCACACTTAACCGCTTGATTACCCATAGTGTTAACCCCTTCCCTGCCAGTGTCATTTATACAGTAACAGTGCATTCTTTTAGCATTGATTTTTTCGCCACATTGTCGCAGTCCCGCTAAAAATTGCTGATCGCCACCGCCGTTACTAGTAAAAAAATTTTTAAAATAAATAAAAAGTCCATAAATGTATATCATAGTTTGTAGATGCCATAACTTTTGCGCAAACCAATCAATATATGCTTATTAGGATTTTCTTTACCAAAAATATGTAGCAGAATACATATTGGCCTAAATTGATGAAAAATTTTGATTTTTTACATTTTTTTATTGAGTATGTTTTATTGCAGAAAGTAATAAATATTGTTTTTTTTTTTTTTCAAAATGATGGTTCTTTTTTTTTGTTTATAGCGCAAAAAATAAAAACCGCATAGGTGATTAAATAGCACCAAAAGAAAGCTCTGTGGAGGAAAAAAAAAAGACAAAAATTGTATTTGGGTTCAGCGTCGCATGACTGTGCAATTGTCAGTTAAAATAACGCAGTGCAGTATTGCAAAAAATGGCCTGGTCAGGCAGGAGTAAAACCTTCCGGAGCTGAAGTGGTTAAAGATTATGTATAGGCTCTTTTTTAAAACCAAAGCTTACTATGTATATCTGAAATAAATATAGTACCATGGGTCTTTCTTTAATGACAAGTGTTAGAAAAATCCGATTTTGGTAATGTATCTGAAGTTGCTCATATGAGCTACTTACTGAAGCACTTGATGGGCCGAAATGTCAAATGAATAGAAAGTAAGATATTAATGGTAGCTGAAAAGTACAGTAGAAAGAAAAAAAGAACGCCATATCTGTATTTTTGGCATTATTAAATGTCACAAATTAAGTAAAAGTAGAACATTTGACAAGCCTTTGTCCTGATTGTGAATGTATATTTGAAGCACAGTCTGTGCTTGCCATGGGGGACGGTGGTATTGAAGGATTTCCTGTCCATTTTGTTGACCCGTTTTAGGCCATGATGAACAGGAGTGCAAGATTTGGGTTGCTGTGGCAATTTGGAATTAAGTTTACAGATATACTAACTACTCTGGTTCATGTAGTTCAGCACAGTTTTTTCCCCATAGCAGTCCTAAATCTGCAGCTTAAAAGTATTACAGGCAGAGAGCCAAGCATCTAGCATTTTGCTCATTAGTGTGTAGCACCCTCCTAGGTAGGTGCTAGAGAGAGAGAATAGTTTTCAATCCTTTCTGCTTACCAGAGGGATAAATCTATATTGTTCTGTGCCTACCAGAGAGCAGGATCTGCTAGTGAGGTCTGCTCAATGTGCTCAGGTGCAACTCAGTATGTCTGCAGAGTGTTTAACACTGGTCCAATAGAGAGGCATATTGGACAGTAGGAGGCAGTGTTGTAGATTTACGGGCAGCCCGTAAAAACAGGGCACTTTTCTCCTGCCCGTAAATGCCCGTAGCAGGAGAAAAGTGCCCGTAAATCTATGATGGCGGCGGCAAGATCAGAACTGCGCATGCGCGGCACACACTTCAGGAGATCCGACCCAGAGGCGAGTGTTCTCTCCTCTCGCAGAGACGCAGACTCACACTGGAATGCCACGGCCCGCCTGCGCCCGCCCCTGTCTCCGCCTGCGCCCCCTGCCGTCATTTAAGTTTTCCCGCCGGGCCGGTGTCATATTGAAAGAGTCATACTCGCGGGTCGCGGCGGCTGCGGAAGTGACGTCGAAGGTCGAAAGTTGAAACAATCAGCAGTACAGGCGCCAGTGACAGTGTGGAGTGGAGTCTGGACTGTCTGTCACTGTGTGTGGAGTACTAGAAGTCGAGGATGCTGGACACAGTGGACGGATGGTGGTGGTCGGTGGAGTGGACAGAGCAGCAGACTGACAGCAGAGGCAGCCGCAGAGCACACGAAGAGAAGAGCAGAGGACTGGTGAGTGGGGCTCCGAGCCTCCAACACTCAGCTAGCAGGCAGCGCAGACTGGAGTCAGGGGGCAGAGGACATCAGTGTCCTGCTCCTGTGCCCCCTTCACCTCTCCACAGGCAGTGTCACAGCTTCACTCTGCGGTAATGTCACTGATATGGCTATGGAGAGGTGAAAGGGACTTAGAAGCAGGACACTGATGTGGGGAGCTAATATGAAGGGGGACAGAGGAAGAAACTGCTGTGAGGGGGTGTGTGTGAGGAGGGCACTTCCATGTCCAAGCAGGCTCTGACCATCTCCTGTATTGTGTACACAGTCTCTGACCACCCCCCCCCTGTACCATGTCCGCAGTCTCTGACCACCCCCCCCTGTACCATGTCCGCAGTCTCTGACCACCCCCCCTGTACCATGTCCGCAGTCTCTGACCACCCCCCCTGTACCATGTCCGCAGTCTCTGACCATCCCCCCTGTACCATGTCTGCAGTCTCTGACCACAGCGTGCCCCCTTTCAATGCAAAGAGACCACAGCATGCCCCCTTTCAATGCAGACTGACCACAGCGTGCCCCCTTTCAATGCAGAGAGACCACAGCGTGCCCCCTTTCAATGCAGACTGACCACAGTGTGCCCCCTTTCAATGCAGACTGACCACAGCGTGCTCCCTTTCAATGCACAGTGACCACAGCGTGCCCCCTTTCAATGCCAAATTGACCACAGCGTGCCCTCTTTGAATGCAGACTGACCACAGCGTGCCCCCCTTCAATGCCAGAGTGACCACAGCGTGCCCCCTTTCAATGCCAGACTGACCACAGCGTGCCCCCTTTCAATGCCAGACTGACCACAGCGTGCCCCCTTTCAATGAAGACTGACCACAGCGTGCCCCCTTTCAATGCGGAGAGACCACAGCGTGCCCCCTTTCAATGCAGAGAGACCACAGCATGCCCCCTTTCAATTCAGAGAGACCACAGCGTGCCCCCTTTCAATGCAGAGAGACCACAGCGTGCCCCCTTTCAATGCAGAGAGACCACAGCGTGCCCCCTTTCAATTCAGAGAGACCACAGCGTGCCCCCTTTCAATGCAGAGAGACCACAGCGTGCCCCCTTTCAATGCAGAGAGACCACAGCGTGCCCCCTTTCAATGCAGAGAGACCACAGCGTGCCCCCTTTCAATGCAGATGTGTGGTGCCCCGGCCTGCGGAGTGGAGACCAGAGCCGTCTGACTGAGCCCTGCACAGTGCACCCGAGGGGAGGTCAGTGACAGCGCCGCCAGACCAGACTGATGGGGGGGTCACTGATGTAAGGCGGAGAGAATACAATAATGTAAGTGGGCACTGACTTTTGTTTAACTTAAACACATTGCTAATAGCACTATCTACATGCTTATAGTTTAATTATTCATATTTGCACGGTTTAGCACTGAAAACGGCTATTTTATGTACATTTTTGCAGTGCCAGTAAAAAATGAGTGCCGTCCGTAAATTTTGGCGTTCTGCCAGTAAATTTCACTCCGGGGGGTTGGCAACACTGGTAGGAGGAAACCTGATGAATGTTTAGTACAGCCCTGGTGATTGGCAGAGGAAAGTGCTTTGGTGCATGCTGGGATACTGTATACATGCCAAGAGCACATGTGCTTGGGGTCTTTCAGCTGGATAGCGGAGTTCCGGAGGGAGAGGCAGCTGCCTCCTTCTCTGTAGAAGTGCCATGCGGCCTTAGGTGGTCGACCTGAGGGTCTAGAGAGCTACAGAGGAACTGAAACTGGAGGTCCTGTGGAGCTGACTGGAAGGGGAGACACTGAAGAATCTGATTCTGCAGTATAGTGAGTACAGATCTGTGTCTAGGGGCCTGACCTGAGGGGGGCCATTCCTGCAGCTAGAAGAGTCAGTGGGCGGGTGTCAGTATAGTGGGATGCTAGTGAGTGTCCTGAAGAGAATGTAGATTCACCAAGTCTATTGCTGGAGAGAAAAGAGCAAGGAGACTTAACCCTTTCCATACATGTGGCAGTATGGTTTAACCTGGTGAGGCCAAGGGAGAGTTGTCCTCATTCAGTGTACATAGTTCCAGTTGGAGTATTCCCTTCTCCCATCAAAGTTCCATAAAAAAACAATACCCCTGGACTGTTTACTGAGTAAGGAGCCATTGGGAGTAAGGAAGAATGTGTGAACTGTAGAGGAGGCCCAACAAGTCATCATACAGCAAGCCCTATGGGGACAGTGCTACAAGTGCATGCATTTTTATGTACATTTTTTCTCTTTCTTTTCAAAAGAAATGTGTACTGTGATTTATATACAGACTGCTTTTGCTGAGCTCCATCTAAAAATGCTAGTTGCCTGGTTGTAACGCTGATCTTCTCTTTGCAAAGCAAGTCTGTAGATAGAAAAACTGATTTGACTATTCCTTTTATAATACACATACCTACTTCAGAGTGATTTTGGATGTATTGAAGCCAGAGGGGAAGCTATCCAGCCCACTAACACTTTCAGAAGAGAAGGTCAGCAATTGCACCCTAGACAGCCTGAAGAATGAGCGCATCGTGACCAAGAAGTGACGTCATGGTCTGTCGGAGTTGATCCCCTGCATTTCACGGACCCAGGAAACCACAGACACCACCAAGGAATCCCTCCACTGTGAGAGCCAGCAGTGACATTGCCACAAAGGACCCCCAGGATTGCAATGTTAGATGCCCCTGTTTATACTACATGCTTTTAACAAGCTTAACCTTGTGAGTAAGTTTTTATTATACCTACATTAAAGTTAATTATGTGCTGCACTTCAAAGGCGCTGTGTTTTTCTTCCTCCTTGTTTCTCCAACTTCCTCCACTAGCAGCCACTACAGTGAGCAGTATCCATATTGACTTTCCATGCTGATTCTCCCCCTTCCCCATAATAATCCACAGCTTGTTGAGGTGACACTGTGAACTCTCTTTTGCTCTAATGATCTTATTTTTTAGTAGTCACATTAATTAGACTTGTTCTGAAGTGATAAAGAACAAGCAACTGTTTGAAACATACCCCAGAATTTATAGCCTCGCAGGTAGCTCAGTCACCTTAAAGTGGTTCTAAAGCCAAAACGTTTTTTTTTACCTTAATGCATTCCCTGCACTAAGATGAAAAACCTTTTACAGATTTCTGCCCCCCCCCCCCCAACTTCCTTAAATACCTGAGTCCTTAGTTGATCCAGCGATGCGCATGGTTGCATGTGGCTGCATGTCTTCTCTCCCCTCTCTTCTTCTTCCCTTGGGCAGCAGCGGGAGCCATTGGTTCCTGCTGCTGTCAATCAAAAGCTGTGAGGAGGAAGCGGAGGGTGTTTGTGTCCCCATAGCAAGTGGCTTGCTATAGGGGCACATGTAATAGAGAAGGAGCCACAATCGCAGGCAGGGGACCCAAGAAGAGGAGGTTCAGGACCACTCTGAGGAGGTAAGTATATGCATAACATGTTTAATATTTTAATAAAAAAATGTAATAACACTTTAAAGTTCAATTGACTCCCCCCCTTAATATATTATAAATACAGTCAGGCTGAATATACAGCAAGAATTAAAGATGAAAGCTATTTTGGGTATACTTCTTCTGGGGAGTCCAGTTGGTTCTGCAGTCCTGTGACTCGTTTTCAGCCAACAGCGGGCTACAGTCTGCTGTCGGCTGACGTCACTCAGCCGAGCCAGTCTCAGGAAAGATCCTGACTTTACAGTCGGGATCCACCCACATGCCTGGACCGGCAGCAGGCTCAGTCCCTCAGAGAACCGCTGAGAGCCTGAGCCAGCTCAGGGGGGGGGCTTTAGACACAGCGGGAGTCGGCGCCGGAGAAGGAGAGGCGGCGATCACCACCTCTCTTCCCCGATCATCGGGGAAACTGTGAGAAGATTCGCCCGCCCAGGCGGATCTTCTCAGTGACAGACAGGGAGAGATCACAGGATTCAGCATAGCTGAACCTGCGATCTCTGTCTCTGTCACAGAACCCCCTCCCCCCACACACTTCAGTAAGCATGAGGCATACATTTACCCCTTGATCACCAACAGTGTTAACACCTTCCCTGCCAGTGTCATTATTACAGTAACAGTGCATATTTTTAGCACTGATTACTGTAGTAATGTCACTGGTCCCCCCAAAAGTGTCAAAAATGTCAGTTAGGGGTCCAATCTGTCCCCTGCAATGTCGCAGTCCCGCAAAAAACACAGATCGCCGCCATTACTAGTAAAAAAAAAAAACAATAAAAATGACAAATCTTTCCCTTAGTTAGTAAATGAGATAACTTTTGCGCAAACCAATCAAAATACGCTTATTGTGATTTTTTTACCAAAAATATGTAGCAGAAAACAAATTGGCCTAAAATGTTAAAAAAAAAAAAAAAAAACGTAATTTTTGTAAAATCTTACCTGTAAAATTCCTTTCTCTGAGTCCTCCGACAGTCGCCGCCTCTCCATATTCGTCACAATGGGGGTAATTGACCTTTTCTCCGTAGGAGTAGCTAGGCAACAGAATATGTCAATATTAAAGCTTTTAGCATATCCCACCCCCAGGGGGTGGTCCCCTCAGTCAATACCCTCCTGCTTCCTGTATCCATACCTCAGTTTCAGTAGAATAGCAGTAGAGTACATAAACAAACCCCAAAAGAGGGGCGGGGGCGGCGACTGTCGGAGGACTCAGAGAAAGGAATTTTACAGGTAAGATTTTACAAAAATTCTGTTTTCTCTTACGTCCTCCGACAGTCGCCGCCTCTCCATATTCGTCACAATGGGGACGTCCCAAAGCAGTGCATACATGAGGGGTGGGAAACGCAGCCGCGCCTAAGGCAACGCCGGACCCACATCAGAGAAAGTAACCTTACCAAAAGAAGGAAACCAGCTGGGCAGCATGAAAAAACTTTGCTCAACAGGAGCAACAACCCAGGAAGAACAAATAACCCAGGGATAAAAACATCCCAAACAGCCAAGGGCCCAAAAACAAGGGACCCTAAGGTACTGCCGCACTAAGAACGTTGCGGCCAAAGGAAGCATCTGCCAATGCCTGAACATCTACTTTGTAGAACTTTGAGAAGGTGTGAACGGACGACCAAGTCGCCGCCTTACACACCTGGGCCACAGAAGCCCGATGATGACAGGCCCAAGACGTACTCAGAGATCTGGTAGAGTGTGCCTTCACAGGCATAGGGGGAACTTTTCCCTTCAAAGCATAGGCCTGCTCAATGGTCTGTCTGATCCATTTGGCGATGGTAGAAGCCGACGCCGCCATGCCCTTCCGAGGTCCCTCAGGAAGGACAAAGAGAGAATCCGTCTTGCGAAAGGATTTTGTCGATGACAGGTAAACCCTGATCGCCCGAACAACATCCAAGGAATGTAAGGCCACCTCCTTCGGATGCTTAGGCTTCGCGCAAAGTGAAGGCAAGACAATGTCCTCATTGAATTGAAATTCTGAGATCCTTTTCGGAAGAAAAGAAGGATTAGGTCGCAAGACCACCTTATCTAAGTGAAGCACCAGATACGGAGACCTGCAGGACAAAGCTGCCAGCTCCGACACTCTGCGAGCCGAAGTGATCGCCACCAAAAAGGCGACCTTCTTAGACAACAGAGGCAATGAGATCTCCCTGATCTTCTCAAAGGGAGCATGTTGTAACACGGACAGAACAAGGTTCAAGTCCCATGGAGGCAAAGGCTCCTTCCGAGGAGGGACCAGGTGTCGCACCCCTTGGACAAAAGTGCCAACCAGAGAATTAGACGCCACAGGGCGTTGAAAGAGAACGGCCAGTGCAGAAATCTGACCCTTAATCGTGGCCAACGCCAAACGCTTGTCCACACCCGTTTGAAGGAAAGACAACACCCGAGACACCGAGTATGAGCGGGGGGAAAACCCCCTGGACTCACACCAGGCAAAATAGGTCTTCCAAGTACAGTAGTAAATCTTCCCCGAAGAGGCCTTTCTAGCATTGATCAAAGTATGAATGACCTCCGGGGAGAGACCCCTATCCTTCAGGACCTCGGTTTCAACAGCCAGGCCGTCAAAGCCAGCGACTGTAAAGCAGGATGGAATATCGGTCCTTGAGACAGAAGATCTTCTCGAAGAGGCAGACGCCATGGAGCGTCGACCGCCAGATTCACGAGGTCTGCGTACCAAGACCGGCGGGGCAAGTCTGGCGCCACCAGAATCACCGTGAGCGGTTCCGGGGACAACCTGCGAAGGAACCGGGATAGCAACTGAATCGGTGGGAATGCATACATCAGTCGATACTGATGCCACGGAGCCACTGACGCGTCTGACGCGTCTGCCCGAGGATCGCGCGTCCTTGCCACGAACCTTTCCACCTTGTTGTTCAGACGAGACGCGAACAGGTCCACATCTGGGAGACCCCACTTTGCGCACAACATCTGGAAGACATCCGGGTGGAGCGACCATTCCCCCTGGTCTAGAGACTGGCGACTCAGATAATCCGCTTGCCAGTTCTCCACCCCCGGAATGTGAACCGCCGTGATCGCCGGGACGCGCGTCTCGGCCCAGGACAGAATATCGGCCACTTCCCGAGCCGCTCGGGCACTCCTGGTGCCCCCTTGGTGGTTGATGTAGGCCACCGCTGTGGCATTGTCCGTCTGCACCCGAACCGGACGGCCCTGAAGCTTGTCCGTCCAACGTCGAAGGCAGAGATTTATCGCCCGCAATTCCAGAATGTTGATCGGAAGGGAGGATTCCCCCTCCGACCAAGTACCCTGGGCGGACAGAACGCCCAGAACACCACCCCAGCCCGACAGGCTGGCATCCGTGGTGATCACCGTCCATGAAAGCGGACGAAAAGACTTGCCCCCGACACCGCCGGGGACTGGAGCCACCACAGAAGATCCCTTCTGGTGCGAGGACTCAACGAGACCTGAAGATCCAGAGATTGTGGTAGCCCGTCCCACCTGGACAGGATCTCCGCCTGGAGACCCCTCGTGTGAAACTGGGCAAAGGGAATCGCCTCGAAAGCCGAGACCATCAAACCTAGACACCGCATGCCCGTCCGGAGGGATGAGCACGGGACGCCCCGAAGGGACCTGACTTCGTCCTGAAGTGTCCTGAGCTTGTCCTCCGGTAGGAAGACCTTCGCCTGAACCGAGTCCAGGATCATTCCAAGATAGGGAAGACGAACCGACGGGCACAGCGTCGATTTTGGGAAGTTTATCGTCCAACCAAACTCCTGCAGAGTCTGCATCGTGACGGACAGGTCCTTCACCAGACCCTGACTGGTTGCAGACCGAACCAGAATGTCGTCCATATACCCCAGGATTGAAATACCCTGGGCTCTCAATAAGGCCAGAACCGGTGCAAGCACCTTGGTGAACACCCGCGGAGCCGAAGCGAGACCGAAGGGTAACGCCACAAATTGGTAATGATCCTCCGCGAATCAAAGGTACCTCTGGTGACCCTCGAAAATGGGGATGTGAAGATATGCATCCTTCAAGTCGATGGATGCCATGAATTCTCCCGGAACTAGAGCAGCCACCACCGAGTGCAGGGATTCCATGCGGAACTTGCGAACCCGCACAAAGCGGTTCAGAGCTTTCAAGTCCAGAATCGGACGTACCTTGCCCTCCTTCCTGGGCACAGTGAACAGATTTGAATAAAACCCCCGAAATCTGTCCCGATGAGGCACCGGAACCACCACTCCCTTAGCCCGCAGGTCCCGCACCGCCAGGTGCAGATCCCGCAAACGCTCCGGAGACAGTTGAAGATTTGAGGGAAAAAACCTGTTCGCCGGCCGAGACAGGAACTCGATCTTGTACCTGGACCGAACGATCTCCTGAACCCACCTGTCCCGAACGCGGGCCAGCCAGGGTTGAAGAAAACCGAGCAAACGTCCCCCACCCCAGAACTGGGTGAGGGCGTCCCTTCAGGCCGCGTTGTTATGGGGAGCGGACCCGGACTGGCCGGACTTCTGCTTACCTGTCCACGGTTTCTTTTGGGAGCCTTGACCCTTGAAGGGCTTGCCCTTATAGTGCGACCAAAAGGACCCCTGAGAGGGCCTAAACGAAGCATGCTTCTTACCTTGAGCACCCTTAGCCTTGTGAGATTGGGGCAAGAGCGTGCTCTTACCCCCAGAGATCCCCTTAATCAGCGTATCCAGTGAGTCGCCAAAAAGGCGAGATCCCGTATAGGGAAAATTAGCCAAAGTCTTGCGAGAAGATTGGTCCACAGACCAACATTTCAGCCAAATCAAACGGTGTGTCAACACCGCCACGCTGTGTACACGTGCAGCCAAAGGAATTACATCCAATTCCGCATCACACAAATACATGACACCCTGATGAATCTGATCCACCATAGCCAATGTTGTCGGTGGGGCAGAATCAGCCACCAGGACGCGCCTGAGTACCTGCGTCCAATCCGCGACAGCCTGAGCTGCCATAAGGGAAGCAAAAATAGCTTTCTAGCATGGAACCGGTAACCGAGTAAGTATGGCGGGCAAGAGACTCCAGTCTCCTGTCCGTAGGGTCCCGGAACACCGGGGTATCCTCTGCCGGAATCACAGTGGATTTATTCAAAACCGCCACCGCGTGATCCACCGGAGGTGGTACACACCAGCGTTCATCAGTGGCGGGCGTGAAAGGATAACGCAGCTTGAACCTACTTGGCACAGCAAAAGGCTTTTTTAGATTGCGCCATTGTTCACTAACAGCGCGCTGAAAATCCTCAGTGCAAGGAAAAACCTGCGATGTTTTGCGTCTCCGCTGTGTCCCATAAGAAGCCAGAACGGCAGGCGGACACGGTTCATCCTGTAAATGCAGCGTTTGTTTAATAGAAGCAACCAATTCATCCATGATTGCAAGCTCTTCAGACGAGCCAGGGGGGGAATCATCAACCCCTTCAACCTCTGCCTCCCATTCCGACCATGCAAAGTCCAGGGACAAACGGGACCCCGATAAGGGGACCCCAGCCATAGCAGCCCCATCACCATCGCCCTCTGAATCAGAGGAGATTGAAACTCTGGGCCGTTTAGTCGATTGAGCAGCCACAAGCATCTGTACCTGAGCAGCCAGGTTAGCCACAATGGTGGCCAAATCGCCCCCCTCAGGGGAAACAGCAGCTTTCCTGAGAATCCATGCCCCCAAAAGTTTGCAGGATAAAAAAGGGTAACTGCCCCTTTAAAAGCGCGGCAAGCGCAGCCCACCGCACACACACACCAGCACAAGCCGACCCCCACAGGGAAAAGTACAAACTCAGGCAAGGAATACAGGATTAAAGAGGGTAAAAACCTGGAGAGATCACTGCTGCTGCTGTATCGATCGGTGTGCCCAGGGAAAAGGAAGTGATGCAATCAAGGCCGCTCCTATAAAGCCTATGGAAGGCTACAAAAAAATGGCCGCCGGAGGAGGAAGTAAAGGCAGAGATCCTGCAGTGCTATCATGAGGCTGGAGCGATCGCCGCCAAAATGGCGGCGCTTGGCGCCAAAAACGCCGCTCCCCGCACATGGTAAAACACCATCACAAGCCTGCAGTATAATAAAATAATGGCGGACCGCAGCAGCGGCAGCCGCATGAATGCACAACATGGTCACAACATGCCCCGCAGCATACAGCCTGTCACACAGCAAAAAAAGCACACAGTCTGAAACACAGAAACAGTGCAGGATGGCCCCCCTCCTTGCAGCCCACAGAAGCAGCAAAAAACAGACAGGGAGCCCAATGTGTGTACAGAAGCAGGGTTACACAGTCCCAGACTGACACCCACTAAACAGACAGGTCCCCATACAGATACACTTACCTTCTGAATGGCGTGGGGAGCCCGCCCAAGCGATCAAGCCGCTGCACAGAGGACAGGGAGAGTCGCAGCCAGGACGCAACAGAACTGCGGTGCGAAACCGCATGGCGTCCAGTGAGGTAGCCACCTCACCGCAGCATCCCTGCAGCGAACAGTCGTTCACACATGCCAGGAAAAAAACCTGACTGAACGCTCGATGGCAGGCTGGGAAGCCACTGACCCACAACCTGCGACCAGGGGGGCCAGCCAGAGACCCAGCCCGCACGATCCTCTTCATCAGAAGACCTAACTAAAGCTGAAGAAACAAACAGCTAAGTAAAGATAGAGAAAAAACACTCAAATAAAATCAAAAAGAAGATAAAGGCTGAGGCAAAAAAAACCCAGCACAGAAACAGCCTGCTAACTCCTGAAAGCTAGACAATGAAACTGAGGTATGGATACAGGAAGCAGGAGGGTATTGACTGAGGGGACCACCCCCTGGGGGTGGGATATGCTAAAAGCTTTAATATTGACATATTCTGTTGCCTAGCTACTCCTACGGAGCAAAGGTCAATTACCCCCATTGTGACGAATATGGAGAGGCGGCGACTGTCGGAGGACGTAAGAGAAAATTGATTTTTAATTTTTTTTTTGGGAATGTTATATACAGTGGGTACGGAAAGTATTCAGACCCCCTTAAATTTTTCACTCTTTGTTATATTGCAGCCATTTGCTAAAATCATTTAAGTTCATTCTTCTTCCTCATGAATGTACACATAGCACCCCATACTGACAGAAAAACACAGAATTGTTGACATTGTTGCAGATTTATTAAAAAACAAAAACTGAAATATCACATGGTCCTAAGTATTCAGACCCTTTGCTGTGACACTCATATATTTAACTCAGGTGCTTTCCATTTCTTCTGATCATCCTTGAGATGGTTCTACACCTTCATTTTAGTCCAGCTGTGTTTGATTATACTGATTGGACTTGATTAGGAAAGCCACACACCTGTCTATATAAGACCTTACAGATCACAATGCATGTCAGAGCAAATGAGAATCATGAGGTCAAAGGAACTGCCTGAAGAGCTCAGAGACAGAATTGTGGCAAGGCACAGATCTGGCCAAGGTTACAAAAAGATTTCTGCTGCACTTAAGGTTCCTAAGAGCACAGCGGCCTCCATAATCCTCAAATGGAAGACGTTTGGGACGACCAGAACCCTTCCTAGAGCTGGCCGTCCGGCCAAACTGAGCTATCGGGGAGAAGAGCCTTGGTGAGAGAGGTAAAGAAGAACCCAAAGATCACTGTGGCTGAGCTCCAGAGATGCAGTCAGGAGATGGGAGAAAGTTGTAGAAAGTCAACCATCACTGCAGCCCTCCACCAGTCGGGGCGATGGTGCCTAATATGAGCCCTAGCTTGCAATAGGAAAAGAGGAGGGAACATTTTGGAACCTGTACCCCCCCCCCCCCTTCCCCATGAGCCTCAGGTTGGGATAGGAAGGTACTCCAAAAAGAAAATTGCGATGCTAAGCACCCTGCTACTGCGGGAAAGTGGCTCGATAACGTCTGACGACGTAGACCTACGTAACCAGACATTCCCCTCTCTCGGCGGCTGCCGGAAGCTCGCTCCCGCTGTATTCAGTCACAGCGGGAGTCGGGCCAGGGGATTAGCGGCGGTGATCACCGCTGCTCTTCCCCGATCGTCGGGGAATCGAGTATGGAGATCCGCCCGCTTGTGTAAACAAAGCGGGCGGATCTCCTAAGTGACAGGCAGGGACAGATTGCAGGGTTCAGCATAGCTGAACCTGTGATCTGTCCCTGTGTCACTCAGTCACCTCCCCCCACACACGTTAGTAAGCACCAGGCATACATTAACCCCTTGATCACCAATAAAGATTAACCCCTTCCCTGCCAGCGTAATTTTTACAGTAACAGTGCATATGTATAGCACTGATTACTGTAGTAATGTCACTGGTACCCCCAAAAGTGTCAAAAATGTCAGTCAAGGGTCCCATCTGTCCGCCGCAATGTCGCAGTCCCGCAAAAAAATTGCAGATCTCCGCCATTACTCGTTATAAAAAAAACACCAAAAATGACAGAAATCTTTCCCTTAGTTAATAAACGCAATAACTTTTGCGCAAACCAATCAAAATACGCTTATTGCAATTTTTTTTACCAAAAATATGTAGCAGAAAACAAATTGGCCTAAAATGATAAAAAATTTTGATTTTTACATTTTTTTGGGGGGGAATTTCATATAAAAAAAATGTGAAAATTTTTATTTTTTCAAAATTGTCGCTTTTTTTTGTTTATAGCGCAAAAAGTAAAAATCGCACAGGTGATCAAATACCACCTAAAGAAAGCTCTGTTTGTGGGAAAAAAAGGATGTAAGTTTCGTTTGGGTACGGCGTTGCATGACCGCGCAATTGTCAGTTAAAGTTGCAGAGTGCCGAATCGCAAAAGGTGGCCCAGACGTAAGACAGCAAAATCCTCCGGTGGTAAAGTGGTTAAATAAAATGGAGGAGGCCACCACATGACCTTCAGAATGTGGGAGGAGATACCACCCTGCTGGGCGTGGCTACACGACCAATTGAACAACCATAACATAGACTTATATTGTTACTAAACATGACATCTCAATATGCATTGGTGCTGTGCTCACACCATAGAAGCCATTTACCCATATCTTTCTAATAAAATAGCAGCACTGGTGGTGCTTGTCAAGTTCGTACCAACACTTAAGATCATCCTCGCATGAGAACTCCATGATGCCAAGGGGCAGAAACCTCCACATAATTCACAGCATTAAGTAAATAGGGGCCACCACAGGCAGAAAGTAAATGCACAATCCAAAATGTGGAGGGCAATAATATGATCATGATATATATATATATATATATATATATGATAGAACAATATAAGTCTATGTTATGGTTGTTCAATTGGTCGTGTAGCCACGCCCAGCATTCTGAAGGTCATGTGGTGGCCTCCTCCATTTTATTTAAACCAAGGATTTAGTCATGGCCCTTAGGCTCCGAGGAAGAGGAACGGCCTCGAAACGCGTTAGCCCTTCGTCTCCACGAGACATGGACTTAGAATAAGGACGTTGTTCTATGGAATTGAGATGCTGGAATTTATCGCATGTTTGTGAGTAGTTCATTTTTATTTTTCCAATAAAAGCCCATTGAGGATAATGCGCTAGGCTGGTGCGCCCTTTTCTTTGTTTTTACTTGCAGTGGGATAGGAAGGTAGAGGGTGCACTTTGCCCTGTAGTGAAATAGGGGTGAGCAACCACAGTCAGTGTTGGGGACCAGATAGTCAACACTCCCAGAAGTGCTGGGTACCATTGGCAACTGGATATCTGCAAAAGAGCTAAGTTTTAGGATACTGCCCACCAGAATGGCATTTACTTTCTTTTAAAGGCTATTATTATTGTTATTTTGAACATTTAGACTTAGGGTTGCTTTAAAAACTACAAAACAAAAAAGCTTTCACTATTTAAAGTGTCATTTAACTAACATCATAAAAAACTATCAATCAATGGTGTATTGTATGCTGTTCATACTCACTATGAGATTTGTTTTCTGTATCCTGCAAAAAACCTGGTTGATCCTGCTGCTCCCCATTCTGTTCATGTCCCCAATTCAGCTGGGGATTTTTCATCTGTGGTGGCAACTCTGCACATGCTCAGTTCCCAGTGAGTTTCTATGCTGAGCATTTCCTCCCTATCACATCTGAGCAGTCCATGTGACTATAGAGTCACACATGTGGGTACATACACAGTGGTAAATGACAGCCCACTCCCTCCCTCCTCCTCTATGCCCACTAACCAGCTAAACACAATAAGGGCGGAATATTACATGTAGATTAATGGTGGCTTCACCTCCCTGTTATTCTAAGACATAGGCTGTAGGGGTTTGACACAGCCTGTAACTGGCAGAAATCCACCCACACTATGTTATTTCCACAAAATATTAAATATTTGATTTCAAATATATATTTTTATGCCAATTTAAAACAGTTTATTGATATTAGTTATTTATTTTTACTCTGTAATCCAAGGGCTGTTTTTTTAACATGTGACCAGCAGCAGAGGATTATAAGTTCCTCCTGCCACTATTTTCCTGCAGACAGGCTGGGAAAGATCTGGGGCATGTGACAGCTGTAAAACAATTAGGAAAAAGGTACTTAGATGTTTTTTTTTTTATAAAATAATTACAGTGCCATCATTCCCATACAGAAATTGAAAGGACAATGAATATTAAACAGTGTGTGTTTTTATAACTTTAAAGGATCGGTCTGTCAAAAACGGATATTTCAGCTTCTGATAGAAGCTGAAGAGTTGAATTACACAGTGCTTATACCTCCCTATGATTTCTGTGCTTAAAGTGGAACTTAGTCAGAAAATTAAGTCCTGCTCTATATCACTTCAGGCTGGTCCCTTTTGCAGGTATATGTATGTAAAACATTAAAAATAAGTGCATATACTGTCTAAAAACCAGTAATACACCATCTTACCCTGCTCTGCACATGCTCAGTTGCTCTCCATTTTTAGGCACTGCTAAGTTTGTAAAGGCCAATCTGCTGACAGCCTTAAAGTGGAGTTAAACTCTCCTATCCGTTACTGCAAAGGAAGCTGTTTCTGTTTGGTGTGCAATTGCTATGGTGCTGCATATGTGATCAGTCACCAGCCATTTGATGGTTTGACACTTTGGTTGAGGAAACAAGCATATGTGACAGTTAGCAACCCCAGCAATCCAAGAATGTAACTGTTTTGAAACTGGTAAATCGATGGGTTTAGTCTCGCTCTACAATTTACTGCTGCTCAGGGGCACTGGGCTTTAGCAAAACAGCAGCCTCCAGCAATAAGAAATAGGAGCAATTCTGGAGGCAATTTACAGCACACACTAGTTTTGGTAGAATAATTATTAAAGTAGAATGAATGTTCCTTGATAAAGAACATTATTTTTTATCAAGTTGTTATGAGTAAAATTCTGCTTAAAACCCATGTTCAATGCTGTGGCCATCAGGGGGGAGTCCCATTCATCCTGTTGGAATGTCTTTATTCTGTATTTTGGAGAATGTTACAGGAGTTTATGGAACACACAAAGGGCAAAGATGGGTGCTATAGTAACGTATGCCAAGTGCTTTATCCAAAGACACACTTCTTTTGGATTAAAATACCTCCTGAGGACTTGATTATAATCCAAGCCTCCCACTAGCTTTCTGACATCACTACCCAAGTCAGCCAATCATCAGCCAAGCCAGAGGGAACTTCTGGCAGCCAGGAGCTATGATAATCATATTGATTAGCTGGAGTCTCCAGGCTTGTGCAGTAGAGCTGCCAGCTATGATGGTAAAACATAGTTTATATTAAGCATTTAAAAGCATGCATTAGAAAAGTTAATTGATACCACGATGACATGTTGCATAAAGTAAGATTATGTCAGAGTGCAGGCACACAGGCCATAGTGTTTTCCTGCTAATTGCTTTATGGCAGGTGAACCCAAATAGTCAGCATGCACATAACCTTAAAAAAAAGCTCTTAAAAGCAACCTCAAAGACTAAACATTTTTCAGTCGCCCATTCTAACCTGAACAACAAAAGATGAGATATGAACCATAGCAAACAATCTAAGCATTCTATCTAATCTATTCTAGTCTTGGAAATATTTGGTGTAATCTGTTGCTATGAACATTACAGTTTCTTCCTCTAATTACGAAAAATTAGACCAACTAGATGGAAAGGGCAGGAAAAGCTAAACATTTGTCCTTTAATGCCCTCTAGTGGTAATCTTAAAAAAAGCCACATTGTTTCAAAATATACGGTAGTTGTCTGCTTGTAACATACAATGACAGCATTGTGATTTAATAATACCTAAACTGATGCTTAGATAGACTACCTTCCACAATGTATAATGCCTACATCACCCTTTTAGACAAAGCAGAAAAAGATCTTCTGTTGTGCTTTTCTTACAGGACAATCTTGTTTCTCAATATTGATTTGAAATTATGTACTAAAACCTCAGCTTCAAGATTTGTGCAGTCATTGACACCTTAACCACCTCAATACCTGAATGGCCGTAAGGATGGGAAATGTCAATATAATGGGGGATTTTAAATTAATTATCCAGATATAGACTGGTCGGAAGGAACCGCACATTCACCTAAAGCTCGGCAGTTCCTAAATGTTTTGCAGGACAATTTCATGGATCACATGGCGAACGCACCGACAAGAAACAATGCGTTACTGATTACTAACATTACAGACCTGGTCACAGGTGTAGAAATACGGGGCAACTTAGGAAACAGTGACCATAGGTCAATTCGTTTTAGTATAGATCATAGAAATAGGAAACACAAGGGGTAATACAAGGACACTGAATTTCAAAAGGGCAAACTTCCCTAAACTGCGCTCTTTGCTAGACGATATAAAATGGGATAGAATCCTAGGAACAAAGAACAGGGAGGAGAAATGGAAGTTCTTTAAGAACATACTAAATAAAGGGATTGGCGAGTGCATTCCAAAGGGGAAAAAGTTTAAAAGAGCTAAAATAAACCATGGGTGGCTAAACTCTGACATAAAATCGCATATTAAAACTAAAGAAAAGGCTTTCAAAAAATACAAGGCTGAGGGGTCATTGGCGGTATTCCAACATTACAAAGAGTGCAATAAGAAATGTAAGAACGCAAAAAAGGCGGCTAACATAGAACAAGAAAGGCACATACCAGAAGAGAGTGAAAAAAACCCCAAGAAATTCTTTAAGCATGTAAATAGTAAGAAAGTGAGGCCATTGGCCCCATAAAGGACGGCAAAGGGAATCTTGCTACTAAGGACAGAGAGAAGGCGAAGGTGCTAAATACATTTTTCTCCTCAGTCTTCACAAAAGAATTGGAAGGCTACATTAACCCAGCTTGTAATGTTAAAGTTAATAACACGTTACAGGAAGCATGGTTAACAGAAGACAGACTCAGAATAAGACTTGAAAAACTTAAAGAACTCAGTCAGGTGATAGCCAGACCATTGTTCCTAATTTTTATGGATAGTCTGCTGACGGGAATGGTACCAGCTGATTTGAAAAAAGCCAAAGTGATACCAATATTTAAAGAAGGGCAGAGATATATCCCTGGAAATTACAAGCCGGTTAGCCTAACATCAATAGTCTGTAAGATATTGGAGGGGATGATAAGGGACTATATACACGATTTTAGTAATAAAACTGGTATCATTGTTAGTAATCAACATGGATTCATGAAGAACGTTCTTGCCAGACCAATCTATTAACCTTCTATGAAGAAGTAAGCTGCCATCTAGATAAAGGAAGGCCTGTGGATGTGGTTTATCTGGACTTTGCAAAGACATTTGATACACTTCCCCACAAACGCTTACTGTACAAACTAAGGTACATAGGTATGGACCATTGGGTGCGTACCTGGATTGAAAACTGGCTCAAGGGGCGAGTCCAGAGGGTGGTGATAAATGTGGAGCATTTGGATTGGTTGGGTGTGAAGAGGGGTCCCCGAAGGATCTGTCCTGGGACCCAGAGGCGGCTCTCTAATTAGGCAAATTAGGCGGTCGCCTAAGGCCTCGCACTCACAGGGGCCTCGTGGCCGCCTAATTTGCCAAGTTAAAGAGCTGCCTCTGAGGCCGTCAGCAGGGATCTTCCTGCCATCAGCACAGTCCCGAGTCCAGGCCGGTCTGGGCTCTGCTATGATTCGGGGCTGTGATCTCCGGATCACAGCCAAATACTGGAGCCGCGGCGCTGACACTTTCCCCTCCCTCACAGACCACAAATGGGGGAGGAGAGAGAGAGCTGCTTCTGCTCCTCCTCCTGCCCTCTCCACCTGTGCTTGCCCCGCCCACACTCCCCGACAGTTTTCTCCTCAGAAGATGAGATGTGGGCGTGAAGATTGCAGACCAGGAACAAGAAGAGGAAAGATGGCACCTGATCCCTTCATCCATCCATCCATCCCTTCCAGTGAGTACTCTGATCTAAGGGGCACCCTTCCTCCATCTCTTTCCATTCCTTTCTTTCTCCCTCCCCTCCTTTCTTTTCTGTCTGTCCCCCTGTTCCCTTGTCTGTCCCCCTGTCTGTCTGTCCCCCTGTCTGTACTCGCACAAGAAGTTTAGCATCTTGAGGTCCAGAATTGGACATACCTTGCCTTCCTTCCTGTGAACTGTAAAGAGGTTTGAGTAAAAACCCCTGAAAATGTTCCAAAATCGGAACCATCACACCTTGAAGGAACAAGTCTTGCACTGCCCCAAGGAGACCCATAAGTGATCTGGGGACAAGTGCAGGTTGGAAGGGAAGAACCTTTTCGGAGGATAAGACCGAACTCGATCTTGCAGCCTGACCGAAGAACTTTGTGGACCCATGTCTCCTATACCAGGGAGGTCCATGGATCCAGAAACCAACAAAGATGTCCCCCCACCCCAGATACGGGTGGCCCTGACTTTTGATCCCTTGTCTTGAAACCCTGAGGGATGAAAAAAACCTCTTATGAGCTGAGGAGAATGGCCAACGTCTATGACCAGGCTCCTTGCCCTTGGTAGCCTGCGGAAGAAGAGTATTCTTCCCCCCCTGTGAGGCCCTTAACGATGTCATTCAAGGAAACTCCAAACAGGCAATCCCCTATAAGGGTGAGATCAGATAAGGACTTCTTAGAAGTCTGGTCCGCAGACCAGTAGTTTAGCCAAATAATACACCGAAGGACCACTGCTGACACAGACAGACTAGAAATCAAAGGAGCCGCATCCATAGAGGCATCACAGATAAACTGTAGCCCCTGGACCAACTGATCCACCAGCTCTGCAAGACAGGGGGAAGCTGTTTCCCCTCCAGGTCTCGACGTAAAAGTTTAGCCCACTCAGTCAGAGCTTGCGACACCAGGGCAACAGTAAATACCGGCCTAAGTGTCCAACCAGCCACAGTGAACATATGGGGGCCCAGAGCCTCCACTCTCCTATCAGTTGGATATTTAAAGGCCCGGGGACTCTCAACCGGAATTAAGTTAGCTTTAGGTAACCTGGAAACCGACGAGTCCACTACAGGTGGGACCATCCACCTTTAACCTCCCTTCCGACCACACGCCATAGATATGCTGCGGCACAGTGGCTCGGCGGGGCGCGAATCGCCGTACCCATACGTCGCTCCTCGGGAGCGATCGTGGGGACTTGCGCGGCGATTCACAAGCGGGGAAGATGATCTGCAGGGCCGGCGGCCGTGATTGCCGCCGGGCACCCGCGATCGCTCCCCGTGGAGACTGAACGATGGTCTGCTGTTATAAACACGGCAGACTGTTGTTCTGTCAGCAATCAATACAGTACTCCTGTGTACCTCCTATTTAGGAACACAGGTCCCTGTGTTAATTCCATAAGCCACACCCCCTAGGCATACATTTAATCCTTTGATCGCCCCCTGACGTTAACCCCTTCCCTGCCAGTGTCATTAGTACAGTAACAGTGCATATTTTTAGCACTGATTACTGTAGTAATGTCACTGGTTCCCCTAAAACTGTCACAAATGTCAGTTAGGTGCCCGACCTGTCCGCCGCAGTGTCGCAGTCACGCTAAAAATCGCTGATCTTCGCCATTACTATTAAAAAAATAAATAAAAATGACATAAATCATTCCCCTAGATTAGGGACACCATAACTTTTGCGCAAACTAATAAATATACACTTATTGGGATTTTTTTTTGCAAAAAATATGTGGCAGTATACAAATTGGCCTAAAATGATGAAAAAATTAGATTTTTACATTTTTTTTAATTGGAAATGTTATATAGCAGAAAGTAAAAAAAACATTGTTTTTTTTTTTTTTTTCAAAATTGCCCTCCAAAGCGGCGAGTGTGTTCCCTTTTCCACTTACTGCCCAAACTGGAGGACTTCAGACACCCTCACAGGGACCACCTTACGTAATTTCCGACTAGTAGGCCGCAAAGCTGTGGCCTACATCTTTGGCCGGATCCAGCAGCGTGGATCCAGCAGCGTGAGGCGCATACCCACAGATGCTAAACTATCCGCTCCTCCAGCCCAACAACCGCTGCAGGGTGCCCAATGGACATCCCTGTCCCAGTCACCAACCCCCAGGGTGGCAGGGAACCCTGCTCAACCACCCGTTGCGCACCAGGAAAAACCCAGACAGCATCAACTCCAACCAGCCCCCTTTAAGAGCATGTGGCAACAGCCAGCTCATAACCTCACCCAGGGAGGGGGGAGCCAAAAGACCCACCGTGACCATCGAAATTTTAGTGGGGCTGGGGGGAAGGAGGGGAACCCGGGGGTCCCACCGTCCCAGGGAGGGGCCCATGCCCACCCCAAAACCCTCCAGGAGAGAGAGGGGGGACAGCTACTTACCATACCAGGAACAGGGTGGGCACCACTCCGGACAGACCACCGCTCCATCGTAATGTGGGTGCTGTCGGCCAGGAGAAACGCTGAGACTGAGACTAGTGCGGAGCTGCAGTCTGCATGCTCTCGCTGGCCAGACTGGGGGGACCCTCTGGATCTAGATTATCCAGTCCTTCGTCTAGTCTGGAAATTTAATGTAGATTCTCACAGGAAAAAAATATCAAAGATAGGAAAAAATTCCATTTAAAAATAAAAAATCACCAGGACTAGAGATCACAGCAAGAAAGTAGGTCCTTACTCCTGGCAATGCAGAAAAAAACTGAGGGTGGGTGTATACCCCCTGAGACTCCCCATAGGCGTAGTCAAGCTCTTTCCTGCCTAGTGTCCTACTCCTGTAGGGGGCAGTATAACCCAATGGTTAAGAAGAATCAGGATCTGTGACCGTCAATGAATGAAAGAGAAATAGGCGGATACTCCTACTTCTTTCAATATCTGCAGATGCATCAGACAAGGGTGCCCCCTCTGTCCTCAAGTATATTTGCCCTTTTGGTGGAGCAAATAGCAATTGCCCCAAGAGTCTCAACTTAAATCACAGGGCCCAGAGTGTGTGGGACTGAGCAGTGCTTTGCAATGTATGCAGATGATCTGCTAGACCCTGGCCGATGCCATGAATTTCCTTGACACATATGCTAGCTACTTAACCACTTTAGTACAGTGCCCTATCACTCCCTTCCTGCCCAGGTCAATTTTCAGCTTTCAGCGCTGTCACACTTTGAATGACAATTGCGCGGTCATGCTACACTGTACCCATATAACATTTTTTTTCACACAAATAGAGCTTTCTTTTGGTGGTATTTAATAATCCCTGCTGGGTTTTTTATTTCTTAAAAAAAAAAAATTTCTTATTTTCTGAGTACATTTTGAAAAAAAGGAATTTTTCTCCTTCACTGATGTGTGCTGATGAGGCGGCACTGATAGGCTGCACTGATGGGCACTGATGAGGAGGTTCTAATATGCCGCACTGATGGGCATTGATAGGTGGCACTGACGGACACTGATGTATACCACAGATGAGCAGGCACTGACTGACCGCACTATGGGCACTGATTGTGGGCACTGGTTGGGGAGACCTTATGGGCACGTTTTTTTCTTTACAGTAATCAGGGCACTGATGATCAGTGCCCTGATTATTTGTCCTAGGGTCCCCTTTGAGGAGGAGAAACTGATGGGCTCTCCTCGGCACACTCTGACAGTGTGAGGCGAGGAGAGCCGATAAACTGCACTTCCTCATTTACATGTGACCGGCTGTGATTGGAGACAGCCGATCACTTGGGTAAAGAGCCATGTTATTGGCTCTTTACCAAGATCTGGGTCGCGCTGTGTCCTAGCAACAAAGCGCGGCAACAATCGCCGCACTGCGCGCCCCTGCAGGCACGCAAGAGAGGCCGTTTTAGTGCGCCGCCTTATGACGGCGTCCCAGAACGAGAGCAGCTCCGCCATCATTTGACGGTGGGTGGGAGGGCGGCAAGTGGTTAAAGCGACCGTAAACTCTGCTTCTAAAAAAAATGCTATTCAAGTATGTATTCTTAGCTCATAAAAGTACCTTCTGTTGCCCCCAGCCTGCTCCAAATTTCTTTTGTTGCTGCTGTGATCTGACTAGAGGATGTAAGAAAGTGGCTATGTTCGTTCTCTATGTTCCCACTGTATGTAGGAACATAGCCATCCTCTCTTGCTCACTCCCCCGATTAACTATATTTGTAGTGAGCCTATATAGAGCAGTGCACTTTCTAAACAAGGGGTTTTTGGAGATCACAGAGAACATTACAAGGAGGCAGAGAAACAAAGTAAGGAACAATTTCAGAAAAAATGGATTACTGGGTCATTAAGTAGTGGATACATATGATTTGTTTTTCCAGAAACATTTTAAGGTACTGTAAACAGAGGAAAGTTACAAGTTATAACCATAGCTAATAAAATCAAAGATAAGGCAAACCTGCCCATGTCCCTCCTTCCAAATATTACATCCTTAAATTATTTTGGCATTAAATTAGCTAATGCAATAATGAATTACATAAACCTCCTACTCACACAACACAGCTGAAGAGTAGGCTGGCCGCATGGAGCAACCTCGCTATTATTGGATGAGAAAATTAAAATTCAATGAAATAAAATGCAAATTAAATGAAAATGAAATACAATGAAAATTTGGTCCATCTTTATTCACTTCAGCTTTGAAAGATTTTAGTCCATGACCAGGCCATTTTTTTTGCTTATCGGAACTGCGCTACTTTTAACTGGTTATTGCGCGGTTATTGGGTACATGCAACACTGTACCCAAACAAAATTTATATAACTTTTTTCACACAAATACAGCTTTCTTTTTGGTGGTATTTCATCACCACTGGGTTTTTTTTTTTTATTATATAAACAAAAAAAGACAGAAAATGTAGAAAAAAAAACCCCAATATTTTTTACTATCTGCTATAAAACATATTATATAAAAATAATTATAAAATCGAATTTCTCCATAAATTTAGGCCAAAACGTTTTCTGCTACTTGTCTTTGGTTAAAAAAAAAAAAAAATCTCAATAAGTGGATATTAATTGGTTTGTGTGAAAGTTATAGCGTCTACAAAGGATGGCATATATATACTGGAATTTTTATTTTATTTTTTGATACTAGTAATGGCGGCAGTCAGGGACTTATAGCAGGAATGTGACAATCTGACACTTACTGACCCCGACATCTCCAGTGAAACGAATACAGTGATCAGTGCTAATAATATACACTGTCACTATACTAATGACCAGTGGCGGCTGGTGAAGTTTTAAAATGGTGGGGCGCAAGACCCCGCCCTTCCATTTTGACCCCTCCCATTTCTCAGAACCCCCACCCCTTATAGACTCCACCCATTTTGTCCCCTATATTTTGTTTGCGTGAACAAATTCTCCCAATATATCACATATTAAAGGGGTCCATCAGGACTAGTATATCCCATAATAGGGAACAGGGGCCCTATTATGGGATATACTGTGAGAGACACCCTATTATGGGATACACTGACTGAGAGTGGCACAAACCCCACAGTACAGACCCCCCCCGCACAAACCCCTCAAGCACAAACCCCACACAAACCCCTCAAGCACAAACCCCACAGTACAGGCCCCCTAGCACAAACCCCACAGTACAGGCCCCCTAGCACAAACCCCACAGTACAGGCCCCCTAGCACAAACCCCACAGTACAGACCCCCTAGCACTAATCCCACAGTTAAGACCCCCTAGAACTAATCCCACAGTACAGACCCCCTAGTACAAACCCTACAGTACAGACCCCCTAGTACTAATCCAAAAGTACAGGCCCCCTAGCACAAACCCCACAGTACAGACCCCCTAGCACAAACCCCACAGTACAGACCCCCTAGCACAAACCCCACAGTACAGGCCCCCTAGCACAAACCCTACAGTACAGACCCCCTAGCACTAATCCAACAGTACAGGCCCCCTAGCACAAACCCCACAGTACAGACCCCCTAGCACTAATCCAACAGTACAGACCCCCTAGCACAAACCCCACAGTACAGGCCCCCTAGCACAAACCCTACAGTACAGACCCCCTAGCACTAATCCAACAGTACAGACCCCCTAGCACAAACCCCACAGTACAGGCCCCCTAGCACAAACCCTACAGTACAGACCCCTAGCACTAATCCAACAGTACAGGCCCCCTAGCACAAACCCCACAGTACAGACCCCCTAGCACAAACCCCACAGTACAGGCCCCCTTTCAATGCAGTGACCAGCGTACATGCCCCCTTTCAATGCAGTGACCAGCGTACATGCCCCCTTTCAATGTAGTGACCAGTATACATGCCCCCTTTCAATGTAGTGACCAGCATACATGCCCCCAATGCAGAGATCAGCGTGCGTGCCCCCAATGTAGTGACCAGCATACGTGGTGCCCCCAATGCAGAGATCAGCGTGCATGCCCCCAATGTAGTGACCAGCATACATGGTGCCCCCAATGCAGAGATAAGCGTGCGTGCCTCCAATGTAGTAACCAGCATACATGATGCCCCCAATGCAGAGATCAGCGTGCGTGCCCCCAATGTAGTGACCAGCATACATGATGCCCCCAATGCAGAGATCAGCGTGCGTGCCCCCAATGTAGTGACCAGCATACATGGTGCCCCCAATGCAGAGATAAGCGTGCGTGCCTCCAATGTAGTAACCAGCATACATGATGCCCCCAATGCAGAGATCAGCGTGCGTGCCCCCAATGTAGTGACCAGCATACATGGTGCCCCCAATGCAGAGATCAGCGTGCGTGCCCCCAATGTAGTGACCAGCATACACGATGCCCCCAATGCAGAGATCAGCGTGCGTGCCCCCAATGTAGTGACCAGCATACATGATGCCCCCAATGCAGAGATCAGCATGCGTGCCCCCAATGTAGTGACCAGCATACGTGGTGCCCCCAATGCAGAGATCAGCGTGCATGCCCCCAATGTAGTGACCAGCATACATGATGCCCCCAATGCAGAGATGAGCGTGCATGCTCCCAATGTAGTGACCAGCATAGGTGGTGCCCCCAATGAAGATCAGCGTGCGTGCCCCCTTCATAGCACCAGAACAATTGACTGATAGGACAGTGTGCGGGCCGGGCCCCCCCGAGGCATCATTCACTTACCGTTACTGGGCCGGGTGCGGGTCTGTGACTGTCTGCGGCCTGCGGACTCGTGGAGTATTCTCTGGCTCTGCGCAGCTGTGCCTGCGGCCTGCCTGCAATGCAGAGCTCAGTCTATCTGACTCAGTGTCTGACTCTGGGAAACTGTCTGGGACTCAGCCTTCAGGTAGAGGTAGGGACGGTCATTCACTCACACTCGACTTCTTCTGTGGACTGCGATTGCGAACGAACTTCCTTCCTGCCTCAGTCAGCTCAGTCCTCAAGTCACGCGGGCGCGGCTCTCGCTCTCCTGTCCTCTCTCTCTCTGCGGCAGGCGGGAACGGAAGGTGATCTTGACGCCGGGGTGGTGCACCGCCCCCACTCGTCACGTCACCAGGTCCATGTCCTCCTGTGATTGGTCCAGACTGGATATCAGTAAAGTGGGGAGTGTCGGGGCACATTGCTCTGCGCCCCGATGACCCCCAGAAGAGCGCCAATCGGCGCCTCTGCCAGCCGAAGGTGGGGTCAAACCCCACCCCCCATACCCACCACTAGGTCCGGCACCCCTAGTGGGCTAAAAATAGACAATTTTTTTAATCTTTTTTTTTCTTTTTGGGGGGGTGGGGGGGGGGCGCCCCCTATCGACAGGCCGCCACTGCTAATGACACTGGCTGGGAAGGGGTTAACATCTGGGGGATTATTTGTGTGCCTAACAATGTGTAATGTATGCTGCTTTTTACTACGGATCAATTTGTTTCTTTCCCTAATTTGTATTTAAACATTAAATATATTGATCATAATATTAATTAAATAAAATTCTGCATTTTTTCTGCTCTTCAGCTCCTCTTCTGAACATGCCTTTGGTGGGTGTTTCTTTCAGCTTGTAACATGTGCTTCTTCTAGTACACCTGTAAATGCCTATGTAAGCATGAACAGATAGGTTTAACACAGAGGGGCTTTTACAGGCTGGGAAAAAAGAAAAAAACACGACACTTTTTTTTTTTAAGGTCTTGTGCACAAGGCCTAACTCCCCAGTCTGGATACCTCACAAGTACTTTAAGCAAAACATTGAGATCTCATTAGCTTTCTTTAGAGTACAGTAAACCCCCCGTTATATCGTGGTTCAGTTGTCGCGGTCCCAGTATTTTGCGTTTTTAATTTTCTGTAAGACCTATTACTATTGTTTTATTAATTAAATTATTGTTAATTCAATATTTTTGTGTTTTCCATTGCTGTTGCTCTGTTTCTCAGTATCTTTTATGTGTTTAAATGTGTTTTAATGATGATAAATAGAATCCACCTGTGTGTAATCAAGTCTCCGTATAAATGCACCTGCACTGTGATAGTCTCAGAGGTCCGTTTAAAGCGCAGAGAGCATCATGAAGAACAAGGAACACACCAGGCAGGTCCAAGATACTGTTGTGGAGAAGTTTAAAGCCGGATTTGAATACAAAAAGATTTCCCAAGCTGAAAACATCCCAAGGAGCACTGTGCAAGTGATAATATTGAAATGGAAGGAGTATCAGACCACTGCAAATCTACGAAGACCTGGCCATCCCTCTAAACTTTCAGCTCATACAAGGAGAAGACTGATCAGAGATGCAGCAAAGAGGCCCATGATCACTCTGAATGAACTGCAGAGATCTACAGCTGAGGTGGGAGACTCTGTCCATAGGACAACAATCAGTCGTATACTGCACAAATCTGGCCTTTATGGAAGAGTGGCAAGAAGAAAGTCATTTCTTAAAGATATCCATAAAAAGTGTAGTTGAGTCCCCGTTCACACTGGGGCGACCTGGTCGCCTCACAGGTCGCCGTAGGTCGCCTTCCATAGGGAAGCTGTGGACCCGTTCTAATAGGAGCGACACAAGTCGCTCCGACTTAGAAAAAGGGTCCGGAGCTTCTTTGGGGCGACCTGGAGGCGACCGTCATAGACTTCAATGTTATAAAGTCCGTGCCGGCCACTCCGAGGTCGCAGGGCGAGCAGCGCGCCGCGACCTCGGAGGTCGCCCCGGGAAGTAGCGTCGCTGCTATGTGAACGGGGCCTGAAAGTTTGCCACAAGCCACCTGGGAGACACACCAAACATGTGGAAGAAGGTGCTCTGGTCAGATGAAACCAAAATCGAACTTTTTGGCAACAATGCAAAACGTTATGTTTGGCGTAAAAGCAACACAGCTCATCACCCTGAACACACCATCCCCACTGTCAAACATGGTGGTGGCAGCATCATGGTTTGGGCCTGCTTTTCTTCAGCAGGGACAGGGAAGATGGTTAAAATTGATGGGAAGATGGATGGAGCCAAATATAGGACCATTCTGGAAGAAAACCTGATGGAGTCTGCAAAAGACCTGAGACTGGGACGGAGATTTGTCTTCCAACAAGACAATGTTCCAAAACATAAAGCAAAATCTACAATGGAATGGTTCACAAATAAACATATCCAGGTGTTGGAATGGCCAAGTCAAAGTCCAGACCTGAATCCAATTGAGAATCTGTGGAAAGAACTGAAAACTGCTGTTCACAAACGTTCTCCATCCAACCTCACTGAGCTCGAGCTTTTTTGCAAGGAGGAATGGGCAAAAATTTCAGTCTCTCAATGTGCAAAACTGATAGAGACATACCCCAAGCGACTTACAGCTGTAATCGCAGCAAAAGGTGGCGCTGCAAAGTATTAACTTAAGGGGCTGAATAATTTTGCACGCCCAATTTTTCAGTTTTTTATTTGTTAAAAAAGTTTGAAATATCCAATAAATTTTGTTCCACTTCATGATTGTGTCCCACTTGTTGACTCTTCACAAAATTTTTTTTATATCTTTATGTTTGAAGCCTGAAATGTGGCAAAAGGTCGAAAAGTTCAAGGGGGCCGAATACTTTCGCAATGAAATAGGGAGGGTATTTCTATTTTGTGGATTTTCACTTATTGCGGGTGGTTCTGGAACATAATCCCAGCGATGGAGGGGGGTTTACGGTAATTCCACTTGGAAATTGAGTCTGTCACCCTTACAAAAACCTTGGCTTTCATTACCAGGCTTTGCAAAGTAGTTTTTTGGCTGGGCGACTAACACACATACAGTAATTGTCTCAGCTTAAAAAAAGGACAATGCAGCATGAGTACTCATTAACCACTTTAGCCCTGGAGGATTTGGCTGCTCAAAGACCAGGCCCTTTTTTTCAACTTGGCACTGCGTGACTTTAACTGACAATTGCACGGTCATGCAATGCTGTACCCAAACAAAATTTATGTCCTTTTTTCGCACAAACAGAGCTTTCTTTTGGTGGTATTTGATCACCTCTGCGCTTTTTATTTTTTGCGATATTAATGAAAAAAGAGCGAAAATTTTGAGAAAAAAGGACATTTTCAACTTTGTCTTTTAAAAAATATCCAATATACTCAATTTATGTCATATATTTTGGCCAAAATGTATTTAGCTACATGTCTTTGACAAAAAAAATCTCAGTGAGCGTATTTTTATTGGTTTGCGCAAAAGTTATAGCGTCTACAAACTATGGTGTAAATACTGGAAGTACAAAACCTGGAAGTAAATACTGGAAGTAGACATCCTAAGGAATGTCCTGAGAGGCATGTTGAGCTCATTGAATATTTAATTTTTTTGTCACAGGTGTTAAAAAAATAACTAAAAAAAAAAAAAGATTTTATTTTTTTTTTTACACAAAGTTGTCATTGAAATTATATATTGCTCACGCAAGCCATGGGTATATGTGTAATTGCACCCCAAAATATATTCTGCTGCTTCTCCTGAGTACAGGGATACCACATGTGTGAGACTTTTTGAGAGCCTAGATGTGTACAGGACCCCGAAAACCAATCGCCACCTTCAGAATTTCAAAGAGCGTACATTTTTCATTGCATTTTCTCACTACCTATCACGGTTTAGAAAGGCCCTGAAATGTCAAGATACCACAACCCCCCCCCCCCCCAAATTACCCCATTTTGGAAAACAGACACCCCAAGCTGTTTGCTTAGAGGCATGGGGAGTTCATGGAATATTTTATATTTTGCCACAACTCCAGAGAAAATTATTTTTATTTTTTTTTGTTTTTAACACAAAGTTGTCACTAAAAGATAAATTGCTCACACATGCCATGGGTATATGTGGAATGACACCCCAAAATACATTCTGCTGCTTCTCCTGAGTACAGGGATTCCACATGTGTGAGACTTTTTGGGAGCCTAGCTGTGTACAGGACCCCGAAACTGTGACAGGTAGTGCGGAGGTGAAATGCACAATTTATGCCATTAGAAAACCTGAAGGTGGTGATTGGTTTTCGGGGTCCCGTACACAGCTAGGCTCCCAAAAAGTCTCACACATGTGGTATCCCTGTACTCAGGAGAAGCAGCAGGATGTATACCCATGGCATGCGTGAGCAATATATAATATAGTGACAACTTTGTGTTAAAAAAACAAAAAACAAATTGTCACCTTCCCGAAACTTAGGGCAAAATATAAAATACTCCATGGACTCAATATGCCTCTCAGCAAATAGCTTTGGGTGTCTACTTTTCAAAATGGGGTCATTTGGGGGGTGTTTGGACTGTCCTGGCATTTTATGCTCAATCTTAGCCACACATCACCCACTCTTCTAACCACTTGAAAACCAAGCCTTTTCTGTGACTTTTTGTTTACATGAAAAATTTTTTTTTTTTACTTGAGAATGACTTTGAACGCCCAAATATTATATATTTTTTTAAAGCAGAGGCCCTACAGAACAAAATGGTGGATGTTGCAAATTTTTTTGTCACACGGTATTTGCGCACAGATTTTCCAAACGCAATTTTTGCGAAAAAAATTAATTTATTTTTAAATTTAATGCACAAATACACTATATAATTCCAAATTGTTTGGTAAAATGTAAAAGCTGATCTTATGCGGAGAACATAGATACCAAACATGACATGCTTTAAAAATTGCGCACGCGGCAACAAACTACGTACATTTTTAAAAGCCTTTAAAAGACTTTACAGGTTACCACGTTAGACTTACAGAGGAGGTCTACTGCAAGAATTACTGCCCTCGACCAGGCGTTTGCGGCGATACCTCACATGCATGCTGCGATTCCGGTTTACATATGAAACTAGACCAACGATTGCGTGCGTCTTTGCGCGCAAGCACAGGGGGACAGGGGGGCTTAAATTTTTTTTGCTTATTTTGCTTTTTTATGTTATTTTGACACCTTTCCTTTCATTTTTTTTTTTTTTAATAATTTTTATTGTAATCACAGTGAATTAAAATATACGCTATGATAGCAATCTGTAGTGACAGGTACTCCTTTTTTAAAAAATTGGGGTCTTTTAGACTCTAGATCTCTCCTCTGACCTTAACGCATCTGACCACACCAAAATTGGTGTGATAAAATGCTTTCCCAATAGCGCTGTTTATTTCTGGCAAAACAAAAGTCATGAAATGCTCATAGCTTCCAGTATCTTAGGCCATAGAGATGATTGGAGCCATTCTCGCCTCCAATCAGCTCCATGGTTAGATAATTAATCCAACCGGCTGCACTCTCAGGTTAACTGGTGGGACAGGAAAGCCCACGAGAAAAACCATGGAAGGTGGCGGGAGGGGGGGGGGGAGTCCCCTCCCACTGCTTGTAAAAGCAGTCTAGCGGTCAATTATCCGCTTGAATTGCTTATACATGTAAGCCGACCGCTGGCTGTAAAAAACGATACCAAGATGATGCCTAAATCTGCAGGCATCATCCTGGTATAACCACTCAAAGTCCAGCAATGTACCAGTACATTGCTGGTCCTTGTTTGGCATATAGTGTAGGTTTTTTTATTTCATGCAGCCTGTGGGCTGAACGAAAAAAAAAAACCTAACAGAAATCGCCGCAAGAAAATTGTGTAGTATACACACCCTTAACCGCCCAAACATCCAAACCCACTTTCATAATGGTGGGTATACATGCCAAAATTCCATGTATACCTAATGGTATTTTATCTGCAGTGGTGAAATCACCTACCACAGCGCTGCCATCAGAGATTTCCATATATGCTGAGCGCAAACGCTGTTTGTGTCAGAATATATAAAATCAGTGTGGCAGCCGATGAGTGTAACTGCAAAGCAAACTGGTTAACAATAGAATGAAAAACAAACAACGTACAGTAAAAGTACAGTAGGAAGAGTAGAACAGAAAAATAACTCAAACGACAACTGTTTTTGGCTTTTTTATTTTATATATTTTTGTACATTTTTTTGTAACTTTTTATATATATTTTTTTTTTTTTTACACTTTTTTTTGTGAACTGCAACTTTCCAGGTTAGGGTCTCTCAAAATGTCGCTAGCCATCGAACATCTTTCGAGACCCTGTGTTTGTGTGCCCTACACGGTGTCGTGCTGTACCCTACACTAAAACTCCACTAGCGTGTGGTAGCGACGGAAACAGTCCCGTTGCAGAGACCAGGTTGGTCAGGACAGTTGGGGCAATAATAGCGGGTGTCACGCCTAAATCCGCGCCTGCTACAGACACGACATCTTCTTTGGGGGTGTCTTTGGGTAGGGGTACGTGGGAGGACTTGTGGAAAGTGCCTCTCATGCAGCTAGCTCACTGCATCTGGAAGGGGAAGTTGAGCAGGAGCACCTCCTGGATACAGGTAGGCTCTGATGATCTCTTTCTAGAATTCTCGGAAGGATCCAGTTCGTCCTGGTGCTTTGTATAGCACAAAGGCGTTCAGCATAGCCAATTGGAATAAATAAACAGACACTTTTTTGTACCAGCGTCTGGCTTTACGGGCAACTAAGTACAGCGCCAAAAGCTGGTCATTAAGGTCCACCCCTCCCATATTAAGGTTATAGTCGTGGACACAGAGGGGTTTCTCCATAACACCAGTTGCCGTGGTTATTTGGACTGTCATGTCTGCGTAAAGGGAAGACAGAACGAAAACATTCTGTGTATCCCTCCACTTCACTGCAAGCAATTTGTCCATTTTCAAGCAGGCTCTCTCCCCCCGACTAAGATAGGAATTTACAAGCCATTGGGGGAAGCCCCGGCGATTAGGTCGCACGGTGCCACATGCACCAATTTGTAATTCGAGCAGGTGACTAAATAGTGGCACGCTTGAATAAAAATTGTCCACGTACAAATGGTACCCCTTTCCGAATAAGGGTGACACCAAGTTCCAAACTATCTTGCCGCTGCTCCCTACGTAGTCTGGGCAGTTGGGGGGCTCCACAGTGCTATCTTTTCCCTCGTAAATCCGGAAACTAACTGTATAGCCTGTGGCCCTGTCACACAGCTTATACAGCTTGACCCCATATCTGGCATGCTTGCTGGGGAGATACTGTTTCATAGCAAGGCGGCCAGTAAACTTAATCAGGGACTCAACGCAGACAACTTGTTGGGGGGGGTGAACAAGGCTGCAAACCACTGATTGAAGTGGTTTACGAGGGACTGAATTTTGTGGAGCTGGTCATATTTAGGGCCTCCCCGAGGACGACAGATTTCATTGTTGTTGAAATGCATAAACTGCAGAATTTGCTCATATCTCGCTCTGGACATGGAGGCAGAGTACATGCGCGTATGGTGAATTTGGCTAGTGGACCAATATAACCGCAATTCACTCTTTTTGGTTATGCCCATGTTGAGGGAAAGGCCCAGAAAAGTCTTAAACTAGGAAACCATTACAGGTTTCCAGCCGAATTGTCTGGCAAGGGACGAATATGGGTTGGCGGCGATGTGTTGATCAGCATATAAATTTGTTTGGTCCACAATAGTTCTGAAAAGATCTTCCGTGAAAAACTTCTCAAAGATTCAGGGGAGTAAAATTGGCTGTTTCCACGTGAATTCCAGGTTGGGCAGTGAATGGGGGAAGCAGGGCCGCTGATAGGCCAGTACAACTGGCCCTGTTGTACCGGGCCCGGAGTCATCAGCTCTGCAGGGGGGCCCGGGCAATCTAAAATCTAAAACACAGTGCGGAATAATAAAAAAAAAAAAAGCCTTTTGAATTCACAGCATCCCCGCTCCTACTTACTTAACTAGTGTTTTTCCTTTTTCTGGACCCCTCTGTAATAATGTGCTGGTATGTGTGGGAGGGACTACTTCTTCTGTTTCGGGCGCATGTCAGTTCAGTGCCCGCTCTGCATACAATTCCTGCCTGCAGCCTGTGTAATGCCTTCCCCTGCCCTGGCGGAGTGATCTGTCTTCCCCTGCTTATGGCTCAGCTCTGTCTGCTCCCCACTCGTTCTGGAAGCTGTGTCTGTGAGGAGGCAGAGAGGAAACCTCTCAGCCACAGGCAGCCGACATTTCTCTCCAGAAAGCAGGTAACAGCACTGCAGGAAGGAACTGAGGAGAAGAAGAGGTAAGTTAGTGAGGAGAAGAAGAGATTCATGATCGTGAGGCTGCCAGACAGTCACAGTGCAGTGCCTAACACAGCAGAACATTCAGGTGTGTCTGAACACTGAAGACACATTTTATTTCCCACAAAGTCAGGCAGGGCTAAAGATTGAAGGAAAGCCCAGAAAATCCACATTGTTTCTTTATGGATTTGACTTTGTAAACATTTACAGGATTGATGTAGCTAAATGTGCTTGCCTCACTGGTATTATTTCCCAAGTCAGCCTAAAGACTTCTATAGTAGAAAAAAAAAGTTATACTTTCAAATTTGTGCTTTTTAATCAAGCTGAGAACAGAAAAGCTTTTTTTCAGGTTGGAAATAAAATGATCAATAGCCATAGCAGTGTCATTGCAGGCATCCTGTCACTTCTGTCACAAGGGAAAATTACAGGAGTTCAATATGTAAGGAAGAGAGGATTCTCTCTGCCAGAGGTGGGAAGCATTGTGACTCTGCCCTACAAATCTCTGCTTTCACTTTATCTAAAAACTCCAATCCCAGACAGAGAGAAAGAGAGAGAGAGAGAGAGAGAGAGAGATTGGGAGAGACAGACTGAGAGGAGAAGAGAGAGATATTTATATAGATGGGGAGAGAGATGGAGAGACAGAGAAAGAAATAGAGAGAGAGACTGAGAGGAGAAGAGACAGATATATAGATGGGAGAGAGAGAGACTGAGAGGAGAAGAGACAGATTTATAGATGGGAGAGAGAGAGACTGAGAGGAGAAGAGAGAGATATATAAATGGGAGAGAGAGAGACAGAGGAGAAGAGAGAGATATATAGATGGGAGAGAGAGAGACTGAGAGGAGAAGAGACAGATATATAGATGGGAGAGAGAGAGACTGAGAGGAGAAGAGAGAGATATATAGATGGGAGAGAGACTGAGAGGAGAAGAGACAGATTTATAGATGGGAGAGAGAGAGACTGAGAGGAGAAGAGACAGATATATAGATGGGAGAGAGACTGAGAGGAGAAGAGACAGATATATAGATGGGAGAGAGACTGAGAGGAGAAGAGACAGATATATAGATGGGAGAGAGAGAGACTGAGAGGAGAAGAGACAGATATATAGATGGGAGAGAGAGAGAGACTGAGAGGAGAAGAGAGAGATATATAGATGGGAGAGAGAGAGACTGAGAGGAGAAGAGAGAGATATATAGATGGGAGAGAGAGAGACTGAGAGGAGAAGAGAGATATATAGATGGGAGAGAGAGAGACTGAGAGGAGAAGAGAGAGATATATAGATGGGAGAGAGAGAGACTGAGAGGAGAAGAGACAGATATATAGATGGGAGAGAGAGACTGAGAGGAGAAGAGACAGATATATAGATGGGAGAGAGAGACTGAGAGGAGAAGAGACAGATATATAGATGGGAGAGAGAGACTGAGAGGAGAAGAGACAGATATATAGATGGGAGAGAGAGACTGAGAGGAGAAGAGACAGATATATAGATGGGAGAGAGACTGAGAGGAGAAGAGACAGATATATAGATGGGAGAGAGAGACTGAGAGGAGAAGAGACAGATATATAGATGGGAGAGAGAGACTGAGAGGAGAAGAGACAGATATATAGATGGGAGAGAGACTGAGAGGAGAAGAGACAGATATATAGATGGGAGAGAGAGACTGAGAGGAGAAGAGACAGATATATAGATGGGAGAGAGAGAGAGACTGAGAGGAGAAAAGAGAGAGATATATAAATGGGAGAGAGAGAGAGACTGAGAGGAGAAAAGAGATGGAGAGAGAGACAGAAAGAGAAAGAGAGGGAGAGAAAAAGAGAGATGAAAGGGGAAAGAGACTGAAAGAGATGGAGAAAACAAGATATAGAGAGAATTAGAGATGGAGGGGCAGACAGAAAGAGAGAGACAGAGAGAAAGAGACAGATAAATATAATAGAGAGAGCGGTGGACAGAGAGAGAGAGATGGAGAAAGAGAGGGAGATGGAGAGAGCAATAGAGAAAGAGGGGGATAAAGAGAGAGAGAGATGAAAGGGGAAAGAGACTGAAAGAGAGAGATAGAGAAAACGAGATATAGAGAGAATTACAGATGGAGGGGCAGACAGAAAGAGACAGATTGATAAATATTATATAATATAAGATAAAGATGGAGAGAGATAGAGGGAGAGAGAAAAAGAGAAATGGAGAAAGACGCAGAGAGGTAGGCAGAAAGAGAGAGGGGCGGAGAGAGTGAGAAATAAAGAGAGAGAGAGAGAGAGAAAGAGAGAGATAGAGAAAGATAGAGAAAGAAAGAGACAGAGAGTTAAAGATTATATATCACAAAATAAAGATAGATAGAGAGGTTAGAGAGACTGAAATGATAGAGATACATCTCCAGGAGAGCTTGTTCTTTTGAAAGACAAAAGACTTACTAGCTATATCACCATATAAAAATTAAGGAAAGAGAGTCTAAAAAAGAAAACTAATGCAATGCAATATACTAAATGTCTGCTTTTGGGTTTAGGACTGCTTTAAATATACAGTGTCTCACAGAAGTGAGTACACCCCTCACATTTTTGTAAATATTTTATTATATCTTTTCATGTGACAACACTGAAGAAATGACACTTTGCTACAATGTAAAGTAGTGAGTGTACAGCTTGTATAACAGTGTGAATTTGCTGTCCCCTCAAAATACCTCAACACACAGCCATTAATGTCTAAACCGCTGGCAACAAAAGTGAGTACACCCTTAAGTGAAAATGCCCAAATTGGGCCCAATTAGCCATTTTCCCTCCCCGGTGTCATGTGACTCGTTAGTGTTACAAGGTCTCAGGTGTGAATGGGGAACAAGACTTTACAATCACTTTAAAGTCCCTTCTATTGCACTTAGCCTACTCCAAATCTCAAACTTTCTTCTGCAGTGCTCCGTCTTCCTGATACAGGGAAAGTGGAAAGGAGAGCTTCTGGAGCTCACAGAGGACATTACAAGGAGGCAGAAAACCACAATTTCAGGAAAAATAGATTATAGGGCCAGTAAGCAGTGGATATGTATGATTTTTATTTTTGAGCAACCATGAGTGTTTTTGAGCTGATAGTATCTTAAGACACTGGGCTCCATCCCTGAAACCTATCTACCGCTTTAAGAGCACTTTTAAAAAAGCTCATAGCATTTTTCAAAAAATGTTTTGCCATTCAGCAAAAAATGCTTGTAAACTATGGCCTGCGTTATTCCATTGAAATATGCGGTATTTATTTCATAGAACCATCCTGAGATAAAAGTGGTCTGTTCCCCTCTGAAATCAGTATTCCTTTTGGATAATCAAACCTATAACTGGCTGGAGAAAGATAAATATCACTTAAAGACAAAACTGCACTTTGTTTCAAGGCGGGGTCTAGGGAGGGGCCAGGGGCGGGGTCTGGGGAGGGGCCAGGGGTGGGGCTTAAGGGGCCCCATCAGGTAGGCTGTACGGGGCCCCATGATTTCTATCAGCAGCCCTGGGGGGAAGTACGGGCGCTGTAGTATCAGTGGGCTGCCAATCAGATATGCCAGCGCATCAGGGAGGGCACTATGGGCTCTACGGGCCTGTCTTCGAATACACGGTGGCTGCGGGCCACCACTTGTGCTAGCAACCGCACCAGCTTTAACTGCACTTATGGGACTCGCCACGTCATCAAGTGATACTGCAGTGATGGTTGTTCTAGGTCCAGGGTGTACTAGGCCGCTGGTGCTCACCAGATCACCAGAAGGCTGAGCGGCACTAGTACGGACACTCTGCTCCATACGAGCACGCTGCGATCTCTGCACCTCTTAAACTCCAGAATGGGGTCGGGTATGCCTGGTTCTAACAGAGACCCATCCGTCGTCAGAGCTGTCTGTCAGGGAGCCACTGCTCTATTCAGGTTCGTATACTGACCCTGATTCTGCCAGTGAGGCTTCCCTATCGCTCTCATCTGACATGGTCAGTATACTATAGGCCTCTGCACTACTGTACTACCGTTTAGTCATTTTAGCAACTAAATTTACAGGTACAGTAGTGTGACTCACAGGTAAAAAAGCACCTGGTTGTCAAGGACTATTTGATCGCTACAAAAAACTGCTAATGCTAGCAGTGATCAGGCCTGACTCTGCTAAAACAGCGGTTTTGTGTGTTTTGGTTTTTTTTTGGAAGTGACAGTAATCTATTGATTACTGCACTTGCCTGGGTGGGGTGGGGTAGGCTAGGCAGAAGGGCTAAATAAACGCAGGTGCTGGCAGGAATCAGTGCTGATCGTGCAAACACCGTGTTTTGGGAACCCTAAACTATTGGGGATACCAGTATAGTTCTGATCAGATCAGATATTGATCTGTTCAAACACTATACTAGTAATGGAGGAGTATGTGTGTGTATGTGTGAGTATGTGGTAATCAAGGGGTTAACTAATATTTCTAACTATGCGCCGGGGATCTGCACTGTCCTAAACTGACGTGAACACTAACTAATGTGGGGGTGATTGGGGGGTTTATCTTTATTGGGGGGGGTGGGGGGTGGCGGGGACCCTAAACCTACTTGGGACAGAAATGTACTCGCTAGCGCTAACTGAAGTCACAATCACACTATCACAGATATACAGAAAAACACTATATTACCTGTGTATAGTATGCAATGTGACAGGGGGGGAAGGGGTTAACTGGGGGTGATCAGATGGTTAAATCTTTATTGGGGGGGTGGCGGGTATCCTAACCCTAAAAAGAAGGGCCGCAAGCGCTAAACCTGGTCACAAGTCACACTAATACAGGTATATAGGAAACTGCTATATACTGTATACAGTGTGTGTTGTGACAGGGGGTGTAGGGGTTAACTGGGGGTGATCAGGGGGTTAAATCTTTATTGGGGGGTGGCGGGGACCCTAAACCTCCATGGGACAGAAACTAACTTGCTAGCGCTAACTCAAGTCACAATCACACTAATACAAAATACCACTATATTACCTGTATATTAGTGTGCAATGTGACAGGGGGGAAGGGGTTAACTGGGGGTGATCAGGGGGTTAAATCTTTATGGGGGGGTGGCGGATATCCTAAGCCTAAAAGGAATGGCCGCAAGCGCTAAACCTGGTCACAAGTCACACTTATACAGGTATATAGGAAAATGCTATATACTGTATACAGTGTGTGTTGTTGTGACAGGGGGTGTAAGGGTTAACTGGGGGTTGATCGGGGGTTAAATGTGCCTAGCCTAGGTGTGTGTGGGTGCTTGGTGCGGTACTCACAGTTCAGATCCGCTCTCTCCTCTCGATGAATCCAAAAAGGATTTGGGGAGGAGAGAGCGGGTCTTTTCTGTGCCTGTGTTTACATGACAAAAGCACAGGTCAGTATCTGATTGGGCAGGACAGATCAACAGGTCCAGGCCAAAAATCATTGGCCTGGACCTGATGACTGATCGGTTCTGAACCCAATAAGATCATCAGCGGGGTCGGGGGCGCGAGCGACGTAGGGCTTCAGTAAATCTGAAGAGTGCCATAGTAAATCTACGTTAAGTGGTCGGCAAGTGGTTAACCACTTCTGGACCAGGCCAGGCCGATACAGCACTGCATTACTTTAACTGACAATTCGACAGTCGAGCGACGCTGTACCCAAATAAAATGTATGTCCTTTTATTCCCACAAAAAGAGCTTTCTTTTGGTGGTATTTGATCACCTAGAGGTTCTAGAGTCCCATATGTTTTCTCCATTACCATGATAACATTTGAAGCCTGAAAGTATGCTCACAAACTTCTGGGCATTCCCAAAATCAGATGCACTCCACATAATACGCTTTGGAAAAACCCAGAACTATCCCACTTAAGTGCATCCCATACTCGATGCTTTGGGCCACATATCACTCCCAAGCATGCGCGCGGGAGACGCCGTTCACAGCACAGGGCTCTGAAGGAACGGCACGGGTGACCGTTCCGTAAGAGCGCATGCGCCGAGGACGTCATCAGCTGCATGCACTGTAAATATCTCCTAAACGGTGCATGCTTAGTAGATATTTATAGCACCTATAGGTTAGCCTTAATATATGCTTACCTGTAGGTAAAAGTCTTTAAAGTGGGTTTACAACCTCTTTAACCGCTTGCCTGCCGCCCGCCTGCCGTCATATTACGGCGGAGCGGTGCGACCATTGTTCTGGGCCGTCGTCATATGACGGCGGCCCATTCAGGCAGGGCAGGCGCGCGATCGTGTGCGCGCCGCCCTGCACTGCCGGTGTCGGCGTGTCCCCGGGACACAGCCCGTCACCGGCAGGGGGGAAACAGCCAATGGGCATGGCTGTTTCCCACGTGATCGGCTGTGTTCCAATAACACAGCCGATCACAATAGAGGAGCCAAGAAGATGACCACGCATGCCCGATCGGGAGCGCGCAGCACGGTCATGTCGGTGGCTCTGTGTTCCCTAGGAACACAGCTAGTCACCGGCAGTAGTAAACAGTCACTGACAGTGACTTTTTACTATGTGATCGGCTGTGAATCCATTCACAGCCGATCACAAAATGTAAACACAGAGCAGTAACTCACTGTTACTAGCTCTTCTCCCCTCACACACAGTTTCCAGTGTGAGGAGAGCAGAGCCAGAAACAGTGAGTTACTGCTCTGTACACCTGTCAAATGTAAAATCACACAAATAAAGGTCCCCACACAGTCCTCTGCCCCCCCCCAATTGCACCTGTCACCCAACAGTCACCTCATCAGTGCCCAGAAATTGACACCCATAACGTTCACATGTGAGCGTAGCGATCGCGGGCAGAATCACCGCGATTCTGCCCGCGATCCGGAAATCATTGCAAATCGCGGTACGCCTGTGCGTTGCCCGTGATTTGCAATAGCACCCCAAACGCTGTGCGATGTTGCCGCGATTTCCGCCTGCCGAATCGCGGTAACATCACGCAAACATCGCATGACACCCAAAAAATGTACAAGAGCTTCTTTGGGGCGTCATGTGCTGTTTGCGCGATGTTACCGCATCGTCATCTGTCAACCCATCAGTGACTGTCACCTGCCACCCATCAGTGATCATCCGCAGACAACCGTCACCCGTCGCACAGCCCATCACAGCCAGCACGTCAAAAAGGATGTACAGCAACGAGGAGGCCCTTCAGGTCCTTTCCATGACTGGTGAGAGCACCGGGGAGCTCTCATCAGTATCCGAATCCATATCCGAATCGATTCGGAATTTGACATCACTAATAGTAGCAGATCGGAGATGGACTCGGACTATTCCTGTACACTTTCCTTTATACAATGTATTTTGGGGTGCAATTAAAAGCTAAATACTGGGGTTATGGCAGCAAATAGCTGCCATAACCCCGGTATTTTTTTAAATGGCAGGTGGTTGGCTTTCAGATAAGGGTGGTCCCAGTGGTGGATTTGCAGCGAAATTACCTTTACGGTGCAGGGGAAGAGGTGCCCCCCCCTCCCGCCGCGTCCCAGACGTTTTCCCAGCTTACCGGACCCGCCGGCAGCGGGGAAAACTATCCGGTCCCGTATCCTCAGAGACAGGAAGTCGAGTGAGGGCAAGATGGCCCTCACTCGATTCTATGGTCTTGGAGGACCGGAGCTCAAAAGTCGTTGCCTAGCAACCGGTTTAAAGGGACGCTTTTTTTTTTTTTTTTTTTTAGTGTAGTTGTGAGGTGTGAGGTCTTTTTCACCCCAGATCTCACAATAAAGAGGACCTGTCATGCCTATTTCTATTACAAGGGATGTTTACATTCCTTGTAATAGGAATAAAAATGATTAAAACATTTTTTTTAAAACTGTGTAAAATAAAAAAATAATAAATAAAATAAATAGGAAAAAAAAAATTAAAGCGCCCTGTCCCCGTTAGATCGCGCGCAGAAGCGAATTCATTCGCAAGTCCCGCCCACATATGTAAACGGTGTTCAAAGCACACATGTGAGGTATCGCCTCGATCGTTAGAGCGAGAGCAATAATTTGAGTCCTAGACCTCCTCTGTAACTCTAAGCTAGTAACCTGTAGAAATCTTTAAAATGTTGCCTATGGGTATTTTTAAGTACCAATGTTTGGCGCCATTCCGTGAGCGTGCGCAATTTTGAAGCATGACATGTTGGGTATCTAATTACTTGGCGTAACATTATCTTTCACATATTGGGCTAAATTTACTGTTTTCTTACATTTTAATTAAAAAGGTGAATATTTTTCAAAAAAATTACATGTGGAAGACTGCTGCGCAAATATGGTGTGATAAAAAATATTGCAACGATCTCCATTTTATTCTCTAGGGTCTCTGCTAAAAAAAATATATAATGTTTGGGGGTTCTAAGTAGTTTTCTAGCAAAAAAAAAATGATTTTAGCTTGTAAACACCAAGTGTCAAAAATAGGCCCAGTCTTAAAAGTGGATAAATGGACAACTTTGTGTAAAGTGCTACTTGGATGTTAGGCCTCTGTATGTGGTTAGGCTGTGTAAAAGTGTTACACATGTGGTATCGCCATACTCAGGAGGAATAGCAGAATGTATTTTGGGGTGCAATTTTTTGATATGTGCATGCTATGTGTTGGAAATATTTGGACAACTTTGTGTAAAAAAATGCATTTTCATTTTCTTTCCAGTTTCCAAAAACTTGTGGGAAAAAATAAAACGTTCAAAAGACTCATTATGCCTCAAAAATTATACGTTGGGGTGTTTGCTTTTCAAAATGGGGTCATTTTATGGGGGTTTCCATTGTCCTGGTGCTCCAGGGCCTTCAAAAGTGCAATAGGTCTGTATGTGGCCAGGCTGTGAAAAAGTCTCACACATGTGGTATCGCCATACTCAGGAGGAGTAGTAGAATGTGTTTTGGGGTGTAGTTGCAAGTATACAAATGCTGTGTGAGAGAAATAACCTGTTGATACGTCAATTTGTAAAAAAAAAAATTTCATTTTGCAAAGAATTGTGGGAAAAAATTACAAATTCAAAAAACTCACCATGTCCCTTATTAAATACATTGGAATGTCTACTTTCCAAAAAGGGGTAATTTGGGGGGTATTTGTACTTTCCTGACTTTTTAGTGTCTCAAGAAATGAGATAGGCCTTCAGTACATCAGGTGTGATCAAGTGTGATCAATTTTCAATGAATAGCACCATAGCTTGTGGACTCTATAACTTTCACAAAGACCAAATAATATACACTTATTTGGGTTATTTTTACCAAAGATAAGTAGCAGTATAAATTTTGGCCAAAATTTGTGAAGAAAAATTACTAATTTGCAAAATTTTATGACAGAAACAAAGAAAAATGCGTTTTTTCACAATATTTTCAGTCTTTTTTTATTTATAGCACAAAAAATAAAAAACCCAGTAGTGATTAAATACCATCAAAAGAAAGCTCTATTTGTGTGAAGAAAAGGACACAAATCTTTTATGGGTACAGTGTTGCATGACTGAGTAATTGTCATTCAAAATGTGAGAGCGCTGAAAGCTGAAAATCGGTCTGGGCAGGAAGGGGGTGAAAGTGCACTGTAGGCAAGTGGTTAATTAGACTTTTCATACGCTGTACCCATGTTTGTTGTTTTTAGACTTTATGTTTGATTTTGTGTAAGTAAAAGCTTTAATACCCACTTCATCTCCAGAAGGTTTTAGCACAATGAACAGACAGTTTTTTTGCTTTTCAGTACTGTGGTAGTTTAACTGGCAATTGCGTGGTAATGCAACGCTGTACCCAAATTAATTTTTTTTTTTTTTACACAAATAGAGCTTTCTTTCGGTGGTAATTGATCACCACTGGGTTTTTATTCTGTATTATATAAATAAAAAAAGACCAAACATTTTGAAACAATATATATTTTACTTTCAGCTATAAAACCTATCCAATAAAAATATTTAAAAAAAATCTTATTTCTTCATAAATTTAGGCCAAAATGTATTCTGCTACATCAGGGGTGTCAAACTAAATTTCATCTCGGGCCACATCATCATTATGGTTGTCCTCAAAGGGCTGGTTATATCTGTAAGATTAGATTCCCAGAGCACCCCACGCCCCCTTACACGAGATGTCAAGAGTCACCCACCCTTCCTTACATCCTAATGCACCCCCTTACCTTGTGCTGCTGCCAGGAAGAAGATGCAGGTGGATCTGGGAGGAAGAAAGTACAGGGTCTGGAGGAGGACCAGAGGCGGGCTGGAGTCAGCTTCCAGATTCTGCTGAATGCTGAGACCAGGGGAGGAAGATAAAAGGTGGTGTTGCGGCTGCGCAGGGAGGTGCAGGATCTGTAGGATCCTGTAGCTGCAAACTGCTGTGAAGGGAGGGCAAAGACAAGCCTTTCTGCATTTGCACAGAGAAGCACTGGATCTGGCAAAGGAGTTCTGTCCCATCTGCTGCCGACTACTGAGAAAATGTGGGGACAGAGACAAGGTGCTGCAGGAGAGGTGCGAGGGCCACATGAAATTGCCTGGGGGGGCCGCATTCGGCCCGCGGGCCTTGTGTTTGACACCTGTGTGCTACATCTTTGCTAAAAACAAAAAAAAAATCCCAATAAGTGTATATTGATTGGCTGGCATACAAGTTATAGCATCTACAAAAGATAGTATATATACTGGAATTATTATTTTTTTATACTAGTAATGGCGGTGATCAGCGACCTATAGTGGGACTATGATAGCGCAGCGGGCAATCTGACACCAACCTACACTGGATGGGAACTAGCTAACCGACATCACCATTGACACGAATACAGTGATCAGTGCTAATACCATACACTGTCATTGTACTAATGCCACTGGCTGGGAAGGGGTTAACATCTAGGAGCAATCAATGGGTTAACCATGTGCCCAACAATGTGTATTGTGTGCTTTTGCTTAGAGATGTGTTTCTTTTTCTCCCTACCTTGCAGGGAGACAGCCACATCGCTGCTCTCTGGCTAGAGCCCTGTTTCCTTTGAAAAAATAAATGTACATGGTTCAGCACAATGCAGCCGCCCTGCCGCAGTATTTATACAATGTGGCGGTCCGCAAATGTTTAACCACTTCTGGACCGGAAGATTTTCCCCCTTAACGACCAGGCAATTTTTTGGGTTTCGGCACTGCGTTACTTTAATGGATAATTGCGCGGTCATGCGACGCTGTACCCAAATAAAAGTGATTTCCTTTTTTTTCCACAATAAGGGCTTTCATTTGGTGGTATTTGATCACCTGTGCAATTTTTATTTATAGCATTATAAAAAAAAAGCGACAATTCTGAAAAAAAAAAAAAAACTATTTTCACAAAATTAAAATCAAAATTTTTCATAATTTTAGGCCAATTTGTATTCTGCTACATATTTTTGGTTAAAAAAAATATCCCAATAAGCATATTTTAATAGGTACTTTGCGCAAAAGATACCACGTCTACAAACTAGGGGAAAGATTTATGTAATTTTTATTTATTTATTTCATTTTATTGGTAATGGCGGTGATCAGCAATTTTCAGCGGGACTGAGACATTGCACGGACAGATTGGACCCCTGACATTTTTTACACTTTTGGGGGGGCCAGTGACATTACTACAGTAATCAGTGCTAAAAATATGCACGGTTACTGTAAATATTACACTGGCAGGGACGGGGTTAACCTAGGGGCGATCAATGGGTTAAGTGTGAGCCTAGGGGGTGTTTTCTAACTGTGGAGGGATGAGCTTGTGAAATCAATACAGAGACCTGTGTTCCTAAATAGGAGGAACACAGGCACTCTGTATTGATTCTTGGGAGGACAACAGCCTGCTGTGTTTACAACAGAAGACTGCTGTTCTCTCTTCATGGGGAGCGATCGCAGGTGCCCGGCAGCAATCGTGACCGCCCGCCCAATGGATTGGCTTCCCCGCTGGAGAGTGGGCGTGCGCCCCCAGGATCGCTCCCGTGGACCGCCCTCTAGGTACGGCGATTTGTGGGAACCTGCCGACCTGGTCGGCAAGTAGTTAAATGCCATTCGATCCTGTCTGAAATCTAAGCTTCCTTGAAAGGAAGGGGAAGTGTTGTGAAGTCCTAACACGTCTTCTCCTAGGGTGACAACGCTCACTAGTTTGTAATAATGTAAGCAGAGCTGTGACAATGTTGCTCTTCTATTTATACATAACAGTGAGTGTTGTCACCCTAGGTAAGGAAGTGTGTTACTGGCAGGATTGCCAGATAAAAATAAAGGACAAAAAGCCCACTGCAAGTCTGTACTTGCTTATCTTAATGGCTGCAACCCGGCCCGTACAAATCTAATGTGGGCTGCCCACCAACGTCTCAAAGACTTGAAAGGGCCATACTGCATAAGAAATGTTGCATTTAATTCTATAGGACATAAGTCCCCAGGCACAGGAAGCTTGGCCCTAGATTTTTACTCGACAGGTTGCATCTTTTAAACAAAGTACAGACCTGTAAGGGGTTCAGTGTCATAGCTTAACCGCCCTAAAGCACATTTACTGCTAAAGGACAGCTGCGCTAAGTCTGCATACCCCTGTTAAAATGTCAGGTTTCTGTAAAGTAAAAAAAAAGAAAAAATTAGACAAAATTTCAGAACTTTCTCCACCTTTAATGTGTAGCACTGCCCCCTTAGGAGCTGCTGGTTTTTCTACTTCTGGATTCCCCTGGGTTACCCGTAGCAACTGCATGCAGAATCTTAACACTTTACTTTCTTGGCTCAGTCAATAAACAGACTAGGGGTTGTTTTTTTTTTTTTATATTGGGATGGGAGAAGGGATTAGTGGGATACTCCAACACTTGAACTATTCCCAATGCTGAGGACTTCTGAGAATGCGGCAAAGCCGCAGCTTCATCCTGCCACTAGATGAATCTGAGGTAATTTTCCTTTTAGTGCTTATCTTCAGGGCACACACCTAGTACTAGGCCTGCACGATATTGGAAAAAAAATATATTGCGATATTTTTTTTCCAACGATATATATTGCGATATTGTGGGACCCGTCCTTTATATGGAGAAATATAAAGGAGGTTGGCTGCAGCCCACTTCAGAATATAACCCTGGAAGGGGTTATATAATAGATTATAAAAAGGAAGAGGAAGTGATTGGTGCTGCCAGTATATATGTGAAATACAATAAATAATCTATATTGACATGGTGTGTATACAAAAAGGGAAAAGTAGATGTATGTATGTATATGTAGAGGAAAATCAATTATTAATATATAAATCACCTTTATTAATAAATAATTTATTTTACTCTACATATACATACATACATCTACTTTTCCCTTTTTGTATACACACCATGTCAATATAGATTATTTATTGTATTTCACATATATACTGCTACTGGCAGTGGTGGTAGGAGGCTGGAGCGGTGGATTAGAAAGGAGCACAGCCGCATACATTACATTACTCACTCGTGCAGGCTGCAGCCCGCCCCACACATTCAGTGAGTCTCACTCTCCGCCCTAGTTTTCTCAATGGCACATTCAGGGAGCCAATCACGCCGTGAGTAGGCACAGCGAACCAATCAGGTGTGCAGGCACGCGTGATTGGTTAGCTGTGCAGCTGCTCACGGCGTGATTGGTTGCTTGAATGTGCCATTGAAAAAAACTAGGGCAGAGAGTGAGACTCACTGAACGTGTGGGGCGGGCTGCAGCCTGCAGTGGATTGGATGTGTGAGTTCTCCTCCGAGTCCCTGCCTAACACGGAAGTCTGCGAGTCCTCCTGTCCTCCTCCGAGTCCCTTCCCCCTGCCTATGCAAATATTGTGACCTCGGCGATATGAATATCGCCTACGGCCACAGAACGATAGTCGATATCATATCGACTATCGTTCAGCCCTACCTAGTACCCCCTTTCTATCCACCAGCTGACACCCATCCACTGACTGCTCTACTCTGGAGTGGCCCCCTTCCTAGACAGGCCCCACAGGCACGATCCTCTGTACTCACGATGCTGCTTTCCAGGCTCTCCAGTGCCTCGACTTCTTCAATCAGCTTCCATGGACTTCTGGGTTCAGCTCCACCCTTCTGGCTCACCAGGCCGACTGCCTGTGACCATACACCAACTGCTGCAGAAGAGGAGACAGCTGCACCACGACAGTAGTCTGTGACAATTCCTGGGCTGTATAAAAGCCTGTGCCCATTGGTCATGTTTCCTCCACTGTGCAATGTGCCTTCCCAATGGACCAGTGGGGACACTCCCTCAGAGCACATGAATCACACATTGACCAGACCTAACTTACAGATCCTGCTCCCAGGTAAGCAGAGAATATATAATTTACCTACTGCTCCTCTCATAGGCAGACAGAGCCGAAAACTATACTCACTCTCTAGCACCTATCTAGGAGGCTGCTACACTCACCCCCCACTAAACAAACCATGTCTTCACTGGCTCTGGGGCAGCTGCCCCCTACAAAAATATCTCCCTCAAAAATGTCCTAACCAAGTGTCCCACAAACCTGGAAAGGGGGAAAAGGGAAATGAATGTGTATAATAATAAATTACGTAGAAAAATATATATTCACTGTACAAGTATTTACAAAACCATTTATACACATTAGGCACATTAACTTAATGCACCCCCCACCAAACAAAAATCTGAGCGGGTGAAACATGTCATCCTAAATAACTGAACACAATATTTACACTGCAAACCATAGAGGGCCTAACCAGAGCCGGATATTCCAGTGCAAGCCTGAAAAGGAAACACAGAGGTTAAGCACACCATAACAATATTATCCTGAATCGGTGAGACTGCCCTCTCCTCAGAGGTGACCTTCTCACCCAAAGGTCCCTAACTATACATTCTGGTAGACATCATTGGCATTCTTGACTCAGCGTTCACACTATCAAGCTATCTACCTTCTTTGGTCACAATTTGTGACTGAAATAGGCACAGTCCCTTTAACACCCGGGCATTGGCTCTTCTCTATTTCAGTCAAGCCCATAAGTTCATGAAGGCATGCGGAGTCCATCCTACTGATGCGCACAGTGTCCTTCCCACCTGTAGCACCGAGGCAACATGTTTTCTTGGTGACAAGTCATTTGCTGGAGCCTGAGAAACCTTGTCCAGCTTGTGGGGGTCATCAGTCTCTTCAGGGGCCCCTGCATTAGGGCACCCACCACAAAAGAGACTTCAGCCACGACCTGCTCTCCTAAGGTAGCAACCTGCACAAAATTCCTTTAACTGGCCCACTGACCCGACAGATCTTCACAAAGTGTCTCTTTAGAAAGTCTCCCTTTGAAAAGAGCCAGATGGCCCAAACTTCTTTGCAGAGTGTCCTTTTAACTCTGAAGTGGTAAGTGATCCTGGCTCGGTGGCCCAAAGGATCTCCATTTTTGAAAAGTCATATTATCACTAGAGTCCTTCTTTAACAAGAGTCTCTTTGTAAGGTTGGAGGGTTGCCCTAGCAACAGATTGAAATCCTGAACTTTAACTGTACACTTTAACTTCAGGCTCTCCAGACCCTCTTCTTCTTTAAGCAACTCAGGCTAGCCAGCCTTAACACTCAGCTCGGCAAAGGGTAACATCCTGCATCCTCAGCAAAAGTAAATCAGGATGTGGGATCCAAACAACCTTCCCCTCAGAGTCTCTGACACGGATAGACCAAGCCTGGCCAGATCCGTTTAACCACGTGGAGGTGCGCCGGCCAATGTAGATAGCCCGCCCAAAGTTCCAGTTGGCCTTTACAGACTGAAAGGTTTTCCACAATTCAGGCTTAAACAGGTTGCGGTAAGGTTTTGGGATATAAAGAAAGTCCCACACAGCCTTGTCACACCAAGCCTCTCTCCTGGCTTCGATCTCCAGCATGATCCCCCTAGGAGCAGAAGGATAGTCGTATCCATATTCCAAAGCCACCTTTCTCTGTATCAGCCGTTGTAGTCTAGAGAACCTGGGGAGGGTTTGTCTGTTGCCTCTCCCAGGCGGGGAATACAGGGTCTCCTTTCTTGTGATGAGGAGGGCATAGGCCTCGTTTTGCTCCCGAGCGTAGGTTCAGGCAGGGATAGATCTGGGACCCGTGTAGCATAGGCCCCGCAGAACCTCAGATTCTTGGCACACTGACCACGTGTACCACTGATTCCCTTGTCTCATCAGGAATGCTAGGACTGGCCGAACTGCTCGGTTCATCCGACCCCCAGTCCCACTCTGTCTCCTCTTCTGACTTCCAGACATCAATCCCCTCATCCAAGGATCCACAGCGATGTTGAAAGCTAGGAGACCCCACGTCAATGGCCCCAGGCTCTTCCTCACTCAGTCTTTCCCACCGCAGGCCATCGGCTCCCCTCTGCCGTAGTTAGAACGGTACTGGTGTCTGCCACTGCTGTCTTCCATGCATCAGGTGGCGACTCCTAAGCCCTCTCTACCTGCATGCACATAGCCTCTGTAGTGCAGGTCTCCCTCACTTGGCACACCGTAGTACCAGTAGGAGCTATTGGTCCTGGCCCCAGCAACATCTTGGGTACTCCTCTTCCTCTGCCCACAGGGATTCCCGGTTCAGAAACCGACAGGACTCCAGTGACCCCAGTCTCCCACAACACATTCATTCTTCTGGGCTGACGTTACGCAGCAGCAGATTGCCCCAGTGCCTGCACTAGCCCCACACATGCAGCCGCATTGGTAACATTCAGACACTGACTACATACCAGGCCCAAATGTTCCATGCCCGCTCCAGTACACAACGTCAGCCGGCCATCGGGCACAAGTCGCACCCCAGTGTCCCACAGGGTCGACATCAGCATTCCACGCAGCTCCGCAAGATCTCCGCCAACACGTGGGATAGCCTCCACATTCCGGATCACTCCGGCACTCACCATCTTGCTTCTCCACACACGTGTCTCCCTCTCAGCTACACCCGAAAGCGGAAGTAATTTGTAGGCTCCCTTCCTCTTTCCGGATTGGCTGTTTGTGAGTGGCGTCTCCGCCCCCAACTCCAGATTAGCCGATTCTCTGGCAGTGGCTCCTCCTGCTAGGCAGATCTCTTGAGCATGCGCTTTCCTGCGCGGTACAGTAGCCTCTTCACTGCCGCTCCAACTCAGCTCAGCCTGCATGAAGATCACTGTGCAGCAGATCGTGCTCCTCAATCCGCACACATCCGCCATCCTTGTCTGTACCTGGGCCTGAGTTGCACCTCCACCTCACCAGGCCAACTGATCTCCCTTGCTATTTTGGAGAATTGTCCCGCTGTCAGGCATTGCACAGCCAACATTTCTGTTGACAGCACATGTACAGACAACACTCGTCATACTGTCTTGGAAAATTGTCCCGCTGTCATAAATTTCACGGGCAACACTTTTCTTTACAGCATCTCTTCCAGTATCACTCTCCTCACTACTTATGAAAATTGTCCCGCTGATGTATACTGCACAGTCAACATTTTTCTCCATAGTGAATGTCCAGACATGGCCCTCAGCACACCGATCCACATGCCCTGGGCCTCCACCTTCTCCGTCCGCACTTGCACCAATCACTGTAAAGCAGACATAGTCCTTTTGTACAGTATGATGCATCTCCTCTCCTCTAACTCACCTGCACATTTCTTGAAAGCACAGATTAGATTTAACAAAAGTCCATCCGTTGCCAACCATCACTGTGAATCTGATTCTTCATCCCACTCTCCCTAATCCCTGTAGAGCAGGCATCACTCTCCTCCTTGGCACGCCAGCACATTTCTTGAGAAAGCATGACGTTATTTTGCAAGATTTCTTGGCTGTTGCCGTTAGCAACCGTTGCGGTAACTCAGGAAAATATCCCGGACAAACCAAATGTAATACTGCCCACTTAGGAGCTGCTGGTTTTTCAACTTCTGGATTCCCCTAGGTTACCCGTAGCAACTGCATGCAGAATCTTAACACTTTACTTGCTTGGCTCAAACAAACAGTCTAGGGGTTGTTGTTTTATTTGATAATGGGATGGGAAAAGGGATGAGTGGGATATTCCAACACTTGAGCTATTCACAATGCTGAGGACTTCTATCTGAGAATGCGGCAAAGCCGCAGCTTCATCCTGCCACTAGATGAATCTGAGGTAATGTTCCTTTTAGTACTTATCTTCAGGGCACACACCTAGTACCCCCTTTCTATTCTCCAGCTGACACCCGTTCACTGACTACTCTACTCCAGAATGGCCCCCTTCCTGGTCAGGCCCCACAGGCACGATCCTCTGTACTCACGATACTGCTTTACAGGGTTCTCCAGTGCCTTAACTCCTTCAATCAGCTTCCCTGGACCTCTGGGTTCAGCTCCACACTTCTCGCTCACCAGGCCGCCTGCCTGTGACCATACACCAACTGCTGCAGAAGAGGAGGCAGCTGCCACCCTCCTTTCGGGACTCTGCTCACCAGCCAAAGACCTTGAGCACATGTGTTCCTGGCTTTATATACACTCCACAATGCACCGAGACAGCAGTCTGTGCCAATCCCTGGGGCTGTATAAAAGCCTGTGCCCATTGGTCAGGTTTCCTCCACTGTGCCTCCTCATTGGACCAGTGGGGACACTCCCTCAGACCACATGAAATACACACTGAGCCCATTGAGCAGACCTAACTTACAGATCCTGCTCCCTGTTAAGCAGAGAGAATACCTGCTGCCCCTCCGATAGGCAGACAGAGCCAAAAACTATACTCAGTCTCTAGCACCTATCTAGGAGGGTGCTACAAATGTAACCTATATACTGTACAATTCAATTGAACAAACTGAATTTTTTTTTTTGGGGGGGGGGGGGGGGTTATAAAAATAAAAAAACTAAAATATGTGGTTGCATAAGCGTGCACACCCTCTTATAACTGGGGTTGTAGTATTCAGAATTAAGCAATCACATTTAAACTCATGTTAAATAGGAGTCATTTAAAGTGCCTCTGATTACCCCAAATAAAGTTCAGCTGTTCTAGTAGGTATTTCCTGACATTTTCTTACAGCAAAAGCCATGGTCCACAGAGGAATCTCATTGTTAAAAAGATATTAGACAAGAGAAGGGTACAAAAGAATTTCCAAGGCATTAAATATACCATGGAACACAGTAAAGACCGTCATTATCAAGTGGAGAAAACATGGCACAACAGTGACACTACCAAGAACTGGACACCACCCCAAAACTGATAAAAAGACGAGAATAAAACTGGTCAAGGAGGCTGCCAAGAGTCCTACAGCAACATTAAAGGAGCTGCAGGAATATCTGGCAAGTACTGGCTTGTGTCGTCCATGTGACAACAATCTCTTGTATTCTTCATGTCTGGGCTATGGGGTAGAGTGGCAAGACAGAAGACACACACAGTATCTCACAAAAGTGAGTGCACCCGTCACATTTTTGTAAATCGTTTATATCTTTTCATGTGACAACACTGAAGAAATGACACTTTGCTACAATGTAAAGTAGTGAGTGTACAGCTTGTATAACAATGTAAATCTGCTGTCCCCTCAAAATAATTCAACACAGTCATTATTGTCTAAACCGGTGGCAACATAAGGGAGTACATCCCCAAGTTAAAATGTCCAAATTGGGCCCAAAGTGTCAATATTTTGTGTGGCTACCTTTATTTTCCAGCACTGCCTTAACCATCCTGGGCATGGAGTTCACCAGAGCTTCACAGGTTGCCACTGGAGTCCTCTTCTACTCCGCCATGACGAGATCACAGAGCTGGTTGATGTTAGAGACCTTACACTCCTCCAACTTCTGTTTGAGGATGCCCCACAGATACTCAATAGGGTTTAGGTCTGGAGACATGCTTGGCCAGTCCATCACATACTTCCCTGCAGTCCAGTCTCTGAAGCGAGGGGATCATGCTCTGCTTCAGTATGTCACAGTACATGTTGGCATTCATGGCTCCCTCAATGAACTATAGCTCCCCAGTGCCAGCAGCACTCATGCAGCACCAGAACATGACACTCCCACCATCATGCTTGACTGTAGGCAAGACACACTTGTCTTTGTACTCCTCCTCTGGTTGCCGCCACAAGCGCTTGACACTATATGAACCAAATACGTTTATCATGGTCTCACCAGACCACTGGACATGGTTCCAGTAATCCATGTCCTTAATCACCTTGTCTTCAGCAAACTGTTTGCAGGCTTTCTTGTGCATTATCTTTAGAAGAGGATTCCTTCTGGGATGACAGCCATGCAAACCAATTTGATGCAGTGTGCGGCGTATGGTCTGAGCACTGACAGGCTGACCCCCCACCCCTTCAACCTCTGCAGCAATGCTGGCAGCACTCATGTCTATTTTTCAAAGACAACCTCTGAATATAACTCTGAACACATGCACTTAACCTCTTGGTCCACCATGGTAAGGCCTGTTCTGAGTGTAACCGGTCCTGTTAAACCGCTGTATTGTCTTGGCCACCATGCTGCAGCTCCATTTCAGGGCCTTGGCAATCTTCTTTTAGCCTAGGCCAGTGATGGCAAACCTTGGCACCCCAGATGTTTTGGAACTACATTTCCCATGATGCTCAACTACACTGCAAAGTGCATGAGCATCATGGGAAATGTAGTTCCGAAACATCTGGGGAGCCAAGGTTAGCCATCACTGGCCTAGGCCATCTTTATAAAGAACAATAATTCTTTTTTTCAGATCCTCAGAGTTTTTTTGCCATGAGGTGCCATGTTGAACTTCCAGTGACCAGTATGAGAGAGTAAGAGCGATAACACCAAATTAAACACACCTGCTTCCCATTCACACGTGAGACCTTGTAACACTAACAAGTCGCATAACACTGAGGAGGGAAAATGGCTAACTGGGCCCATTTTGGACATTGTCACTTAGGGGTGTACTCGATTTTGTTGCCAGCGGTTTAGACATTAATGGCTGTGTGTTGGGTTGTTTTGAGGGGAAAGCAAATTTACACTTTTATACAAGCTATACACTCACCACTTTATATTGTAATTTCTTCAGTGTTGTCACATGAAAAGATATAATGAAATATTTACAAAAATGTGAGGGTGTACTCACTTTTGTGAGCTACTGTGTGTGTATATGTATACACACGCACGCGCGATTCTGCACTTGTGGGTAGGGGGGTGTGCGCAGCTTCTGCTGCGATTTGTCACAGCAGAAGTCAATTAGCAGGCGCTGGCTAATGGATGTCCGCCAGCACCCGTCGATCGGTGGGAAAATACACAGAAGCTCTGCCTAGGTAACCAAGGCAGAGCTTCATCCTGACAGAGGGGAAGTGATGGATTTTCAAATCCATCACTACGCTTAGTAAAAGTACACATTATACACAAACACTGGCTAGGTACTCGGGTAACCCTTTGATCGTTCCCTAGCTGTTTAACCTTTTTCCCAACCAGTGTTATTAGTACAGTGACAGTGCATATTTTTAGCACTGATCACTGTATTAGTGTCACAGTATCAGTGTGAGAATAATGTCTGCCGCAATATCGCAGTCCCACTATAATCCCGCTGATCGCTGCCATTACAAGTATAAAAAAAAAAGTTTCAGTATATATTCCATAGTTAGTAGACACAATAACACTTGCGCAAAGCAAACAATATACGCTTAGGATTTATTTATTTTTCTAGCAAAAAGATGCAGCAGAATACACAATGGCCTAAATTTGTAAAGCAATTTGATTTGGATGTTCCATAGCAGAAAGTAAAAAAGTTTGTTTTCAAAATGGTCAGTCTTTTTTTTTGTTATAGTGCAAGAAATAAAAAAACCCAGGAGATCAAATACCACCAAAAGAAAGATCAATTCGTGGGGGGGAAAAAAAAAAAAAAAAAGGACAAAAAAATGGATTTTTGTAAAATCTTACCGTAAAATCCTTTTCTCTTAAGCTCATTGACAGACGTAGTCCTCCTTGATTAATATCAACTCGGGTTATACTGCCCTCTACAGGAGTAGGACTAGACAGGAAAGAAAACGCTCTGGCCACACCCTAGGGGCAGTCCCAGAGGGTATATCCTCTCTCTCTCTGCTACAGCAAATCAGTTATGTCACAAAGCAGTGTTTAGAGAATTTAACCCAACCCAACTCAAAATAGAGGGGCGGGTACTACGTCTGTCAATGAGCTTAAGAGAAAAGGATTTTACGGTAAGATTTTACAAAAATCCATTTTTCTCTGTCGCTCATTGACAGACGTAGTCCTCCTTGATTAATATCAACTCGGGACATCCCAAAGCAGTGCCACAAATGAGGGGTGGGAAAATGTAAATCAAAATCCAATCTAGAAGGCCCAACCAGAAGTTTTAAAGGCTCATTAATCACACGATGAGACTCAACTGAAATGCCAACGGAAAAAAACCCTCGAGGTAGACCACCGGTCTCCTCAAATTGCGGCCTGCAAAACCTTGCGGCCAAATGAGGCATCCGCCGATGCCATCACATCAACTTTATAAAATTTTGTAAAGGTATGCATCGACGACCAGGTAGCCGCCTTGCACACCTGGACCACTGACGCCTGATGGCGGTAGGCCCAGGAAGTACTGAGCGCTCGAGTGGAGCGCGCCTTAACAGGGAACAGAGGATTTCGACCCCTAATAGAATAAGCCTGTACCACCGTCTGTCTGATCCATTTGGAGATAGTCGCGGCAGATGCAGGCAACCCCTTTCTGGGGCCATCCGTGATCACAAAAAGTGAATCCGTTTAACGGAACGATTCCGTAGTCTTCAGGTATACCCTGATTGCCCGAACCACATCCAAGGAATGCAACGCATATTCCCGAGGATGATTGGGCTTAGGACACAAGGAAGGTAGCACAATATCTTCATTCTGATGGAAATCTGAAACCACCTTAGGAAGAAAGGATGGCTTCAGATGAAGGACTACCTTATCCCTATGAACCACTAGATATGGGGAATGGCATGATAATGCAGCCAGTTCTGACACCCTGCGTGCAGAAGTGATAGCCACCAAGAAGGCCACCTTCTGGGATAATGTAAGCAAGGGAATCTCCCTGATATTTTCAAAGGGAGGTTTCTGCAGAACCGACAAAACCAAATTAAGATCCCAGGGCGGTAAGGGCGCGCGCACTGGCGGAGCCAAGTGCCGCACCCCCTGGATGAAATTCCGCACCAAGGAATGAGTAGCCAAAGGCTTCTGAAAGAAGATTGCTAATGCTGAAACCTGACCCTTGATGGTGCTCAAGGATAGTTTCAGCTCAACCCCCTTTTGCAAAAAAGCCAAAATACGGGTCACCAAATAAGTACGTGGGGGAAATCCCAAGGATTCACACCACGCAATATAAGTCTTCCATGTGCGATAATAGACTTTGCTGGAAGTCGCTTTCCTAGCTTTAATTAGAGTAGGAATAACTGAAGCTGACAACCCTCTGTCCTTCAGTACCTGGGTCTCAATGGCCAGGCCATTAAAACCAGCGACTATAAAGCACAATGGAAGATCGGTCCTTGAGACCGCAGATACTCCCTGAGAGGAAGTCTCCAAGGAGCGTCCGCAACTAGCCTGTCCAAGTCGGCGTGTCCGGCTTGACGAGGCCAGCCCAGAATTTCCAGGATAACTGGAGTTCCCTCCACCTCTATCCTGCGGAGAAATCTCAGCAGCAATTTGAGAGGAGGGAAGACATATAGTAGCTGACACTGCCTTTACAGGCCATTCAGCGCGTCTGCTGCGTCCGCTAGAGGATCGGGGGCGCGCGTTACCAACCTCCGTGCCTTCCTGTTGAGCTGATATGCCAACAGATCCACCTCCGGGATGCTCTAATGAAGACACAGATGGTGAAATCCTTGGTGATCGACCTAAGTCATCACCATGATATTGTCTGACTGGATCCGAACCGGGCTGCCCTAGAGCTGCTTGGTCCAGGCAATCCGACAAAGTCTGATCGCTCTCTGTTCCCACACATTTGTCAGAAACTTGATTCCTATCAGAAGTGATGACTTCTCCTGGTTGAGCATTAGAGACCGAAGTCACCAAACCAGAGGCTCCTTGGTCCGCTCGCTCAACCGGATCCGATTCCTGGAGGGAACTGAGAATGATCTTTGGAAAAGGTAAAGAAAATGATCTGCTCAGGGAACGGGAACTACCGCTCCCTGTAGCATATAAATGTTGGAAGGGAAGAATCGCACCGGTAGCAGTGATCGACACTCGATCTTGTATCCTGATCGTATGATCTCCTGAAACCTTTAGACTGGGATTCAGGAAAGCCCTGGATCTGAATACCGGTGAAGACATCCCCCCACCCCTGAGAAGGGTGGGGGCGCACCTTCAGGCTGTATTAGCCTTATCTTCGGGTTTGGCTGAGTCTGCTTTTTGTTTACCCGACCAGCGTCTTTTGAACCCTCCTAAAGGGGCTTTGCCCTTCCCGCTCGCCCCAGCGGAGCGAACAAACCCTTTATGAGCAGAAAAGAAAGGTCCACACCTATTACGAGGTCCTTTAGTTTTAGCAGCCTGCGGCAAAAAAGTACTCTTGCCCCCTGTGACATCCTTTATGATCTCATCTAGGGTGGCCCCAAATAGGCGATTCCCCAGAAACGTGAGATTCGCCAGAGCTTTCTTGGAACCTTGATCCGCCGACCAACATTTTAACCACAGCACACGTCTGAGGACTACTGCTGACATAGATGCATGTGCTAACAAGGGAGTGGCATCCAGGGCTGCGTCATCTGTGTAGGATAGCGGCGGCTTGCAAGCTAGCAGCGGCCTGCGGGAGGTTTGCATTCGGCCTGTGCGGCCTACGTGAGTGCCTCGGCCTGCAGGTGGTGTCCTCGGCCTGCGGGAGGCTGTGCGGCCTGTGGAAGTGACCGGCTTTCTGGAGGGATGGCGATCTGTGGCTGCAGTAACTCAGGCATAGGCATCGGCCTGTGTACACACTATGACAGGTAGGATACCTTTATCCTCAAAGTAATGCCTTTTAGTAGTCTGCCACTGACTTCAGTCACCCTTACAGTCATATAGTGACTTTAGATCGTCAGCTCCCAAACCAAGCCTCCTGGTTTCTATTCACAAAATCACACTCAAATTGGGGGATCTGCAGGGTTCATACGCATTTTCACCAATAAAATTCCATGACTTCACGTAAATATTCATGACCTAATGTTTCATGAAATGTCTATGTATACATGTTAAATAAGAAGAAAATCTATGTCACACCCAGCATATTTTTACTAAAATAAATGACAAGCTTTGTAGTGTACAGTACCTCTGCATTTAGTGTTTCGTTTCTGGATACAGCGTGACTCAAAATGGTCCCTTGTTTTACAGTGGATGAGATGGAAGCACTGCTGCCGCAGCTGGGAGTCGGTGTCACTTCAGGCGCACGGGTGAAAAAGCCAGCGATCTGATTGGAAGCTGTCGAGCACGCAGCTGCAGACTGGTGCTTTGCACCTTTAGCCTGGCTAGACAGCTCTGCCTCTCCCATGTTCGAAATGTCAAACGTTTTACGACACGTTGTACATTTAGCACGTCCCGGGTCCTGATCTTTCTCCAGCCACCTCTCATACTTTTCGTCATGAAGCCATACATTTTTAAAGCTGCATTTCCCTGTCATTGCTGTAACACTGTGAACACACTAACTTTAGCTGAAACTGTGTTACCCCAGTTGTAATTTGACCAATATACTGTAACTGGAGAAAGATTAATGGCCGCTACTGCTTGGGGATAAAGCATCAGTTCAGGCAGTCATGATGGAGGTGCAGGCGGACTGGTATGGATGGCACAGACAGTCAGATGCACAAAATGCAGCACTTATTCTTTAAAACCAAGCCACAGTCATGATGGAGGAGGTGCCGGCAGACTGGTATGGATGGCACAGATCTGATGCACAAATGCGGCACTTACTCTTGGAGAAAGAACAGTAAATGGGTGCTCCTGCTTGCCGGAATAAAGCAGTTCAGGCAGTCATGAGGGTGCAGCTTGACACTGTGATATGGATGGCACAGTTAAATGCAAAAAATGCGGCGCTTACTACTCTTTAGGCCGAACCTACAGTCCCACAAACAGGCAGAAAAGAGTTAACAGAAAGGCGCCACTCATAATTGGATGCTTAATAATTTTATTGACATTTATTTTTTTACATTCAGCATATAGGACTGGTACAGGTAGGTGTCCTTCCAGGTCCGCAGTTTGCCCTGTCAGTCACTGGCCAGCAGCAGCAGCAGCTGAGGAGATGAACCAATCAGGCAGCGGGGAGGGACGGCCGCGGTTTACCTGGAGACACTGTGACTGGCCAGCAGCAGCAGTAACAGCCGGGAGATTACAAACCAATCAGGCAGCTGAAGCGTCACTGGAGGGCGGGCAGGCCGAATGAACGTGATGACCGAAATGGTTACCGCCCCCTTCCGCGTCATCACGTTAATGCGGCCGGCCCGCCCTTCAGTGACGCTTCCGCTGCCTGATTGGTTTGTAATCTCCCGGCTGTTACTGCTGGCCAGTCACAGTGTCTCCAGGCAAACCGCGGCCGGCCCTCCCCGCTGCCTGATTGGTTCATCTCCTCGGCTGCTGCTGGCCAATGACAGCACGCGCATACCGCGGACCCGGAAGGACGCTAATACAGCGATGTAAATGTAAATACAGTATGTGGCAATATAATGATCATAAAATAATTAAGCATCCGCTCCCCGCCGCTCCACAGTAATTCCATGACTTTTCCAAAACCTAGTGTGTTTCCTAATTTTCCATGACTTTCCCAGGCCTGGAAAGTGTCATCTAAAAATTCCAAAACTTTTCCAGGATTTCCAGGACCATACGAACCCTGGATCTGTGACCTGTTATAGGATAGAGGGGAGACCCAGAAACTGAGTGTCCGACCATCCCAAAGAGGGGCCCGCGCCCACCAACACACCCGACAGGGGGAGAGGGGGAACATTCTACTCACCATACCGGAACCAGGCGGGCGCCAACACCTGACAGAACCCCTCTCCACCTGGGTGGGGGGGCTGTCGACCAATACGGACGCCGTGACTCTGCTGGTCATTGGCGTCCAGGCGAGACGTTTAACTCGCAGGGTCAGTCCCCGTCCAGTGGGACTATGTCGCGGCCGACCCAGCGCGGAGCTATGGCCTGCACGCGCTCGTAGGCTGAACTGGGGTGACCACTGGATCTCAACATCCAGCCCGTCGCCAAGTTTCAGCGTGCTTGCTTGAAGATCTCACAGGAACACTGGAGAAAAAAAGCTGTCTAAAAAATTCTTTCTAAAACAAAATCCTGCCAGGACCGAAGATCCTAGCAAGGAATCTAGGTCCTTACTCCTAACTAGACAGAAAAAAACTGATTTGCTGTAGCAGAGAGAGAGAGAGGATATACCCTCTGGGACTGCCCCTAGGGTGTGGCCAGAGCGTTTTCTTTCCTGTCTAGTCCTACTCCTGTAGAGGGCAGTATAACCCGAGTTGATATTAATCAAGGAGGACTACGTCTGTCAATGAGCGACAGAGAAATTATATTTGGGTACAGCACTGCATGACCACGCAATTGTTAGTCAATAGTAATACAGTGCCATATCACAAAAAATGGCCTGGTCATGAAGAGGGTACATTTTCCAGTCAAATGGTTAAAGTCACTGTACACTTTCAAATGTTTTTGTCATTTTAACTAGTTATTGGTATAGTTCTAATCATTGTGGCATTTGTTTTCCTGTAATGATGGGCTCACTTGTTGAGGCTGCAATTTGAAGCGCCATGGCTGATCAATTCCCCTATGCCTACGTATTCATTCACCTAACTTATCCCTATGCGCCAGAGGGACAAGCAACTTTTGTTCCAGGTCACATAGCATCCAATGCATGCCTTGTCATCCACTCTGTTGTATCACAAACGTAAGAGTGTTACTGTAATGAAACAAACACATCTCTACCAACATGGTAAGCACCTATGGCTGGTTTAAAAATATAAACCTGTAAGGCAAATTGCATAATGTGCTAATATGCATCGCATACTGGCACATTATGAAATACTTACCTTAGAACAAAGCCTTCCAGCGCGCTATCACTGCTGAGAGCAAAGAAAACAAGAAGAGGGCGCACCGACCTAGCGCATTATCCTCAATAACAGGCTTTATTGTGTAACATTAAAAATGACTACTCACAGACGTAGATGAAAGTAAAGCATATCGAGCTAAACTGCTCAAATGTCCGGGTCAGTCCATATAATTGTCCATGACCGATGAGACGATGGCTGACGCGTTTCGAGGCCCAGCCTCTTCCTCAGAGCCACTGTGTCATGGCTATCCCCTTGGTTTAAATAATAAGGCAGTGGTCCAGTCCCCACCCCCAGGTGGGAGTATCCCCTCCCCCGGGGAGTGGCCTGAGCACCAATACACTCCCCCTCATGTCATCATTAGTAATAGTCCTCCAATGGGATGATATACAATGGCATATATCGATCATGCAGTTAGAGTATAGTACAAGAATGTGGAGGCATATGATTAAAACCATATACATAAAAAATATATATATACATATAAAAACCAATATAGGACCAATGAAGGACTAATAAAAATCAATACAATGCAATGTTCAAGGCTGATAAAACTGCTTCATCAATCCACACTAGGGCATAGTATGTTCTTCTCAGACTAGCAGTGGAGGGCAGCTGGTATATTACCTGGTCTATGGTCTCCCCTGGTCTTCTATATGCTGAGGTCTCAAGTGTGATCCGGGCCATATCCCTGTCCCTGTATGGTAGTTGTCATACCCATAGTAAGCATAGTAAACTCTTCCACTGGCTGATATTATGTTCCGGAGGGAGAGGGGGGGGCGGGATCTATAATCAAAGCGGGGGAGACACGGAGGAAGTAGGGAGACGATCGGTACTGTATACCGATCGCCGGCCCCGTGGAACGCACGCCGCTCGACAACTTCCGGGTTGTCGCGTCATGCGTTCCATCCGACGTCACTTCCGCTGACGTCACTGCCTCTCACGAGAGATATTATGTACAGGGAGACGGTCTATCCCCAAGGTAACTCAGCCTAGCCCTCCATTGGGTCCGACCAGAACCGACCACGCCCCTTCAGCACAACGTCATAGCTGGTACAGATGGGCGTAGCCATGTGATTAAACAGTTTATTAATTGTGGCACGAGCTACCTCGTCTACGCTCTTATTTGCCCATGCGGCCTACTATACATCGGATGCACCATACGACCCCTGAGAGTACGATTCGGGGAGCATAAGTGCAGCATACTCAGCAAAAAGACGAAAGAAGGACCGAGAGACCGCAATAACTACTCAGTACCCCGCCATTTCTGTCAGTTCCATGATGGAGACCCCACAGGGTTAAGGGTGTTTGGGATTGAAGCCATCAGCAAAGATCAGGATGACGGGGTGAGGTTCCAAAAACTTTGTAAGAGGGAATCATACTGGATATTTACTCTAGGGTCCCTATCACCAGGGGGCATCAATGAGGATCTTGAGATGCATGGGGTCATGTAGGGCCAAGGAGTACATATGATTTGGTTAGCTCCTAGGACCAGAGGCCCTCTGGTTCTCTACCTGTCAAATACCCTTTATTCGATCCGTTCATTTCTCTGCTTTCTGATGATAATAATAATAATAAAAAAATTCTTATGAGAACTTTAATAATAATTTTTAAAACTAATTTGGATAACAATATTTATAATTTTATCTGGCGTTTCTAGAACAATATGTATTGATGTTGCCTGGAATTCCAGAATTACACTTTAGACTATGGTCCCAATTAGTTGCAATTAGCCGTGCAGTCACGGGTCTGAATTAAACCTGTGACTGTCAGTGAACGAGGTTATCGGTTCACCCAGTCTGGAGGACGGGTTTTCCCCTGGAGGGACAGATTGGTCCACCCTCGGGTCAACCCCCAAAAGTAGATGTACATACAGTGGGTACGGAAAGTATTCAGACCCCCTTAGATTTTTCACTCTTTGTTATATTGCAGCCATTTGCTAAAATCATTTAAGTTCATTCTTCTTCCTCATGAATGTACACATAGCACCCCATACTGACAGAAAAACACAGAATTGTTGACATTGTTGCAGATTTATTAAAAAAGAAAAACTGAAATATCACATGGTCCTAAGTATTCAGACCCTTTGCTGTAACACTCATATATTTAACTCAGGTGCTTTCCATTTCTTCTGATCATCCTTGAGATGGTTCTACACCTTCATTTGAGTCCAGCTGTGTTTGATTATACTGATTGGACTTGATTAGGAAAGCCACACACCTGTCTATATAAGACCTTCCAGATCACAATGCATGTCAGAGCAAATGAGAATCATGAGGTCAAAGGAACTGCCTGAAGAGCTCAGAGACAGAATTGTGGCAAGGCACAGATCTGGCCAAGGTTACAAAAAGATTTCTGCTGCACTTAAGGTTCCTAAGAGCACAGTGGCCTCCATAATCCTCAAATGGAAGACGTTTGGGATGACCAGAACCCTTCCTAGAGCTGGCCGTCCGGCCAAACTGAGCTATCGGGGGAGAAGAGCCTTGGTGAGAGAGGTAAAGAAGAACCCAAAGATCACTGTGGCTGAGCTCCAGAGATGCAGTCAGGAGATGGGAGAAAGTTGTAGAAAGTCAACCATCACTGCAGCCCTCCACCAGTCGGGGCTTTATGGCAGAGTGGCCCGACGGAAGCCTCTCCTCAGTGTAAGACACATGAAAGCCTGCATGGAGTTTGCTAAAAAAACACCTGAAGGACTCCAAGATGGTGAGAAATAAGATTCTCTGGTCTGATGAGACCAAAATAGAACTTTTTGGCCTTAATTCTAAGCGGTATGTGTGGAGAAAACCAGGCACTGCTCATCACCTGTCCAATACAGTCCCAACAGTGAAGCATGGTGGTGGCAGCATCATGCTGTGGGGGTGTTTTTCAGCTGCAGGGACAGGACGACTGGTTGCAATCGAGGGAAAGATGAATGCGGCCAAGTACAGGGATATCCTGGACAAAAGCCTTCTCCAGAGTGCTCTGGACCTCAGACTGGGCCGAAGGTTTACCTTCCAACAAGACAATGACCCTAAGCACACAGCTAAAATAACGAAGGAGTGGCTTCACAACAACTCCGTGACTGTTCTTGAATGGCCCAGCCAGAGCCCTGACTTAAACCCAATTGAGCATCTCTGGAGAGATCTAAAAATGGCTGTCCACCAACGTTTACCATCCAACCTGACAGAACTGGAGAGGATCTGCAAGGAGGAATGGCAGAGGATCCCCAAATCCAGGTGTGAAAGACTTGTTGCATCTTTCCCAAAAAGGCTCCTGGCTGTATTAGATCAAAAGGGGGCTTCTACTAAATACTGAGCAAAGGGTCTGAATACTTAGGACCATGTGATATTTCAGTTTTTCTTTTTTAATAAATCTGCAACAATGTCAACAATTCTGTGTTTTTCTGTCAGTATGAGGTGCTATGTGTACATTCATGAGGAAGAAGAATGAATTTAAATGATTTTAGCAAATGGCTGCAATATAACAAAGAGTGAAAAATTTAAGGGGGTCTGAATACTTTCCGTACCCACTGTATATCCCCATGCATTCTCCTCGGTTATAACTTTTTATCTATATTGGTATATATCGATTTTTATTGTAATTTTAATTGTTTCCCTATTCTGTGACCATACTGAGTTTGTATTGTACAAATCTAGATATGTATATGTCTGTTTTTATTTACATATATACACATATTTTTGTGGATATTTGATTATGTTTAACGAGGGCTCCACCCACTCCATTTACATATTGGTTAAACATGGTTCTGCGTGCACGGGTGTGTGCATTTGTGTATATGCCTGCATGCCCCTTGGGGTTATTTGCAGGTGTATGCTAGCATGTGCGCCCATACGTGTATGCAGGGCAATGGCTATATACCCCTATGTATATGTATTGTTTTAGCTTATACGAGATATACATATGTATATATATTTGTCCGACGTCCCAAATAAGAGGGTGCCTAATTTTATTTAGGGAGGGTGAGAGCCATGCACCAAGGGGCAGAACTACGATAGAGGTGTACATGCAGGACTGCAAGAAGAAAAAAACCCCGAGGTGAAGTTAGGCTGTAATATGACGTCGTGCTGAAGGGGCGTGGTCGGTTCTAGTCGGACCCAATGGAGGGCTAGGATGAGTTACCTTGGGGATAGACCGTCCCCCTGTACATAATATCTCTCGTGAGAGGAAGTGACGTCAGCGGAAGTGACGTCGGATGGAACGCATGACGCGACAACCCGGAAGTTGTCGAGCGGCGTGCGTTCCACGGGGCCGGCAATCGGTATACAGTACAGATCGTCTTCCTACTTCCTCCGTGTCTCCCCCGCTTTGATTATAGATCCCGCCCCCCCCTCCCCTCCGGAACATAATATCAGCCAGTGGAAGAGTTTACTATGCTTACTATGGGTATGACAACTACCATACAGGGACAGGGATATGGCCCGGATCACACTGGAGACCTCAGCATATAGAAGATCAGGGGAGACCATAGACCAGGTAATATACCAGCTGCCCTCCACTGCTAGTCTGAGAAGAACATACTATGCCCTAGTGTGGATTGATGAAGCAGTTTTATCAGCCTTGAACATTGCATTGTATTGATTTTTATTAGTCCTTCATTGGTGCTATATTGTTTTTTATATGTATATATATATTTTTTTATGTATATGGTTTTAATCATATGCCTCCACATTCTTGTACTATACTCTAACTGCATGATCAATATATGCCATTGTATATCATCCCATTGGAGGACTATTACTAATGATGACATGAGGGGGAGTGTATTGGTGCTCAGGCCACTCCCCAGGGGAGGGGATACTCCCACCTGGGGGTGGGAACTGGACCACTGCCTTATTATTTAAACCAAGGAGATAGCCATGACACAGTGGCTCTGAGGAAGAGGCTGGGCCTCGAAACGCATCAGCCATCATCTCATCGGTCATGGACAATTATATGGACTGACCCAGACATTTGAGCAGTTTAGCTCGATATGCTTTACTTTCATCTACGTCTGTGAGTAGTCATTTTTAATGTTACACAATAAAGCCTGTTATTGAGGATAATGCGCTAGGTCGTGCGCCCTCTTTTTGTTTTCTTTGCTTCTAGTATCGGTGGACTACCCCAGTCCGTTTGGGGCAGCAAGACCATAGCCATCTGAGAAGCCAGGTGTGAGTCCCGTGAGGAGTGTGGTAGAGGGGCTGGGATACCAAGCGCAGGAGAAAGGTGGTCACACCTTATGGTCTTTTGGAGCAATCACTGCTGAGAGGGCTGACATCTTCCCCGGGCCTTTCTCCCGGGTCACAACCTCACTCCTACACATGCGTAGGAGCCCTCGGTTCCGGCACGAAGATCTGAATTCTGACAAGGTATGTCGGACCTTCAGAGCGCATGTGCCCGCGAGGTCTCCGGCTGCATCCAGGGTGAATATGTCCCAAACAGTGCACGTTTAGGAGAAATTCATTTTACCTACAGGTAAGGTCTATTATAGGCTTACCTGTAAGTAAAAATCACAAAGCGAGCTTTATTACCACTCACCTGAACTAGACAGAGACCCAGGATTGTGGGATATGTAGTTTCTTCACAGGAAATGTTAGATCTCAGACTACAGACAGAGACCATGCTGTGCAAAGCCATGCTACAAGCCTCATATTTCAAACAACCAAAAACTTCTGACAAAGGAATGTTTCGATTTACTCTACTATATAAGCTGTGTGTACAATGCAGCTGACAGTGAAACATGATTAACACACATCTTATGCAGGTGAAGAATACAAGGTGCTGGTAAGGAAGATTTATAAATGTAATAAGGGGTGTAGGGGATTTCTTTAAAAAAGTCAACTTGAGCTCCAAGGCTGTTTTACCACTTGTGTTTCCATTAAAATTAATGTATATGCATGTCAACACATGTAATAACACACATTTACATGTTTTTAGGCACATTGGTGCAAGTTTTAATGCATTTCCATTGCTTTTAATGAAAAACACATTGACTAAAAACTGACAATCCTAAATACAGCACAATCTTCTTTTTTTTTTTTTTCTTTTTTTCCCCTGACAGACTTGACATTTGGGGTGATCATTCTCTTTCAGCGGATAGAAGTTAAAAAAAATACATACAATGTTTACTTGTACACACATCACGCTTTTATTTTGATTCAGGTCATCGCAACAAAACCAATTAAAAAAGCAAAAAAAAAAAAGTTTTAACCCACAGATGAACAAGACCCAATCACCATGGTGGATTCAATAAATATGTTGTATAGGATATATATGGAAGAACTTTACAAATGTTTGCATTTACCCCGGCATGTACATCTACTAAGTGTAGCCATGGAAGCACAGCCAATTGAAGAGACCACCAAAGAGATGGAGGCAGAGACATGCAAGCAGCAGGTAAAAGGCCTAAAATAATCATCCTTGGCTCAAGAGTTCCATTTATTGAGCAATTTAGTTAATAAACTCCTAGCTAAGCTTTCTCATTCTCAATTACATTATAAAAGGAGAACTAAAAAAAACGGAGAACTTAGTTGTGTGGTAGGTAATATCTTTGAGCTTTCTCATTAAAGAATTCAAAACAAAAGGAAATGTGCAATAACCCATTACAACCAATTTCACTTTCCTTGGGTCAGATTCAAAAAAAAAGTTGGATCGGTTGCTTCTGGCAACAGCACAAGGCTCTTCTTTTTAATGAATTAACCTTTGGGACAGTATCCATATATCATAAGTTCCACCTCAGCTGAAGTCAGGATCACCAACTGCCATTTTCAGAAGGTCAGCAAGAATGGCCACCATTATTTCACTTAGAACAGATTTCCTTTCAAACAGAACTCCAGTCAAAGCTTTAGATTTAGATATAATGGGAGAGAAATTAAAAGCTCTGTCTGGTTTATGTTGCTGTCTAAATCCCTGTTATGAAGATTCACCCTCATTTCCAGAGGTCATTGGGAGAGAAAGTAAAGAGAACTAATTACAGCACATAAGTCTGAAGGTTCTCATTTATCCAGGTCATGGTATATCTAGTCGTAGTTGGGCCACATTCAGCTGGACTTGTTCTGTAATGGTGAAGACGTTTCGCAGCTTATTTAAGGCTCCATTCACACCTGGGCGTTGAGTGTTTTTCAGCTCCAAAAACGCTCAAAAAAAAAAAAAAAAGTTCCAAAACACCCAACAAGTAAAACCCCATTCATTTAAATGGCCCCTGTTCACATCTGAGTGTTTTGCAAAATGTCTGTAGCTGAAAAAAAGTACATGAGCTTTTTGGGCTGATTACCAGCGTTTTTGATAGATGTCAATGCCTGCCTCCAAAAACGCCTGAAAATAGCGGTAAAAAGCTACGCTCAAGTGTGAATGCAGCCTAACTCACTTCTTAATTTCCAATGACATCTGCCTTACACTCCTCTTAGCTGAAGAAGTGGCTATGAATATTCTTCCACATTACAGAACAAGTCTAGCTGATTGTGACTACTACTAGCTAAAGTACATTTTCATAAGCAGGAAGGAAAATTAATTTATTTTCTGTACCTCCGTTTAGGATTCCTTAAAACAGGAATGCAGGCAGTAATAAAAACATAACGGGGGTTTGAAGCCTTCCCTAGACTATCCAAAATGTGAAGAAAAAAAAAAATCTGTTTTGGCAGAGCAGAAGATCACTTTAAATAATGTCTCAATAGGAATACAAGCTTCATTAAACTTCTCCTTTGTCAAAAGAAATGCTAAAAAGGGAAGGAAAAAAAAAAAAAAAACAACAACTTTGCTATAATTGCCTTCAAACTCCTACCCTACATGAAGCTCAATTTGTGGGTGTTCCTATTGTGAAGCTCAATTGCTCCCCTTCTGCTGTCAATGCACCTGAGCTCACTATGGTTTAGGTTTTAGAGTCATGCTGACAGACACCCTTCCCCATGCCTGAGCTCAATAAGGTTTATGTTTTACAGAAAATTGTGGCCACATGCAGCTTCCCCCACAGCTTGATTATTGATGGGGTTGGTCTCAGGCAAGTGCCTGGAGCAGGAGGTGAGCACTGTCAATCACAAATAACTAAGTATTTGTCTCCTACTGAAAACTGTAGTCAAACAGTGGGGAAGGAGGGATACTACATACACCATCTCCTGGGGGACTGGAGGAATAGAATAGGTTTCTGGTGAGCCTTCTTTAAAGGATAAGTTCACCTTTAAGTTATACGTTACATCCGTATTTAGGATGCAACAGGTTACTAATGCAGCAGCTCCACTCACCGTTTCATTTACCACTGTGAAAGCTGGAGGGGGATCCTCTCCCCGCACCTGCTCTCAAATTAAAAAATCAGCTCTGCCCACATATTCATACAGATTGGTAAAAAATGGATTACAATTCTTTGCAGGCTCCTAAGAAAAAAAAAAAAAATAGATGCACATTTTTTAACTGCAAAAAAAATGCATTTTTAAAGTGAACTTAGATTTTAACTTTACAGCCAAAAAGAAGTTGCAACACAGCGAAGTTCCTCCATCAGTCTCTTCACCCTGCCAACTTTGGCATTTCTACAGTATGGAAAGTCTCTTCCCATGAAGTAATTTGGATGATAATGCGTTTATTGTAATGGAAAAGGCACAATCAAAGAAAGGAGGAAACAGATGGAGTCTTCATAGAAGAACTTTATAGATGAGGTGACAAATTTTAATTCCAGACGATGGCATAATACACAGTTGGTAACCATTTTACCAACCAGAGAAATTGTAATTCTGTTTAGCCACTTGTGATTCAAACGCACCTCTGCTACTCTGCATAGTCAATCTGCCAACACTACAGTTTTCCTATTGCAACTTCTTGTGTCACCTGTAAAGTGGGCCATGAATCCAAATTACCACACCACCGATTCACTGTCCAAACCAAAAAGGAGACAGGACAATGCAAAGCTGAATCAGGCAATGGTGGTGGCAGTCAAAATTAGCTCTGAGCAAGTTCTCAGTTAATTTCTAGAAAGAAAGAAAGAAAATGTATTATAAAGACCACACTAGTCTCTATTCTTTATGTGCACACAACCCTAAGCACTAGCAGTGATTTTAGCTGCACCAAACCTAGTATGGTGCTTGACAAATTCAATCCAGTCTAGTGCAGAAACATACTGAATAGCAAAAGCATTTTTTTTTCTATTTTTATTTAATTTAAAAGTGCATTTATTGAATGGCTCTGAACTCAAGTTAGTCCTGCTCTCAGTCTCCCACTGAAAACACTTGTGTGTTCCGTTCCCCCCCAAAGACTTTTATGGGACAAACATTTACTGCAGCAGCACTGGGAGTGTTCAGTGTTGGACTTCAGAACAGCAAAATGAAGATTCAAGGCCTTACCTTCCATACCTGCTGAACCTGATCCACCTTCAAAATGACCCTCTAAGTATTTGTTTATCATTAAAGCACAACTTCAGAACACTTTTTAAAATTTACAGTGGGGAAAGATCAGATTGGCCATTATTGGCCAAAGATAACTCACTTTCTGAGCTAGGACACCAGACAACATACGAGATCAATGAGTGTCCCTCTCCACACTTAGAACAATGATGTTGCTGTCTCTGTCCTCATTAAAGACATCACCCATTTCGTTCTGTCCATGTAACCAGAACAGGGAGCAAGGAGAACCGTCTCAGTGATGACCAGCATGCATTCCTCAAAGAATTAAACACTGTTCGCCTTACTTTTTCATGCATTTAAAGTGATTAAATAGGTTTTTCACAACAGATCTGTGCTGGGTGAGAGTCCTTTCTCATAGCTTTCTGATCAGATCCCAATGTCATGTGGACCTGATCAGTAACTCCATGTAGTTCTATGGCCAGGCAGATGTATATCTATTTATATCAACTTACCTCTGAGTCCATTCTTTTTGTTTTTCCAGGACCTAAAAGTGAAGGATTAGAGGTAGCCTGATGTAAACAGATGCAAGTCTATTTACGTCTGCCCCCCCATACACTGAACGCTCATGACTGTCACAAAAAGTGACATAAGTTTTGCCCAGTTTCGTGAACAGATTCCCTGCTGAACGGACCGGACGGCACTCGCCTGAAAGGACCATTAAACATTCAATTATGTAAGATCGTTACAGGAAACGAGCACAGTAGTAACAAAGCAAGGGCATTTGAACATTTGGAAGATATTTTTTCCTAAAAATCCCATTTATGATCCAAGCATCAGATTTTTGTGTATTGTTAAACACTTGCCTGTACGGTTTAAAGTAGACCTAATGGCAAAAAGTGTTTTTTTTTTTTTTTTTTTTTAGCATTTTGAATAGAAGAAGGGAGGGTTATAACCTATTACCCCTGTAAGGTTGATTTTTGTCATTTGTGTCCCACTGGGGAATATTTCCTTCACTTCCTGTCCCACATCCGAAACAGGAAGTGAGGAAATCTCTCCAAAGTTGACTCCAGGGTCTTGCGACCTACTGTCCTCATGAGAACATTTCCTTTCTATTCATGTTTTGGAGACAAACCAAAGTTTAGGATTTTCTTTCACTTTCCCTCAGTGATCACGTTAAACAGGACAAATAGCGAGGGTGAATCCCCCTATAACAAGGACACAGACTACAATAAAAACCTGACAGTGGTTCTAAACCCTCTCCACTCCATCTAAACCGTTTTGCCTTTAGCTATATTTTAATTTACATTTTTTGATGCAGATGTAGAAGATAATTGCCATAATTTAGGAATTATCAAGACAAACAATAGTCATTTTAGAAGTTCCCCAACAAGCTGATACCTTTGAAGGGAAATGATCTGGGACCTTATTGTTCTTAAAATGATCAAGCATTGCATTCATAAATATTTTACTCTATACTCCACGCAGTATCATACTTTCGTAGATTCCAGATGGGCTGCTTCAGAAGAGATGTGCTAGCTACGTCCTAATTTTTGTCAATGAATAAATCCCTTTTTTCCTCTCCCTTACCAATCTAGAAAACTACATTAAAGTCTCATTTTGGCCACCTCCCTGATCACTGTGCAAGACTAGGGTCTGACCAACACGCTGTAATAACACACCCCCACCCCACAATGTGGAATACAAGTTAGAAGGTCATGGTAGGGTTGTTTTAAAGGAGTGATCATGGTGTTCTCCGTTTACAGTTGTGATTCCAATTCTAAAAGGTAAGGTATACTCCAAAAGCAGTAACAGACATCAAATCAAAGGTTTTCATTTTCTGTGAACTTTACAATGACAACTTGAAAATATTCTACTTCTGCTGAGTATACATACAAACAACCAATATGAAATAAATCTAGCAAACCTTCAGCCATAATAAAAAAAAAATACACACTTACATTGTACAATAGTAACTTCCAGGTGCCTATGCGTTTCATCAATTTTCCTATATATAACCCTGGGCCCCTAAAATTCCAAGGAGTTCTAAACAGATTTCCCAGTCAAGAACATAGCTCCTCCTTTCCTCAGGTCTATCAGCCCATCACTAGCACATGCAGCCTCAGCAGCTTGCGAGGTATGGGAGGAGAAGCAATGTCAACAATCGCATAGAAGACAATGGGTGCGATTCCAGGAAGCCGAGGTACAATTGGCCTTACTACGTGTATGAATGTGAGTTAGGGACCTTAGATTTTACGCTCCTTGAGGGCAGGGACTGATGTAAATGTGCAATGTATATGTAAAGCGCTGCGTAAATTGACAGCGCTATATAAGTACCTGAAATAATAAATATTACACAGACCATCCTTTTTCAACCAGTGTGCCTTGTAGGTTATTTAGAGGCTCCTTGGCAAATTGCCCAAAAACTGCTGGCAGATGACTCAAGCCTGCATTTTCTGTTAGACAAAGCCACAGGTGTTATTTGTGCAGCGTTATAACCTTGGGCACAATGCGGGCCAGCTTCTGGCATCCTAACAACTCATGAGGTCATAGGTTAATAAGGACATCAGGCACCTGGGGATGTTCTTGTTTGCCACTCTTAATCAGCACTGGGATCACATTAGGTGAATGTGGCAGAGAAACAGTTTGGAGAAGATAAACAACTGAAATACTAGTCAGTACCAGCATGAAAAAGTATTTGCTTTGTAATAATAAATTGCCTTCATTGTTGGGAGTCCTACATATGTGTATGCCACTGCATTATGTAAAAAACAAAACTTTTTTTTTTACATTTTAGCATTGGGTTGTCTCAAGATTAAAAATGATGCACAAAGTGTGCCTTGCCCGAAAAACGTTTAAGAAACAAAAATCTGGCATGTAGGAGACTGGAAGTGGACAATATACAATGTACGTATGTGCTTACTATATTCATTTTGGCAAAAAGTTTTCTTTTAGAGTGCTTGGAAAATAAACATAACAAAATGTGCAAACCATTTAGCAAATCAAGTAAATCTGCACATTTTTGGATTCACCTAAATATACAGCAACAGATTTGTCCAGTCTTAAAAAGAATCCTATAATTGAGGAGTTCCTGAATTATGCGATTCTCTACAAAACAGACAGACCTACAAGCAATATTCAGGCAAGAAACAAAACATTGCAGAGTATATTCAGCCCAATTTGATCACCAACATACACTGCCCCAATGGTTTCTGTTTGGAATGAATGGCCTTTGCCCTTTAAAGCAATTGGTTCAACAAGAAGATGAGAGTTCTGCTGTTACCAGTGGAGTAGAGTACAGTTGTATGCAGTGGGACCTCTCTATGCCATTAAACTGAGGATCTAAAGTGGCAGCTGTCTAGATAGAAATGGAAAAACTTTATATAAAAGGTTGTCCAAAAGCTTACATACTGAGCCTGGTTTATGAACATCACAGCATGCATAAATAGAGATTCTGCCCACAGTAACCAAATTCACATTGTGTGCTTGACATTTCTAATGCAGATTTTTCCCCACTCGGAATGTTATTGGTGACTATGAGTAAGACGGTTAATATTTAGCACAAGTTCATTAATTAGGGCTTATAAAATACAACCACCATCCAACTAAGAATTAAGCCAACTGCCAATGTTTTTATACAGATCACTTTAGCCCACACTATGGCAGAACACATGCCGACAATCTGCACATTTTATTTTAAAATGAAGCCTATAAAAGACAGAAGGCCCATCTGTCATCAATGTGTAAAATGGAAAGTCTTATTTTGCAGGCTGAAGCAACGAGTGCGAAAGCAATTGATCGATTCATTCCAATGCGGTATCTCATAAATATTAGAAGAGGTGCCAGCTACTCCTTAATGGAATCTGAAAAAAAGCTCAGTGGGGAAATTCAAAACTGTATAGCGATGACTAAATAGGATCATTCCTAGGAGTGCACACAGGCCGATGGAATGACTGATACGGAACCCATTAACATGCACTGTTAAAAGATGCAGCTCGATGCCAAAACCTTGCAACTAGCCACTAATAGCCCAAATCAAGTAGATCCTGGAACTGACGCATAATACATTATGGTAGAAGCAGAAACCACAACTGGCATTCAGGATAATAAGCTAAGCCATTTCTATTGGAAGAGGTATAAACAACAGGATAAATGGTAACAACATATTCCTACTATTTTAGGGTCTATACTCAAAGGTTCCTCACTGTTCGTGGCCCCATCAAAAAGCTATGACTTCTACTGGGGGTACTGGGCACCTCTTGTGGTCCCTACTAAAGTAGAACCAGTTTATAGTTCCTGGCATGTCTAGTTTGAGTGCTTGTTATAAAGTGAGAAATATTTTTTGAATGCCAAATGTCTCACATGCATGCAAGGACATAGCAATTATTGACCAATTATAAGCTGCAGCTATCGCATACAGTAAGCACCTGATCAACTTGATCAACTCTGCCCTAGATTCACTAAAAACAAAAAAGACTGTTAATCCATGTTAATCAGGAAGACCTGGAAGAATCCAGCTGATAAGCCAATACCTGCTGGAAAGCATGCTCACTTTAGAGAGCAAAAGTCTTAGATGGATGCTTTCCTGCATTGCACCAAGGCTTACTAAATGCAGAAGCCCTCAAATGGGGGGGGTTGGGGGGGGGGGGGCAGGTCACAATGAGGAACGTTTGTGAGTACCAGCCCTTAGTCAGCTTTCACATATGGGGGAATGTACATGTACCCCTTAGATTACGGAATAACCCCATCCATTCAAGCGGATGCCTTGCTGTAAATGTTCAACATTAATACACAGCTGATGTAACCTGCTACACATTACATCAGTATATAGACTCTCTCATACCTGCAATGCTGAACAAGAAACCCCAGGTATTTTAAAGCCTAATCTATCCCTTCCCAGCTGCCCTAATGCTCCTTCCGCACATATTGTTCTTTATCTCCAAAAAGGGCAAGGAACCCTGTGAGAGAGGATTCACTCTGTGCGGAGGATAATGTGGATGCCAGAATCTGTGAACACTGGACCGCTCATTTCTCCTGGTCGCAGAGCAAAGGAAGCGTCTTCAAATGGTTTCTGCATGGCCCCTGTAGGACACAAATACAGTTACAGGCATTTTAGAGAAAACAGCATAAAGAAACAAAACAATCATTTTACAATGCCTTGAAAAGTCACACAAGTTGAAAGCAAAGTTGTATGACCGTGATAGCATTAAAGTGGTTGTAAACCCTTACATATACCGAGAAGAGACTGGCCTTAGGTGATACAGGGAATAAATCCTCCTACATAAGTTGTACTTGTCCATCTGCAGTCTTCTCTTTGCAGCCTTTCAAAGTGCAGAATTTATACAGCTTGTGTGAGATTTCAGAAAGCAGGGAGTTGAAGTTACACTCCCTCTGCTGAGCTAAGTGAGGGGAGCCAATTGTAGGGAATGTAACACACCCCCTTCACACAGCACATAGGAACAGAGCTGAGGCCGTCAATCACAGGCTGCGTGCTGGAAATCGCTCCCCGTCACCTATTTTTCTCTTGACGTTAGGAAAACTTGTCAGAAATGACTCAAATAGCACAGGAACAAGCCAGCAGAAAGAAATGACACAAGTACACACTATAGAGGGATATGCTTTACTTATATTTCATGTCTGAGGTTTAAAACCAATTTAAATAGGAAAAGTCCACTTTTATTAAAAATGGAATATGTTGTATAAAACTTCTAAGAAAACAATTTGAAGTAAAGTAACAGCCACACTATTGATCAGAGACGTGGCACATCGTAGCGACAGAGCAGCCATTTAAATAAAGTAAAGGGGGGGGGGGTGGCATCATGTTTCATTCTAGAATTTAAGTTGGTATCTGTTAAAATTTTACCTTTGGTGTTCTATAAGCCATCTGGAAGTACATGACAGCACCTTTAGGTGCCCACTTTTTACCAGTCATCTGACAATTTAGCAAGATGAAAATGAACACAACTGCACTTTAATCATTTCCCGATCACCCCATAGCAGATATACGGCCATTCTGTGCAGAATCATGTATATACGCATGAAGATAAAAACTTTGCCTGCTGCCACATCCCAGCCCTGCCTGACACTTACCTGATCCTGATATCGATCCAGGGCTGTGCACGGGAACAGCTCTCCCAGGTCTTGCTCTCCTCATTGGCTGAGACACAGCAGTGGGAGACCACTGCTGTCAATCACACCTATTGAGGAAAGAGCGGGGGTGACGCTGAATCGCATTCTGTGTATCTTATAGAAACAGAGATGGCTCAGGAGCAAGTGCGCCCAGTTCCCCCCATAGCAAGCAACTTGCTATGGAGGCACTCACAGGGGAGAGGGGCCAGAAGCGCCAGCGGAGGACCCGAGAAGAGGAGAATCGGGGCTGCTCTGAGCAAAACCATTGCATGGAGCAGGCAAGTATGACATGCATCTTACTTTAAGAGGGCAAAAAAAAAAAAAAAAAAAGGGAGCCTTTAATGCTACTTTATTCTGCCAGAGATCCAGTTCCTCCTAACTTCCTGTTTTGGCAAACACGATGCCTCTGCTACACTAAAATCCCAAACAGTGTAGCCAGCTCTGCCTACTGAACTAAAGAATTAAACCTATTCCCTGCTCTTCACATTCTTACATTGATTTCTTTCCCAGCAAAACAATACTGCTGGCCTTGACTCTAAAGACTGCCCACATGCAATGTGTAGGAAAGGGACCTTTTGGTAGATGAAATTATGTGATAATGCCTACATCAAAAGCACTGTTAGCTATAATTAAATTTACCAGAAAGGAGGCCAAAAAAAAAAAAAAAAAAAAAGGGAGGATAGGACAAGAAGTTGTCTAAAAAGTTAACAGATAAAGCAAAAACAAACTTACCTCTAGCAAATGCTCCCAAATCCCCTCCAGCTTTGGCAGAACTGCAATCACTGAACTGAGAGGCTAGAGCTTCAAAATCCTCATCACCAGATTTGATTTTCTGTATATAACCTACAAGAACACAAAGCAAACATAGCTCAACACCAGGAAATGACTGAGGAGTATTATTCCAATTCATTTTATGTAGCAATCAGTCCATCAGAGCTGAGCAGATTTTACCAAGCAAGGCCCTCTATGAATAGGATGGACTGATGGTAAAAACACAGCAAAAAAAAAAAAAACTATTTTAGGGCCATTCACACCACACCTCAAGTAAACGTGTGTTTCGTATGTTCAGGCAAGTTCCAAAATGAATGGACTGCGATGCACTTTAATGCATCAAAATTTAGTGCATTTTTTACAGTGCAATGAACACAACATTGGTAGCATTGTCCTGAAGATGAATGGCACCGCAATGCACCAATAGGTGTACTCTGTGTTACACTAAAGCACGTTTTACTGAGCATAGTGCCGATGCACGTGTGAAAGGGCTCTCTGGGTCAGAACAATCCAGTGATCGTAAGGTCACAAACCCCCAGCAGATGTTTCACACAATATTTGTGTACTTTTCCCAAGCATGTTCCTTTCTTGGACATAAGAGTGTGGGACTTAATTTCTTGCCTTGTGACATGGAGTTATTGATGATTGAGACACTAAACTATATCCTTTTTCTGCAAAAATAATCTATACATATTTAGTGTTCCTGTAATTTTTTTTTCATGAAATTGTTTACTGTGTTTTTCTGCCTCCTTGTAGAATCCTCCATGAGCTCCCCAACCGCTCTTTCTGCATCACTTTGAATTTATGGAAGGGGTAGTACAAGTTAGTTGCCATTTGCACTGCTCTATGCACATTACAAATCCAATAATCTCTAGTCCATCTCGGGAGCAAGCAAGAGGGGGGGGAGCCAACTTTCTACATACAGTGGTACCATAGAGAAAGAACTAGGGATCAACCAATATAGTTTTTTCAGGGCCAATACGGATTTTCTGGTCACCCTTCAAGGCCAATATTAGGTGCTGATTTTCTGTACATTTAAAGTTTTGACAAATCAACACAATTTTCGACACAAACCTGGTACTGAACATGTTAATGTTTATTAAAATTTTTATCAATAAGGGCTCGTTCTTTACACCTTACCTGCCTGAAAACTGATGGGAAAACCGCATAGATTTCACTTGCAGAGACATGAGTTTCACATCAGTTTTCATGCATGTTGACATGACATTTTCCAATGTGCTTAAGTTATGTGCCCTATATTTACATCAATGCTGATGTCAGATTTTTTTTTTTCCCCTGTGCAGAAAACTTTATACGACACGGTGACGACACGTTGCACATTCCTGCGCAGATAAAAAAAAAAAAAAAAAAAAAAAAATCAGCATTTTGTGGTGTGAACAGGGCACATCGAGAAGAAGAGTAAAGACTTCCAGAACGTGTGCAGCAAATCGACGTCTCTGTCTATATCATGGTGTGACTGAACGAAGGAAGCCTAGAAATAGACAACTGAAAAGTAAAGTGCTTGAAAAATAAACTAAAGACTTCCCAAAACATAAAAAAAAAATGGCATAAACTACTGCAGTAGTGCACTCACTACAATTAAAATCACTATTGCAGTGCAAAAGCTAAACAGTGGACACTACACTTACTTCAATACTCCCAGTTAAGTAGAATATTATAGTGCAGAAAGCATAACATTTCAGCATGTTCACCTGTTAAACGACTTCTGTTTTTTTTATATATTGCTGCCACTTCATCAAAATCACGCTCACTTGGTACAGAGAGGTATCTTCTAGCAGGAGAGGCAAGTCTTTTGTAGCGTGCCTCATTTTCTACCACTGAAGAGGATCACAACTACTTCTGTCAATTACTGGTTCCTTCAAATAGAGAGAAGTTCATCCAGGCTGATTATTGCAGATTCAGGAGGAATCCTCTGCACCAGGCCCCAATAAAACACTGAACATGCCATTAATTCAACCACCATGAAGAATATTCTCTTCTGTTCAGTGTCTTCTTTTTGGACATGTTTTCTGTTTTATCAGCATCCTGCTGCTCTTACAGATTATAAAAAGGCTGTTTTGAACTTGACTTTTTGGCAGGAACCTCCTGCACTTTCTGTTGAATATCTTCTGTCAGCTATTGCTTTGCTTTGGCCAATACATCATCAGAAGCGAAAGCATGGTTCTTGTATCGAGGATCTAAAAAGACTTGCCAGCACAACATTTCTATTCTCTTCATGCTTCTCAAAACGTTTGGTGTGGCTTTCCCTCATGACCTGCCTACATGTTTTAATGCCACATGTGTTGGGTCCTTCATTCTCTTGAAGAAGCATCTTCAGCACTCTCACACATGGGAAGACAGCTGACAGATGAGTCATAATGACTCATCTCTAGTGTCACTTCATCTATGGGGAGGCTAATGACATTGGCTACAATGTCCCAGCAGTAGGACAATAATATCCTTCATATTCACCAGAATATATGGAGAGAGCTCACTTCTGTTCCAGCATTCTTTGCAGCATGTGAAGTGTTGAGTTCCATCGTGTTGGAACATCCTGAATCAAGTTGTTTTTGGGTCTTCCTGAATACACCTCAGTCGCTGCTTGGCAAGGATTGAATGGTGAAAATGGCCTGCGCACTTCTTCAGCATGCCAATTATATCAATCAAAGCTCTTTGGCTTGACAGACCATCATTTACCACAAGTGGCAGAGTGTGTGCCATGCAACTAAGTTCTAAAACTTCAGCAAGCCTCATTCCTTTCACCACGTTTGCTCCGCTGTCTCGAAGCACAAGCATCACCCAGTCTTTAAGCATGCCTAGAAACATTTCTCTAATGTACTCCCCAGTGTGAGATCCTTGCATCACATTTGTATTCAACACCAAATGCCTTCTTGTCCATCCGCTGTCAAAAAAAGTGGCATGCAAGACTCATTAGTGACTCTTTATCTTGACCAGCAGTAAGTCGTGAATGATAGTGAGTTGCCAGCATTCTCTGTCTGCAGCATAGTCTTTACTTTTTCAACTACCTTTTGGTGAATCTTTCCCAGCATTTTGGTTCAATAATACTTTTCACTCTTCAGTGTGTATCTTGGCTCAGCTATGGACATCAATCGCTTAAATCCAGAGACAGACACCACTGTAAATGGCTGGTTATCAGTGACAATCATCTCTATGATTACTCTGTTCAGCATTTGGGATCTTCCATCCGAATTTAGCCACCTGTTTTTTTTTTTTTTCTGAAACATATCTGTCATTGTTGTCTGGGATAGTGGAGGTATTTCACTTTGCGATTCAGTTTGATTTTTCTGTGCTGCATTATATGGCTCAAAGCACTGTACGTACTGCATGTAGCTTCAGCCAGACACAGTGCTGGGTTCCAGAGACTACCCGTCTCACACCCAGAACAATGCAAACTCAGTCTGAGCAGCACCCAACCATTCATAGGCAGCTTTGTATTCTGTTAAAGAATACAAAAGCTTCCTCTGATGGGCTGAGTTGGAGAGCGTGACTTCATCAGCCCAACTCTCCGACTGAGCCAATTAAGAATTCCCTAGATTAAACAGGCAACAACAGGGGCTCAACCAAACAACCTGAGCCCACCTGAAAAAAAACAATACATCCTCAAAGGATCAGGTCCTCTTAAACAGCAGCCTGAAAAACCTTGCAGCCAAAAGGAAGCATTAAAAGATGCAAACACATTCACTTTATCAAACTTTGTTAAAGTGTGAACAGATGACCAGGTGGCCGCCTTGCAAATCTGCATCACGGACGCTGATGGGAGGCCCAAGCAGAGTGCACATTGACAGGGAAAGGAGGAACCTGACCCCTGATGCAATAGGCCTGAACCACTGATCCATCTGGAAATGGTTGCAGAGGAAGCGGACAGCCCTTTTCGAGGTCCATCCGTGAGCACAAATAAGGGTCTGACTTCCTGAAAGACTTCGTAGCTGCCAGGTACACCCTAATTGCCCGGACCACATCCAAGGCATGCAAGGCAATTTCCTTTGGATGTTTAGGCCTGGGTCACATGGAAGGCAACAAATTGTCTTCATTCAAATGAAAGTCAGAGACAACCTTAGGAAGGAACGACGGGCGGGGGCGAAGGACCACCTTATTCCAGTGAATCACCAGGTAAGGTGAACGACAGGATAACACTGCCAGTTTCGACACCCTATGAGCAGAAGTGATAGCCACTAAAAAGGCCACCTTCTGGGACAATGTAAGCAGGGGAATCTCCCAAATATTTTCAAAAGGAGGATTCTGCAGAGCTGAAAGCTCCAAATTAAGATCCCAGGGCGGCAATGAAGCCCGCACTGGAGGAACCAAACGTCAGACACCCTGAAGAAAGGTACGCACCGGGGAGTGTGTGGCCAAAGGTCATTGGAAGAAGACCGCCAAGGCCGACACCTAGCCCTCAAGGCCAATTTCTGTTCAACCCCCCCGTTGAAGGAAGGTTAAGATCCAAGCCACAGGGGAGCGAGGAGAAACCCCAAGAGACTCACACCACGCAATGTACATCTTCCGCGTATGGTGGTAGATCTTCCTAATAGTAGATTTCCTAGCTTTCAACAGGGTAGGAATCACTGACTCAGATAAACCCCTATCCCTCAGCACCTGGCGTTCAACAGCCAAGCCGTGTCAAAGCCAGCGACTGTAAAGCAGGATGCAAGAATGGCCCTTGGGACTGAAGAGCCTCCCTGAGAAGAAGCTTCCAGGGAATGTCGGCGTTCAGCCGTACCAGGTTGGCGTACAAGGCCTTGTGAGGCCAGTCAGGAGCCACTAAGATGACTGGAATCCCCTCTGCCTCGATCCTGCGTAGAAGTCTGGGCAGACGTAAATCAGCCGATTGTGACCCCACGGGGCCAACAGCATGTCTGTGGCTTCCGCCAGAGGATCCCTTGACCAAGCTACAAACCTCTGCACCTTTTTTTTGAGCAGAGATGCCAACAGATCCACCTGCGTCTCCGGTGGGGATGCCCCACTGGAGACGCAGCTGATTAAACACCTCCAGATGAAGGGCCCACTCCCCGTGGTCCAACGCCTGCCAATCCCCCCCCCCGAGTTTGAACAGCAGAGAGGGCTGGAACGAACCGTTCTGCCCACCTTAGAATGTCGGCTCCCTTCAGGGCCGCCAGGACACTTCTTGTGTCACCTTGATGATTGACATAAGCCACAGCCATGGCATTGTCCAAATGAATGCGCACAGGACAACCCTGATTCGGCGCAGGAGAGCTGCTCTGCCGCCTTATAACGGTCTTTAAAACAAAGACGGACCCACCCATTCAGCAAGAAGCAAGGAAGCAAGATTTTTTTTTTTTTTTCATAACACAAATCTTTAAAAAAAATTTGATCAACAGAATCCTTGCAATGAATGTAGTTTATTGGGGATTTTATTTTTTAATTTTTGCAGGAAATTGGCATTACATGTCTTGGTACAAAACATGTTATTACCCCTCTGGATCTCCATATTATTAGAGATATCCTGTGCTATATTGGGTTCACTTGAAACAGCAAGATCTGGAAGACCAAGAATAACACACTTGTCGCCTCAGTATAAGAGTCAAATTTCTCAGGCATGCAGCAACCTGATGTCATTTTTAATAATTTAGTGAGCTGAGCTGGCGGGATGTAGAAGGGCTGAGCAGATACACTTCACCTGAATTTCTGAGATAAAGGCTGGGTTACAGCGTGTCACAGTGCAGTAGGGAGTAGTTTGCCATCAAAAATTTTCTTTTGACCAGCATTAAAGAAGAATTTTACAGCCGACTCTAAAATCAAATGCACACGTTCTCTCCACTGCATAAGCTGGTTGGACAAGCCACTGAATTTCACATTACCAGAAAATTGTGCTTTAGTCTATCACCTAAAGCAGCTATAGGCAAGACTCTGTAGTGTCATGCTCTACATCAGAAGTGTCTGACCTTTGTAATGCCAGGCCAGCGCACATTTATCATCCTCTGCTGCTGTAACAGTGGATTGGCAAAGCACTGAGAGGGGGGGGGGTAAGTCTTTAAGATTTTAAGATAATAGGAGGGGGGGTGTTGACAAGCATCCTGTATTACAGAAGCAGCAGGATTGGAGACAATAAAAAAGCTGGAAGCACACAGGTTAGTCTTTGTAGTGAAACTTTGAATACAGTGGTCATCTGTAGTTTGTGTAGCTGCATAAAGGCTTGACAGATGGCAAAGGACTAGTCAGCAGTATTGCGTGTGATGTGTCTGCAGTTGATCTTTCCTCATTGCTACTTACCATGCCTTCTTCTGCACTGTGTGAAGGCAGCCATCTTGGTAGAGGCAGGGTTTGCTTTCTCATGTCAGAGCCTCCAGAGAACAGAGAGTAGTGACCACACAAAAAATGGATTTTTGTAAAATCTTACCGTAAAATCCTTTTCTCTTAGCTCATTGACAGACGTAGTCCTCGGTGATACACCACCTTCGGGTTATGTTGCCTCCACAGGAGCAGGACTAGACAGGAAATTAAAAAGCTCTGGCCACACCCTAGGGGCAGTCCCAGAGGGTATATCCTCTCTCTCTCTGCCTCAGCAAATCAGTTATGTGAAAAAGCAGTCTTTAGAGATTTTAACCCAACTCAAAAAACAGAGGGGCGGGGACTACGTCTGTCAATGAGCTAAGAGAAAAGGATTTTACGGTAAGATTTTACAAAAATCCATTTTTCTCTAGCGCTCATTGACAGACGTAGTCCTCGGTGATACACCACCTTCGGGACGTCCCAGAGCAGTATCACAACTGAGGGGTGGGAAAATGAAATCAAATCCCAATCTAGAAGGCCCAACCGGTGCCAACTAGAAGTTTACAATGCTCACCCTTAATGATGAGACTCAACAAAAAAGAGAAAAAAACTTTTTTTTTTTTTTTTTCAAACAGAAAAAAACCCTCGAGGTAGACCACCGGTCTCCTCAAATTGCGGCCTGCAAAACCTTGCGGCCAAATGAGGCATCCGCCGATGCCGTCACATCAATTTTATAGAATTTTGTAAAGGTATGTACCGACGACCAGGTGGCCGCCTTACATACCTGGACCACTGACGCCTGATGGCGAAAGGCCCAGGAAGTACTGAGCGCTCGAGTGGAGTGCGCCCTAACAGGGAACGGAGGACTCTGACCCTTAATAGAATAAGCCTGTACCACCGTTTGTCTAATCCATTTGGCAATGGTCGCGGCAGATGCAGGCAAACCCTTTCTGGGGCCATCCGTGATCACAAAAAGTGAATCCGTCTTACGGAAAGATTCCGTAGCTTTCAGGTATACCCTGATTGCCCGAACCACATCTAAGGAATGCAACGCATGTTCCCGATGATGCTTGGGCTGAGCACACAAGGAAGGTAGTACAATATCTTCATTCAGATGAAAATCTGAAACCACCTTAGGAAGAAAAGATGGCTTAGGATGAAGTACTACCTTATCCCTATGAATCACTAGGTAAGGGGACTGGCATGATAATGCAGCCAGTTCTGACACCCTGCGAGCAGAAGTAATAGCCACCAAGAAGGCCACCTTCTGGGATAAAGTAAGCAAGGGAATCTCCCTGATGTTTTCAAAGGGAGGTTTCTGTAGAACCGACAAAACCAAATTAAGATCCCAGGGCGGTAAGGGCGCGCGGACTGGAGGAGCCAGGTGCCGCACCCCCTGGATGAAATTCCGCACCAAGGATTTGGTAGCTAAAGGCTTCTGAAAGAAGATTGCTAATGCTGAAACTTGACCCTTGATGGTGCTCAAGGCTAGCTTCTGCTCAACCCCTTGTTGCAAAAAGGCCAATATTCGAGTCACCGAATAGGTACGTGGAGGAAATCCTAAAGATTCGCACCACGCAATATAAGTCTTCCATGTGTGATAATAGACTTTGCTGGAAGTCGCTTTCCTTGCTTTAATAAGGGTAGGAATGACTGAAGTAGACAAACCTCTGTCCTTCAGTACTTGGGTCTCAATGGCCAGGCCATTAAACCCAGCGACTGTAAAGCATGATGGTAAATTGGTCCTTGAGACCACAGACACTCCCTGAGACGAAGTTCCCACGGAACGTCTACGACTAACATGTCCAAGTCGGCCAGGCCGGCTTGAGGAGGCCAGTCTAGAATTTCTAGGACCACTGGCGCTGATAGAATCTGAACCAGGCGTCCCTAGAGGTATCTGGCCCCGACCATCCGAGAAAGTCTGGTCGTTTTCTGTTCCCACACATTTATCAGATACCTGATAGTTATCAGGAAAGGTGATCTTTTCTGGTTGAACCTCAGGGACCGAAGTCACCCGACTAGAGGCTACTTGGCCTATCTGGTCAACCAGATCCGATTCCTGTGAGGTATCGGGACTAATCTTAGGAAAAGGTAAAGGAAAAGATCTATTCAGGGAACGGTAACTACCGCTTCCTGTAGTACTTAAATGTTGGAAGGGAAGAATCGCACCGGTAGTAGTGGTTGATGCTCGATCTAATGTCCTGAATACCGGTGAAAACGTCCCCCCACCCTGAAACCGGGTGGGGGCGCACCTTCAGGCTGTGTACTCCTTTGCTTCGGGTTTGGCTGGGTTGGTCCTTTGCTTGTCCGACCAGCCCTTCTTGAACCCTCCTGGAGGAGTCTTGCCTTTCCCGCTAGTACCAGCCGGGCGCCCTTTATGGGCGGTAAAGAAAGGTCCTCGCTTGTTGCGAGGTCCCTTAGCTTTAGCAGCCTGTGGCAAAAAAGTGCTCTTGCCCCCAGTGGCATCCTTAATGATTTCATCTAGGTTGGCCCCAAATAGACGATTCCCCTGAAAGGGGAGATTTGTCAAGGTCTTTTTGGAACCTAGGTCAGCTGACCAGCATTTTAACCACAGCACACGTCTGAGGATCACCGCTGTCTTAGATGCATGCCCTAATAAGGGAGTAGTGTCCAAGGCTGCGTCACAGATAAACTGTAGCCCTTGTATAATCTGTTCCATCAAATCAGATGTCTCCTGGGGAATATCTTTTCCCCTAAGATCTTGGCGTACCATTTTCGCCCATTCCGTAAGTGTCTGGGAAACTAGACCAATAACAATTACTGGTCTAAATGCTGACCCTATCAGAGAGAAGATGGTGCGGGACTCTGCTTCCATCTTTCGATCCACCGGATCCTTAAAGGACGAAGTGTCCTCCACTGGAATAACCGTGGCTTTATTCAGCCTGGAAATAGGTGGATCCACCACTGGTGGTACCGTCCATTTCTTAATGATGGATTCCTCAAACGGATAGCGTCTCGCAATACGCTTGGAAATAGTAAAGGTACGTTTAGAATGCTCCCATTCTCCTTTAATCTGATTACCGAAACATTTAGGTACAGGAAAAACCTTCACCGTTTTGATGGGCTTATTAGTACCAAAAGGAATCTCTGTTTCAGTTGCCTCTGCCGGTAAAGCCTCAAGTTTTAAGGTTTCCTGCACTGCCACAACTAGTGCGTCCACCAATGCTTCTTCCTGAATTATAGCAGGAGAAGAAGCGTCCTCCTCACTGTCTGAGGGGGCTTTACCTGGGATAACAGCCCTTGCAGAGGAACCTGCAACTGCAGTGACCATCTCTGAATCAGAGTCAGAGGTGTCAGATAGTATAGGGGTAGGCGGGGGTCGCTTCCTTGACCCCCGTCCCTGACAGGCCGCCTCCACCCGAGCCACCATAGACTCCAAAATTGCTGTAAATGACTCTATACTCTGTGCACCGGCGGGTCCCGTGGCCCCTTCGAGGGAAACAGGTGGGGGAATATGTGTGGCAGGGTCCATGATAATTCCAGTCACTTCCTGGATAATATGATTCAAAAATAAAAAACTTTTTTTTTTTTTTTTTTTCTCAGACCCCCAGCGCCACAAAAGCCCCTTAGTGTTACCTGCTAGGGATCCCTATCGATCGAGAGAGAGAGAGAGAGATAGACCCCCAGGCTCACCACTTGATGCTCAGAGTTTAACTGCAACAGGTTACAGCGCTGTCTTGACAAACAGGAAGTCTTTTGGCTGGCTGCCCAGGAAGAAAGGAGGCGGCTCCGCCCCTCTGCACGCCTTCCGGCGCCTCCCCCAAGCTCCACGAGGTGTTTGGATCACCTCAAACATGGCCGCCCCCATGCTGGAGACACGAGGCTACGCCAAAATGGCGGCTCGTGCGATCCAGCAAAAAAAATGGCGGCGGCCTGTACTGAATAGCGGTGTGCTGCAGGGCACACAACACTCTCTCTGCATGGGGATATGGCGTGGTTGGCGGTACCGGCCCTGGCGGACCGCATGGCCATTCGGGAGGCCTGCTAATAGCTGGAGATCTGATTAGGAAGGCAGTCTACATGTCCGTGGCTTCTGACTGGTAGGTAGCTTATTCTTAACACCGTAAGATTCCCAGAATGCCACAGATTACATCTTTTTAACATGTATACAATCAATTAGCTTAGCTCCCAAACCAAGCCTCCTGGCTTTTTGCACATAAAATCACACTCAAAGTAGGAGGATCTGTGTCATGTTATAGGATAGAGAGGGACTCTATCTTACCATACAGAGAGGGGCCCGCGTTCACCACAAGACCCGTCAGGGGAAAAGGGGGAACATACTACTCACCATACCGGAACCAGGCGGGCACCAACTCCTGACAGTACCCCTCTCCACCGGGGCGGGAGGGCTGTCGACCGATACGGACGCCGTGACTCATGGTCTTTGGCGTTTCAGCGAGACGTTTAACTCGCGTGGACAGTCCTTTAATGGGACTTTGTCGCGGCCGACCCAGCGCGGAGCTATGGCCTGCACGCGCTCGTAGGCTGAACTGGGGTGACCACCGGATCTCAACATCCAGCCCGTCGCCCAGTTCAGCTTTCTTGCTTGAAGATCTCACAGGAACACTGGAGAAAAAAAGCTGTCTAAAAAATCCTTTAAGAAAAAATTCTTGCCAGGACCTAAGATCCCAGCAAGGTATCTAGGTCCTTACTCCTAACTAGACAGAAAATAACTGATTTGCTGAGGCAGAGAGAGAGAGGATATACCCTCTGGGACTGCCCCTAGGGTGTGGCCAGAGCTTTTTAATTTCCTGTCTAGTCCTGCTCCTGTGGAGGCAACATAACCCGAAGGTGGTGTATCACCGAGGACTACGTCTGTCAATGAGCGCTAGAGAAATAATCCAAATTTCAGGAGACTAGCAGTTAAAGTAGAGCTGCACGATTAATCTTTAAAAAAAGAAAAAAAAATCCTGCGCTCGATTAAACCCCCCTTTTGTCACGATTCAGTGCAGAGCTGTTCTCTGCTCACAGCTGTCAAAAAAAAAAAAAAAAAAAAAAAAGGCAGCCGGTGTTCTGTCGAATAGTGCAAACCCTCTGATAATGCCTCCGATGATCTGCGCATGCACAGTACGTAACATCAATCCAGCTGATCTGCCGATCAGCTGGCGTGACGTCAACATGCGCAGATCGTCGGAGGCATTATCTGACGAATAGCAAAGACAGAACACTGGCTCCGCAACCGGGACACGCCGCACCGTCCTACCACCTCTCAGCCGCCAGGCACATCTCCAACACGAGCTCACCCCCCCTTTCACACAGCCCGGCCATTTCACACCTTTTATCTGCCGCTCTCCATACTTCAGACGGCCTCTCGTGAATGCGCGTAATGAGCCTAGGCAGGGAGATCCCCAATGACAAAAACACCCCAATGTGGGGGCGCTCCCTGCGCAGGGCCAAATCCACCCCCCCGGGTTCTCTCCTCATCACTTCTGTGGATCTGTGATCTGAGGAGCTCTTGGACTTTCTTTGGTAGAGCACAGCTTGCCCTTGTATTCAATATGTGCTGCTTTCCTACCGGTATGGACGGGCCTTGGATGCCTATTGAAAAACAATCTAAATTTGAGAACAGGCAGTGCTGCACCGAAAGCAAAGCAACTCTAAGTGATAGCATCCGCATAGCTATCATACAATATAATCTGGAGTCTAAAAAGGAGAGCCCCCAGAGCTCATCCCTCTTCTCTGTGAAAGTGGAAGGGGTTTAGTTCTAATAAAGAGCTGTAATGAATATCCTTCAAGTGCTTACCTACCATTAATAAGTTCTAAGGCTTCATCTTTGGTGCGTGTGATTCTGTCTTGCCGCCATGATGAAGGACGCCTAGACTGGTTATGCTTTACCAACAAGTGAGAACATCGCACTTTGCCTGGTTCACCTTGCCCATTCTTCCCACCTGCAGAAGGTCGCTCCCACTGGCTGGCATTAGTCATGTGGTTAAAATAGTAAACACGTCCTGTAAGAGAAGAGAGTTTATGAAAATTATATATTATACATACAATATCTTTTCCAAAGAACTCCTCAGTCTCTATTGTAAAATACAGATTACTGCTTTGAGGTCTGTTATGTAAAGTATCAAGTGAAACAAGCAAGCAGAGTCAATCTAGATGCCAGAAAACATTCATCTCCCCGATTCTTGTACAATGCAGATGATACACATACACTGTATTGTATAAAGTATTAGAACACCTGCTTTTACACGCACATGAACTTTAAAGGAATACTACAGGCAAGCACAGTAAGAAAAATCATTGACATGTAATGAGCATTTAAAATCGATCTGCATTGTGCAAATAAATTAAAAAGCTCTATTTGTACATTATATTGGTTCAAAAGTACTTCGGTCACGTGATTTTATTTCCTCAGCTCCCTCTGGCTTTTACAGCAGCTGGGTGTGACATTACTCCCCAGCTGCTGGGCTTATTCCAACATTTTAGGAAGTGACATTGTCGTTTGTAAGAAGTGTGTGCCATGTGCTGCTTTAGCCACATGCAGTGAGCATAACATACTTACCATGCCCGCTTGTCTGTTCTCTCTCTCCCCCCCCTCTCTTTCAGGAAGTGGTTAGCCAAAACGAGGCTTTGAAGATAGGAGGATATCGTTCTCTGTCTGACTAAAGCTGGATACACACTATACAACTTTAGTTGTTAGATTGCCTTTAGATTTACCTTTAACTACGTAGTGAAAGGGCCTGCCTGATTGCATACAAATTGAAAGTGTTTAGATTTGACCTCCTATTATATGGTTTTAGTAAATCTAAAAGGAAAAAAACTAAAGACAATTGTATAGTGTGTATGGCCAATAAGGAGAAGAGGGATAAGGGTGGGGCTGGGCAGGACAGGGGCAGTTGTAATGAATAGCAGGCATGCCTGGGCAAGAGACAAGGACAACGTTTTCAGGAAGTAAAACGCACCATGGAAACTTCAGATAACCGGAAATAGAGTTGTCAGTGAAGAACAAGGAAGAAGCTGTTTCTCCAGCTTAGATAAGACTTTCTAAGCTCTACAAGCAGCTAGCCAAAAAATGAATAATATCAAAAGATATTTAACATACTATTAATAGGAAAAATTTCATTTTTGACTGGAATTCTACTTTAATGGCATCCCAGTCTTAGTCCATAGGGTTCATTATTGAGTTGGCCCACCCTTTGCACCTATACCAGCTTCAACTCTTCTGGGAAGGCTGTACCACAAGGTTTAGGAGTGTGTCTATGGGAATGTTTGACCATTCGTCTAGAAGCACGTTTGTGAGGTCAGGCACTGATGTTGGATGAGAAGGCCCGGCTCACAGTTTCCACTCTAATTTATCCCAAAGGTGTTCTATCAGGTTGAGGTCAGGACTCTGTGCAGGCCAGTCAAGTTCCTCCACCCCAAACCGGCTAATCCAGGTCTTTATAGACCTTGCTTTGTGCACTGGTCCAAATCATTTGGTTGAGGGGGGATTATGGTGTGGGGTTGTCTTTCAGGGTTTGGGCTTGGTCCCTTCGTTCCAGTGAAGGGAACTCTTAGGGCGTCAGCATACCAAGACATTTTGGACAATTCATGCTCCCAACTTTGTGGGAACAGTTTGGGGATGGCCTCTTCCTGTTCCAACATGACTGCGCACCAGTGCACAAAGCAAGGTCCATAAAGACATGGATGAGCAAGTTTGAAGTGGAGGAACTTGACTGGCCTGCACAGTCCTGACCTCAACCCGATAGAAGATCTTTAGGATGAATTAGAGTGGAGACTGCGAGCCAGGCCTTCTCGTCCAACATCAGCACCTGACCTCACAAATGCGCTTCTGGAAGAACGATCAAATATTCCCATAGACACACTCCTAAACCTTGTGGTACAGCAGTACATCAAAACCCCAAAAGAGGGGCGGGGGCGGCGACTGTCGGAGGAATTTTACAGGTAAGATTTTACAAAAATTCCGTTTTCTCTTACGTCCTCCGACAGTCGCCGCCCACTTCATATTCATCACCAATGGGGATGTCCCAAAGCAGTGTAAACATGAGGGGTGGGAAGAACTCAGCCGCGTCCACCACGCGACCACCACTCCCTGAGCCCTCAGGTCCTGCACCGCTAGATGCAGGTCCCGCAAACGCTCCGGGGATAACAGAAGACTTGAGGGAAAAAATCTGCTCTCCGGCCGAGAGAGAAACTCGATCTAGTAGCCAGATCGAACGATTTCCTGTGAAGTGGGTGAGGGCGCCCCTTCAGGCCGCACTGTTGTGGGCCGCAGAGCCGGATTGGCCGGACTTTTGCTTACCTGCCCACGGCTTCTTTTACGGGAGCCTTGACCCTTGGACGGCTTGTCCCAAAATGTGGCCGAAAGGCACGAAAGGACCCCTGAGGGGGCCGAAAGAAAGCATTCTTTTTTCCAGGAGCCGTCTTAGTCTAGTGGGATTGAGGTAAGAGCGTGCTCTTACCCCCCGTGACCCCTTTAATTAGGGCATCCAGGGATTCGCCAAAAAGGCGAGAACCATCAAAAGGCAGATTGGCCAAGGTCTTACGTGAAGATTGATGCACAGACCAACACTTCAACCAAACCAGGCGGCGAGATAACACCGCCACACTGTGTACACGTGCAGCCAACGGAACCATATCCAGGTCCGCAGCACACAAATACATGACACCCTGGTGGATTTGATCCACCATATCCAAAGTCGCCTGGGGGGCAGAATCAGCCACGAGGACACGCCTAAGCACCTGCGTCCAGTTCGCGACCGCCTGGGCCGCCATAAGTGAAGCAATAAAGCTTTCAACATAGAACCCATAATAGAACAGGTATGACGGGCAAAGGACTCCATCCTCTTGTCCGTGGCATCCCGGACCACCGGGGTGTCTGCAGCAGGAATCGCAGTGGACTTGTTCAAAACTGCTAACGCCTGGTCCACCGGAGGTGGGACACACCAACGCCCATCAGTAGCAGGCGTAAAATGATAGCGCAGCTTAAACCTACTTGGTACAGCAAAAGGTTTGCGTATATTACGCCATCGTTCTTTCACAGCGCGCTGAAAATCATCAGTGCATGGAAACATCTGCGATGATATGCGCCTTTTCTGCGTCCCATAATCCGCCAAGGCAGCTGGAGGACCTGTTTCCTCCTCCAAACGCAGAGTTTGCTTGATAGAAGTAACCAATTCATCCATGAGCGCAAGCTCTTCAGACGAGCCAGGGGGAGAATTATCAACCCCCTCTACCTCAGCCTCCATTTCTGACCCTATAAGGTCCCGGGAGGAACGAGACCCCGATAAGGAGATCTCTGCCCCAGCAGCCCCAGTACCATCACCCTCTGAAACAGAGGAATTGAAAACTCTGGGCCTTTTAGAGGATTGAGCAACCACCAGCATTTGCACCTGAGTCGCAAGGCTAGCCACAATCGCAGCCAAATCCCCCCCCGGGGGGGGGGGGGAAACCGCAGTCCCCTGGCTTCCCACTAAATTGGCAGGAAACTAGTATTCCTGAGAATCCATGCCCTTGTAGCAGCAAAAATAAATGGGTGACCGCCCCTTTAAGAGAGCGCTGCGATCGTAGCCCACTCACACTAAGCATCCCACACAAGGGACCCCCACAGGGACAAGTATACCAAGGCAGGATACAGGGAATAAAAAGAAATGAACCTGGAGAGATCGGTGCTGCTGCTGCTGCCTGCGGTGCTCCTGAAGGAAAGGAAATGCTGGCATACAGGGCGCTCTATGAAAGCCTATGGAGGCTACAAGAAAATGGCCGCCATGCATGTAAAACATGCGGCCGGAGCGATCGCAGCCAAAATGGCGCCGTTTGGCGCCGAAACCGCCGCTCCCACACCCCATGAGGGAGAAGTAAAACACACCATCTGCCCAAAAAAGGAACATGGTAAACCGCCGCAGCGGCGCTGTAATGTGCCCCAAGCATGAGAAACTCAAGCCCCACAGCACACAGCCGTTCACACAGACAGAAAACTGACACAGAGTGCAGCCAGCCCCCCCTCCTGCAGCCCACAGCTTGCAATGTGAGAGATAGGGAAAACGTAATAGTGTGAACACAGGGCAAGGTACACAGTCCCAGACTGACACCCCCCAGACAGACAGGTCCCCACATAAATGCACTTACCTCTCACATGGCGTGGGGGACCCGCACAGGCGAACAAACCGCTGCACATGAGGCAGGGAGAGTCGCAGCCAGGACGCATCAGAAGGTGGGTTGAGAAACCGCACAGCGTCCAGTGAGGTAGCCACCTCACCTAGCATCCCTGCACGGAACAGGGATGGGTCGTTCAGATAACTCAGGAGCGATACCTGACTGAACGCTCGATGGCGGGCTGAGAAGCCACTGACCCACAGCCTGCTACCAGGGGGGTCAGCCCGAGACGCAGCCCGCATGATCCTCTTCATCAGAAGAACTAACTAACGCTGGTAAAATAACAGCTAACAAGAAAGAGAGAAAAAACTCAAATAAAATCCAAAGAAAGGAAAGAGAGCTGAGACAAGGTGCCCCAGCACAGAAACTTCCAGCTACTCCTGACAGCTAGACAAATGAAACTGAGTTGGATACAGGAAGTGGAGGGTTATGTACTGAGGGGACCACCCCCTGGGGGTGGGATATGTTAAAAGTCTTTGTACTAACATATTCTATTGCCTAGCTACTCCTACGGAATAAAGGACATAACCCCATTGGTGATGAATATGAAGTGGGCGGCGACTGTCGGAGGACGTAAGAGAAAGGTTTTTTTTTCTTAATGAATAGAATGCATTAAGATAAAAAACCCTTCTAACTTTACAACAACTTTAATCGCTTCCTGCCCGCGCACTGTATATATACACAAGCGTAGTTCTGGGAGGACGTGCCAGTTCATCTTCCCAGGACTGTGTTTTGTGCGTGCCTTTGGGGGCGCGCAGCAATGACATCCTGTGACTGCTATGTTCATCAGGCACAGCAGGTCACCGATCCGTGTACCATGTGATCGCTGTGACCAATTACAGTGATCCCATGTCTAGTAGTACACAATGGCTGTCATTCATACAGCCATTGAGAACTACTGTGAGCTGTGATTTGCCAGTGATCAAATAGTACAGAGTCAAGCACTGCCTCTCTGTACCATGTGACAGGAATGCATGTGACAAGAACTGTCGGAAATGATTGCTTATACAGCCAATCAGTGCAGTGCAAAAAAAAATTCTAGGAGTAGTGCAGCGTAACTATTGTAACATTGCACTGCTCTGGCGAGGGGTAAAAAAAATATATATTTTTTTTACATACTGTAATCAGAAGTGCTGTATCACTATGGTGGCATTGTAAAGCTGCGGGGGTGATCATGTACAATGGCTAGCTGCTCTAATATCACTGTATGTCAGTGCCGCCAGCTATTATCTCTGATCACCACAACAGTACGATGTCAGACCAGACCAGTTCTGCCAGTCAGTGTCCCTAATCACCCACTCACAATTCCTGATCACCGCCACACCAGTTACAGTGTCCCCGATCACCAACACACACCTGTTTAAGCCAGCAACAGTGTCCCTGATTGCTGCCCACTAGTGCCCAGTGTCACCAGACCAGCGCAGCCAGCAACTATGTCCCAGATCACTGCTACACCAGTACAGTGTTCCCTTTGCCTGCCGCCTGTACTGACCCTGGCCTGTTTATTAACCACATTTCTGCCTGTTTGCGGACCATGCTTCTACATGCGGCCTGAAATTACCCATTTGCACGTCCAACTGACTTTATTCCTGTGAGTCACCAGTCCCACCCAATCCCAGGAGAAAAATGCACCCCTGGAACAACAAGGACTTTTGTTATTCCTGGTCAATGAACATGACATTCCTGGGGATAGCCATGTACTAGTAGGCTACGGTTGCTAGGATTATAGCAACTGGGACTGCTATAGGTGATACACTAAGCTATATTCCCTGATCACTCGTATAGAGGAGACCATTGCAGTACATTGGTTTTGAAGCAATTGGTTGATTTGTGTAATACGCAAGATACAATTTCCAGTATATACAGTGGGGAAAATAATTGGATCCCCTGCAGATATTGTAAGTTTGCCCACTAAGAAAGAAATTAAGGTTTTAGTCCCCATTCACACTAACGCGACTTGCCATTGATTAGCACAGGACCCGTTCTAATAGGAGCGACACAAGTCGCTCCGACTTAGAAAAAGGGTCCTGTACTACTTTGGGGCGACCTGGAGGCGACCTGCATTGACTTCAATGATATGAAGTCCGTGCATGTCGCGCACCGCGACTTTACAGGTCGCCCCAGCAAGTAACGTCGCCCCTGTGTGAACGGGGTCTTAGAAGTGTTATCGCAGGTGTATTTTAAATAACAGACAGAATATCAACCAAAAAAAAAAAAAAAACACGATACAAATGTTATAAATTGTAGCAGTTCAGTGAGTAAAATAGGTATTTTATCCCCTACCAAACAACAATAATGCTGGCTCCCACAGACTGGCTACAGTGTGTGCTCAGACTAGTCTTTCAACATAAGGTGCTCCTAAGACAACTCGTTATGTGTATAAAAGGCACATGTCCACAGTCTTTTTTCCATGCAAATCTCGCCATCATGGGCAAGACCAAAAAACTGTCAAAAGGACATCAGGGACAAGATTAAAGACCTGCACAAGGCTGGAATGGGCTACAAGACTATCAGCGAGGAGACAACTGCTGGATCGATTATTCGCAAATAGAAGAAATAAAAAATAACCATCGATCGCCCTTTGTCTGGAGCTCCATGCAAGATTTTTCCTCATACGGTAATTATCATCATGAAAAAAAGTGAGGGATCAGCCCAGAACTACACGGGAGGGGCTTGTGAACAATCTCAAGGCAGTTGGGACCACAGTCACCAAACAAACCATTGATAACACAATACTCGGCCTTGGATTTAAATCCTGCAGCACCCACAAGGTCATCCTCCTCCTCAAGAAGGCACATGTACAGGCCTAAAATTTGCTATTGGACATCTAAATGATTCAGAGAAGGATTAGGAGTAAGTACAGTGGTCAGATGAGATGAGTTTGTGCCACATGGACGAAATTTCTCCTGCGCTCAGAGACCGGGCCCCCTGTCCAACTTATTCCACAGAACTCACACCGGGCTTCCCAAATTGCTACGGCCTTGGTGCCCTATAAAACTGGGCTTGTCTGAAGGCGCAAAAATAAAAAACAAAGGGCGCACCGGCCTAGTGCATTATCCTCAATAATAGGCTTTATTAATTAAAATTAATTAAAAGTGTATATACTCACAAACAATGTTTAAAACAACATATCCAACCCGAACATCTGGAACAATCTGTGTCTGTAACCAGTGTCCTCAATAGATGATGGTTAACATGTTTCGAGGCTTAGCTGGCTCTGAAGAAGGGGCTAAGCCTCGAAACGCGTTAGCCATCTATTGAGGACACTGGTTAGACACAGATTGTTCCAGATGTTCAGATTGGATATGCTGTTTTAAACGTTTGTGAGTATATACACTTTTAATTAATAAAGCCTATTATTGAGGATAATGCGCTAGGCCGGTGCACCCTTTTGTTTGTTTTTCATTAACTTTACTCGTTTGGAAGAAGAAAAATGCTGACTATGACCCCCAAGAACAACATCCCTACAGATGGAAACATGATGCTTTGGGGCTGTTTCTCTGCTAAGGTCTCTTTCACACTTGTGCGATTTGTCCTTGGGGACATGATTTCCAATGGGTACTGTTCATCTGTGCGACTCCAAAGTAGTCCCTGCACTACTTTGGTCTAACTGACGCAACTTGAGGTCCATAGACCTCAAGATTACACAGGCATTGCCTCAAGTCGCACGACTTTCAGGTTGCACAAGTGTGAAAGGGGCCTAAAAGGAACAGGCCGACTTTGCCGCATTGTGGGGCAATGTATTGTAAAATCTTAGATGAGAACCTCCTTCCCTCAGCTAGAACACTGAAGATGGGTCTTCCAGTAGGACAATGATCCAAAACCGGCAATGCAACAAAGAAGTGGCAAATTAAGGTCATGGAGTGGCCTAGCCAGTCTACAGACCCTAATTCTATAGAAAATTTATGGAGGGAGCTGAAACTTCAGTTGCCAAACAGCCAAAAAACCTTAAAGATTTAGAAAAGATCTGTAACCTTCCTGAGATATGTGCAAACCTGGTCACTAACTACAAGAAACATCTTACCTCTGGGTACAGTGTTACATTTGTTGTAATTGTCATTTAAAGTGTGAGCGCACGGAAAGAGCAGGAAGAAGGTGAAAGTGTCCAATACTGAAGTAGTTAAAATACATTGCTCATTGCATTTATATTTGATTATTCTGAGGGCTCGAATGACCATTCTTAGTGAAAAGACCACAAGTTGTGCGTATGGGTTACTTGTACTCATGCAAATGCTCCAATACTAAAACTGATACCTTTAGACTCGGTTCACTGATGTGCGGGCTGGTTTGTAGTGCCATTTCAAAGCCAGGTTTGGTGCGATTTTGTTCAGTGGTTCAGGTGCAATTCCAATGCTAATTGTAGTGTATGAGATTAGAAATCGCACCTAAACCGGACTGAAATTGCACAGGATTCTTTTAAATCGCAGTGTGGCCAGCCGTAAACATGTGAACAGGCTGTGAAAACTCAACGCACAAGAAAACTGATGTGAAACTGATGTCTCTGCAAGTGAAATCTGTGCAGTTTTCATGCATGTGTGGTGTGAACGAGCCCTAAAAGAACAGTCACATGACCGTAAAAAATAGGTATCAGTGAGTACTTAAGAAAAAGAAAAAATAACGATACACATACTCGGTCCTAAAAAACTGGCATTGGTGTATCCCCATCTACAAATTATGATGTGTGTGAAAATTGATTAATCCTGATGTACAGACTTGTCTATCATTTCTTGAGACCCTAAAATACCAGGACAGTACAAATATCCCCCAAATTACCCTTTTGAAAAATAGACTGAGGTTATTAAGGAGGTATAGTGTTTTTTTGAGGTTTTAATTTTTTTTTAAAAAAATAAAGAAATTGATCTTTTATTTTTTACACCAGTGCAGTACATCATCAGACTGATGTGGTGGAGGATCAGGGATACTGACTGGTGACATGAATCCTTTCTTAACAGCTTTGTTGACATTGTGATCGCATAGCAATGACATGATCACCTGGCACCTGAGTACTGACATCTGCAATACAGACACATATCGAGGTTGGTCCCAGATGATCAGTGACATACAATTGCCATCATCCCAAACAGTCAGTACATAAAAATAACACTGAAAAGTGTTAATCTCCTCTAGAAAAAAGGGGGGGGGGAATTTTTAAATCAATAATTACTGAAAAAACAATAAATAAAATGTAAGTTATTTATTATTGTAATAAAAAATGACAAACCATGTCAATGATTGACAGATAAAGAGGTTCCATGACCGAGCCTATGAGCCACTCCGGTTCCTCCTTGGGTCAACAATCACAGTATATTACCCTTTCGTTGAGGCTTGGATCTTCACAGCAACTGCAATTACTTGTGGTTACAAAGAGGATTTGGTGGGTATCATTCTATGCATATGTGCCTGCTTTTTTCAATTGTTCAATATTCATGTCCATAGGTGGGAGTGTGGGGCAAGGGTGGTGACGCATTCATGTACCTAATATGTTTTTACAACAACCTTCTCTATGTGTTTGTTTGTTAGTATTTGTTTTTAGGTAGGAAAATAAAGGGACAACCAGTTCACATATCCCTGACGAAGATTGGAACTTACAAGTTCAGTAAACTACTCGAAACGCGTTGGATTGAACACTCTCCCTCGCCTGGGGTTCACATCCCGGCGCGGGAGGGGTATATATCCCTTGCTTCCTTACAAGTCATGTTTCAATGTATCACATTGGTCGTTTGTATGCTTTGTGACTCTTGTGATCCATGACCTATTGTGGTTTTCCACGCTCGGTCATGGAACCTCTTTATCTGTCAATGACATGGTTTGTCATTTTTTTATTACAATAATAAATAACTTACATTTTATTGTTTTTTCAGTAATTATTGCCTTAAAAATCCCCCCCCCCCCTTTTTTCTAGAGGAGATTAACAGTTTTCAGTGTTATTTTTATGTACAGACACATATCAGTCGCGGGGGCGTTACACTGCGTGTTTCTAAACCTGGAGCAGACACATGTAAGTTACTGTGCCTGCACATGCCACTCTGCCACAGTATATGCACTGTGGCTGGTCGGCAAGTAGTAAAGCCCCTCCTTTTGCAATACTGCTGTGAAGGCAAAGGGTGGTCACTCCAAATATTGATTTGCATTTCTCTTCCATTTGTTTTTTTTTTTTTTTTTTATATAATAAAGTAAAGGTAATGGTAAAGGGATTAAAGTGTAAATTGGGGGCAAGGTGCTTTGAGGTGGGGGAGCTCCTTAACACCCCCTTGCTGGCCTGGCAGGCTGTGTGCTCGGATGAGGGTCTGGTATGGATTTTTGGGAGAGACCCCATGTCGTTTTTTTTTAAATTTTGACATGAGCTCCCGGAGGCGCTCTGAAAAAAAAAAAAGGTAGATATCGGCTTTTATTTTACTTAGGGACATACAGTGGGGCACATATTGTTACCGAACAGAGCAAATTGTAGGACTGGGGAGGGACCCCAGGCCGTTTTTTTTTTAAAAAAAAAAGATTTTTCTTTTTTTTGTCGCCAATTTAAATGTCATTTCATTCCTTTTTTTTTTTTTTTTTACTTCTTTAGAAATGTAATTTTTTGCTGCAGCAGGTTCTTTACATGGTACAGATGAACCACTTTACAGGCAGACTAAGTGGACTCCCAGGCACTATAATTAAAGGAATTTTTCATTTTTATTGTTGCACTTTAAGCATTATTAAAGGGGTTGTTAAGTCACTAAGTTATTTTTACACTAAGTTATTTTTACACCATCCCCTCCGTTAGATTACAAACTGTATCCTAGTGCCTGTGCTTTATTAAAAAAAAATAGCCGATTTCTACCTGTTTTCACAGCACCTATCGGCACTCACATAACTCCTGGCTCTCCTCTCTCTCCTTCTGACATCTCCAACGGCCGAAGCCAAAACTTCCTCCTGATGTCAGCTGGGGAGGAAAGGAGGAGAGAGCTGGGAGTCATGTCACGGCGAGCGGCGTTGAGAAAACAGGGGATTACGTAAACATAACAGTTTTTTAACAGCTGGGAGGGAAGCAGAGTGGCACCAATGAGAGCTGACAGGCAGGGAGGAGAGGGGGGAAGAGGACGACAGTGCAGGGCTGCGGATGACGGAGACACGTACACTGACCAGTGTCAGGGCTCAGCAGCTATGATACACCGTGGTCAGTGTACACCGTGGTCAGTGTACACCGTGGTCAGTGTACACCGTGGTCAGTGTACACCGTGGTCAGTGTACACCGTGGTCAGTGTACAAGGGAAGGTGGAAAATGGCAGGAGCAGCCAGGTTTTTTTTTTTTTTTTTTTTTTCCAGGTGGCACAGGCACACAGACAAGCACTGTGCTGTATAACATGCTTTAAGGGAACAGGATCCATTTTTTTTTTTTTTTTTTTTTTTTTAAGGGTAACAAACGCTTTAAAATCAGTGCTGCAAAAAACACTATTTAAAAAAAATTGCATTGATACATGTCCCGCAGGGCAGTACCTGGACCCCCATACCCTTTTTACAGCCAATTACTTGCATATAAGCCTTCAAAATAGGGACCTTTGACTTTTAAAGTTTGGGTGCCATAGACTTTAATAGGGTTCACCGTTCAGGTCAGAACTTTTTCTCTGTTCAGAGGTTCTAGTGTAAACCAAACAGGGGGGTGTTCAGGCCCAACTGTAAAGAGAAGCTCCCCTTTAGTAACATATTACATGTGTATATAGGGTGTAACATAACTAATTTAGCAGCCCCTCACACCCCCAATCCATCGTGACAGAGTTGGGGGATACTCCCCCTGTACCCGCTAAAACAATTTAACAACAGCGCAGCTTTACAGGGGGTACGGCCCACACAGCCATATCATTAATTCACAGTGATCTGTGAACTAACTACAGGACCCATCTGCCACCATGACAGAGGCCTTGCAGTTCAACAAACTACCAGGGTTCTCATCAGCACCTTTGCAGATCATTGGTACTTCCTGAAGCTGGGTAACTGTCTGCCCGTATGGAAGGTAAAGGCAGACAGCTAGCATGAGTGTCTCCAATCAGCACCCTTCACTAAGCTCTGCAGAGTCTAACTTCAGCCCTCCACCACTTGCTTTCTGGCAGCTCAGGCAATTTTAATGAATTCTGGACTTTGAATGGCTGGAGAAAAGAAAATACAGCAGATAAACATGTACAACTTATATAATAATAAAAAAACTTTATTTTTTATTAGGCATAGTATATAGTCTCCCATTGAGTATAGGTGAGTAGAGGGGACACACAGAAGACTAGAATTATTACGAAAGGGGGAGTTCATAAAAAGTTCAGAGAGATAATGGGGTGCCAAGCCATGAAGAGCTTTATAGGTGAACAAGAGGATCTTAGAGTATTTGCGAAACCTGACAGGTAGCCAGTGCAAGGACTCCAGGATAGGGGTAATATGATTACTTGTACCAGACCTAGTCAGGATTGTAGTTGCAGAATTTTGAACATATTGAAGTTGATTAATGGATTTAGGTACACCAGCAAGTAGAGCATTGTAGTAAAGTAGGGAAAACAAAATGTATGGGTCGGACTGGACAAACTTCAGACTGGAATCCGCCAAGAGAAACAAAGTGACAAGAGATCAGTGAGATATCACAAACCATTTCAGAGCCATTTCTGAGACTCCAAGTATGGTTTCAAGACGAGAAAGTAAAAAAGATTGTTGTCTACAGTATCAAACGCAGAACTAAGATCCAGTAGAATAAGGTTAGTGAGCCGGAATTAGAAGCCAACAGAAGGTTGTTAGTGACTTTGACCAAGGCGGTTTAAGGATTGGAGGGACTTCAAATAGGTTATTTAAAGTCAGGTGATTATGTACGGTAACTGAGGTATCAAAGCCCACTCAAGGATCTTGACAAGGAAGGGCAAGTTAGATATTGGGCGAAAGTTGTTTAAATTGTCCAAAGCCATGTTACGCTTTTTTGGTACCAGGGTTATGGCGGCAGTTGAGGATTTTTGGTACAAAACAGATGCTAAGGGAGTCATTTATGATATTGAGAATAATGGGGGATAGGGATATAAAACAGGATTTAAATAACTGGGTGGGAATAGGATACAGTATGCAGGTGGAAGATTTCATATTAGAGACCAATTTAATCAGGGATGCAGAGTCAAGTAGACAGAAGTGAGAGAGAAAAACCAGTAAAACTAGGTGGGTCAGGAAGTGAGGTGGATGAAACGTGGTGTGGTAAGATGTGATGATGCCTAAAGGCCCATACACAAGTAGCGATTGCCGGCCGTAAATATTCGGCCAACGTCCGATTGGCCGATTGTCGGCTTGTTAGTATGATGCTTACAACAACCGACTGCAACTTTTCGGCCGAACAGAATCGGGTGTACATGCTTTAAAATTTTTGTTGGCCAACACCAGAACGGCCGATTGTTCCTCAGTCAGTACAGAATTCGGCCGACAAACAGCAGATGAGCAAGACTGGGCATGCTCAGAGAAGAAAAAACACATGGAAAGTTAACCATCACATGACATCACTTCTGCAGTCGGCTGTTGTTGGCAGACAAAAAAATTCGTGTGCAGTCTTTAGCACTTTCAATCGACAGGACAGCACCGGACAAAAGACGGCCGATCGTTCGCCAACAATCGCTACGTGTTTACGGGGCTTAATTTTGTCAATTTTTGAGGCAAAAAAAAAATCTAGAGTTGTGTTGAAGCTGATAATGTGGAAGGACTGCCAAGTTTTAATAATCTGTCAATGGTGCAGAAGAGTTTTCTAGGGTTGCTAAGATTGTTTTCAATCGCATGGGAGTAATAGTTTGATCTAGCAGTCTCAAATGTACCCTATAGACACACAAATGGTCTTTCCAAACCTGATAATGGACAGTCAGGCCAGACTGGCACCATTTGCATTCCAGTCTCCGCAAGATTGCTTTCATTGAACGTAGTAAGGAATTATACCATGGAGCCCGACGGGAGAATGAGAGACTATTTGAGTTTGTAATGGGACAAAGGTGTCAAGGGAGGAAGAAAGCGCCTGATTAAAAGGCATCTATTATGTCAACAAGGGTGTCAGAAGAGGAGGTGCAGAATAAGGAGGAAGTAACATAATTTGCAAATTAGGTCTGATCAATAGAAGCTCAGTTATGATAATTTACAGATCCAAACATGGAGGAGGATTTGTTTCATCTGTTTATCACCTGAGCCAAGTCACTGGGTATGTATAAGGGTTTACAACCACTTTATCCACTTGCCTACCGGGCACTTTCACCCCCTTCCTGCCCAGTCCAAATTTTCAGCTTTCAGCACTGTTGCCCTTTGAATGAAAATTGAGCGGTCATGCAACAATGTACCCATGTGACATTTATCATCTTTTTTTTCCCCACAGAAATAGAGCTTTCTTTTGATGGTATTTAATCATCACTGGGGTTTCCATTTTTTTTTTTTTTTTGCTAAATGAAAAAAAGTTCTTAATTTCTGTTAGGGCTCTCTCACACGGTCCGCCTCCGTAGGCGGATTAGTGCTGCTTAGCGGGGATCGATCCGCCGATCCCCGCTGAGCCGGTGGATGACAGCTCTGACTCCGCTTGCAGTGCGGAGAGGGTGGTGTCACAGCTCCCGCTGCTCTCTATGGGGGATCGGACGAGAGCGGACCGCCTGTCCGCTCTCATTAGATCCCTGAACGGATGGAAAAATAGGGTTTCCATCCGTCCGGATTTCACGGACAGGATCGGATGCGGATGGCAGCGGGTGTCAGCGGAGGTGTCTCCACTGACATCCGCTGCCCCATAGAGCTGCATCGAGGATCCGATCAGATCCACCTAAAAAACTGACAGGCGGATCTGATCAGATCGCCCGTGTGAAAGAGCCCTTATAAAAATTTTCAAACAGGTCATTTTTCCCCTTTACTGCTGAGCTCTGAGGAGGAGGCACTGACCCTCAGTGCAGGTGTCCCCTTTCACACTAGCACCACCGGATTAGAGTGGATTAATTCAGCCTGGAACTTGAGAATCCACCACAGGTGGAACTTTCCACTTTAACAGGGACTCTTCAAAGGGATACTGTCAAGCGAAACGCTTAGGCACCGACCTATTGCGATTAGGTCACTGACTCGCAACAATTTTGTCAAAATATGCAGGAAAAGGGAATACCTTTGCTGCTTTTAGGGCGCTGCGAGTACCAAAGGGGACCTACACCTCCGACACAGCAGCATCCTCCATTTTTAAAGTTGCCCGCACCGATGCAATTAGTGCATCCACCAGCACCGTTTAATGCGCATCCATAGTAGAAGAGGAATCATCCTCACTAACAGAGCACTTGAAGTGTGTGGATGCAGACCCAGTAGGGTCACTACATACTAAGCTCACCCCAAAACATATCAGGGGAGACCGCCAACTGCAGTCTCCACAAGGGGATGCCGGTCAAGGGTCCACAAATGGACCACCTATGAGTCCCTGCAAAAGACAAGGGGGGGGGGGGGGTCTCCTTAAGAGTCCACCATAAAGAACATAGCCCTCCCTAATGGTGGGCCGCCCACCGTGCCGTGGACGCACAGGCAAGGTACCCCTGCTCACACAATAATGGCCGCAGTACTGTCTCTAAAAATGAAGCACCTCCACGGCGCCACCCATTTCAAGGGAGGTGCCAGGCTAAACACATTGCCCAGCAGGCTGCAAGTCGCCACCTTAATTTCTGTGGAGGCCCAGCTGCAAATAGCACAGATCCTTTGCATCAGCAGCAATTACAGCCAACCCTCCATAGGAGAATGCGGCAAAGCCAGCTCCCAACCACACCTGAGGGGGCTGAAAGACCCACAGTGACTGTTTGGAGGGGCTGGGAGTGAAGGGAGGGGAACCTGGGGATCAGACCGTCCCAGGTCCACCCCAAAAGACCACCAGCGGAGAGTGGGGGACACTACTTACCACACCATGGAACCAGGTGGGCACCGCTCCAGGCAGAACAAAGGAATGTGGATGCTGTCAGCCAGGAGGAACGCTGCGACTCAGGCCGAGGCCAGGTCATATGCATTCTCAGGAGACCTTTAACTCGCAAGCTAGCCCCCGCCCAGTAGGGCTATGTTGCGGCCAACCTAGCACGGAGCTGGGGTCTGCACGGGCACGCTGGCCAGACTGGGGAGACCTTAAGGGTCTAGAACAGTGATGGCGAACCTCGGCACCCACCGATGTTTTAGAACTACATTTCCCATGATGCTCATGCACTCTGCAGTGTAGTTAAGCAACATGGGAAACGTAGTTCCAAAACATCGAGGGTGCCAAGGTTCGCCATCACTGGTCTAGAATATTCAGTTTGTCGCCCAGTCCAGCAGTTGATCGTAGTTCTCACAGGAACAGAAAATAATAAAAGAGGAAAAAATTCAATTTAAAAAGGGAAAAAAATGCCAGAGATCCCAGCAAGGAACTAGGTCCTTAATCCTGACTATGCAGAAAAATAAAACGGAATGCCTATAGCAGGAAGTGGAAGTACGCCCATAGGCGTGGTAAAGCTTTTTCCTGCATAGTGTCCTACTCCTGTAGGGGGCAGCATAACCCAATGGTTAAGAAGATCTGTAAGCTGTGTCAGTCAATGAACAAAAGAGAAGTTAGATTTCTACTTTTTTTTATTGGATGTTTTATAGCAGAAAGTGAAAAAATTGTTTTTTTTTCTCAAAATTGTTTTTTGTTTTTAGCACAAAAGATAAAAACTGCAGAGATCAAATATCTCTATTTGTGGGGGGGGGGGGGGAATTTGGGTACAGCGTCTCGCAACAGTGCAATTGTCAAAGTAACACAAAAAGTAGCCTCACCTGGTCATTAAAGGGGGGGGGGGGTAAATCTTGCTGAGGTAAATTGGTTAATTTCCAACCCCCACCCTCTCAAAGCCCAGGAATGCTCCCAGTGCAGCCATGGCGACCTCACAGGTCTGTATTCCTGTATTTATTATACAAATAAACATTCCTTATTTACCACACTGATCGTTACCCTCCCTTGCACCAAGTAGAACCATTCCGTACCCTCCCCCCTCCTCCAGAGTTCAGCTGCACACCACATCCCAGCAGCGGTAACGTCCACAGCTCTGAACACACAGGAGTAGGCCTCTCCCACAACCCTATCCCCCTCTCCTTGTTTACCGGAGCTACGGCTCATGCGCTTCTCCCACCCGGGTGGCAGCTTCTCCTGATCCGCCATCTTCAGTCCTGCGTCAGTCTAAGCTCCTCCCCTTGTGACGTCGCCGTAAGTTTGTCCACCGCTACTGGCCGAACGTTGCGACGACACGGAGGATGACGCAATCACGCACACGAGGGACCCGCCTCCAACGTCACGGCGGAGAACACAGAAGAATCCGCGCGGGAGAGGGAGACGTCCAATCAGACGTCAGAAGGAGAGACAGGGTCGTGGTTTAGTGAAGAACGCCTTAAGTACCCTTATACGCATGCGTGTGACGTCCCAGCTGATATATACTGTTGAATATACACTGTATACGATACAACAAGTTCCCTGGTGGTCTAGTGGTTAGGATTCGGCGCTCTCACCGCCGCGGCCCGGGTTCGATTCCCGGTCAGGGAAACAAGGTTTTTTTATATTTTATTAGAGTTGAGTTATATCTGTTATTATATATGCTTTTTTTTTATAAATGCGTTAGCACTTCTTTTAGAACGGGGAGGTGACACTCTCACACTCATAGTGGCCTATAGTAACCCTCTAGTTTTCTCTGAGGAAACTCTTCCTGCCAAATCTCAGTGATCCAGCTGATCCTTCCAGGCTTATCTATACAAGACAACATATATATTATTTTATTAGATCTTTTCATGTGACAACACTGAAGAAATGACACTTTGCTACAATGTAAAGTAGTGAGTGTACAGCTTATATAACAGTGTAAATTTGCTGTCCCCTCAAAGTAACTCCACATACAGCCATTAATGTCTAAACTGCTGGCAATAAAAGTGAGTACACCCCTAAGTGAAAATGTCCAAATTGGGCCCAATTAGCCATTTTTCCTCCCTGGTGTCATGTGACTCATTACCAGGTCTCAGGTGTAAATGAGAAGCAGGCGTGTTAAATTTGGTGTTATCGCTCTCACTCTCTCATACTGGTCACTGGAAGTTCAACATGGCATCTCATGGCAAAGAACTCTCTGAGGATCTGAAAAAAAGAATTGTTGCTCTACATAAAGATGGCCTAGGCTATAAGAAGGTTGCCAAGACCCTGAAACTGAGCGGCAGCACGGTGGCCAAGACCATACAGCGGTTTAATAGGACAGGTTTCACTCAGAACAGGCTTCCTCATGGTCGACCAAAGAAGTTGAGTGTGTGTGCTCAGCATCATATCCAGAGGTTGTCTTTGGGAAATAGACGTGTGAGTGCTGCCAGCATTGCTGCAGAGGTTGAAGGGGTGGGGGGTCAGCCTGTCAGTGCTCAGACCATACGCCGCACACTGCATCAAATTGGTCTGCATGGCTGTCGTCCCAGAAGGAAGCCTCTTCTAAAGACGATGCACAAGAAAGCCCGCAAACAGTTTGCTGAAGACAAGCAGACTAAGGACATGGATTACTGGAACCTCGTCCTGTGGTCTGATGAGACCAAGATAAACCTATTTGGTTCAGATGGTTTCAAGCGTATGTGGTGGAAACTAGGTGAGGAGTAAAAAGACAAGTGTGTCTTGCCTACAGTCAAGCATGGTGGTGGGAGTGTCATGGTCTGGGGCTGTATAAGTGCTGCCGGCACTGGGGAGCTACAGTTCATTGAGGGAACCGTGAATGCCAACATGTACTGTGACATACTGAAGCAGAGCATGATCCCCCTCCCTTCAGGGACTGGGCCGCAGAGCAGTATTCCAACATAACGCCCCCAAACACACCTCCAAGATAACCACTGCCTTGCTAAAGAAGCGGAGGGTAATGGTGATGGACTGACTAAGCATGTCTCCAGACCTAAACCCTGTTGAGCATCTGTGGGACATCCTCAAACAGAAGGTGAAGGAGTGCAAGGTCGCTAACATCCAGCAGCTCCATGATATCATCATGAAGGGGTGAAAGAGGACTCCAGTGGCAACCTGTGAAGCTCTGGTGAACTCCATGCCCAAGAGGGTTAAGGCAGTAATGGTGGCCACACAAAATATTGACACTTTGGGCCCAATTTGGACATTTTCACTTAGGGGTGTACTCACTTTTGTTGCCAGCGGTTTAGACATTAATGGCTGTGTGTTGAGTTATTTTGAGGGGACAGAAAATGTACACTGTTATACAAGCTGTACACTCACTACTTTACATTGTAGCAAAATGTCATTTCTTCAGTGTTGTCACATGAAAAGATATAATAAAATAGTTACTGCATATATAGATATACGCACTGTATATACACTCACCGGCCACTTTATTAGGTACACCTTGCTAGTACCGGATGGGACCCCCTTTTGCCTTCAGGGCTGCCTTAATTCTTCATGGCATAGATTCAACAAGTTGTTGGAAACATTCCTCAGAGATTTTGGTTCATAGTGACATGATAGCATCACGCAGGTGCTGCAGATTTGTCGGTTGCCCATCCGTGATGCGAATCTCCCGTTCCACCACATCCTAAGGGAAATATGTTTGTGACACTTCTTTTTTTTGTACACAGAGTATTATTTTAATTAGAGGTGGGGCTTTCATTAGTGGGAGTGAAAAAAATGCAGCGTGATATGCCGAAAAGTGTTTTTAATTATGCTATATATTGGGTGTGGCTTAAAGGGGGTGTGGTTAAATAGAGTCTGAGATGACTTACATAGTGGAGAATGTGGTAATTTATAGGGGAAGAAAAAAAGAGAAAGAGGGATGGACGGAGGGAGAGAGAAAGAGGGGTGGAGGGAGAGAGAAAGAAAGAAATGTGCGGAGAATGAGAGAAAGAAAGGGATGGAGGGAGAGAGAAAGAAGGTGGTGGAGGGAGAGAGAAAGAAAGAAATGTGTGGAGGATGAGAGAAAGAAAGGGATGGAGGGAGAGAGAAAGAAGGTGATGGAGGGAGAGAGAAAGAAATAGGGTTAAAGGGAGAGAGAAAGAAAGAGGGATGGAGGGGGAAAGAAAGATGGATGGAGAGAGAGAGAGAGAGAGAGAGAGAGAGAGAGAGAGAGAGAGAAAGAAAGAAAAGGATGAAGGATGAGAGAAAGAAAGTGATGGAGGGAGGGAGAGAGAAAGAAAGGGATGGAGGTAAAGAGAAAGAAGGGGATGGAGGAAGAGAGAAAGAAAGAGAAATGGAGAGAGGGAGAGAGAAAGAAAGAGGGATGGAGGGAGAGAGAAAGAAAAAGGAATGGAGTTAGAGGCAAAGAAAGGGATGGAGTGAGAGAGAAAGAAAGGGATGGAGGGAGAGAGAAAGAAAGAAAGAGTGATGGAGGGAGAGAGAGGATTGGAGGGAGAGAGAAAGAAAGGGATGAAGGTAGAGAGAAAGAAAGAGGGATGGAGGGAGAGAGAAAGAAAGAGGGATGGAGGGAGAGAGAAAGAAAGAGTGATGGAGGAAGAGAGAAAGAGGGATGAAGGGAGAGAGAAAGAAAGGGATGGAGGGAGAAAGAGTGATGGAGGGAGAGAGAAAGAGGGATGAAGGGAGAGAGAGAAAGAGGTATGGAGGGAGAGAGAAAGAAAGGGATGGAGGGAGAGAGAAAGAAAGAAGGATGGAGGGAGCGAAAAAGAAAGGGATGGAGGGAGGAAGAAAGAAAGAGGGATGGAGGGAGAGAGAGAGAAAGAGGAATGGAGGGGGAGAGAAAGAAAGAGGGATACAGGGAGAGAGAAAAAAGGGATAGAGGGAAGAAGAGAACGAGGTACAGAGTGAGAGAAAAATAAAAAAGAGCGATGGAGGAGACAGTAAGAAAGAGAAATGGAGGGAGAGAGAAAGAAAGAGGGATGGATGGAGAGAGAAAGAGGTATGGAGGGAGAGAGAAAGAGGGATGGAGGGAGAGAGTAAGAGGGATGGAGGGAGAGGGAAAGAAAAATGGATGGAGGGAGAGAGAAAGAGGTATAGAGAGAGAAAAAAAAAAGGGGGTGGAGGGAGAGAGAAAGAAAGAGGGATGGAGGGAGAGAGAAAGAAAGAGGGTTGGAGGGAGAGCAAAAGAAAGGGATGAAGGAGAGATAAAGAAGTATGGAGGGAAAAAGAAAGAAGGATGAAGGGAGAGAGAAAGAAAAATGGATGGAGGGAGAGAGAAAGAGGGAGGGAGGGAGGGAGAGAGAAAGAAAGAGGGATGAGGGAGAGAGAAAGAAAGAGGGTTGGAGGGAGAGAGAAAGAAAGGGATGAAGGAGAGATAAAGAGGTATGGAGGGAGAAAGAAAAAAGAAAGAAGGATGAAGGGAGAAAGAAAAATGGATGGAGGGAGAGAGAAAGAGGTATAGAGAGAGAAAGAAAAAAAGGGGGTGGAGGGAGAGAGAAAGAAAGAGGGATGGAGGGAGAGAAAAAGAAAGAGGTATGGAGGGAGAGAGATAAATAGGGATTGAGGGAAGTATAGAAAGAGGTATGGAGGGAGAGAGAAAGAGAAAAAGGGATGGGGGGGGAGAGAGAGAGAGAAAGAGAAATAAAGAGGTATGGAAAGAGAAGAGAGAAAGAAAGAAAGAAAGAAAGAAAGAAAGAAAGAAAGAGGTAAGAGGGAGATAGAAAGAAAGAAAGAGGGATGGAGGGAGAGAGAAAGAAAGGGATGGAGGGAGTGAGAAAGAAAGAGGGATGGAGGGAGAGAGAAAGAGGTATGGAGGGAGAGAGAAAGAAAGAGGGATGGATGGAGAGAGAAAGAGGTATGGAGGGAGAGAGAAAGAAAATATGAATATAGGGAGAGAGAAAGATGTATGGATGGAGAGAGAAAGAAAGAGGGAATGGAGGGAGAGAGAAAGAAAAAAAGGGGGATGGAGAGAGAGAGAGAGAAAGAGAAAGAAAGAGGGGTGAAGGGAGAGAGAACGAAAGGGATGGAGGGAGAGAGAAAGAAAGAGGGATAGAGGGAGACAGAAAGAGGTATGGAGGGAGAGAAAAAGAAAGAGGGAGAGAGAAAGATGTATGTTGGGAGTGAGAAAGAAATAAGGATATAGGGAGACAGAAAGAAAGAGGAAATGGAGAGAGAGAGAAAGAGACGTAGAGGGAGAGAGAGAGAAAGAGGGACAGAGAGGGAGAGAAAGAAAGAGGGATAGAGGGAGAGAGAAAGAAAGGAATGGAGGGAAGGAGAGAACGAGGTACAGAGTGAGAGAAAAAGAAAAAAGAACGATGGAGGAGACAGTAAGAACTGTTTACTGACCGATCCAAGAATCTAAAGTACTAGGAATTTACAAGCCATTGCTTGTAAGAAAGGGATGAAGGGAGAGATAAAGAGGTATGGAGGGAGAAAGAAAAAAGAAAGAAGGATGAAGGGAGAGAGAAAGAAAAAGGGATGGAGGGAGAGAGAAAGAGGTATAGAGAGAGAGAAAGAAAAAAAGGGGGTGGAGGGAGAGAGAAAGAAAGAGGGATGGAGGGAGAGAAAAAGAAAGAGCTATGGAGGGAGAGAGAAAAAATGGGGATTGAGGGAAGGATATAAAGAGGTATTGAGGGAGAGAGAAAGAGGGATGGAGGGGGAGAGAGAGAAAGAAAGAAAGAAAGAAAGAAAGAAAGAAAGAAAGAAAGAAAGGGATGGAGGGAAAGAGAAAGAGGTATGGAGGGAGTGAGAAAGAAAGAGGGATGGAGGGAGAGAGAAAGAAAAAGGAAAGAAAAAGGGATGGAGGGAGAGAGAAAGAAAAGAGGGATAGAGGGAGAGAGAAAGGGGAGAGAGTAAGAACTGTTTACTGACCGAGCCAAGAATCTAAAGTACTAGGAATTTACAAGCCGTTGCTATGGGTAACCCAGGGGAATCCGCTTTAAGCAGCTCCCATGGGAGTAGTGCTACATTTCTTTGTCAGTTCTACTCCAAGAAGTTGTCTCCAGCTAAATGCAATTACAAGATAGGAGACAGAGAGCTCTTGGCTATTATCCATGCTCTCAAGGAGTGGAGACACTTGCTTGAAGGTTCTGTGGTTCCAGTTCTCATTCTCACCGATCATAAGAATCTGACATATCTCTCGGAGGCCAAGAGCCTCACACCCCGTCAGGCCAGATGGGCCTTATTCTTGTCTTGTTTTTACTATGTGGTCTCCTATTTGCCCGGCTCCAAGAATGTTAAAACTGATGCCTTGTACCGCTAATGTTCTGAGTTGTCCACTCTGTGGCGACACCGGTCATACCTTCAGACCATATCCTGGCTGCCATCCGCACCAACTTAACCTCTCCTCTTGGGGAACAGATCTTGGCTGCCCAACCTGATGCTCCCACTGAGAGACCTGCTGGCAAATGTTTTGTACGTGAGGGGTTGCGCATCAGACTGTTGCGCACGTACCACAATTCCAAGACTGCCGATCATCCTGGGAAGAACCAGTTGTCTTGGGCTTTTTCCCGTCAGTTCTGGTGGCCATCTCTCCGCACTGATGTTGCTGCGTATATGGCGGCTTGTTCGGTCTGTGCCCAGAACAAATCTCTACGACACCTTCCCTTGGGCCTACTGAATCCCATTCCCAATGGGGGTTGTCCCTGATCTCACCTGGCCATTTATTTTATTGTGGAACTTCCTGCATCTCGAGGTTACACGGTTATCCTCGTGGTTGTCGACCAGCTCTCCAAAATGTGCCACTGTGTTTCATTTAAGCGGCTGCCTACCGCTCGGGACTGAGCTTGCCTCTGTGTTTGCCAATGAGGTTTTCCGCTTACACGGGCTGCCTAAGGGGATTGTCTCAGACCGAGGGAATTTGTCTCCAGGTTCTGGAGTGCCTTTTGCTCCCAGTTGGGAGTGGACCACTGGCATGTGAAAAGCCCAGATACCTGAGGAGCAAAGAGCCCACTTCCCCCGGAGCGCCTGGCAGAACCTCGCCACCACCTATGCTTTGTTTCCAGAAAATTGTGGCAATATTAAGATCACATTGGGGGTCATTTTGGGGGTGTTTGTACTGTCCTACCACCTTCATTTGACATGTTTTATAACAGAAATTAAGGGAATCCCATTGGTTAATAAATACAGCCAAAAGAAAACTCTATTTTTCCAAAAACAATGATATAAAATGTGTTTAGGTACAGCACTACATGACAGAGTAATGGTTAGTCAATCTATCACAGTACTGAAAAATGGCCTGGTAATGAAGGGGTATTACAGACTGCTACTCAAGTAGTTAAAGACTGCATGATAAGCTTGGTTCCACTTTACAATTAATCTAAGGGCTTGTTTGCTCTTTCGTTTGGGGGGGGGGGGGGGAGACACAAGGTTGATCTGCATTTTACCACCCCCCCAGCTGCCGCCCCTTAAGAAGCAGATGGGAATGTACATATGCCACTAATGCAATACTTTTTGGTTAAACCTACCCCCCCCCTTAATTTTTGGTGGACACTACCACCTGCTGAACATGACCTATTCAAGTGAATGGGGCCCTGCTGCATCTGCTCCTAACTGCATGCAATGCACACTATTTGGGCACAGTGGTGCACCATTTGAGCCTCGTACACACGCACTGATTGTTGGCCGACCGATCGGCCGTCTTTTGTCCAGTGTTGTTGTGTTGGTTGAAATGTGCTCTAGACTGCATACAAATTTTTTCGGCCAACAACAACCAACTTCAGAAGTCATGTCATGTGCTGGTTTACTTTCCGTGTGTTTTTTCTTCTCTGAGCATGCCCAGTCTTGCTCATCAGATTTTTGTCTGCCGAAATCTGTACTGACTGACGAACAATCGGCCGTTCTGTTGACGGCCAACAAAAATTTTATAGCATGCACACCAGATTTTGTTCGGCTGAAAAGTCGCAGTCGGTTGTCGGAAGCATCATACAAGCCGACAATCGGCTGATCGGACGTTGGCCAACAATTTACGGCCAACAATCGGTGCGTGTGTACGGGGCTTTATAGCGTTAAAACAGGTGATGCATAGGCAACACATCACATGTGTAAGCATAGCCTAAGATCTATAGGTAAGACAAAACAAGATATTACTTTTTACCTGATTGGTACACTTTTTGAATTACACCATGTACATACAGAAACTTAGAAACAGAAAAGTGACGGCAGAATAGTCCATCGAGTCTGCCCTTTTTTTTTTTTTTTTGAGAAGAGTATTTTGTAAAACTTAAAATTTCAATGTGTTTTAGAGAATTTTGTAATTAGCCCTTCTGCCACTAGATGGTGCTGCATTTCAATCTCAGTCAGATCAGATTTAGAGCTAGGTTGGATGTGATAATGGCATCAGTATGACATCAGTTTGAGACACTTCTCACTCTCAGAGCATTCTGAATTCATTAACAGATGTATTTAACTTGTAGTTGACCTCCTTCTTACCTGCATCATTTGACCTACCTCAAGGGGGTTTTGCATTCACTTTGACTTTATAGAAATTTAAAACCTGCTTGAAGCAAACAAAATTGTATAAAGTCCAGGCGCTTGCAATCCAAAACACCTCTTATGGAAAAATAATAAATTGAGCCAGTTGTCACTTTGATAAATGAACCACTAACAATGTCGCCAGTCCCTGGCATGGGATGTAGATGCAAAACATTGTAGACAAAACACGGGCAGTGCACAGTAGTGGTATATACATGAGGGATGACCCATAACCCACACACAGTCAGTGAGAGATAAAATGGAAACAGTTTATTCACAATTGAAGATAGAGAGATAAAATGCCAAAGTGCAAGTGGTTACCAGGTGGTCCTGGTGGCCAGGAACAGACTGGCAACTTTCAACCCAGGGGGCAAATAGAAACCAGAGGTCCATGGTTCAGCGACTCGGCCCCACTCTCTTCCCGTCCTCCTCCTGACCCCCATTCCAAGCTTAAGCTCCGCTCCAGGTACTCTCTACTCACCGTTTGAATCCGGGTTCCCAACCTTCCCAGCAGGGGATGGTTGGGGGGAGCTGGGACAGCTCGGTTGGAGCTGGCCAGGGGAGGAGAGTCTCAAGTGGGGCATGGAACCCAGGGCCGGTGCTTCCACTAGGCAAACTAGGCAGTCGCCTAGGGCGCATTGCAACCTAGGGGCGCAGCCATGAGTCGGCACTCTCAGTACATCATGAATGATCCTTGTGAGCTGAGGGGAGGGGGCGGCAGTGGGGGAGGAAGAATGGACAGAGGAAGATGCCTGGCTTTCCACCACTGTTGGGGGGGGGGGCCCAGAAGGAAGGAAGGGAGCCCACAGGAATGCTGCCTGCATGATGATCCTGTTTGGCTGGAGCTGAGTGGTGTAAACCCCAGGCAGGAAGTGACTCTCTGCACTAAGCTGGTGGGCAGCCGTTCATTTCCCTGGGTCGGTATTAAGCAGGGAGCGGAGGAGAGCTGAACCTGACCCCAAGCTTGGCACTGGAGGGCGGCACCTGGAGCAGAAACAACGAGGCACCGGAATGATCTGAGGAGGTTGGGGATTAGGGACGTGCGGAGTTCTCTGATTGCTGCTTTTCCCTTCACCAGGAGACGGTTGGAGCTGTGGTGAGCACTGTGGTCCAGAAGAGGAGCATCCTAGAAAAAGGAATCAGCAGGATCACGGGGAAGGAGGGCAAAGTGTGGGCCACTCTCTTCATACCGGCCAGTGAGTGTCCCCAGAACAGGGGGTCAGGGTCCCTGGGTGTGACATGGAGGTTCCCTGGTGTGAAAGGGAATCAGGGTCACCAGGTGTGCCATGGGGGATAGGGGTCACCGGGTGTAACAGGGTTTCGGGGTCACCAGGTGTGCCATGAGGAATTGGGGTCCCTGGGTGTGCCATGGGGGATTGAGGTCCCCAGGTGTGACATGGAGGAACATCAGGGTCCCCAGGTGTGACATGGAAAAACATCAGGGTCTCTGGGTATGACGTGGAGGAACATCAGGTGCCCCTGGTGTGACATGGAGGATCATCAGGGTCCCTTGGTTTGGCATAGAGGGACATTAGGTTCCCCAGGTGTGACATGGAGGAATATGGGGGTCACTGGGTATGACAGCATAACATAGAGGAGCCATCAGATCAGGGTCACTGGGTATGACATAAAGGAGTTTTTAACCTCTTCCCTTTTTATTTTATTTTTTTGGGGGTGGGGCGCAAGTAGCTGGTCTTGCCTAGGGCGTAAAATAGTCTAGCACCGGCCCTGATGGAACCGGCCTCTGCTCAGACACAGTTTACACCATCCATGCTGGGGGGGAGGCCTGTGCTCTGTCCTTGTCTTTATCCTGCACTCAATAGGTCAGTGGCAGAAACGTTTTATTTCTTTTCACCAGGAATCCTTTAGGCATGTCTGTGGCAGAAGCGGTGCAGCCTTTTTACAGGACATCAGAGTGGCCCAGGGCGCAATTGCCCCCCTGCCCCCTGGCCCAGTCCTCCCCTGCTGGTGGCCAGCGAAGATGTTAACAAGGTCCCGTGTGTGTGCACCAAATAGACTGATTGTCACTCTCACTCTTGAAGCAAACAGACAGGCAGGGTCAGATTGCAGGATTCAGCATAGCTGAACCTGCGATCTGTCCTTGTGTCACACAGTCCCCTCCCCCCACACACGGTAGTAAGCACCAGGCATACATTAACCCCTTGATCACCAATAAAAATTAACCCCTTCCCTGCCAGTGTCATTTTTACAGTAACAGTGCATACTTATAGCACTGATTACTGTAGTAATGTCACTGGTACCCCCAAAAGTGTCAAAAAGGTCAGTCAAGGGTCCGATCTGTCCGCCGCAATGTTGCAGTCCCGCAAAAAAAATCGCAGATCGCCGCCATTACTCGTTAAAAAAAAAACACCAAAAACGACAGAAATCTTTCCCTTAGTTAGTAAACGCAATAACTTTTGCGCAAACCAATCAAACTATGCTTATTGCGATTTTTTTACCAAAAATATGTAGCAGAAAACAAATTGGCCTAAAATGATAAAAAATTTTGATTTTTAAATTTTTTTGGGGGGGAATTTCATATAAAAAAATTTGAAAAATATTGTTATTTTTTCAAAATTGTCGCTCTTTTTTTGATTATAGCGCAAAAAGTAAAAATCGCACAGGTGATCAAATACCACCAAAAGAAATCTCTGTTTGTGGGAAAAAAAGGACGTAAATTTCGTTTGGGTACAGCGTCGCATAACCGCACAATTGTCAGTTAAATTCGCACAGTGCCGAATCGCAAAAAGTGGCCCAGACGTAAGACAGCAAAATCCTCCGGTGGTAAAGTGGTTAAACTTTTTGATAAATAATGCATAACTATCACTGGACATACGTATTCAACAATGTTACTCAATATATGTTCTCTGCTTTAAAAAATAATTGATTTGAATTATTTTCACTTTATTGGTAAGCAAATATGTCATATACATGAAAAATATAAAGAACATCCGTTTAGAACCCTATATAATAAAATTAAGTTAAATCAAAGCATTATAATCTTCCAAAAATAAAAAGGACCTCCTAGTAGCTTTTGTGGTTCCTGTAGAGATTAGGTTGCACCCCCCATTTAGCCAATCTGCCCGGCTAGCTCAGTCGGTAGAGCATGAGACTCTTAATCTCAGGGTCGTGGGTTCGAGCCCCACGTTGGGCGGGAAACTTTTTGTTTAAATTTAGGAGAAACATGATGGTATATTTTTGAAACTTTTGAACAGTAGATTAAACATCAATAATAAAATGTAAAATCAGAAGAGTTGATTATTTGGCCTCATGCACACTGGACGTTTTAGAGCGGCTGTTTTTGGCGTCAGACATTTTTTTTTCTGCAGCCAGTAAACTCCCCAGCATGTTATCCTATGTGTCCATGCACACACAGGCTGTTATCAGCAGTTTTTGGCCAGGGGGTTTTCTAGCTGTAAAAAAACCCAGAACTAATGGGTTTTGAGTGGCGTTTTTCAGCTGTAAAAACGCTCTAATGTCAATAGTCGATAAATGCTGATAAACGCAAAAATACGCTGCTAACTGGCGGTTTTTGATGTTTTTATTCCATTGCTTTTTTTTAAGCCTGGGTTCTGTTTGGTGGTGTCGTTTATGGAACATAGCCTGCGTTCACACTGGTACATGCTGAACACCGCATGTGATTTGCACCAAAAACGCACCGCATTCCTGTGCACGTCACATGTGATGTCTTTGCGATGTGATTTGAGCCATATATTTTGCATGGCTCAAATTGCATCACATTTGCACCAAAATGTTATAGGATCCTTTTTTCTCCACACCTAATCGCATTGCATGGGTGTGAACACTGCATTTTGCAATCTGTTTCAGGAAGTGGTGGCCTGTGCATAGGGGGTGCCAGGGCGCCGCCCCCCCTAAAAAAAAAGGAAAGAAAAAAAAGATTACAAAAAGAAAAATAAAGTTAAAAATAAATAAATCCCGGTCGCCGGTCTATGTGGTGGCTATGGGGGGGGGGGGGGTTACGACCCAGCAGAGGCGCCGATTGGCTGCCTTCTGGGGTGTAACCTAGGCGCAGGTCATATCGCTAGGACACCCCCACTTTCGTGATATCCTGGCTGTGATTGGTCCAGTCTCCAGCCTGGACCAATCGTCATCCAGGACATACGATTGCTGACCCCGCTGACGTCGCAAAGGGGGCGGTGCCGGTGCCTGAGTCAGTAACGCACCGTCACCGCCCGATCTCCTTCCCGCCGGACGGATCTGAAGAGCCAGAAGAGGAAGACAGAAGAGGACGAGAGGAGCAGCGCCGTGGACGTCTCGCAGGCAGCCCAGGAGGAGAGCAGGTAAGTGATTGAAGCCGACCTGTGACCTCACCTGTGCCATGCCTATACCATCACCTGTGCCATGCCTATACCATCACCTGTGCCATGCCTGTACCATCACCTGTGCCATGCCTATACCATCACCTGTGCCATGCCTATACTATCACCTGTGCCATGCCTGTACCATGCCTATACCATCACCTGTGCCATGCCTGTACCATCACCTGTGCCATGCCTATACCATCACCTGTGCCATGCCTGTACCATCACCTGTGCCATGCCTGTACCATGCCTATACCATCACCTGTGCCATGCCTATACCATCACCTGTGCCATGCCTATACCATCACCTGTGCCATGCCTGTACCATCACCTGTGCCATGCCTGTACCATTACCTGTGCCATGCCTGTACCATCACCTGTGCCATCGCCTGTGCCATGCCATGTGCCATGCTTGTAACATCACCTCAAAGTCAGGCAATGTTTTTACCGCGTTTTTTGCTGCGAAGCAATACCTATTACATTTTTCTTTTTGCGCCCCCCCCCCCCCCAAAATTTTGAGCACCAGCCCCCACTGGTTTCAGGGTATCATTAATGGAACATGAAGCCTTGTTGACATTGTGCCAATTTGGCATGCTATTTGTCATGTCGAATCGCATGTCAAATCGGAGCCTATTGCCGGCAACGGCACCAGTTCACGCTTAGGGCGGGTCTGAAATCATTCAGCTGAACGAGCACGATTTCAAACTCGCATGTCAGTGCGACTTTGGGGGCGATTTGACAGACATCTGTACAGGTTCATGCACAGATGTCTATTGAAATCGCCATAAAGTTGCCAAAACGAGTGCAGAAACTACTTTTGGGAATCGGTGCGGCGCCGCAAAGTCAGGGCTGCACCAATTCGGACAGTGTCATTGCCGGCAATAGGCTCTGGTTTGGCATGTGATTTGACATGTCAAATCGCATGTCAAATCAGCCCGATTTGAACGGGGGCTTAATGTTCTATGAATGACACCCCGAAACAGATACAAAATGCATTGAGCTTGACAGAATCGCATCGCATGGATTTTGATACGGGGGAAAAAAGGGTCCACATTTGCACCAAAATGTTGTAGGACCCTTTTTTCCCTAAATCTGGATGTAATTCTGGATGCAATTCTGGCAAGCATTGCATTGTGGGAAAGTCTGAGTTACTAAAATAGCAGAGAGGTGATTTTTAGCTAAAAACGCCAAAAAACACTAACGCTGAAAAACACCAATGCAAAAAAGCTAAAAAAAAAAAACGCTGAAAAACTCACTACAAAGCTACTGGCATTTTTATAATGTCCAGTATGCATGAGGCCTTAACCACTTAAGCCCCGGAGGATTTGGCTGCTCATAGACCAGGGCCTATTTTGCGATTCGGCACTGCATGACTTTAACGGACAATTGCGCAGTCATGCAACGCTGTACAAAAAAATGAAATTGACATCCTTTTTTCCCCACAAACAGAGCTTTCTTTTGGTGGTATTTGATCACCTGTGTGATTTTTATTTTTTGCGTTATAAACAAAAAAAAGAGTAAATTTTGAAAAAATAACAATATTTTTCACATTTTTTTATATGAAATTCCCCAAAAAAAATTTAAAATCAAAATTTTTTATCCTTTTAGGCCAATTTGTTTTCTGCTACATATTTTTGGTAAAAAAAATCGCAATAAGCGTATTTTGATTGGGGGGCGCAAAAGTTATTGCGTTTAGTAACTAAGGGAAAGATTTATGTCACTTTTATTGTTTTTTTCTTTAAACTAGTAATGGCGGCGATCTGCAATTTTTTTTTTTTTTTTTTGCGGGACTGCAACATTGCGGCGGACAGATCGGACCCCTGACTGACCTTTTGACGCTTTTGGGGGTACCAGTGACATTACTACAGTAATCAGTGCTATGCATATGCACTGTTACTGTAAAAAATGACACTGGCAGGGAAGGGGTTAACTTTATTAGAGATCCAGGGGTTAAGTGTGTCCCTAGGGGCGTGCTTCTAACTGTTTTGATGTAACCACATAGCAGGATCGTATAGTCTCTGCAGTTACACCAGGGAGAATGACAGGCGGCTTTGTTTACATCAGTCGCCTGCCTTTCGCCCTCTCCAGCGGGAGATTGCGAGTGGCCGTCGGACATCGGAGCTGCCAGTCACTCGCGAGGGGATGGCCGTGAACAAGCGGGGGCGGGAGTGCGCCTCCGGTGGCGCGCGCTCACCCCCTACAGGCTCCTGGGCGAGCGACGTAGTACTACGTCGCTTTGCCCAGGAGGGGCTGACCACCGCAGTAAATGTACTGTGGGCGGTCGGCAAGCGGTTAAGCACTGAAAAAAGTGCTAGATCGGTACATTGTTTTTGAAGCAGCGATAGCAAAGTACCTGCAATGGGAACGGACTCATGTTAATAGTGTAAAAATAGAACAGGCTTACATATTAGGACAGGTTTGTGAGCTGCAATTTACTTTTCATCGTCCTCCCATTAGAATAGATATGTTGGCTCTGTGTCAGGCCTTAAGAAGGCTGACCTGTTTCCTGCCTGATCTCGGGAATGATAATTGACCCATTGTGTAGGCTGCTGGAGAAGGGTAAAACTTTTAATCTCAGGCCTTTATAGACTGACATTTCGGAGGTCTTATGAAGACAAAGATTTAAAATCCTAACCTTTGCTGGCGACAGACACTACTCCTTGGTCTTGATGTGCTACACCCAAACCTGCTGAAGTGAGCCAGTTGGCTCCTACCAGGAATGTGTCCCTTCAGAACTTCTCTGGAGCATTTGACCACTTCCCGACCACCCGCCGCAGTTATACTGCGGCAGGGCGGCCCTCCTGCGCGAACCAACGTTGGTATATGTCCGTCGCGCACCTGCAGCTAGGGGGCGGGAGTCCCCGCTCGTCAGCGGGGACTCCGATGCACGGGGCATTTTTAGCACTGATTACTGTAATAATGTCACTTGTCCACCCAAAAGTGTCAGCGATCTGCTGAAAGCCGAAAACAGCCCATTCCACTCCCTCCACAGTCCAATGCTCCAGTGAGTGCTGGAGGGGCAAAGCAGAGAGCTGATGGCTGACAGTCACAGCTCTCTGCGCAGAGTGGTGGGGAGAACTTGAGCAATCAGTGGTGTTTTATCACTCATTTCTAACTGCAGAGCCGGCAGGGGACAGATGCAGCATTGGATCGATGCTGCATCCAACTAGGTGAGTATAATTGTTTGTTTTTTACAATTCCGAACGTCTCTTTTAAAGACCTCTCTACGAGATTTTTAAGTACTGTCTTCCATCCTCCATGAGTCAGAAACTCTGTGGGGGCATAAAAAGAACTGCTGCTTACACTGCTGCTGAATTTGATTTCCACAAAGGAATAATATCCCTTCTATCAACATCCCATGTAAGAGCTATTTCAACACTTGCAGTTGGCACTTGCAAGACACGATCAATAAAGGTACGAGAAGTTACTGTACATATTGCACTAGTGGCACGAAAAACTCTTCAATGGTCTGAGTCATCTCTTTGATCCACTGGGTCCTTGAAGTGATAGTCATTAAAAGTTTTCTGCTTTTGTTGAAAAATAAGAGAAACTTCCCGATAGACAGAGTTTAATTTAGAAAATGTACTCTTAAAGGGTAACTCCACTTTCGTGGGGTAAAAAGTCAGCAAATAAAGAAAAAATAATATAGTGTATACAATTGCGACACAAATCATATTGTAATTGAATGTTATTAAAAATTGTTGTTCTGAAAATGCAATGCAATATGGCTACCTGGAGCTGTTCTATACACAGAACGTGTACTGACCACACCCCAGAAACATAATTTCCTGCTTGTGTGATTGGCTCACCAATTTTCCCAGAAGTCTGCCTAATATACACGTCAGATTTCTGGCATCCTCTGCAACACAAATGTAATTTTTTGGTGAGATACTCCCAATAGGATCACCTCTAAAGGGATGCAGGCCCAGCAGATTTCCTCATTAGTGCCCTGCAGCTGCCACAGCTGATAGATAATTATGAAACCACTCCCATTAGACCCACTCAGCCCCGGGGCACAGAGGAACAAACTAGGATTTCTTCAGAATGACAAAAGGTTGGAATCTGCCATAAAGTTTGTTAAAATCCTTGTAATGTACAGAGATCACTCAGAGGGGAATGTTTTTTCTCAACAAAAGTGGAGTTACGCTTTAAAGTAATACTAAAGGCAACATTAAAAAAAATAAAAAAAGAAACTGATGTAGCACCCTCCTAGGTAGGTGCAAGGAAAAACATCTATTGCTTCTTCTGCTTATCAGGGGAGCCTGATCTATTAAGAGGCCTGTTGCATGTTTCCAGGTTTGATTCACTGGGTCGGAGGGAGTGTCCCCACTGTATCCAATGAGGAGCTTGTTGGACAGTGGAGGAAACCCAGCCAGCGACACATTGGCTTTTGTGGGAGTCCTAGTGGGAGGGCATTCTTGCAATGCATCCTGGGATTGCTCGTAAAAGCCAGGGGGACATGTGACCGGGGGTCTTTGGCGGGAAGCAGAGTCCCAGGAGGAGGCGGACGGCTGTCTCTCCTCCTGCTGTGTGTGAGGAAGGTGGTCTTAGGGGGTCGGCCTAGTGAACCAGGTGTGGAGCTGAGCTGCTGAAGATCCACTGGAGCTGACAGTGGAGCTGCTGATAGAGTCTCTGGGGAAAAACAGTGATTCAAATAGCACTGCTTGGTGCCTTTTAGAAACTTACAGCACGGCCCAGGGAGACTCAAGACAGGAGTGGGAGCTCTGCCCTACTAGAAGAGATCTGAGTGGATGATCATCATGCCTAGAAATCTGGGATCGATCTGTTGAGTAAAGTTGAAGACTCTGCCCCCCCCCCCTCTCCTCTCTCCACCTGGCTCTGTGCCCTCCTCCTCCCACCTCTGTCCCCCCCCCCTCTCATGTCCGCAGTCTCTAACCATCTCACAATGTCCTGTATCCTCTTTGCAGCCTCTAACCATCTCCTATATCATGTACACAGCCTCTAACAATTTCTTGTATCATGTGCAGAATCTCCAACCATCTCCCGTATCATTGTCCACAATCTCTAACCATATCTTGCGTCATGTCTGCAATCTCTAGGTATCACTTGTATCATGTCCGCTGCCCCCCAACCATCTCTTGTATCATGTCCGCTGCCCCCCAACCATCTCTTGTATCATGTCCGCAGCGCCTAATCATCTTTTGTATCATGTCCGCAGCCCCTAACCTTCTCTTGTATCATGCCCGCAGTGTCTAACCATCTCTTGTATCATATCCACAATCTCCAGTTATTTCCCATATCATCGTCCACAATCTCTAGCCATCTCTTGTATCATGTCCACAATCTCTGACCATCTCTTGTCTTGTATCATACCCACAGTCTCTAACTACCTCCGTGATCATTAGGGATGATTGAACGGTTCGGGTCGACCATTGGTTCGACCCGAACATTAAATGTTCGAAATTCGGCCGAATTTCGAACTTTTTGCTGAAAAAGTTCGGAATTCGGCAACCAGAACTGACCAAAATGCAATGGGACAAGAACTGGGCTTTAAAAGCCCGTGATTGGACCATAACCATCAGTAAAAGCCAATTGAGGGGGCAGGAGAATGCTAGGAATGTGATTGGAGTGACTAGGGGGTCCAGAGGCCAATCATTAGTGAATACGCCCCCCAGTATATAAGATAGCCCCGCCAAATCTCTAGCATTGTAATACAGGGATGTGGAAGAGAGTGGAAGCAGTTCTGTTACTTCTGCTTCAAAAGTCTCATTTAGCAATTATTAGTGTGAGGAAAGGGATATCTAGTGTAGTTAGGGTACTATTTTCCACTATAGTTAGATTTAATAATCTAGTTTCTGTAGGGAAAGTGTTAAGTGTCAGGGGACCGTAGTGTAGTGTAGGGTTAACTGACTCTGACTGCTATGGCAGGGTGACAAAACCCTTCCATGTCAGGGTGACCGCTATAAAGAAAAGATCGTTTCTCTTAGAACTGCTATAGAACATGATAGTGGCTTCGCCCCTGTCACACCCGGCTTTTTGTTTCAGGCGTTTTATTGGGCTTTTTTGTGGACGTGTTTGGAGGCAGGCATGACATCAGAACTTCTGTTTATGGGTATATATACACACACACATGTATGTATATATACACATACACATATATAGGTGTGAAAGTAGCAGAACCCTATGCTTGCGCTAATGAAATAATTAACATGCATATGGTTTCTCTCCTATCACACCTATATGTGTGTATGTGTATAAATACATATAAGTGTGTGTGTATATATACCCCTATACAGAAGTTCAGACGTTATGCCTGCCTCCAAAGACCGCCAAAAAATGCCCCAAAAAAAACGCCTGCAACAACACACCTGGGCGTTTTTGTAACAGGCGTTTTTTTGGGCATTTTTTGGGCGTCTTTGGAGGCAGGCATAACATCAGAACTTCTGTGTAGGGGTATATATATACACACACACACATGTATGTATATATACACATACACATATATAGGTGTGAAAATAGCAGAACCCTATGCTTGCGCTAATGAAATAATTAACATGCATATGGCTTCGCTCCTATCACACCTATATGTGTGTATGTGTATAAATACATATAAGTGTGTGTGTATATATATCCCTATACAGAAGTTCAGATGTTATGCCTGCCTCCAAAGACCCCAAAAAAATGCCAAAAAAAAACGCCTGCAACAACACACCTGGGCGTTTTTTTAGCAGGCGTTTTTTTGGGCGTCTTTGGAGGCAGGCATAACATCTGAACTTCTGTATAGGGGTATATATACACACACACTTATATGTATTTATACACATACACACATATAGGTGTGATAGGAGCGAAGCCATATGCATGTTAATTATTTCATTAGCGCAAACATAGAGTTCTGCTATTTTCACACCTATATATGTGTATGTGTATATATACTTGCATGTGTGTGTGTATATATACCCCTACACAGAAGTTCAGATGTCATGCCTGCCTCCAAACACGTCCACAAAAAAGCCCTATAAACGCCTGCAACAAAAAGCCGGGTGTAAAAGTAGCGAAGCCACTAACCTGCTCTATATTAATTCAAATACAAACAAACTTTTTTTTTCTGGTTCTGGACATGCTACGGAGCTGAAACTTCACAGGTACACTTTTTAGACACCCAGACACTAAATCCAAAGAAATCTAATTTTTTTTTTTCAATAATTTTTTCAATAATTGGCTCTCTATCAAAAATTACAATTTTTAAGAACTTTTTTTTGTGTGATTAATAGTCCCTGGGGCATGGCCCAGAACCCTATGCACTTTTTAGGGGCATTTATTGAGTTTTAGGGCTTCAAAATTGTGTTTTTTGATTACCGAAGTTCGGGTCCCATTGATTTCAATGGGGTTCTGAAATCCGGGCCAAACTTTCGGGAAGTTCGGGTGTTCTGGTCGAACCGAACTTTTGAAAAGTTCGATCATCCCTAATGATCATGTCTGCAATCATTGAACATCTCTTGTATCATGTCTGCAATCTGTGACCATCTCTTGTCTTGTATCATGTCTGCAGTCTCTGAGCAGGAGCCTGGAGAGGAGTCAAAACCAGAAGCCCCGCTGGGACAGGGGTCATGGGAGGAGTCAGACGTGTGTGGACTGCGGCGAGAAGAAAATAGTATGAAACTGGAGCCACCAAGCTGGTGATCGGAGAGGACTGTCTGAGTGAGCACTGCATGGTGCACCTGAGAGGATGTCAGTGACAACGCTGCAAGGTCAATCAACCAGTCTGAGAGTGGTCACTGATGTAAGGAGGGAGTGAATACAGTCAGGTAAGGGAGATAGTGATATAAAGGTTCCCCCTTAAATCAGTGTCCTCAGAGTTCCCCTTTACATCAGAGCCTGCAAGATTCCCCCTTACTGTGCAAGGGGGAACAATGTGGACCCTGCTGTAAAGGGGAACTCTGATGTAAAAGGCATTGCTGCAGACCCTGATGTAAGTGTAAAGAGAAATGCTATGGACTTGCTATGACTTGCTATGGCTATATCAGAGTTCCTTTGCAGGGAGTCCCCCTTACATCATGATCTGCAGTGTTCTGCTTTACACCAGAGTTCCTCTTGCACTGTAAGGGGGAATCCTGCAGACTCTGATGTAAGGGGGAACTCTGTGCTGGGTTATATTAACCTGACCTTCATGTAAATGGAGAAATATGGTTTCTGACTTTCGTTATAACTTAAACACATTGCTTACTGCACTACTTATATGTTTATAGCCTAAATGTTTATATTTGTAATGTTTTGCACAGGGGTCGAGTCCTGCAGGAACGCATGGGAACGTCGTTCCCGCACTATTTCCACAGCAGGAACGCCGTTCCCATTGCTCCAGTCCTCCTGCAGGACCAGGGCAACCAGAAGAGAGAACAGTGCAGGCAGCCGCAGCGTCTCCCCGCTCGCGCCACCTCTACAAACAGGCCGTTGTTGAAACTTTCGGCAGGACACCGGCAGAGGGGGCGTGCACAGCGGCATGATGTCACGCCAGCAGAGGGAGAGAGCGCAGCAAACACCACCAGCCCATCACAGGACCAGCCCAGGCCTAGAGCGCGCGTGGAATGGACAGGCGTGGGCGTGGCCTGACTGGAGTGGAGTGAGTTGATCGGTGAGGCGGCGAGGCAAGGTGAAGGCAGCTGCCAGCATATCCAGAAGAAAACTGAAGCACAGCAGTCAGAGGAGCAGGCCGGTTTTGGAAGTGGCACTGTGACAGCCTGCCTGGGGCTGGGAGGTGAGTCACTGAAACAGTGAGTCCACAGTCCACTCACTGCACATACTGTCCCTCGCACTGTAAAATTCTGTCAGCATGTCAGCCACATTGTCATTTTCAGGGGTGTGTGACTCACACACCCCTGAAAATGACAATGTGGCTGACATGCTGACGGAATTTTACAGTGTGAGGGTGGTATGAGAGGCAAATGTGCAGTGAGTGGATTGTGGACTCACTACCAGAAGAAAACTGCAGCAGTCAGAGGAGCAGGCCGGTTTTACAAGTGGCACTGTGGGAGCCTGCCTGGGAGGTGAGTCACTGGAGCAGTGCAGTGAGTCCACAATCCACTCACTGCATATTTGCCTCTCATACCACCCTCACACTGTAAAATTCTGTCAGCATATCAGCCACAATGTCATTTTCAGGGGTGTATGACTCACACACCCCTAAAAATGACAATGTGGCTGACATCATGCTGACAGAATTACTGCTCCACTTACCTTACCTGCCACTTATAAAATCGAGGCCCCCGGGCCCCTCCACTGATGCTGTCTGCACACACTCTGGGCCTTCAAATGCATAAACATGAAATATTTGTGAATCGTGACTGATGCCCTTTGTCAGGAATATTTCATGTTTATGTGTTTATTTGGCCAATTTGTCACGAATGTTTCATGTTTTTGCATTTGAAGGCCCAGAGCGTGTGGACGACATCAGTGGAGTCACCGGTAAGGCGAGGCAGCAGCACGCAGCAGAGGAGCCAGACACAGCCAGCACACAAGGAGCAGGCCCGGGGACATCGGTTTTAGAGGTGCCAGGTAAGTGGAGCAATGTGTCCACTGCACATTTGCATTCTCGTGCCACCCTCACACCCCTGGAAATGACAATGTGGACTGACACGCTGACAGAATGTTACAGTTGAACATGGCAAACATGTATAATACATCTCAGTAAGTTTGCTATGTCCAGCTGTAACATTCTGTCAGCGCGTCAGTCCACATTGTCATGTAACGTTTATGCTTTTAATATCCATTGTTTCTTGACAATGGGAATCAAATGCATAAACATGAAATATTCCAGACAATTGTCATCAGTCATGAATATTTTCATGAATATATCATAATAAATGTTGCATTGTATTTTCTGTGAAATATAGGAGCGTAATTTTTTTTTTTTTTTTGGGGGGGGGCGCTGGTGGATCTTGGGTGAGTTCCCACACTTTTTTCCCCAGGACTTGACCCCTGGTTTTGCACTTAAAACAGCCATTTTAGGTACTTTTTTGAAGTTTCAGTAAAAATGGTGGCTCTGTCTGTAAATTTCATGATTTTTGTCAGTAAAAAATTACTGCTGTTTGTAAATTTTAGTTGTCCTGTAAGTGAATTTTACTTCGGGGAGTCGGCAACACTGACCAAGGCAGGAGCCTATGGTGCTGCATCAGTTTCTCCTGTGAAAGCAGGAAGTAAGGGGAGCAATGCTGGATCCAGGGACAGAGCTGGAGTGGTGACATGGAGCCCGGTAAGTGTTTAGGGATAGAGGTAGGGGATGGAAGGACAGGTAGTGGGGCATTTTTTACCTTAATGCAGAGAATGCATTAAGGTAAAAAATAATTACGCTTTAATACCACTTTAGGCTGGTCATATAAATATATTCCTCATAAATTGATTGAAATGTGTTCTAAGGGAGTACCTTTCAACACACCTAGCTCAAAAAAGTACATTTTTCAGTCAATTTATGTCCAAGGAGCAAGGCAGAAAATTATTGGGCAAACAGTGCCTGCATCCTATCAGCTCGACCATGGCTAGTAAAGCCTAGAGCAGTTCCGTCACCTATAGGCTTCAATGGCCCTTCCATTGTAGGTGATCCTTCCTCTCCCCTGCAGCCACACTGGCTGACACAGGGGAGCCTGATTACATGACCAGATAGGAAGAGCGTGAAAACAGGTAAGTATATACTGTACATCTTTCTTACAGGTTAGTTATTATAGCTGTTGGGTGGAGATGCCAGTTTTAAGGATAATTAGGTGTACCCTGGAATTCTACTTTAATAACTCCCCTTTTCTTGATTATTAGAGGAAAAATAGAAAGACCTTTCTTCCAATGTGGATAATATTTCTTAGGAAGGAGTAGATTCCTGCCCTGATTCTTTAGCCTCTTAAATGGCTTGAAAATAGTTAGGCAAAATAAGAAAAAACAAAACAAAAAGACAACCCTTTTTTGTCCTGTTCCTGAGACTTTTGGTCCTGGCTGCTGTAGAAATATTGGTGCCTTCCTGTACCATAGAAGATCCTTGTTTATGAAGTGAAGCTTACATTTCAGCAGTATAGTACTGCATGACATTTCCTACAACCTTCAGATTTGGGGGAAACAATTTACCTTTTTTTTTTTTCCAAAAAGCTTTATTGAACAAAGTACACATTAGAAAAAGGGTACAACAGTTAGATCATTCCGATCAACATTCTCGGTGATCCAATAAATGTACCTTTTAAAAGGATGACTCACATAGCAAACCTGTCAGAACTCCACAAACCAGGGGCGTAACTACAGGGGTTGCAGGGGTTGCAATCGCTACCGGGCCCCATGCTCCAGGGGGCCCGGTAGCAAACCAGTGGGTGAACTTCTAGGATCTCAAAGGTCACACTTGCGACCGGGCCCTGGCATTTCACCACTGTGGGGAGGCCCCAAGATTGCAGGAAGGGGGCCCACTGCAGAACTTGTGAAAGGATCCTGATGCGGGACCATAATAAAAGGCCATGCAATGAGATTAAAGAGCCCCAGGATTAGTGGGAAGAGCCCCGGGCTTGAAGGGAAGGGCCCCGGCCAGGGGTCTGGGGGGCCCTTCATGGTTTCTTGCATCGGGGCCCTGAAGGTTCTAGTTACGCCTCTGCCACAAACCCAGCAAACTTTTATTGGTGGGCTCTGAGCTACAGGCTATCGGATTGAATGGGACTTCCGGTAGAGAGGAGCACATCGTCCATTAGGAGAAACAAATTTCTACAATGGGTTTGCTGATCATGCTTTACTGCCCAGAGGGGAGCCACACAATCCACTGTGGCTGTGAGTACTGACCATAGTGTGTGGTTGTGATTACTATAGTTCATCCCACTGTATCTATAATGATATTAATACTCCACTATTTGAATCCGGTTGAAGTGCTGATTATGGGACTCACTTGGTATTGCTCCTCCTACAAAATATTACATTCATCCTGTTCAATACTATCCCCTAATCACTACTCCCTTGTTCAGATTTCAGGGTGGCTCTATACTTTTGCAGTGTCCTATGGAGCCACGTTTGCGATCACACTTCTAGAAGGCTGGGTGCTTCTATGCTGTGTGCATCAGTGTAAATACAAAGCATTTTTCTTCTCCTTTTGCCTCCAAGCTAACTGAGGGATAGCTGCTGGTGCCTACATTGTACCTTTGTTACAGGAACAAGAAGTCCTGGAAGCTGCGCTGAGGGACCTGGAGGTGTGGCATGTACCAGTGGCGCCAACCAGAAAATGTTGGTGGTCCCCAGGGGTTCTCTGGCAAATCAACATTGTGGCAGATGTATACACCCAATGTTGTTTCCAGTGTTGTTCTCAATGCGTGCTGACAGTCAATACTGTCAGCGTGCATTGATACCCAATGCCTCCTCTGTAGTTCCGGCTCCTGTGAACTCAGAGGGAGGCACTGGGAATAGTGCAGAGAGCAGGAGGTGAAGAAGGAGAGGACTTCCAATGTCAGCGATGATCACAGACTGTGGGAAGGAACACGGAGCTCAAGCACGTGGCAAATAAACATTGTGGTGGATGTATACCACCCAATGTTGTTTCCAGTGTTGTTCTCAATGCGTGCTGACAGTCAGCATTGTCGGCGTGCATTGATTCCCATTGCCTCCTCTGTAGTTCTGGCTTCTGTGAACTAAGAGGAAGACGTTGGGAGTAGTGCAGAGAGCAGGAGGTGAAGAAGAGGGGACTTCCAATGGTAGTGCTAATCATAGACTGGTGGAGGGAGCACGGAGCTTGAGCACATGGCTGGATAAGGAGGTGAGATCCAATAATGAGTCTGTGGGCTTGATTTACTTTGCAAACTGCAGTTGCACTCTGCAAGTGCAGTTGCTCCAGAGCTTATTAAATGAGGTAAAACTTCACTTTGCAAACAATACCCAATCACGTGCAAGGAAAATTGAAAAAACAGCATTTTTGCTTGCACGTTATTGGATGATGGAAGTCAGCAGAACTTTTGCTCATTCACTAAGCTCTGGAGTCTATTTGCCTTTAGCAAATCAACCACTGGGTAAGGCAGGAGTGTGATGTAGAATGCGGGGGGGGGGGGGGTAAGAGGGTGGCAAAGAGCTGGAGCATTGTGTGTATAAGGCAGCAGTGTGATCCAGGGGGAGGGGGCAGAGAGCCAAGCATTGTGATTAACCAATTCTGGACCAGAAGATATTCCCCCTCAATGACCAGGCCATTTTTTGCGATTCGGCACTGCCTTACGTTAACTAAAAATTGTGTGGTTATGCGACGCTGTACCCAAATAAAATTGATGTCTTCTTTTTTCCCAAAAATAGAGCTTTCTTTTGGTGGTATTTGATCACCTCTGGGATTTTTATTTTTTGCACTATAAACAAAAAAAACAGCAACAATTCTGAAAAAAAAAAAAACAACAATATTTGTCACCTTCTGCTATATAACATTCCCAATAAAAAAAAAATTTAAAAATCATTTTATGCCAATTTGTATTCTGCTACATATTTTTGGTAAAAAAAAAATCACAATAAGCGTATTTTGATTGGTTTGCACAAATGTTATCGTGTCTACAAACTAGGGGAAAGATTTATGTCATTTTTTTTATTTTTATTTACTAGTAATGGTGGCGATCTGTGATTTTTAGCAGGACAGCAACATTGTGGTGGACAGATCAGATACCTAACTGACTTTTTTTACACTTTTAGGGGGGCTAGTGACATTACTACAGTAATCAGTGCTAAAAATATGCACTGTTACTGTACTAATGACACTGGCAGGGAAGGGGTTAACACCAGGGGCGATCAAAGGGTTAAATGTATGCCTAGGTAGTGTTTTCTAACTGTGGGGGTGGAAGGGCTTATGGAATCAACACAGGGACCTGTGTTCCTGAATAGGAGCCAGCCCCACTGATCAGCTTCCCCACTGGCGAATGGGAATACGCGTGCGCCCCCACGTTCGCTCCCGTGAAGCGGCATAGGGGTACGGCATTTCGCGGGAACCTGCAGCCGTATATCTCATACACGGCAGCTGGTCGGCAAGTGGTTAAGGCAGCAGTGTGATCCAGGGGTAGGGGGGCAAAAAGCCGGAGCATTGTGTGTATAAGGCAGCAGTGTGATCCAGGGGCAGAGGGGCAAGAGCCGGAGCATTGTGTGTATAAGGCAGCAGTGTGATGGGGAGGGGGGGGGGGGGGAGGGCAGAGAGTCGGAGCATTGTGTGTATAAGGCATTAAGTCAAATTCATGTTAGTGTTCCTCTGGATTCACAATTGTTAGTTTAGTGTTCTATGAGGTCCAAAAGGTTGTTGACCACTTGTGTGTACATTAGAAAATGTGTTTGTACTTTTATACGTTATCAGGAAGGTCCTGATGGAGAATGTATATGCAAGCTTGTGTGGACACAGGCTCATATACAGTATCTCACAAAAGTGAGTACACCCCTCACATTTTTGTAAATATTTTATTATATCTTTTCATGTGAAAACACTGAAGAAATGACACTTTGCTACAATGTAAAGTAGTTAGTGTACAGCTTGTATAACAGTGTAAATTTGCTGTATCCTCAAAATAACTCAACACACAGCCATTAATGTCTAAACTGTTGGCAACAAAAGTGAGGACACCCCTAAGTGAAAATGTCCAAATTGGGCCCAAGTAGCTGCTTTCCCTCCCTGGTGTCATGTGACACGTTAGTGTTACAAGGTCCCAGGTGTGAATGGGGAGAATGGTAACTGGTCACTGGAAGGTCAACATGGCACCTCATGGCAAAGAAAAAAAGATTTGTTGCTCTACATAAAGATGGCCTAGGCTATAAGAAGATTGCCAAGACCCTGAAACTGAGCTGCAGCATGGTGGCCAAGACCATACAGCGGTTTATCAGGACAGGTTCCACTCAGAACAGGCCTTGCCATGGTCGACAAAAGAAGTTGACAAAAAATAAAAAAGGTTGGGACTTTGTATGAGAGACATGGCAGTGACCAGGCTTGCACAGTTGAAAAAACATGTTTAATGGTGTAGCATAAAATACAAACATGATACATGATAAACATGATATGACATGATGCATAATGGCAAATAGCTAAATAGGCAAAAAGGAAGAAATTAATTCCTAAAGCAGCTTCGAAACAAGCCAGCATGGCAAAATACACAATCTAAATGAGTAATAGGTTTAATCGTAGTAAGTTTGATCACAGCATCCATTGACTGACACGTTTCGTGGACTGAATATGCCACTTCTTCAGAGTCGATGTATGATTCATGTCTACAATAAAAAATGCGTATAAGAACATTGCATGAGCTGGTGGTTAATGGAAGCTGATAAAGGAAGGAAAAGGGAGGATTAGCCCCACAGTTCCAAGAACTTACATGTTAGTCCTGGCACAAGCTGGCAGTGGAGGTAGGGGCATGAGCCCAGGTGCCTCACCCGGGAGCTGAGGACACATAGGGTCAGCGGCATCGGCAAGAAGCACCACACACAGAAAAGCAATTGAGTAGAGGAGTAGTCTGGATGTTGATGGTAATGTATCTATATCAAATAAATAATAGTAGATTTTACAAATTATATGTAAATGTATATAACAAGAATAAATAAAATGACAGTAGATAGTAGGTATGTAGATATATATACCATTATATGACTTGTATGCTATGAAGGGAAGGAAAAATTTGGATAGATAGTATTAGATACAAAGTATCTGTATCAGAAACAAAAATGTGTGTAATAATAAAGAAGTATAGATTAGCTTGCATATTATGAATGGGTGTGAGTGGGTTTGTGTGTGAAAAGGACTGTGAGGTGATGAAATAGAAATAATGAAGAAAAGGGTGCAAATGAAGTGAGGGAAAAAGGCACTGAAACCGAAATGTGGAAAATATGTGAATAGGTGGAGTGAAACCACAGAATACCAGTGAGAGTAAAGTTGCCATGTGAAATCAATAGAGGAGAGGAGGGAGTGAGATGTTGTACTCCCATAGGGGACTGGGTCCAAGAAAGAGAGAGAGTGGATAAGGTGGAAAGGGACTAAGTAATAGCCAAAAAGAGTAATGAAGGTAGGAGGAAATAAGGGAAAAGTGCCAGCTGAAGTATCATACAAAGTGTGCAGTGTGTCTGCCAAGTACCGTCGGTCCTGTAGCGTCCAGCGTCACGTACAGTGCAAGCAGGGGCGGCCGTGGGGACGGCCGAAGAGGCCAACCCGTCCAGCCGGCTCCCTTATGAGCACAGAAGATGGAAATCAGCTGTCGGCGTGTAGGCGTCAACCGACACCGCACGACGGCGAGAGGCGTGACGCTGATGTGCGGTGGCTCCGCCCACCCGATCCCCCGCTCGGAGAGGGGGAGAAAGGGCTGGGCATACAGCGCACATCGCAGCTCCTGGGAGGGACAAAGGGGGACATCCCGAACAACCAGCCAGCAAAGCCAGGATGTCCATGTAGGATGATCACAGTATGATTGCTAATAAGCACAATACAATATACAAACAGGCAAACAATGTATCAAACATGTATTTAGTTGTAATGCAAATAATATATATCAACCTGTGCAAGTAACTAACTGAGTATACAGAGCCTCCAACTGATCCGGAGGGAGTCTGTTATTGACACAGTGTGTGAGGCTAAGGAAAATGAGCCCTTGCTACTGGTCAATGTAAAAGAGTAATATCGTAAAAAGACCTGTCACGGCGATCATGTCTCTCCATCCCTAATTCGGTTCGGAAGAGGGGGGGAGGGCGGGACTTTAAATGAGGCGCACGGTGGGATTTTCTCTTATTTCCTCCTACCTTCATTACTCTTTTTGGCTATTACTTACTATTACCTTTCCACCTTATCCACTCTCTCTCTTTCTTGGACCCAGTCCCCTATGGGAGTACAACATCTCACTCCCTCCTTTCCTCTATTGGTTTCACATGGCAACTTTACTCTCACTGGTATTCTGTGGTTTCACTCCACCTATTCACATATTTTCCACATTTCGGTTTCAGTGCCTTTTTCCCTCACTTCATTTGCACCCTTTTCTTCATTATTTCTTTTTCATCACCTCACAGTCCTTTTCACACACAAACCCACTCACACCCATTCATAATATGCAAGCTAATCTATACTTCTTTATTATTACACACATTTTTGTTTCTGATACAGATACTTTGTATCTAATATTATCTCTTATATCCAAATTTTTCCTTTCCTTCATAGCATACAAGTCATATAATGGTATATATATCTACATACCTACTATCTACTGTCATTTTATTTATTCTTGTTATATACATTTACATATAATTTGTAAAATCTACTATTATTTATTTGATATAGATACATTACCATCAACATCCAGACTACTCCTCTACTCAATTGCTTTTCTGTGCGTGGTGCTTCTTGCCGATGCCGCTGACCCTATGTGTCCTCAGCTCATGCCCCTACCTCCACTGCCAGCTTGTGTCAGTCAATGGATGCTATGATCAAAGTTACTACGATTAAACCTATTACTCATTTAGATTGTGTATTTTGCCATGCTGGCTTGTTTCGAAGCTGCTTTAGGAATTAATTTCTTCCTTTTTGCCTATTTAGCTATTTGCCATTATGCATCATGTCATATCATGTTTATCATGTTTGTATTTTATGCTACACCATTAAACATGTTTTTTCAACTGTGCAAGCCTGGTCACTGCCATGTCTCTCATACAAAGTCCCAACCTTTTTTATTTTTTGCAAATGAAGTTAGGGATGGAGACGCGCGGCCAATCCCACCGTGCGCCTCATTTAAAGTCCCGCCCTCCCCCCCTCTTCCGAACAAAAGAAGTTGAGTGCACGTGCTCAGCGTCATATCCAGAGGTTGCCTTTGGGAAATAGACGTATGAGTGCTGCAAGCATTGCTGCAGAGGTTGAAGGGGTGGGGGGTCAGCCTGTCAGTGCTCAGACCATACGCCACACGCTGCATCAAATTGGTCTGCATGGCTGTCGTCCCATAAGGAAGCCTCTTCTAAAGACGATGCACAAGAAAGCCTGCAAACAGTTTGCTGAAGACAAGCAGACTAAGGACATGGATTACTAAGTCCTGTGATCTGATGAGACCAAAATAAACGTATTTGATTTAGATGGTGTCAAACGTGTGTGGCGGCAACCAGGTTAGGAGTACAAAGACAAGTGTGTCTTGCCTACAGTCAAGAATGGTTGTAGGAGTGTCATGGTCTGGGACTGCATGAGTACTGCCGGCACTGGGAAGCTACAGTTCATTGAGGGAACCATGAATGCCAACATGTACTGTGACATACTGAAGCAGAGCATGATCCCCTCCCTTCGGAGACTGGGCCACAGGGCAGTATTCCAACACGATAACGACCCCAAACACACCACTAAAACAACTACTGCCTTGCTAAAGAAGCCGAGGGTAAAGGGGATGGACTGGCCAAGCATGTCTCCAGACCCAAACCCTATTGAGCATCTGTGGGGCATCCTCATACGGAAGGTGGAGGAGCGCAAAGCGCTGATGTCGTCATGGAGGAGTGGAAGAGGACTCCAGTGGCAACCTGTGAAGCTCTGGTGAACTCCATGCCCAAGAGGGTTAAGGCAGTGCTGGAAAATAATGGTGGCCACACAAAATATTGACACTTTGGACCCAAATTGGACACTTTCACTTAGGGGTGTACTCACTTTTGTTGCCAGTGGTTTAGACATTAATGGCTGTGTGTTGAGTTATTTTGAGGGGACAGCAAATTTATACAGTTATAGAAGCTGTACACTCACTACTTTACATTGTAGCAAAGTGTCATTTCTTTAGTGTTGTCACATGAAAAGATATAATAAAATATTTACAAAAATGTGAGGGGTGTACGCACTTTTGTGAGATACTGTATATTATTAGGGTGGTCCACTTTGATAATGCAAGCAGCCCCAGATGGACATATATTTCCTGAGATAGCTCTGGTCTCTTTCAGAAGTGGGGGAACAGAACTAACAACTATTAAAACATTTTTTTTGTGTTGTGTGTGTTTTTCTCTTTTGTGTTGTGTGCTGTGTGCCAAACTGAGAGAGAAGTCCAGAAGGTTAATGATGGAGAGACAAAAGGAGCCAATCCTGGCCCTGGAGTCACCAGTTTGGAATCACTACACTGGAGCCTTTTTAACAGATTATTTGGAAAGTGGGTGTGCGAAAATGTTTGATAGTTACTTTTTTATTTCCTTTATTTCTGTAGACTTTTAATCAGTAGTTTCAGTGTTTGTACTGTAGGATAAATAATATATAAAACAGTTATAAATCTTTTACTATCGTCTCTCAGTTTAAGTTTATTCATTTTTTAAATTGATATGATTAGTTAACACATGTTATTTCCACACCAGATATGATTTATCTAGTGTTGTATTCATACTCAATAACTTTCATTGTTCCTTTGTCTGGGAATGTCCACATAGTTACTATAGTTAACCTGATAATTTAGGGTGAGCTTTAAAACACACATACAACAATTAACAATAGCTAAAGACTGCATTAATAGGAGTTGATATCCCATGTTGCCAAGGGCGCCTATGGACATGAGATGAATATGTCCCAGTCTGGCTGTTTTTAGCTAGGTGGATGACCATTCATGTTTATGGTATCTGCAGACAACTCCAACCAAGCATTCTAGGGGGTACAAATGATCAACAAAGTTTTAAAGCTTTGTCTGGTTTTCCTATCTCCTCTTCAGTCGATACCAAACATATAAGCAAGACTACAATCAAATATTATTTGGAGGATGATTCTAATAGTTTTTCTGATATTATACAAGTTAACCTTCTCAACCAGGGTTCCCTAGGGTTCCTTCAGGGGTTGCTAGGGGTTCCTTAAGCAATGAGCAGTTACAGACTGTCAGATAAATAACTACTGACATCAATAATCCTTGTAGTTATCTGTAAGGAAGGCATTCTTCTTGTTCCCAGTGATCATCACGATAATGTACCATGAGCTGTAGGTATAGTCATTATTAGCAGGGTTCCCTGAAAACGAAAAGTTATTTCAAGGGTTCCTCCATGTTAAAACGGTTGAAAAATGCTGAGTTTGATGAACATTGCGTTCACATTCTAATATGGGAAATAGCAGCTGCCCCTGACATTGAATGGGATTAAAGTGACCATGACAAGATAAACACATACTCTGGACCCAATGGTCCTCCCCAAAGTCGGTTTGAAAACTGACAGTTCCAGGTGTGTCGATCTCCCTGGACCCCCAAAGAACACAGAAGTTCCTTCTGCTGACCAACACATTGCTTTTGTGTCTTGTAGCTACGTAGAGGTTGGCAGGAGAAACCAGTTAGAGCTGCATGGGAACCAAGGAGACCAACACTCCAGCAAGTATTGGTTTCCCAGGTTAATTTTGAGGGACCATTCTTATGGAATGGAAAAATGCAGTGTAGCACTGTCCCCGTAGGGATTGCTGTGTGATGACTTCCTGGGCCTCCTCTGATTACCTGCAGACAGTCTCTTAGGGACAGTTCACAATCCATCCTTACTCCCAATGGCTCATTACTAAATAAACAGTCCAGGGGTTTTGGTTTTTGTTATTTATTTTGGAACTTGGATGGGAGAAGGGAATAGAGGGATACTCCAACTTGAACTATTTACAGTTGATAAGGACAACTCTCACTTGGCCTCAAATGGTTACTTGTGAAAGCAGTCACACTGCTTTAACCATACTGCCACTTGTATAGAAGGGTTTAGTCTTCTTGCTCTCTCCAGCAGCAGACTTGATGCAACTACATTATCTTCAGAACACTCTCTAGCATCCCCTTGACTGACACCCATCCACTGACTCTTCTAGCTGAAGGAATGGCCCACTCAGGACACAGATCTATACTCACTGTATGTAGAATCCGATCCTTTCCAGTGTCTCCCTTCCAGTCAGCTCTGCAGGACCTCTGGGTTCAGCTTCTCTCTAACTCCCAGGCCCTCATGTCAACTACCTGAGGCCCTGTGGCAACTTCTACAGAAGAGGGGCAGACGCCCCTCCCTCTGGGGCCCCGCTCTCCAGCTGAAAGACCCTGAGCACATTTGCCCTTGGCATTTATACAGTTTCCCAGCATGCATCAATGTACTTTCCTCTGCCAATCATCCGGGCTTTACTAAATGCCAGTGCACCCATTTGTCAGGTTTCTTCCCACTGTCCAATATGCATCTCCATTGGACCAGTGGGAAACACTTCAGACAAACTGAGCTGCACCCAAGCACCATGAGTAGATCTCACTAGCAGATCCTGCTCTCTGGTAGGCAGAGAACAATATAGATCCTGGCAATCTTTCTGGTTAAGCAGAAAAGATCCAAAACTATACTCTTTCTCTCTAGCACCTACCTAGGAGGGTACTACAGCAGAAATGCTGCATTTTTTCCGCAGTTCACTGGATGACACCGGATGTCACCTCAATGCACCTTGCTGCTCTGCAGAGACAGGAATGACCACTTGCTCAACCTCGTACAGACACTAGCTCGTAAAAGGCTAGTGTAAACAAGCCCTAAGACTGCAAAGAAGATGGACTTTTGTATATTGAACCATTCTATGGTAAGGTGGAAATGTATAACATATTAAATGGCACCATTTCTCTTACGTCCTCTGACAGACGCAGCCTCTCCATAGTTTCCTCACCAATGGGTAATGCCCCACCTACAGGAGAAGACAAGGCAGTGAAACTTCTTAGAAACTTTTCACCTGACACGCCTATAGGGGCCGTCGCTCATGACATTACCCCAGACACACCGTGTTCACTAATCAGTTTCTTGCTGCCTAGTGTTAGGAGTAGGACCTAGGTTCCCTGCTGGGACTCCGGTCTCAGTTTTTATTAAAGGGGGACTCCAACAGTAGCGCGGTCTAGCGGTGCGTACCGCGATCGTGCCTGAAAGGGTCAGTGTACTCCTTTTTTTGTATTGCCAAACATGGAGTCCCAGGGTCAAAATTTCCCTGCTGATCTCATTTGTGCATCCGGACCATCTGGATCGACTTTCCTAGTGTCCCTGTCTGCAGCCATAGAAACTCTGGCATCCAAAGTAGATCTCGTCATGAAACAAGTTGCTATCCAAAAATGGCCGATGCCCTCTCAGTCCTCTGATTCAGAGCCTGATGTGGTTGCCACGGAAACTGCCCTCCCAGAGGGATCCTTGTCCTCACAGTCAGACGGCGAGGAGGATGAGTCCTCCTCAGCTGCAGCACGGGACAGCGCTTTGGTGGAAGCAACTTGCTGGCTGAGTCGGTTCCTCCAACTCTTATTGAGCTCATGAATTAGATGGCCCAGGCCACTGTGTATCTGTGTGATGCGGCCCTGGATGAGGCTCCCCTGGTCGTAAGAGTATCTGCGGTGGGGATTGCCTTTCGCCGCATGGTGTGGCTGAAGAGCTGGTTGGCGGACCATGCTTCTAAGAAGGCTGTGTCTGATCTTCCCTTTTTGGGGGAAAGCCTTTTTTGGTGACTCCTTGGATGAGCTAATCAAGGGTCTGACAGGGGGTAAGAGTACTCTTCTCCCCCAGTCTGCAAAAGGTAAGGCACCCCAATGGTAAGCGGGGACCTTCCTTCAAGGCTCACTGGGGGCTTTTTCGTGCCTCAGGGGAGCAAGAAAAAGGTAAACCATTTAAAGCCTCCGGCGGAAACAATAAGATCTGGTCGGGTAAGCCCAAGGCCGGTCAATCCAGTGCAACCGACAAGTCTTCTTCCGCATGAAGGGACGCCCTCACCCGGTTCAGGGGTGGGGGACGTCTGCATTACTTTCAGGAACCCTGGACATCTCTGCTTCAAGACAAATGGGTTCACAAACTGATTTGTACAGGGTACAAGATCGAATTTTGGTCTCGCCCAGCAGACAGGTTCTTTCCATCAAATCTCCGTCTGTCTCCAGGTCGTTTAACGGATCTCAAGTGGGGCAGTGCAGAATCTTCTTGCACAGGGCGTTATTGTCCTGGTTCCTCATCAGGACAGGTTTCGAGGTTTCTACTCAAACCTGTTCACGATGCCCAGGAAGGAGGGCAAGGTACGTCCAATTCTGGACCTCAAGTCGCTGAACCGCTTTGTGTGGGTGCAGAAGTTTTGGATGGAATCCTTCCGGTCGGTGGTGGCGTCTTTAAACAAAGGAGATTTTTCTGGCCTCAATCGATTTAAAGGATGCATATCTGCTTATCCCCATTTACGAGGGTCATCAGTAGTATCTCCGTTTCGCAGTAGAGGAGGAGTACTTTCAATTTGTGGCGTTACCCTTTGGTCTAGCTTCTGCCTCCAGGGTCTTCACCAAGGTTTTGGCCCCGGTGCTGACTCTGCTGCACAAGAGGGGGATTGCGGTCCTCGGTTATCTGGACGATCTCCTGTGAAGGGCAAGCTCGTGTGCCACTCTGTCGGGCGATCTGACAGTCATGGTTCAGGTGGACCATCAACTTCCAGAAGTCTGCACTGACCCCGTCAGTACATCTGAATTATCTGGGTATGGTCTTGGTCTCAGCTCAAGCGAAGGTCTTTCTCCCAGAGGAGAAACTTCAGACCTTGCAGGGCGAGATCAGGACCCTTATGGACAACAATCTCTCCTGGGGCTGATGGTGGTGGCCTTCGAGGCGGTCCCATTTTCCCAGTTTCACACAAGGACTCTACAAGCGGAGATCCTTGTCAAATGGAACAAGGATCCGCAATCTTTGGACAGGATGATCTGTCTAAGCTGTCTCACGAGGTCTGAGCTATCGTGGTGGCTTGTCGCCTGCTCTGTGCCAAGGCAAGTCGTTCCTGCCGCTGTTGTGGACGGTGGTCACCACAGATGCCAGCCTGAAGGGCTGGGTGGGGTGTTAGGCATGCTTTGTGCCCAAGTTTTGTGGTTGGCGGAGGAAACTTCCTTACTGATCAATGTTCTGGAGCTCAGGATGATCAAACTCTGCCTGCTCCATTGGACGTCTCGGCTCCATGGTCTCCCGGTTCGGGTGCAATCAGACAATGCCAGGACTGTGGCTTAGATCAATCACCAAGGGGGCACCAAAAGTGCCCGGGCGGCCACGGAGGTGGCCAAGATTCTGACTTGGGCCGAGACGCACGTTCCAGCTCTCTCTGCTGTTCACATTCCTGGAGTGGAGAACTGGCAGGCGGACTACCTTAGTCATCAGTACCTGGATCAGGGGGGATGGTCCCTGCATCCGGAGGTGTTTTGCCTCCTTTGTACCCGGTTGGGAACTCCGGAGGTGGATATGTTCTTGTCTCATCTAAACAAAAAGGTGGAAAGGTTTGTGGCCAGGGCTCAAGACGCCACAGACGGGTTGGTGGTGCCTTGGAGCCAATATTGGCTGATTTATGCCTTTCCTCTGAAACAACTGTTGTCCAGGTTCCTCTTCAGGTTGGTGGCAGAGAAGGTGCAGCTGATTCTGGTGGCCCCAGACTGGTTTCACCGGTCTTGGTATGCAAACCTGGTCAAGATGGTCGTCGAGCCTCCCTGGCGGCTGCCTCTGAGAGAAGATCTGCTGTCTCAAGGGCCGATATTCCATCCTGCTTTATATTCGCTGGCTTTAATGGCATGGCTGTTGAAGGCCAGGTGTTAAGGGACAGAGGTCTCTCCGATTCTGTGATTCCTACCTTGTTGAGAGCTAGGAAGGTGACTTCCAGGAAGATTTACCATTGTACTTAGAAGATGTACATTGCATCCTCGCTCCTTTTCGGTGGCGAGGATCTTAGCTTTCTTGCAGAAGGGTGTGGAGCAACATTTGGCTTTGGGCATGATTAAAGGTCAGGTGTCGGCCTTGGCCATTTACTTCCAGCATCCCTTAGTGACTAACTCCTTGATTCGCACCTTTATTCAAGGGGTGTGTCATCTGGCTCCTCCAAGGAGGTCCCCTTTGCCTCCGTGGGATCTGAATTTGGTTTTGTCCATTCTGCAATGACCTCCCTTTGAAAATATCAGCAAACTCTCTCTGCCTTTGTTGTCTCAGAAAGTTATCTGGTCGTTCATAGGGATAAGGTTGTTCTGCGACCTAACCAATATTTTCTCCCTAAGGTGGTGTTGGCTTTCCACCTCAATGAAGATATTATTTTGCCTTCGCTCTGTGCGAAGCCCAAGCATCCCACAGAATTTGCTTTGCATTCGCTGGATGTGGTTTGGGCAATCAGGGTTTACCTGTCGGCCACGGAATCCTTTCGGATGTCTGATTCCCTCGTAAGGGTTCGGCTGTGTCATCGGCAACCATATCCAAATGGATCAGATAGACTATTGTTCAGGCCTATTCACTGAAGGGTCAGGTTCCTCCTTTCCCTGTGAGGGCACATTCTACTAGAGCACTGAGTGCCTCTTGGGCTTTTCGCCATCAGGCTTCTGTGGCTCTGGTGTGTAAAGCGGCAACTTGGTCGTCTGTGCACACTTTTACAAAAGTATACAAGATTGATGTGATGGCATCCTCGGATGCTTCCTTTGGCCGCAGAGTTTTGCAGGCCACTGCTTGCTGAGGAGATTTGTTTTTCTCTTTCAGGGGTAAGCTCCTGTTGGTGTTGGAGAGCTTTTGTTGCCCTGTTGGCTAAGTTTTTTCTAGCCTTGATGAAACGTTAACGGTTGTTGGTTGCGTTCTTCCCACCACTCATGCCTGCTCTGCTATGGGACGTCCCATTGGTGAGAAAACTATGGAGAGGCTGCGTCTGTCAGAGGACGTAAGAGAAAATTTAATTTTTGTAAGAACTTACCTTAAAATTATTTTCTCTGAGTCCTCTGACAGACGCAGCCCTCGCCCCTCTATTTTAGGGTTGGTTGTCTTTTCCTTCACTGCTTGCTACGAAACTGATTAGTGAGCATGGTGTTTCTGGGGTAATGTCATGAGGGACAGCCCCTATAGGCATGTCAGGTGAAAAGTTTCTAAGAAGTTTCACTGCCTAGTCTACTCCTGTAGGTGGCACATTACCCATTGCTGAGGAAACTATGGAGAGGCTGCGTCTGTCAGAGGACTCAGAGAAAATAATTTTACGGTAAGTTCTTACAAAAATTCAATTCATACACTCATGATGTTATACAGTATTTTTGCCTAATAACCCTTTTTAGATAAGCAAATAAATGTAAAGTGCTCATTTAGACAGGCATCAAAAATTCAGTGTACAAATGCATAAAGTGTATAGTTTTGTATGTGCTAAAATTGGGCATAGATTCACTTTAAAAACATCTGTACCTTTACCATTCTTTTTAGAGCTATAGCTGGCAACACTGATTAGTGTATTCTGATGGCGGGAAAGGCTCCACACTGTCACAAAACAATACCATTGCAGGGATTTGATGCGGATGGGGGAATAGGATCAATCAGACATGAGCTGGGTGACCATTGAGCTGTGCAATATTGTCAGAAACCATGGTGTTTCCTGGGAGTCTTGGAGATAATGGTGGAAAAGCAGGAGGCATAGCTATTTGTGCCTCAATACAGGTACTTTGCAAACTCCCTTATGCAAAACTCTGTGGGTCTCGATAGATTTGAGTTTGCTATGTAGGAACAGTGGTATTTTTCAGGTTCCTTTTCTCTGGACATCATATGCTGACACTCCTGAAAAGGACTGTTGTAGGGTAACTTAAGGGTCTTCTTCACATGCAGTTTGTGATTTTTCTTGCTGATGTGCACTGTTATGTCAGACTAACACTCTGTCCTAAGGTTAAAGGTCAAAGTCCGTTGCTTCTAACTCTCCTGTCCCCACCTTAGGGTTGACCGGAGTTCAAACAGTTATTGTTTCCGCTCCCAAATCCAGGTAGTTGGAGTTTGTTCAAGATTTTCTGTGGGCACTCTGACCCACAGGTCTGTGGCCCCCTGAGAGAACAGCTAAACATAACATGGGAGGGCGAGTGTACCGTATGGTAGTATACCCTGACCTCTTCAGCTAGATAATGAGTCATTTTGCTTTGTTTTTCACAAGTTAAGCATCTTAGTAGTTGTATCAGGGTATGATTGAAGCTTTACAATTCTTAATTGCAACTTGGGTGGTATGGAGTAGTATGTGATCTCTTAATGCCTAATGTTTTGCATTGTTCCTGGAGGAACTATTTTTCAAAACAGGATCCCTGGTCTGAATGTACCTTCTGAGAACAGCTACAAGGAAGTGATCCACACCATCTGCACAGCAATATGATCTGGTCATGGGTTGGTACTGCTACCACAAATGTGGTAAAATGGTACACCATGACTAGAACATGATGATTTCCATCTTCTTACATGCTGAAAAAGTCAGTATTCAGTACTTTCACTTTGGAAACTGTGTGCCAGGTGAGAGAGATTTGAGCTTCAACACCCTTCAACTCTGAACAGACCACACAGTGTTGACAGACTTGTTCAATCAACTGTAACAGACCCACATGCACAGCTTGTGTTTTTTTTACCAGGTGAATACCCAGTGTCCCACTTCCATGTGGATTCTTTCTGCCACAGAGAGGGCTCTGACCTTTGACAGTACAACCTATCAGGTCACCAAAACGTCTTGAGGGAATATTATTATGTGATACAGTATACCATCCCTCAGAACTAGACAGGACCCCTCCCCCCTTACCCCTTAGCAGTTTGTTAGTTTCTGGTTGTAGCTAAAACTTTTCTCTGGGCCTGGGCCCTCACCATAATAGTATCATCTCTATTAGAAGTACAACCACTGGATCCTCTCTCTTTGTCTAGGTCCAATTATACTCTTCTTGCAGTGAGATAATAGTGCTGCGCTGTCGAATGACAACTAATATAGGTGATAAATGATTAAATGCATCTGTGACGTAATAGTACATATAACAATAAAGGAGTGTAAAGAAAATTAAAGTGAATAAACCTCAAATGGTATATATCAAAATATATAACCGTAAGTGTTTGCAATAAATCAAACAAGGCAATAGATGGCAGTAAATTGGGGAACCATAAGTCAACACTCAATCATTCATCCAGAATCATGTAAAAACCATGTCAGTGATCAATATGTGGTTAATCACTAAAAACATAAAAAATATATCAAAAATGTTCATATACAAAACAGTGGAAAAGTAGACTCTACATGCAGGTCTGGGTACAATCCCAACACCAAATAGAAAAGTGACTGATGTCTTAATTATCCAATGTGGTGACACCTCTGTGTGTGCTATTCCCTCACCTTACAGCTGTAAGGTTACAGCATTGGGTAGATAGTAGTTATGAGCTGGATTGGGTTAACTCTCCAGGTGCCTAGGGTGGTCTCAGCAGATGACCCTCTATGGTGGATAATGTTTGGTCAGCAGTGGTCTGGTGGATAGTCCAGATATCACCTTAATATGGATGGTGTATAAAAGAAGGAAGGCTCTGCATAGTGTAACACTGTTTCACAATGTATTATTTATTTACAGCAGCTAAAAACACTCACTTTTTGCAAGAATAATACAGACATAAAATCCACAAGCCATGAGGTCGTCCTCCAGCAACACTTCCAGTTTAGCCTATAGCTTGGTCTTGACATGTAGCGTCACTCCCACTTGACTTCATCAGGGGATGCCGATAGGCTGTTAGGCATGTCTTAATAAAGGGTGAAAGTGCAGTATTAAGTGGCGGCCATCTTTTCATAGCTCAGACATATACCGAAAATAGACCAGCAGCCATTTTCTTGTAGTATTCAATTACATTACATCTGGATGCATGGTTCGTGGTCACTCCTGTACATACAAACGGGGACCTACACAAATATTAATGTGGCTAATATACTGTATATGGACAAAACCATGAGTAGGTCAAATTCAGGCTGAGATGGAACACAGCTAAAATAGAACAGAAGTACGGCAGAAGCTCGAAAGAAACCCCCAAGCCCAGGGACACCGGAAATATAGCAGGAGTCACAGTGACATATAAGACAAAAAAATAATAATAAAATAAAATTTAAGAATGTAAAAATGAAAAAATAAAATCTCCTAAAAAAGTACAAAGTAAAAAAAAAAAGCTCTTCTTGTGCATGGCTCCATGCTTCTTCGTCAACATCTTTGGTTCTTGGATGGGGAGCCGTTTCACTTTTCTCCCCATTGTTCGACTCCAGGCAGCTGGGCATTTAACAGAATCCTCTCTGAATCCTCTGGGGATTGCCAAACTCAACCTTGTCAACACAGGTTTAATTACCTTGCTTACCTTGGCCACTTCTGAGTGCTGTTCACCCTCTCCAGAAGGAGGCATCCTCTCCTTGCCCCTTGGAGGAGGAGTATTTTTGATTACACTTACATAGTTACATAGTAGTTGAGGTTGAATAAAGACAATAGTCCATGCAGTTTGTGACAGAACCCACTGTCACTGTGTGGTTTGGAGGGGACTGTGCGCAAGCCTCCTACCGACAGACTATGGGCCAGAAGATACTGGAGACCTGGGGACATGCTGGCATTGAGTTAATGTAATGTAATGCTACAGCCCTTCTCCCCCCCACCTCACCCCCCCCTCCTGTTTCTGTGTCTAATTGTGTGGATTCATGACACATAGACAATGGTCTGGACTGGAGACATCTCTCCGCAGGGGGTGTGTATTGAGAGACTGCCTGTTTACCATAATCTCTTTAGGTTATTTGTAGCCTGTTTCAATGTACAAATGTTCAGTCCCCATTATTGTGCCCACCAGGTGTACTAAGATCCGTTACATTGGTTGGCAGCGATGGGATGTCTCCTGCAGTCCAGGACATCCAAACCACCACCAGGATTCCAGATCTGGACAGCTGCCGAGGAGTGATACGGGGACCAGCCAGCATGAGAGTGGATTTCGGGAGGAGGCTGCAAGGCATGCGGAAGCACCATCAATGACAGAGCACACAATGCTCGGCTGGGAGGATGTGATCCGCAGGCAACTCTGGCATGAGGCGCTAAGCCACAAGCGGCACCATCAGGGGAAGATCCTTCTCTCCTCCACAGAGATGTACCGGACGCAGTACCGTGCGCGAGAGGTGTTCCTGAGGGAACGACCGCGAGATGAAGGGAAGACGGAGCTCGGAAGATTGGTCCAGGAGGAAATGAGGCTGGACGCCAGCTACAGAGCCCTCCGGTGGTTCGCGGCTCAACTGTGGCCAGGTACAGCAGATGGCAGCCCGACAGAAGGCGTTGGCTATGGCGGCGTGGGGCTGCTCCATCAAAAAAATGTACGGAGACCCAGACTTTGGGAGTGATGAGGAGTGGCGGCTGGAAAACATCCTGGACTTCTGAGATGAGGTGCTGGACCTCCCCGAAGAGACGTGTGACCTGGAGGAATTGGAGTTCCTGGTTGAGCAGGAATGGGAGCTTGAGATTGCCTGCAAGCGGCTGTTTGACGGTGATCAGCAGCCTGGCATGGCTCCCGTTGCCTGGGACTGTCCGGGAGAAATGGCAGACAGTCACGAAGATGAGAAGCAAATGGGGCCAGGGGTGCCCCTGCGTTTTCCCGTCCTAACCGGAATGGAACAAGCAGCAATGATACAGAGGGCACTGCGAGCGATAGAATGCCGGAACGCACCGGAGGTCCCCCAGGCAGCGAGACAAGCTAATAGCATGAAGGTCTCAGAAGGGGGAGTTGAGACAGGCGCTGGAAGGCTGGGAAATGGTGATCAGCAGCAAGTCCAGAGTATCTCATCTGGTGCCCCAGCAGAAGCGCTGGCTACTGGGTAGAGTGCCCCTGGCATCTGCCCAGCATCAGAAAAAGAGTCTGATCCAGAGAGTCTGAGAGAGGATCTGCGTAAGCTGTTTTCCCAACAGCAGATATCCCCACCGGGAGTAGAGGAAGCAATTCTCCCTCCCCAGCAATTGGACACTACCCCAATGTTCATCCCCCCAGCAGAAGCGCTGGCTATGGGGCAGAGTGCCGCTGGCCTCTGCCCACCCTCAGAGTTAGATCCAGGGAGTCCGAGGGATGACCTCAGTGAGCCGTTTCCCCAGCACTTGGACACTACCCCAGGGTTTATCCCCTCAGCAGAAGCGTTGGCTACAGGGCAGAGTTCCGCTGGCCCCTTCCCCGTCCTCAGTATGTTTTTGGAGGGTTTGGGAGACAGCCCCTGTCAGAAGTCACCCCAGTGGCTGGTCACAGAACCGGCAGGGGAGAAAACCCTTCCCCCTCTCCAGCAGTTGTACCCAACTTTTGCATATGTCCCCCCTGCAGAAGCGCTGGCTACAGGATAGAGCGCTGATCGTCTCTGCCCAGCATCAGAACAAGAGATGAAGAATCCGGGAGACAGTCCCTGCAAGATACCTTCTCAGCGGCTGGTAACTACACCAGGAGAAAAGCAAGTACCTTTTTCTCCCCAAATGCATAGCCCTACCAGCCTACATTCCCTACCAGCGGAATTGCTGGCATCAGGGCAGAGGATTATTCAGCTCCCCCCAATATCTACAACCCAGACCCAGATCAGAGGAGTGCAGACAGCTGTTCCCACTCTGCAGCGGCTGTTTTTATTCATGGGAGACCCTATGTGCGGTTTTGCTCCCCAGCGCCAGAGTCGTACTTTTACTTTTCCTGGTTGCCTGGGGTGGAAGTTTGTGACTAACGCAGGTCCAGACCAGTTGAGGGTCAGGAACCTGGTTAGTCTGTTTTTAAAAGGGGAGAAATGTGACAGAGCCCACTGTCACTGTGTGGTTTGGAGGGGACTGTGCGCAAGCCTCCTACCGACAGACTATGGGCCAAAAGATACTGGAGACCTGGGGACATGCTGGCATTGAGTTAATGTAATGTAATGCTACAGCCCTTCTCCCCCCATCCCCCCCTCCTGTTTCTGTGTCTAATTGTGTGGATTCATGACACATAGACAATGGTCTGGACTGGAGACATCTCTCCACAGGGGGTGTGTATTGAGAGACTGCCTGTTTACCATAATCTCATTAGGTTATTTGTAGCCTGTTTCAATGTACAAATGTTCAGTCCCCATTGGTTGTTCCTTGTCCCCTTCCCCCCTTTGGCAAGGTTAAGGGGAGTTTCCCTAACTGTGGGTAAAACTGTATGTCTTGGAATTTAATAAACAGTTTAAGCTCTGCATGTTGAACCCTCAACACCTGTGGGGATTGCCTTGTGATTGAGGAGTTAAGGGCTGGGTATGGCTTCTCTGCAGGCTGTGGGTGCGTTTGGAGGACAGGAGACACAGGTCCGGCGGATGTGCCCTCCTGGGGTACTAAGATCCGTTACACAGTTCAACCTGTGTAGGTGTGTATGGCTGTAATCATCTCTCATACCCCTGAATGTTCTGATCCTTGAGATGTACGTCCAAGAGTCTTTTGAAAGTAGCCATACTTCCTGCAGAAACTACCTCTTGTGGTAGAGAATCCCACAATCTTGTAGCCCTAACAGTAAAGAACCCCCTACGTTGCCTGAGGTTAAAACGCTTCTCCTCTAATCGCATTGTATGCCTTGGAGTCCTCATGCAATCCTTTCGACTTAATAGCTTTTTTTCTATGCTGAGATCACCATTGAGGTATTTATAAATTGCTATCATGTCCCCTCTCAGGCGTCTCTTCTCCAGGGAGAATAAATCAAGCGATTGCAGATGCTCTTCATAATTAAGGTCCTCCAATCCCCTAATTAGTTTAGTTGCCCTTCTCTGGACTCTCTTCAGCTCCAACACATCCCTCCTGAGGACTGGCGACCAGAACTGGACAGAATACTCCAGATGCGTTCGGACCAGAGTTTTATAAAGTCATAGGATTATGGTTTTATCTCTGGAATACATCCCTTTCTTTATGCATGCTAATATTCTGCTGACTTTGGCAGCTGCCGCTTGACATTGCATGCTATTGCTTAGTCTATCCTCTACCAAGACTCCCAGACCTTTCTCCATTTTTGATTCCCCCAAAGGTTCCCCCCCTAAAGTGTATTGTGCTTTTATATATTTAGTCCCCAAGTGCAAAACCTTACACTTCTCCACATTAAACCTTGTGACGGAATCCGGACACCTCGACTGGGTATCTCCGCCAGTAAACCTGCTTTCTTGGCTCTGGAACACGGGATCCGTGAATCTGGCTATAGTTACCCCAAGAACTAGACAGCACAAGTTTTGGATTTAAACCAGAATCAAACTGTTTGCTCAAAACACATGATCACAGAGATATACAATCTGACAACCCCTCCCCCTTAGCCACACAAACATACAAATCCCATAATAAGCTTACTATAGGCAGACAGGAATAATAGAACTTTGGAATGCAGGTGTTCAACAACAACAAACCCCACCCCACTAGCAAGAGTCTGATTAGTGCAGAGCAGACCTGACTGGTGTTCTTGGTCACCCTGTGCCCTGTGAGTCTCCCAACCTCCCTAAAGCAATCTGGGTTCCACAAGCCCCTCAACCAAAGTTACTCACATCACATATCTCCCCTTTCGGCAGGAGACTAACACAGAAGGAGACCCCAAACGGGTTGACTTCGAAGTTAGTCCGTAGTTCCAGTCCCCCAATGTCTGCACCCACACACTACCCCAAACAAATTGTCCAGAACAGATCACTACTCACCCAGCCAACCTCTGCCTCTCTTGTAGAACACAACCCCTGCTGGGCAGAAGTGTGGACTAGTCCTTCTCCCTGGAGTCCATTTGGCCACTGGAGAGAAGACAGGGTGACTGGGCTCACTGGATCATGCTGTTGGGGATCTGGGCCGACTACCCAGCATCCCTGGGGTACCCAGGTGGAGACAGTAGTCTCATATAATTTTTCGCGATGAAAATCTGCCAGTGCTTGTACAACAACGCTGACATCCTCCTGTCCCAATGCCAGACATTTTTCTGGGGTTGTGTAAGTGGAAACCGAAGTCCCATCCACTACCACAGGAAATCCATCTTCTGTTAGTTGGGGGCAAAAGCCAGCGGCACTCTGCCCTGTTGCCAACTCTTCTGCTGGATTGCTGTCAGTGAATACCGCAGTCCCATCCACTGATATCAGCTCAAGCTGCAGTTGTGAGGTGCCGATTGCATTCTCTTCCTGGAGCTCCTGCAAACGTGACTGTTGTGGGCAGAGGCCAGTAGCGTTCTGCCCAGCTGCCAGCTGTTCCACTGGGAAGTATATCAAAACATCGTTGACCTTGCAAAAATCCTTCAGGGCCACAGATTGTTGTATCCTGGTCTACAGCACCATTCTCTGAAGTCAGCTCTTCTGCAGGAGGCTCACCGGGTTTTTCCTCCTCAATAGAAAAATCTATTAAATCCCCAGTCTCTGGTGGTGTCTGGGGATCGAGATTCACCATCTCCTGTCTGTGGAATCCAGAAGATGTTACTGCTGCTGGGCAGAGGCTAGCAGAGCTCTGCCCTGTTGTCAGCACTTTAGCTTTGGGAACAGCAATCTCCAGAGTTTCCACTGCCGACTCATAGGCATGCTGCTGAACGTGTTCTAGCAGTTTCCTGTATGTCCTTTCTAGATGCTGTTCTTTCCTTAACAAGTGTTCTAGAGTTAGTTCACCCTCAATATAGAGTCCTGTCTCTTATTGGGGGAATATGCTGCAAGGGATTGCTATGGTCTTCCATACTCCCTTGGATAATCACTAAGCTCTTGTAAGAGCTTGTGTAAGAGCTTGTTCTGCTGCACTCTCAGGGAAAAGAGAGGTTCACCCATGAGAACCTGGAGCCTTGTCGTAGGTCCAGAGTGGGTAGGAGACGGCAAGACCCTAACCAAGCTGCGGCGGTTCGTGGGGTCTGAAGTGGTTACGGTGTCTGGTGGAGTGCTTGGAGCCCTCGGGAAGCACTAGGAGCATCTGTCAACGGAGGTACCTGGTCGGGGTGCTGGTTGATCCATTACAAACCTCATTTGCCATATCGTTGCCCACTCTGTTTTTTTGTTCAGGTCATTCTGTAGGATATCTGCTTCATGCTGTGCAGTTATTGCCCTGCCCAATTTTGTGTCATCTGCAAAAACTGATATAGAACTACTGATCCCGTCCTCAATGCTGTTTATGAATAAATTGAACAAGGTTGGTCCCAGGACTGAGCCTTGGGGGACCCCACTTACTACCCCAGACAGTCTGAGTATGCGCTATTTATTACCAACCTTTGGAAACGCCCTTTTAGCCAGTTCCGTATCCAAATTGATAATTTTGTCTGGAGCTGAGCCATCCCTACTGTCAGTTTTTAAATAGCCACCTGCCATGGAGCCATATACTTGGTTGCAGATGGATCTAGGGATTTTCCAACAACAGTGATTATTGGGTAGGTCCAAGCCTTTGTGTCTCTGATCTTAACACTCTATTGCTACTTCTAACAGTTTAGGGAATTTCAAATTTGGCTTGCTTCTTTCTTTCTATGGCAAGGTCTCTCTGACCTTTTTAGATAGCGGTTTATCTACAAATTGTTTCTTCAGCCATGCATCCGCATCACCCCAGCTAGGCCTTCTCACTCTTTCCTTATGGTGTATCTCTGATGCTATCTCTTGCAGTTCCAGTGCATGTTATAAAATTGTTTTTCCTGCTCTTTGCTTTCGGAAATAAAGCAGGCCCTACGGTCCCCTAATGTTACCAATTGGCTATACACAACTTCTAAGCGGTTAACTATCTTGTCAAGGGAATTCCGGTCTTCTGTGGGGAGGTGTAGAATTATCCTTCTTGCTTCCCCCTCTGGAGGGGTTAATGGCCAGTTCTACTTGCTGAACTGGCGGGCTCTCATTAGATTGAATCCGGGATTTCAATTTCTTGATCCATCGCCTGCAACCTCTCAGTGAAGTCCAAGGCAATTCTGGTAACACATGCAAAGAGCTAGCAACTCCACTGGAGCTGCAGTGCTTTGGTAGCAATTGGGGAGGTGCACAGTAGAAGAGCATGATATTAGGTTCCTGTCCTGCTGCCCAAATGCCAGTTCTGACAGGGTAGGGCCAATCAGCTACCTGTGCCTCATCAAGTGTGGCCTCTGAGCTGCTGAGGGAGGGAAGTAGAGAAACCTATCTTCCCTGGAAATGGTAGAAGATGGGGGAGTTGTGGTTAAATAGAATTAAAGGGGCCTGCATCTAAGCATGGTGAGTAAATGGTAACGCCACTAAAAATATAACATTGAAAGTGTTTTTTTTTTTTTTTTTTTAATTTCTGGTTGATAAGTGCACAAAAAAAAAAAATGTTGACTAAAAAATCTAGTAAGCTTGTAAATTCCTGTGCTTTCTTTCTCTGCTGAACTGAAATACTAAGCACATTTTCAGCCCTGTCCAATACTTTCTAAACTACAGAAGAACTCCCCTATGTTAGGTAAATAACCACATTTCGATCCATGTATGACTAGTTTTAGATCTCACACTGCAGATAAACAGCTGAGGTTGCAGGCCCTCACATAACAGGAACTACACTGCTTTAATTCAGGAGGAAAAACGATTTTTCAGTATACTTTTAGGCACAATTACCATTTCTAGATGTTCCCTATAACAAGGCAAATCTCCATTTTTTTAGTTCAGTTCCACATCAAATTTTTTGAGAGTTTAGACACACTTAGTATTCCTAATGAGAGCCCACTTTAGGATACTTTAAGCACTATTTCGTTAGCTTTAAGTGTTATTACAGTGTAATAAATGAGGGCCAATATGTCTGAACCAAATTGGTCATTCATACATGAGAGCAAAAGAATTGCTTCCTTATGACGTTTTGGCGGCACTTTTGTCAGTCTGCTAAGAACAGTGCTTTATACATTCTGTTGATTTTGGACCCAAAAGAACTCATTTTTATATGATATCATATGTAAACTTTTAAGTTAGGAATAGTTTCTTTGACATTTACTTTGGTATGTGTGTTTGAGATAACAAAATATAGATAAAATAAAACTAAATTAAAGCACAATAACAAAAGAGTTGAATTATTGGCGGCTACTAAATGCTGGCAGAATTTCAACGATAACCCCAAAAGTACCCATACAATGAGTAAAAGTGTTACAAGATAACTCTGATTCCAAAAGCATTTTTTAACAAGCCAGCTACCAAAAGAAATGAAAAAGAACAGGAATAAATTGCTATGGTACGCTTGCACTGTGGGCTTGCATATGCACACAAATATACTGTATACTTGCACAGTGAACATGATCCCCAGTCCTATTCATCAAATCATAAACTGATTTTTGATGTTTATGGTGTGGTCCCAGTTTGCATTGCGCAGTGAATATCAAAATAATGTTGCTTATAAGTTTTGTTCTCAGGACTGCACGTCAACGGTTTTGCAAAAAATAAAAAACATAAACCGTTCAAAAACATCATGGTGGCTTGATATGTACTTGGTAATAAGCCTGTTGGGGTCCTAGCATCAGCTGACCACTGACTAGAGGCCAGAAGAAATTCTTGGTGGAATTTGAGCAGTGCCCCTGCCTATACAATCAGTCTAGCCCCCCTCTCCCTCTTTGATCAGTTTAAGGGTCCATTAAAAATGTAATACATGTTTGGTGAGCTATTATTTGTCCAGTAAGGAATACCAGTGTATTATGAATTGCTCAACCCAAAAATCATTCCATCCAAATGAACCCATTCATTTACAGGCACATTTCTTCCAGACAAGATCCACGGTGTGTGGTAGGATCCTTGCTCTCAGTGCTTTGGGAATAATTTGACAAATAATTCAATAATTTGAATAATTATTTTCCTTTCGATCAATTAAAAACCTTGAGGAGTTCTGGAGGCCTAACCATCCTGATGGCAAGATCAAAGTAGCCACAAGTGGGTTTGACCCTCCGTGATAGGGGGTCAATACCATTCAGTAAGCATGCAATTTATCAGGTGGAGGTTGCACTAGTGGTGGTGATCTGATATTGTTACACTGGAGGATTACTTTTTCTACTTTTTGTTCACAGGTGTTTTTGTCACTTATTTTCGCCCACAAGGACTGAATATTATTTTTGATTTAGGACTATTGCATATTGGGATTATTGTTTAAATGCTTGCATTACTTTTTTGAACAATATATATTTTCTTGAATGCTACACTAATTATATGTGTGTTTAGCGCAGCTCCTTTACACCTTTATCTTTTTTACTGTTAATATCTCACAGATGAGTTGCTGCTCTAAATGAGCATAGGTCCCTTTTTATTTTATTATATTTTTTACTTAGTGCAGTTCTTTTTAATTTTTCACATATTTGCTAGTGTGAAAAATACACACTTTGTGTACATAAGGTTTACTAAAGCTGGAGAATGCAAAATCTGTTGCAGCTGTGCATGGCAGCCAATCAGCTTCTAATTTCAACTTGCTCAATTATGCTTTGACAATAAAACCTGGAAGCTAATTGGTTATTATGTAGAGCTGCTCCTGACCACAACACTCATTACGTACTTCTGTGACCCCTGCACTCTTTGTATTATACTCTTATACTTATGTGTGTTAGAAACTCCTGCACTATTTGCACTTGTAGCACTTACCCCTGCAGGAGCTGCTGGTGATGATGGGTTCCCTGTTCTGCCGCAACTCCTAAAGATGCACACTCCTGTGTAATTTAAGCATTAGTATACTACAACTATATAGCATTACCCAGAAAATTGTCTACAGGCAACTGGTGGTAGATTAAATGGATGTGTTAGGTACACAAAGTGAACACTAACCCATGAGGTAGCAATCAACTAAACTATAGTAATATTAAATGAAATTATAACTGGTGTAAACAGGGTTAAAGTATCATCTTTAACTAACCCAAAAGAATAAAGGTTTTTGTGTGTTTTTTTGACAAAGTAGAAGCCTTGGAGTTGATTGCAAAGTACCTGGCTCCTAACTGTCAATGCTGTCCGGCTTTCATTGGGGCCCTTCTGTAGGTGGTGCACATGAGGCACATGAAGCAGCCCCTTTAAAGTGTGTAACTGATAGCTAGTGGGCTCATAAACAGGGAGCAGTCTCTATTGCATTAATTGTGTCAATGTTGAGATAAGCACGGATGGTCAGCTCATCCCTCCTGGTACGCAAGGATCCGGTTCAGATCACTTGGCGGTCTGAAGTCCTCATAAGTCAGGTCCCGGAGGCTCAGTCTCCCAGCTCAGTTCCTCGCAAGGCTAAATCTGTCAGCAGGTCTGATCCTCAGTGACTTGCCTCTGGTCACACAGCATACAGGTCTTAGCCCTCTGGTCCCTCACTTGGATGTAGGCAGACTGACACAGGTCTGCTCTCTCTGATTCTCCACACAAGGCTCTCTGCAACTGCGTCTCTGGTGCAGCTGTGGTAGTTCAGTTCAACTTAGCTTTTCCTTGACAAAGACCTCTTTTTTTCCAGTTTTGCCCAGAAAAACTCTGTCTCTCTCCTCCTCTGGAGTGCTCTCTCTGATTCTCCACACAAGGCTCTCTGCAACTGCGTCTCTGGTGCAGCTGTGGTAGTTCAGTTCAACTTAGCTTTTCCTTGACAAAGACCTCTTTTTTTCCAGTTTTGCCCAGAAAAACTCTGTCTCTCTCCTCCTCTGGAGTGCAGTGATCCTTTGTATTAAAGTTTGCAGGTCTACTATAGACATGTACTGTGCAGTGCTCCTTTAAGAACTACAGTTTCCATAATCCCTGGCATCTGCATAGCAAGTTCCACCTTCCCCATGATTAGCTCAAGCACACTGTGGCCTGGGAGGAGGGAGGATGAAGGAGAAAGTGGGGGATTTCACACAGATGCGGTTCTTTCTTTCAAAAACATTTTATTAAATTTCTTGGTAAACACAAACAAGTGAATAACATTGAGTTTACAATGACCAAGTGGTACAATGCAGAGTAATGTTGGACATATAATACGGTCATTAACAAAGGGAAGGTGAAAGAGATCTTAAATCTTGACAAGAAAACAAGTAAAGTACAATATCGCCAAGGGTGAGGATGTGAGAGACCCAGCACTGGCATATTGTGGATTGTATGGAATGTGATAGAATCGGAGGAATCCGTCCCATACACCAGACACCCCCGTAGGGGATCATGCTGTGTCCAGGGCACGGGAGGATCCCCCCGATGGGGGCTGCGTCTTCTTTAAATACACTGGGGTGGGTAATAAATGGGGAAATAAAAAGAAAAAAAAAAAAAAGAAGGGGAACCCTCTTCTAGGTTGGAGAGGGGTAGATATTTAGGAGTTCGGAATGATTGAGGGTTAATGGGCTTAATTGCTTAGAGTAAATTAGTAGGTAAACGTATCAGGCGTGGTGAAATGAAGAGGAAGGGTGGATGAGGGAAGGGCAAGGAGGGGAAGAGTGGTGGGATGTATGTCAGGTATGGGCCAAACATCATTTAATTGCACTCATCGATTTATCAGGACAATGATAAAGAGATAGTGGGCAAATAATGTGATAAGGAAGGGAAACGTGTGGTTTTAGTTAGAAGCTACAATGTCAGCAGACGGGGTTATGTAATTCAAATATACATCGGATTTTGTGAAATCAAGCCAAGGGGCCCATGTCTTGTAAAATTTATCTAGTGATTCTTTGGATTGGTGGATTAATTCTTCCATCTCGGCTACTTTGTTGATACGGGAGAGCCATTCCTTTGTGGAGGGCAGGGTCGTTGACAACCAATGACAGGGGATGTACATCTTGGGTCTAGTGTAAGTGACTTTCTGTAAGCAGATTGTGGGAGGGGGGTATGGTGTAGAAGGTATTGTGCGGGGGAATAATCTGGGGTATAAGTAGTAGTTTTAGAGATAAGGTCATGATTCATGAACACATTTCCAAAAGGGTTGAATAAGGTAACAATCCCACCAGATATGTAATAATGTTCCTTTTTCTCTGTTACATTTCCAGCAGAGATTTGAATTGTCTGCATTGATCTTGTGTAGTTTGTCTGGTGTCATGTACCATTTTGTATATATTTTCATACCATTTTCTTGAGCTGAGACATTTAGGGAGCCTTTATGTATATGAGAGAAGATACGCGTCCAGTCTGTATGTGAAAGGTGTATGGATAGGTCTTCTTCCCAATGTTTACAAGTTTTGTCCAGAGTGGTATCAAATTGTGAGGACAGGAGTGTGTATATAGTTGAAATCAGATGACGCTGGGGTTTGTTTTGGGTACACAAGGTCTCGAAAGGAGAGTGGGGTTTTTTCCAGTCTAAGGACCTTTTGGGGGATAGTAGAAAATGTCTAATTTGAAGGTAATTGAAAAAGGATATACCATGTTTAGGAAACCTAGTAGTCAGGTTCTCGAAGGAGGTGAAGGAGCCGTTGTGGAATAACTGTTCAGCTCTAACTGGGGAGTCTGAGGCAATTGTCGGGTGCTTTTGGAGTCTGAGACCACGGGGAAAACATGAATTATTTGAGAGAGGTGTTAAGGGGCCAGGTGCGGAGGCTAGGTTAAACTTTTTACATGTGAATCTAAATATTTGAAGTGTAGCAGCAATCAGGGGATGTTTTGAGTGTGGTTTATGAGTCAGAATTGGATCAATCCAGGGAAGTTGTCGTGTGGGGATTTTAGACATAGAGTTTTCTAGGGTGACCCAGTCTTTAGAGGAGGCATGGACGTGCCAGTCTACTAGTCTTGTGAAATGGCAAGACCAATAGTACTTGAGCAGATCAGGGAGGCCTGCGCCACCTTGCATTTTGGGGGAGGTAAGTCTTTGCCAATTCAGCCTTGGGCGTTTGGGGGACCATATGAATTTTGAGCAGATTTGTTTGTATGTTAGGAAAAAGGAGGGGGGGAGTTTGATGGGTATGGTTTGTAAAAGGTACAATAATCGTGGTAATATGTTCATCTTAATGATGGCGATTTTTCCAAACCATGAGAAAGGGCAGTTTTTCCACTCGGATAGGTCTTGTTTGATCGAGCGAATTAATCGTGTGTGGTTTAGTGTGTATAGGTCAGTAAAGGATGTGGGGATCTGGATACCCAGGTAAGTAATTGAGTGGGGTTCCCAACTAAATGGGAAGTTTGATTGGCAGAGGTTGAGAATGTTTGCAGGTAGGGAAATTTAGTTTAAGTTAAATCTTTAGGTAAAGTTAATCTTTAGATTTGAGATGGATTGGAAAGAGGTCAGTTCATGCAATAAGTTGGGGATTGAGGTAAGGGGTTCGGTAAGAAAGAGGAGAATATCATCCGCATATGCTGCGACCTTGTATTGTTTATCATCAATAGTAACTCCCTTGATGTCGGGGTGGGAGCGTAAACAGCAGAAAGGGTTCAAGTGTAATAATAAAGATAAGCGGGGAAAGGGGACATCCCTGTCTGGTACCGTTTGACACGGAGAAGGCGTTCGACAGTTGGTCGTTGACCCTGACGCGAGCTCGAGGTTTGGAATAAAGTGTCATGATAAATTGAAGCATCTGACCTCCGATGAGAATTGCTTTCAAGGCTTCAGACATATAATCCCATGCCACTCTGTCGAACGCCTTCTCCGCATCCAAGGATAGGAAGAAACCCTGTGTGTTTGAGTTAGTGAGCCAGTGATGGATATTCAGAGCTTTTAGGGTATTGTCCCTAGCTTCCCTGCCAGGGACAAATCCGGGAAGGAGAGGGAGTAAGCGATTTGCAAGGATCTTAGCGTACCATTTGATGTCTACATTCAAGAGGGAGATGGGTCTGTAGTTAGTAACTAGTGATGTGTCTTTTCCAGGTTTGGGAATAACTGTGATGTGTGCCTCTAATAGGTCAGGACATTTTTCGGTGGATAAGGTGTTAGAGTTGAAGGTTTGAAGGAAATGAGGGGTCAAGATATCCGAGAAAAGTTTATAATAAGTTGCCGTCAGACCATCTGGCCCTGGACTTTTACCTGGTTTGATTTGGTTAAGTGCTGCGGTTGCCTCATCCACTGACAGAGGTTGGTTTAGTTTTTCTGCAGCTTCAGATGAGAGAGGGCCTGTTGAGTATTTGTTTAGGAAAGCTTTAATTTTCTCTGTTCTAGACGTGTTTGTTTTTTGGTTGTCAGGGTATAGGTTATATAACTTCGAATAATATTTAACAAATTGATTGGCGATTCCCTCGTTGGATGAGAATTTGTTACCGGCGGAATCGACTATTAAATGTATAATTCTCGATGCTTTTTTGGCTTGGATGGCTTTGGCAAGTAATTTTCCAGATTTATTACCGAACTCATAATATTGCTTTTGCTGCAAGGAGAATTTTCGTTTAACTACTTTACCCAGTATTTCTAGTAATTCAGTACGAGCTTGTATTAGGTCGTTTAGAGTTTGGGCGGCTAGGGATTGTTTGTGTGCACTTTCCAGGGAGCGAATTTTTCCAGTGAGTTGTGATATGTGTGCTTGTTGGATTTTTTTCCTCTTAGCCGCTAGTGATATTAGTTCTCCTCTAATGACGCATTTGTGGGCAGCCCAAATGGTGGCGGGAAGGAGCCCGGCATTTGCGTTTTCAGTGAAGTAATGTGTTAGTTTGGTTTTGATAGCTTTTATGTATTCTTGGTTGGAGAGTAATAAGTTATCAAGGCGCCAGATATTGGAGTATGAGCGTTTGGAAGGGAGAGTCAGGGAGAGGAAGATGGGATGGTGATCTGAAAGGATCATCGGGTCAATATCAGTTTTAGTAATGGACTGGACAAAATTTTGGGAAATGAAGAAATAGTCAAGCCTTGTGTAAGTGTTGTGCGGTGTTGAGAAGAATGTGAAATCTTTAGTATTCGGGTTCATGGTACGCCAGGCGTAGTGGAGAGTCAGTTTATGTAGTTCCAGTTTGATTGATTTTAAGGCTTTATATGAGAGAGCAGAGGAACCGGAGGAGGTGTCTAGGAGAGGGTTGAGGGCCACGTTAAAGTCTCCGCCCACAATCATAAGTTCTAATTGAAAATTTGTCAGGCGTCCTAAGACGTCTTTAAAGAACGTTACTTGATCAAAATTGGGGGCGTAGACGTTAACTAAGTTTATGGGGAGGTTGAACAGCGTACCTTTAAGAAATAGGAATCTGCCTTGGGTGTCTGTAATCGAGTCTGTTAGTGTGAATGGGCAATTTTTAGAAATGAGAATGGATATACCTTTCGATTTTGATTCGAGATTTGGAGCATGGTAGGCAATCGGATAGTATTTGTTATAGAGTTTGGGAATACTGTCTGCTCTGAAGTGTGTTTCTTGGATAAATATAAAATCTGCTTTAGATGAACGAATGGAAAGGAAAAATTTAGAGCGCTTTTCCGGGGTATTTAGGCCTTTGACGTTTATGGAATATAGCGAGAGTGTTCTGGGGGGGGGGGGGGGTCAGGCGCTGGGGGCGTAGGAAATGTCATCATCAGTTTGCTTAGAGTGAAGATTGGGGTATAGGATGGGGGTTGAAGATGAAGGGAAAGGTATCAGAGAGATTTAGTGTTGGGTGAACCACGGAGGAGAGGGGTTGGGCCTGATACTGTGTGAAAAGGGGTGAGGTCTGGGACCAGGAGGACCTGCTTGCCTGTCAGTCCAGCAGACCTAGATGGGGGTTACGCCAATGAGGGAGTTGGTAGAATTTGGCAGTAGGTAAACTGCAGAGAAAGTTCTCTAGGTGGGGTTGGAGTTGTCCTGGCCGGAGGGTGTCCGCGTAGATCACGTGAACGCGAGCCGCCGCCACGAGGGATAAATCTGTTAACAGTTGTTGTTTGGAGTTTAATATGTTTCAGCCTGATGGGGTTTTTGGGTGTAGCTCAACATATCAGAGTCTAGGTGAGGTGAGGGAGGCCTTTGGATAAGGCTGTATTGTGAGGATTTTAACAGAAGGAGCATTTAATAGCTCCAAGAGAGCATTGGAGAGAATATGTGCATGATGATGTAAGATCTCGTAGTAAAATTGTTAAACAACTAAACATTTAAACATGGAGAAAACCAGACTTAGAAATTAACCTGAGATGAACATCCTTAATCATAGTTCAGTATTTGTACATCACCTGGTAGTGTTAGTCTTAGAGGGTGAAGTATACATCTCAAAAGTCATATAAGAGAGATACGGTATTCTTCTTGAAGAAATTTGGGGGCCTGTGTCGGCCACTGTTACCTCTGAGAATCAGGCCATCTCTTCCACAGAAAACCCGTGGAGGGGAGGGTCCTAAACTGCATTATGGCAAAGCATGTATTCAACGCAGAAGATTAATACGCTTAAAATAGACATCGTCAGATGAATTAGTGCAAATTAGAGGAAGTAGAGATGAGGAGTTAAAACCATTACACAAGATAAGATATTTTGGCAATGGTGTACTGAGCGTCACTCAAAAATCTATGAGGGTAGGCTCAGTAAGCGATGTGGTTAAATTGAATTGTCAAATCTTGTAATGTATAGTGACATGTATTTCAACCTTTCTTCTTATTTTTTAAATTTTTTCCCAGTTTTTTACCCTCCTCTACCTCGTCCCCACCCCCCATCACTCCTCTCCTCCCTAAATGAGGGGAGAGAGGAGTGAGAAAAAGAAAAAAAAAAGGGGGGGGTGAATCCAGCACATGGCTTAAAACTAGAGAGAATTCAAGGGTGGTAGAAGGGAAAAAAAAGTCCAAAGTTCAAGGGACCTTAGTTCAAGCAAAGAAATCCAGAGAGCTTCATATGATAATGGGGTGAATGCAATCCTGTGTAATTGCTTAGGCATATGTATGCAGGTAGATCTGTTAGCAAAAAGTCAGAGTCTGAGGCAGTCTTTTGCAAGATAGAGGTAATGACTACAGTGCTTTGCTGCTGTATGGGGAGGGATCACAGTGATCAATGACTTGTGGCATCACATCGGGATCATCGAACATGGGATGCGTAAGCAAATGGTACGGGCTATGGAATGTATCGTGCCGTATGATAACCAGGGAAGTGTAAAAGTGAAGAATAAAATGCACAGCGAACAAACAAACCAAAAAAAAAAGAAAATGTGTAATGACAGTTAGCTCCCCTTGTTAATGATCAGTGCGGGCCTTCCGTTGTTGCGGGGGTTTTGTCGGGCTGATTCCATACGGCAGGTTGTGTGAGACAGCAAAATCCCTGGTGGTTGAAGGGGATCTTTGGCGTCTGTTTCTGGTTTCTAATACCTCCATGGAGTCTGAGTCGGGTGGATCGACAGTGAAGGGGGAATTCCGGAATTCTGCATACCAGTTAGGGAGAGCCACTTGTTGGATGCCTAACGTTGCACAGAAGAGCGGGAGATCTTCTGGGACCTTTAGTAGGGCTGTGCGACCTTGGGTAGTCGCCGATATGCAAAAGGGGAATTTCCATTTATAAATTATACCTTTTGTGCGCAGTACTTCCAGGAGAGGTCTCAGATCTCTACGGTGTTTTAAGGTGATATTAGAGAGATCTTGATATATGTGTATGGTCGCTCCTTCGTATTCTATTTGGTTTCTAACTCTTGCTTTTCTTAGAATGTCTTCTTTCAATTTAAAGTCAATCAGGCAACACACTACACAGATGCGGTTCTGACAGCAGCAGGGAAGCTCAGCATGAGAGGTTGCGGCTTCACAGTACAGCCTGCTTTGTTTACTGCACACAGCCGGGGTATGGGGTGAAGGAGGAGAGTGGGAAGCACAGCCTGCTCCTCTAGACATTCTGTTACACGCGCAGCAGCAGGGGTGGGTGAGCGGGGAATCACACAGCCAGCTGCACCTAGCTACACACTATATTGTTCATTGCAAACTTCTGACTAAAGTGTTTATTGTTTCAACAGTTGCTCATTTTGCTAAGCAGTCCTAGACTATATCATAAAACTTATTCTTTTAGTTTGATGAAGACAAAGTATTAGCTCACTGGCAGTGTGCACAAAAGAATATGTAATCAAAGCTTTTGGTTTTTTAAAATGATTATGCTGAGGTGTCTGTGCGATATATGCTTGTGGCCCTTAAAACATATTTTACAGATACAAGAGTTGTGGCATATGTGTGCTGTGCATACAGCAAGTAGGCTCAGGTTTTATGTAGCCTTTAAGCCCTTCCCATTGTTGACGCAATTTGGCCACCTCCACTATTGAAAAGAAGGGTATAGGTGCACTTGATATGTGCTGAATGATCACTATGTGAGTTGTGAGAAAACTCTAAGTGAAAAATGGTGAGTGTCTGCAAAGATATACACAAATATAACACAGCAAAACTATAACAAATTATAGCATGAAAATATGTATAAAGTCCAAAAACTTGTGCAGGTGAGTGATTCTTGATGTTTAAGGTGCAGATAAACCAAGGTGCAGTGGCGTCACTAGGGTGGGGCCAGAGGGGGCCATGGCCCCACCAACATTAGTCTGTGACCCCCATGTGCCCCCCCAATTTATGTGCACAACAGTCATGGATTCTCATCTCATTCTGTCTTGCGCTGCGCACAGCGCCAGTGATTGGTGGGAAGCCAGGCAGCTGCAAGGAGAGAGAGTAGAGCTGTCAAAATGTAGCTCTGATGTCGGGATGGGCGGAACTGATATGCGGGACCCGCCCCCTTTGTCAGACAGCCCATGCACACAGACAAACAGCGGACGTTACATTGCTGGGGAAGAAGGAGATGGGGTGGGACTGATTGTAACTGCTGTATGTGGACCCTCAGCAGTGTATAATTCAGGTTTATTATAATCCACTGTGGGTACACATACAGAAGTTACAATCAGTCCCACCGCCTGCCACCTTCCTCCCCAGCCAGCAGGGATGGGAGGAGAGGTGGGCAGTGAAGACACCTTGGACAGGATATGTAGAGAGGGGGAGGGCGCATTGGGAGCTTCCACAGTTCTGCCTCATTGACATAGGAGCGATTCTCCCTCATTCAGGGCACTGTAATGGCACTTTTCCACTGTAAGTACCGGCTAGTACCAGCTCGGCTCTACTCTGCCCTGCTTGGCCCGGTTTGCTTTTCCACTGCGGTACCGCATGGTATAGTGTCGGAACGGTTCGGTACGGTACGGTATAGGTTTGCTTTTCCACTAAAGTAGTACTAAAGTTAAGTGGGTGGGATAACAACGGGGTGGGTGTGATTCTCTGACCAATCAGTGGCTAGTAGTGACTGCATGCAAAGGATTGTGGGATATGGTACCAGTTTGGTACCTGTTGGAACCACAATCGAGTAGGTACTGTTTTTTCAGAGCCGTACCGTACCGTACCGTTCGGTTCCATGCAGTGGAAAAGCAAACCTATACCGTACCGTACCGAACCGTTCCGACCCTATACCATGCGGTACCGCAGTGGAAAAGCACAAAAGCGTGCCGAACTGGTACGGTTCCATGCAGTGGAAAAGCGCCATAAGATCCTCACTGTGCCTTATCTCTCTCTCTCTTATCTGTGTATTTAGTATAAATGTGTGTCCTGCAGCCTGTGCTGAGTGCACACACCAATAAATGCTCTCCTAGCTGAGCTTTGCAGTAGTGATCACAGAGAACCGATCTTTTAGGAGCAGCAGAGAGTGACAAAAGCAGCTGAAAGATCCTTCACTGTGATCACTACTGCAAAGCCTGAGATAGGGCTGAGACATTCTGAACATCTCCATGCTCCCTTCTAGTTATTGGATGCTGGCTCTGTTGGGGTCTTAATATCAAATGACATCATCAGTTTGCCCCACCCCCCAGCTCCCAGAGGAGGACATAACTTTCCCTATTACACACTTGCTCCTCCTCCAATCTGTGACACTACAGCCATGCTGCTTAAGGTAAGGATGACACTAATGTAGGTGTCAGTGAAGTGGTCAGTGTGGGGGTGTCAGTGTAGGTGTCAGTGTAGGAGGGGTCAGTGTGGGGGTGTCAGCATAGGTGTCAGTGTAGGAGGGGTCAGTGTGGAGGGGTCAGTGTAGGTGTCAGTGTAGGAGGGGTCAGTGTAGGAGGGGTCAGCGTAGGTGTCGATGTAGGAGGGGTCAGTGTAGGTGTCAGTGTGGCGGGGGGTCAGTGTGGAGGGGTCAGTGTAGGTGTCAGTGTGGCGGGGGTCAGTGTGGGGGTGTCAGTGTGGGAGGGGTCAGTGTAGGTGTCCAGTGTAGGAGGGGTCAGTGTAGGTGTCAGTGTGGGGGTGTCAGTGTAGGTGTCAGTGTAGGAGGGGTCAGTGTAGGTGTCAGTGTAGGAGGGGTCAGTGTAGGTGTCAGTGTGGGGGTGTCAGTGTAGGAGGGGTCAGTGTAGGTGTCAGTGTAGGTGTCAGTGTGTGGGTGTCAGTGTAGGAGGGGTCAGTGTAGTTGTCAGTGTGGAAGGGTCAGTGTAGGTGTCAGTGTGGAAGGGTCAGTGTAGGTGTCAGTGTGTGGGTGTCAGTGTAGGAGGGGTCAGTGTAGGTGTCAGTGTGGAAGGGTCAGTGTAGGTGTCAGTGTGGGGGTGTCAGTGTAGGAGGGGTCAGTGTAGGTGTCAGTGTGTGGGTGTCAGTGTAGGAGGGGTCAGTGTAGGTGTCAGTGTGGAAGGGTCAGTGTAGGTGTCAGTGTGGGGGTGTCAGTGTAGGAGGGGTCAGTGTAGGTGTCAGTGTAGGAGGGGTCGGTGTAGGTGTCAGTGTAGGTGTCAGCGTGGAAGGGTCAGTGTAGGTGTCAGTGTGGGGGTGTCAGTGTAGGAGGGGTCAGTGTAGGTTTCAGTGAAGGAGGTGTCAGTGTAGGTGTCAGTGTGGAGGGGTCAGTGTAGATGTCAGTGTAGGAGGGGTCAGTGTAGGGGTGTCAGTGTAGGAGGGGTCAGTGTAGGTGTCATTGTAGGAGGGGTCGGTGTAGGTGTCAGTGTAGGTGTCAGCGTGGAAGGGTCAGTGTAGGTGTCAGTGTGGGGGTGTTAGTGTAGGAGGGGTCAGTGTAGGTTTCAGTGAAGGAGGTGTCAGTGTAGGTGTCAGTGTGGAGGGGTCAGTGTAGATGTCAGTGTAGGAGGGGTCAGTGTAGGTGTCAGTGTAGGGGTGTCAGTGTAGGAGGGGTCAGTGTAGGTGTCAGTGTAGGAGGGGTCAGTGTAGGTGTCAGTGTGGGGGTGTCAGTGTAGGAGAGGTCAGAGTAGGTGTCAGTGTGGGAGTGTCAGTGTAGGAGTGGTCAGTGTAGGTGTCAGTGTAGGAGGGGTCAGTGTAGGTGTCAGTGTGGGGGTGTCAGTGTAGGGGTCAGTGTAGGTGTCAGTGTGGCAGGGGTCAGTGTGGAAGGGTCAGTGTAGGTGTCAGTGTGGGGGTGTCAGTGTAGGAGGGGTCAGTGTAGGTGTCAGTGTAGGAGGGGTCAGTGTAGGTGTCAGTGTGGCGGGGGTCAGTGTAGGTGTCAGTGTGGGGGTGTCATCAGTGTAGGAGGGGTCAGTGTAGGTGTCAGTGTGGCGGGGGTCAGTGTGGAGGGCTCAGAGTAGGTGTCAGTGTGGGGGTGTCAGTGTAGGAGGGGTCAGCGTAGGTGTCAATGTAGGAGGGGTCAGTGTAGGTGTCAGTGTGGTGGGGGTCAGTGTGGAGGGGTCAGTGTAGGTGTCAGTGTGGGGGTGTCAGTGTAGGAGGGGTCAGTGTAGGTGTCAGTGTAGCGGGGGTCAGTGTGGAGGGGTCAGAGTAGGTGTCAGTGTGGGGGTGTCAGTGTAGGAGGGGTCAGTGTAGGTGTCAGTCAAGGGGGGGTCAATGTAGGAGGGGTCAGTGTAGGGGGCTCAGTGTAGGTGTCAATGAAGGGGGGGTCAGTGTAGGTGTCAGTGAAGGGGGGTCAGTGTAGGTGTCAGTGAAGGGGTCAGTGTAGGTGTCAGTGAAGGGGGTCAGTGTAGGTGTCAGTGTAGGGTAGGGGGGTTAGTGTAGGAAAGGTCAGTGTAGGAGGGGTCAGTGGTCAGTGTAGGTGTCAGTGAAGGGGGGGGTCAGTGTAGGTGTCAATGTGGGGGGGGAGGGGTCAGTGTAGGTGTCAGTGAAGGGGTCAGTGTAGGGGGGGGTCAGTGTAGGTGTGAATGTGGGGGGGGGGCGGGGTCAGTGAAGGGGTCAGTGTAGGGGGGTCATTTTAGGAGTCAATGTGTAGGGGGGGGGATCAGTGTAGGGGGTCAGTGTAAGTGTTAGTGTGGGGGGGGTCAGTGTAGGGGGGTCAGTGTAGGGGGTCAGTGCGGGAGTGGCGTGACTGGCGTCACGTGTTGTCAGCAGTCTCAGTCTGTCGGGGACCGGGACACTGGCGTCTGGCAGCAGAAAGCATATGCCAGCCCAGCCAGTGAGCCAGCAACTTCAGCAAGCAAGCGCCAGTATACAGAAGAGTGGTTCGAGCGGAGGACTCTGAGGAGCCGAGCCAGCCACCAGCCCAGGACACGAGGAGCAGCAGCCGCAGGCCGGGCGGCATCATAGAAGTGGCAGTCTCAGCCAGTGGGAGGTGAGTCACTGGAGCAGTGAGTCCACTCACTGCCCATGCATTATACCACCCTCACACCCTGACCCAACAATTGTCAATGTGGACAGTGCTTGACATGCTGAGCTGAAAGCATTTTACATCTGAACAATGCTGTAAAATTATGTAAGCCCACATTGTCATTTTCAGGGGTATGAGGGTGGTTTGAGATGCAAATGTGCAATGGACTCACATTGAGTCCACTGAACATTTGCATCTCATACCACCCTCACACTCCTGAAAATGACAATGTGGGCTGACATGCTGACCGAATTTATTTTACAGCTGAGCTGAACTGCTCCTCTAGTGCGAGTGCCACCTCTAAAACCGATGTCCCCGGGCCTGCTCCTTGTGTGCTGGCTCGCTGTGTCTGGTTCCATTGCTGCGTACTGCTGCCTCACCTTACAGGTGACTCCACTAATGCTGTCCGCATGCTCTGGGCCTTCAAATATATAAACATGAAATATTCGTGACTGATGCCCATTGTCAGGAATATTTCATGTTTATGTCTTTATTTGGCCAATTTTTCACAAATGTTTCATGTTTTATGCTATTGAAGGCCATGAGTGTGTGGACAACATCAGTGGAGTCACCGGTAAGGCGAGGCAGCAGCACGCAGCAGAGGAGCCAGACACAGCCAGCACACAAGGAGCAGGCCCGGGGACATCAGTTTTAGAGGTGGCAGGTAAGTGGAGCAGTGAGTCCACTGCACATTTCCTTTCTCGTACCACCCTCACACCCCTGAAAATGACAATGTGGACTGACCCGCTGATAGAACTTTACAGTTGAACATGGCAAACATGTATAATACATGTCCATAAGTTTGCTCTGTCCAGCTGTAAAATTCTGTCAACATGTCAGTCCACATTGTCATTTAAGGTTTATGCTTTTAATATCCATTGTCAGGAATATTTCATGTTTATGCATTTGACGGCCGTTGCCAGCAATATTTCATGTTAATGTTGATGCCCGTTGTGAGGTGTACTTTGTTTATGAGTTTGATGCTCATTGTCAGGAATATTTCAAGTTTGCGTTTGATTTCCATTTTGGGAATCAAACGCATAAACCTGACATATTCCTGACATTGGCCATCAAACACATAAACCTGAAATATTCTTGACCATGGGCATCAAACGCATAAACATGAAGTATTCCTGACCATTTAACTTGAATATTTCATGATTATGCATTGGATGTCCATTGTCAGTAATATTTCATGTTTATGTGTTTTGATGTCCACTGTCAGGAATATTTCAGGTTTATTTTTATAGGTCATGTTAAAGGGACTCTTCAGCTTCCTTCTCGGAAGTACGCCTAAGGACTTTTTAGCATCTAGATGAAAGTCCCTAGTCAGATTGAAACGTTGATGCTCATGTGTATTGTATTTTCAACAAATAAAACAAAGTGAATTTGTAACAAGGCCTCTGGAGTGCATTCTAAGATAGATAGATAGATAGTATATGTGTGTATGTATATATATATATATATATATATATATATATATATAAAAATTGCGTTTTATAGTTGGCCCCCCTACTTTTGATCCCGTTCCCCCATGTGCCCCCCCTAAATATAAAAGCTGGAGACGCCACTGCCAAGGTGCAGATTCTGAATACACGAATCCCCAACAGCACCACGTGTGGATGAGGAAGAGGTACCCTTACCAACTTTAGCATGCACTTATGATGATATAATGAACCCGTTAGACACAGCAAAAGAATCTTCCCACTGACCAATCCTTTACCCCGTGTAAAAGTGTGTATGGACTCCTACCGGATGTCTGATAATCAATCATCAGAAAAAGGAATTAGGAATGGGTATCTGGATTCCCCGCTGTCCAAAAGAAAGCGTTCCTTAGATGGTCCTGCCCTAGCTCCTTAACAGTAGGAATGTGCACTTCCTCCCTAGGGTCACTTCCAAAGGATATCCACAGAATCGCTCCCTTCCACAGACATAGGAGAAAGAAATCATGATCACAGACAGTGCTGTACATGAAGGGATCTCTGCTATACATTTAACTATTTCGTTCCAATAATCTTTGACCAGTGGGCAGTGCCAAAATAAATGACCAAAAGTGGCCGTAGAGAAGGAGCAGTGCTAGCATTCCGCCGACACCCTCTGGTAGATTCTGGCCAACTTTGCTGGAGTATAGTAGAGGAATGTAAAATGGATAAACCTATGAGAACTGGATGGATGCTGGGAGGTCTAATGGTGGGCAAACCACACACTTTTTGATATTGTTTTTTACAGCCAGTGGTCAGCTTTTATGTAAAAGCAATCCTAGCAGATAATTAGCCGCTAGACTGCTTTTACAAGCAGTGGGAGGAGAGGACCCCCCCCCCCCCGCCACCTTCCACGGTTTTCTCAATCTCTCCTGTACCACCGGGTAACCCGAGACTGCAGCCAGTGGTTCCGTCAGCTGACCATAGAGCTGCCGGTGGTTTTGTCAGATGACCATAGAGCTGATTGGAGACCAGAAGGGCTCCAATCCTCTCTATGGACTAAGATACAAGAAGCTATAAGCATTTCATGACTTTGGATTTGCCAGATATAAACAGTGCTATTGGGAAATTGGGAAATCATCTTATCACTCCAATCTTGGTGTGGTCAGATGCTTTAAGGGCAGAGGAGAGATCTAAAGTCCAATAGACCCCAATTTTTTGAAAAAGAGTACCTGTCACTACTTATTGCTATCATAGGGGATATTTAAATTCCCTGTGATAAAAAAAATAAATAATAAATAAAAAAAAAAATTCAAGTACACCCTGTCCCCCCGCATTTGCGCGCAAAGGCGAATGCAAGCATTGGTATGGTGTCATTGGTAAACAGCAATTGCAGTATGCATGTGAGGTAGCGCTACGAAAGTCAGATCAAGGACAGTAATTCTTGCAGTAGACCTCCTCTGTAAATCCAAAGTGGTAACCTGTAAAGGCTTCAAAGGCTTTTAAAAATATACATAGTTTGTTGACGCTGAACGGGCGTGCACAGTTTTAAAGCATATTATGTTTGGTATCTAGGTACTCTGCATAAGATCATCTTTTATATTTTGTAATAAATTATATATATTGGGTAATATAAAGTATATTTGTGCATTACATTTTCAAAAAGTGTTTTTTTTTCCTACAAAATTGTGTTTGGAAAGTCTCTGCGCAAATACCGTCTGACAAAAAAAATTGCAACACCCACCATTTTGTTCTGTAGGGCCTCTGCTAAAAAATATAATGTTTGGGGGTTCAAAGAAATTTTCAGTAAAAAAAAACAACTTTTTTATGTAAACAAAAAGTGTCAGAAAAGGCCTGTTCTTCAAGTGCTTAGAAGAGTGGGTGATATGTGGTATAAGCTTCTAATATTGGGCATATAATGCTGCATTGCTGAGCACTGGTCAGGCTGCATTGCTGGGCACCGGTGAGGCTGCATTGGATGGGCACTGGTGAGGCTGCGCTGATGGACACTGATCAGGCTGCATAGATTAGCACTGGTCAGGCTGCATTGATGAGCACTGGTAAGGCTGCATTGCTGGGCACTTTTCAGGCTGCATTGCTGGGCACTGGTCAGGCTGCGTTGCTGGGCACTGGTCAGGCTGCATTGCTGGGTACTGCTGAGGCTGAATTGCATGGGCACTGATCAGGCTGCATTGCTGGGCACTGGTCAGACTGCATTGCTGGGCACTGGTGAGGCTGCATTGCTGGGCACTGATAAGGCGGCATTGGATGTGGGCACTGGTGAGGCTGCATAGATGGACACTGGTGAGGTTGCATTGGATTGGCACTGGTGAGGCTGCATTGGATGGACACTGGTGAGGCTAGATTGCTGGACACTGGTCAGGCTGCATTGGATGGGCACTGGGGAGGCTGCATTGCTAGGCACTGGTGAGGATGCATAGATGGACACTGGTGAGGTTGCATTGGATGAGCACTGGTGAGGCTGCATTGGATGGGCACTGGTGAGACTGCATTGCTGGGCACTGGTGAGGATGCATAGATGGACACTGGTGAGGTTGCATTGGATGAGCACTGGTGAGGCTGCATTGGATGGGCACTGGTCAGGCTGCATTGCTGGGCACTAGTCAGGCTACATTGCTGGGAACTGGTGAGGCTGCATTGGATGGACACTGGTGAGGCTAGATTGCTGGACACTGGTCAGGCTGCATTGGATGGGCACTGGTGAGGCTGCATTGCTGGGCACTGGTGAGGATGCATAGATGGACACTGGTGAGGTTGCATTGGATGAGCACTGGTGAGGCTGCATTGGATGGGCACTGGTGAGACTGCATTGCTGGGCACTGGTGAGGATGCATAGATGGACACTGGTGAGGTTGCATTGGATGAGCACTGGTGAGGCTGCATTGGATGGGCACTGGTCAGGCTGCATTGCTGGGCACTAGTCAGGCTACATTGCTGGGCACTGGTGAGGCTGCATTGGATGGACACTGGTGAGGCTAGATTGCTGGACACTGGTCAGGCTGCATTGGATGGGCACTGGTGAGGCTGCTTTGGATGGGCACTGGTGAGGTTGCACCATTTTTGATGTGATCGTAACTTCAATAAATTTTGGACTGCTTTTGCAAGAGCCTTGGTGTGCTGGCTAATATGTATTTTCTTTATATAGCAAACTGCTGAGCTCTGCATTCTTTATGTAGCGCACTTCTGAGCCCTGCATTCTTTATGTAGCGCACTCCTGAGCCCTGCATCTTCATGTAGCACGCTCCTGAGTGCTACTTAGCCCTTCATTCCTTATGTAGCACTTCTTAGCCCTGCATTCTTTATGTAACTCACTCCTGAACTCTGCACTCGGTTTTTTCTTTATAACATTTGGTATCAGTCAGAGTCGTGATGATGTCTTAATAATGACAAAATGGGTAAGGCACACGGATACGATGCAAGCACGCCACGCTGTGGCCATCTTGGTACACCTCTGATGCCTGTATTGATCTGCTCGCATGTGTGTTACTATTTTTTTTTTCCAATAAATGTTTGAACTACTACACGATTAGAGTCTTTTTATCTTTGGAGATCTGCTTATCCATTTGTTTGTACTGGATCGTTTGACACTGGGAGAAGGGGTTTGATCTGGCCTGACCATCGTTCCTGTGGTAGCTGACTACGATCCACACAATACATGCACATTTGAACGTTCTATAACTTGAGGGTCAAATGCTTCTGGTAAGCAGCCAATTTATTCAGAGCATAGTGTTGAAGTGTTTTCCTCATCCATCACAGCACCTGGTGTGGGGATTATCCATATCTTTTTAAGGACTGTGTAATAGTACTATTGTTATTATTATTTCTTGGCGCTGCACCCTTTCTTGAAGGTATTTTCTTGACAGGACTTTCTTGAGATGCACATGATGTATGAATTCAGGAGGTCTTTACAATACTTGTGACATTTGAAAATTTGTATACGGTCAACATGAGGCATAGGAAGATTGCATCATATTCATCAAATTAGGGGCACACTGCAAACAATGATCAAACCCCCTAAAATTTGTCTTAAACTTACTATATTAAACATGCAGTAACGCATTAAAATATACACATTAAAAAATATATAAAATATACACATTAAATGTGCGGTAATGCACTGAAATATACTGCGTTAAACGTGCACTAACGCACTGAAGTATACTGTATTAAATGTGTAGTAACACACTGAAAATATACTGCATTAAACGTACACTAACGCACTAAAATATACTGCGTTAAGCATGTGGTAAACACACTGAAATATACTGCGTTAAATGTGCACTAACTCACTGAAGTATACTGCGTTAAACGTGCAGTAACACACTGAAATTTACTGCATTAAACATACACTAATGCACTGAATTATACTGTTGTCAGAATGTTTATACTGCTCTGATATAACAGTGTCTATTTATGTAAATAAGCAAAGATCTGTAAGTTAGGAGATTCTAAACATATTTCCATAAATCAATAAAAATGCAAGATTGTTTTAAGTGACGCTAAACTGAAGATAAGGAGGATACAATTCTGTGCAAAAATATATATATTTATTAAATACTTCAGTGCAAAATAAAATGTCAAAAATATACGATAAACACAAAGTTTAGGATAAAATGCAATAAAATATATCACACAGGTAATATGAGAATAAAATCAAAGTATATTATTAGAATAATAAAATGACCATAACCAAAGACTTCTAGAAGATGATTAATAGTCTACCAGGAAGACATAAAAGATGGCAACCAATATGACAGATTTGACACGTGACTTCTCTCATCCAACAGATATTCATAATTCCAATATTTTAAATAAAGTTACATGGATATAAATTGTTATACCATGTACTGGGACTTATTAAAAGTCCACAGATTTTTGGTAAAGTAAAAATCTATATAGTCAATCTACAACAAAGAATATCATCATAATTGAACCATTTACTAAAGCCAAAATTAGCTTCAAATCCCAAGATAAGAAGAATTAAACCAATCTTACTGCAGTTAGAATGATTTCAATTTAAATCTTGATGCTAACAGATTAGGTGCGAGAATGGATGAATTAGGATTATATGTATAAGGCAATACAGAATTTATACTTTACCAAACTCTGGAGAGTCTGTTGAATGGGATATCACGCTGCCCTGGCTTTCAAGATCAAATGTCTCTCATCAATGTCCCAGAGCCTCCTTGAAAGCATCTTAGTCCTCTCACGATCTCTTCCATTCTCCCACCTCTCTCTAGCTGACTAACACTTTATGCCCCCTAAAGTGTGGACGGGGATCTCATTACCATATAATTTCTACTTAACTTAAAGGATCAAATTTTTAATAATTAATACCTGAACCCAAAATTAAGCAATCACCAGAGGGCAGTGTTGTATTACTATTAGATTTGGGATATAGAATATAATTACATTATTTTCCCACAGATAACCCCTTGACCTTAGGCTGATGAAAAGCTTTAAATGCTCAAAACTCTGTAAAATGCTTTAGACTTCATGACGAGAATAGAGAATTTATGGCAACTATAAAAACTTACAAGACCATACATAAATATACCTTAACCACTTGCCGACCGCCGCAAGTATATATACTGCGGCGGTCAGCCCCGTGCAGGCAAAGTGACGTACCGGTACGTCACTAGCCTGTGAGCCAATATGGGGTGAGCGCGCACCGCCGGAGGCGCGCTCCCGCCCCCGCTCGTTCACGCCGGTCACTCGCAATCATCAGTTACAGAGGGAAAAAGGCAGGCGGCTAATGTAAACAAAGCCGCCTGTCATTCTCCCTTGTGTAACAGCAGAGATCTAACTGCTATGTAGGACCGTAGATCTCTGCTGTTACATGAACAGCCACATCCCTGCACAGTTAGAAACACGCCCCTAGGGACACACTTAACCCCTCCTTCTCCAATAAAGTTAACCCCTTCCCTGCCAGTGTAATTTTTACAGTAACAGTGCATATGTATAGCACTGATTACTGTAGTAATGTCACTGGTACCCCCAAAAGTGTCAAAAATGTCAGTCAATGGTCCGATCTGTCCACCGCAATGTCGCAGTCCTGCAAAAAAAAATCATTGCAGATCGCCGCCATTACTCGTTAAAAAAAAAACAACATAAATGACAAAAATCTTTCCCGTAGTTACTAAACGCAATAACTTTTGCGCAAACCAATCAAAATACGCTTATTGCGATTTTTTTTACCAAAAATATGTAGCAGAAAACAAACTGCCCAAAAATGTTAAAAAAATTTAGATTTTTTCCATTTTTTTGGGGGAATTTCATATAAAAAATTTGAAAAATATTGTTATTTTTTCAAATTTTTTTTGGTTTATAGCACATGATCAAAAAATCACACAGGTGATCAAATACCACCAAAAGAAAGCTCTGTTTATGGGGAAAAAAATGACCTCAAATTTTTAGGTACAGCGTCACACGATCGCGCAATTGTCCGTTAAAATCATGCAGTGCCGAATCACAAAATAGGGCCTGGTCAGGAAGGGGGTAAAATCTTCTGGGGCTTAAGTGGTTAAAAGTGAAGTATTTAGTTCAACCTAAGTAAAATTAGTACTTAGAAAGGATATGAAACAAAATATAGTATACAAAGCATTCCTAAAAAATATATATATATATATATATATATATATATATATATATATATATATATATATATATATATATGTGTGTTATAATATTGTTGCTAATATTTTCTCACACATGATTATAATATTTCTTTAAAACTTATTTTAAATGAGCCTTAACAGAATATACTAAACTATTGTTCATTGTTACACACAGATAAGATTATAACACTAACATTATTAGCATCTGGGATAACGTCAGGCTGACTGAGTTTGATCTAAAAAAACGTCAATGTTCTACTTATTTATGACTGAAAAAAAAAAAAAACAGAATTGTCTGTTGAAACTTTAAGACCCTCTGTAAGAGACATCTTGTTTAAAAGAACATTTGAACTTTCATTCACCTCTAACAAAATGGATGCCAAGCTGCTCAAAATTTCTATATATAACTGAATGTATATGGCCTTTATATAATTCCATTTTTCTTTTATTTAATCTCCCCAATAATCCTGACAGCGTTAAATGTGCAATAAGGCACTAACATATACTGCTTTAACCAGGGCCGGCCTTAGGTGTTCAGGCGCCCTGTGCGAGCTAATCATGTGGCGCCCCCGCACATTTTCTTGCACCTTTTTTTTTCACTTTATTTGACTTTTCTTTTTATGATCACTAATAACTTGGCCCCCTTACATTAGAGACCCCCCCCCACACAAAGCCCCCCTTACATCAGAGCGGCAGAGCCCCCCTTACATCAGAGACACCCCACACAAAGCCCCCATTACATCAGAGCCCCCCACACACACACACACAGAGCCCCCCTTACATTTATTGCAGGAGAGAGACCTTACTTAACTCAGTATGGAGGCTCACCCTGTCTGCAGCTTTTTTTTTCTTTAAACTTTCTGCCCACACATCCCCAGGGAGTGTGGGCGGGGCAGACCCAGGAGGAGAAGGGGCAGGAGGAGGAGAAGGGGCGGGAGGAGGAGCTGACAATCTCTCTCCTCTGGCGTCCCTGCAGAGAGGAGGAGGGATCAGTCAGCGGCGGTGTCTCTGTGGCTGAGCTGTGTGTGATACACAGCTCAGTCCTGCAGCAGTAGGAGACTGAGGCACAGCAGCGGGGGCAGCCTGTGTTAACCCTGTCCAGGCTGCTAACCTCCCGCTGTGCAGCCTGATCATCTGCAAGCTTTGATGGCCACACGGCGCCCCTGTTGTCCATGGTGCCCTGTGCGGCCGCACAACTTGCACACCCCAAAGGCCAGCCCTGGCTTTAACCACTTCAATACAGGGCAATGTCATTTTTTTCCCACAAATAGAGCTTTCTTTTGGTGGTATTTGATCACCGCAAGTTTTTTTCTGTTTTGCTAAACAAATAAAAAAAGACCAAAAAGTTTAAAAAATAAAAAGTTTTTTTTGTTTAAGTTATACAATTTTGTAAATAAATACATTTTTTCCTGCACTGACGAGCACTGATGAAGCCACACTGGCAGGCACTGATGAGGAGGCACTGATGGGGTGGCACTTATAGGGTGACACTGATGATGAGACACTAATATGCAGCACTGATGGGCACTGATAGGCGGCACTAATATGCAGCACTGATGGGCACTGATATGCGGCACGTATAGGTAGCACTGATATGCAGCATTAATGGGCACTGATAGACAGCACTGATGGGCACTGATAGGTGGCACTGATGGGCACTAATAGGCGACACTGATGGGCACTAATAGGCGGCACTGATGGGCATTGATAGGCGGCACTGATAGGCGACACTCATGGGCACTGGTGGGTAGCACTGATAGATGGCAATGATGGGCAGCACTGACGAGGAGGGCACTGAAAGGCTCCCTGAGCACTGACTGGCATCCCTGGTGGCATGGGTGGGCATCCCTGGTAGCCATGGGTGGGCAATCCCTGGTGGCTCTAGTGGCATCCCCCAAGGGTCTGACCTGGTAATCAATGCTCTGATTACCAGCACAGACCCTCCCCCCTCCCCCCCTGTCAGGAGAGCTGCCGATCGGCTCTCCTCTACTTGCGCCTGTCAGGCACGAACTGAGGAAAGACGATCAACAGCACTTCCTATTTACTATCTTTACTATGTGAACAGCTGTGATTGGACACAGCTGATCACAGGGTAAAGAGCCAAGGTCATAGGCTCTTTACTGGGATTGGAGATGCGGTGTGTCACATTGACACACCACACCAGCGATTGCCCCTGGGGGAGCGCGCAGAGCGCCCTATCCCGCTGGACATCATATAACGCCCAGCCGGGATGGGACAACCACTTTTCAGCCATCATTTTACTATATGACAGGCGGGAAGTGGTTAAACATGCACCAATGCACTGAAATTTACTGTCTTAAACATGCAGAAACGCACTGGAATATACTGCGTTAAACGTGCAGTAACGAACTGAAATATACTGTGTTAAACATGCCATAACGCACTGAAATATACTATGTTAAACGTGCACTAACGCACTGAAACATACCACGCTTAACATGCAGTAATGCGCTGAAATATACTGCGTTAAATGTGCACTATTGCACTGAAACATACTGCACTAAACTTGCAGTAATGCACTGAAATAAACTGCATTAAATACATACTGTACATTTGAAATATATCACTCTAGACCAGAGATCCTCAAACTACGGCCCTCCAGCTGTTGCGGAACTACACATCCCATGATACATTGTAAAACCCTGACATGCCCAGACATGACTAGGCATGATGGGAATTGCAGTTCCTGAGCTACTGGAGAGCCATAGTTTTATGACCCCTTCTCTAGGCAGTTGGACAATTGACCAGGTGGACATCACCCTGACCTGTTGGACATTTTCCAAGAAATGGACCATATAATTTCTGCGCAAACAATTCTGAGAAATAGCTGTTTATCAAATACTCTATTATGCAATACAGTCATCTGGAAATAATGTAAATGGAATGTAAATGAAATAAGGTAGTTCTAAATGCAGAAGGTTTTTAACTAAAGTGATACTAAAGTCTTGTTTTTTTTTTTTTTAGTTAAACATAACAAACATGTTATACTTACCTCCACTGTGCAGTGGTTTTGCACAGAGCAGCCCGGATCCGCCTCTTCTCGGGTCCCTCTTCAGTTTCCCTGGCCCCTCCCTCCTGTTGGTGCCTCCACAGTAAGCAGCTTGATATGGAGGCACCAAGCCGAGCCACAGCTGCCTGTGTCCATTCAGACACGGAGCCGCGACCAAGCCCCGTTCCCTTTCTCTCCTTATTGGCTGAATGACTTTGATTGACAGCAGCGTGAGCCAATGAGGAGGGAGAGTCCCAGGCACCCAAGACCGCAGATGATGTCTTGTGAGTCGAAATGCGTTGGGTCAGCTACTGGTGTTGTGTCTACTTTGTCTACAAGCGCTTTTTTTCTCATCGATACTGTAAGTGTTCCTACTTTTAAAATAAATGGTTCCTTTATTGGTACACACTATGTGAGCTTTCTATATTATTGAGCTCTTGTGGAGGATATCTTGGCCGTGGTCTCAAGCAGTTACCCATTGATCTTTCCATATGGATGTTGTGATGTGTTTGGAGGTGGTCCCTGAGTACTGAAGGCATTCCAGCATCAGCAATACAGTGACAACTATTTCTCCTCAAATGCATGAGTGACCTAAAGAGTGTATACTCTATTGGGTCCTATCTATCTGGTAAGCCCCCTACTTACCTCATATATGGGTGGTGGTCACATATACCAGAGATCACTATATTTTATTCAAAGGAGATTCTGCACTTTGCACTTATGGTGGACTTTCCTACAGACAACATTGTATATATTCACCTCTTTAAACTGGATGGACTATATGCATTCAATCATTATTTATTACTTATATGCACTTTTATGACGATTATTATGGTTTATGTCACAATGCACTTTAATACATATTTGCACAATTTTTGCTTCATTTGCACATATTGATCTGTATGTTTTGAATCTTACTTCAAAAAGGTATTGTTATTTATTTATTTATTTTCACATCACCAGCGCTGAAATATTTTTTTATCATTGGTTATTACTAGGGTTGAGCGGACACCTAGATGTCCGTGTTCGACGGGTTCGGCCGAACTTTAAAAAAAAGTCCGGGTCCGTGTCCCGGACTTTTACCGAACTTTTCCCGGACACCGAACCCCATTGAAGTCAATGGGGACCCGAACTTTAAGGCACTAAAATGGCTCTAAAACACCAAAGGAAAGGGCTAGAGTGCTGCAAATGGCAGCAAAACGTAATTAAGAGCATGGCAAGTGCTCTGCAAACAAATGTGGATAGGGAAATAACTTAAAACAACAAAAAAAAACAGAAAAATAAAACAATGTTCTTCTTCATCTCTGAAGGACGAGGCCCATATGGAGTAGGAGGGAGGTTGAGGTGGTGGTGGATGTGGCGGTGACATAGGCGTGCGCACAGGGTGTGCTGGGTGTGCCTGGGCACACCCTAATCACCTAGGGCACATAGCATTGCCAGTGAGGAGATGGGAAAGATCTCCCTGGGACCTGCTCTGCTCTATTTCTCCTTGCCTACAGGTACATGGCCCCGATACATTACTCTCCCTGCTGGCAAACACATGCATGTGTATTTCAACTTTGGGGTGCACACCTTAATGCAATAGGCTGCGCACACCTATGGGCGGTGTAGGTGGAAGCGGCGGTGGAGGAGGACCAGGGCCGGATTAACAGCATCATGGGCTTGGTGCTGAGGATTTTGAAGGGCCTTAAGGGCCGTGCCTTGCCATGCACCCAGAGGAGGAAGGGTGCAGCCATGCATGCCTAATTCAACATGGGATGCTGTCTCTGAAGCCCATAAACACATCCATGCATCGCCAACTGTCCCTCCTTGTCCGGCCTTCACGCTGTGTGGGGAGGTTCTGAGGGTGCTGCCTGGGGAAGCGAGCATAGAAGCCAGACTTCTGTGTTTACAAGTGACAGAAGAGCGGTAACAGTGAATATGGCCAACCCGGGGCCTATATAAAAGGTAGGGGCCTGGAGCTGCAGCTCCAATAGCCCCTACATTAATCTGGCCCTGAGGAGGAGGACGAGGTAGCCAACACTGCTTCTTTTCAAAAATTTTAAATGAGGGTACACCCCAAAAGAGTGAGAAAGAGCAAAAATGGAACAATGGGTGGGTAAGGTCGGTATCCATTGCTATTCTGCATAAGGTACGGAAAAGTCCCGTGGGATCCATGCCTGGTTCATTTTAATGAACGTGAGCTTGTCCACATTGTCTCTGGACAGGCGGCTGCGCTTGTCTGTTATAACGCCCCCAGCCGTGCTAAATACCCGTTCAGATAATACACTGGCTGCAGGGCACGCCAGCACCTCCAAGGCGTAAAGGGCAAGCTCAGGCCATGTGCCCAATTTGGAGACCCAGAAGTTGAAGGGGGCAGACCCGTCATTCACTACATGTAGGCGTGTGCACACATACTGCTCCACCATGTTGGTAAAATGCTGCCTCCTGCTAAGACGTTCCATCTGAGCTGCTGGTGCTGCTGTTTGTTGTGGCGTGCTGACAAAGCTTTTCCACATTTCGGCCATGCTAACCCTGCCTTCTGAGGTGCTGGCGGTGCCCTGGTTGCGTTGGCGACCTCCTCCTCCTCCTCCTCTGCCTTGTGCTTCCACTGTGGCCCCGCTGTCAGATGGGAATGCCAGCAGCATGGCGTCTACCAGCGTGCGCTTGTACTCGCGCATCTTGCGATCGCGCTCCAGTGAGTGAATTAAGGACGGTACGTTGTCCTTGTAACGGGGATCCAGCAGCGTGGCCACCCAGTAATCAGCACAAGTTAGAATGTGGGCAACTCGGCGGTCGTTGTGGAGACACTGCAGCATGTAATCGCTCATGTGTGCCAGGCTGCCCAGAGGCAACGAAAGGCTGTCCTCTGTGGGAGGTGTATCGTCCGTGTCCTCTGTATCCCCCCAGCCACGCACCAGTGATGGCCATGAGCTGGCCTGGGTGCCACCCTGCTGTGAACATGGTTCCATCTCCTCCTCCAGCTCCTCCTCCTCCTCATCCTCCTCATCCTCCAGAACTGTGCCCCTGCTGGACAATTGCGTCCCTGGCGTTTGCGTGTGCAGGAACCCACCCTCGGAGCCCCTTGCGAATGACTGCCCTGAAAGCCTTGGAAATGTTACCTCTTCATCCTCCTCCTCCTCCTCATCCTGTGCCACATCCTCTTCCATCATCGCCCGAATTGTTTTTTCAAGGAGGCATAGAAGTGGGATAGTTAAGCTGAGAACGGCGTCATTGCCACTGGCCATGTTGGTGGAGTACTCAAAACAGCGCAACAAGGCACACAGGTCTCGCATGGAGGCCCAGTTATTGGTGGTGAAGTGGTGCTGTTCCGCAGAGCGACTCACGCGTGCGTGCTGCAGCTGAAACTCCACTATGGCCTGCTGCTGCTCGCACAGTCTTTCCAGCATGTGCAAGGTGGAGTTCCACCTTGTGGGCACGTCACATATGAGGCGGTGAGCGGGAAGGCCGAAGTTACGCTGCAGCGCTGCCAGGCGAGCAGCAGCAGGGTGAGAACGCCAAAAGTGCGCACAAACGGCCCGCACTTTCTGCAGCAGCTCTGACATATCGGGGTAGTTTTTAAGGAACCTCTGCACCACCAAATTCAGCACATGCGCCAGGCAAGGGATGTGCGTCAAACCGGCTAGGCCCAGAGCTGCTATGAGATTTCGCCCGTTATCGCACACCACCAGGCCGGGCTTGAGGCTCGCTGGCAGCAACCACTCATTTGTCTGCTGTTCCATGCTCCTCCACAACTCCTGCGCGGTGTGTGGTTTGTCCCCCAAACAGGCAAGTTGTAAAACTGCCTGCTGTCGTTTACCCCTGGCCGTGCTGAAGTTGGTGGTGAAGGTGTTACGCTGTCCGGATGAGGAGGCGGTAGAGGATGAGGAAGCGGAGTAGGAGGAGTTAGGAACAGGAGGCAAACTGAAGCGCCCTGCAATCCTCGGTGGTGGAAGGACATGCGCCAAATTGCTATCCGCCTCAGGCCCATCCGCCACTGCATTTACCCAGTGTGCCGTTAGGGAGATATAACGCCCCTGACCGTGCTTACTGGTCCACGTATCCGTAGTTAGGTGGACCTTGGCACAGATGGCGTTGCGCAGTGCACACCTGATATTTTCCCCCACTTGGTTGTGCAGGGAAGGGATGGCTTGCCTGGAAAAGTAGTGGCGGCTGGGCTCGACGTACTGTGGGACAGCCACCGACATAAGGTTTTTAAAACTGTGCGTCTCCACCAGACGGAATGACAGCATTTCAAAGGCCAATAATTTTGAAATGCTGGCATTCAGGGCCAGGGATCGCGGGTGGGTAGGGGGGTACTTCCTCTTCCTCTCAAGTGTTTGGGAGATGGAAAGCTGAACGCTTCCACGGGACATTGTGGAGATGGTTGTTGGTGACCCAGGTGGTGGTGTTGCTGACAGATCGTCTGTTTGCGGGGTGGCAGGTGCCGGTATCACTACAGATGTGGCTGGAGCGGCCGAGACTGCAGCAGAAGAGGAAGCAGGATGAGCCAGAGACGTTTCTTGGTTTTGAAGGTGTGTACTCCACTGCAGCTCGTGCTTTGCACTTAGATGCCTGATCATGCAGGTTGTGCTCAGGTTGAGAAGGTTTATGCCTCGCTTCAAGCTCTGATTGCACAGGGTGCAAACCACTCGTGTCCTGTCATCAGCACATTTTCTAAAGAACTTCCACGCTAGAGAACTCCTTTGAGCTGACTTTGGTGCGCTCGTTCCCTTGCTGCGTTGGGCAGTAGCGGGCGTAGTGTCTAGGGCACGGCCGCTCCGCTTCTGCACCCTGCTCCCTCTTCTGCTGTGCTGGTGGCTCTGTGCGACCACCGCCTCTTCCTCCAAACTACTCAGGTCACCTGCATGACGTTCATTCCATGTGGGGTCGAGGACCTCATCGTCCTCCACATCATCTTCCACCCAGTCTTCACCCCTGCCCTCCTTGTCGGTCTCCACAATGCTGAACGCCGCAGCAGTTGGCACCTGCGTTTCGTCATCATCGGAGACGTGCTGCGATGATCCTTGCATGTACTCATCTTGAGAAATAAGTGGTTGGGCATCGCTGCACTCAATCTCTTCCACTTCTGGGGCAGGGCTAGGTGGATGGCCCTGGGAAACCCTGCTGACAGAGTCCTCAAAAAGAATAAGAGACTGCTGTATGGCTTGGGGCTCAGACTGCTGGCCTGATTTGCAAGGGGGTGAGGTGAAAGACGGTTGGACATTGGCTGCAGGTGCCAACTCTGACCTTTCTGCAGTAGACTGGGTGGGAGACAATGTGAAGGAACTGGAGGCACTGTCAGCAGCAAACCAATCTACTATCGCCTCAACTTGTTCTGGCCTCATCACTTCTAGGGGCGTTTGATGCCCTACCAAATACTGATGCAGGTTCTGTCGCCTACTCACACTTGAGGAAGGTGTTTCACTTGTGCGTGTAGCTGGCACAGATCGACCACGTCCTCTCCTTGCAACAGGAGCTCTACCAGCAGCACCACGACCCAGGCCACGGCCCTTATTTGACGGTCTCCTCATATTTCTGTAATTTAAGATCTTGCCCTAGAAAGGTTTTTATTGAATAGCGGAATAGGAAATATGATCCAAAAAAGTGTATGTATCTCGCACGTACAAAACCACACTAGGCCCCAATTACTATTGTTTCTACCCCTAAAAGGATGGATGAGGAGTAGGAGGAGTATGGAACAGACAGCACCCTCAAATCTTCAGAAGTATGAGATGAACCCCAAAAACTTGGAAAGGTGGATCTCACACGTACCGACACAGACTATCCCGCAATTCAATTGATCCTCAAAGGTTTTTATTGAATAGCGGAATAGGAAATATGATCAAAAAAAGTGTATGTATCTCGCACGTACACAACCACACTAGGCCCCAATTACTATTGTTTGTACCCCTAAAAGGATGGATGAGGAGTAGGAGGAGTATGGAACAGGCAGCACCCTCAAATCTTCAGAAGTATGAGATGAACCCCAAAAACTTGGAAAGGTGGATCTCACACGTACCGACACAGACTATCCCGCAATTCAATTGATCCTCAAAGGTTTTTATTGAATAGCGGAATAGGAAATATGATCAAAAAAAGTGTATGTATCTCGCACGTACACAACCACACTAGGCCCCAATTACTATTGTTTGTACCCCTAAAAGGATGGATGAGGAGTAGGAGGAGGAGTATGGAACAGGCAGCACCCTCAAATCTTCAGAAGTATGAGATGAACCCCAAAAACTTGGAAAGGTGGATCTCACACGTACCGACACAGACTATCTCGCAATTGAATTGATCCCCAAAGGTTTTAATTGAATAGCGGAATAGAAAATATGATCAAAAAGAAAGTGTATGTATCTCGCACGTACACCACCACACTAGGCCCCAACTACTATTGTTTGTACCCCTAAAAGGATGGTTGAGCAGTAGGAGGAGGAGTATGGAACAGGCAGCACCCTCAAATCTTCAGTAGTATGAGATGAACCCCAAAAACTTGGAAAGGTGGATCTCTCTCACACGTACCAACACAGACTATCCCCCAATTTAACTGATCCCCAAAGGTTTTTGATTAAATAGCGGAATAGAAAATATGATCCAAAAAAAGTGTATGTATATCACACGTACACAACCACACTGGGCCCCAATTACTATTGTTTGTACCCCTAAAAGGCTAGATGAGGAGTAGGGGGAGTATGGAACAGGCAGCACCCTCAAACCTTCAGAAGTATGAGATGAACCCCAACAACTTGGAAAGGTGGATCTCTCTCACACGTACCAACACAGACTATCCCCCAATTTAACTGATCCCCAAAGGTTTTTGATTAAATAGCGGAATAGAAAATATGATCCAAAAAAAGTGTATGAATATCACACGTACACAACCACACTAGGCCCCAATTACTATTGTTTGTACCCCTAAAAGGCTAGGAGTAGGGGGAGTATGGAACAGGCAGCACCCTCAAACCTTCAGAAGTATGAGATGAACCCCAACAACTTGGAAAGGTGGATCTCTCTCACACGTACCAACACAGACTATCCCCCAATTTAACTGATCCCCAAAGGTTTTTGATTAAATAGCGGAATAGAAAATATGATCCAAAAAAAGTGTATGTATATCACACGTACACAACCACACTAGGCCCCAATTACTATTGTTTGTACCCCTAAAAGGCTAGGAGTAGGGGGAGTATGGAACAGGCAGCACCCTCAAACCTTCAGAAGTATGAGATGAACCCCAACAACTTGGAAAGGTGGATCTCTCTCACACGTACCAACACAGACTATCCCCCAATTTAACTGATCCCCAAAGGTTTTTGATTAAATAGCGGAATAGAAAATATGATCCAAAAAAAGTGTATGTATATCACACGTACACAACCACACTAGGCCCCAATTACTATTGTTTGTACCCCTAAAAGGCTAGGAGTAGGGGGAGTATGGAACAGGCAGCACCCTCAGACCTTCAGAAGTATGAGATGAACCCCAACAACTTGGAAAGGTGGATCTCTCTCACACGTACCAACACAGACTATCCCCCAATTTAACTGATCCCCAAAGGTTTTTGATTAAATAGCGGAATAGAAAATATGATCCAAAAAAAGTGTATGTATATCACACGTACACAACCACACTAGGCCCCAATTACTATTGTTTGTACCCCTAAAAGGCTAGGAGTAGGGGGAGTATGGAACAGGCAGCACCCTCAAACCTTCAGAAGTATGAGATGAACCCCAACAACTTGGAAAGGTGGATCTCTCTCACACGTACCAACACAGACTATCCCCCAATTTAACTGATCCCCAAAGGTTTTTGATTAAATAGCGGAATAGAAAATATGATCCAAAAAAAGTGTATGTATATCACACGTACACAACCACACTGGGCCCCAATTACTATTGTTTGTACCCCTAAAAGGCTAGATGAGGAGTAGGGGGAGTATGGAACAGGCAGCACCCTCAAACCTTCAGAAGTATGAGATGAACCCCAACAACTTGGAAAGGTGGATCTCTCTCACACGTACCAACACAGACTATCCCCCAATTTAACTGATCCCCAAAGGTTTTTGATTAAATAGCGGAATAGAAAATATGATCCAAAAAAAGTGTATGTATATCACACGTACACAACCACACTAGGCCCCAATTACTATTGTTTGTACCCCTAAAAGGCTAGGAGTAGGGGGAGTATGGAACAGGCAGCACCCTCAAACCTTCAGAAGTATGAGATGAACCCCAACAACTTGGAAAGGTGGATCTCTCTCACACGTACCAACACAGACTATCCCCCAATTTAACTGATCCCCAAAGGTTTTTGATTAAATAGCGGAATAGAAAATATGATCCAAAAAAAGTGTATGTATATCACACGTACACAACCACACTAGGCCCCAATTACTATTGTTTGTACCCCTAAAAGGCTAGGAGTAGGGGGAGTATGGAACAGGCAGCACCCTCAGACCTTCAGAAGTATGAGATGAACCCCAACAACTTGGAAAGGTGGATCTCTCTCACACGTACCAACACAGACTATCCCCCAATTTAACTGATCCCCAAAGGTTTTTGATTAAATAGCGGAATAGAAAATATGATCCAAAAAAAGTGTATGTATATCACACGTACACAACCACACTAGGCCCCAATTACTATTGTTTGTACCCCTAAAAGGCTAGGAGTAGGGGGAGTATGGAACAGGCAGCACCCTCAAACCTTCAGAAGTATGAGATGAACCCCAACAACTTGGAAAGGTGGATCTCTCTCACACGTACCAACACAGACTATCCCCCAATTTAACTGATCCCCAAAGGTTTTTGATTAAATAGCGGAATAGAAAATATGATCCAAAAAAAGTGTATGTATATCACACGTACACAACCACACTGGGCCCCAATTACTATTGTTTGTACCCCTAAAAGGCTAGATGAGGAGTAGGGGGAGTATGGAACAGGCAGCACCCTCAAACCTTCAGAAGTATGAGATGAACCCCAACAACTTGGAAAGGTGGATCTCTCTCACACGTACCAACACAGACTATCCCCCAATTTAACTGATCCCCAAAGGTTTTTGATTAAATAGCGGAATAGAAAATATGATCCAAAAAAAGTGTATGTATATCACACGTACACAACCACACTGGGCCCCAATTACTATTGTTTGTACCCCTAAAAGGCTAGATGAGGAGTAGGGGGAGTATGGAACAGGCAGCACCCTCAAACCTTCAGAAGTATGAGATGAACCCCAACAACTTGGAAAGGTGGATCTCTCTCACACGTACCAACACAGACTATCCCCCAATTTAACTGATCCCCAAAGGTTTTTGATTAAATAGCGGAATAGAAAATATGATCCAAAAAAAGTGTATGTATATCACACGTACACAACCACACTAGGCCCCAATTACTATTGTTTGTACCCCTAAAAGGCTAGGAGTAGGGGGAGTATGGAACAGGCAGCACCCTCAAACCTTCAGAAGTATGAGATGAACCCCAACAACTTGGAAAGGTGGATCTCTCTCACACGTACCAACACAGACTATCCCCCAATTTAACTGATCCCCAAAGGTTTTTGATTAAATAGCGGAATAGAAAATATGATCCAAAAAAAGTGTATGTATATCACACGTACACAACCACACTAGGCCCCAATTACTATTGTTTGTACCCCTAAAAGGCTAGGAGTAGGGGGAGTATGGAACAGGCAGCACCCTCAAACCTTCAGAAGTATGAGATGAACCCCAACAACTTGGAAAGGTGGATCTCTCTCACACGTACCAACACAGACTATCCCCCAATTTAACTGATCCCCAAAGGTTTTTGATTAAATAGCGGAATAGAAAATATGATCCAAAAAAAGTGTATGTATATCACACGTACACAACCACACTGGGCCCCAATTACTATTGTTTGTACCCCTAAAAGGCTAGATGAGGAGTAGGGGGAGTATGGAACAGGCAGCACCCTCAAACCTTCAGAAGTATGAGATGAACCCCAACAACTTGGAAAGGTGGATCTCTCTCACACGTACCAACACAGACTATCCCCCAATTTAACTGATCCCCAAAGGTTTTTGATTAAATAGCGGAATAGAAAATATGATCCAAAAAAAGTGTATGTATATCACACGTACACAACCACACTAGGCCCCAATTACTATTGTTTGTACCCCTAAAAGGCTAGGAGTAGGGGGAGTATGGAACAGGCAGCACCCTCAAACCTTCAGAAGTATGAGATGAACCCCAACAACTTGGAAAGGTGGATCTCTCTCACACGTACCAACACAGACTATCCCCCAATTTAACTGATCCCCAAAGGTTTTTGATTAAATAGCGGAATAGAAAATATGATCCAAAAAAAGTGTATGTATATCACACGTACACAACCACACTAGGCCCCAATTACTATTGTTTGTACCCCTAAAAGGCTAGATGAGGAGTAGGGGGGGTATGGAACAGGCAGCACCCTCAAACCTTCAGAAGTATGAGATGAACCCCAACAACTTGGAAAGGTGGATCTCTCTCACACGTACCAACACAGACTATCCCCCAATTTAACTGATCCCCAAAGGTTTTTGATTAAATAGCGGAATAGAAAATATGATCCAAAAAAAGTGTATGTATATCACACGTACACAACCACACTGGGCCCCAATTACTATTGTTTGTACCCCTAAAAGGCTAGATGAGGAGTAGGGGGAGTATGGAACAGGCAGCACCCTCAAACCTTCAGAAGTATGAGATGAACCCCAACAACTTGGAAAGGTGGATCTCTCTCACACGTACCAACACAGACTATCCCCCAATTTAACTGATCCCCAAAGGTTTTTGATTAAATAGCGGAATAGAAAATATGATCCAAAAAAAGTGTATGTATATCACACGTACACAACCACACTGGGCCCCAATTACTATTGTTTGTACCCCTAAAAGGCTAGATGAGGAGTAGGGGGAGTATGGAACAGGCAGCACCCTCAAACCTTCAGAAGTATGAGATGAACCCCAACAACTTGGAAAGGTGGATCTCTCTCACACGTACCAACACAGACTATCCCCCAATTTAACTGATCCCCAAAGGTTTTTGATTAAATAGCGGAATAGAAAATATGATCCAAAAAAAGTGTATGTATATCACACGTACACAACCACACTGGGCCCCAATTACTATTGTTTGTACCCCTAAAAGGCTAGATGAGGAGTAGGGGGAGTATGGAACAGGCAGCACCCTCAAACCTTCAGAAGTATGAGATGAACCCCAACAACTTGGAAAGGTGGATCTCTCTCACACGTACCAACACAGACTATCCCCCAATTTAACTGATCCCCAAAGGTTTTTGATTAAATAGCGGAATAGAAAATATGATCCAAAAAAAGTGTATGTATATCACACGTACACAACCACACTAGGCCCCAATTACTATTGTTTGTACCCCTAAAAGGCTAGGAGTAGGGGGAGTATGGAACAGGCAGCACCCTCAAACCTTCAGAAGTATGAGATGAACCCCAACAACTTGGAAAGGTGGATCTCTCTCACACGTACCAACACAGACTATCCCCCAATTTAACTGATCCCCAAAGGTTTTTGATTAAATAGCGGAATAGAAAATATGATCCAAAAAAAGTGTATGTATATCACACGTACACAACCACACTAGGCCCCAATTACTATTGTTTGTACCCCTAAAAGGCTAGATGAGGAGTAGGGGGGGTATGGAACAGGCAGCACCCTCAAACCTTCAGAAGTATGAGATGAACCCCAACAACTTGGAAAGGTGGATCTCTCTCACACGTACCAACACAGACTATCCCCCAATTTAACTGATCCCCAAAGGTTTTTGATTAAATAGCGGAATAGAAAATATGATCCAAAAAAAGTGTATGTATATCACACGTACACAACCACACTAGGCCCCAATTACTATTGTTTGTACCCCTAAAAGGCTAGATGAGGAGTAGGGGGGGTATGGAACAGGCAGCACCCTCAAACCTTCAGAAGTATGAGATGAACCCCAACAACTTGGAAAGGTGGATCTCTCTCACACGTACCAACACAGACTATCCCCCAATTTAACTGATCCCCAAAGGTTTTTGATTAAATAGCGGAATAGAAAATATGATCCAAAAAATGTGTATGTATATCACACGTACACAACCACACTAGGCCCCAATTACTATTGTTTGTACGCCTAAAAGGCTAGGAGTAGGGGGAGTATGGAACAGGCAGCACCCTCAAACCTTCAGAAGTATGAGATGAACCCCAACAACTTGGAAAGGTGGATCTCTCTCACACGTACCAACACAGACTATCCCCCAATTTAACTGATCCCCAAAGGTTTTTGATTAAATAGCGGAATAGAAAATATGATCCAAAAAAAGTGTATGTATATCACACGTACACAACCACACTAGGCCCCAATTACTATTGTTTGTACCCCTAAAAGGCTAGATGAGGAGTAGGGGGGGTATGGAACAGGCAGCACCCTCAAACCTTCAGAAGTATGAGATGAACCCCAACAACTTGGAAAGGTGGATCTCTCTCACACGTACCAACACAGACTATCCCCCAATTTAACTGATCCCCAAAGGTTTTTGATTAAATAGCGGAATAGAAAATATGATCCAAAAAAAGTGTATGTATATCACACGTACACAACCACACTAGGCCCCAATTACTATTGTTTGTACCCCTAAAAGGCTAGGAGTAGGGGGAGTATGGAACAGGCAGCACCCTCAAACCTTCAGAAGTATGAGATGAACCCCAACAACTTGGAAAGGTGGATCTCTCTCACACGTACCAACACAGACTATCCCCCAATTTAACTGATCCCCAAAGGTTTTTGATTAAATAGCGGAATAGAAAATATGATCCAAAAAAAGTGTATGTATATCACACGTACACAACCACACTAGGCCCCAATTACTATTGTTTGTACCCCTAAAAGGCTAGGAGTAGGGGGAGTATGGAACAGGCAGCACCCTCAAACCTTCAGAAGTATGAGATGAACCCCAACAACTTGGAAAGGTGGATCTCTCTCACACGTACCAACACAGACTATCCCCCAATTTAACTGATCCCCAAAGGTTTTTGATTAAATAGCGGAATAGAAAATATGATCCAAAAAAAGTGTATGTATATCACACGTACACAACCACACTAGGCCCCAATTACTATTGTTTGTACCCCTAAAAGGCTAGATGAGGAGTAGGGGGAGTATGGAACAGGCAGCACCCTCAAATCTTCAGAAGTATGAGATTGTGTTCACTGTACCCCACAAAGATTGAGTTCACTGCACCCCACAATGATTGTGTTCACTGCACCCCACAAAGATTGTGTTCACTGCACCTCACAAAGATTGTGTTCACTGTACCCCCCAAAGATTGTGTTCACTGCACCCCACAAAGATTCTGTTCACTGTGCCCCACAAAGATTGTGTTCACTGCACCCTAAAAGGATGTTGTTCACTGCACCCCACAAAGATTGTGTTCACTGCACCCTAAAAGGATGTTGTTCACTGCACCCCAAAAAGATTGTGTTCACTGTACCCCCCCAAAGATTGTGTTCACTGCACCCCACAAAGATTGTGTTCACTGCACCCCAAAAAGATTGTGTTCACTGTACCCCCCAAAGATTGTGTTCACTGCACCCCAAAAAGATTGTGTTCACTGTACCCCCCAAAGATTGTGTTCACTGCACCCCACAAAGATTCTGTTCACTGTACCCCACAAAGATTGTGTTCACTGCACCCCAAAAAGATTGTGTTCACTGTACCCCCCCAAAGATTGTGTTCACTGCACCCCACAAAGATTCTGTTCACTGCACCCCACAAAGGATTTTGTTCACTGCACCCCAAAAAGATTGTGTTCACTGCACCCCAAAAAGGATTTTGATCACTGCACCCCAAAAAGGATGTTGTTCACTGCACCCCAAAAATGATTTTGTTCACTCCACCCCAAAAAGATTGTGTTCACTGCACCCCACAAAGATTGTGTTCACTGCACCCCAAAAAGATTGTGTTCACTGTACCCCCCAAAGATTGTGTTCACTGCACCCCACAAAGATTCTGTTCACTGTACCCCACAAAGATTGTGTTCACTGCACCCCAAAAAGATTGTGTTCACTGCACCCCAAAAAGGATGTTGTTCACTGCACCCCAAAAAGGATGTTGTTCACTCCACCCCAAAAAGATTGTGTTCACTGCACCCCACAAAGATTGTGTTCACTGCACCCCAAAAAGATTGTGTTCACTGCACCCCAAAAATGATTTTGTTCACTGCACCCCAAAAAGGATTTTGTTCACTGCACCCCAAAAAGGATGTTGTTCACTCCACCCCAAAAAGATTGTGTTCACTGCACCCCAAAAAGATTGTGTTCACTGCACCCCACAAAGGATTTTGTTCACTGCACCCCAAAAAGATTGTGTTCACTGCACCCCAAAAAGGATGTTGTTCACTGCACCCCAAAAAGGATTTTGTTCACTGCTCCCCAAAAAGATTGTGTTCACTGCACCCCACAAAGGATTTTGTTCACTGCACCCCACAAAGATTGTGTTCACTGCACACCAAAAAGGATTGTGTTCACTGCACCCCAAAAAGATTTTGTTCACTGCACCCCAAAAAGATTGTGTTCACTGCAGCCCAAAAAGATTGTGTTCACTGCAGCCCAAAAAGATTGTGTTCACTGCAGCCCAAAAAGATTGTGTTCACTGCAGCCCAAAAAGATTGTGTTCACTGCAGCTCACACACAGAAAAATGGATGTGGATCACTGACACCTGCCTATCTCCAATCCCACACCACACAGCAATATCGATTGTAGTTTGTAGAACACAGTTTCCCTAAAATTCAGCAGACTCTGTCCCTAACAGGATTGAGAAGAGATCGTAGATCAGGATTGAGTGCAGATTCACCCCACCCCCCACACAGCAATATCGATTGTAGTTTGTAGAAGACACTGACCCTATAATTCAGCAGACTCTATCCCTAAAATGCCTACAACTCGCCCTGCCTAAACACTCCGACCTGTCCCTCAATTCTATCCGGACACAAATGGTTTTTTCCTGCCTATCTTTCCCTAATCAGCAGCCAGCACATTGATGTGTGCTCTGTCCCTTAGCTAAGCAGCAGAATGACGCTGCTGCGGCGGCTGCCTCGAACTTATAAAGACTTGGTCACATGCTTCAGACGGCCAATCACAGCTACTAAGACATTTGCAGGCATGGCTGGGATGGCTTAAGGCACACCAGTTAAACGATTGTTGATTGGCTGTTGAAAGCCCGCCATGAAAAGAGCGCCAAAGCATGCAAAACCCGGAAATAAAACGACCGAACACGGATTTTTACCCGAACATACAGTAAAGTGTCCGTGTCCGTGTTCGGGTAAAAAAAATCCAATTATTCGGTACGAACACGAATAATACAGTCCGTGTTCGCTCAACACTAGTTATTACGAATTGTCATTAGTTTTTTGCTGGCTGCAGGCTATCATTGTTAGCGCGGTATACTTTTTTACACAATAGCCAAGACACTCCTGCGACATCGCTGGCTCTAGATGGACCTCAGGTAAGTGTTAGGGGGGCTGAGGGAGGCTGCTGCACTCATAAGGCTTTTTATCTGAAATGAATAGAATGCCCTAAGATAAAAACCTTCTGCCTTTACAACCACTTTAATGCATTCTATTTATTAAAGTAAAAAAATCTTTAGCTCCAGGCTCCTGCTGCTGTCAATCACAGCCAGTGAGCTCATGAGGAGAGAGCAGGGATGGGGCCGAGCCACGCTCTGTGCGTGAATGGACAATGTCCATTCATAGGAGCGCAGCTTGGGAACGAGTCTGCTTCAGTGCCCCTATAGCAAGAGGCTTGCTATTGAGGGCACTCAACAGGGGGAGGAGCCTGGACCATTGTGCGGCGACTTAAAAGAGGAGGATCGGGGCTGCTCTGTGCAAAATCATTGCACAGAGCAGGTAAGTATACCGTGTTTTTTTTTTTTTTTTTAAAGGAGTTGTAAAGTCAGGAAGGCTTTTTATCTTAATGCATTCTGTGCATGTGTGTGTGTATACTTACCTGATCTCTGTTTAACCATGTCTATGAGTCCCTCGGCCATCCGGGGCTCTCCCTCCTGATTGGCTGAAACACAGCAACTGCGTCATTGGCTGTCAATCAAAGTCAGTTAGCCAATCAGGAGAGAGGGGGCGGGACCAAGCCACAGCTCTGTGTCTGAATGGACACACAGAGCTGCAGCTCATCTTGGGTGCCCCCTTAGTTAGCTGCTTGCTGTTCGGGCACTCTACAGGAGAGAGGGGCCAGGAGCAGTGAAGAAGGACCCGAGAAGGGGAGGATCCAGCCTGCCCTGGGCAAAACCAAATTCACAGGGCAGGTAGGTATGACATGTTTGTTATTATTTTTTAAATGAGACTTCACAGTTACTTTAATCACAGCCTTTAGTATCACTTTAATACATATTTTGTTTATATATATTCTGGTTTTAGCTAAAGCATAACTCTATCCTTTGTAGACCCAGCATGCACACTTATTTCTCACAACCCTTCCTTATATTCCCATGGGATATTATAAGTACACTTGATCAGTTCAAGGTATTTTCTTGACAGGACTTTCTTGAGATGCACGTGATGTATGAAATCAGGAGGACTTTACAATACTTGTACTTGTGACATTTTCAAAATGTATATGCGGTCAACATGAGGCATAGGAAGATTGCATCATATTCATCAATTTGGGACACACTGCAAACAATGATAAAACCCCCAAAATTTTTCTTGAACTTCCCATATCAGGTAACCATCCAAACAACCAGTTCCACCAACCATTATCTGTATTTTGACATATATTTACTGATAATATATGCAATGTATGGATATGATTCTGACTAGACAGAGCGTGAGCAAGGTTAAATCAACACATACGTAGAAAATGCTCACAATCATAATCATGCTTAAGCAATTAAATAATCAATTGCTGCTCTGTTTTGTAACACAGCTTTCCTTGTACCTTGTAAATCTAATGCTGCGGACGTATAGTTTAGGCTTTTAGTCATTGTACACGCCAAAGCATTAAAAGAACGTGTATTATATAGAGCTAATCCGGGAACACCCACTGACAATATTACTAAACCAGTTTTTTCTTCTCTTGATAACAGAGTGACATCTGATTCACAACTATCATCCAGGGAGGAAATGGCTGAATCTTTTTTTATCTGTATTTCTATAATCTCCCTGTACTTTTAGTAAAATAACACTCAACCTACTTTCTTTGCCTGATTTAACTGTACAGAATATCTATTTCAGCTATGTTAGGGCTAAAAAAATATAAAAATATACAAAATTAAAACTGCATGTTGGACTAATAATATAAATATACCAAACTTTCCTTTTCAAAAGTTCAGAAGCATGGGAGCTTGTTAAAGACCTCCATATCTGGTGAGGATAGCAGAGTCTTATGCCCCGTACACACATGCAGATCGTCGGCCGAAAGATCGGCCGTCTTTTGTCCCCGGGCTGTCGTGTCAGTTGAAAAGTGCAAAAGACTGCACAAGAATTTTGTCCGCCGACTACAGCCGACTGCAGAAGTGATGTCATGTGATGGTTAACTTTCCCTGTGTTTTTTCTTTTCTGAGCATGCCCAGTCTTGCAAATCTGCTGTCTGTCGGCCGAATTCTGTATTGACTGGCGAACAATCGGCCGCTCTGGTGTCGGCATACAAAAATTTTAATGCTTGCACGACAGATTCTTTTCGGCCTAAAGTGCGCTGTCGGCTGTCAGGAACATCATACTAACAAGCCGAAAATTTTTCGGCCGACAATCTGCACGTGTGTACGGGCCTTTAGACATCCCATGGCCAGATGGCAGCAGCAGCACATCTATTGCAACGCTGTAGTACTCATACAAAGTCCAATAAATTCTTAGGACTATTGCAGTTCACAAGTCATAGAAGCAGGGCCGTCTTTAATATTGATTGGACCCTGGGCAAAAATTTTCTCCCCCCCCCCCCCACCTCCGTTCTTGGGACATACATAAAAATAGCAGGTAGACTCAAAATCAGTTTACTGCAGCAGATCATGCAGTGATCACATTTGGTTGCCAGAGATTACAGTTTATCCTTACTGCTCACAGACTGGTTGCTAGAGGTTACAATACATTATTTCTGCTTGCCAATTGGTTGCTAAAGGTTACTGCACATTATTGCTGCTCACTGATTGGTTGCTAGAGATTACAGCGGATCCCTACTGTCAACCGATTATTAATTGCTACAGCTATTTGCACAATATTACCACTGACTGAGCAGTGGAGCAATCCCAAATAATTGCGCAAGTAAAGCGGCACATTAATACACATACTACAGGAGAGGGTCAGAGATTGTAAACGTACTACAGGAGAGCCTCAGAGACTGCAGACATAGTACAGAAGATGGTCAGAGACTGCAGACATACTACAGGAGACAGTCAGGAACTGCAGATATGGTACAAGTGACAGTCAGAGACCGCGGACATGGTACAGGAGGGGGGTCAGAGGCTGCGGACATGGTACAGGAGGGGGGTCAGAGACTGCGGACATGGTACAGGAGAGGGTCAGAGACTGCGGACATGGTACAGGAGAGGGGTAAGAGGCTGTGGACATGGTACAGGAGATGTCAGAGGCTGCGGACACCTGCTGCACCTACCACACACCTCTGCACCTCCCAGCATAATCCGTACCCCCACACACTTCCTAGAATCCTCTTTATCCCCCAGTATGCCTCCACATGCCCAGCAAGCCTTTGTAACCCCCAGCACACAAACACACCCACCCACCATCAGTGGGATCTGCTTGCTCAGCGGGGATCTTTCCGCTGAGCAAACAGATGACAGGTCCATGTCTGCTCTGCTAATGCAGATCGGACACGGACAGCCAGCTGCTCTCTATGGAGCTGTCGGATAGAAACAGACCACCTGTCATTTGATCCGATCCACCGGATGGATAGAGAATGGACCCCCATCAATCTTTTTTCAGCAGACAGGATTGGATTGAATGGCAGGGGGTGTCAGCAGACACATGTCTGCTAAGATCCGCTGCTCCACAGAGAGCAACAGATAGACGGATCGGGTCCATCTGAAAAACAAACAGGCAGACCTAATCAGTCCATCAATGTGAAAGGGGCCTACCACATCTCTGCTCTGTACCCACTTGACGTGGGCCTCCAACCCCCAGTGCATCTCTGTATTCCACCCCCAACTTTCATCCCATGGCCACTCACCTGAACATCTCCCCCTGCATCTCAGTTCACTTCAGCTGCATTTCACTATGCAGCGGAGGGGGCGATCAGCAGCTCTGTGGTGCCCAAAAGCTGCAGGATCTCTCTTTGTCTAGCAGTTCACTTCCCGAGTCTATACAGTGGAGAGGGGTAGGGGCCTCTGACCATTGCAGGTATCGACTTCAGTGTACAAGGAGAGCGACTTGTATTCTGAAGCCAATACCTGCCATGGTCAGTGTAGTATGGTAAGCAACGGGTTAAGTTGCTGTCTGCAAAATGTTACAATTATGTATATGTCTGGGAGCTGGGTGTGGCTGAAGTTAGTTGCATGCTGATGTGCAGTGAATAAAGAAGCAACCTGTACAGCTTGTCTGTGTTAATACACTACATTTTGGCGACGAGGATGGCTAGCTTTCTGCATTTACCGGCTATCGGACCGTTTGATGTGTCTGGAGACCACACTAGTCTCTCACAGCGCTGGGACAAGTGGAAGAAGGGATTTCAGCTCTATGTTATAGCCACAGGAGTGACTGCACCTGTTCAGAAGAGAGCCATGCTGCTGCATCTAGCTGGACCTCAAGTTCAGGACATTTTTGAAACCCTGGGAGCAACAGGGGAAGATTCAGACTATGAGACAGCCATGAATAGACTGAGTGAGTACTTTGAGCCAAAGAAAAATATTCCCTATGAAAGATATAAGTTTAGACAGGCTGTGCAAGAACTGGGAGAAACCACAGACAGTTATGTGACTAGGCTGAAATATCTGGCAAAGTCTTGTGATTTTGGGACTGTAACTGAGGAGATAATCAGAGATCAGGTCATAGAGAAATGCACATCTGTGCACCTCAGGAGGAGATTATTGAGAGAACCTAGTCTCACACTTACTAGTCTGCAGGAGATTGCAAGAGCCATTGAACTGTCTGAGCTCCAGGCTCTGCATATTGAAACCAAGAACACTGCATCTGTCAATACAGTCTCCAAACCTACCTATAATAATAGGAATATCTGGAGTAGGAAAGAGAGTTTTCCAAAGAGGACTTTACATATCACCTGCAATAAATGTGGCAGGGCGGGACACACAAGTCAGGACTGCACTGTGGTACAGAATAAAATGTGCTATGCTTGTGGAAAGACAGGTCATTTTGCAGCTGTGTGTAGAAGTACAACCAGAGATAACAAAACCAAAGGACAATCTGCACAAGTAAATGTTATAGCTGAGGATAAAGAGAGTGCTCCTGACTGTGAATTTATATTCTCCCTGTGTTCTCTGCAAGCTGGGACATTAACCATTAAGATTGGAAATACAGATGTGTCAGTGTTGATTGACTCTGGAGCTACATGCAATGTTATGGACTTGGCTTCTTGGCACAGTCTTAATGGCAGAGAAAATCACCTCAAATTGTGTAACACCACTAAACAGATTTATACTTATGGCTCCAGTACACCACTGCAACTTAAAGGCAAATTTTATACCTCTGTTCAAACACATGAGACTGGTCCTCCATTGCAGACCGAATTCTATGTTGTAGATGGCACAGGGTCGCCTCTGCTTGGTCGTCAAACCGCAATGGCACTAGGGGTGTTACAGATTGACCGTGATGTAGGCAGCGCAAGAGTGAATATGGTGTCTCCTGCTATTTCTGCATTGAAAGGGAATTTAAAGATTGCTTCTCTGGGTTTGGAAAATTAAAGGATTTTCAGTTGGAGCTTCACATTGATCCACATGTAAAGCCTATTGCACAGCCAGTACGCAGACTTCCTTATAGCCTGAGATCACCTGTTGAGCACAAACTGGCAGAGCTGCTAGACCTTGACATTATTGAACCTGTGGAAGGGCCCACTCCGTGGGTATCGCCGTTAGTTGTTGTACCAAAGGGCACAGATATTCGGATTTGCGTGGACATGAGATGTGCTAACCAAGCTGTGCAGAGAGAGAGACATCCAATTCCCACTATTGAAGATGTTCTGCATGCAATGAATGGGGCAAGTGTCTTCAGTAAACTGGATTTGAAATGGGGTTATCATCAGATTGAATTGACCCCAGCATCTAGAGTCATCACTACATTTGCAAGCCATAAAGGTCTTTTTAGATACAAGAGGTTGATGTTTGGCGTATCGTCCGCACCGGAGGCCTATCAACATGTGATTCAGCAAGTGCTACATGGTTGTGAAGGCACGCATAACATTTCTGATGATATAATTGTGTGGGGAACAAACACACAGGAGCACGACGAACGTCTCCGTGCAGTGCTAAATCGCTTGAAGGAGAAAGGGTTAACATTAAATGAGAAGAAATGCACATTTCAAATGAATAAAATGACTTTTATGGGCCATGTGCTGTCTGACAGGGGCATTGGTCCGGAGGACTGTAAAATTAAAGCTGTGTCTGATGCCAGAAATCCTGAAAACCCTGCAGAAGTACGCAGTTTTCTTGGGCTAGTGAATTACTGTGCTAAGTTTATTCCAGATATGGCGACTGTCAGTGAACCTTTGAGAGTGTTGACTCGCAAAGCAGTCCCGTGGAAGTGGGGCTTTTTGGAACAAGGTGCATTTGATGAACTTAAGAGACGGCTGACTTGCGCCACAACTTTGGCTTATTTCAATCCTACTGCACACACCCAAGTTATTGTCGATGCTAGCCCTGTGGGGTTAGGCGCCATCTTGGTTCAGAGACAATGCACAGGCGATTACAGGCCTATTCAGTATGCAAGCAGATCCCTCACTGATGTAGAGAGACGTTATTCTCAGACCGAGAAAGAAGCTTTGGCTGTTGTTTGGGGATGTGAAAGGTTTCACACCTATCTCTACGGCCTTGATTTTGAAATCATCACAGACCACAAGCCTCTGGAAGTGAGATATTCGCCACGCTCAAAACCATCCGCCAGAATTGAGAGATGGGTTCTCAGATTGTTACCATATCGCTTTACAGTGCGGTACAGACCTGGACCGACTAATGCGGCGGATGCACTTTCCAGATTGCCTCAGTCTTCTGCACCTGTTCATAACCTGGCAGAAGAGTACATTCATTTTGTGGCTACTAACGCCATGCCTCAGGCATTGACACCGCGGGAGGTTGAAGAATTGTCATCTGTGGATCCGGAAATTGCTCGGTTGAGAAAATGTGTAAGACAAGGGGTTTGGGTGGATTGTGACCCAAGCTATCACAGAATCAAACAAGAGCTGAGTATTGCAGGACAACTAGTTCTACGTGGCAATCGTATTGTGATGCCTAAAGATTTACGGAAACGTACATTACATTTAGCCCATGAGGGCCATCAAGGCATTGTACGCACCAAACAAAGATTACGTGAGAAAGTCTGGTGGCCAGGAATTGACAAGGATGTGGAACGTTTGGTTTCTTCATGTCGAGCATGTCAGTTGGTGGGCAGCAAACCTAAACCAGAACCAGTAACTCACACTGTTCTACCTGAGGGACCATGGGAAGATTTAGCCATTGATCTGTGCGAAATTCCATCTGGACACCATCTTTTAGTTGTTGTGGACTATTATTCAAGGTGGCAAGAGGTGGTAGTTCTCACTAAAGCTACATCATCAACTGTAATTGAGGGGTTGGAGAGCATTTTTGCATCTCATGGGTTGCCTAAACGGATTGTGAGTGATAATGGTGCCCAATTTACTTCTCAGGAATTTCAGGATTATCTGAAATCAAATGCTATTGAACATCATCGTACAACTCCATACTGGCCACAGGCTAACGGGGAAGTGGAACGCCAGAATCGAACCTTGCTGAAAGCTTTGCGGATTGCTCATTTAGAGAGAAGAGACTGGAAAAAGGAACTGTGGCATTTTCTTTTGGCTTATCGCACAACTCCGCATACTGTCACTGGCGTTAGTCCTGCGGAACTTCTTTGTGGTCGCAAATTCAGGACAAAATTGCCAGACATTGGGGGTCCTCCTACAAGTCAGAAACCTTTTCGGCATATTGATGAGGAAAGGAAGATCCGGGCTGAACAGTATGCAAACCACCGCCGCCATTGTCAACCTAGTGGCCTTCAACAGGGTGATAAGGTGTTGCTTCAAAGTGATCGGTTTAACAAACTGGCTCCGTCCTTTGAACCTGAGCCTTATGTTGTAAAGGAGAAAAGAGGTACTCAAGTGGTTTTAGAGGATTTAGATGGACACACAAAAGTGCGTAATTCCTCATTTGTGAAGAAATTTATTGAGTCAGAAGGTCAAGTATCGGAAGATGGCGAACAGGCAAAGAGTAGTGATGATACTGCCAGTGATCCAGACTTCAATCCACAACCATCCACATCGGAATGGCCAAGAGAAAAACGAGCAACAAATCCACCGGCCTACCTTAAGGACTATGTGTATAGTCAGGAGTTTATAGTTTAAATTTTTAGTTGTTCATCAATGCATTTTGTTAATCTTATTAATACGTTGTGCATGTTATGTTTTATTCAAAGAGAGGAGGGAATGTAGTATGGTAAGCAATGGGTTAAGTTGCTGTCTGCAAAATGTTACAATTATGTATATGTCTGGGAGCTGGGTGTGGCTGAAGTTAGTTGCATGCTGATGTGCAGTGAATAAAGAAGCAACCTGTACAGCTTGTCTGTGTTAATACACTACAGTCAGAGGCCCCTATAGTTGCCAACACTTAAAAAATATTATTTAGGGACATCCTGGTTTTCTGCATGTCCAGAAAGCCATTGTAGGCGGGGCATGTACTTTAATTAGGAACAGGGCATTCATTTATTTTCGGTGTGGTTCTAAAAGAAGCGTCCCATTAACATATTTATTTGTTGGGGGAAGCTTTCCTTGTATCTAAAGTTTACTGTTTAAATTTTGTGACATGTACATCACTTGGGTCCCAGGACACCCCATGGGAGATTTGGAGCACATTTCCTGAGTGCCCAGGGCTAGCGATTATACTGCATGTATTATTATTGTCACTAGGACATTAGGATGCTATTTGAGATATTATCATAACATGCATGAAGATGTGAAAAATTGCTAAAGTGAACATATATACTGTGACTGTACTTTTATATTACTTTCATGGTAATGTGAACATACAGATATTTATTTGGATTTATTATTGTAGCTTATTATAAACTATAATAATAAACCCAAATAAATATCCACGTTCACATTAACAATAAATAAAAAAAGCAGTCCAATATATGGTGACTTTAGCAATTGTTTACATCTTCATACATATTAGGAACATCTCCATTTGTAGTCCTAGTCACAATAATAATCAATGAAATCTGTAATGTTGATTACTGACTACAAAACCTTACATTGGCTGGTGGTGCACACCTTCACTCTTAACTGAAATCCAGGGAATCTCAGGGTCTCCATATGGTCACATTTTGCTGCTTAGAGAAGCGTCACCTGCTGCACATTTTCTGAAATCCTCCACCGTTCGCACAGGGTCTCTCTCTCTCCATGAAGCTTGAGCCTCGTACCTGCACCAGAACATGGACTGGGCACCATCAACTTCGAGGCTGACCACACCCCCTCCCATAGTCCAACCCAATCAAAATGCATGCCTCAGCAGGCTCCGCCTCGGGGATGTTCTGCAGAAGTAGGAGCAAGTGTTCTGATCTTCTGCTCCGCAGATCGAGACAGCTGGCAACCACAGAGGCCCCTTCCCTCTCCACTGTACATACAAAGGAAAGTTAACTGCTAGCCGGAGGGAGATCCCACGGCTCACGGGCACCGCAGAGCTGCCGATTGCCCCCTTCCGCCCCTACTGAATAGTGAACTAACGGCCGAATCTACAGGGGGAGATGCCGGGTCTTAGGGCCCCCCCCCACATTGGCGGAACACCAGGGCCCAGTCGCAAGTGCGACTGCTGCGATCCTGGTAGTTCCGCCACTGGCGCTTCTAATCCTACCAGACAGTCACAGGATACAGCAAGGGAGCGATACTGGGAGCTCCACTGATGCTCTGACCCCCGCCCCCCTCTAAACTGGCTGGGGAATACAAAGGTCTGGGGGCGGGGGTCCCTCTCCGATCACTGCTCTCCCTACAGCCGCTCTGATCGAACATACAGGATGCATGGGGCGGGGATCAGAGCATCAGTGGAGCTCCCAGTCCCGCCCTCTCTCTGCTGGCTTGCGGGTTCAAGCGACAGCTGCTTTGGGCCCCTCAATAAAGAATGGGCCCTGGGCAGTTGCCCCGGTTTGCCCTGCGGTAAAGACGGCCCTGCATAGAAGTTTAGGTAATTGACCATTATGGCAGATGAAACAATTCAGGTATTTGATCATTCCAGCAGATGGAATTTTCCCAAACAGCGCAGCTGCTTACAAATAGCTGCAAAAGTCTTAATAGACGGTTGCTGCATTCATACGCATTTGTCTCCTCCTCCAGCAAGCTTATGGTTGACATAAAAGCAGGTGGTACTGTGTTACCAAACTGTTGGTCCAAATAGCAGTGCCCAAATAGCCAATTATAGATTTCTGAACAGGCATGTTAAGTAGTACTAATGGACTGCCGTAACAACTCAGCTTTCTACATTACTTGGTGAAGTATTCTTACAGGTAGATTACCCATCTACCACCTAACCTCTACACTATTCAACATCTAAACTAAACTATCTCAAACTATAAACCCAGCTTAGTAGTATAACAACAAAAAATATGGGTATACTATTCATATAGTACAAGATCGTAAATATTGTAAGAACTACTTAATATGTGTGTTTCCTCTGTGTACTTCGGTCTCCTCCCACACTCTAAAGACATTCTAGAAGGTTAACTGGCTCTTGTCTACACTGTTCCTAGTGGAAAATTTTATAGAAACTCAAGTAAGTTTATCAAACATGATGACCAAAGGATTGCTGAGAGTCAGATATAACTGACATTTTCCACATTTTTTTATGTTACATCCAAAAACGTAAATGTATTTTATTGGGATTTTATGTGATAGACCAACACAAAGTGGCACATAATTGTGAAGTGGAAGGAAAATGATAAACTTTGTTTTACAAATACTGTAAATATGTGAAAAGTGTGGTGTGCATTTGTATTCAGCCCCCCTGAGTCAATACTTTGTAGAACCACCTTTCACTGCAATTACAGCTGCAGGTCTTTTTAGGGATGTCATTTTCAAAAAAATGTAAAAAATATTGTTATTTTTTTTTTAAATTGTCGCTTTTTTTTTGTTTATAGCCCAAAAAATAAATATCGCACAGGTGATAAAATACCACCAAAAAAAGCTCTGTTTGTGGGAAAAAAAGAATGTCAATTTCATTTGGGTACAGCGTCGCACGACCGCGCAATTGTCCTTTAAAGTCATGCAGTACCGAATCGCAAAATAGGGCCTGGTCCTCCGGGACTTAAGTGGTTAAACTTGCTCCCAGCTGTAATGTAGGATTTTAAGGAGGACCCCATGCCAAACCATTTTTTAAAAAAAGGGTCCCCCAAGCTGTTTTTACCCCAATTTCTTTTAATTTACATTTTCTTTTTTAATTCAGCTCTCAGCAAGGAAGCCTTAACAACCTATTGACTGTGTGCTCGGCGGGCGAACATCCCGCTAAGTGCCGAGAAAGTTCAGGTGTTGAGCGAGTACCTGAATGACCGATTTTGAGTCCAAACTTATGCTTAGCCCATCCCTAGTGGTGCCTGAACACTGTAACCCCTTACAGTTACTCTTGCTGGGCACAGGAACAAGCCCTGCTGTTCAAAATTAGAAACAAAAATTGAAAATACATGTACTTGTAATAAAAGGGGCAGAAATATTGGGCCTTGGGTGTTGGTGGTGCCTGAACACTGTAACCCCTCACAGCTACTATTGCTGGGCTCAGGAACGAGCCCTGCTGTTAAAAATTAGAAACAAAAATTTAAATTACATGTACTTGTAATATAAGGGGCAGAAATATTGGGCCTTGGGTGTTGGTGGTGCCGTAAACCAAACACATTGTTGGAAGCTAGCATAATCAAGATTCGGAAATAGGATAGGCAGCATAGACAGTCTTCAAGGGATCCCAGATCCCTAGCAAATTCAATCAGTTACATCAGCTTTAGGGGCTGATAGCTGCTTATGATCCAGGACATGATATTTTGATAATTGTCAGCCAGTCAACAGAGTCTGTGGAAGCAGCACGGGCCAGTAGCTTGATTGCATATTGAGCAAGTTCTGGCCAGTGGTCCGTCATCAAGACCCAGTAACCCAGTAGATGCGCAGTTGGAAAGGTCTCCAAGTCTGCTCATGCCCCTAGATAATCCTGCACCATATGCTGCTGATGCTGCTGATGGTTGCTTAAACCAGGGTGATGAGGATTAAAGAACTGTTTAAAGGCATCGGTCACCCGGCCCCCTTCTCCATCGCTCCTCTTTTGACCGAAGCCTAAGATACACGTTGTCCAGGAAATAGTAACCTCCGAGTGTCTGGAAAGAGGTTACACAAATTCTTATTCAAGGCGTCCTCAAGATTTTTTATTCTCTGCTCCCTCTGCAAAGGCAGGATGAGCTCTGCAACTTTACCCTTGTGACGTGGATCAAGAAGGCTTGCCAACCAGCAATGATCCCTCTCCTTGATACCATGAATCCTTGGGTCCTTTCACAGACTTTGCAGCATCAGGGAACCCATGCAGCGTAAGTTCGAGGGGGCATGAGATTCTGAGTTCTATGGGTCACTAAGGATGACATTGTCAGTAGCAACCTCTCCCCCACCACGTACAATTCCTGGGGTTTCTGTGGAATGAAAACCATCCCTTGAAGACTGCTGTATGCTATCCTCTACATCCATGCTGCCACAATCCTCCTCCTCCTCTTCCTCCTGTGTGTTTTGTGGCCCCACAGGAATGGTATCTGAATAAAGGGGGACTTGTGAGTACAGTAAATCCTCCCCTTGCTCCCCCTGTTCTGCCTCAAATGCCCCGTCCATGATTCCACAAAGCTTGTGCTCCAGCAGGAAGACTAGAGGGACAGTGTCACTGATGCATGCATCGTTGCGGCTCACCATCCTCCTTAAAATAGTGACAGGACAGTGCATGCATCCTTTATCAGCAGCCACTGGTGTGGCAAAAAAAAGCCAAGCTCCCCTTAGCCTGTCCTTGTGCCATACTTACACAGGTACTCATTGATGGCCCTCTGCTACGTGTGCAGCCACTGCAGCAATGCCAATGTTGAGTTCCACCTGGTGGGCATGTCACAAATGATGCGGTTAATGGGCAGGTTGAATTCCCGTTGAATGTCAGCCAGCTGAGCACTAGCATTGTAGGACCACTGGAAATGACCACTGACATTTCTGGCCTGCCTCAGAAGATCTTGTAAGCCCAGTTACCTGTTCAAGAAACATTGCACCACCAAATTTAGGACATGTACCAGGCATGGAACATAAGTCAAGTGTCCCTGTCGGAGGGCGGAGAGAAGGTTGGTGCCATTGTCTCATACAACCATTCCTGGCTCAAGCTGCCATGGCATCAACCACCTCTGAGCCTACCCCTGTAAAGCTGACAGAATCTCTGCCCCGGTGTGGCTCCTTTCCCCTAGACAGACCAACTGAAGCACTATGTGACATCTTTTAGCCTGACTGCTTGCATAGCCCCTTGAATGCTTAGGGAGTACTGCTGGTTCAGAGGAAAATTCAGCAGAAGAGGCCATAGAAGAAAAAGAAGAGGAGGAAATGGAGCAGACAGATGTGGCAGAATCTCCACCAATGTTTTGGAGGCATAGTGGCAGGACAAGCTCCAGCACTGAACCCTGTTCTGCACCCTTTCCAGATGCCAGAAAAGTTACCCAGTGCACCATGAAGGAAATGTAACGTCCCTGACCATGCCTGCTGGACCATGAGTCAGCAGTAATGTGAACCTTCCTGCTGACCGCTCTGTCCAACGAGGCCAAAACATTGCCTTCCATATGATGGCAGAGAGCTGGAATGGCCTTACGTGAAAAGAAATGTATTTTTGGAACCTGCCACTGTGGTGCAGCACATTCTTCAAATTCATAAAATTGGGCAGAGTATACCGGATAAAAAGGCAGCAAAAAAAAAAAGTGCTAGCAATTTGGCCAAGCTAGCATTTAGACAATGAGCATGTGGATGGTTGGGACAGTATTTTTTTTTTATGATTCAGCAACTGGAGTAGCGAAATTTGCCTGGTGTTCAAATCAACAGGTGGTGTACTACTAGCAGAATGGGTGCAAGTACCTATGGCACCCATTGCTATACCATCATCCCTATCAGGGAAGGTTTCTGAGAGGACTTGAGGTATAGTAGGGGTAGAGATGCCAAATGAGGAGCAAGGAGAAGTCTGCATTTTATTATGATGTGGGTCTTTCAGGTGCTGTTGCCAACGAACTGCATGGCAGGTCGTAATATGTCTTGTCAAACATGTGGTGCCCAAGCGGTTGGTGTTTTGGCCACACTTGATCCGCCTCAGAAAGAGATTACAAACAGCAATGTTGCCGTCTGCTGCACATGTGTTGAAAAAAACCCACACCAATGAACTTTTGGAAGTGAGTGGAGAGTTAGCAGTGCCCTGCACCTGTAGAGCTCTGTGGTGTGATGCAAACGTGAACGTTCAGCCCATCACTATTCCCAACCTGTCTTCTGTGTTCTGCTACAGGACACTGAGAGGGGAAACAGTGAGTAATGAGACCTATGTGTGCTGTTAGGTGCCTGGTGTGAGGACTGAGGAGCTGCAATCATAGTTTGGGACTGCAGGACTTGTGTGTGGAATGGCTACTGTGAGCTCAGAGTAAAGTAAGGACTCCAGGGAGGGAGAAGGCTGCAGTTTCATCTAATACTGGCTTTTCTGAGTGGTGATAGGCCCTTTTGTCAATTGTTCAATAACCACCCCATGGCTTTTATTGATGTGCAAAGTTGATGCCTGTGGAAAATTTGCCTTACAACCTTTACTTTTTTCCCTTGGATTATAAATGGATTATAAATACTCTTGTTTGAGAGGGAGAGAGCTCTAATTGGAGAATCAGGGCTCCAGCATTGGCTAATTGTACTTAGACCCACTGGCCAGTTATATGCTGCTTTAAATGGTCTATTGAGTTGTATTATCATAATTGATTGCTCCATTCATTTTTTCCTTGCAGAGCTTTTTTTGTTTATGCCAATTTAAAGCCACAGGTGTGCCAAGGAGGGTGGTGCTTCTTTCCGAGTAGTGCACACTGGTGAAGCGCCTCCCTGAAGGAGCCGCTGGATTTCAGACATATTCCCCCATACAGCTCCCACAGCCAGGCAAAATGAATTTTCCACAGTCTCTCCAATGGCTCAGTAAAACAGTCTAGGGAATTTGTTTTTTAAGGAATATTGTAGAAACAATAAACCTGATTTGGGAATAGGGGTGCATGGGATACCACAACTGAAGAAATACTGCAGAATTGTTTACAAAAAGTTGAGGATGTGTTAAGTCTCTGGCTGCTCCGCTTCACTGTCCTATCCTTCCCTTAGGGTGTGTTGGCTGGTGTGTACTCACTGAGTTCTCTCTTTAAGAAGCTCCCATAGCCCAGAGTAGCTGCTATCTACACCTTTTTTGCTGGACAGGCTGCTTCGGGCTTGGCTAAGGTCTGCAGATAAGCCTTGCTGAGACCTAGACTGGGAGAGTTCCTGAAGCTCTCTCTCTCTTCCTTCCTCTGCCCCCAGCACAGGGGTCCCTCCAGAAAACTCCACTCTGGACTCTGCTCCCAGACTGCCAGGCTTCTGAGTATTTATGGGTTGCTTCCTCACCTTCTGGGCACACCTCCCCAGGGATTGGTGGGAAGCCCATAAATATTTAGGCTGCCAGCTCTGCACTCCCACCCACTATGTTCTGGAACACTATAGAAGGCAGGGGGAAGTAAGAGTCCAGTAGCCAATGAAGCTCTGCACAGCCTCCCTAAAAAATTACCCTTGCTCCTCTGCTTACAAAGGAGTTAAACTAAATTTACCTATACTAGCAACTATAGAAGTACTAAATGGGAACAGGGGACCTGAGGAAACTGTGGGTGAGCGCTACAGTTGACACAGTTCTGACAACATATTTATGCAGCAAAGGAACACTTTTCTAGAGCAGTGGTAGCGATTGAGTATGTTCTTGGCAAGGTGGGCCTTATATAGAAATAAGAGCTAGATACCAGAGGCAGAAACTGCAGCACCAGCCTGTTGGCCTAATGATAATTGAATGATTAGGACATTAGATTGGTAAAAGGTTATTTTATAATGAGACATTCTATGATGAAGACTGGCAGTGTTAGAGGAGACAACGCAGTGGAGGGTAATAAAAGCCTTATTCTTCGTGTTGGTGGTGAAGCTTTTCTAAGCTGATCCCTCATCAATAAAGGGGGAACATGACAGCAAAGACAAAAGCTGTTTTATGGGGTGAAGGAGGGGCAAGAGGAATTGCACACTGTCCTTAGCAAATGTGTTTTTACAACAGAATAAGGTGATAGTATTTCATATTCAGGATGTCTCATCTTTTTCCTCCCTGCTCACAAACAGGACTATCTAGGAAGTTGCATGTCCAGGTACTCCCTACTGACCCTTACCTCTTCTACTGCTATATGTTTCATGCATATCACCTCTATTACTGCCACCGCTACTGCTAGCAAAATGTGTGGCAGCATCAGCAACGACAAGTATTTTTTTTTCAGATTTAACAGTATACTCAGAAACTTACATTTTAGAAGCCTGTTTGAGTTGTGGTACTTTGAAATCTTCATACAGTTCAAATGCCTCTTCGGTAACAACTTGCTACTGGATCTTATTTTTATTTAATGAAGAACAAAAATCCCTTACCAAATGTGGAGTAGTCTGTCAGTAAGTGCTATGATGGAAAGCCTGTGGAGAAGACTTAACGGTGCCATAGTTTCATGACACAGTGTCAGTCACATGTTTTCTCAAAATCTCCCTTGACTATGAAGATGATTGACTCTTGTAGTTGAAAATCTGATATGAATTCTATGAATGAACTGGACTCTTTAAAGCATATGTAGCACCCTCCTCTAGTTAGGCTGCTGGGTTAAATTTTGTTTGTGGCTCTACTGTAGTGAGGGGAGCAGTGATTGATTGTTTTGGTCTGCTCAAGGTGTCCTGAGCTGAGAGATTGATTCCTCCCACCTGCCTCTGAAATTTTTTTCCAGAGTATAGGGAAGGGAGATTCAAATGATCAGTGTGAATATTTATTAGGCTGCAGCCAATCCCACGTTTCCAGAGTATACGGAAGGGAGGGTTTCCGGGTCTCTTGGAGCTGCTGCCCCTGGAAGCAACTTTACTAAGACAAGGAATTGCAGTCTGGGTCTCAGCAGCTGCTGAGCTGAAGGCCTAAATAAGATTACCTAAGGATTACATTTGATGGAGGGCACTGGCTGAAAGTCCTGATCTGGAGAAAGATCTTGTTATCTCCCTCTCCGAGGATCTACCCATGGATGCTGGGTGGCAGACCGCTCCTGGGATACTATGAATAAAGACCTTGCTGTGGACTATTACTTGTGCAAGTGCCAGAAGGGAACTAATTGCTAGAAGTGACTATATGGCCTGCTGCTGTAGGGTCCTACATATACTGGGGAGAAGTTTGTCATCCTATTGTTGCTACTGATTGGTTTAGAGCAGGGGTGTCAAACTCAACTTCATTGAGGGCTGCATCAGCATTAGGATTTCCCTCAAGGGGCCGGTTGTATCTGTAATACAAGAAGTCCAGAGTATCACAACCCCCTTACATCAGATGTTACCCCCTTACCTTGTGTTGCTGCTGGGAAGAAGCTGGGGGCAGAGCTAGGAAGCAGAATGTGCAAGGTCTGGAGGAGGCCTGGAGCTCTACTGTAGCTCTAGGAGAGGTGTGAGTGCCACATGAAATGGCCTGCAGGGCTGGATTCGGCCCGCGAGCCTTGTGTTTGACACATGTGAACCCCACTCCTGTTAGGTTTTTCCCAATAAATAATTAAAAGTCATTCCCAAGACTGAGCGTGAATTGCCAGTTTGGGTGGGCATGTGCTTGTGTGAGTGGCAGCCTCTGTACTACATTGGGAGACGTGGGTGTATACTCAGCGGCCCCTTTGGGGTTAAGCGCTACACATGTCTAAACCTAAACTTTCTTTGCCATATCTATGGAGGAACCCTTTATTTATCTTTATTTCATGGGGGTTGATGGGATTATTAGTTTACAAATGAAAGATGACATTGTTTCTGCTTTCTGTTCAGCTCACAGTAAGTGACAAAGACACTGCTTTTCTGGCAAGATCAACGGATGTTTTTTTGCACTTGCTGAAAATGTTTTTAGCCTGAAAAAGCCACCACATGTAAAGACTGGTAAGCTGCAATATAATACATATTTTAGTTATGGTTTTAGTTATCTTTTAATATTTATGAAAACAGTTATGAAAAACATTGTTCCAGCAGTTGTGCAGGGTATCTTAATATGACTGTGCTGTCCAATAGGAACCAGAGTTAAGCTGGCCATACAGTGCATGGTTCATCTGGCTGAATAAAAAAAAAACTGAATCAATTCTCCCATCCACACATTCGAGGTGGATGGGGGAAACCTTCTCGCTGTGCTATTATATACTGAGAGTAGGAAGAATACCCTGTTGTCTGAATGCACAGATAAGCGCTGCAGCCATTGACTGAAGCTGCTGATTAAGTGGCTTTTATCTGACAGGGTAGTTGAACAGAAGTTGATCAGTAGATAGACTTCTGTTCAACTGCAGTGGCAACACATGGATTGAAATTTGGCTGGTCTCTGCTGAACCAGCCAAATTTAAATCCATCTATGGCCACCATTAGCTCTAACACTCTCAGTAATCAGCATAACACTCCTTCTCTTCTTCTGTAGAATAATGACGTACAGAAGGAACCACCCAGAGACTGCCCCCCCCCCCCCCCATCTTGCTCAAATTTCACCATCAATGACCTATCTGGGGCTGTTAGGCCCTGAGAAGTCCTACAGGCAGTGTTGGACCTAGCATGGTCAACCCAGTGCTATACTGGGCAGTGTAGCTCTGGGGGTTTAGACATATACACTATTAAACTGTACTTGTTGCACCTTCGGTGACATAGTTATTGTTTAAGCTGACTTGAGTAGATAGTAAAGGAGTAGGCCTAGGTACCATCTCTGGTTATTGAACATGAGTGATTCTGTATAATTCTATCCCTAAAAATAAACAGTCTGTTCTATCCACTAACAAGTTCTGTTGCCTATTTTATGGTCAAAAGTCCATAATTTTCTAGCCTTAATATATGAGGTTTCCACTTCAACTGTGCTAGTGTCCATTTTCTTGAGATAGAATTAGTGCTAAACCTTTTGAATTGTGTGAATTTAACTGGGTATGTCAGAGTGGCTGAGGTATCAACACAGTTAAGACTAGTATCCATAGGTGTGCACAGCCTTTTGCATTATGGTGTTTACCCCAAAGCTCAAACACACATGTGTGTATGTATATATACTGTATATGGCAGTAGATGGTGTCAGTAGAACGGTAGATGGTGTCAGTAGAGCAGTGGAGGTGTCAATATTGCAAAGGTTATTGTCAGCAAGACAGTGGATGGTGTCAGCCAGTAGAGCAATGGATGGTGTCAGTAAGGCAGTGGACTTTGTCAGTAGGACAGAGAATGGTGTTAGTAGAACAACGGACAATGGCAGAGACTGGTGTCAGTAGGGCAGTGAACAGTGTCATTCGTTTATTATTTATATTATTTTTTACAAATGAGTCTCATTGAGCCTTATTGGGGGGGCTTTGGTGTCTAAACAGTCCACAGGTGTCTCACGTTTGAGACAGAGAAAGGGACTGAGTACAGAGATTCCCCAGTTCTTTTCTCTGTAGCCTCAGCTGCACTGGACAGTGAATGAATAATAAGTGTTCTGTGCTGAGTGGCTTCCTGGTCATTCACAAAATGAAGCTTTAGTTTTAAATAGACACAATGAGTAATCATTACCCATCACTCACTGTGTTCATTCAAAAGAGGAAGAGACCTGTAATTGTCATTGTGTTCATCCTGAAACCATCCCCCACAGCAGCCAGCAGGAGAGAAGAGGAGGGGAAGCCGGCAGTGCAGGGGAACGGGGCAGCAGAGGGAAGCAGAACCTGGACAGGAAGGGTGGTGGGGGCGGCATAAACTGAAACAAATCCCTGTATTTTCCTGGCCTATTTACTGGCCCCTTCCTCCACTCTCTATCCTAAAACATCCGCTAGTTTGATGGGTCCTCAGATACTAGCATAAGCGTGCGCAGGAGGTGCCTAGGCACACCCTAATCACCCTGTGCAGTGCAGATTCTCCCTGCGGCCTGGGCCCCCTTGTGTTTCCAGCTGCTGCGGGAATCTGCATTGCACAGGGTGATTAGAGTGTGCCTAGGCACCCCCTGCGCATGCTTTTGCGGTGGTGCTACAAGGGTTTGACTGTTATTCGATTATGACAGCACTAAACACCAGTGGGGGAAAGTGGGGGAAAGCAAGAAGTGCCATTTTCATTTAGAGAGAAACGTATTTTAAAGTTTTATTCAAGCAAAAAACAAAAAAATAAAATAATGAAAGAGATTGAAAAGTTTTAAATTAGGCTTTAAATTGATGGGGAATTAGATAGTTCAACCAATATAGTACAAGTACAATAATAAGTAAAGAAAGATCATGTCCCATGTTAGTCTCTTCACATATCTTTAAAGATATATGCTTCATTCCTTTAATTTTTGTGATAAAGTCTACAGTGCGTGCTAGTATTGGTATAACCCAACCCTAAGTGCTTTCATGTACAAAGATAAATTCCAAAATCAAGAGCAAACATCAGAAGAAACCACTGCAAGAATAGAAGGGATGTATTGTAATAGGACCTTTGCCAATCATCTATTGTTCCATGTGTACCATTCCTTATCTGGACTTTTCTGATAATACTTGGCATGCTGACTTTATATTTGTCAAATATACTTTTAGATCACCCCATTCTAAATAATGGTTCAGTCTCGGCTTATAAAAGTAGCACTCGCAGTCCTAATTTACACTCATCAGCTATTTGAGAAAGTAAGTATTATTTTTACTTTTCCAGAATAAATTAACAAATAACATTTTGACAAATAGGTTAAGGCTGAACTTAGGAATCTATGCAGATTGAAAATGCACACATTAATGCTGCTCTGTATTTATTATTACATCATGAAATTTATTTTTTTTCTTCAATGTAAGCAGTTTACATTTGTGAGTTTGACCTGATATCAGGTACTTGCAGTCCCTGCAAAGCAGAGCTTAGAATGTGGGAGAAAGAAGCAGTATGAGAAGCCAATAGGTTCATGTGCTGACAAGGAGCACGCTGACTGGAGGAAGAAGAAGAGTGATATAGAGAGATGGGGTAATCCCTGTGCTGCTTCTTCTTTCAATGTCCAGTTACAGGCTAGTTCTGATTTTTTGAGCACTTTGTGTTGTATTGTGTTGCACCATGCTACTCTGAAAAAAGTACTGCAGGCCATCTTTTTTTTTAACGCATACCACCCCAGTACAGTCTTGTAATGCTAAATACACATTTTAAGCCTAGACCTCCATTTGGCTGTGTGGTGGCGTAACACTATGCCGGATCCTTTCTGAGGTTGAGTATACTATATATGCTGTGCTGTTTACTCCATAGTATCTGGCTGATTCGACCTTCTGAGGACCATACTGGCTCACATAGGTGGCTTTTAAAGGTACACTCAATTTAAGCATTTTTTTGATCTCTAATGTCAAACTAGATCAATAACTTCTAGTAAGAGGCTGATTGTCTTCAAGGTGGCGGGATCATGTGGAGGCACACCTGCCTTGCATACTGTTTGAATACTTCACATGGACTTGGTACTTTATTGTTCTGCATGTTATATTTGGCACATATTTATTATATTGTTTTCTTAATACATGAAATGTTTCTTTGCACATACTTTATCGAAACGTTCTCAGAGGCATGAGTTACATATGCGCAAGCAATTTAGAAAAATGCAATTTAGAAATATTTAGAAAATATATAATTTATGCATCTTCCTGTAATTTATTTGTGCATTATTTATGTTTGTTGGTATATTTCTGGGCGTTTTTGGCACTTGCATTTTTAGGGTCCATGCACACTACCCTAAAAAAAAAAACACCAGTTCTCTTGGCAGAAAAAAAAACTGTTTTTTTTTCTGCCTCTAAACGACCTAATGTGCATGGACACATAGGATAACATTAGTTGCTACTACAGCCAAAACCCTAAAATACATCTAGAAGCAGCAATTTTTTTTTAAGCCAGTGTCCAAGCAAGTTATAAGAACTTCTAAAGCGCAGGCAGAAGAAAAACTAGCTCAGTCTATGAAAAAGGGGGATAAGACATTCTTCAGATATATAAATGAAAAAAGGAAATTAAAACTAGGAATAACTAAATTAAAAACAAAGGACGGAAGGTATGTAGAAGAGAATAAAGGGCTAGCCGACTGCCTTAATGAATACTTCTGTTCAGTTTTTACAGAAGAAAAAGAAGGAGAAGGTCCTCCACTTGAAAGGATGACTAATGAATCGTTTGATGCATGTGTCTTTACAGAGGAAGACGTTCTAAGATTACTGTCTAAAGTGAAGACAAATAAGTCACAGGGTTCTGATGAGATACACCCAAAATTATTAAAAGAGCTTAGTGGTGAGCTGGCAAAACCATTAACAGATTTATTTAACCAATCATTAGTAACAGGAGTCGTCCCGGAAGATTGGAAATTGGCAAATGTTGTGCCCATTCACAAGAAAGGTAGTAGGGAGGAATCGAGCAACTATAGACCAGTGAGTCTGACATCAATAGTAGGCAAATTAATGGAAACCCTATTAAAGGATAGGATTGTGGAACATCTTAAATCCCATGGATTGCAAGATGAAAAACAACATGGGTTTACTTCAGGGAGATCATGTCAAACAAATCTTATAGTTTTTTTTGACTGGGTGACTAAAATAATAGACGGTGGAGGTGCAGTAGACATTGCATATCTAGATTTTAGTAAGGCTTTTGACACTGTCCCACATAGGAGACTTATCAATAAACTGCAGTCATTGAGCATGGAATCCCATATTGTTGAGTGGATTAGGCAGTGGCTGAGTGACAGACAACAGAGGGTTGTAGTCAATGGAGAACATTCAGAACAAGGTCATGTTACCAGTGGGGTACCTCAGGGATCTGTACTGGGACCAATTTTGTTTAATATCTTCATAAGTGATATTGCAAAAGGCCTCGATGGTAAGGTTTGTCTTTTTGCTGATGACACAAAGATATGTAACAGGGTTGATGTTCCGGGAGGGAAACGCCAAATGGAAAAGGATTTAGGAAAACTAGAAAAATGGTCAGAACTATGGCAACTGAAATTTAATGTGGATAAGTGCAAGATAATGCACCTGGGGCGTAAAAACCCAAGGGCAGAATATAGAATTTTTGACACAGTCCTGACCTCAGTATCTGAGGAAAGGGATTTAGGAGTAATTATTTCAGAAGACTTAAAGGTGGGAAGACAATGTAATAGAGCAGCACGAAATGCCAGCAGAATTCTTGGATGTATAGGGAGAGGTATAAGCAGTAGAAAGAGAGAAGTGCTTATGCCGCTGTACAGAACACTGGTGAGACCTCACTTGGAGTATTGTGCGCAGTACTGGAGGCCATATCTCCAGAAGGATATAGATACTCTGGAGAGAGTTCAGAGAAGAGCTACTAAACTAGTACATGGATTGCAGGAAAAAACTTACCAGGGAAGGTTAAAGGACCTTAACATGTATAGCTTGGAAGAAAGAAGAGACAGAGGGGATATGATAGAAACTTTTAAATACATAAAGGGAATCAACTTGGTAAAGGAGGAGAGCATATTTAAAAGAAGAAAAACTACCACAAGAGGACACAGATTTAAATTAGAGGGGCAAAGGTTTAAAAGTAATATGAGGAAGTATTACTTTACTGAGAGAGTAGTGGATACATGGAATAACCTTCCTGCAGAAGTGGTAGCTGCAAATACAGTGAAGGAGTTTAAGCATGCATGGGATAGGCATAAGGCTATCCTTCATATAAGATAGGGCCAGGGACTATTCATAGGATTCAGATATATTGGGCAGACTATATGGGCCAAATGGTTCTTATCTGCCGACACATTCTATGTTTCTATGTTTCTATGTGCATGGACCCTTATACTTTTGTGTTTGATATTTTACATTAGTGGGTAGCTCATCTGCACAATCAAATGTCTTGTGGATGAATTAGCTCTGCCCAACCTCACCCAACCACCACCAATCTACATAAGTGCCTCACTACGTTTGATGCTACTGTAAAATAATTATTTCAGTTCATAAAATTTGCAACTAAAACTAAGTGAGATTTTGAGATGATAACGCAGAACAGTGTCACTGTCTATAGCATTTATTTTTGCAGCCATGAAGACATAGGTAATCTGGTTGAAAATAGACACAAGCCCATCTAGTTCAATTAATAAAAGGAAAAAGGAATACAATTAAATAAATAAATAAATTATACAATCCTATATACACAATCCTATACCTACAGTTGATAAAGAGGAAGGCAAAAAAAAAAAAGCATGATCCAATTTGCTCCAGCAGGAGAAAAAATTCCTTCCTGATCCCCCAAGAGGCAATTGGCTATTCCCTGGATCAACTTTACCTATAAATATTAGTACCCATTTATATTATGTACACCCAGGAAATAATCCAGGCCTTTTTAGAGCAATCCCACCTCTGGAGGGAGTCTATTCTACAATTTAACAGCTCTTACTGTCATAAAGTCAGCCATAATTAATTATAATTGAAATTATGCACAAATATTTTTATTAGGGCATTTATGAGTTATTGTGTTTGTAGTGTTCTGCAATGCACATCAACACCCGTTAGAAAATTGCAGTGCATTACGACACAAAAAAAGGGTCGCATCCAATTGCTGGCACAGAGCATAATGCACGTTCATGTACAGTACATGCGTTAACGCACCATAAAGTGGTAAATGGGCCCCAAGTATTTTGGCAGACAGTTTAACTAAAACTTTTAAAAAACCTTTTGGGTTTTGTATATAATGTTTAAGAGTGAGGTTCTCACCTAGCTTTGTACTGCTGTCTGTGTCTCCACTGGGGATGACTTCCGTTCCCAAACACACCACTGGAGTAGATATCTTATTAAGCCCTTGGTCACACCAGTACGACTTCAGGCACGACATGCGATTTACAAATCGTACCTAAAGTAGCATCTAATGTAATATTATGGCAGTGTCTTAATAGATGCGATTTCAAGTAGTGCAATTTGAGAAGTAGTTCATGTATTACTTTTGCAGGACTTCAGCACAATTTCACTGCCATAGACTATAATGTAAATTGTGCTGCAAATCATGCCTGTGTCCTTATCAGCACTACTTGAGCCTGGAAAGATTAAGTGAAAGATTAACCCTTCGTTAGGTAAACTTTTGTATATACCATCACTGTGACATCCCTGTGACATGGACAGCCCCTCTCACTGAAGTAGCACCGAAGTTGTATTAAATCATTACAAATCTCACAGAAGTAGTGCTGAAGTAGTGGGTGAAGTCAGGCTTTAAAATCGTACTACTTTAACTTATACCCAGTGTGACCGCAGGCTAAAATGAGGACATATCTAACCTTTGACTGCTCACTGTTATTCTAGTAGTACATTTTACTTCTACTCTTATGACAGTGAAACCATATCATTTGTAATTTCACCTCACTTTTTGTGATAATGATCCCTATAATGGACATGAAATATTAATCTTGCTAATGATAGCAATAAAATTATGATAAAGGCTCTAATTCCTCTTTATTAAAAAAAATTGAAAAACATTCTAAATGGAATTCTACCTTAACTACTTCCAACCCAAGCCAATTCTGACATTTCTCTACTACATGTAAAAATTAGTATTTTTTTTGCTAAGAAATTACTCAGAAACCAAAACATTATATATATATATATATATATATATATATAAATATAATTTTTTAGCAGAGACATTAGAGAATAAAAAGGCGGTTCTTAAAATATTTTACGTCATACAGTATTTGCGCATTGATTTTTCAAATGCAATTTTTTGTGAAAAAATACACTTTAATGAATTTTAATGTAAAAAAAATAAAATACAATATATAACCCAATATTTTGGTAACATATAAAAGATGATGTTACGCTGAGTAAATAGATACTGAACATGTCATGCTTTAAAATTGCGCATGCTCGTGGAATAGTGCCAAACGACAGTACTTAATGTAGGCAACTCTCTAAAAATGTTTACAGGTTACCAGTTTAGAGTTACAAAGGAGGTATAGCACTAGAAATATTGCCTTTGCTATAACATTCAGGGCAAAACCTCACATATGCGATTAGAACACAGTTTACATATGTGGGCAAGACCTAGGTATGCATTCACTTCTGCGTGCAATCATAAAGGGACAGGGTGCTTTAAAAAAAAATTGTAATTATTTTTTATTTTTACACTGTCTTTTATTTTTTTTTTAAATCACTTTGATTCTTATCAAAATAAATGTATATATCTCTTGTGATAAAAATAAGGCATGACAAGTCCTCTTATTGAGGACGTCTGGGATCTATAAGTCCCCAGATTAATTTAAAATTACCTTTTTTAATTGCTAAATATTTAAAGTGACTGTAAAGTTAAATTAAAAAAAAAAACAGTTAGACTTACCTGCTCTGTGCAGTGGTTATGCACAGAGCAGCGCCAATCCTTCTCTTCTTGGGTCCCTCACCGATGCTCCTTGTTCATCTCCCCCATTGAGTGTCCCCACAGCCACTTACTATGGGGGCACTCATGCATGCTATCTCCTAAGCCTTCACTGTATACGCATAAAACACACAGAGCATAGCTCAACTGCACCCCCTCTCTCCTTACTGGTTGTGATTGACAGCAGTTCCTGCTAGTGTGTCTGAGCCAATGAAGAGGGAGAGAGCTGGAAAAGCCGCTGCTCTCGTGCATAGCGCTCGGTCAAAATGGGGCTCAGGTAAGTATAAGATGGGGCTGGGTAAGGGAGCTGCACACAGAAGTTTTTTTACCTCCATGCATAGAATTCCACCCTGCCTTGTTGCAAGGACGTTACTCCCAGTCGATTTCAAACCCCCTCACGTGAGCTCTCTCTTCCCTGTCTCAGTTTCTCTAAACTCAGCGATGCTGTAATGGAGGAGACGGTGGACAACACATGTGCAGGGTTGGAGGTCCCACTTCTGTGATGGTGAGGGTGAGCAGTAACAGCTTGGGGTTTTTTTTTTTCAAGATTTTGTGCTTTCTTTAAATATGACACTAAAAAAGTTAACAATCCAAATAAATAAAAATGTAAAAAGCAAATATTAATTGTAAGCTAACAGGAGCAGGGCCCTCCTAACACTCTTGTATTGAATTGTATTGTTGCTGTACTGTCTCCCTTTATATTGTAAAGCACAGCGCAAACTGTTGACGCTATATAAATCCTGTACATTATTAATAATGGTTAGAGAATTGGAACAAAAACAATAAAAAATAGCAGCACAAGGGATACATTACACTGCTAGGTCACCATGTCTCTTGTGCTGATTTTTTTTTTGTATGCTTTATATTTGTAAAAGCTAAGTTTTATTCTTTAGTGGAAGACATACTGTAAGGAATAACGTACGTCAAATTATCATTACATTTGTTTATCCCAAACCTGTTTAAATTTACTGTACTGTGGACTGGCTCACTACTTCGTTGGTAAAATAATACTTTCTAAGGTTAGTTTTGAACTTTCCTCCAGCTAGATTGAGGTTGTGTTCCCGTGTTCTTGAGCTCAACTTCACACTATCTCCTAAACTCCTGATTATTATTCATACTTAATATATTTAAAGGCTTCAGTTTCTCCACCCCTTTCTCAACAATTTACATTTTCTGCAGTCTCTTCTGATCTTTTGTTTTGTTTTTTATTGTAGTATAAGTGGTTCATATATACAGTAGCATGAACATTAGAAGGAATGTACCAATACATTTCAAGGTAAAAGCCATACACATAGAAAATTACATTTGCAAAAGAAACTTATCTAGTTGTGTTGCATAATAGGGAATCTAAGTATAAGCCCCGGTTCACACTAGGGCGACCTGTGAGGCGACCTGGTCGCCTCACAGGTCGCCGCAGGTCGCCTCCCATAGGGAAGCTACAGACCCGTTCTAATAGGAGCGACACAAGTCGCTCCGACCTAGGAAAAGGGTCCGGAGCTTCTTTGGGGCGACCAGGAGGCGACCGCCATAGACTTCAATGTTATGAAGTCTGTGGCGGCCGCTCCGAGGTCGCGGCGCGCTGCTCGCACCGCGATCTCGGAGGTCGCCCCTGAAAGTAGCGTCGCCCCAGTGTGAACCGGCGCTTACTAGCTCATTTATTTTATATTTACACATAAAAATTATGAAATAAAACAGTGCAAAAGAAACAAAACAAAACAAAATTGGAAGAAGACCTTTTATATTATATTAAGGAAGCAAATTAAATCTATAAATTAATATGCATAGCATTCTAGAGGATTAACCATTTGAATGGTTATGATATGTCCTCTGTCATGGGGCAGGTATAAAGCCCAATGGATACAAAATTGGGTCACATAAGTTGTTGTAAACCTTAGACATGAAATATGAACTATGCATATCCCTCTTCAGTGTGTAATTGTCTCAATTAAGAGCACTAAAGCTGGCCCTACATTATACAATTTTCTTGCTAAATTTCCTTTAGATTGAGTGTTCCATTATAGAATGGAATAATATTTTTAGGAAGCAATCATTTGTCCAAGGGTATAGTAGAAAGGTAACTTCTAATTTTAAGGTATTTGTAAAAGTCTGGTTTTGGTAGTAGGAAGGTTTGTTGCAGGTCAAGAAAGGATCTAAGTGTAACCATATGATAAAGCTTTGCAATTGTGTTGAATTTTGAAGTTGAAGTTTGAGGTCATTATTTAACCATTAGTTCCAGAGTTTACAGAGGAATAGATTTGAAGTGGATTTTTTTTGTGTTGATCCGATAAATGTTGAGCTGAGACCCAAACTCTGCATACTGCAAAATGCATAACATCGTATCCCAAGATTATTGCTCCTATAAGGGCTTGCAGATCATAATTAACAGAGAAGTATTCAGTGTCCAAAGTTTATTAGGAGTCCACCAAAATTTAGGTTGGTCTGATATCACGACCCTGTAGACGGTGTAGATATTGGGTGCTCTCATCCTTGCTTTATTTGTAGGAAGATAATTGATGGTGCTTCTGACTCCTATGTATCGTTTGATAATCTCCTGATGTTTATCCCTCAGACCTATCACCATTATATTTGGTACCTGTTTCTGGACTTCTTCTGTCTCATCAATATCTTTTTCTAAGTGACCATTCCAGAACTAATCACAGTATTTTAAATGAAATCCTTATAGCGGAATCAGGTCCTTCTTCTCCTGGTGTTTCTTCTAGTGATACCCTCCAAAGTTCAGTTTGCTTTCCCCACTGCCTTGTCACTTCAACCATCCAATCACTTGCAAGCAAAGATCTTTTTTTTTTTTTTTTTCCTTGCACATTCAAGAGTCAAGTATTCAAAGTGAACTCACCTTGGCCGTATTTACTAATCAAAGTGAGCATTCAATTTTGCAAGTAAACCAATTTCAATATGTAGTATATTACATTTTTGAGGTTTACATTTGATTTTACTGACACTTGTTATTAATGTCTATATTTTTTTTCAGATCCTCCTTAGCAAGTTTTGTTTTGCCCTTTCTACTGATTAACTCAGTCAACCAGTATGAAGCTCCTTTTGTTTCTTGCCGCTTGCCTTGGCTTGTATTATACCTCGGAGGGGATGATTTATTCTCGTTGCGAGTTGTACAGGATCTTCAGAGAAACCGGGCTGGATGGATACCGTGGAGTTAGCGCTGCTAACTGTATGTAGAACTGAAATAAAAATCAGTAATATGTAGTGGGATGTATGCATAAAGAATATACAAACATTGGTGTTAACTGAACTCAAAATGAACCTGTGCCGGGATTATGGACAGTATAGTAGTTACATTTGCTGAATAGGACAGGAAGATGAGTTTTAAAGCAAGCCCTTCCTAACTTCTTTAGCCTCAGGTTCTGTTAAATAATTATTTCTCAAAGATCCTTTAAAATCTCCACAAATGTTCTAAGGACCCATTCAAACCAGGGCAGTCCATTCTGGTGTGTAATAACCTGCGGTATAGTGCCTTTTTTAAGTGTGTTGCAGTAAGGTAGCCTATTAATTTAAATGGGTTGCCTAACACACCCCATTAGATCAAAACTGCTCCTGTGGCATTTTCACTTCCAAGGCATAGTAGCATGTTACCACACATTGTGGTGTGCTGCAATGAGGATGAGTTGGGGTATCGGAGTGCCATCTGCTGTTTGTTTACATTAGGAAGCTGGAAGGCTATCAAGATTCTGCTCCTAATAGAAACTAAAGGGCAAAAGAAGTTGTGATTTCAGTGGCTCTTTTGTGAACTTTAAAGATAAACTTCTCCATAATAGCTATAGTTACATAGATGAATATGGGTTTGAGAACATAGATGAGTATGGGAAGAATCTGTAAATCGTCTAGTGTGCATACTCTGGGCACAAGTTTAGTTTAACTGTCTTCCACTTTTTCCTAACTATAGACATCTTTTTTAGTTTTAGCATCACATTAATGCCATCAAATGTCACAATCTCACAAGGCAGGACAAGGGTTGGGGCAGGGGCTGAAAATACATTTTGCCTGCTCTAGGCCAGTGTAAGTAGAACCAACAACTACAACAATAAGGAAAATATCACTCAACTTTACTCACAACTCAGTTCTGATTCATAGCAGGTGAACTGTAAGTACATAGTACATTTTTCTACCAATAAAAATACTCTAAGCATAGAGGGACAGCAACAATGACAACTCAGCCATAATATATTGGCAGGCAGGGCAGCAGTCTTGAACCTTTCATTATACACTGGTATATGGTTCTGACAGTCAGCAAAACTGTATGTAGGTGGCTGTGTGCTGTCCCTGGCAATTCTGCTCTAAATTCAGCATAGTAGATGTTGAATCCTCACAATTACTGTGTATCAGGGCTTGACAACTTGGACCCAAGAATTTATTGATATCGCCAAGGTTTGGAAAATGTTTTAGATATAACGATAGATCACAGCATTACTGAGCTGTAGTAACTAGCTTTTTTTGTCAGAATGGTAAGTGATGCTGTAGTCTAACGACTGACAGGCTCTATGGGTGGGCCACACATTTCCACACTTAGAAGTCAAGCAGCTTTAATGCTGGACCTAGAAAGCCTGGTAGTGCGTTCAAGCATATATTTTCCATAACTATCTCATACTAACACCATTTGAGTTGACCTGAGGTCCAATTTTCTTCTCAAATTCAATCCTGATTCTGAATCTGCTTTTTGCACATCCATACATATTTGGAAGATATATCTGTTGAAAATGTTTATTGTTGTTATTAGCAGATTATATTAGGATTATTATTGTTCTTGTTGCTGTGAATTTTATGATCATACTTTTCTATTAACTAACAGGGATATGTCTTGCCTATTATGAAAGTGGCTACAACACTGATGCTGTGAACAACAATGGACCGAGCCGCGACTACGGAATATTTCAGATTAACAGCAAATGGTGGTGCAATGATGGGAAGACTTCTGGCGCTGTGAACGCTTGTGGAATTAGCTGTCAAAGTAAGTGCAAACAGCAAACAGCTAAATACACAGATAAAATACATTTACAGGGGAGCAGTCCTGCCAAAGGATTTGTATATCACTCCGTTCAATTCTTAGATTTACAAGACTCTGCCACACAGCACAGTCCTTCCTGGTAGTGGAAAGGACTGGATCTTTCTCTGTTGCAGTTCAATAAGGTTTACAGGTCTTGTCCCTACTCCAGCCTGTGACTTGACAGTGAAAGGAGGGGCATCAGAGTTTCAGTATCACTCTCCTCCTATCAGCATGCTCCTTACCTTGAAACACAACCTGGGCCAGGACAAGGGGTGGGCAGAAGGGGTGGCTGCCCTGGGTGCAGCATGTCTTGTAGGAATGGGGGCACTGCAAGTTCCTTTTACTATAAGGCTGATAGGAGTAGTGACAGCGGCATTGCTACTTCTGTCAGCCCAGTGCTGGAAGCAGCAAGTAAAGAGTCGGGAGGAGGTGCGGGCTGTGCTCTCTCTCCTTCCTCCTCATAAGCTTGCACATAATGAATGAAGCGGGGGGGGGGGCACAATTTGCCATCTTCATCCCTGGGCACTGGATGATCTTGTCTCAGCACTGAGCATAAATGAACAGTCCCTTGTGCTTCTGTCTCATTCTCCCAGTCTATTCACAATAGACTGATACCATCTTAGGTTTCAGTAGACTGATACCAACTCAGAACCCTTTCACATCACATTGCAAAGCCCTGAAGCACTTACGTTTTTGTGCCTTGATGCAAGTTCCCTAATGTAACAAAAATAGAAATTGAAATGCCACATCACGTTTAAGAAGTCCAGATACAACTTTATTCCAATAAAAGTCAGGGCGAATATCCAAAAAGTACTCAGCCCATTTTAGGGGTCCTTCATCAGGGCTAGAAAGAAAATAAGAACATGTCAGTCCAATATTAATACAATCAACATATCAGTCCAATATCAATATAATACTATTAATATTACATATCATATTAAAAGCCAAATAGCCAAAAGTATTGGAAAAAAGCACACTGTATTAGGCACATAACAATTAGCAGCGATGTACCTCAATGCATTGAAAAGTAGGTGCTGCCTGCATTTTTTCACAGAGAAACACAATGCACAGGATGCCATGCATTTTGCTGCACTGTAATACAGAGTATATGGATTTTGGAGGTGCATAGGGTGCCATTTAAGAAAATGCATTTAAGGACAAATTATTGACTATAGAGCTGCATTATTGTATGCATTTGTGTTTTTCTTATTGCTGCATGGAGTTCAACTTTAAAACAAACCTGTCATGAGACAAAAACAGGATCTGTCATTGCTCTACTGCAAGTTGACTGGCTTACATGCTGATCCACTGTCTTCCATGCTCAGAACAAGTGAATCAGGCAATTTGGAGTAAATTCATAGATGCAAATCTGCATACTTGTTCACGGTCAGTATGGAAGCAAGAACATCGGCATGACTGCCAAGCAAGCAGTAATTTTAAAGGAGAGGTTAGCAGTGGCAGCCTCCATGTTTCTCTAATAACAGATTTCCATAGTCATTGTGTTCTAGAGATCATTGCTGATATCCACTTTATTATTTCATTACAGGTCTCCTCAACAGTAACATTTACGATGACATTGAATGTGCCAAGAGAGTTGTGAGAGATCCTAATGGCATCTCAGCTTGGTAAGTGGTGGTAGAGTAATTATTTTACTTAAACTAGTATAATATTATTGTGTTTATTATAAATATTACTATAATTGAAGAAAACAGACAAGCATAATCCGTACCTGAAGAAAAGGGTCAGTAATGGGAGATTTTAATGACAAGGAAAGGTGGGCAGGAACACACATGGCAAGACGAGGGTACAGATACAAGCTAGCTAAATGCTATGACCAGCTCAGAGCCCTGGGCTTATGATCCTTTAATAGAGTGTCACAGGGCAGCCAATCAGAGCAGAGAAGGGGAACAGGCAGCACGAAGCTGCCATCTAGCAAAAGGACACTGCATTAAGGGAGTGCTGCCACTGGCAACCAGTATAGTGGATGCAGTCTTTTCAGTGGGACCTATTGCTCAGCAATAAAGACACACACTGGGCCAGAGAGAGTGGCCACCAGTGGCTAATGAGAATAGAGAGTAGGAGTGTGATCATGTCAGAAACCTATTGAGCCTTTAACTTCCTTTGGATTCTACCTCTGCTTTACTGAAATCCCAAGCAGTGTTATCAGCTCTGTCCAGTTCTATGATATGCAGATGATGAGAGGTGACAACGTTGCTTCCCCATATATAAAGTAGTGATCGACAGATATAGGTTTTTTATTGCCGATACCGATATTTTGGTCATCGCATATCGGTACAGGCCGATATCTGCCGATATTTTCGGACATCTGAAAAAATATTTTTTTTTATTCATTCTTTTTTTTTTTTTGACAGGTACTCTTGTGGACAGATCTGGGGGTCTAAAAGACCCCCAAACCCCTCCTCTGCACTTAAAGTCATTAAAAACGGCAAATTTGGCTGTTTTGAATGCTGGCATTTTTTTTAATTTGGCGCAGAGTACCCGGAAGTGATGTCATGGAGACCAGATCAGAGACAAATGCGGCTTTGATCGGGTCTTCGGTGGCCGTTCAGGTAGGATGCCCGGGTCTCCTTGTAATGACAACCGAGCGGCTTCTCAGCTGCATCGGATGTCATTACAAGACAGCCGACCGTCGGCTATGGATGCCGGTACCGGGGTGATGCCTCCAGCTGCAGGCATCACTTCGGTAAAGCACTTTCCCGAAATATCGCCAATATTGGTCACCTCAGGGGCTGATTCCGATATATCGGGGAAAGTGCAGATCGGCCCCCGATATATCGGCTTTGACGATAACCAGTCGATCCCTAAGATAAAGTACAGTGAGAGAGCGTTGTCATTTTAGGATTAAGGTTGGTACTGGCAGGATTACTAAGTAAGAATAAAGGAAAAAAAGAATTAAAAAAATAACTAGTATAGCCAACACCGCGATGGACCAGTAAGCTGCAACATATCACATTTTTGTTCTTGGGTGTAGATTCATTTTACACCTTGTTTGCACACTTACCTCTCCTGTGCTGTGACCCTCTGTGCTGAATACTATTCCTCCCCCCAGTGACAGCACTCCTGTCAATTGGTTGCTCATGTGCCAAGCAATGCATCATGGGAGGAATGAGAATGGTCACATTTTGCCTCATATGTAGGAATCCAACTAAACAGGGTGAAAAGGAAGCATAGGGAGGGTGAGTAATAATAACAGAGGAGGTGGACTATATAAAGAACCTTTTACTTTGCTCTGAATGGGAAAAGTGGAAGGTTTAACTTTATGTTAGCTATGGTACCAGTAAAGGTGACATAAAAGAAATGATGACACGCATTGTTAAAATGTAAATTTTATGGTGATTTTTTTTTTTATCAGCAATAAAGTTTATTAAACAGAAAACAAAAAAAAAATGTTTCCAGAGTATCAATGTCACGAAAAAAAAGAGACAATCTACTTCCAATTATATTTTACTTGAGTGTACAAATGTACAAAACAGACAACAGTGTTACAGACCAAGCTTGGCCCATTTATCATGAATTAATGTGGGATTCAAGCAATAATAATGTCTATACAATTAAACAAAGAACCCAGGAGCATACTAAGTATACCATAAAAGCCAGGGGATAGGCATGAATAATGGAGCTTCAGCCTAGCATCTGGTATAAAACCAGCTCCACGTGAGCTAAACCGGGTACAGGTTTAGCCCCTGACCATCCATCCCATATTCTAATAAATTTGGTAGGGTGACCTCTGTGTTGGTATATGATTTTTTCGTAGCGAAGTGTGGTGTTCATATTAGTGAAGTCTTGGGGGGCAGGGTAGAGAACTTTTCCAGCACATCAGAAGCATCTCACAGGCCTGAAAGAGGGTTCTAGAGACAGCCCCCCTGATAAGGGCATCTGGAACCATGAGATCCAAAATACCAAGTATACAAGACAAAAGTTTGAAAGATAGATTTAATTTATAAGGCTGATTGACAATGTCCCAGTATCTATGTAGCTTGCGACACCACCAAAGCATATAAATCAGCTCCCCATGGTCTCTTTGGCACTTCGGACAATGGGGGTCCGCCAATAAGCCCATTTTATGAAGTTTGAGAAGAGTGTAATATCATCTAAGCAATTTTTACAACTGGGATAAGCATTGTAAACAATCAAGGAGCTGAAACACACTGCCTCCATAGTTTCTTTCTATTGATCTCCCGTCAATTCCCCCACATCTGGCTCCCATTGTATTCTAGCCTTACAGGGAAATTTGTCCAAGTGCAGCCCAAGCAGCTGTCAGTTAGAAATAAAACTGTTAGTGGAAGAAACATGTTGCATCATGTTAAACACTGAAGTGGGAGAGAGACAAAAATCAGAGGGAGAACGCTGAGCTGTAACAGCGTGCCGTAGTTGCAGGTAATAGAAATGCATCTCCTGGGGGAGCCCAAATTTATTCTGCGAGCTGAAAAAAACATCAGCTGATTACCAAGAACCTGCATATTGTGGGTAATACCATATGCTTGCCACTTGGAGGCGTACTGAAGCTTAGCTAGTTCTGGATATGTAGGATTGTTCTATAGGGTACTGAAGCTAGTATACCTCACAACCCTCTACAGCTGTTTAGCCTTATGTCACACTTTATGCACCAGCCTATAAGCGGGGAAAGATCTGTTGGGCTTAGCAAAGGAGTGGGACTCCAATCCCTCAGGCAAGGATGAGGAGTTAACAAAGTGAAGAACTACAGTCAAAGTAGTATCACGGGGGGTAAGGAGTCGCAATTAGAGGGGGACATACCTATTACCATATGTTGCAGTTGTACAGCCATATAATTGTAGCACCCTACAGGTAGGTGCTAGGTAAATGCATAGTGGGCCTTGTCTGCCTAACAGCAGGGCCATGATTTATTTTTGGTCAGGGTGTCATGGCTTCCAGGTGTGTCTGCTGAGGGGGAAGTCTCCCCACTGGCTCTGTGAGAGGCTTCTCATAGGGCAGTGGATGAAACCCAATCAGGGACACATTCAGGCTTGTATTTACCCCAGAAGGCAGATTCTGCCGCAGAGGATTCTGGGAGTGGGTATAAGTTCGAGGGGAGTGCATGACTCATTGTCTTTGACGGGAAGCAGAGTCCTAGGAGGGAGAGGACGGCTATCTCTCCTCCTGTCTGAGGAAGCGGATGTCTGAGTTGAGCTGAAGGAGGGATCCGGTGTGCCGAGAACCAGTGGAGAGAGAGAGGGGTCCAGTCCCAGGAAAGCCTATAAAGGTCGTGAGTACTGAGGATTGCCCCTGGGGGGTCTGCCTAGCGTCAGAGGGGCCCACTCTGGAGGAGGTTCTGGGGATCCAAGAGTCAGCTAGCAGTTAAAGGGGGTACCTAGGTAGAGGACCCTGAAGTGTAAAGGGGGTGCCTGCAGTTTGATCCCTGAAGAGTTAGTGTACAGTGTGGAGTGTACAGGTTGAGAGTTGCAGCAGCACAGGATTTTACAAAGAGCTACCTCAAGCTAGCAAAAGGCTGGAGGGAGCTGTTCATTGACTTTTGAGCAAAGCAGTGTCAGGAGTCAAGTATTCTATAGTCCTGGATCTTCTGAGTTAGAGTCGAGGTTGCAGCACAGTTTTCAGTGTTACAATATCTTCAAGCGTCAGGAAGCGTTGGTTGGCATTCAGCTGGCGCCAAGACAGCACTAACAGGCATTTTTCTATAAAGTCCCAAAATTGTACCTAGTTGAACCTAGTTTATCCCACTCATTCCCTTCTCCCATCCCCTAAACTCAATAAAACAAAACAATCCAAGATGCCGGAATGGTCATTGTCTCAGTTCTCACACCTGGGATTACAGCTCAAATGTGCTGAGAGCGTTACCGGTAACAATGGCAGACCCACATCAGGCCCAATGCCTGGAAAACCTGCTACATAATATAGCCAGGGGTGTGGGGACACAATGCCCCCTCCAGACTTTGTGTGTTGAAGTTGCTGTAGCCTTATCCGAGGAGAGCCCTGTTTCCATAAAAAGCAGTAAAGGGAGTTCACTACATGGAAATTTTTAGTGGTATAATCACAGGAGAGTTATGTAGAAAATATAGTAACTAAGGCATACATATCATTTTAACTAAATTGACTCGCCCGATCAAGGAGAGCCACAATTTCTGGCATCATTTTATTTTATCTCGGAAACAGTTAACATTCAACCCCCAAAATTTCATAACATCCCAGAAAAGTTTTTTATCTTTTAATATCATTTTTTTTCTGACTTACAGGGTTGCCTGGAGGAATCATTGCAGAGGAAGGGATTTGAGCAGATTTACCGCTGGATGTTAAAAGTGAGATCAATACACAGACAGCAAACAACAGCATCTTGCGAAGCAGCAGCCTTCCTCTTTTAAAGAAAAGAAAATATAGTGAAAATACACAGCTAAAGAAATCAACATTAACATGTATTCAGTTGCAGCAATAAATGATACAATTTGCTACAGCAGAAATCAATGTCTTTGTCTTCTTTTGCATATTTTTTGCTTCATACTGTACATTTAGGGCTTTCCTAATAAAAGATCAAAATTAATACATCACATCTTCTTTGGGTGGAAAACATGTTTACTTTTTTTGTGAAAAGGTGAAAGTGGTTGTAAAGGCATTATCATATATTTTTTTAATAACAAGCATGTTATATTTACTTGCTCTGTGCAATGGTATTGCAAAGAATGGCCCCTCCTCTGGCATGTCCCTTGGAGCTGTTTGCTTCTTCTCTTTTGTGTCTGCCCCCTTAGCAAGCGGCTTGCTGGGGGGGGGGGGGGGGCAGACGTGCAGGCTTGATTCTGAGCTGAGCTGTGTGCTTCTATTGACACACACAGCACATCTCAGCCTCCACCCCTCACTCCCTCCTCAAAGCATTTGATTGACAGCAGCAGGAGCCAATCTTCTGTCTCTGAGCCTGTGAGAGGGGAGAAAGAGAACCAGTGCTGCTGCAGATGGGCACAGCGCTGGATCAATCCAGGACTTAGATAAGTTTTTAGGGGGTTGGGAACAACTAGTAGAAGGTTTTTTACATTAATGCAGGTAATGCATTCAAGCAAAGGAAAAAACCTTCTGGCTTTAGAACCTCTTGAACTTACACTATATTTGTAAACCAAAGATTGTATACATTTAGTAAAGATGAATGTGCATAACAGCTAAAAAACAAACAAAAATTGAATAGTGCTCCATTGTTGTTATCAGTGGGAGAAATGGTGGTATCAGTGGGAGGACATTGTTAGTGTCAAGTAGCAGAATAGTGTCTTGTATCAGTGGTAGGAATAGTGCCCCAAGGGCTGGGTAAAGGCAAGCGAAGGGCCATGTAACGGAACCGCGACCCGCTCTGTGGGCTTCCATCAGTCTACCGCTTCCTTCAGACTCTAACATAGATATCAGCTATTACAGCCGCCCTACATAAAAACCAACGGACGACTTAGCTTGTACAAGTTCTGGAACCTTTATTGTACAAGCTCACACAGAATATATACCCCACAGAAGGACATCCCTCTCCTGATCAGATAATCCCACCAGGTCAGGTGCCTGATTACTGGGGCTGAACGATATTCGATATGCACATCGACATCGTGCAGTGAGCCTGGGCGATAGATTAGTCACATCTCTGGACATGCGATAGTGTGGAAGGCAGAGAAGTTGTAACGCCGAGTGCTCCGGGTCCCGTGGCTTCCCCGGAGCACTTGAGGCGTCCCGCAGGCTGCAGCGCTCCGGTCATCGTCCCCGACCATGAGCGCTGCTCCCCCGCATCCTCAGTGACTCACCCGCCGGGTCCCATCAGCTCTGCCTCCCGGCGCATGCCGGGTTCCTTCATGTCCTCCTCCCGACGCGCGCAGTCCCGCTCCCTAGGGCGCGCGCGGCGCTGCATTGAAATTTAAAGGGCCAGTGCACCACTAATTGGTGCCTGGTCCAATCAGTCCAAAATATATAAAAAACACCTCCCCTTCCTGTCCTTGCCGGATCTTGTTGCCTTTTGTGCCTTGAGAAAGCGTTTGGTGTATTTTCCCTGCCTGTGTATCTGACTTTTGCCGTTGCCCCTGACTACGAACCATTGCCGCCTGCCTTGACCTTCTGCTTAGTCTGACCTTGCCTTTGCCTTGTCCTTCTGTACTGCGCCTGAATCAGCTGTCTGTGAGGTTGAGCCGTTACCGTAGAATATGACCTGGTTGCTACCGCCGCAGCAAGTCCATCCCGCCTTGCGGCGGGCTCTGGTGAAAACCGGTAGTAACTTAGAACCGGTCCTCTAGTACGGTCCACGCCAATCCCTCACTGACACAGAGGATCCACCTCCAGTGCAGTCACCTGCCGCCAGTCCAGACCCTGACAGAAGTGTGTACTATCACACACAGCGCTGCCTACGGGAAGGGGGAGGGGGCACACAGGACATCCGATGTCCCACTCGCAGTGATAATCCTGCTGTAACAGCAGACACCTCTCTCCCCACTGGCAGCCCGCACATCTCACTGAGCATCCCCCGCCCCCTGCACATGTTCGGATGTAAAAAGACAGGAGAAGGAACCCGGGAGGAGGGAGGGAGATTTCACTGCCAGAGCCGCGCTGATGATCTGAGGTCTGTGTAGTGTTATAGATACAGTGGAAGGGGTGCACAGTAACCGGGAAGGGCAAGTAGCACACATGATGGGGGAGGAGAGAGCGCAAGAGTATATGTATTGGGAGGAGAGAGTACATCTGCTAGTGGGGTGGGGGGGGAGGGGGTCCTCCTAACCTGCTGTGATACTTCCCACCCAGTTCCCTACAGTAACATTAACCCTGTATGGTACAATCAGAAGGCTGCAGTACTGCCCTACATTACCTTAACCCCGTATGGTCAGAAAGCTGCACGTTCCGCGTGCCTGCACAGTGCACAGTCACACATCATTGATTTGCTGTCCCACTTGCTCACGGCGCTCACCGCTCAGTCGCAGCCAACATTCACAACATTCATCATGCGCGACGAAGAGGATCCGCCGCAAAAAAATATCGCAATATATATCGTGGGAAAAAAATATTGCAATGGGATTTTTTTTCAATATCGTGCAGGCCTACTGATTACATTATGCTATTCAGATGAAATTGTGTACAGAAATATAATTAACCTGAACTAATTATCTAGCCATCTGGACAAAACAATAGGTGAGTTAATTAACAAATAACAATTGGACAGACAGGCTTAACAGAAAACACATCACACCTTAAAACACAGACCTCACTGTAGACAATAGGTGAGTAAATCAGCATACCATATATACTCGAGTATAAGCCGAGTTTTTCAGCACATTTTTTTGTGCTGAAAACGTCCCCCTCGGCTTATACTCGAGTCAAGGAAAAAAATGTCCTCTCCGACGGGTTTAAGGTTTAAAAATGGCGCCGCCCGTCGCATACATGTTACCGCGCACGCGCCGCCGCCGCTCGTGTAATTTCGGCTATTCCCGGCACCGCTTGGGAGAGGCCGGGAATAGCCGAAAGTATACGAGCGGCGGCGGCGCATGCGCAATGACATGTCGGCGCCGGGCGGCGCCATTTTTAAAATGAAGGCGCCTCTGGAACAGGTAAGTGAAACAGCTTCACTACCTGCCATGGGCTGCGGGCACACTACGAGGGATGCAGTGCTGCGGGCATGGTCCACATGTACCATGCCCACAGCACTGCATCTCCTGTAGTATGCCCACAACCCCGGATCCTCTAGTACCATGCCAGTACCCTGCAATCTCCTGCACCATGCCAGTACCCTGCAATCTCCTGCACCATGCCAGTACCCTGCATTCTCCTGCACCATGCCAGTACCCTGCATTCTCCTGTACCATGCCAGTACCCTGCATTCTCCTGCACCATGCCAGTACCCTGCATTCTCCTGTACCATGCCAGTACCCTGCATTCTCCTGTACCATGCCAGTACCCTGCATTCTCCTGTACCATGCCAGTACCCTGCATTCTCCCGCACCATGCCAGTAGAGATGTATAGAACTGTTCGCCGGCGAACAGTTCCCGGCGAACTTAGCATGTTCGCGTTCGCCGCTGCCGGCGAACATATGCGATGTTCGGTCCGCCCCCCATAAGACATCATTGAGGCAAACTTTGACCCTGAACTTTACAGTCAGCAGACACATTTCCAGCCAATCAGCATACCTCCCTCCCACACCCTCCCACCTCCTATAAATAAGCAAGGGCAGCATCCATCTTAGATCATTCTGAAGCAGTGTGTGTAGTGAGAGTAGGGAGAGAGCTGCTGCTGCTGCTGCTGCTGCTGTTAAGCTAGGGACAGTTAGTCAGTGTTCCTGGTCTTGCAGTGTTCTTGGTCCACTACTGCTGTAATATCAGCACCCCAAAAAGCCCTTCTAAGGGCTGGTATTTGTGTTTTTTATATATATATATATATATATATATATATATATATATATATACCTAGCGTCCCCAAAAGCCCTTTTAAGGGCTGGTAATTGAGTTGTTTCTTCTTATATATATATATATATATATATATATATATATATATATATATATATATATATATCTATATCTATCTAGTGTCCCCAAAAGCCCTTTTAAGGATTGAGGATTTTTTTTATTTATATATATACATATATATATATATATAGTGTCCCCAAAAGCCCTTTTAAGGGCTGGTAAGGTAATAGAGTTTTTTCTTTATATATATATCTATATATATCTATTGTACACTGCAGTTGCCTGCCCGCTGTGTGTGAGAGGCCACAGACCTACCACAGACTGTACTGTGTGCACACCACACTCATTTCGGGTGGCACAGGCACAGTACCTTGCATTTTAAAAAATATTTTTTTTTTCCTCTGTCATAATTGCAGTGAGTGCTGTGTCAGGTCCACAGAGTGCACTGTACCCACTGCAGTGCACTGCCCACCACTGATATATATACGGTGGCACAGCATCTTGTTGCAATAAATTGAAAAAAAAAAAAATATTTTTTATTATTGCAGTTGCCTGGGCTGCCAGTTACTGTCAGGTCCACAGAGTGTACTGTGCCCACTGCAGTGCCACTGTGTGCCCACCCACCACTGATATATAAGGTGGCACAGCAGCTTGCAAAGTAAAAAAATATATATATTTTTTTTAATTGCAGTTGCCTGGGTGCCAGTGACTGCTGTCAGGTCCACAGAGAGTGTACTGTGCCACTGCCCACCCACCACTGATATATAAGGTGGCACAGCAGCTTGCAAAGTAAAATAAAATATATTTTTTTAAAATTGCAGTTGCCTGGGTGCCAGTGACTGCTGTCAGGTCCACAGAGAGTGTACTGTGCCACTGCCCACCCACCACTGATATATAAGGTGGCACAGCAGCTTGCAAAGTAAAATAAAATATATATTTTTTAAAATTGCAGTTGCCTGGGTGCCAGTGACTGCTGTCAGGTCCACAGAGAGTGTACTGTGCCACTGCCCACCCACCACTGATATATAAGGTGGCACAGCAGCTTGCAAAGTAAAAAAATATATATATTTTTTTAAATTGCAGTTGCCTGGGTGCCAGTGACTGCTGTCAGGTCCACAGAGAGTGTACTGTGCCACTGCCCACCCACCACTGATATATAAAGTGGCACAGCAGCTTGCAAAGTAAAAAAATATATATATATTTTTTAAATTGCAGTTGCCTGGGTGCCAGTGACTGCTGTCAGGTCCACAGAGAGTGTACTGTGCCACTGCCCACCCACCACTGATATATAAAGTGGCACAGCAGCTTGCAAAGTAAAAAAAATATATATATATTTTTTAAATTGCAGTTGCCTGGGTGCCAGTGACTGCTGTCAGGTCCACAGAGAGTGTACTGTGCCACTGCCCACCCACCACTGATATATAAAGTGGCACAGCAGCTTGCAAAGTAAAAAAATATATATATATTTTTTAAATTGCAGTTGCCTGGGTGCCAGTGACTGCTGTCAGGTCCACAGAGAGTGTACTGTGCCACTGCCCACCCACCACTGATATATAAAGTGGCACAGCAGCTTGCAAAGTAAAAAAATATATATATATATTTTTAAATTGCAGTTGCCTGGGTGCCAGTGACTGCTGTCAGGTCCACAGAGAGTGTACTGTGCCACTGCCCACCCACCACTGATATATATGCCTGCAAGAGAAAAAGCCAGCCGCAGAGAAGCCGTATTCCTGAAAATATAAGAAAAATGCTGTTTTTTAGGGGTTCTGGACATGCTACAGAGCTGAAACTTGACAGGTACACTTTTTAGACCCCCCAGACACTAAATACAAAAAATGACATGCCTGCCTAAAAAAATGCCCGCTAAATGCCTGCAAGAGAAAAAGCCAGCCGCAGAGAAGCCGTATTCCTGAAAATATAAGAAAAATGCTGTTTTTTAGGGGTTCTGGACATGCTACAGAGCTGAAACTTGACAGGTACACTTTTTAGACCCCCCAGACACTAAATACAAAAAATGACATGCCTGCCTAGAAAAATGCCCGATAAATGCCTGCAAGAGAAAAAGCCAGCCGCAGAGAAGCCGTATTACTGAAAATATAATAAAAATGCTGTTTTTTAGGGGTTCTGGACATGCTACAGAGCTGAAACTTGACAGGTACACTTTTTAGACCCCCCCAGACACTAAATACAAAAAATTACATGCCTGCCTAAAAAAATGCCCGCTAAATGCCTGCAAGAGAAAAAGCCAGCCGCAGAGAAGCCATATTCCTGAAAATATAAGAAAAATGCTGCTTTTTAGGGGTTCTGGACATGCTACAGAGCTGAAACTTGACAGGTACACTTTTTAGACCCCCTAGACACTAAATAAAAAAATGGCATGCCTGCCTAAAAAAATGCCCGATAAATGCCTGCAAGAGAAAAAGCCAGCCGCAGAGAAGCCATATTCCTGAAAATATAAGACAAATGCTGTTTTTTAGGGGTTCTGGACATGCTACAGAGCTGAAACTTCACAGGTACACTTTTTAGACCCCCCAGATGCTAAATCCAAAGAAATTTTTTATTTTTATTTTTTTTTAATTTTTCCAATAATTGGCTCTCTATCAAAAAATTATAATTTTTAAGAACTTTTTTTTGCGTGATCCCTCTCCGGCATGCCACAGTCCAGGTGTTAGTCCCCTTGAAACAACTTTTCCATCACTATTGTGGCCAGAAAGAGTCCCTGTGTGTTTTAAAATTCGCCTGCCTATTGAAGTCTATGGCGGTTCGCCCGGTTCGCCGGTTCGCGAACATTTGCCGATGTTCGCGTTCGCCGTTCACGAACAGCGAATTTTAGGTTCGCGACATCACTACATGCCAGTCACCCTGCATTCTCCTGCACCATGCCAGTCACGCTGCATTCTACTGCACCATGCCAGTCACCCTGCATTCTCCTGCACCATGCCAGTACCCTGCATTCTCCTGCACCATGCCAGTCACCCTGCATTCTACTGCACCATGCCAGTCACCCTGCATTCTCCTGCACCATGCCAGTCACCCTGCATTCTCCTGCACCATGCCCACTGCCCTGCATTCTCACCCTAGGCTTATACTCGAGTCAATGATTTTTCCCATCTTTTTGTGGTAAAAGTAGGGGTCTCGGCTTATACTCGGGTCGGCTTATACTCGAGTATATACGGTAATCACAATGTGTGGAAGACAGGTGGTTGAGCTAATATTAGCAACTGCTATGAGTCTGACTGTCTTGGGGAGACATGGACTTTAATCCAAAGTAACATTAGTCCAAGGACTCCACATATAGTTTCTGTCTTTCATTCCTAGTTACGGTGACTACCGTCACATATCTTTCCCCCAAAGGTAGACTAACCAGGTACCAGACCTCCAATCGGTCTGTGCCTGAGTTAGTCAGGTAACAAGTACCAAAGAGTCAATCCATACCATATTCTCAGTGTCCATTTTCTTGGTCACCCTGTGTCCCTAATTGACACAGGGTGACTTACACATAAGAGGGGCCTGAGAGAGGGATTTCCCAACCTCTCTAAGGTAGCTGTGTTACACGGGCCCCCCAACCAAAGTGACTTCCATCACATCTCTCCCCTTTCGGAAGGAGACTAATACAGGAGGAGACCCCAGATGGGTTGACTTCAAAGTTAGTCTGTATTTCCAGTGCCCCAATGCCTGTACCCACACAATACCCCAAACAAATTGTCCCGAACAGAGCATTACTCACCCAGCCAACCTCTGCCTTTCTCGTAGAACATACCCACCGCTGGGGAGAAGCGTGGAGTGGCCCTTCTCCCTGAGCCTTTTCAGCTGCTGGAGAGAAGACAGGGTGGATGGGCTCACTCCCTCATACTGTTGGGGATCTGGGCCGACTGCACAGCATCCCTGGGATATAGAGGTGAAGACCGCAGTCCCATCCATTTTATCAGGAAAGCCATTCTTTGTTAGTTGAGGGCAGAGGCCAGCTGCACTCTGTTGCCAGCTATTCTGCTGGGGACTCCACATAATCCGCTCTGGCTAATGGTTGGGGAGGGAGGCTGGCTTCCTCCACTCCCAGACTGTGGATCTCTCCCTGAGGAGGAAGGCCAACCACCTTCTTGTCTGAACTGTATAGCTGCCATTGGGTAATAACTGTTTAATCTGCTCTTACTGACTGTTGGGGAGGGAGGACGACAACCTCCTCTCCCTTCTCCCCCTGGATCCTAATCTGCTGCTGGGCAGTGACCACCACCTTCTCACCCTGGGCCTCCGGAACTGCCACAGGTGTGGGGCAAAGGTCTTGGACCCTCTGACCAGTTGTCAGCGCTTCAGCTGGAGAAGTTTTTTGTAACTCCACAGATACTGCTGGCAGGAAATCCCATGTCCCTGTCAGTGGTGTAGCAGAAAGGCCAGCTGCCTCTTCTCTCGGGGAGAGTGAAGCTGCTGTTGGGCAGAGCTCAGTGATGTTAGGCCCTGATGCCAGCTGTTCCGCAGGGAAGAAAACTGAAAAGTCAGTGCCCTTCACACATCTTCCTGGGTCACCAATTGTGGCAAGCAGAAGTTTGCAGCGCTATGCCTGTATCCCCGCTCTACTGCTGTTGGCTCACTGGGTTGTTCCTCTTCAGCAGAAAAGTCTAATAAATTCCCAGTCTCTGAAATTGTTGAAAGTCCAGGGCACGGGCAGGTGGCACTTGGGTCCGGTGTCCTGTCCGAAAGGACGTTCAGTGCAGCAGGAGGGATCGTGACCGATAAGCGCACTCGCCTAGCTCATGACATAGTAGACTACCTCACATTTATAAAAATGAATGAGGCATGGATCTCTGAGGAATTCAACACATGTGACCAGTAGACCATGTTTCATTGAAATTCCTCATGCCAGGCCACAAATATCCACCAGACCGCCATCCACCCACATCAATTCCTGGTCCTTGGCTTCGCTACATACAGCGGCAAAAAAAGGCATTTCATGTCCATTGAATGGCTAATTTTTGGGGCCTATACAGGCCGACACTTACTTCTGTATACTGTGAATGCCTAATGTACCTTCAGCCACAGAATACTATGTTCTTAGCTGTCAGGTAAACCCATGTGAGCTAATTTTTGGTGCCTATACAGGCCGACACTTACTTCTGCATAAAAGAAAGGAAAAGGAGGCACAAACACCTAGTGCATTACCCGTGGTACTGTTAAAATAATTTAATAAAATGCTGAATGCATACTCACAAACATGAAGAATTAAAATCGTATTGCAAATTCCCGTCACCCATGCGTTGGACCAAGTCCTGGAAATTGCGACCGCTAACTCGTTTCGGGAGTCAAGCTCCCTTCCTCAGAGCTCTGAGGAAGGGAGCTTGACTCCCGAAACGCGTTAGCGGTCGCAATTTCCAGGACATGGTCCAACACATGGGTGACGGGAATTTGCAATACGATTTTAATTCTTCATGTTTGTGAGTATGCATTCAGCATTTTATTAAATTATTTTAACAGTACCACGGGTAATGCACTAGGTGTTTGCGCCTCCTTTTCCTTTCTTTTATGCATCCATTTGGAGTTCCCTGCCTGAGGAGAGCAGCACGCCAGTCTTCCCCTTTGGAGTGAGCGCTTGGCTGATATATTTGTTTCGCCACTTACTTCTGTATACTGTGTGTATGCCTAATGTACCTCTAGCCATCAAATACACTACATTATTAGCTGTCAGTTAAACCCATGTGGGCTAATTTTTGGGGCCTATACTGGCCGACACTTACTTCTGTATCCTGTGAATGCCTAATGTACCTTCAGCCACAGAATACTACGTTCTTAGCTGTCAGGTAAACGCATGTGGGCTAATTTTTGGGGCCTGGAATGGCCAACACTTACTTCTTAATCCTGTGAATGCCTAATTTTTCAGACTGGAAATGAAAAACAATGGGTCTGTAAAGGTTCCGCCAAATTGTGGAATAGATGCGGACCCATTTTACAGATGTGTGAATGGACCCTATATGTATTAGACATGTATTTACCGGCTGCTGTCAGTTCTGGCTGATTTATGAAAAAAAAATATTTTTTGCTGTAAAAAAAAAATGTAGGGCAACTTTTTCAATTGCAATACATCTGTTATGACATTGTCCATGTGGGACTATTTGTGCACAGCTAGTAGGGCTTTTGTGGCTGCAAATATGACCTAAAGGTTTTTTAAAGTTCGCCTCCCATTAAAGTCAATGGGGCCCGCCGCAAATTTGCGGTTCACGGACTTTTGAGAAAATTTGCGGCTGACGTTTGTGAACCGCCCCAGCCGATGTTCGTCCATCTCTAATTGTAACTGCATATGCGCCGGTCCGATGCCTGCCGGGCTCGGGAAAGCTTGTACAGGCTCGGGCGGGCGGGCGCATGCCCAGTTATGTAATGGTGCCGCCTGGCGCCATTTTTAATTCAAAGGCACTCATTCTCGGTAGTGCCTCGCCGGCGCCGGCCGCCATAGCAGAGCAGAGAAGCACCCCTGGAGAGTGAAGATACATTCACAGACATGAAGGTAGGTAGGATGAAAACAACAAATATAAATAAAGTGCAAGGAGTAAATAAGTAAGATAAAATCTAATTATACCAGATGTTATTAGGTTTTATCGTACTCCTTTAGACCTTGCTCTTTATTTATATTTACATATTACATTTTTTTATGGTCACACCTGAGAACATTTGACACTTTAGAATTGCAGGGAATTGTGATGAGAATTTTAAACTTTAGGCAGACGTAGTGCAGTTGAATGGGCGAATTATTACAACTCTGCTACTTTGACCTTAAGTTTGAAATTCCCTTTTCAATTTCCTGTAATTCTCTCTTTATTGAGTAGACCCTATAATCTGATGATAAGAAGACGGAGATTAAATACGCAGATTTGGCAGCGCTTCAGGGAAGTGGGTGTGATAAGTAATTGATAGCTGTGCTGCAGTGTCCCTGGAAATTTTTTTCAAATGTTGCCAACTATGTGTAATGTTCCGGTACCTTTGGTACCCTAAATTACACTTTCCACAAGTGTATGCGCCCCACCATTTACTTTTGGAAAGGTGCGCATACACCTTTAAGACTGGAGCTGTCATCACCCAGCGCCGGACTAGATGGCTATTTAAAGCGCCGGTTCTCACTCACATGTGTTCGTTCAAACACCCTTACCTGGATGCTAACCTTGCTTGAAGCTTCCATGCTTGCAAGCTTACTTCGCTGACGGAACCTTGCTGCGCTGATCCCTGTATCCCGCTACTGGATCATCCGCCTCTCCTGAACCACCCTTCGGCTGTATCGCTAATAGTGCTAAGTACCCCGCAGGGGAATTCTCTATAAACTTATACTAAGCTTACACTATCTAGCTCTGCATAGTAAAGACTGTTTATCACATCTGCATAACTAGATTGCTAGCTCTTGAGACTACTGCTACTTTTCTGCACTGGGTTGATCTCTTTTGTATGTCCACCTGCTATTCTATCATCTGCTATCATACAACGTTGCTAAACCTTCCTGCATCCATCGGCTACTGTCTCACCTTCAAGTGTCTATCACCTACCACCTCCACTCAACCTATCCCTCAACCTTCATCATTGTGTTACCACATACATAAAGTCACTCTAGGAACCAGTTTGCTAATTGTGTGTATTTACTGGCTGAAATAAGACCTTCCACACATGATGAGTCATTGAGGTTGGGAATGGTATCTCAGCATATCTCTTACATGACTACTGACGTGGAACTATTTCTGCAGCTGAAAATCCACACCATATAAGAAACGCAGGAGCGTTACACTATGCCAGTATTGTCTCATCTCCTGCTATTACTTGGTTACAATAATGCCTATTAGCTTGGTTACAAATATAACATGTTATGCTAAAATCTCATAGTGACTCACTTGTACAATTGACTGCCTTTAAAGAAGTATGATACAATTTTGTCCGTGGGCGGAGTTTAATTTGTACTTCGTACCTTTTTTCACTTTCCACGCCCAGCAGGCTGGAATGGAGAGCTAAACATTTCAATAATTACATTAATCATGGCTGCCTTTCAGGAATTTAAAGTGTGTAAACCCCATTCAGCCATTTTCCTTTGTCTCACAATAACTGATGAGTTACATAATAAAAAACAAAGTTCAAGAAATATATTATTTTGCAAAATATTTGAACATTTTCATTTGCCTTTTAAAATCTATAATGTCACCCAAATTAAAACATACACATGTAATATTGAGAATATTGGATTTCAGTAGAGAATTTATACATAAACCGTAGGCTAAAACAAAGTCATCCGTGTTTAAAGTGAACAGTCCTTAAATCTTATGCAGTATCTAATTAGTTAGTTCTAACTCTCCAGCTCCCCTTGCTGGTCATTTATGGTGGTATCAGTAAAAAGAGCAATATTTCATGATATTACAGCCAGAGGTTGTGCAACCTCATCCAGTGTGCCCGGTGTCTTCACTCATGCAACCCCCCCCCCCCCCCCCCCTGCTATTTTGAGGTAAGGAGAGCTGGAGAGTTTGGACTAACTAATGAGATACTGCATAAAATTTATGGACTGTTCACTTTAAACACGGATCACCTTTACATAGTATTACATAATATTACATAGTAGTTGAGGTTGAATAAAGACAATAGTCCATCCAGTTCAACCTGTGTCGGTGTGAATCCTTTCCCATACTCCTGAATGTTAATGTCCTTGAGATGTATGTCCAAGAGTCTTTTAAAAGTAGCCATACTCCCCGCAGTTACTACCATTTGTGGCAGAGAATTCCACAGTCTTGTAGCCCTTACTATGGAAAGATATATTAATCCTCAGTCTCCCGCCCAAACTGTGTGATTAACTCTGCGCTCTAGGATGCACCAGCACCCAACTGGTCAAAAATAATAATATTAAAGCTGCTACTTAAAACAAATATGGAAATATTTGATAACAATGTAGAGAAATGGTAGTAGCGCTGGAACAATCTAAAAAGGTCCCTAAGACTATGAATGTCCGCCACACTGTTAGTGCGGTTAATAACAGTCCTCACAGTCTTTAATCAAATAGTCCCATAGGTCTAATAGTGGATAAAAATACACATCAATCTCCTTTTCCCCAATCTTCAGTCACCATGAAGTACTCATATATGGATAACGACAGTTCTTAGGTATATGATAGGGATACACCAAAACTTCGTGTTATCTGATAGGGTCACCACAGGTCCACCACCAAGTGCAAGGGGAAGTAAGAAGTGGCCACTCACCGGATGCACATGCTCACTTATTCTCATAAATGAGCTCACTTCGCATATTAATAACAAATCCCAATGTAGCCATAGGACAGGTCAGAAGTAAGCAAACGGTCTTTACACTCCAATGCAGTGGCACTCTTTTCACTGTTTCTCCCAAGTGTTATGGAAAACAAAAGAGATAACTTCCCTAGTGCAATATGTCTGATAAACTTTATTAAACAAAATGCTCATACATTGCACTCACTTGTAGTGTAGTAAAAACACGCTCATCACATAGTATAAAGCAGTATCAGGGCCTCCATTCCCACTTCAACATGACTCCACGTCAAATCAGGTAGTCCCGGAAGTCCTTCAACTGTTGTAATCCACAATAGGGTTCGTCGTCTGGCCACGCCCCGACGCGTTTCGTCACTTCCTGACTTCAACTGGGGGCGCGGCCAGAACAGCGAACCCTTCCTCTTTATGCTCCGCATTGACAGCGTCGGAGCCAATAGCACAGCGAACGGGTCAACCGGAAGGACGTTATAACGACTTCCGCCGGAAGGTAAACATAGTTTGGCGAGTTCACCCGGAAGCTGGTCTCCCACCACCTCTGCTGACACCCAATCGTGAGGGAGCTCCTCCCGTTAATCGCAGCAAACAAACTTATCCCATCCAAACATGTAGTCTGAGCGGGTGACCCGTTAACCATGCACGAGCGAACTCTGCTGATGTTAATTACTGCAAGTCATTGGCTCGATCAGCAGTGTTACATACATCTACACACTGACTTATCGCCTATGCTAGACCGAGCTCTCCTGATAATGATTAGTGACTCGATCTGCACTATGCCATACATCAGCAGAGCAAATCTCTCCGGCGACACATCAATGTGCAAAGTACATCTGTGCAAGCCGGCACAATAACATGAACCACATAAAATGAAACATATAAAAATATGACATATTAAAATGTAAAATACATTTAAAATCATATACTCACATGGTTAAAAATATGGTTAAAAATAATATATATTCAAACCACAAATTTAAAAATATCTAGGTATATATACTATAAAATTAAAATATAAAATTAAAATATAAAATATAAAACTAGATATGTATACCACAAACTTAAAATAGCAGCTAACACTGCAAATAACTGAAGCCAAAAATAGGGGTAAAAATAGTCTAAACACAGGGTAGATGGTTAAAACTAGGTGTCACTGATGAAACAGTTGATGTCTAATTCAATGTTTAAACCCACAGGCGCAAGGGATTGGGTCAGAAAGATCCATTTCGTCTCGCATTTTGAGAGCTCTCTGACCCAATTAGCCCCTCGCCAAGATGGAGTGACTCGTTCGATACCCCAGAACATTAGTTCACTTGGATCTCTCTGGTGGTGTTGTCTAAAGTGGGCTGGCACATTGTGTTCCCGTTTCCCATTGATAATATTGGTAATGTGCTCCCCAACACGAATCTTCAAGGTTCGTTTGGTTCTCCCTATGTAAACTAATTTACATGGGCACATAAGGCCATATACAACGTGAGTAGTGTCACACGTGATAAGGGATTTGATCTTAAATGTCTTCTCAATGGCAGGGACATAAAACGAATCCCGTCTTCTCAAGTTGGACGGGGCTAAAGAACAAGCCCTACACCTCCCACATGTAAAGGACCCTTTCAGGTCAGGGAAAAAGGTGATTTTAGGTGGATCAATCACTTTTTTAACCACCCGATCCCCAAAGTTAGGGGCTCTACGATAGATAAACGATGGATTATTGGGTAAGGCTGGGCCAAGGGTTTTGTCCATCAGCAGAATGGGCCAGTGCTGTTTGAAGATACCCTCTACCTTCTTGTAGTCATTGGAATAGTCTGAAAGGAAACTCCACTGTTTGCGATCATTCTCTGGATCTCTGTCTCTAATTCTAGGATTCAGAGGTCTCGGTGCTTCCAAAATGTTAGTGATTTCCTTATCCAGCACCACTTCTTCATAGCCCTTGGCAACAAAGCGTTCCTTCAGAATTTTAACCTGGTCACAGTAATCGTTGGTAGATGTACAGTTTCGTCTCACACGTAAAAATTGGCCTCTGGGAATATTCTTAAGCCAGTTGGGGTGATGTCCACTCTGGATAGCAAGGTAGCTATTCCTATCCGTGGATTTAAAAAATACCTTAGTTGTCAAGGAATTCCCTTCCCTCCTGATAGTGACATCTAAGAAGTGGATTTCACTCTGGCTATAATTATATTCCAACTTAATATTGTTCTGATTGTTGTTCAGATGTTGCATAAAGGTCATAAGATTTTGTTCAGATCCTTCCCAGATAAAGATGATGTCATCTATGAAGCGGCGGTAATATCTCAGCTCTGGTCTGCTGGTGTTGAACACAAATTTGTCCTCCCACTCTGCCATAAAAATATTGGCTAGACTGGGGGCAAATTTGGCGCCCATCGCCACGCCAGTTCTCTGGGCAAAGAAACTGTTGCCGTACCAAAAATAATTATGGCCTATATACCTAGATATTTTTAAATTTGTGGTTTGAATATATATTATTTTTAACCATATTTTTAACCATGTGAGTATATGATTTTAAATGTATTTTACATTTTAATATGTCATATTTTTATATGTTTCATTTTATGTGGTTCATGTTATTGTGCCGGCTTGCACAGATGTACTTTGCACATTGATGTGTCGCCGGAGAGATTTGCTCTGCTGATGTATGGCATAGTGCAGATCGAGTCACTAATCATTATCAGGAGAGCTCGGTCTAGCATAGGCGATACGTCAGTGTGTAGATGTATGTAACACTGCTGATCGAGCCAATGACTTGCAGTAATTAACATCAGCAGAGTTCGCTCGTGCATGGTTAACGGGTCACCCGCTCAGACTACATGTTTGGATGGGATAAGTTTGTTTGCTGCGATTAACGGGAGGAGCTCCCTCACGATTGGGTGTCAGCAGAGGTGGTGGGAGACCAGCTTCCGGGTGAACTCGCCAAACTATGTTTACCTTCCGGCGGAAGTCGTTATAACGTCCTTCCGGTTGACCCGTTCGCTGTGCTATTGGCTCCGACGCTGTCAATGCGGAGCATAAAGAGGAAGGGTTCGCTGTTCTGGCCGCGCCCCCAGTTGAAGTCAGGAAGTGACGAAACGCGTCGGGGCGTGGCCAGACGACGAACCCTATTGTGGATTACAACAGTTGAAGGACTTCCGGGACTACCTGATTTGACGTGGAGTCATGTTGAAGTGGGAATGGAGGCCCTGATACTGCTTTATACTATGCGATGAGCGTGTTTTTACTACACTACAAGTGAGTGCAATGTATGAGCATTTTGTTTAATAAAGTTTATCAGACATATTGCACTAGGGAAGTTATCTCTTTTGTTTTCCATAACACTTGGGAGAAACAGTGAAAAGAGTGCCACTGCATTGGAGTGTAAAGACCGTTTGCTTACTTCTGACCTGTCCTATGGCTACATTGGGATTTGTTATTAATATGCGAAGTGAGCTCATTTATGAGAATAAGTGAGCATGTGCATCCGGTGAGTGGCCACTTCTTACTTCCCCTTGCACTTGGTGGTGGACCTGTGGTGACCCTATCAGATAACACGAAGTTTTGGTGTATCCCTATCATATACCTAAGAACTGTCGTTATCCATATATGAGTACTTCATGGTGACTGAAGATTGGGGAAAAGGAGATTGATGTGTATTTTTATCCACTATTAGACCTATGGGACTATTTGATTAAAGACTGTGAGGACTGTTATTAACCGCACTAACAGTGTGGCGGACATTCATAGTCTTAGGGACCTTTTTAGATTGTTCCAGCGCTACTACCATTTCTCTACATTGTTATCAAATATTTCCATATTTGTTTTAAGTAGCAGCTTTAATATTATTATTTTTGACCAGTTGGGTGCTGGTGCATCCTAGAGCGCAGAGTTAATCACACAGTTTGGGCGGGAGACTGAGGATTAATATATCTTTCCATTGTACATTTTCTTTACTCTGCTGCTATGGAAGCCATTAAGTTTCTTAGCACAAGACAACTTGACCTTAAAAACATCTTCTCTATTAAATATGCCACACCAGTGAATGAGGATGTTAATGCCATCCTCAAAACTCTCTCATTTACTCTTGAGAAACAGGTGAGAGCCTGGTGGGACATTACCACGTTAGAAACATACATCTCAGAAGGAATCGTGAGTAGAGGCCTCCGGTGGGATATGGCGCCGCAGGATGGTCTACACGATGAATTGTCCACATCAGAATGGTATAGATTCTTTCACCAGGCAGGCTTAGAATTACAAGTCTTAATACTGAAAAGGAAGAAACAAAAAATGGAGAATTTAAACAAAAAAATTTCTGAACTACAAACAATAATCGAAGCCAAAGGGGATATTCCGGAGATTAGGGAATTTAACAACACTACGAAAATTAAATTAGATAAGATAGACAAAGAAACCCACCTAAAAAAGGTAAAGAAATACACCAGGGACATACAAGATTTCAGAAACGGACAAGTTTTCGTTTGGCAGGCCACTTCACCCATGGCTATGTCAGTCACTGTCCCTGATGCAGAGGCTCCAATGGAGGCAAGTGCTAGTGGGGTGAACAGTGAGTCACAACCTGCTCTACAGACCTCCACTGAGGCTAACTCTGCTCTGCAGACTACTGCTCCGGTCGTTAGACCAAAGGTGTTTATGCCCTGACCTACTGTGAGGGCCATCACAGAATGGACGGGTCCACCAATTAAAGGAGCCAATAAAGAAAACAAGAACAGTAATAATAACAATAGAAATAGAAGAGGGGTGAATCGAGGACACCTTCAGGCAACAGGTGTACCTACCCATAACCAATATTCGGTCTTGGCAAATAGATCGAATGGGGGGAATGATAACCCAGAACCGAGAACTCCCCAGAACCATGCTGGCCAGCCTTTTTTAGGGAGAGGCAGAGGGAGAGGGAGACACCGGCCTTACAACCGGAATCACCAACCCGACCGGCAATCCCATGGAGAAAATACCGAGGGGTACGGGCAGGACGGAAACTACAGCGCAAAAAAACGCAGAAGGGACTGGTGAATGTAGGCATCTTTAATATCAGCAATGTGAGCCTGAATAAAAATGAACTCCACATCCTAGACCAAGGACTGAAATGTGCTCCGAAAAGGGTTATTAACAAATTCAGTGTGTATGTGGACACACATAAATATATGAGGAAGTTGAATATCAAAAAACACTTTCTTAACAACCCTGTTACGTCAGCTAGTAACACTAAGGAAGGTATGGCTGTCAACAGTGGATTACGGAATAAATCGGTGTTTAATCCACCGCCTCAGAGCAATCAGTGTCTTGATGTGTTCAAAAGTCTAGTGCTAAGAGATCTTCAGGCTCTACAACCTGGTTATGAAATTGAGAGAAGGTACAAACACATACAGGAGGGCCTAGAGTCATTGGAGGCCAGAAAGGAGATCATCATACGCCCTGCAGATAAAGGAGGAGGCGTAGTAATCATGAATGAAACATTCTACCACAGCCAAATACAGGCTATGTTAAGTGATGATCTCACTTATAATAAACTACCAGGAGACCCTACTGCCAACTTTATGAGGGATTTGGAAATTTTGGTGAATTTGGGCTGGAGGGATGGAGTGCTTACTAAGAAGGAGAAAAAGTATCTACTCCCTAGCGCTTGCCGTATTCCTATTTTATACACACTACCCAAAATTCACAAAAATCCGGAAAACCCACCTCCGAGGCCCATAGTGAATGGGATAGGGTCAGTCAATGCCAGATTGGGCGAATATCTGGATAAGTTCTTACAAACTAGTGTTGTGGGAACAAAGGCATTTCTTAAAGATACAGCTGACCTTCTCCTATCACTGGATGATGTGTTGTTGGGGGACGACTCGTCGGCCTTCTTGGTGACGGCCGACGTGACGTCCCTCTACACCATCATCCAGCATGATGATGCTCTGTTGGCCTTGAATTGGGCTATGTGTCAAAGAGATGATCTGCCATGGGAACAAAAGATCTTTATAAGAAGAGCCCTGGATTTCTGCTTAGGCCATAATTATTTTTGGTACGGCAACAGTTTCTTTGCCCAGAGAACTGGCGTGGCGATGGGCGCCAAATTTGCCCCCAGTCTAGCCAATATTTTTATGGCAGAGTGGGAGGACAAATTTGTGTTCAACACCAGCAGACCAGAGCTGAGATATTACCGCCGCTTCATAGATGACATCATCTTTATCTGGGAAGGATCTGAACAAAATCTTATGACCTTTATGCAACATCTGAACAACAATCAGAACAATATTAAGTTGGAATATAATTATAGCCAGAGTGAAATCCACTTCTTAGATGTCACTATCAGGAGGGAAGGGAATTCCTTGACAACTAAGGTATTTTTTAAATCCACGGATAGGAATAGCTACCTTGCTATCCAGAGTGGACATCACCCCAACTGGCTTAAGAATATTCCCAGAGGCCAATTTTTACGTGTGAGACGAAACTGTACATCTACCAACGATTACTGTGACCAGGTTAAAATTCTGAAGGAACGCTTTGTTGCCAAGGGCTATGAAGAAGTGGTGCTGGATAAGGAAATCACTAACATTTTGGAAGCACCGAGACCTCTGAATCCTAGAATTAGAGACAGAGATCCAGAGAATGATCGCAAACAGTGGAGTTTCCTTTCAGACTATTCCAATGACTACAAGAAGGTAGAGGGTATCTTCAAACAGCACTGGCCCATTCTGCTGATGGACAAAACCCTTGGCCCAGCCTTACCCAATAATCCATCGTTTATCTATCGTAGAGCCCCTAACTTTGGGGATCGGGTGGTTAAAAAAGTGATTGATCCACCTAAAATCACCTTTTTCCCTGACCTGAAAGGGTCCTTTACATGTGGGAGGTGTAGGGCTTGTTCTTTAGCCCCGTCCAACTTGAGAAGACGGGATTCGTTTTATGTCCCTGCCATTGAGAAGACATTTAAGATCAAATCCCTTATCACGTGTGACACTACTCACGTTGTATATGGCCTTATGTGCCCATGTAAATTAGTTTACATAGGGAGAACCAAACGAACCTTGAAGATTCGTGTTGGGGAGCACATTACCAATATTATCAATGGGAAACGGGAACACAATGTGCCAGCCCACTTTAGACAACACCACCAGAGAGATCCAAGTGAACTAATGTTCTGGGGTATCGAACGAGTCACTCCATCTTGGCGAGGGGCTAATTGGGTCAGAGAGCTCTCAAAATGCGAGACGAAATGGATCTTTCTGACCCAATCCCTTGCGCCTGTGGGTTTAAACATTGAATTAGACATCAACTGTTTCATCAGTGACACCTAGTTTTAACCATCTACCCTGTGTTTAGACTATTTTTACCCCTATTTTTGGCTTCAGTTATTTGCAGTGTTAGCTGCTATTTTAAGTTTGTGGTATACATATCTAGTTTTATATTTTATATTTTAATTTTATATTTTAATTTTATAGTATATATACCTAGATATTTTTAAATTTGTGGTTTGAATATATATTATTTTTAACCATATTTTTAACCATGTGAGTATATGATTTTAAATGTATTTTACATTTTAATATGTCATATTTTTATATGTTTCATTTTATGTGGTTCATGTTATTGTGCCGGCTTGCACAGATGTACTTTGCACATTGATGTGTCGCCGGAGAGATTTGCTCTGCTGATGTATGGCATAGTGCAGATCGAGTCACTAATCATTATCAGGAGAGCTCGGTCTAGCATAGGCGATAAGTCAGTGTGTAGATGTATGTAACACTGCTGATCGAGCCAATGACTTGCAGTAATTAACATCAGCAGAGTTCGCTCGTGCATGGTTAACGGGTCACCCGCTCAGACTACATGTTTGGATGGGATAAGTTTGTTTGCTGCGATTAACGGGAGGAGCTCCCTCACGATTGGGTGTCAGCAGAGGTGGTGGGAGACCAGCTTCCGGGTGAACTCGCCAAACTATGTTTACCTTCCGGCGGAAGTCGTTATAACGTCCTTCCGGTTGACCCGTTCGCTGTGCTATTGGCTCCGACGCTGTCAATGCGGAGCATAAAGAGGAAGGGTTCGCTGTTCTGGCCGCGCCCCCAGTTGAAGTCAGGAAGTGACGAAACGCGTCGGGGCGTGGCCAGACGACGAACCCTATTGTGGATTACAACAGTTGAAGGACTTCCGGGACTACCTGATTTGACGTGGAGTCATGTTGAAGTGGGAATGGAGGCCCTGATACTGCTTTATACTATGTGATGAGCGTGTTTTTACTACACTACAAGTGAGTGCAATGTATGAGCATTTTGTTTAATAAAGTTTATCAGACATATTGCACTAGGGAAGTTATCTCTTTTGTTTTCCATAACACTTGGGAGAAACAGTGAAAAGAGTGCCACTGCATTGGAGTGTAAAGACCGTTTGCTTACTTCTGACCTGTCCTATGGCTACATTGGGATTTGTTATTAATATGCGAAGTGAGCTCATTTATGAGAATAAGTGAGCATGTGCATCCGGTGAGTGGCCACTTCTTACTTCCCCTTGCACTTGGTGGTGGACCTGTGGTGACCCTATCAGATAACACGAAGTTTTGGTGTATCCCTATCATATACCTAAGAACTGTCGTTATCCATATATGAGTACTTCATGGTGACTGAAGATTGGGGAAAAGGAGATTGATGTGTATTTTTATCCACTATTAGACCTATGGGACTATTTGATTAAAGACTGTGAGGACTGTTATTAACCGCACTAACAGTGTGGCGGACATTCATAGTCTTAGGGACCTTTTTAGATTGTAGCCCTTACTGTAAAGAACCCCCTCCGTAGCCTGAGGTTAAAACGCTTCTCCTCCAATCGCATTGTATGGCCTTGTGTCCTCATGCATTGCTTGTGACTGAATCGGTTTTTTTTTCTATGCTCTGATCACCTTTGAGGTATTTGTAAATTGCTATCATGTCTCTTCTCCAGGGAGAATAATCAAGCACCTCCAAACGCTCTTTGTAATTAAGGTCCTCTAATCAGGGCCGGATTAACATAGGGGCTATTGGAGCTGCAGCACCAGGCCCCCTCCCTTGAGATAGGCCCATCCAGCCAGCAGCATGAGCCTGATTTCTCCTGTAACATAAACGTCTATGGGACAGGAGAAGCTGTTTGTAAATGTAGGGGTGGCTGGCGGCACCTGTGTTGGCTCAGTGTGATTATTACAGTGTCACAGAGCACAGTTCCCCCTGCACAAATGGATTGGCTCTGCCTTCTCCCCCCTCTCTCCCTCTGTGCCCGCCCACACCAGTCCATACAGTGAAGTGAAGGAGCTGTGTGGGCAGGAATTTATACACAGAGCAGCCGACAGATACAACATGAGCATGATATGTGTGATTGATGAGCCTCCAGAACCATCCAAATGTGAGCTCAGTGACTGGACTCTTCCCCTGCCTCCTTTCTACTCTCCCTCCCCCTCTTTTTTAACTTTTTTCTCCAGCTTTAGCTGTTAAAATTGCAGCCAAAGTGTTTAGACATGTGTCATCAGCCTATGGTAGTACTTGGTCATCATTTGTGCTTATAAGTTGGTTTACAATGGTTTGCTATGGTTTGTCCCATTGCGTGTGTATCCACAGTTTTCCTGCGTTTAAGCCACAGTCTTATTGATTCCTATTAGGTTGCATGTTTTTTCTGTATTTTCTGAAAGCGCAACAAAATTCCTGCATGCTGCATCTTTGGTACACTTTCAGAAAATGCTGCAAAAACTTGCAACCTAATAGAAATCAATAGGATTGCAGCTAAAACTGCAGGTAAAACGCAGGAAACTGCGGATACACAAACATTGCGGCCAAACTGCAGCACACTAGTGTGAACCCAAAGGCTTGTACACACTTGCAGCTGGCACTGTCACTAAACTGAAAAGTGACAGGCAGTGAGGAGGTGATATCATACCTCTTCACTGCATGTTTTTACCCCCCAAATTCATGCAGGTAATAGAATGGTTCACTTTGAACTCCACCTTATTTCTGTCGCTCTCTTTAGGTATTCAATCTGCTCTCATCTTATTTTCTATACATGCAATACCTTAAAAAAAAAGAGAAATTGAAATAAGGTGCAATGTGAATTTCTACACTTAAAATGTTCTGTGAAGTGCTCCGCTTAAGACATTGTTAAAGTATAACTAAATGCAAATTTTTTTCTAGTTTGTTGATAGAGTGGAGAGGGATTAGATCCTCTGTCAGGTTTCCATCACTGCCTATGTCCCTGTTAGGGAGATTTACCCTCTCTGTTTGTCTCTATTTGTCCTGTTTACTGTTATCATCAAATGTGGAAGTAAATGAAAACCCTAAATTTTGGGTGTCCCCAGAGCAGGAATAGAGGGGAAATCATCCAATGGTGACACTAGTTCTGGTGACAACCAGGGATTCCCTTACTTTGGAGGGATTTTCTCTCACTTCCTGTTTGGCTATGGGACAGGAAGTGAAGAGAAATCTCCTCAATGGGACACAGATTGAAAAAAAAAGCTGACAGGGGTATGACCCTTGTTTCAGACTATTGCAAACACAGACATCGCATGCGATTTGCACCTCATTGCTATGCAGATCACATGTCATGTCTGTGCAATGCAAATTCAGCCATACATTTTCTATAGCTAAACTCCCATTGCATTCCCAAGAAAATGCTGTAGGAACCTTTTTTTTCCCCGCACTGTAATCGGATCCCATGCGATCCAATTCCTGTCCGAATTCACAGTTTGCACTGCGATCTGCAAACCAATCTGGGGGTGTCATTACCTTTGTTTTGACACCAGCAGCTGTTCGCAGAGTGGGGTGTGAACTGCCTGCGGGGAGATGCAATGCGGGAACTCGCACAGGAATGGCGGTGGCTCCCGTATCGCAGTAGTGTGAACCCAGGCTAACCCCTCCTTACTCTATCCAAAAAAATAAAAAATAAAAGCTCTCTCTTTGGTTACACTTTAAGCCCAGAGACTGGTGGCCTTTTAATATTAGTAGGAATAGTATTGCACATAATATCAGATATACAGAACTTCAGTTTTGGGTGGAGTAATATTTTCTTTTTGGTGCCACACTATATTGCATTATTGTTTGATACACAGGATTTAAAATGTCCTTTTATTAGGGTTTACATCTCCCCCACCCCCTCCCTGTCTCTCTCCCATCTTCTCCCTTATGGCACAATAATAATGAGTATTATGTGGGTACAACGACTTTGGCAGGAGTGTCCAGTTTATATAGTGACTTAGGCTGGCCATACATGTTCAATTTTTGTTGTACAATTTTCTGTTAGATTTACCACAAACCACATAATGTGAGGTCAAAGCTAAACAACACTTTCACCTGTATCTAATTAGGCAGGCCTTTGTACTACATAGATTCTGTTTAAAGTGGAGTTCCACCCAAAAGTGGAACTTCTGCTTTAAGGCCTCCTGACCCCCTGATATGCCACATTTGGCATGTCCTTTTTTTGGAGGAAGCGGGTACCTAGATTTGACAGGTACCCATTCTCACTTCCTTAGCAAAAAATTGTTTGCTTTTTTATTTTATTTATTTCCATAAAAAGGCCCACCAAAATCTTCAGCACCAGGCCCATGATGCTCTTAATCCGGCCCTGCCTCTAATCCCCTAATACGTTTTGCTGGCCTTCTCTGCACTCTCTCCAGCTCCAACACATCCCTTCTGAGGACTGATGACCAGAACTGGACAGAATACTCCAGATGTGGTCGGACCAGTGATTTATAAAGTGGAAGGATTATAGTTTTGTCTCTGGAATACATCCCCTTCCTTATGCATGCTAATATTCTGCCAGCTTTAGCATCCGCAGCTTGACATTGCACACTGTTGCTAAGTCTATATTCTACTAAGACTCCCAGATCTTTCTCCATTTTTGATACGCCCAGAGGTCCCCCCCCCCCTAGCGTGTAATTTGCTTTTACGTACTATCCCTTATACTTATCCACATTAAACCTCATTTGCCATTTAGTTGCCCACTCTGTTATTTTGTTCAGGTCATTCTGCAAGATTTCTGCCTCCCAAAGTGAAGTTATTGCCTTACTCAATTTTGTGTCATCTGCAAAAACTGAGATCGAGCTACTGACCCCGTCCTCAATGCTATTTATGAATAAATTGAACAAAATTTGACCCGGAACTGAGCCTTGGGGGACCCCACTTACCACCTCAGACCAGTCCGAGTATGCATTATTTACTACCACCCTTTGGACATGCCCCTTTTAACCAGTTCCGTATCCAAGAGCAATCCTTGTGGTCGATTCCTGTAGACCTTAATTTATAAATCAACCGTTTGTGGGGAACTGTATCAAACGCCTTAGCAAAATCCAGGTACACCACATCCACAGGTTTCCCACTGTCTAGCTCACAGCTAACCTCCTCGTAGAATGTTAACAGATTGGTCTGACAGGAACGCCCCTTTGTAAACCCATGCTGATTACTGCTGATGATATTATTAATTTTAGCAAACTCTTGGATATAGTCCCTTATCATCCCCTCCAAAGGTTTACATACTATTGACGTCCGGCTGACTGGCCTATAATTACCCGGGATATGCCTTTGCCCTTTTTTGAATATTGGTATCTCGTTAGCTTTTCTCCAGTCACCTGGTACAGTTCCTGTCATAATACTGTCAGCAAAGATCAGGAACATTGGTCTAGATATAACCTTACTGAGTTCTTTAAGTTCTCTCCAATGTACACCATCCGGGCCTGGTGATTTACTTGTGTTAATTTTATCCAGCCCTTCCCTGATTTCACCCTCTGTTAGCCATAGCGGAAAGCCCTGTGAAGTACTGCTAACCATACAGTCTTGGTGAGTATACCCCTCTTTTTCCTGTGTAAAGACCGAGGAGAAGAAAGCATTAAGCACAGTTGCCTTTTCCGTGTCCTCTGTAACCATCCTCCCCTCATTGTTAATTATGTGTGCAACATGCTCTGACCTCGTTTTTTTTGCTGTTGATATATTTAAAGAATTTCATAGGGTTCTTTTTACTATCCTCCACTATTTGTCTCTCTCAAAGTTGATTTTAGCCCTTTTGATTTCGTATTAAAATTTCTTATTTAATTCCTTGTATTGTTTGAAAGCCAATAACATCCCCTTCAATTTTTATTTCTTGAAGGCCATTATCTTTTCTCCAATAAGCTTCTTTACATTACGGCTAAGCCAACCAGGTTTGGCTTTGGCTCTTTTAAATTTATTTCCCATAGGAATGCATTGCGAGATGCATTTGTTTAGTATATTCCTAAAGCAATCCCATTTGTCCTCCATGGTCAGTGATCCTAGGGTTTTGTCCTAGTTTATTTCCTCTATCATTGAGCACAGTTTGGGAAAGTTTGCCCTTCTAAAGTTTAGGGTTCTTATGTTGCCCTCATGCCTTACTATGTTGTGATTTACGCTGAATGCGATCGACCTGTGATCGCTAGAACCCAAGTTGTCCCGTACTCCTACATCTGAGATTAGGTCTGGTTCATTAGTAATTAATAGATCCAACGCTGCATTCATTCTGGTAGGAGAATCCACCATCTGAGACATGTAGTTGTCCTGTAAGGTTTCCATGAAGAGACAGGCCTTTTGTGAGTGTGCAATCAACTCTTCCCAGTTAATGTCAGGATAGTTAAAGTCCCCTAATATGATGACTGGTCCCAGCTTTACCACTTTAACCAACAGTGCCATAAATTCCAACTCTACCTCCTCTCTTTGGTTGGGTGGCCTATAGCAAACCCCCACAATTATTTTCCCCTTATCACCTTCCCTGTGGAGTTCTACCCACATGGATTCTAACTCTGTACTCATCCCTTCCATAATATCACTCCTCTCCACCACCCTTACATTATTCTTAACATAGAGACATACCCCCCCCTTTCCTTCCCTGTCCTTCCGATACACAGAATACCCTTGGATATTGGCCAACCAGTCGTGTAAGGCATCGAACCAAGTTTCTGTTATTCCCACAAGGTCTATGCCCTCCTCATGTACTGAAATTTCCAGCTGTTCCATTTTATTAGCTAGGCTCCTGGCATTTGCATATATCCCTCTTGGTTTAGTTGAAGTCGATATTGCATAGTGCTTAATTTTATTACTATATGGTTTGTGGTTTGTTCGAACAGCCCCCCTAATTTTAGATGATACAGACCTGCTGTCGCTACCGCCCCAATAATACTCTATACCCTTAGTTTCCTCCTGACTGACTCTACCACTGGGCTGTCCCCCCCACCTCCTAGTTTAAAAGCCCCTCCAACTTTGTGGCCATCTTCCTCCCCAAAAGAGCTGTACCGTCCCCATTAAGGTGCAGCCCGTCCTTACTAAAGAGCCGGTAACCGACTCAGAAGTCAGCCCAGTTCTCCAGGAACCTGAACCCCTCCTTCCTACACCAATTCCTCAGCCACTTAAGTCCCCTAATCTCCTTCTGCCTCTCTGGTGTGGCTCGAGGGACAGGCAGTATTTCAGAGAAAACCACCTTGCAGGTCCTATTGCTCAATCTATTCCCGAAGTCCCTGAAATCATTCTTTAGGATCATCCACCTTCCTCTTACTTGGTCCTTGGTGCCCACATGCACCATGACCACTGGGTCCTCCCCAGCCCTGCCCAATAATCTGTCTAACCGATCCGCGATGTGCCAAACTCGAGCGCCCGGTAAACAACATACTGTTCGGCTACCACGATCGTTTTGAAAGATTGCCCTATCTGTCTTCTTGATAATTGAGTCACACACTACCACAACCTGTCTAACCTTTCCTGAGTCTCTTCCCCCCCCCCTCCTTCCTGGAGCCGCCGCTCCCCTGGCAGCTGGGGGAGGGCGCCTGCTCCAGCAATGCCAACACTGAGCTGATATTTCCATCGTCATGCAACTTGGCATATTTGTTGGGGTGTTACAACTCAGGACTGGCCTCCCTGGCACTCTTCCCTCTACCCCTCCTTCTAACTGTCACCCAGCTGCCTACCTCTGCCTACCTCTGGTGCCTGTGTTTCCATGTCTCTACCCTCTTCTATCCCGGCCCCTGCCAGCACCTGATGGGTAATGTCCAAGCTCCTTTCCAGGTTGTTGATGCTACGCAATGTTGCTACCCTGTTCTCTAGATCCAGGATCTGGGCTTCCAGAGAAGCAAGTGGCTCACATCTTGCACAGCAGTATTCGCCCTCAATTGGTTTAATCAAGGAATGCGTACATGCAGCAAGAAGTGCACTGAGTGGCATACCCAATCCTGCCAGACATTATTACCCACTACTCTATGGGGAAAAATTAAGATACCTGATATTCCTTACCTACACTACCTCTATCTTCCCTGGTACTAACCCTAGGGTAATCACTAGTTGCTAGGGTAATCTCCAGTTGCCTACGGTACTCACCAGTCGCCTTACGGTACTCAAAAGTCACCTGCGGTCGCTAGGTCCTCCTAGTCGCTAGGGTAGTCCCCCAGTCCCAAGTAGGCTTGTGACGGTATCAGATTTTCATGCTGCGATTAATTGATTAAGGTTTTGCCACGGTATACGGTATTATCACGGTATTCTATTATTAAATTTAAATTATTAAATTTCCACCTCACTTCAATTTCATTGCTGAATTTAGGGGCTTTGGTTCACTTATGCACATTATTATATAGTCAGTCAGTACAGACTCTGTGAACCAGGCCTAAAATAGGTCATCAAGCAGTGTCTGGCCTAACTGGTGATAACTGGTCCTGGCGCTCGGCTCCGATCCGATGGCCTGGTCATTAAGAGGGCAAATCCTTGTGGTCAAGATGTGGTTAAACCTGAAGGAGGTGTTGTTTATAAATTACTTTACTATTGCTTTAGGCCTGGTTCACATGTATGCGGGTTGGCGGTTCGCATGTATGCGGGTTGGTGGTTCACATGTATGCGGGTTGGCGGTTCACATGTATGCGGGTTGGCAGCCCACATTTGCACAGGTATAGCAGCCCATTGATTTGAACGGGCTGCTATGCCCTCATTTTCCGCAGAAAAAAGGTGCATGCAGCATTTTTTTAAAATTCAGTGGCCTTGAAATCCATCCTGCTTTTGCACCATGCGACTAACCTGCAGTTCCTGCTCTGGCAAGCTTTCTGCATTTTTTGTATACGTGGGCACGGCATTTAAAAACAGTTTGCATGTGCAGCAACGGCAGGTAAGTCGCATGGTGCAAAAGAAGGATGGATTTCATGGCCACTGCATTTTTTAAAATTCTGCATGTACCTTTTTTCAGCTGAAAACGCAGGCATAGCAGCTCAAGCCCATTCACATCAATGGGCTGCTATGCCTGTGCAAATGTGGGCCGCCAACCCGCATACATGTGAACCGCCAACCCGCATACATGTGAACCGCCAACCCGCATACATGTGAACCACCAACCCGCATACATGTGAACCAGGCCTAAAGCAATAGTAAAGTCATTAATAGATAAAAACACCGGTCCTCCTGCAGGTTTAACCACTTCTGGATCGCAAGGATTTGCCCCTTTAAAGACCAGGCCATCGGATCAGAGCGCCAGGACCAGTCATATATATATATATATATATATATATATAAAATTAGAGCTGCACGATTCTGGCCAAAATGAGAATCACGATTTTTTAGCTTGGAATAAAGATCACGATTCTCTGTGTAACAAAAAAAAAAAATTGGGATAACTTTACTGTTACGTTTTTTTTTTTTTTTTATTCATTAAAGTCTATTAATTGCGTTTGAAAGACTGCTGCGCAAATACAGTGTGACATAAAATATTACAACAATCGCCATTTTTTTCTGTAGGGACTCTGCTAAAAAAATATATAAAATGTTTGGGGGTTCTAAGTACTTTTCTAGCAAAAAAAAAAACTGATTTTAACTTGCAAGCAACAAGTGTCAGAAAAAGATCCAGTCTTTAAGAGGTTAAACTTCCTTTCTCCCTGGCAGAGGGAAGGAAAAAATACAATGTAATCATTTTTGTTTATAGTTAGGAGACTAATGCCTCATACACACGTGCAGATTATCTGCAGACTTTTGTCTGCAGACTTACCAAAACCATATAATATGAGGTCAAACCTAAAGGCCCGTACACACGTACCGATCGTCAGCATACAAACGTCGGTGGACGAAGGATCTGCCGATTGTACGCGTGTTAGTATGGTGCCTCCGACAGATGTCTGCGCACAATCCGCGGACAAAAGTCTTTCTTGCAAACATGAAAATATTTGTATGCCGACACCAAAACGGACGATTGTTCGCCTGTCAGTACACAATTCTGCCGACACACAGCTACAAATCCCAACACGCATGATCAAACCAAATGAGTTCCCGGAAGAATTTTCTCTAGTAAACTCAACATTTTATTCAGAAAGAACTTTCGGCTCGCGGAAGTCCAAGAAATAGGTGAAATGCGGAGCACATGCTCATCTTGATAAATGTGAGAAGAAGGAAGATGCTGCTCATAATGCCATACTTTTCTAATAAAAAGGCATGTGTTCTGTTATGATGAAGATAATGTTTGTCTATTCTATCTGTTCTATCAAATTTTATAATTAAATAATTTGAACTCTTCACCATTATTTTTGTATTTTCACACCAAAGATCTAACTATTGATATGACCCTTTATTCTTGTATGAATTAATGTCTAAAACATATTTTTCAGGTTATGCACAATATTAAACATGTTAACAAATTCAGATAGGCCATTTTTTATTTTCAATTTTCTTTATTTTTTGGATCTCAGCAAAAAAAAAACAAAGCAAACATCAATACTTTCCGTATAACTAAACATAAAAAAGGTCCATTTGGACAAAATTAAACTAGAAACTGGCAAACAGGGGTAAAATAAATAATAGGGGGTTACAAAAATTAAAGTTGCTGGTAACTGAAATCAGGTTGCCATGAGGGCAGGTTTGGATCCTGCTGGCCATATTGCCACTGGCCATGTGGCATTTGGCGAGGTGGTGGGTGTTGTGGAGGTGGAGGTGGAGGTGGAGGTGGAGGGCACGGGTGCTCCTGGCATGCATGGCTGTGCTCATTAAGTATGCCGTTTTCAGCCTTTTGCAGCACATCGAGGATGATTTTTCTGGCATACTGACACTGCCTGAGGTCCACCTTATCTAAAATTTTTGCCGTCATGTTGCCGAAGGACTCATTGGCCTCCGGTTTCCGACGTAGGGCTATGGTGGCCTCCTGGATAAACTCGTCGGTGATGTCATCCACGTGCTTCCTCTTTTGCCTCCGTTTGGCAGGAGGAGGTGGTGGTGGAAATAGTTCCACAGGCTCCTCAGGCTCCGCAGGCTCCCCAGGCTCCTGGCTGCAACCTGGCTCCTCCTCAGTGACACTTCCCTGTTGATGAAATGAACAATTGATTAGAATGTTATAGTGTATATAATAAGTCATGTTTGTTATATTATTGTGAACAAATAGCAGACTTTACATACAGTGGCATATCTAGGGTCTCCAGTGCCCTTGTTGAGGAGCTGTATTTGGCAACAACCCCCCCCCCCCCAAGATCAATGTAAAACTGTAACCCACCCCCCCAAAAAAAAATTAAAGGGCATTAAAAGTTTCTAATTTGCCCCTTGTTTGCCCAGTGTAGAGCTCTCTAGTGGGCAATCATTGTCTCAGGTGTGAAAAAGAAAGAGAGGGTTGAGAGATAGAGAGAGGGAGAGAAAGAGGGGGTGTGAGAGAGAGAGGAGGGGGTTGCAGAGAGAGAGGGGCCTGAACTTGCAGAGGACTTGATGTAGGGCATTGAGGGTGAAGCAGTGCAGGGAAACATGAATAAGGAAGCCACCTGCCTTGCTGACCCAGAGTGAGAGACCAGAGACATGGAAGCAAGGATGGATGGATCATTTGCAGGAGCTGTTAGTTTTGTATTAAAAAACGTTGAGCCAGAGGAATGCTGAGGCTACAGCAGTGTTTGTTAGGACCAGAGGTGTGCTGGGGATGCAGCAGTGTTTGTAAGACCAGAGGTGTGCTGGGGATGCAGTGAGAGGCAGTCTCAGTCTCCTGGTCTTTTGGCTCAGCTGCTCTCAATGTTTTACACCTGCATGAAGCTGCTCTCAATGTTTTACACCTGCATGAAGCAGCTCTCAATGTTTTACACCTGCATGAAGCTGCTCTCAATGTTTTACACCTGCATGAAGCTGCTCTCAATGTTTTACACCTGCATGAATCCGCCTGCAAACTGGGGGTTCTGGGGTGTGCAGGCTGAGTGGATTGTTAAAATAAACAATAAAACAATGCCAATGTTTTTGTGACCCACCCCCCTTGGCCTGCGCCCCTGGCGGTTGCCTGTCATGCCAACCCCTTGCTATGCCCGTTTACCTAAAGGGTCAATTATGGTTTAGCTTATAATTTTGTTACATGATTACATTTTAGCAGACAATATATTGTGAAATGCCATAACTGAGTAAAACTCTCCTCCAGGAAATCCTCATCCTGGCTTGGATCTACAGACACTGAGCCCTCTGCCGAAGTCGAAGGCAGCGTAGAAATTGACGGCCTGGATTCCATGGTGTCTGCCAGGAACCGCATGTTATCAAAGTACCACAGCCGTGGTACATATACATTCCGTGCCCCTGCTCCAGACTGGGTGGAATCTTCTATTTTTTTTAACTCCCGCCTGTAGGCAGTGCGAATACTGTTTATTTTTTTGCGGATATAATCAAAATTTGCCCCAGGACAGACGGGCTTGTAGAAGGCCACCAAATGTTCCATGGCCTGTTTTCTGAGTTTTCTATTTTTATAATCTGCGGACTTGACTTGCCACAAACAGGGCAGTTGCCTGAATTCATCAATGAAACTGATGAGAAAGTTGTGGGTGGTGAAATTGTCCACCATATTGCAGGACAGTATATGCCTGCAAGACACAAAACAACACAAAACATATTAAAATAGCATGTATTTTGGCACATAATAAAGATATTCCTAATAAAAGCTGTATAGGGCCCAAAACACACACTTTCTATTAAAAGAGTCGTACCTTTGTTTGTGGGGAAAAGTCGTGATTCGCCGCTCGATCGTGCTCCAACTCTCGATATGTCCGCTAGCGAATCGTCGGCCGAACGATCTGGCGTCCTTTAAATACAGCGCAGGCGTCAACTCCTCCTCCAGTGGCGGGCTTGTGCAGGGGTGTGTACGTGCCGAAGATCAGGCCTACATGCGACACTCACACCTGAAGCAGAGGAACAATCTTTTAATCAAGAAGAATGTCTGAAAGATCTCAGAGTTCATCAAGTGGGGGCCGAAGTGATTGGGCCACCAGAAAATCAAGGGCTACACCCATGTCAAAGCCAGAAATGGTGGAGATGGTCTCCATTTTAGAAAAAATGGATTATGATGGCAAGTTGGCTAATTACGAGCAGCCCAATGCCAGGAAAGATGGCATCATGGACAAGGTGGTGGCCTGTTTGGTCAAAAAATTCGGTGTCGAGCGATCGAAAGATCAGATTCGGAAACGGTGGTCTGACCTCAAACACCGTGAGCAGGATCAGCTTTCCCAAATCCATCGGATTTTGAAAAAAAGTAAGTTTTATTTTTTCTTTATTTTTTTAATCATGCAATATGTTTTTTATAATTTGGTGTATGTTGTATTAACATGTCTAGATTATAATGTCTATGTAAAAAGTTAGATTACTCATTTTAGTTGTCATGTCGTGATTTGATCGATCTATTGTTGATGTTTTAGTATATGACATTAAAAGTCAGGAAGCCATAGTTAAAAATATATGTATTGTGTTGCAACGAACGTTCTTTCCTGCACGAATCTTCTCAGCAAACATTCCTATTAATCACAGATTATTATTCAAACCTTTAAATAGGAGAAAAACGTAAACTCCGTGCCAAACTATGGGAAAGGAGGAGGAGAGGTCTGGCAGCTCCATCGGCAGTTGCCGAACAAGATGAGGACATGGGCACAGAAGGTGGCACAGATTCCACTAAAGGTAATTGGTTCCTATGCACTGTCAAACATTCATGTACCATATTTTTCGTAGATAACCATGTACATGTCTTCATATTTGTTACTAAAAGAGCTATCAAGCAGGGCACCATGTCCTAACAAATGTACCTCTTGTGACTTTTATGATATGGCCAATGTTTTGTATTATGTAGATGAAGACATTATTCCGGAAATAATCCTGGTGGAGCCAACAAGTGATGAGACACCAGAGCAACAAGAAGGTTGGTAGTCACAGATTTTTGTGTAGTGGGATCATAGAAATATGTGTATTTGCAATGATTGTTTAACCTTATATTCTTGTATTCCCTTACAAATTTACATTGCAGATGTTGCATCATGCCAGGATGTGGCATCCCCAGCCAGGTCAGAAGCCCGATCTCCTGGCAACTTGCCAAGCAGCATGGAAGCCAGTTCCGAAACTGTGGAGGAACCAGGACCAAGTGTCCAAGAGCCAATTGTGTGCCCACGTAGGTTTTTGCAGAATGATTTTTATCAGTGTTATTTTTAGCCTCCAATTTACAACACTAGTTCCCTATGGGAGCCTCTTTATTTGAATGGAAGTCGCACCGTAAGTCGGATCAGGATGCTCTGACTTGCGGGGCCACTTGCGTTGTGAAGATTTTTGAGGGGGAACTACACCAAAAAATTGAACAACCCACCGTGGGTGTCCCCCCAAGTTCACAACCAGGCCTTTTGTGTGTGGTATTGAGTTTGAGGGTATGCCCACAACAAAAAGACAGCGTGGGTTACCCCCAAAACCCCTACCAGACCCTTATACAAGCATGCAGCTTGTCAGGCCAGGAAAGAGAACGAGCAAGCGGACCAAACACCCCCTGGACCACAGCAGGACACATGCCCTCAACATGGGGGGGTTTTGTTGCTTTGGGCCAGGGGGCCTCTGCACCGCACACCCAAAAGCACCTTACTCCCATGTAGAGGAGGACAAGAGCCTCATCCCCACAACCCTGTCTGGTGGTTTTGGGGGGTCATGCAGCCAGGGGGTTCCTAGGACTTTGGAAGCAACCTTTAACAAAGGGTGGCCCCCAGATCCCAGACCCCAATCCCTATGTGAATGGGTATGGGGTACATAGTACCCCTACACATTAACCACATAAATGGAAGTGTATGTGAATAACGACAGGAGACGTTTATGAAATGTTCTTAAATATCTTCATCCGGTCTTCTCCACTCTGCTCTTTGGATCTTCTCCTCTCCACTCTTCTGCTGTCCAATCTTCTGCTCTTATGTTGTCTGCTCTTTTGCCCTAGGCTCTTCTTCTTCCTCCTGTCCTCCTCCGATGCTGTTGCCGTGCATTCTGCCCGTCTCTGGTCTCTGCATCTTAATATATATACATTACGACCATGCCCTCACAATGACGTCATCATGCGTTCACACCCCTAATAAATCTATAGTAAGCTCAGGAGACCGGCAGAATCATCAGCAACAGCATCGGAGGAGGACAGGAGGAAGAAGAAGAGCCTAGGGCAAAAGAGCATAAGAACAGGGTAGGTATTAACTCGAGAGGAATTTAAGATTACCTGGACACCAAATGTTTCTCTATTATTATGACCTCATGTAGGTGATTCACATTGACTCATTTTTTTTTATTTTTTACAGACCATGTTTTACATAGTTGCACATTAGCCAAATTGACCCGTGAGGCTCTCCAATGCTGCGCAGACCTGGAACAAATAAAGGAGACTGCAACGGCATTACAAATCAAAATGCGCAATTTTGTGGACATGATTGGCAAATTTTAAGCCACAATTTTACTACGTTTTTAATGTTTGTATTGGGATGTTCCTGATGTTACAAATTTTTTATAATGTTTTATGGCATTTTAATTACACTCAGATGTTAAAGAGTGTACCCAAGTTTGGGAAAAGCACTTTACAACACCCTAACCCTAACCCTAACCCTAACCCTAACCCTGTGAATGTTTGATACTAAAACGTTTTTACATTCAACAATGTGTGTTCAATTCTTTATTAGACTTTCGTTGGGGGGTCGAGGTCTAAAGCTGTGTAAAGAAGCACTAAATGTATGATGGCTGTCCTATTCCCATATTTACATGTTAATGAAAGCATTTTGGACACTGCCATATGCGAGTTGCTGGAGGTGTCAATGAAATGTTAAAGATACCCCCAGTTTTAACGCATATCACAGTGCGATCTGACATTTCACACAGGATCGGATCACACAAGTTTGAACGATTGTGCGATCCTATCCTGATGCGGCTGAATAAATGCATCATGTGCGACTTTTGTGCGAGTGCAGTGCGAATTGAGCCATACAAACTGTATAGCTGATTTTCGCATGAACATCTGATCGCATGTAATAAAGGAGCAGTGCGCTACGATATTACATGCCATCAGATGTGCAGTGTGAATTGAGACATACACTTTGTATGGCTACATTCGCACTGAACACGCATACAAGTCGCACATGACCCTTTATTTCTGATGTATCTGGATTGGATCGCACAGTGCTTAACACTTGTGGAATACAATCCTGTGCAAAAAGTAAGTGGCGGGTCACCCTTATGCAATGCTGGAAGGCTGCAAAGTCGCAGACTTCCCGCATCGCATAAGTGTGACTCAACACTCAAGGTACTAGCAGTCCTAGGATTCAATATGGCATTGATATTGCCAGTAGCAATCAGTGTAGGGAGATCAGTGTAATCTATAGTGTATTGCTTGTTCGTTGCTCTAGTTCACTTTCCATTACCTATATATATAACACTTTGAGATGAACAATGATCAAGTTTCACATAACACTGACATATCCTAACATTGGTGGGCAGTGAGAAGGATGTCATAAATGAACACAACATAACAGGTGTAGGTACTTTGTTAATACCCTAATGTATTATATGAAATATATAGTATGGGCAACTTCTGGACAATGAACACCAATGTAAGGTGACATTAGATGAACCTTGGGTGTGACCTAGTTCTCAATGTGACAGGGTTTGTGTACATTTTGTGGGGTGCAGAAGGCCCTTGTATTTACACCACTGGCTAAAAAATAACACATGGCCATCATCACTTTGGATCAGCTGGTGAGAGACTACAGTCAAGAAACACACTGATGAATGTATTAACCCTTCCAAAGTCACACATATATAACACATGATTAACCCAAATAATTGTGTTTGGCATATGTGCCCAAATGATTATAATCCACAATACAGAATCATTGCAATTTTTGTTTAATGTGTTGAAAAATAATATATCTCTGACATTTATCTTGTGTGTCCAATCTTTAACAAGATTAATGGGTGTGTGACAGTGATTGCTGCCAGGACACAGCTCCTCTCCCCACGAAATAGTCCAGATATTCCTGGCGGATCTGACGGGCCCTGTGTGATGCCAATGCTGACCGTCCAACTTCCATTGACGGCATGGACTCCACTTGGTTAGAAGGTTGGGCCTCTCCACTTGTACCTGGCATAGCAGGGTCAGTATCCAGTTGCTGCAATACATAATTTTGTGCATTCCTGCGTAGGAAGTTGTGCAAAATGCAGCAACACAAGACCACATTATCCACTTTGTACAGTGCCAGGTTTATGGACGTCAGGAATATCCGGAACCGGTTGGCCATTATCCCGAAGGCATTCTCCACAACTCTGCGAGCTCTGGACAACCGGTAGTTGTAAATCCTTTGGTCTGGGGTGAGGTTCCTCTGAGGGTAGGGCTTCATGAGATGCTCCCCAAGCGCAAAAGCCTCATCTGCGATAAACACAAAGCTCATACCCTCAACAGTTTGCTCCCTGGATGGCAGGTTCAGAGTGCCGTTCTTTAGACGACGAGCGAACTCCGTCTGATCAATAACTCCCCCATCCGAATTGCGGCCATTTTTGCCAATATCCAAAAAAATAAACTCATAGTTTGCATTAACTATGGCTAGCATGACTATACTAAAAAAACCTTTATAATTATAAAAAAATGTGCCGGAATTCGGAGGGGGGACAATGCGGACGTGCTTCCCATCAATAGCACCCCCACAATTGGGAAAATTCCACTTCTCCAGAAATTGATCAGAAATCTCCAGCCATTGCTCTGCGTTTGAAGGAAACTGTGGGGAAAAAATAAAAAAAATAAAATTAGTGCTTGAGCACATCACATTATTAATTACACACACAGTTGTCTGTTAAATGCTTATGCAACTTGCTAAAAAAATATACAACAGGAAGGCAAAGGTTTGGATATGGGGATGTAACATCTACATACATTTATTTTCAACCTCCTATTGTTCTTATATTGTAAAGGGCCATACACACTAGAAGATTCTCTGAAGACTTTTTCGTGCAGATTTACCTTTTCTATGTAGTGCAAGGGCCTACCAGATTGCATAGGATTTGAAAGTGTTTGTTGGACCTTATATTATTTGGTTTTGGTAAATCGGAAGGATAAATTGTTCTGACAATCTTCTAGTGTGTATGGCCCATTATACTCACCAGCTAGAGCTGAGATTTACAAACTACGGCCATCCAGCTGTTGCAGAACTACACATCCCATGAGGCCTTGTAATTCTCTGACATTCACAGACATGACTAGGCATGATGGAAATTGAAGTTCGTGAACAACTGGTGGGCCATAGTTTGAAGACCTCTGAACTTGAGCTTTGGTATATGCTGACTTTGAGATTTAGCATGTGGGTGGGGGATGGGTAAGTAAAACTGGGCATTTATACATCAATAAGGGCTTGTGGTCAGTGAAGGTTTTAACATCATTACATAAACATACAGAATCATAGGTGGGAATGGATGGACTGATGTATTTTAGATAAATCATTAACTAGGTACTAAAACATTGGCCAAGGAATAATTGTTTGAGGGAAAGCAATAAAATTAGATAAATTCGACATACTGTTAACAGGCAATGCGTTTAGGGACACATAGGAGAGAATGGTGGGGTGGTTAGTGGGTAATTTTACAAATGGTTAAAGATAATCTACATCTTTACTACTATGTGCATGCGGACAGAGGGTAGTTTACAAATAATGGCCTGTGTCAATTGCTGTACATCCAAAAACATCATAATTCAGGTGAAACTAGTAATACATGTAATGTAATGTAAAAAATCAAACATACCTTGATATAGTCCTTCTGCAAGACCTTGATGATGGCAGAGCAGGTCTCAGGGATGATGACTCCAAGTGCTTGGGGGGAGATGCCTGTGGTGAACTTCAGATCCTGCAGGCTTCTCCCTGTTGCAAGATACCTCAACGTCGCAATTAACCTTTGCTCAGGAGTAATTGCAAGCCGCATACAAGTATCCTGCTTCAGAATATAGGGGGACACCAGGGCAAGAAGACGGTAAAAGATGGGATCCGTCATCCTCAAATAATTCCTGAAGTCATCAGGATTATTTTCCTGGAGCTCCCTCAGCAAGGACATATGAGAAAATTGATCACGGTTAAGCAACCAATTTTTCGTCCAGGAGGTCCGCTTCTTCTTCCTATTGCTCGTACGTCGTCTCAGAGCCAAAACTCCAACACTAACGACAGCAATGGACGAATTCACGGTCGCCATAATAAATTCTCGAACGATGTCTCGGAAAATAGCGAAATGTCGTCAACCAAACAAATGCTACCGAAATCAGCGCGAGATGCCCAGAAGGGTCACGGCCAAACACTCACTTCCTCTTTTGTAGCGGCGAACGTGCGTGGAACGTAGTGACGTCATTTTCTGTCGGAAGACAAATGTCCTGGGCAAGTTTAGAGCACTTTTCAACAGACAAACAACAAACACACCAGCCGCGAACATTTGTAGGACGTTCCGTCGGCCGACGATCGGTACGTGTGTACGGGGCTTAAACACTTTCAATTTGTATGCAATCTGGCAGGCCCTTGCACTACATAGAAAAGGTAAGTCTGCAGACAAAAGTCTGCAGATAATCTGCACGTGTGTACGGGGCATTAATGCTGAAAGGTGTGAGTGAATGAGTCATCCAGCTCACTGAAATGTATCAATTCACAAGTCAGGCAGACTTGACAGAGAAACTCGGTATTTTAAAAATGCCACAATAACAATACCGTGGCTATGCAATACCGCGATATATCGAATTACCGAAAACCGGCATATGTCTAGTCCCAAGGTGTACCCGGTCCCAGTCGCTACAGTAGCTCCCCCAGGCACTGCGGTTACCACCAGACGCTAGCTTACTCCTTCGCTAAGGTTTACACCTAGGTTTCCACCTAGTCACCTTGTATCAGCCCACGGTTTATGTATAAATTCTCTAGTGAATTTTGATGTTAACATCACTTGGGCACCTTTTATTTAGCACATGCACTTCAATAATTGTAATTTTTTTGCAAATAATTTTTGCATATGTTGCACAATATTTTCTATATATTTTCTGGTTTATTGCTTTTTTGGTTTATGATAAACTGAACAGATATACTAGTTGTACTTTGCACCAAAAGCTAATTTAATTTAACAACAGGTGCTACCTTGGTAGCAGTCTAAAGGGGGGGCAGCAGCTCTTTGCACACTGTACAGGATGCCAAGGTTGGGTCCTGGACGGGTGCTATATAGTACCAATATTTGGGTTGGGGTCCCTTTTTTAAGGAGGTGTGGTAGACAAGTACTCAGGGGGTCACCCAGGAGGGGTGAGGAATTCCCATGAATAGCCTTAAATCAGGAGAAGACCGACTCGCAGGCAGTTCTCTCTGTGTTTAATAGGGAGATATTTGGGACCCAGAATTTTCCGAGACCCTGAAGTGATGTTTGGGTGGGAAGGGGTCTCCACCTCTGACTAAAGGCTTCCAGCACACACAGGGTTAAGAACCTCCAGGAAGCAGCTCTTAACAGCCACAAACAAAGTAGTGATAGGTGTGGTGGTGAGGAGGAGTTGGTGTATACACCTGTCTTTGAGAGCTGTGAGTTTGCTGGAGGCTGGAAAACCGGATTTAACAAGGACTGTTAAACCTTGGGGGTGAAGATCCATCTACAAACTGAATGGGTTTTTGCTTTTACTTTGTGCTGAAGACAAGCTGACTTTATTTTGTATTTTTGTGCTTGTGTGCTGCTGGAAGCCGTATTTTGTTTTGCTTGCTGAATAAAAGCCCTTTTGTTTAAAGTTTAACGGTTTTTGTACTCGGCCCTATGGACCCACAATCCCCCAAACTTTACAACATGTAGCACTTTATTACACATTGTTGATTATATACACATTTAGAGTGAGCTCAGACTATATATATATATATACACCCCTCACATTTTTGTAAATATTTTATGCTATCTTTTTATGTGACAACACTGAAGAAAGGACACTTTGCTATAATGTAAAATATTGAGTGTACAGCTTGTATAACAATGTAAATTTGCTGTCCCCTCAAAAAAACTCAACGCCATTAATGTCTAGACCGCTGGCAACAAAAGTGAGTACACCCCTAAGTCAAAATGTCCAAATTGGGCCCAATTAGCCATTTTCTCTCCCCGGTGTCATGTGACTCATTAGTGTTATAAGGTCTCAAGTGTGAATGGAGAGCAGGTGTGTTAAATTTGGTGTTATCGCTCTCACTCTCTCATACTGGTCACTGGAAGTTCAACATGGCACCTCATGGCAAAGAACTCTCTGAGGATCAGAAAAAAAGAATTGTTGCTCTTCATAAAGATGGCCTAGGCTATAAGAAAATTGGCAAGACCCTGACACTGAGCTGTAGTTTGGTGGCCAAGACCATACAGCGGTTTAACAGGACAAGTTCCACTCAGAACAGGCCTCGCCATGGTCGACCAAAGGAGTTCAATGCACATGCTTAGCGTCATATTCAGAGGTTGTCTTTGGGAAATAGATGTATGAGTGCTGCCAGCATTGCTGCAGAGGTTGAGGGGTGGGGGATTAGCTTGTCAGTGCTCAGACCATACGCTGCACACTACATCAAATTGGTCTGTATGTCTGTCATCCCAGAAGGAAGCCTCTTCTAAAGATAATTCATAAGAAAGCCCGCAAACAGTTTGCTGAAGACAAGCAGACTAAGAACATGGATTACTGGAAGCATGTCCTGTGGTCTGATGAGACCAAATTAAACGTATTTGGTTCAAATGTGTCAAGCGTGTGTGCCGGCAACCAGGTGAGGAGTACAAAGACAAGTGTGTCTTGCCTACAGTCAAGCATTGTGGTGGGAGTGTCATGGTTTTGGGCTGCATGAGTGCTGCCGCCACTAGGGAGCTACAGTTCATAAAGTGAACCATGAATGCCAACATGTACTGTGACATATTGAAGCAGAGCATGATCCCCTAACTTCGAAGACTGGGCGGCAGGGCAGTATTCCAAGATAACGACCCCAAACACACCTCCAAAATGACCACTGCCTTGCTAAAGAAGCTGAGGGTAAACGTGATGGACTGGCCAAGCATGTCTCCAGACCTAAACCCTATTGAGCATCTGTGGGGCATCCTCAAATGGAAGGTGGAGGAGCGCTAGGTCTCTAACATTCACCAGCTCCGTGATGTCGTCATGGAGGAGTGGAAGAGGACTCCAGTGGCAACCTGTGAAGCTCTGGTGAGCTCCATGCCCAAGAGGGTTAAAGCAGTACTGGAAAATAATGGTGGCCACACAAAATATTGACACTTTGGGCCCATATTGAACATTTTCACTTAGGAGTGTACTCACTTTTGTTGTCAGCGGTTTAGACCTTAATGGCTTTGTGTTGATTTCTTTTAAGGGGACTGCAAATTTACACTGTTATACAAGCTGTACACTCACTACTTTACATTGTAGCAAAGTGTCATTTCTTCAGTGTTGTCACATGAAAAGATATAATAAAATATTTAAAAAAATGTGAGGGGTGTACTCACTTTTGTGAGATACTGTATATATAAATATATTTCTATTTCTATTAGTCATGACCCTCTGACCTTACCATATGTGTCATCATTCCTTTAAAACTACTCCAGACCCTGCAATAAGATAGAGGTGTGTATGTATTAGACATATGCCGGTTTTCGGTAATTCGATATATCGCGGTATTGCATAGCCACGGTATTGTTATTGTGGCATTTTTAAAATACCGAGTTTCTCTGTCAAGTCTGCCTGACTTGTGAATTGATACATTTCAGTGAGCTGGATGACTCATTCACTCACACCTTTCAGCATTAAGTCTCCTAACTATAAACAAAAATGATTACATTGTATTTTTTCCTTCCCTCTGCCAGGGAGAAAGGAAGTTTAACCTCTTAAAGACTGGATCTTTTTCTGACACTTGTTGCTTGCAAGTTAAAATCAGTTTTTTTTTTGCTAGAAAAGTACTTAGAACCCCCAAACATTTTATATATTTTTTTAGCAGAGACCCTACAGAAAAAAATGGCGATTGTTGTAATATTTTATGTCACACTGTATTTGCGCAGCAGTCTTTCAAACGCAATTAATAGACTTTAATGAATAAAAAAAAAAAAAAAACGTAACAGTAAAGTTATCCCAATTTTTTTTTTTTGTTACACAGAGAATCGTGATCTTTATTCCAAGCTAAAAAATCGTGATTCTCATTTTGGCCAGAATCGTGCAGCTCTAATTTTATATATATATATATATATATATATATATATATATATATATATATATATATATATATATATATATATGACTGGTCCTGGCGCTCTGATCCGATGGCCTGGTCTTTAAAGGGGCAAATCCTTGCGATCCAGAAGTGGTTAAACCTGCAGGAGGACCGGTGTTTTTATCTATTAATGACTTTACTATTGCTTTAGGCCTGGTTCACATGTATGCGGGTTGGTGGTTCACATGTATGCGGGTTGGCGGTTCACATGTATGCGGGTTGGCGGTTCACATGTATGCAGGTTGGCGGCCCACATTTGCACAGGCATAGCAGCCCATTGATGTGAATGGGCTTGAGCTGCTATGCCTGCGTTTTCAGCTGAAAAAAGGTACATGCAGAATTTTAAAAAATGCAGTGGCCATGAAATCCATCCTTCTTTTGCACCATGCGACTTACCTGCCGTTGCTGCACATGCAAACTGTTTTTAAATGCCGTGCCCACGTATACAAAAAATGCAGAAAGCTTGCCAGAGCAGGAACTGCAGGTTAGTCGCATGGTGCAAAAGCAGGATGGATTTCAAGGCCACTGAATTTTAAAAAAATGCTGCATGCACCTTTTTTCTGCGGAAAATGAGGGCATAGCAGCCCGTTCAAAACAATGGGCTGCTATACCTGTGCAAATGTGGGCTGCCAACCCGCATACATGTGAACCGCCAACCCGCATACATGTGAACCACCAACCCGCATACATGCGAACCGCCAACCCGCATACATGTGAACCAGGCCTAAAGCAATAGTAAAGTAATTTATAAACAACACCTCCTTCAGGTTTAACCACATCTTGACCACAAGGATTTGCCCTCTTAATGACCAGGCCATCGGATCGGAGCCGAGCGCCAGGACCAGTTATCATCACCAGTTAGGCCAGACACTGCTTGATGACCTATTTTAGGCTTGGTTCACAGAGTCTGTACTGACTGACTATATAATAATGTGCATAAGTGAACCAAAGCCCCTAAATTCAGCAATGAAATTGAAGTGAGGTGGAAATTTAATAATTTAAATTTAATAATAGAATACCGTGATAATACCGTATACCGTGGCAAAACCTTAATCAATTAATCGCAGCATGAAAATCTGATACCGTCACAAGCCTAGTATGTATGTATGTATGTATGTATGTATATATGTATCTTATTGCAGGGTCTGGAGTAGTTTTAAAGGAATGTGATTACACATATGGTAAGGTCAGAGGGTCATAGCTAATAGAAATACACACACACACTTAATAGCATAAAACAATTACTAAGCTTCATGTAAATCAATAACTATTAAAAATCCAAGAAATGGACCATATAATTTCTGCATAAACTATTCAGAGAAATAGCAGTTTATCACATACTCTATTATGCAATACATTCACCTGGAAATAATTTTAACTAAATGTTACAAAAGAGCAATGCTGATACCTAAAGTGTAAGTCCACCCTAAAACGAAATTTCTGCATCTATAGACATACGCGATCTAACACTAACCTATCTAGCCCTGTAAAGAGGAAATCAGTATACATACCTTTTTTTTAAAGCCGATTCAATCCGGTCTCCAGCGGCGGAAGCTCTGCAGAGGACTGTGTGAAAAGAATGGGGAGGGATATCACCCTTAGACTTACTATGGGGCTTCCGTTGTCCGAGGTGTCCTCTGCACCCGCCTCCACAGCGAAGTCGCGGCTGACAACTCAGCGTGGGATTGGGCCGGATCGGCTTCAGAACAGGTAAGTATACTGATTTCTTCTTTACAAGTCTAGATTGGTTAGTGTTAGATCGTGGATGTCTGAAGATGCAGGGATTTTAGGGTTAAGTTGGACTTCTACTTTAATACATATTTTGGTTAAACAAATTCTGGTTTTAGCTGAAGCATACCCCTATCCTTTGTAGACCCTTTATGCATACTTATTCCTTACATAGTCTTCACACTGTGACATAGCCCTGTGGAAAGGGACAGCAAGAAACGAGGAACTACAATACTCAGGGTGCCTAGTGAGATGAGGCAGAGCAAGAAGGAGGGAAAAAGAGAGCTGGGAGCCTGTACGGGAAAAAAAATCACATGTGGGCATACAGAGGCTGCAGGCACAAGCTGGCACAAGCTTTGGAGTGGAGAAGAGAAGTAGAAGAAGATCTTTGGCTGGCGGCCACTGGAGAGAAAGTCATAAGGCTCCAGGCTGCACACTTGCTTGTGTGGACTGAGCTGCTGCAGGGAGACCAGCTTCCCAACCTGTCTTCCATGTTCTGCTACAGGACCCTGAGAGGGGAAACAGCGAGTAATGAGACCTATGTTTGCTGCTGTAAGGTGCCTGGTGTGAGGACTGAGGAGCTGCAATCATAGTTTGGGGACTGCATGACTTGTGTGTGGAATGGCTGCTGTGAGCTCAGAGTAAAGTAAGGACTCCAGGGAGGGAAAAGGCTGCAGTTTAATCCAATACTGGCTTGTTGGAGTGGTGAGAGGCCCTTTTGTCAATTGTTCAATAACCACTCCATGGCTTTTATTGCTGTGCAAAGTTGATGCCTGTGGAAAATTTGCCTTACAACCTTTACTTTTTTCCCTTGGATAATAAATGGATTATAAACACTCTTGTTTGAGAGGAAGAGAGCTCTAATGGAAGAATCAGGGCACCAGCATCGGCTAACTTCATTTAGACCCACTGGCCAGTTATGTGCAGCTTTAGATGCTCTATTGAGTTGTATTATCATAGTTGGTTACTCCACTAATTTTTTCCCTGCAGAGCTTTTCTTGTTTATGCCAATTTAAAGCCACAGGTGTGCCAAGGAGTGTGGTGCTTCTTTCAGAGTAGTGCACACTGGTGTAGCGCTACCCAGAAGACCTATTTCCCTCCACACAGCTCCCACAGCCAGGCAAAAGGAATTTTCCACACTCTCTCCAATGGCTCAGTAAAACAGTTTTAGGGATTTATTTTTTAAGGAATATTGTAGAAACCATAAACTTGAATGGGTAATAGGGGTTCATGGGATACACCAGGGTCCTCTAATTCATCCTGTATTGAATTGTATTGTAACTGTGTTGTCTTCCCTCACATTGTAAAGCGCTGCACAAACTGTTGGTGCTATATAAATCCTGTATAATAGTAATAATAATAATAATACCCCAAGTGAAGAAATACTGCAGAATTATTTACAAATGGTTGGGACATCTTGAGTCTCTGACTGCTCTGCTCAAACTGAAAAAGTGCTCTACAATAGTGGAAGAAGTGGTACAGCAAACTGAAGTAAAAGTTCCAAACAGTTCTAATGTGAGCACAGCACCTGGCTGCTCCAGTCCCAAGTTTAGAGATTTGGCGCTGTCTTGCACTGCACTTAAAGCGGAGTTCCGGGCACAGAAGTCATTTTTTAATAAACATACCCCCGGGACAGTCAGGGCTAGCACATTCCACAATGGCTAGCCTCTGATCTGTCCCGGTTCGCACTTACCTTTTAGAAGAAATACTTACTTATAAAATTTCTTCCACAGCGTTTCCATCTCTCTTGTGGGCAGCTGAAGCCGGCGCGGTCCTCTTCTGTGTCTTCTTCCGCGTCTTCTTGTCCCAGAATGCGCCTGCACCGGCCCCTCTCGTCACTTCCGGTGCGGCGCCGCATTCCTAAACAGCTTCTGGGCATGCCCAGAAGCTGTTTAGCAGGGGAATGCGGCGTCGCCCGGAAGTGACGAGCGGGGCCGGTGCCGTCGCATTGATTCCTGGGAGCGATGACGTTCAGCTCCCAGGAATCATAGCGAGACAGGAAGTGACGGGGTGAGCCGCGGCTCCGAGGGAGGAAGTACTCTGAGGTGAGTATTTACGATCTTCAATTAAAAGGTAAGTAAGCAAAAAAAAAAAAAATAACTATCCAATTCCTTTTCGGGTGATCTCGAACTAGCGGAGGGGCACAAAAAAAAAATATTGTTTTTGTGCCCGGAACTCCGCTTTAATTAAGCTATGCTTGGACCCGGATCCATGAGGTATTACACTTCACTGTCCTCTCCTTCTCTTAGGGTGTGTTGGCTGGTGTGTACTCACTGAGTCTTCTCTTTAAGAAGCGCCTAGGGCCCAGAGTAGATGCTGTCTAGGCCTTTCTGCTGGGCAGGCTGCTTTGGGCTTGGCTAAGGTCTGCAGCTAAGCATTGCTGAGGCCTAGACTGGATGAGTTCCTGAAGCTCTCTCTCTTCCTTTCTCTGCCCCCAGCACAGGGGTCCCTCCAGAAAACTGGACCCTGGACTCTGCTCCAAGACTGCCAGGCTTCTGAGTATTTACAGGTTGCATTCTCACCTTCTGGCCACACCTCCCTAGGGATTGGTGGAAGGCCCATAAATATTCAGGCTGCCAGCCCTGCATTCCCACCCACTATGTTCTGGAACACTCCAGAAGGCAGGGGGAAGTAACAGTTCAGCAGCCCGTGAAGCTCTGCACAGCCTCCCTGATCAATTACCCTTGCTCCTCTGCCTACAGAGAAGCTAAACTAAATTTTCCTATACTAGCAACTTTAGAGGTACTAAATGGGAACAGGGGACCTGAGGAAACAGCGGGTCCTTCAAGGGTGAGCGTTACAGTTGACACAGTTCTGACAACATATTCATGCAGCAAAGGAACCCTTTTCTGGAGAAGTGGTAGTGATTGAGTATGTTATTGGCACAGTGGGCCTTATATAGAAATAAGAGCTAGATACCAGAAGCAGAAGCTGCAGCACCAGCCTGTTGGCCTAATGAGAGTTGAGTGGTTAGGACATTAGAATGGTAAAAGGTAATTTTATAATGAGACTTTCTATGATGAAGACTGGCAGTAGTTAGAGGAGACAACACAGTGGGGGGTAATAAAAGCCTATTCTTCATGTTGGTGGTGAAGCTTTTCTAAGCTGATGTGGCTTGACCATTTTGATTCCTCATCAATACTGGGGGAACATGACAGCCAAGACAAAAGCTGTTTTATGTGGTGTAGGAGGGGCAAGAGGAATTGCACACTGTCCTTAGCAAATGTGTTTTAAACACAGAATAAGGTGATAGTATTGCATATGCCAGATGTCCCATCTTTTTCCTCCTTGCTCAAAAACAGGACTTCCTAGGAAGTTGCATGTCCAGGTACTCCCTGCTGACCCTTACATCTTCTACTGCTATATGTTTCATGCATATCACCTCTATTACTGCCACCACTGTTGCTAGAAAAATGTGTGGCAGCATCAGCAATGACGAGTATTTTATTTTCAGATTTAATAGTATACTCCTCGTAAAAATTACATTTTAGAAGCCTGGTTGAGTTCTAGTACTTTGGAATCTTCATACATTTCAAATGCCTCTTGGGTAACAACTTGCTATTGGACCTTATTTTTATTTAAAGAAGAGCAAACATCCCTTACTAAATGTTGAGTAGTCTGTCGGTAAGTGCTATGATGGAGATCTGAGGAAGAGGGGACACCCCCGAAATGCGTAAGCTACATTTGGAGGTACACACTATTGTTTGCATCAGCGGAATATGCTCAGTGGAGCCTTCCGGTGGACTTACAATTTTATTTTTGCCTGTCATTTCATCTCCTTTTGTGAGTATAATGTAATATGTTATTATTAAAATAAATTGTTATAAAGGTAATGCACTAGGCTGGTGCGCCCTCTGTATTTTTTTCCTTTTAAGTTCTATCTGGGTTTCCCTGACCTGTTGGGAGTCGCGTTTCAAAAAGACCAAGTCGCAGAACAACCCCCTTAAGTGCAGGAGCATACATTTTCTTTCTTCTATGATACAGAGCCTGTAGAGAAGACTGAATGGTGCCCTGGTTTCATGGCACAGTGTCAGTCACACATTTTCTGAAAATCTCCCTTGACTATGAAGATGATTGAGTCTTGTAGTTGAAAATCTGATATGAATTCTGTGAATGAACTAGACTCTTTAAAGCATATGTAGCACACTCCTCTAGTTAGGCTGCTGGGTTAAATTTAGTTTTTGGCTCTACTGTAGTGAGGGGAGCAGTGGTTGATTGTTTTGGTCTGTTCAGGGTTTCCTGAACTGAGAGTTTGATTCCTCCCACCTGCCTCTGAAAGAAGTTTCCAGAGTACAGAGAAGGGAGATTCAAATGATCAGTGTGAATATTTATTACGCTCCAGCCAATCCCACTTTTCCCTCCAAGGAGGGTTCTGCTACATATTTTTGATTAAAAAAAATACCAATAAGTGTATATTAATTGGTTTGCGCAAAAGTTATTGTGTCTACAAACTATGGGAAAGATTTGTCATTTTTATTTATTTATTTTTTAACTAGTAATGGTGGCGATCAACGAGACAGATCGGACACCTAACTGACATTTTTTACACTTTTGGGCGGGACCAGTGACATTACTACAGTAATAAGTGTTAAAAATATGCACGGTTACCGTACTAATGACTGGCAGGGACGATCAAGAGGTTAAATGTGTACCTAGGGGGTGCTTTCTAACTGGGGGGATGGGTTTGCTGCATGAACACAGAGACCTGTGTTCATAACTGACAGAACAGTGGTTTGCTGTGTTTAAAATGGCACACAGCCATTCTCGCTCCACAGGGAGCGACCGCGTGTGCCCGACAGCAATTGTGGCTGTCGGACCCGCTGATTGGCTCCCCCTGTAGCCAATTGGAGCATGCGCGCAACCCCACTAGCAGATCCGTGAAATGACATACAGTTACAGAGTTACAGCGTTTAGTGTGACAGAGCCGACTAGCCACAGTATATGTACTGCTGGCGGTCGGCAAGTAGTTAAATAGGAACTGAAGTCTGCTTACATGATTTGTAATAAAAAGATCTTTGCCATTCTTAAGCTTGGAGAGAGAGAGAGAGACCATTAGCCTAGTCAATGGCAAAGAGGGAGTGGGCTGTATATGGTATTTGCTGGCAGAAAAAAAGTTGTACTATCCTAATTTAAAACAAGGGCAGAGGATTTAATGGATGGAAAGATTAAAAAAATTACCGCAGAGCTGTTTTAAAGCGGAGTTCCGGCCTCGGGGGAGAAATTTAGCTAAAAATATCCCCGGGACAGTCAGGGCTAGTACATTCCGCAATTGATAGCCTCTGTACTGTCCCGGGTCGCACTTACCTTTTTAGAAGAAATACTTACCTTGAAAACTTCTTCTCCAGCGCTGCCATCTCGGATGTGGGCAGCTGAAGCCAGCACGTCCTCTTCTGCGTCCTCTTCCGTGTCCTCTTCTCCCAGAATGCGCCTGCACTGGCCCGCTCGTCACTTCCGGTGCGGGCGCATCATCTCTCCATGCCCAGAAGCTGTTTAGCAGGGAATGAGGCGCCCGCACCGGAAGTGACGAGCGGGGCCGGTGCAGGCGCATTGACTCCTGGGAGCGATGACGTTCAGCTCCCAGAAATCAATGCAAGGAGGAAGAGACGGCGCGGGCCGCGGCCGCAGAGGGTAAGTAAGCATTTTTGTTTTTCAGGTGACCAAGAGCAAGCGGATGGCCCAAAATCGATTATGTCGATTTTTGAGGCCGGAACTCCGCTTTAACTTCTAGGAACAGATCTGGTTCCTCCTGTGTTGACAGGGAAAAAAACTTAAAGTATTAGTGTTATATTCTATAATATTACACTCCATTACAATCACCAATTAAGCACAATATAAAGCAGATATACTGTATATGTTCATCTCCAGTATTGTCTCATCTCATGCTATTACTTGGTTACAATAATGAATATTAGCTTGGTTACAAATATAACACCGGATCCTCTCTGCAGCTCAGCTCAGCTCTCTGTCCCTTCAGGAAAGCCGCCTGGGACAGCCGATCCTTCTGACAGGAGGAGAGACAGCCATACTCTCCCTCCTGGGACTCTGCTTCCCCCCCAAAGACGCTGCGTCATGCGTTCCCCTCAAACTTATACCCACTCCCAGAATCCTGTGTGGCAGAATCTGCTTTTCTGGGGTAGTTACAGACCTGGATGTGCCACTGATTGGGTTTCCTCCACTGTCCAATGAGAACCCTTCTCATGCAGCCAGTGGGGAGACTCCCCAGTCTCAATAGCAACACCTGGGAGACATGACAACCCAGCTGAAAATCATGGCCCTGCTGTTAGGCAGCCAAAGCCCACTATACTTTGCCTAGCACCTACCTTGTAGGGTGCTACACATACAAGAAATAAAAAAAAAAAAGGTGCAGCAACAGGGCAATCACTGTGAATATTAAAAATATCATATTCCAAACTCAAGGCCTCGTTAATTAAACTCCAATAGGTGCTGTCATAGCACTCTAAAGCTCTGTTACTACCCAAGAAACAAACACAAATCATAGTTTAACTCCTTCATATCCGCGCTATAGCCGAAGTACGGCTACAGCGCGGACTCACATTTCCGGGAGGCCGTCTTTATACGGCCTCCCAGAGACAGGCTCCCGCGAGCGCGCATCGGGGAAAATCTGTGTCGGCTGTGTCCCTTGGACACAGCCAATCACAGATCGTGGTAAATGGCCAATCACAGCGGCCATTTACCACGTGATCGGCCCATGCAATGAGAGATGATCTCATATGTAAACATATGAGATCATCTCTCATCGCCAGCGCTCCTTCCTCACACAGAGACTGCAGTGTGAGGAAGGAGAGAGCCGATCAGCCGTTTGGGGACAAAGAAAAATGTAATCAGGGCACTGATCACCAGTGCCCTGATTACAACAGAGGTAAATAAAATACAATGTGCCCACCATCAGTGCCCACAGTGCCCTCCATCAGTGCCCACAATCAGTGCCCATAGTGCTGCCAGTCAGTGCCCATCAGTGCCTGCTCATCTAGGCACTGATGAGCACTAACTGGCAGCACTGTGGGCACTGATGGTGCTGCTCATCAGTGCCGCCCATCAGTGCTCATCAGTGCCACCCTTCAGTGTCCATCAGTGCCACCCGTCAGTGTCCATCAGTGCCACCCATCAGTGTCCAGCAGTGCCGCCTCTCAGTGCCGCCCGTCAGTGCCGCCTCCCAGTGCCCAGCAGTGCCACCTCTCAGTGCCCAGCAGTGCCATCTCTCAGTGCCCAGCAGTGCCACCTATCAGTGCTCATCAGTGCCGCCTATCAGTGCTCATCAGTGCTGCCTATCAGTGCTCATCAGTGCGGCATATTAGTACCTCCTCATCAGTGCCACCTCATCAGTGCCCATAAGTGGCACCTCATCAGTGTCCATAAGTGCCACCTCATCAGTGCCCATCAGTGCAGCCTATCAGTGCCCATCAGTGCCGCCTCATCAGCGCACATCAGTGAAGGAGAAACATTTATTTATTTTCAAAATTTACTCGCAGAAAATAAGAAAAACTTTTTTTTTTTCAAAATTTTCTGTCTTTTTTTTTTTTGTAAGAAATAAAAAACCCAGAGGTGATTAAATACCACCAAAAGAAAGCTCTATTTGTGTGAAAAAAATGATAAAAATTTCATATGGGTATAGTGTAGCATGACCGCGCAATTGTCATTCAAAGTGTGAGAGCGCTGAAAGCTGAAAATTGGCCTGGATGGGAAGGGGGTGAAAGTGCACGGTAGGCAAGTAGTTAATATAAGAATGCTACCAAAGCACTCTACCTCTGCACACGATCCCTGATTTCCAGAGAACAGTGAGAAAAGAGAACAATATTTTACCTACTCACCGTTCAGAGAAATTCCTATTTCTGACACCACATGTTAGGAAATTAAACTGACAATAATCTGTTTTCCATAGAATTCAGTACCCACAGTGTGATGCCATGTTGCTAAAGGTATCTTTAGGTGCACTTGGGAATATCGGGTTACACAAATGTGTTTCAACCAGTATTAAGAGATTTATTTTTTCCTTCATTTATATATGTAGCAATATTTCAAGGCATTGGGCCTGAGGTGGGTCTGCCATTGTTACCGGAATCACTTCCAACACATTTAAGTTGAAAACCCAAGTGTGAGAACTGAGACAATGACCATTCCGGCATCTTTGGTTTGTGTTGTTTGTTTTATAATGGGGATGGGAGAAGGGAATGAGTGGGATACTCCTCTGGCTCAGCTATGTTTAACTGGGACACTGTACAGAAAAATGCCCATTGGCGCTGTCCTGACGCCAGCTGAATGCCGACCAACGCTTCCTGGCCTTGGAAAATACTGTTATGCTGAACTTTTGCTAGAACTTCGCTTTTAACACCCTTGGTTAACTCAGAAGATCCAGGACTGTAATGATCCTTGACTCTTGACAGACTCATGTCTAGCTCAAAAGTCCTGTGTATGACTCCCTCCAGCTATTCACTGACTGAAGTAGCTCCTTGTAACTGCTTGTACTGCTGCAACTCTTAACACTGCACACTTGACTTAACACTTCAGGGTCCTTTCACTAGGCAACCCCCTTTACACTTGCAGGCTCCAGGATCCTTGGGACCTTCACCGGAATGGTCCCCTCTACACTAGGCAGACCCCAGGGGCAGTTCACAGTACTCACGACCTTGGAAGGCTTTCCTGGAACTGAACCCCTCTTTCTCCACTGGTTCTTGGCACACCGGATCCTCTCTGCAGCTCAGCTCAGCTCTCCCTTCTGGATACTTAGGCAGCCACCCAAGACACCCGATCCTTCTGACAGGAGAAGAGACAGCCGTACTCTCCCTCCTGGGGCTCTGTTTCCTGCCAAAGACGCTGCGTCATGCACTTCCCTCAGATTTATACTCCCTCCCAGAATCCTCTGTGGCAGAATCTGCCTTCTGGGGTAGATACAAGCCCGAATGGGCCACTGATTGGCTTTCCTCCACTACCCAATAAGAATCCTCTCACAGAGCCAGTGGGGAGACTCCCCTCTCAGTAACCACGCCTGGGAGACATGAGCGCCCAGCTGAAATCATGTAGAGAGAAATGTAGAGAGAAATTGAAGAAATTGAAGCAAAAGTTAGTTAACTGCATACACATGGGAACATACAAGACTAACTATCTTGACAGTTGAATGGAAAGACCCTCCTTTTAGCTTTAAGGGCCACCTTTCCACTCCCTCTCTGACTACCTCTGCTGACCAGTATCTTGACTTGCCGGGTCCACTTCTTTCCAGTAAGAAACCTGTACCCTGTCACTGGCGAACTAGGCAGAGTCCTTTAATTAAGTAAAACACAGTGCCCTCTTGCTGCCTTTAAAAGTACTTCTTGAAGGAACAGGGCAAGTCACAGTTCTGTATGACCTGCAGTACTGCTGAGTCAGGGAAGTAGCACAGGGGTCCTGTAGGGCACCCCCCACCAGAATTCCTGGTCACACTTGAACTTGAAACAAATGACATCTTCACCTTGTCAAAACTGTGGACGATTTCCCACAAAGTTATTTGTAATCCACCGAGACCCTGGCCCGATGGCCCAAGGGGTCTAATATAACAACATTCCTTCCAGGACCCTGGCCAGATGGCCCAAGGGGTATGCAATAAACTTGAACACTTTCAAACTTGTGAATTCAGCATCATATTTTTAAAGTTTCATGGTCAGTTGCGATGGCCGGCCAGCCAACACAGTTTCATTGAAATTTTCCAGATAAACCACTTGCTCCCCTCATATATAATAGTCAGGGTGAGGGACTCGAACATAAACACCTTGCTCGTCCTTAACTCTGATGGACAAGGCGTGACCTGATCCATCCGGGCGACGGATCTCCACCCTGTCTATATAGATGGAGCGCCCAAAGTTCCATTGAATCTTTATACTGTTGAATTACTCCTTTAACTTCTCTTCAGGGGAGTCCCTGTATGGCTTGGGGACAAACAAGAAATCCCAAATCATCTCATCACACTAAAAGTCCTGGAATTTTCCCACCATCAACATCACTTCTCTGGGTGCATGTGGATAGTCCTATCCATATTTAAGTTCCACTTTCTTCTGTAACCATATCTGCATGTGGGACAACCGGGGAAGAGTCCTCCTGTTACCCCTCCCTTGTGGAGAAAATGGCATGCACACTGTTTGTATCATGCTTCGCAGAACCCCAATTTCTGAGCCAAGTCCCCCCTTCCCAATGGCTTCCTTAGCCTCTTAGTGAATTGCCACTGCTACGTTAGGACCTGGGGAGCTGCTCCCAGTTTCTGACCCCCAGTCCCACTTGGCTTCATCCACGGAACCCCAATCATCGATCCCCTCTTCTATTGATTCATGCTTGTGTTGAAAAGACGGGGACCCAATGGGTACAGGGCATTTTACTCTCTCACTACTGGTGCTAGTGGGTGAAGCTTGAATTACTGCAGGTTTTTCAGGCTGCAGAATGCTATTGGGGACAGATCCTGCAATGGCTGCTGAGGTAGTTATGTCCTCCGGCCACCCTGGTAAGGTCAGAGGGAAAGAAAGAAAGAAAGAAAGAAAGAAAGAAAGAAAGAAAGAAAGAAAGAAAGAAAGAAAGAAAGAAAGAAAGAAAGAAAGAAAGAAAGACACATATGGTAAGGTCAGAGGAGAAAGAAAGAAAGAGACACCTATGGTAAGGTCAGAGGGGAAAGAAAGACACATATGCAGGGCTGGCGCTCACGCTAGGTGAACTTGGCAGCCACCTAGGGGCGCACTGCTGCCGGTGCAGGCCCGCCCGGCCAGATGGAACGGAAGATGTCACTCAGTCAGACCCAAACTGTCTGTAGGCTGTCACAGTTCGGGACCGGCAGCAGCCGCGGTTCCGCCGGTCCTCCGGAAAGAATAATGCTGACTGTGGACGGGACCTGGTGTTGTCTCCTCCCTCTCCTGTTGTGGTGGTAATTGTAGTAGCCTGGCTGGCTGAATGCATCTGGCTGGCTGGGTCGGCAGGGGCTATCTCACCGTGCTGCTTTGTATGATGGTCATGATGGTCGCCGCCCCACCCTGTGGCCTGGCTGTCTGGCATTGTGGGGGCAGGACAGGAGCCACTATGCTAGCCAATGAGGTGCTA